>NC_091447.1:56714456-58039456 GCF_964237555.1 Oryctolagus cuniculus
AAAAAATTGATCTTAAAGAAATGAAAGGAGTAAGTGAAGCCTGTAAAATGCAAATTTTACTAATTTATTAAATGCAGAATTTTGAGGCTGGGCTCTATATTAAGAGTCTCAATGGAATCTTTATGCAATTTAAGATATACGAATAGTCCCATGCACTCATTTCCTAACAGTGCAGTTGAAAGTAAGAACGACAGATCCCGGTGTGCTCCCTGGACACTGTCGGACGTGACCAAACGCATCCTGTCCTTTCCACGGGTGCATCCTGCTGGGATCAACGTGTCTCGAAAGGGAAGCTTCCCAGAGGGAATGACTTCTGCGACACGGTGCAGTGAGTGTTCACAGAGCTGGGCCAACAGGGAATCGCACGTCACCCGCAGCTCGTGCTGAGCGTTAGCACCAGAAATTTTCATAGAAATAACACATTTGTGACTTTCACATACACAGTATTAAAATTATGTACACTGCTGTGAGTTCTTCTCCTAAATTAACATAAAGTTGAGCTCTGCCTCTTTTGACGCCCTGATAAGCCCACTGTTTCAGGCAAGGACTGGGGAGTAATGATTTCCCCTTTCTCTTCTGAGTGGAGAAAATCCGTAACTGCATTTCCTGTCGAAGCGCACAGCATGCATTCAGAAGTCACCACATCCTCCTCCGGACGGGCGCTGGCGCAGCAGCCAAGTTGCTGCCTGGGAGGCCTGCATCCCACAGGTCCTGCTGTGAGTTCCAGCTCTGGGTTCCAATCCAGCTCCAGGCTCACGCGCACCCTGCGGGGCAGTAGGTGACAGCTCAAGTACTTGGGTCCCTGCCACCTGCATGGGGATTGCGTTCTGGGCTCCTGGCTTCATCCTGGCCCAAGCCTGATTGATGCAGGCTTTTGGGACGTGAACCAGCAGGTGGTGAGTCTCTCTGCATCTCTCTCTATCTCCCCGTCTCTCTTTGTCTCTCTGCCTTTCTAATTAGCTGTAAATTAACAAATGAATATGAAATGAAGCATTTTCTCTCAGTATGCGGGTATAAACCTACGTTTATGTAGTTCGGAACTTACTGTAAATGACTCATGTTTTGGACGGGGTATGTGCTGTCACACCGGTGTGCCGTGTACAAGAGAACGGAAATTTCCCAGCCTTTTGCTTATGTGGATATGTCTGTAAAGCAGGAAGGACGTGTTCACTGCTCACATCTTGGCTGTGATAGCTCACAGTTAGACACTGAACGTCTCTTCCCTATCACATTGCCTTCGCTCAAGCAGCACACAAAACTCTAGACTCCGATGCACTCACATTGCCTTCGCTCAAGCAGCACACAAAACTCTAGACTCCGATGCACTCACATTGCCTTCGCTTAAGCAGCACACAAAACTCTAGACTCCGATGCACTGGTTCCTCGTGCAGGACCAAACAGGCTGTTCCTGTGGCTGAGGTACAGCTTGGCAGTGCAGCTTCGAAGTGAGGAGTGTCGCCCGCATCTACAGCTGCAATCACAGGCATGCTGGACAGAGCCAAACAGAACCTGGGAAATTGAATTATTCTTGTGATCATATTATTATTTGAGATTTTTATTAAAAAAAAAAAAAACAGTGCAAACAGTAGCAACTCTAATTTTAATTGTGATCATTCGCACGGTCGTGTTTTCTCCAGAACATCGGTGGATCTTTAGCGAGGTGACAGCTGCGCCGGTCACTGGGAGCCTGGTGCGCAGTGCTGGAGCTGCAGTCCGCCCTCCACCCAGATCTGCCTCCAGTCTTATGGCAACCCTGGCAGCACCGGGAAGTGTGCTCAGAATGTTTACCAGCAAATGCAGCAGCTGTTCACACGCACGCGTTTCTCACATGACCAGGTGCGTGCGTGTCTGTGGTACAAAGGGATTCTGAACATGAGCCAAGCCCTCCGAGTTAAAAACAAGCCTCTATCAGTGTGTAGATGTTCCTCAAGTTGTCAGGAAGTCTGCACAGCTGGCCAAAGGCACTGTGTCCTGAGAAGTTCTGACTGTCGCTGTAGGAGCAGTGACAGAGGATGCGACGGCCCAGCAAGACAAAACCAGCTCATCAGGTGCTGCAATTCTTTCCCCATGGTTAAAAAATGTTTCCCTTTTTCTTACACCTGTGCACATCAGCACATAGTACATAATCTGAAATCTTGATGTATTTCAAAAGGATTTCTTTAATAATAAAATTTTAAAGAAAATACAACTTTTCAGTAGAGGTGGACTCGTGTGCCAATTAGAAAATGCATCCAGACAAATGGAAATGAAACACACTAGGCCGGCGCTGCGGCTCACTTGGCTAATCCTCCACCTGCGGCACTGGCACACCGGGTTCTAGTCCCAGTTAGGGCGCCGGATTCTGTCCTGGTTGCCCTTCTTCCAGTCCAGCTCTCTGCTGTGGCCGGGAAGGAGTGGAGGATGGCCCAAGTACTTGGGCCCTGCACCCGCATGGGAGACCAGGAGGAAGCACCTGGCTCCTGGCTTCGGATCGGCGCACCTCCGGCCATAGTGGCCATTTGGGGAGTGAACCAATGGAAAAGGAAGACCTTTTTCTCTCTCACTGTCTAACTCTGCCTGTCAAAAAAAAAAAAAAAAAAGAGAGAGAGAGAGAGAGAGAGAGAAAGAAACAAAACACTAAAATTCCTGCGATGCAGTGAAAACAGTGGTAGGAGGGGGAATTATACAGAATTTTTAAAGATTTATTTATTTATTTGAAAGTCAGAGTTACACAGAGAAAGGAGAGGCAGAGAGAGAGGTCTTCCATCTGATGGTTCACTCCCCAGATGGCCACTATGGCCAGAGCTGCACCGATCTGAAGCCAGGAGCCAGGAGCTTCTTCTGGGTCTCCCACATGGGTGCAGGGGCCCAAGGACTTGCTCCATCTTCTACTGCTTTCCCAGGCCACAGCAGAGAGCTGGATTGGAAGTGGAGTAGCTGGGACTCTAACTGGCGCCCACATGGGATGGTGGTGCTTCAGGCCCGGACATTAACCCACTGGCCACAGCGCTGGCAGGAGGGGGAATTACAGCTGCAAATGCACACACTGAAAAGAAATATCCCAAGTCACTAATAACCTTACACCTTCATGGATCAGAAATCAAAGGACAAACTAAATCAAGCCTCAGAAAAGGAAGAAACTAACAGACAGAGAGATTGTATTGAAGCTCAGAAAACAGGGAAAGCAGAGAAACGTTGAGAATGTTCACGTCACCACTTTCTCCAGCGTGGTACTGGAAGTTGTAGTCAAAGCAGTTGGATGGGAAGAAGGAAATGTGTGCACATTCGAAAGGAAAAATGAGTTATTTCTGCTTACCAATTATGTGATCTTGCATGAGACTACTTCAAAAATAGGTTGAAAAATAAATTCACAGTTAAATTCTTAAGTAAAAAATTCCAAAGTCCTTTGTGCGTTGGTTTCGGTGCACCTCTCAGAAGTCGTTTGCCATGTGTGTCAGGGTTTATTTTAGTCCCTTCCATTCCGATGGTCTGTGCCTCTGCCTATGGCAGCACCACACTGTTTTCCTTGCTGAAGCTTTGCTGTAAGTTCTGAAATCAGCAATCGTGAATTCTCAAAGTGTGCATTTTATCTTCAAGACAAGCTTAGGTATCCCATGAGATTCCCCACATTTTCATCTGCGTGGAAGCGTGGCTGGGTTTTTGGCAGACTTTGCACTGTGTCTACAGATCTCTTTGGGTGCTACCAACACCTGACACCCGCAAATCTCGGATGGTGGAGCAGGTGGAGGCTTTCCCTTCATTGAGGTTCTATTTAATTTCATTCAGGAAGTCTGTAGGCTTTAATGTAAAATCACAGTGTCTCCTAGATTAATTCCAGCTTATGCTTTTCTATTAGAGTTCTTAATTCTCTTTTGCGGCTGTTCATTGTTAACGTACAGAACCGTTGGCCTGAATGTCTCATTTGTGTCCTGACATTCTGCGGCACGTGCGCTGTGGCTGCAGTGGGTGATTTTTGGTAGCGACCTGAGTCTTGAGGGTTTCCTACAGTGAGCATTCTTCAAAACATCCATGTGTTTATTTTGGTGCAAAAAATTGAAATACATGCATTTTTTTTCATAATTCCCATAGTCTTTTCTCCTTTTCCATAGACTTCTAAGAGATTTCTCAACAGTCTTTCCAACAGGTGGGCCACACGATAAAAGATCAAGAACTAAACACAGGAGCTCAAGCTGCAAACCGGGAAAGGCTGAGAATCAGCCTGTGGTTTGGAAGTAGTTACCTGAGTGTAGCCACAGTGCAGACAAGAAGGAGCCATATTTGAGTTGCATAACATCCACATTAACAGCTTCGTGCACTAAAGGACAACAGCCTGGAGAGGCAGTCCACTAAATGGGAGAAAACATCGTCTAATCACATACCTGGGGATGGCCTAGTGGTGCAGCAGGTGAGGCGGCCTCTTGTGACGCCTGCGTCCTGGATTGGAGTCCTGGCCACTCCTCGGCCAGCTTCCTGCAAAGTACCTCGGAATGCAGTGAAAGATTTCCCAAGTACTTGGGCTCCTGGAAACCTGGATGGAGGTCCTGGCTCCTGGGTTGAACCTGGCCAGGCTGCTATGGCCTTTTGGGGGTGAGCCAACAGATGGAAGTTTGTGTGTGTGTGTGTGTGTGAGTGTGTGTTTCTCCCCTTCTCTCTGTCACTCTGCTTTTCAAATAAAGAAATAAATAAGTCTTTTTAAAAGATTTTTAAAAATAGCATATCTGGTAAAGTATTGATATCTAGAAGATATAAACAGTTGCAAACTCACTGATAACAACGAAACACAAACAGTTCAAAAATGGGCTTGAGTAAATATTTATTCAAAGAGGATATAAACATTACCGATAAACACAAGTAGAGATGCTCAACATCACTAGTCCTCACGGAAATGCAAATCAAGACCACAATGGCATGCTCCCCACACCCGTCAGGAGGGTTACTATGAAGCACAGTGGGGACCAGCAAGTGTTGTGAGGATGTGGGGAGACTGGAACCCAGTGCATTGCTGGTAAGTCCAATGGTGCAGCCAGGAGTCCCTGTGTGTCCTGGGGATTTCATGCTAGGGATCAGGCAAAAGTAGCCAGCAGGTCAGCAAACAGGCACTGTACCAACGCTCATAGCAATGTCCACAGTGAGCAAGTGGAAACAGCCCTGCTCTCCGGCACAGGAGAATGGAAGGACAAAGCAGTGTGCGCTCAGTGAACATTACCGAGGGATGGGGCTGCGATCCAGGCTGAGACACAGGAGACCCTGTAAGAATAAAGCAGAGTCTGTGCGCTCAGTGGCACTGTGCACAGGAATAATGGGGCTGCGATCCAGGCTGAGATAGGCAGAACCTTAAAGGACAGATCCGCCTTCACCCCCACAAGGCTTCCAAAGCAGCCTGGTGAACATAGGGCGAAGAGTGTGCCCTTCCATTGCTCCAAAGGCTGATTTTTGACCAACCACACAGCAAAAGCATCCAGAGGAAGATAAATGCAAGCAGTTACAATGTCTCTGTATCCTGTTCAGCACAGGTTCTTTCTCTGAATGCTCTTTTACAATGAGCTAAGTAAGTATTGACTTAATGTTGCTGGTAGTCCTTTGAGCTAAGGAAGGAAGGTTACATGAGACGTAAATGGAAGCATTTCTCCAAACACACACACACACACACACACACACACACAAATTGAAGCTAAAAATGCAAAAGACTATCAAAGCTGATTATAGATTAAGAAAATTAAAAATGTTTTGAAAGCTAAAAAGTCAGCCATGAGTAAACTCCCCTGATTTTCTATGTTAAAGGTTTTGGGGACGGTGCTGTGGTGCAGTGGGTTAAAGCCCTGGCTGGCAGTGCCGCCATCAGATATGTGTACCGGTACGAGTCCCAGCTGTTCCTCTTCTGATCCAGCTCTCTGCTATGGCCTGGAAGAGCAGTAGAAGATGGCCCAAGTCCTTGTACCCTCACCCTCGTGGGAGACCCAGAAGAAGCTCCTGGCTCCTGGCTTTGGATCAGTGCAGCTCAGGCCATTGTGGCCATTTGGGGAGTGAACCAGCAGATGGAAGACCTCTCTCTGTCTCTACCTCTCTCTACAACTCTGTCTTTAAAATAAATAATTAAAAATAAAACCTTTAGAAAGAAAAAAAAGTTGTGTACCACAACTATCTGAATTTTTCATCTGGCTCACATATTACTGTGCATCTGAGAGAACACTTCCATTCTGAAATTTAAGTATTTCATATAAATTTTTAATTTTTACTAACTTTTCAATTTTCATACTATAATATGCTCACAAGTTAAACAATGGGTTTTAAATAATTTTTACATGTATTATCTATAAAATATATGTACTTACATATTCATATCAGCAGTGTATATTAAAATATCTATATTATATATACTCATGATGTATACTATTTTAAGCTTATGTATTTTCATTTAATTGAAAAGCAGAACAACAGAGAAAGAAATTAAAGAAAGAGAGAGAGGGAGAGAGAGAGAGAGAGATCTTTCTTCAATTGGCCCACTCCCCAAATGCTTGCAAGAGCTGGCTTGCGCCAGGCAGAAGCCAGAGCCAATAGCTCCATAAGGGTCTCTCACATGGATGGCAGAGACCAAGTGCTTGAGCCAGCATCTGCTGCCTCCGGGGCCTCATTAGCAAGAATCTGAATCAGAGATGGATGCGGGACTCCGTGCCAGGCACTCTGACACTGGACACAGAGGTCCCCAGCAGTGGCTCAGCCTACTCTGTCAACATGCCTGCCCCTTACAGCATCTACCTTTATTTTATACATGTGTGCACACACACAAATACTTTAAAAAGTTAAATCAAAATGGAATTTAAACACCAGACTATTTTGGCACAAAACTTTCAAGATTTTTAAAATTTATTTTATCTGTCTGAAAGGCAGAGAGACAGAGAGAGTAACACATGCACAGAGAGAGAGAGTCAAACACAGGCACTCTGGTATGACACGCTGGTATCCCAAGCAGCAGCTTTCTGGCTGCACCAAGCATTCAACCCAGAGGACAAGAAATATTGGAATCCACATGTATGACTGGTCTTCAGAAAGTTCAGGAAAGTACATATTATGAAAAAAGATTACATATATTTTAAAAATGTTTTGCACTAAGGGGCTGGTGCCAAGGCACACTAGGTTAATCCTCTGCCGATGGCACCGGCATCCCATATGGGTGCCGGTTCTAGTGTCCCGGTTGCTCCTCTTCTGATCCAGCTCTCTGTTGTGGCCTGCAAAAGCAGTAGAAGATGGCCCAAGTCCTTGGGCTCCTGCACCCACAAGGGAGACCCAGAAGAAGCTCCTGGCTTCGGATTGGCACAGCTCTGGCCATTGTGGCCATTTGGAGAGTGAACCAATGGAAGGAAGACCTTTCTCTCTGTCTCTCCTTCTCACTGTAACTCTACCTCTTAAATAAAATAAACAAAATCTTTATAAAATGTTTTGCACTAAAATAAGCTTATCTTTTCTTTATGTTTCCCATGAAACATATATAGATGTGATTATATTGAAAAAACAACCTTTGAATTCATGGTCCCTGAAGAATCTCAAGCAAAGTTATAAGTTGTTTTCTAGAATAACTTAATCTTAAATTGCAATTTAAATATCTAGAAAAATGTATACATGTCCAAACACTTGAAATCTAGATACATCTGAATTTGCTTAGTAATCAGTCTCTATTAACACATTAATCAAGTTAATATCTAATTGGACAATGTATTTTAATCCTTGACTGCAAATTCATTATATACATTTCAATTATTTCTTATGCTGAAATTATATAAAAGCTTAAAAAGTATACAATGTTTATTGTTCATAGATATATCTGGGAAAAGTTTAAATGTGTAACTGTGTACTACAGTTAATTACAATGTGTACTTAATGGACCTAGTGGACTATTTTATCATTACGTGATTAATTTTGGAAATAAAAGTGAAGTAGCCTGTGTTCCTCGCTCCCCTGTTCATGTTGATGTGACTCAGATCAACAGGAGGGAAATGGGTCTGGGAGAAGGAGGAGCCTGGCCCGCTTTCCACAATCCCAGTGCGCGGAGCTGAAAGCAGGTGCGTGGAGCTGAAAGCAGGTGCGTGGAGCAAACACAGGTCCCTGGATGAGCCGAGGTCTTCCATGCCTCAGCAATCATGATGCTTCAATGGCTCGTTCACGACCTTTGTACATTTCTTCATTTTAACATGGAAGCAAGAATCAATCCCATCTCACAGTCACTGAAAATGACACAAAACCCTGTGCACAGGATGTAAACTTAGTTCCTTGTTGCTTAATTGAGAAGCAATCCTTGAAACGTAGGACTTTCCAGGTTGTGCGTGTTCGCCAAGCCAATTCGTGTTACTTAACCCAGCTCTTGCTCAACGCAAATTACAGAGGGAGCTGTGGATGTTTGGAGTCACCCTGAGATCGATACTTTAGGCAAGGTTTTGTCTTCTGTGTTTGCCTCTTCAGAAAGATTTTCACACATCCAAGCACTGCCAGTCACAGCATCTCTGCGTGTGCGACTCCTCACGGGCTTGTGGATTCACAGGACAGAGGAAAGCACGGGTGTGAAAGAAACACTTCCTGCTGGGCGGAAACTGAACTGAAGGGTGAAGGGCTGGAGCAGCCGGGGTCCGGGGACACTCCAGGAGCCCCGTGGGCGGCCAGCGGCCTCCCTCATTTGGCCTCACGTCTGTGTGGAGTGCATCAATCATCTGAGAAAGCAAGGATTGTCTGGCAGTATCCACAGCTTCCTGGTTGTACCATTTCCTCACAAGTGTTTGCACTGTCTTTTTTTTATTTGACAGGTAGAGTTAGAGAGTAAGAGAGAGAGACAGAGAGAAAGGTCTTCCTTCCATTGGTTCACTCCCCAAATGGCCGCTACAGCCGGTGCACCGCGCTGATCTGAAGCCAGGAGCCAGGTGCTTCTCCCGGTCTCCCATGCGGGTGCAGGGCCCAAGCACTTGAGCCATCATCCACTGCCCTCCTGGGCCACAGCAGAGAGCTGGCCTGGACGAGGAGCAACCGGGACTAGAACCTGGCGCCCATATGGGATGCCAGTGCCGCAGGTGGAGGATTAACCAAGTGAGCTGTGGCGTCGGCCCCTGCACTGTCCTCTTTAGTGTTCACTGAGCATGTGCTGAACTGAGCCTCAGCCTCTGCTTCCCTCGCCGCTCAGGCACAGAGGATCCTGAATGCACTGCCCATCTTGCCCTCCCTGTCGGTGACGGCCAGCGGTGCCCTGACTCCTCCAGAGCTGGCTCCCAGCTGTGAGAGAGCCCCAGTGTTCCCCCTGGAGGCTTGAGTCATGGACTATTCTAGAAGGTTCTGCATGGAAGATGTGGGAGCTGAAGACCCCACTTAGCGCAGTGCTGTTTTCCAAAGCACTGCACACCTTTTCCAAAAAATATTAAAAATGGCCCAGGCAAACTTGCTGTTCCCGAATAAAACAATGTGTTTTTTTCCCAAGGTGAGTAGATCTGTCGTGTAGGAAGAGATCAATGGGGACGAATGAACCACAGTTTTACCAAGAAAGCACTAAACTACCTGTACTAGGAAGCTTTGACAGAAAAGTTAGTGCAGTGTTCAAAATCAACCTTGACAAAAGTTAAGCACACCTTCCAGACTCAAAGTCCAGTGAGCTGACAAGCAGAGTGAAAAATGAGAATTGACAGGAAGGTGATGTGTAAGGATGAGATAATGAGTTCAAATAATGCCAGGACTTCAGAATGGTCAGGGAAGCTATCAGTGCGCCTCATGTAAGATGATAATCCACCCATCAAACCAGGCAGCTGACAGGTGGACCAAGTATGTCAGAGAATCTCGTAATTGTTTCAAGCTGAACTTGAGACAAAGGTGAGATCCCTGCAAAGACAAGAAGGCAGAGTGTAAGTGGAGAACAAGTTCCGCTCCACCCAGGAATCCCCGACACGAAGGAGAGCAGTCAAGTGGAGTGTTACCATCGGGGCACCCACTGTTCTCACAACTGCGGAAGGCCGCCGCCTTGAGACACCACCCACGCGTCCTGTCGAAGGTCACTTATAAACCTCAGAAAATAATTCCCTTTGAAGAGGTTTCCAAAAAGTCCCAATAGTATACAGCATTGTATACAGCATAGTACACAATGCATCATAGTATACAATGCATCATAATCGTCTTCCCTTCCATCAGCATGCAGAACACTTGTCCTCCTTTCAACCGCTGGTCTCTGAGCACTGCGCCCTCTCACATTTCTAATACTTGGCGTCATTCCACATTTCTGTCACATCATTCACTTGTCAATTTATCGAATGATTTGCTGTACATGTGATCAGTTTCCAATGTAAGCCCTGCAGTGCAAACCCAAAACCAATAGGAAATTCATTTCTCTGACTGCACACACTTTTGTCGTTTTTCTTACTTTCCCAAGCTTCCATTCGAAGTTTTCCACTTCTGTGGTCTTCAATTGCTTGTTTGCTATTTTCTTTCTCTGTTTTTAAACTGCAATTTGTTCTGGGTGTGCAAATTGTCAAGTGTAGAGCATGATGATTTTCCACTAAGAAAATACCCTATTTCCGACTTTCACGAAAAGAAATAGTGCATTTCCAGGACCTCGACACTCCCTGTGGAGTTAGTAGCCTCTCATCTTCCCGCCCTTTCTGTCGCTTGTGTCTGCAGGGTATGGAATCCTACCCAGTTGTATTTTTTGATTTCGAATCTTGCTTTCAACATTATTCAACAGGCGCTAGCCCCTGTTGAAGTTTTTAAATCATTTGTATTACTGTATAAGAATTTCTTTCATTTACCTCTTTCTTTCATAAATGGATGTAAGGCTCAGTTCAGGGTTTGACTAAGGTAAACAATGCTACTAACATTTCCAGGTGTCTTTATTGCCCAGCGTGCCCTGAGATGGGAAATACTGGGTCAGAGGAAGGAAAATACTGAGTCGATCCCGCCGCAACCGGCTACCGTTTAGTTGAGTCTGGGCCTTTCGTTGTTTTCCTGCCTGGAAGAGGCGTGGAGACCGCACCACGCTGCGTAACAATCTCATCCGTCTCTTGTCTGGGGACGTGGAGCGCCTCTCTCATATTTGATTGGCAATCTGGCCCCCTCTTCTGTGAAACGTTCTTTCACTGGTTTGCTGGAGCATTTATCCATTCTGGGTAAGAACTCTGTACCAGTTTTACGTATGCAAAGTTTTACTCCGACATCACCGGGCAGTTTGCTCTCCAGTTCTGTGCTTTTTATAGTGGACGTAATTTCCTGACTGCAACAAATGCCGTTATTTTCCTTTGCAGTTGGTGTGTCTGCACTGAGGTCAGAAGCCCTCACACACTGTGACAGCTCCCGCGAGTGCTCTGTTGCACCCCAGCATGTACATCACAGTGTTTCGAGAATGGAGCTTTGTCCAAGTTGTGGTTAGTGACTAAGTCGCCCTCCCCTACCAACAGCCGAGGAATCTGGTTCTGTTTCTGTGGAAGCCCAGGAGTCTGCTGCGCTGAGGAGGGCACACAGGCTTGGGTCCACACCTTCCCTGAGCGAAGCCCAGGGCACCTGCTGGCGCTATACCCCCTTCCCAGGAGTGAGGTGCCTCAGATCCTCGCAGTGTCTGGATTCCTGGTTCTCTCTTGTTCCCTCTCTCCTAGGCACTGCGTCTTCATTAGCTGTTAGAGCCCTGCACGTCTATTACTGTGTCTTTTCACTCGATTTACAGAGTTATCACAATGTAGAAGTGGCACCATTGAAGTGGCGGCATTTAGAAGATGTTCTATTTATCTAGCTGAGAGTCACACGCCACCTGCCGTGACTGCTGTTCCACAGCCTTCACACGCACCAACATGTGTAATACCAAATCATCCAGCCAGGTGGGCACCGCCACTCTCCTGAGAAGAATGAGGCAAGGAGTCACGGAGCGCAGGGGCCAGACATGGGTGGGCCTGGACCCTGTCCCCTCGCCCACTGCTGTGATGGAATGGAGGCCCCTGGTCTTAGGCACCTGCGTTAGAGACTGGGCACGGCCCACGTGGCCTATTCTCAGAGCCACTTTAGTTTCCATTTCTGGGAATCTCCAGCAGGCAATAGGGGGTTGAGACTGGGTTTCAGCTTAGGAGAGCTGGGGCCCGGATCCTGCTGTGTGGCGTGAGTGGGCTTCATTGTCAGGTGTGCGTCTTGGGGAGAGGAAAGCTGAGGATGCTGAGTGAGCCTGGCAGCACGGTGCACACATGTGTGGAGAGGGCAGGCCCCAGGGCGGGATGGGAGTGAGGCCAACTTGGGGTACAGGGTTCAAGCGGAATGACCCAGGCCGTGTGGTGTTCCAGTCATGACGCTGGGTGAGTGGAAAGAGCTGAGAAGAAAGTGGTGGTGAAAGTCCACACAGTACGGCTTCCATGGCTCCAGCTGCTCCCCCTCTCTGGGACAAGAAGCTTGGAGAGACAAAGAGAGGCGTGAGCGTGCAGCCATACTGATGTCTGACGACATCCCGCGTAGCCCACCCTCCACAAGGCCTGTGTGATGAGAGGGTGAGAAGGAATCGCATCCGTGAGTGTGGACTGGAAACAGTTGCTGGCGCACATGGAAGGCGGGGAGACAGACGGAGCACCAGTGCTGGCCGTCTGCTGTGGACCGGGCTTGCTGTGGACCGGGCTTGCTGTGGACCGGGCTTGCTGTGTCCCCAGCGGGCTGCCGGAACTCCAGCACCATGGTGAGCGCTGGTGCCTGCAAATGCGTCTCAGCCGGAAGTTACAGGAGTGCAGTGTGTGCCATAGGACAGTCTTAGGATTCTAGATTATTTGTGGAAAGTGAAATGATAGCATGAACACATCAATAACAGATTAAATACTCGCAGGTAGCAGCGGAAGAAGAAATTTAAAATAAAACCCAAAAAGCACAAGTTTCAATGTTATAAAGTCCACGTGTGGAGAAGCATAACAAAGTCTTGATGCAAGTGGCATACCTTGATCAGGAATACGCTGTGAAAGCTTAGACGTCAGCGTCACTTTCAGTATGGAGCATGTTCTTGGACCTGCGTGTATCCCCAGCTGTGGTAGCATAACAGACGATCCTAGGGGGTCACCCCAGCCAGGGCATCTGGAAGAAAGCCAGGGGACTGCAGAATCACAGACGTTAGAGGCATGAGTGACCAAGGACACCATGGTCCCAGGTCAAAAGTCCTGAGAGACTGACTGCTATGGAATAGAGCCGGATCAAAGTCCAGGCCTGCCCCAGGACAAGGATGCCCTAAGGGTAGACAACAGAGTGTCCAGGCCTGCCCCAGGACAAGGAAGCCCCCTGTGTAGACAACAGTGTCCAGGCCTGCCCCAGGACAAGGATGCCCTAAGGGTAGACAACAGAGTGTCCAGGCCTGCCCCAGGACAAGGAAGCCCCCTGTGTAGACAACAGTGTCCAGGCCTGCCCCAGGACAAGGAAGCCCCATGTGCAGAAAACAGAGTGTCCAGGCCTGCCCCAGGACAAGGAAGCCCCATGTACAGAAAACAGAGTGTCCAGGCCTGCCCCAGGACAAGGAAGCCCATGTGTGGACAACAGAGTCAAAGACAGAACTGGGTTGGAAATGAGTGGGGTGGGGTCAGGGGGCCACTGAAGCTGAGGAATTGAAGGCCAGGGTGGGGAAATCATGAAAGTCGTTCAGCTCCTCTCTTTGGGGACAGAAGGGGGGGGTGGAGAATGTGGAGGTGAGAGGGGAACTGGGGAATCAAGGCAGGGGTGAATACCCTGGTCTGAAAGCTGTGCTTGTATGCAGGTGGTCAGCAGGAGAGGAGAGCCCACCTTGGGGAGGTGGCGCACCAGGGCTCTGGCTGAGGCTTGCCTGTGCCGGCATTTCCTCCGGTGCTTTCCTTTGATTGAGGTTTCTGCACACTGATGTTAACTTGCCTGACTAGGATGAGTAATGGACCAAACTTGACTGACTTTTCAAGCAAATAAGCCATGTTCTAATACCATATATGGAGGAGCATAGCATTACGTAGAAACACACACTTAATTAATGTGTTGGTTTCTGAGCCATAAACAATTATTTTTATTATGAGATTTTGAAATTATTTGGTTTCATGTATTTGCTCTTCCTTTAAGAATGTCATTGTTTTATTTTGGGGCATAGGCTTTTCCCAATCACATTTAGAATTTTACGATGAGATTATAATTCTGTTGAAATTTTCCATGAATGTGGTTGGATTTGACATTTTTAAAGTATGCAGTTTTCTCATTCATGATCTTGATCTATTTCCCCATTTAATCACATCATTGGGAAGGTCCTTGCTATTTTATTACA
The DNA here is from genome assembly GCF_964237555.1 of Oryctolagus cuniculus. NCBI lineage: Eukaryota > Metazoa > Chordata > Mammalia > Lagomorpha > Leporidae > Oryctolagus > Oryctolagus cuniculus. The sequence continues at coordinate 56,728,684 of NC_091447.1, forward strand.
CCAGATGATCACATTATGTACATCCAGTGGCTGGTGACTTGTTACTGAAGACTCTATCAGTCAAGTTAGGAAAAAAGGCAGTGTGTCTAATCTGGGAAATAGTAGCTGAAGACGTTTAAAATAACATTCCAAATTCTTGTTGTAAATAAGAAATTAAACTTTTTTCATAATTGCAGAAGACCAGAAGGAAGAAAGGTTATGGAAATGGAATATTTTCCTCAATTAAAGGGAAAATTATATCATAGTTATGGGATACGTTCTTTATCGCTGGAAAAGCGAGAACTTTAACATAATATGAAGCATCCCTGCCTTGGGAGAAGTGACTGCTAAGATCAGCGCAGACTTCACGGATGCCTCAAGTGGCAGCTGAATCTCAAGGGATGCACAAGTGAGAGGAAACAAGCAGGAGTGGGCCCGTAGTGAGGAAAGACCGCAGCAAGAACATGCAGGTGCAAGTGTGTTTGGCGTTCCTGGGAGATGAGAAGCAAATAAATAAGGATGGGGGGGGGGTAATGGCCTCCCTGGGTATTTGTAGTTAACTTCAGATAGAGGATAGTAGCAATGTTGGATTGCCTTAATTATTTATTTGAAAGTCAGAGAGTGATAGAAAGAGAGGGAGAAAGAGAGAGGGAGACAGATACTCCACCTGCTGGTTCACTCCTTGGATGCTGGCAATAGCCATGGCTGTAGCAGTATGAAGCCAGGAGGCAGGAACTCTATCTAGTCCCCCATGAGGGTGCTGGCTACCCAAGGACTTGACCCATCGTCTCCTGACTCCCAGGGTGTGCATTAAGCTGGAATTGGAATCAGAGGCAGGCTTGAACCCAGGCACTCGGATAAGAGATGTGGGTGTTCCAGGTGGAGGTTTAACCATTGCACCACAATGCCCACTCTGGACTACCTTAATTAGTTAAGCCATGTGATTTGGATTATTGTTTTCTACTAATTGTAAGCAATGCAGGGTTATGTGTTGGATGAAATGATTACAATCTCATTTTCCAATTTTGTCATGTAAAATAGATGAAATATTAATAAATTAATAACTATATTTTAGGCTCTGGGGCACTAAATTATACTTCATAGTGTAAATGAAGAACTGTCTCTGATGCATACTGATGCAAAAATACTCAACAAGATACCAACAATCACAATTCCATGGCTCATGAACGGGATGATACCCCGTGGGCACGTGTGCTTCCTTCCTGGAAGGCTGGCTACATCAGCACATGGAATTCAGTTGGTGACATTTGTCACACCAGCGGAATGAATGACATTCTACTGAGAACACAACTCATCACGTTGATCGGAACAAAGCATTTGACAAAATTCAAAACAATTTCATGATAAAAGCACTCAACACACTAGGAACAGAAGAAACAAATGCAGCATAGTAGCAGCCGTTTGCGACCAGCCCACAGCCAGGAAAAACCAGTGGGGAATCCAGAGAACTTTCCCCAGAAGAACAGAAATAAGAGAAGGGTGTCTGCTGAGGACACTTCTATCTGCTTGGGAGCTAAGCCAGTGCAATTGAGCGAGAAAAAGAAATGAAAGTCATCCAAATTGGAAAGGAAGGGATGAAATCTCATCTGCTTGTCAGTGACATTCACTTCTCTATAGGAAACCCTGGACGCTGCACAAAAATATTATTCTAACTACTGAGCAACACCATCAACACTGCAGCACACAAAATCAGTCAAAATTCAGTTACATTTCTATATGTTAAAAATAAACAATTCTAAGAGAGTTAATAAAGCAATTTAATTGAAAATGAAATAAAAATAATAAAACATGAGAGTGCGTTAAGATGTTTGTGAAGAAATGAAATTAAAAGACAGTTTTATTTTGTTTCAAAAAACAAACTAATTTTGGGCTGGTGTTGTGGCACAGTGCATTAAGCTGCCGCCTGCAATGTAGGCATCCCATGAGTACCGATTTGAGCCCTGGCTGCTTCACTTCTGGTCCAACTCCCTGCTAATGCACCTGGGAAAGCAGCAGAAGATGGCTCAAGAACTTGAACCCTTGCCACCACATGGGGTACCCAGATGGAGTTCCATGCTTGTGGCTTCAACTTGGTCCAGCGCTGGCTGTTGAAGCCATTTGGGGAATGAATCAGCAGATGGAAGATTTCTCTCTCTCTCTCTCTCTCCTTACCTTTCAAATAAATACATCTTTGAAGAAAATTTTTAAAAAGTAAACATTTTAATTCCACCTTTCCATGAACTTTTAAAAACATTTTCATACATAGGAATGGACTTAACCAAGAAGTCTAAAGATTTCTATACTGAAAACTGCAGAACACTGATGAAAGGAATTAAGGAAGACACAAATAAATGGAAAGAGATTTCATGTTCATAGATTGGAAGAATGTATATTGTTAAGATGCCAATGTTATCCATAATGATCTACAGATTTAATGTGATCTTATGGGAGTTTGTTTTCAGAAATAGAAAAAATTACATCCTAAAATTCATAATCTCAACTTGAAAAGCCAAAAAACTGATAAAAATATGCAGAGTTGGAAGTCCACACTTCCTGCTTTCAAAACTTGTTCCAGTGCTATGGTAATCAACATATGAAGAAACTGGCATAAAGATGGACAAATGGGCCAAACTACTAGAACAGTGCCCAGAAGCAAACTCCCTTGCAGCAGACAAAGGACTTCCTACAGAGTGCGAAGGCCATTCAGTAGGAGGGGGTTCTGTTCAACACATGGTGCTGGCGCATGGACGTACACATAGGAACGATTGAACTTAACCTTGACCTCACGCAGTATACACAGATCAACTCAGAATGGATGAAAGACACAAGCGTAAGATAAAGCCCTAAGAAGAAAGCATAGGAGGAAAACGTCATGACATCGGATTTATTTCCCTGATAGACACCAAATCCACAGGCAAGAAAAGTAAAAATTAAAGTTAAAAACTTCTGTGCATCACATGTCACAATCAACAGAGGGAAAATGTTGTCTACAGAACGGGAGAAAATGCATTCAAATCTTCTACTGCTCTAGTAGCCAGCAGAACACTTAGCTCCAAGATCTTGTCTTCTAACTCCTTCTCCTGTATGCACAACCAGGCAGCTTGGAGAAAGGACTGATTCTGGGATTGAGAAAACAATACACAAAATATTATTGAAATACCTTGTAGAGCCAGAATGCCGAGAGAGGAGAGAGAGAGAGAGAGAGAGAGAGAGAGAGAGAGAGAGGTGATTATCTCACAGAGATAAAAGGGCTAATAGGAAGAAGCTCCTATGTGCTAAAGCTGGAAAGATCTTAGCAGTAAAATGAATAAGGCAGCTCTGAATAAGCCTGTGCCTGTGGTGCCAGCATTCCTTATGGGTGCCAGTTCTAGAATAAATACATGCCCATGAATTTCTACTGGAGTAAATTATTGAATAGATAAATAGTTGTGTGAAAATAGCTATTTATCCAATATGCAATGATTCTGCATAAGTTTTGGAGAGTCTTCCCACTCTGGGAAGTCAGGAGAACTTTCCCATCCTCAAGTGTGAGCCCCTCATCATCATTTCTTTCTGAAGGATCCCATATAGAAAATAAGGATGAAGTGATTTTCAGTGGAAAAATATGGGAACACACCTCGAGCAGGTGAAAAATACCAGAACCAACAGACAGAAGTGACTTTGATTCTATGGCCTCTAAATGGCCCCTTCACCAGGGTATCACTTCTCTAAACTCATGACCTCAGTTAAATCATATAAACGCCCGAAAAATCCAAACGGGGGACATTCTGCAGAGTACCTGATGAGTGACCCACGAGACTGTTGGTCCCCAAAAGCAGGGAAAGTCTGAGCAACTTTTTTAGCCAAGAGCTGACGAAGGAGACGTGATGATGAATGGTGATGTGGTGCCCTGGATCAGCTCCTGGGAGAAGGCAGCACTGTCACAGAATGTGTGTGTGTTGGTGTCTGCCTGTGAAACACGGGTCTTGTTAATGCAAAGTGCTGCCAGGGGATTTGCAGGTGAGGTAGGTGAGAACTCTGCACTAGCTCCATAACATTTCTGTGAACTTGCATTTATTCTGTGCTGGAAAGAGCATTACAATGTTACAGAAAGGCATTCTTCAGAAATGCAGTGACGGCCATGTCAGCAGAGAATCACACACCCGCATCGTGGTGGGGCCTGCGATATCCCTCAACGAGTGTTCTTGCCTGCTGGGCTCCCCCACACCAGGTTTCACAGCTGCCCGTGCTGAGCTGGGCCTGTGTGCTAATGGCACACCACCGGGGCTCAGCTGGTAACCCAGTGACTCCCTTGTTCTGCCTTGTTCTCCCTTGTTCCTGGCTGAACAGAGAGTAGCACCAAAATGTACCGAAGTGGCCAAGAAATGCATTATAATGGACCAAGCATGTAATTGGGGCATTTGTCAGCTAATGGGTTTTATTCCTGATAATGCCAACATCTTCACCCAGGGCCACTCCTTGAGAGGCATGAACCTTGAAGGTCTGATCTGAGTCTCTTCTAGAAGTCAAAAGAAATCAAGTTCATTTGCAACTTACCCTGAACTGCTGGAAGATAAAGAATCAATGACTGTTTCCATAGTCAATGTGGTTATTCCTGTAGTGGACTAAATGATGCACATCAGATACAAAACACAAATTTCAAAATTACATTCACAAAAATACGGACCTGGGGCAGACATTTGGAGCACCTGCAGACCAGAGTGCCGAGATTTGAGTCCTAACTGTGCTCCCAATTCCAGCTTCTTGCTAAGTGGTATGCTGGGAGGCACAGGTGATGGCACAAGTGGCTGGAACCCTGCCACTCACAGGGAGACCTGGATTGAGTGCCTTCAATAAAGTGCTTCACACTGGCCCCGACCCAGCTACTGCAGGCATCTGGGGAGTGAACCAGCAGATGGAAGATCTCTGTCTATCTGTCTCTGCCTTCCAAACAAACAAATTAGTAAAAATTAAAGATAAACAAAGGTATATAATAATTGAAAAGCCCAGGACTTCATAAACTATTTGCAAGTGTAAACTTGGGAGGCGTGAGATAGTCAGGCTTTGTGTTGTGTTCAGAAGCTACTTCACAGAGTTTGTGACACTGGTATCCTGCACGGTGCTCTGGGTCCCAGTCACACTGAGGGCTGACATTGTCAACTGGGACAGGAGATACCTACTGTCACACCAGGTTCTGTAATTAAGCTCTGCTACATGTATATTATTCAATTTAAATGAAAAAACACTTACAATGCAAGTAAACTCAAGGGAACCAGACTTTTAAAATTATTAAGTTAAAAACTTATCAGAATATCATGATTAAGGGCAATCTAAGCAAAATTCAGGTAGTTATTCACAAAACGGTTTTAAAACAGGGATTTGTGTATCAGAGCCCCAATGAGAAAAAAAAAATCCTAAGGAAGGTGCTGATATTTTTGAGCAGAGCAGTAGGAAGGTATTATTACAACACATGATTCAAAAGAGTAAGAACAGACAATGAACCACCCAGTGACGGAACACGATCGACACACCGCTGAGAGGTGAAAGTCTTGCTGCTACAGAGAACAACAGGGAAAGCAGAGGGGTCTGGCGGAGTGGTTAGCAGAGGTCCCTAGAGTGGGATCTGGTCCATTGCAGCAGTAAGGTGAATGCTCACACAAGGGTGCCAGCTGCTCCTTGCCTGGACGAGGTGCGACGCCCCTCTTTCCTTCCTGGGTTCTTCCTCCTGTGCCCTTCCCTCTGCCTCCCCGTCTTCCATGCAGTTTCCCTGCCTGTGCATTAGTCAGGTGTTACTTGAAAAGCTAGTATTATAAAGCATTGAATGTGGTGTTGTGAGCGTAGGACACGGGCAGTCAAGTACAGCGGGCATTGAACACAGAGAGCAGAGGAACAGGTCCAGGGTGCACGGCGCAGCAGCCTGTCACGGCTTCAGGAACGAGAGAGAAGCCCTGGGCTCCAGCCCTAGGGTAAGGCCTGCTGATCTGCAGATGCACTCCGCACACGGCAGCCCACGTGCATGAACAGCTATGAAGTGTCCATCAAGAAGTTTGTTAAAAGGTGGGTAAAGAGATAGAAACCCTAAGCGACCAGGTTGGATCCTCACTCCTTGAACCACATATCAAGTTGTCACACCATGCCCCATAAATATGCATAATTGAAGCGATGATTGAAAAATAAAATGCAGGGGCCAGCGCTGTGGCGCAGTGGGTTAAAGCCCTGGCCTGCAGTGCCTGCATCCCATATGGGTGCTGGTTCTAGTCCTGGCTGCTCCTCTTCCGATCCAGCTCTCTGCTATGGCCTGGGAAAGCAGTGGAAGATGGCCCAAGTGCTTGAGCCCCTGCACCTGCGTGGGAGACCTGGAAGAAGCCCCTGGCTCCTGGCTTTGGATCAGTGCAGCTCCTACCATTGAGGCCATTTGGAGAGTGAACCAGCGGATGGAAGGCCGCTCTCTCTGTCTCTACCTCTTTCTGTAACTCTGTCTTTCAAATAAATAAAATAAATATTTTTTAAAAAAGAAACAAAAATAAAATGTAAGGGGCAGGCGCTGTGGCTCAGTAGGTTAAGCCTGCACCTGTGGTGCCAGAATTCCATATGGGTGCCAGTTCTAGTCCCGCCTGCTCCTCTTCCAGTCCAACTCTCTGCTGTGGCCTGGAAAACCAGTAGAACATGGCCCAGGTGCTTGGGCCCCTGCACCCATGTGGGAGACCCAGAAGAAGCTCCTGGCTCCTGGCTTCACATCAGCACAGCTCCTGCTGTTGTAGCCATTTGAGGAGTGAACCAGAGGATGGAAGACCTCTTTCTCTGTCTCTCCCCCTCACTGTCTGTAACTATGGCTCTCAAATAAATAAATAAAATCTTAAAACAACGCAAAGTCTCGGTCCACGAGGCATGAGCAAGAATAACCATCCGCCACTCTGCTTTCACACCATTCGACACTGACTCTTTTGAGAGAGCCCCGGTGACCCCCACTGGCATTTGCAGCACACACTTTGTATGTCCCCACCTGCCTGCATCACACAAGAGAAACTGGCAGAAGCAAGAAGAAACGAGGAAATCAAAGACAACAAAAGCAGATGATCTCTTCAACAGACACAGCTGCAAGAGGATCCCCATACGTAGAAAATGAGGCGAGGGCGCCTTGTCCTCTGACACCTGAACAATCGTGGCCCGCAGATCATTTTCCAAAAACACCTGTTAGCTGCTGGAACCATTCAATCCTTCTCCTAAGTCTGACACACTTGTGCTTTTGCAAAACTTTTTGTCTCAGCCCTCTCCAATAGTCCTGCTTTCCTACTGAAGCTAAGATTGAGAGATGTCTTCAAAACTCCCTTGGAAAATCTTAAAAATTATAAGCAGATAAGTTGTGTGCAGTTCTGAAAACTATGGGACATATTTTTTGAGAACATAGAAATTTCTGTAACAACATTGCAGACTGTGCAATTTTTTCTTTGAAAAAATCTGGGTAGTAACTGGTGAAATGCTAACAAAACTCTTTGAATTAAGAGTGATGTAGATTGGAGCACGTAACTTCCAACCTGGCCAACATAATGAGGCTGCTTCCTAATGTCAAGGCCACTGTGTGTCAAAGGGGAGCCACCGCTCACCACCAGCAGAGAGCCAGATGGGGCACAGGGGGCGCCGTGCAGGATGGCTGCACTGGCAGAACCTTCTAGAACTTGGAAGGACAGGGGAGAGCAGCAAGGAGACACTTGCTTCTACGACCGACATAAAATGCGGATGGAAGCTTTCTGTGGAGAACGTTGCTGTCTGAGTGAGACAGCACAGGGTCCATGGCGGGCCTGCTGTGCCCTCAGACTAACGGGGCCTCCCTGAGGCCCAGGAGCTGCTCCTCCATCTGCCCCCTGCTGGAGCAGACAGCTTGGGGAGAAGAGTGCCTGCCCCGTCAGAGCGTCACATTCCGGAAACCAATCTCAGCCTAGGGAAGAGCCCACATGGCAACAGGGAAGACTGCAAAGAAGAAGACTTCTCGTGTCTCTGTTTCTTTAAGCTGTGGTCTGTTTCTCACCAGCTCACCTTCTCACTCTCTCTTGGAGTCCTCCTGTTCCCGCACTCCCCTCTGGGTTCCTCCAGTGCTAAAATCCCTTCTGAGTCCTGCAGTGCTTTCTTTCCGGTGACTCTGCACTGGCCCAGCAACTGCCCTCTGCTTTGGGAGGGGAATTGGACCACAAACTGAGGCCATGGGATCAGTTAGTATGTCCAGTACCCCACGGAGGGCCAGCAGACTCTGGGGTTTGCTTGTTTCTCCCAGCACACAGTGAGGAGCAGGTGGAGTACAGCAGGACTCTGCAAGCTCCGCAGGTGTTCACAACACGGGTGCCCGGATACCCGGCTCCACACCCCAGCTCCTGGGTGCCCGGATACCCGGCCCCACACCCCAGCTCCTGGGCGCCCGGATACCTGGCCCCACACCCCAGCTCCTGGGCGCCCTGTGCTGCTCACCCCAGCTCCTGCGCTAGCCCTCTGTTCTCTCTCACCCTTTGGCTCCCGGGTTCTCAGTCCTCTTCAGTCTCTGTATCGTCTCAGCAGAGCCTTCTCTGGGAGTCCTCCTGCACCCCCATACCCACCCTGCCATGGCCACTTCTCTCCTTTTCCTTTTCCTCCAAGGGCAGAAGGGGTCATTGCCCAGCACAGCACGTTCCATGAGGGAGGGAGTTTGTGGATTCCAATGCACTCAGCCACTCACATGCAGAGGTTGCAGCAGTCCACACCCTGTCACTGTTTGCCTCACAGGGTTCATAGCTGTACCTGTATCCACACACGGTCACACATGTGCATGCACATTATTGCTAGTGACGCAAATTGTCCTAGATCCGGGAGCTGGCAGATTTGGGCCTGATGGCAGCCGTGGTCTCATTCCAGCCTCAGTGGCACGAGGACCAGCCAGCATCTAGATCTCACATAGACCACTGATCCAGTCAGGAGGGCTCTGCTCTCATGATCTGACCCCCTCCCAGTGGCCTTGTCTCCTATCGCTATCCCCCAGGGGGCAGGATTCCAATGCATGGATTTTGGTCAACACAGCATTCATATCACAACAGAACATCAGTGAAATTTTGATAAGGGTTGCGTTGAGTCTGCTGCTCACTTTCTGTGCTGTGGACATTCTAACACTATTAAATCCTCCAGTCCATGAACACAGATACCTTTCCATTTATTTCTGTCTTTAATTTCTTGCATCACTGTTTTGTACTTTTCATTGTATGAATCTCCTGTTTGGGCGTGTTTACTCGTCAGTATTTTATTATCTTTTCTGCTCCTGAAAATGGGCTTGCTTTCTTAATTTTACTTCCAGATAGCTGTTTTTGTATACAATCCTTTATCTTTATCCCATCAATTGTTAATTTTCAAACGTTTCATAGCTGTATCGTATACTACTTAAAATGTTTAGAACTCAGCTCTAGAGGGACTTCTGTTGTTCAATTTATTTATCTGTACCTTCCACATTCCGCACAGTAAATACTTATTTTCATTTGCAGACAAACTTACTTAAGAAAATGGTTCAGCTTACAGTTTATAAAACATTTTAAGTACTTATCATATAATGTATTTTTTGTTTCCCAGTGCTTTATCATGCTATAGAGTGCCTGCAGAGTGAAATTAATGAGCATAAACACTCAAGAGCATTTTAAATGTTTTAGTAGGAAAGGAGGAAAGGCATTTTGAACTATGACAAATTGCCTTGCTACTTATTCAAATTTATATCCGTCCTCAAACATTTTGCTAATAAAAGGTGATTCTAAAGGGCTATGCACTCTGAATCAGATGAGACGGGAATATATTATGTGCCAACTGGTATACCGCTTTTCAATCTCCTGGCCTCTGCATTAGTCATGCAATTTCTACACCTGTCATCTAAATTTGCTAAGAAATTTCAAAAGAAGAGGTGGTGCTGACTTTGTTATTCTCTATTTGAGTTAGGATATTTTGAATTGAATTCTAAAGTGGTAGAAACCATATTGCACATGTGAAATAGTTGAGACTGGATAGGAAATGGCTAAGAAAATAGAATAAGTACAAAATGCTAAATTAGAAAAATCAACGTTACCTAGATTGCAATGTTTTGTGCTGAAGCCTTGCTGATTACAGCGTGGTTCTCATTGTCTAAATATTTTAGACTTATGGAAACCTTAAACATATATTTCCTATTGACTTTTTACAACGACACTAACTCATATGCACACTTTCTTTTCCTGCATGGTGGTGACATGCCTGCAGAATCCGGGGTACGTGACAGAGTAAAGGAGGCACGAACGATGCCTTGCTTTGCTGCTGCTGCGTGGCAAACAGTGGCCGAGAGGGTGCACGGTCAGTGCCCCACGATTTCTGAGGCCAGGAGTCCAGGTGGAGCTTCACCTGGCCACAAACACTGAAGTGTGGGTGGGACTTTGAGCTCCTCTGACCTGCAAGTCCTCTTTCAAGCTTATTCAGTGTTTGGCCAAATTCAGCTTCTTGCAGTTCTAGGGCCAAAATTCCTGCTTCCTTCTGGATGCTGATGGTGATTGGTCACACCACCTCAGTGCCCTTTGATTCTGGCCCCACGTGCACCCACAGTGTGGGGTAAGTCACCAGCAGGCCAGTCGCAGCATCCTACTATGGCATCAACTTAGAAAACATCATCTACTAAGGCGTCCCTACAGGATCCTACCCAGCGGGCCTGGCCACCCTCACAAGGAAGGGGCCAGAGGTGCACTCTCTGGAGTGGTGGCCTTGGCCATCTGAGCATCCTTGCTGTCACAGCATGCAGTTTTTAGGGCTGGGGCATAAATTGTTTCCTTCCCAAAGTCGGGACAAGAAAGGTCACTGACATTGAAAGTTCTGCTGTGCAAAACACAGTCTCACAAATGAAAGTGGACGCCACTCACCAGGGGAAAATGTCTGCAAAGCAGATCTTTGACAACGGATCTGTGTTCCCGGATTTAAAGATCAATTAAAAATCCATAATGTGCAGAAGACTGTAATCAGGTGTCTACTTCTCACCACACACAAGAATCAACTCAAGATGAATCAAAGACCTAAATCTAAAACCATGAAATTTCTAGAAGAAAATGTGGGGGAAACACTTCAAGATATTGATGTAGGTGGTAATTAATTGGGTAAGAATCCCAATTCACAGTTAACAAAAGCAAAACCAGAAAGATGAAATTGTATCAAACTTAAAAGCTTCTGGACAGCAAAGGAAATGATCAATGAAGGCCAAAGACATTCGACAGAATGGGAGAAAACATGTGCAAGCTGTGTATCTGGCCAAGATTAATATCCAGAATATCTCAGCAACTCAAAAAGCCAACAGAACAACAACCAATCCAGGTAAGAAAGGGGGAAAGGCATGAAGAGACAGCTCATAAAAGAAGAACTGTGGCACAGCAGGTAAGGCTGCTGCCTGCGACACGGCATCCCATATTGTGCAGCAGTTCAAGTCCCAGCTGCTCCACTTCTGAGCCAGCTCTCTGCTAATGTGCCTGGGAAAGCAGCAGAAGACGGCCAAGAGCTTGGGTCTCTGCACCCATGTGGGAGACCCAGATGAAACTCCTGGCTCCTGGATTTAACCTGGCCCAGTCCCTGCCATGGTGGCCATTTGGGGCGTGAACCAGAGGATGGAAGTCTCTCTCTCTCCCTGTCTGTCTCTCCCTCCCTCCTACCCTTCCCTCCCTCCCTCCCTTTCTCCCTCCCTCTCTCTCCCTCTCTCCCTCCCTCCCTCCCTCCCTCCCTCCCTCTTTCTGTCTATAACTCTGCCTTTTAAATAAACAAATTAGTCTTTAAAAAAGAAGAAATACAAATGGCTAACAAATATATGAAAAAATGCTTGGGGCCAGTGCTGTGGCACAGCAGGTAAAGCCACTGCCTGTAGTGCCAGCATCCCATATGGGCACCAGTTCAAGTCCCAGGTGCTCCAGTTCCCTTCCAGCTCTCTGCTATGGCCTGGGAAAGCAGTAGATGATGGCCCAGGTCCTTTGGCCCCTGCACCCACATGGGAGACCTGGAGGAAGCTCTTGGCTCCTGGCTTCGGATAGGCATAGCTCCTGTTTTTGCAGCTGTCTGGGAGTGAACCAGCAGATAGAAGACCTCTCTCTCTCTCTGTCTCTCCTTCTCTCTGTGTGTAACTCTGCCTTTCAAATAAATAAATGAATCTTAAAAAAAAAAAAAAGAAAAAAAATGCTTAACATCACTAGCCGTCAGGGAAATGTAAATCAAAACCACAATGAAATATCACCTCACCCCTGTCAGAATATCTGTTTCCCTAAAGACAGAGAGCAGAAAATGCTGGCAAGGATGTGGAGAAAGGGGAACTCTTACACAGTGTTGGTGGGAACATAAATTAGCTGAGGCACTATGGGTACAGGATGGTTATCTCTTTAAATTAGAAATGAAGCTGCCATGTGATCTAGCAATCCCACTCCTGGGTATGTGCCCAACAGACATGAACTCTCTGCATCAGAGATACCTGCTCCATCTCATTGACAGCAGCACAGTTCACAATAGACAAATTGCATGATACGCATATACACATGCACACAGTGGAATGTTATTCAACTATAAAAGCAAATGAAATCCCATCATTTGCAGCAAAATGCTGAAGTGGAAGACATCATGTTGAGTGACATAAGCCAGACACAGGCAGACAAATGTGACAGGTTCTCCCCTTTATGTGGGAGCTCAAATTCTAAAAATAAAGAGACGTCTGTGTGTTATCAGTTTTGCTGCGAATACAGTGTTTTTTTTGAGCTTCTTTTTCAATGTTTGCCAAACAAATGGGTGGTAAATGCATGCCACTGTAGTCTTACTGATTTTGCGACTATTTTGAAATGTACTTGATGTGAGTGAAGTTAAGCATCTTTTCGTTTGATTATTGTTCACAGCCCTTGCCTATTTTCCCACTGGACTGTGGTCTTTAGTACTGAAATCTTTAGTCCACACATTAAGCCTTTGTCTATAGTGCAATATTAAGATATGTTATATCAAAATAATAAAATGTTAAGCTAAACATCAATAGTAAGAAAGAAACAAAAATGGGCTAAAGAACTGAATATAATCTTTGTAGAAGAATTTATTTATATATTTGAAAGGCTGAGTGACAGACAGGGAGAAGCAAAATTAGAGAGAGAGAGAGAGATAAGTCTTCTACCCGCTGGGTCACTCCACAAATTGCCACAATTTGGGCCCCAGGAGCCAGGAGCTTCATCTAGGTCTCCCCTGTGGGTGCAGAAGCCCAAGGACTTGGGCCATTTTCCAGTGTTTTCCCAGGCACAGTAGCAGGGAGCCGGATCAGAAGAGGAGCAGTTGGGATTCAGAGTGGCTCCCAGATAAGGTGTTGGCACTGCACGAAGAGGTTTAACCCGCTACACCACAGCACCAGCGCTTTATAGAAGAATTCTGTAAATGTTCGGTAAGCACATGGAATATGCTCTGCCTCATCAGTCGTAATGGAAACCCAAGGCAAAATGCAATGAGATCCCACCATGCGTCCCCCAAACATCTAAACTCAGTAAGGTGCAAACGCCAAGTGTGGATTACAGTGTGTGACACCTTCCACTTGGGAACACCTGGAGCTAAGACACAGAATCACCATGAAAGAATTTTCTCCTGCTTCCTCTGTAGCCACCGCACTGCCTTCCTCTCCCAGGACGAGCCTCCGGCAACCACTATTTAATACAAAACCATCTATTTAACACAAAATAATAAGCATATGCATTTCCATCTAATTAAAACTATTATCAGCATCATAACCTGGTTTTTTTTTATATTTTACTGTCATATTTTTTCTCAGAGATGTGAGTGGGATTTGTAAGTGTGTTTTGAAAGAAATTCATTTTGTTCACCAACAGTACTTCATCCTAGAGTGTAGCTCACCTGGATTCCCAGCGCTGGTGGAAGTGCTGTGTTTGCAGTAACAAGCTGAGCACAAGTGCCCAAGACTGTGCAGCAGGCAGCTCTGGGTGAGACACCACCACCAACCCTACAGTCAGCAGGGGCCACGGCACCAAGCTCACACGGGCCAGACCAAGCACCAAGTGATTTTCCATGACCTCACAGTCCTCTTATCGGATCACTCTTGTTAGCCCCGAGTTCACCCAAGTTATTCCAGAGATTATTTCCAGTAATGTTCTTCTCTCCTTACAGCCAGGTTAAATTCTCAGTGCCTGGAACACAAACAGCCCCAAAACAAAGCTTGATAAATGGATTAACTGCAGAGGACTCTGCAAATGGAGAATCATTTCTCAGCTAACCAGGCTCATTAATTCTTGGATTCATGACCAAATAATATGACCAAAATGCAACTTAATAGCAAACACAAATTACTAATTGAACAAGTCATTATTCTGGAATAAGCCATGAGCAACTCCTACCACCTGAAAGGAACTCCGCAGGTTTGGGAGCGTGGGCTGAGAGCTGGCCTGGGCAGAGGAGGAAGTTCCACCTTGGGTGAAGATATCTACCAGGCGGCCTCAGAGTTAATGGGATAGCAGGTCCCACTGCCATTTCCTAACATTAGCCTTGGTTCAGAATGAGACAAAGAAAGTGTTGTCTACGATTGTGCTCGCCCACACTGAGAAGGGGCCGACTATCCGTGGTTGGAAGCTGAAGCAAGTCGGCTATGCTGGCGCTACCTCCTTGTGTCTTCTGTTGGTCTTGGACTGGTCTTCATGTAGGCCAGCTCCTGGCTCCATTGGCTGGGATGATTGCTAATTCTGCTATCGTTACTGGGCCGAGGGATGCTGAGATGGCAGGCACAGCATTAGTTCTGGTCCCTCTCTGGAAGAGAATAGAATTTGAGTTCACAGATTGAGTAAGGACCACTGACCTACCTGATGGAGTGGGCGTCGCCTAATGCTCCTGGAGGAGGTGCTTGCTCCCTCTCTGAGCTGTGACGTCATCTTCTCCTTCCCCAGGCGTCAGTGTTCCCAACACTCAGGCTGTGGGACGGGGTGCCCTTCCCACCACCCCTATGCCCCAGCTGTTAGCCTCAGAGTGAGCACAGCTGCTCTCCAGTCAGCAGGGGGGGTTTGTAACCTCTGGGCACACATTATCACATGCACAATTCCAGTCCCACCCACACGTGATCCTCTCTGTCCAAGGACAAACCAGCGTCTATAAAGAAGCAGGTGCAACTCACGGCTCCCCACTGGGCAGCTCCGAGGGGCCTCTCTTCACTGCTTTCTGCCTTGCAGACTGTGAGGGTGACTCTTCCTGGAGATGCCAACAGGCTCCACCTGCACCTGCTCTGCTGAGCTCTGTCCCTGCACGTACTTTGGCAGGGACTCATCACCTTGAAACTGGGTTGCCCCTTAGCTGAGATCCCTCCTGTCAACCCCAACTCAACAGTTTCTGTTATATTCCCATCTGTCCCTGAAACCTTCTCATCACTTGCTGCAACAGTGGGCTTTGACCATGCTTGTTTGGTTAAGTGCCTGTCCCTTACGAGAGCTGCTTAGGACACCTCCTGCAGGGCTTCCTCTCTGAGACGGACAGCAGCGGCCATCTCCTCCCTGAGATTCTTATGAAGCAGCAACAGTGGCCAGAGCTGGGGAGCAGTCACATTTCCAGGAGTCTTGGCTCAGCACCAGCTTATGTGGCAGATTCTCAACAGGTTCTGGCCACAGAAGATGTGTAGAAATCTCTGTTTTCCTGCCTGTCTGTTGTCACTGGCAACAGCCAGCGTCTGTCTGTCTCTCTCCCTGCCCCCTTATCACAGCTGGAATCTGAGAGTCCCCCAAACAGTTCTTGGAAAAATGGAAGGAAAAGATTTAAGTTATTTTGATGCAAAAAATGCTTAAAATTTCTGCAGCTTTTCATTTGCTTTTTTCATGAACAGTTTGGAGACCTCGCTGCACTTCCAGTGGGAAGAACGGACTTGCATCTGCGCCCACCAGCCCCCAGCTTTGGTGCCAGGGGAGCCGGAGCCAGGACCTCCTGGAGCACAGGTGCCCACCCTGCCCATCTGCCCTGCAGAGCCTACAGCTTCCTGTACATCTCACATGCTGCCTCCTGGCTGTCTCCAGGCTGGGGAGTCTGACTGCCCACCTGTCTTCAGTGCCTGGGGGTTCTGTTCTCTCACACTTGCTTAGTCCTGGCCTCTGGGGAGAAACCCTGGTTTTCACAGAATGATTCGCACCAGTGAATATTCTCCCACACTGAAGCCATGGGCAAGAAAGTCTCCCCCTCCCTTTGCTGAACATTCTAGCAGTCCATGACATCATCAGTTTCCCATTGTATGGCAATTGGCTATTCCATAATAGTTATCTTTGCTAAAAATCTGCTGAGGTTTTCTGTTTGTTTATTTTGTTTTTGTTTGTTTAGTTCTGACTGAGCCACTGCAGACAAGGTTGTGGCTGGAGCCTGCAGAGGAGCACCGAAGCTGGCCCGAGTTACCTCAGGGTCTCTTAGCAGGCAGGATGCCACAGCCCCAGGGACAGCCCCGCAGCTGTGTCTGAACGCCGTGCACCAGCTCAGCCTGCGGCTGCTCAGGCCCCGCCCTGCACCTGTGCTGCTCCCACCTCTGGCTCTGCCCAGCTGTGCACCATCCCCTGACCCCTTTGAATGGACAGGGGATTGGGTTCTCTCATCTCCTCCTTAGGAGACACAGCAGCTGGTGTTTTTCTTTATGAGACAAGCAAGCAGGTGGAAGGGTTGCTAGGCAATGATACCTGCTCCAGGTAAGCAAGAGTTGGGCCGTGTCTGCTTGGAGGTGTGCTTCCTTCACAGCTGTCTTGTCCAGCTCTCCATAGGCGGAAGAAAATAAGACTTTGAAGGTTGCCCAACACTGTTTTGCTCGTGTGTGGGTGGAAATGCAGTCGTCCAGCCTCCTGTATTCTAAGGAAAAGCCAGAGATGCCAGCAGCATTTAAAGCCACGGCGCAGAGTCGACATAAGCCTGTCATCCCTGACAACGGGCGTGTGCACATGAGATTTCCAACACAAACACTTTCCACTTCTTTTTTACAAAAGCTTTATTTAGTTATTTGAAAGGCAGAGCAATAGAGAAGGAGAGACAGAGAGGAGGACACACAGAGGAGAGAGAGAGTTCTTGCATGCACAGGTTCACTTCCCAAGTGGTTACACAGCCAGGTCTGGGCCAGGACAAAGCCAGGAGCCAGGAACTCCATCCTGCTCTCCCATGTGGGTGGCAGGGGCCCAGGTCCATGGACCATAACCCTCTCTACTTCTCACCCATCGGCCGTTGAGATTCTCTTTGCTACTTTATGGATCCAGAATGTGAGAAGACTGGGCTTCGGTCCACGAGCTCATATTAGAAATCTCATAACTCACTCCCACCTCCTGCCCATGATACCCACTGAGACCAGCACTTTAAGGGGCAGATGGTTTGTGTGCGCACATTATGGGTGTGCAGACATTGTTTGATAGAACACAGTTTTCAGACACTGAATGGGAATGAACTGTTCTGGGTAATGATATAAATTTCAATGGAGACACAACAAGAGAGAAACCCATAATGCCAGTGGGCCCTGAATCGCTGCTGTCTGTTTCAGGTACACAAAAGTCCATAGATACAGCGGTTCTTGCTCTTGGTTTCAGGAAAATATGTCATCACGTCTGGAATTCCAATCCTGGGCACAGGAGACACCACCACCCACAAGAGCTCAGTTCATTCCACAGGTCAGTGTCAGGCTTGCACTGGGTGAAGACGCTGAGCAGTGATTGTGGTTAAAGATAAATACGTGACACACGGACATACGTGATACATGGACATGCGTGACACATGGACATATGCTATACATGGACATATGCGATACACGGACATACGTGACACATGGACATACATGACACATGGGCATATGCAATACATGGACATGGCAAGATGACCAGGGTCCTTTCTTTTTAAATTTGTATTTACTTATTTTCACTTTTACTTGAAAGACAGAGAGAGACAGAGAGAAAGAGAGAGAGGGAGAGAGAGAACGAGAGATCTCATGTGCTGGCTCGCTCACCCAGTAGTCACAACAGTCGGGCTGGTCAGGGCCGAGTCAGGAGTCTGGAGCCCAGACCAGACCTCCCCACGTGGTTGGCAGGGACCCAAGTACCTGAGCCTCTCCCTGCTGCCTTCCAGGGTGCACATGGCAGGAAGCTGGAGCTGGAAGTGGAGCAGGACTCAAGGCAGGGACTCCAGGAAGGAGTGGGGGTGGCATCGGCACTGCTGCCTGCAAGCCTGGCCCGGCTCACGCTCTCTGCCCTCGCTACTCAGCCGGGCAAAGTCACACCTCGGAGGCGAGAAGCAGCGCAGCAGCTTTCCACAGCAACCCAGTTCTGGAGCACGAGCCACTGCCAGACTCTCGCCAGTGTCATTGCCACCGTGAGCGTGTCTGCAGTTTGTGCTCAGAGACAGGAGATGGGGGGGGGGGGAGTCAGCAGACCAGGAGGAGGGAGCACGCGATCACCAAGTGGGGGAGGTGGGGCGTGGGCCGTCTGGGTAGGCCCCAGGAAAGCCAGTGTACTGGAGCCCCCGACTAGGTGGGAAGGAAGAGAGCAGGCTGGCTGATGGTGTGGGGACACCGGAGCGTAGTTCCCTTGAGTTTTCACGTGGTGTGCATGGGGAAGGAGGAAGTATTTTGTTAGAAGCTGATGTCCAAATAATTAAAGCACACCATGGGCTGTGTCCATGCAACACAGAGGAACTGGACTCCAAGAGTCTTCCTCTCTCCCTCTCTCCCTCTCTCCCTCTCTCCCTCTCTCCCTCTCTCCCTCTCCCCCTCTCTCTCCCTCCCTCTCTCTCCCCCTCTCTCCCTCCCTCTCTCTCCCTCTCCCCCTCTATCTCTCTCCCTCTCTCTCTCTCCCTCTCTCCCTCCCTCTCTCTCTCTCTCTTCCCCTCTCTGACTCTGCTTCTCTCTTTCTCTCTCCCCTTTCCTCTGCCCTGTCTGTCTCTCCAGATCTGCAATGTGCTTTTGCCCTAACAAGGTCTCAGAGAGGCACATCCCACACGATGGCTGGAAACTCACTCATCATACTTAGGAACGACAGAACACTTTGGTTTCCTTGTTTTGTTCGTTTGTTGTTGTCTTTAGGGGCTGGAATTGAGAAAGGGCCTGCCGGGCTCTGAAGTTGAGGACGTTGCACTGGGCTCTGGGCTCCCCGTCTTCGTGGAGGAATGACACAGGACCCTGCGTTGTTCTTTCGTCTGCTCGGCCCTCCCCGGGTTTGCTGCTGGTTCTTCCCGGGTTGGCTGCCGTCCCTTCCACCTCTGTGGAAGGGCGGTTCCCCCTGGCCACTTTCCCCACTTCCGCAGGGGAGCAGCACACCGCCGGCCGGCTCTCTCGGGGGCTGCACAGGTGTTCCTTCAGATAGATGTTCCCCTTAGATGTTCCCGGTGCATGTTGTCTCTCAGAGCGAGTATGGCTGGTCAGAGACTCCC
Source organism: Oryctolagus cuniculus (assembly GCF_964237555.1). NCBI lineage: Eukaryota > Metazoa > Chordata > Mammalia > Lagomorpha > Leporidae > Oryctolagus > Oryctolagus cuniculus. Next base: position 56,748,025 of record NC_091447.1, read on the forward strand.
TGTCCCGGGTCTCTGCGAGGTCCACCCTGGGAGGCCTGGGCCACAGTCCATCCCAGGCACACTGGGCAACAAGTCTCAGGCTTCAGCCTGGGAGATCCCAGCTCACTTCTCAGGGCTGAAGAACAGAGGCAGGAATGTTTCCGTTGCTTTTCACAGTTTACAGAGATGTGATATTCAAGTACAAAATTTCGCATCTGGAAATCAGGTCCCACATATGTGTTCTTTGGAAACACAAGAACAATTCCAGATGTTTTAAGTGTCCGTATTAAACATACATGGAGCAGCAAAACTCACTGTGAAACTGGGAATGTCACAAAGACTGCAAAATTCTCATTTGACAAGAAAGTGTTTTCCTCTTCTGATGCTCAAAAAAGAAGAACCCAGGATCAAGTGAAATTCTTGTGGGAAACTGAGAGCTGAGAAGCCTCATATCCCCATGTGCATCCTGCAAAATTATACAGCTCAAAATTAGAGTACACAAAGCCACTGAAGACCACGAGTAGAACATGACGAATAGGCAGCTAAAGACCAAGCTTCCGCAGCATCGTGGACAAAGATGCGCAGGCAACAGGCAGAGTCAGGTCTGAGTCCACATGTGAGGAGAGCACCGGGCAGACGTGAGGCCCAGAAGGCACAGGAGGAGGTGCGGCCGTCCTCAGCGGTGAGCGAGGCACAGGACCTGTGGAAAGCAAGGTTCCCACCTGGAACAAGGAGCTGTCTACACATCTGAGACCTGGGTGGTCGGAGCCTGCACGCTGAGAGGAAGGGCTGGGGAGGAAGGGGCCGGCCTCACGTGCGCTCCTGAGCTCACTGGCTCTGAGATGAGCAGGGCATTAGCCCCTGGGAGGCCTGGCCACGAAGGCAGAGAAGAAAAGAGGGGGCTGGGAAGTCACAGAGATGCACGTGTCCCAGTGCCACGGCACAGCCAGGCCTTCCCAGGGCTCCCGCCACCACAGACAGGCGATGTCTGAGAGTGCTTCTCAGGATGATGAAAAACCACGTGAGCGACCAAGGAAAGAGGTAAAGTGAGGACCGCATCCTTCAGTGTTTGAGGATACTCCCAGAAACAAGGCATGAAGCAGAGGACAGTAGCCACACCACTCCAGTAAAAATAAGCACTAATTAATGTATTAGAAACTTTTCAAAAATATTTATTTATTTGAAAGGAAAAGTTGGGGAGGGGAGAGAAAGAGAGAGAGAGAGAAATCTTCCATCAGCTGGTCCTTGGGCCCCTGCATCCCCGTGGGAGACCGGAAGAAGCTCCTGGCTTCTGGCTTCGGATCAGAGCAACTCCAGCCATTGTGGCCAACTGGGGAGTGAACCAGCGGATGGAAGACCTCTCTCTCTCTGTCTCTCTCTCTCTCTGTCTCTCTGTCTCTCTCTGTCTCTGTCTCTCTGTCTCTCTCTGTCTCTGTCTCTCTCTGTCTCTGTCTCTCTGTCTCTCTCTGTCTGTCTCTCTGTGTCTCTCTCTGTCTCTCTCTCTGCCTCTGCCTCTCTGTAACTCTGCCTTTCAAATAAATAAATAAATGTAAACAAACAAAATAACAACAACAAAAAAAAACCTTGAGAGAGAATCCTTGAAAAGAAAGCTGACAGAGCAGAAAAGAAAACTCAGAGAGCTGCTTCTGAGAAACCTAAGTGCAGGTAAAATCAGAGGGGAAAGTAATTAAAAAAAAAAAAGCAATGGAAAAATTACTACCAGAAAGAAAGCAAACAGGAAAGAGAAAACATTGAGCGAAAGGACTCCCAGTTAAACATCAAGGTCAAACAAGGTCAAAGTCAAACAAGGTCAAAGCCACCTGCAAGGAAGTGCAATCTCTTCAGAGGCTCCCAGAGCTGTGCAGCCCCACCAATACCTGAGCAGGGCTGGAACCACGGCCCCACCAGTGCCCACCAGGGCTGGAACCGCGGCCCCACCAGTGCCCACCAGGGCTGGAGCCGCGGCCCCACCAGTGCCCACCAGGGCTGGAGCCGCGGCCCCACCAGTGCCCACCAGGGCTGGAGCCGCGGCCCCACCAGTGCCCACCAGGGCTGGAGCCGCGGCCCCACCAGTGCCCACCAGGGCTGGAGCCGCGGCCCCACCAGTGCCCACCAGGGCTGGAACCGCAGCCCCACCAGTGCCCATTAGGGCTGGAACCATGGCCCCACCTTCCAGTGAAAAGCTGGGTCCAGGTACCATTGAAAGTGACTTCTCTCCTTTACTTGTAAAAATGATAGACAGATACGAAAAAGTTAGGATGCGATAAAAGCATGTTGAAGACAAGAACGGAAAATAATGTCACTAATTATTGATGGTATTACTCACATTTCTAGCATCTGGTTTTGAACCCTCTTGTTGAGTACCTCAAAGCAACATGATTTTTTTCAAGTTAATTGGTCAATTCTGTGAGAGTTGGCCTCAGTCATGACAGCTTTTTGATTTACCACAACAATTAGCACCCATTGTTAACACTTCCAAACCTCTCCTTTGACAGGTTCCCTGGTGGGCGGGGCGCAGTGGGAGGAGTCCTTCCCTTGAGTAAGGCTGTGGAGGCTCCCTCACTGGGGAACACATGTCGGCTTGTGGGCCGGTGTCCGTGCGCCTCAGCATTGCTCCCAAAGACGCAGACTATCCTTCCTCCTGTCTGCTCCCTGGACGGGTGCTCCACACATCCACACATCACAGCGTCCGCAGTGACAAGCAAAGACTCAGTGGAGCAGAACAGAGCACTCAGGAAAGATCGCTGGAGGTTTGGAGACCGCATACAGGACCAAGCCAGCAACACAAGCAAACAGCCAGTGAGGGGTTGGCTCAGCATGGTGTCTGGGAAGTTCCCCTCCAGTTATATGGACACAAATTAAAGACTAAAATTATTCATAAAAGAAAGAACTGCATATTTAATACAACATGCAGAAAAATCTTTTTTGAATTTGGATACATGAAGTGCTTTAAACAAAGCATCTGAAGTGCAGTCTTGAGACAAAATCGCATGAATTTGGTTCTTTAAAATTAATTTCTCCATGACGGGGACATCATCCTCAAGGCCAATAGGCAGATGGCAGATTGGGAAAGTGATTGTAATGTCTTAAAGTGAGAAGAAATTAATCAGGAATCCTGCCAGCCACAGACAGACAGACAGCAGCTTCCTCAGGAAACTGGGCCCCAGGTGCCGGTGTGTGAGTGGCAGAGAAAGTCCTTCAAGCCAGCAGCCAAGGGGATACTTCCTGTTGGTGTGTAGGCCATCATTCCAGATCATTCCGGATCATTCTGGATCATTCCGATCCACTCTGATCAGCTAGAGAATGTGGATAATCCTGTCTCCTGCACCTCAAGTCCTGACTAAACCAGATAAAACAAAATGAAAAAGCTCCAAACCCCCGGGCACCTGGCTTGCTCCACTCCTTGTCTGAGGACGACTGGAGCACTCGGTCACATAAACTCCACTGTTTACTGGAGTAGAGTGACGCCGCGTGATGCACGCCCGAGGGTGGGCTTACAGTCAGAGCCGTGGGATTGGCATGGAGAGAGCCAGGAGGGGAAGGATGGAGCACGGGGGGGAAGGCGTGGGAACAAAGCCAGGAGCAAGCCACCATCTTCTGTGTTGCCAGGGCTCACTACCAGGCTTCTCTTCAGCTCATCAGCTGCCTCTTCAAACAGGAATCACAAGGAGGCTTCTTGCCAGGGAGCAGAGCAAACACTGGAGGGACACACTGGGGCCAGCAGAGGAGTGACGGGTGACCAGAGCATGACAGGAGCCACGTGCAGTGCAGCAGGGCAAGCGAAGCCCAGGACAAAGCACCCTGCATGCAATGCGAGGGCCAGCCCTGGTTGCTCCACTTCTGATCCACCTCCCTCGCGTGTGTCCAGGAGCCAGCAAAGGATGGCCTGAGTACAGGGTCCCTGCCAACCATGCGGGAGACCCAGGTAGAGCTCCTGGCTTCTGGCTGCATCCTGGCCCCACCCTGCTGCTGTGGGCATTTGGGGAGTGAACCAGAAGATGGACCATCTCTCTCTCTCTCTCTCTCTCTCTCTCTCTCTCTGTGACCTCTGTTTCAAACTGGACTTCCTCTCATTGCAGAGAAAAAGCAGGCATCCCACATGATCTGCTCGCTACCATCCAAGTCCTAACCAGGAATTCATTGTTCTCATTTCTGCCATTTACATAGAGTTTCAGGGAAAGGAACAATTTTGGGGGACACTCTTGTATGGAGCAGAGTTGGGAAAAGTCAGAGGAATACAATGGTTATTTATATGAACCACAAAAAAATGAAACGTTTATGTAATTATCCCATTGCAGATGTCCACTGTGTGATAAAAGGTTGGTATAACAGGAGTGGACAGACACAGCTTGTACCCTTCCGTTTGTAAAGGCAGAGAGACGCAGTGGTGGTGAAATAACACGAACGGCCATCAGCTGTGAGGCAGGTGCGTCACTAACGACTTCCTGTGGGTGAGATGTGCAGGTGCTGGGCTCACAGCAAAGAGCACCAAGCGAGGCTCCCACGGTGAGTGTGGCTCTGGGCACGCCAGGTTGATCTGTGGTTGCCTGCAGTTTCCTCTCAACATGTGTCTTCCCAAGCAAACAAAAATTTTCAAGTAGTATTTCAAGAGTCTCTTCTTATTAGAAAAAAACAAAACAAAACAAAACAAAACAAAACAAAAAGGAAGATTGTTGTCACAATTCTGAGAGCTTACAGAGCCTGAGAACCGGCTGTGCACCCACAGTGAAACAGTGCCGGCTCCATGCTGTCCGCACATGTGAATTCTCTCCAGGTGGAAAGCAATTCTGGGAAAAGGAAAGGGATTTTCAAGGAGGCGTCTCTTCCCTTTCTCGGTTATAAGACAAACGTGGACCAGCCACGCAGAGAGATGCCCACATGCTCCTGTGTCTGACAGCTTAGGCTAGATGCCTAAATAAGTGCCACACTTACATCTCCTTGTAAAGGCTGGGGTTCACCTGAAGGTCCAATGTTCATTTTTATCCCTACTTCAGGCTTTGCAGGGTGAACTCTGCTTTTCTCCAGGTTGTTCATGCTTTCCCCGGGAGGGTGCAGATGCTAATCTGCAGAGACCCCACAGGAATCAAGCCCTTACTCCTGCCCAGGGCCTGAACATGGTGTGGGAAATGACAGAAGGTGGGGTCAGCTGAGGCAGCCGACAGGACCCTGCCCCGTGAGTGCCGCAGTACCAGGCCCATGCAGGATCCACCGCGCCTTAGCTGTGCCCTTGGGGAGGAAGATGTGACGGCAAAGTGGACAGGCGGTAATCCTGGGAGGAGTGACAGCGTGAGAGGCGAGAACCAACCTCCGACAGGGAAGAGGAGATCTCGGGAGCGCACGCTTGACATCCGTGACTGTTCTGTCTTCCTTTGTGTGGCATCCAATCAGGGCGGCCACACTTGGAGACAGGAGCGCTCAGGAGACCACACACACTGTGGGAGGATGGCCAGGTCCCAGAGACAGGGGTTGGTCATGCACCCAGGCCACTGGGGAAGCACCAGCGCTGGTGGGACACAGATGGGGCCAGGAGCAGCCAGGCCCCAGAAGAGGGTGGCACAGACTGGCACTGAGGACTGGCTGTGCAGTGGTCTGCTCTGTCCCTCCCGAGTCACACCACGCGTTCATGGCAAAGGAATCCTGGTCTGAAGGCAGTGTTTGCGGCTGCGCCTGCAGGAGGTCCTTGTGCTGGATCAGCTCCTTAGTGGGGAGCCCTGTCCCTGGGGCTGAATTTTGGTGGCTTCCTAAGGAGGGAGTGACAGAAAGAGACCTCCGTGCTGCCCGTCTCCTGCCATGGGATGCGTGTGTGACCTCCGGATTCTGTGCTCAGCAGGGTCAGGTGCTGTGGGTCGAAAGGGCCAGGGGAGCCCTCAGGGAGCCTGTGCCGAGCCGTCGGGATGCTCAGCTCCAGAAAGTGGCCAGCCCTGCACGCCGCGATGGCAAGGGCAGCTGGCGTGCACTGTGCCTGTGGCCCTCAGCTGCCTGGAGCCTGGCGCTGGGCCCAGTGAGACAGAGGAGCACAGCCCCAGGGGTGCAGGGCTCAGAGAGGGGAGGTCAGCGGAGGTCGGGGCGTGGAAGGCCCGGGACAACTGAAACATAAACCAGCCAGCACTGTACTTCCATCACTCCTAGACGGGAGGTTATTGTTAGGTCAGCCCATGCCGTGCGGCCCACAGCATGCAGCAGGTGCTGTTTGCACAGCTCTTCCTTCCGTGGAGTACGTGCAGGTGCAGGGAGCGATGACCCCCGAGGACAGACACTGGGAGGGTAAGGAACGTTCCAGCTGGAGCCTCAGGCAGGGACGGATGGTGCTGCCCGTGCAGATGGCCGAGGGCGAGGACGCCCAGGCAGGAGTCCACAGAGCAGAGTTCTGAGGCAGCTTTGCACTTCCTCAGGGAAACGGCGGGCAGGCCACTGCAGAAACAAGAGGGGGTTTTGGCTCCCGACTCTGGAGGTTCACAGTCCAACAGCAGGTGTTCCCCAGGCTCCAGCTTTGGCGGTGGTGTTGTTGCCAGCAGTGTCTGAGGTGGTACTGCTATTGTGTGACTGGGACCAGGGACAGGCCTGTGAGTCCATATGGCCACTAACAGGCTACCAGGAGCCAGTCACGGAGACCCAGCCCTGACTACCTGATCCAATCTTATCACTTCCCAGAGGACTCTCTTCCTGCTGCCATAAGTGGACTGACCTTGCACCCTTACAACTAGTACTTAGTACAAGTAGTACTTAATACTAGCACTGAGACTCAGGGCTGCAGTTCTGAGTTCATGGGCACGAATGCTTGGTCCATCGCGGAGTTTAACGGCCACACCCTCAGAACCCCAGGGGAGGATGCTGTGTGACCAGGGCACCTGTGCTAGGCGTCTGGGATGCTGTCAGGGAGGGAGCCACAAGGAAGCAGGCCTGGCAAAGCGGCCCCTTCTCACCTGCTCCGAGAGCGTTTCCAGGGAGGTTCCTGGCCCTCAGGGGTGAGATTCGTCCTCACTGGCTCCACGCTCCATGTGCTGTTGGGCGTCACAGCTGTGTTCTGCAGTGGTGACACCTGCTGTGGCTCTCTGGGAGACTGTTCACTCCCAGGCGTTCTCTGCCTCCTCACCTCTGAGCTCCAAACCTACAGCCAGGATGAGGACAGGCAGTCCAGCCCACCCCTCCCTGGCTCTGCGTGTGCTGGGGTGGACCCAGGCACAGCCGCCATCCAGCCAAAGCTTCAGGAGCCATGGACCCGAAACAAGTGTACTCCGCGCCCAGGGCTACAACGCATCTCCGGACACCCAGCCCCTCCTGACAATCACTTAGCTGCAGTCTCTCGAACGTGAGTGGATGCCACACAGTCGCCCAGGAGCTGCTGAGCCACGTAATGTGCAGCAAATCAAGCTGTAGCCTAGAGTGTGTTGCTCAGTCTTTTCTAACTTGCCTGCTGAAACACCATGGCAATGCACAAGAGGAAACCACCGCATCCAGCCGTGATAACCATCGGGGTGCTTACTAGACCAGGGCTGCTGTGTGGTCCCCAGGCACCGCAGCGGGGCCACACTCAGGGCACCGTGGAGATTTTGTGTGCAACCCCTCGCAGAGGCTGCCTATAATAGCTACCGTTGACTGACAGTTAAAAGTCTTGGTATGTGCAGGGCGTTGCGCTCCATGCATTATCCTATTTCATTCTCTCTCTATGCAGGAGGAGCTGATATTATAGGGGGTGAAGAGCCCACTCGGTCCACCTCGCTACCATGTGGGTATCAGAAGACGCGTTGCTTGCTGCAGTGCCTGCCCGGCCCAGGAAGCCTAACTGGCAGACAGGAGCAGCGGGTCGTGCTGCCAAACTACACACAAAGGCTCCCCCCTCTCCATGGCCCAGGAAGCTCTTCCTTCTGCTACTCCAAGGTGATCTCAGCACAACAATGATGACCGTGCAGAGGGAGCTGTGGTCACTGTGGGAGGGGCAGGTAGATCACCTCTGAGAGAGAAGAGAGGGGTGGCCGCCCTGCAGCCGGGCTGAGACTCCTGGGGCAAAGGCCTGGCTCCTTTTCCTGCCTCTGTGAGACGGAGATCTTCACGCACCATGTGAGGTAGCAGGGGTTTAAAAAACCACTTGAATGAAAACTTGTAAGTAGTTATGAGACACTTTTTTCATTTAAAACTACTTGAATAAGCTGCAAGAATTCCACTTCTTAAGTGCATTAGGCAAAAATTTGTTTTTAAGTAAGGAGTTCAACAATTCATCACTTGAAACTTTGCAACCTGAAAGCCATCTGAACCTCAACAACAAGGAAGTGGATGGCATACAATGTCCTCAGCAAGGGTGTTCAGGGTGTGCAGCCCTGTGTCCTGTGTTGTCAGGAGCACAGCGATTTTCACAGTCGTGTATGCAGTATAATTCCAGTTATACAAAGGTTGCCTGTGGCTGCAACACTGACTTCATGGAGTCCTTTATAATAGGCAATTTTAAATTCCCCTTGATTTTCTGCATAGGATCAGTATAGAAAACAGGTAAAAACAATAGGCACATCTTTCTTTTTACAGGTATTTATTTAAGGACTGTATTACCCAGAAAGATCACTTGCTTGTTTCTTGCATAATTTTGACATAAGATTATTGCCTAGAAGATAATCAGCGTGGGATGGCCGGCGATGAAGGCTGCATCCGTGAGTTTGCCAACTGCCACACCACCCACCAAACACCGCCCTGCAGAAGCTGCTGGCTCTTGCTGCCCTCGTTCCGTTCCATGCCTCACAGAAGACGCAAGATGCTGGCTTCCCTCCCAGCGAGCCTGTGCCAGGGGAGACAGGGCTGACTCTCCGTACTAAGAACACTTCTCCATAATCTCCCCTTTCCATCCAGGGTTCCGTTTGCTGCTGGGAGCTCGTGCTGGAGGCCCGTGAACCCTCACTCTCCAGCAGAGGAGCTGCGCTGTCTCCTCCTGGTCCTCTCCCTGTGTCTGGGGAGACTCAGGACAGCCAAGGCTAACCAGGGGCTCTTCCTCTCCCAGAAACCTTCTGCTCACCCTTACTCTTCCGGAAGGTTTTGTGTAAATTGATATCATTTCTTCCTGTACATGTGGCTGAATCCAGAATTTTGTTTGTTGGAAGGCAGTAACCCACAAGTTTAGATTATTTAAGAAACAGCACAGTTCTAGTTTTCTTCTGTTTTGTTTCCTTGAGTGTAGACTCACAATTTGTGTCTCTCAAAGATTTCACTCACTTACAATAAGCTTCTACAAAGAGGTTGAGGTCAGGGTCGTGGCACCGTGCTCTAAGCCACCCCGTGCGGTGCTTACATTCCAGGTCTGAATGCTGTTCCTCATCCTGGCTGCTCCCCTTCTAGCCCAGCTCCCTACCCGTGCTCCTTGGAGGGCAGACGGTGGCTCAAGTGGTTGAGCCGCAGCCACCCATGTGGAAGACCCAGGTAGAGTTCCTGCCTCGTGGCTTAAACCTGGCCCAACCCTAGACGCTGCAGCCATCTGGGGACTATGACCACTGGATGGAAGATCTTTCTCTGTCTCTCCCTCTCTGTCACTCTGTCTAGTTAACTAATGAATTAAAACGATAAAAAGAAATTAATTAGAATATTTTATTTCTTATATTTTATAATGAATCATATTTTAGGAATACCATATTTAAACAGTTAATGAAACTTCTAGAATGATTGCTCTGGGGCCGGCACTGTGGCCTAGCAGGCCAAACCTCCACCTGAAGCACCAGGATCCCGCGTGGGCACCGGTGAATGATCAGGTGGAAGACCTTTATCTGTCTCTCCCTCTCTGCCTGTAACTCTGCCTCTTGACTCAGTCAATCAATAAATAATCTTTAAACAGAATAACTGAGCGATTGTGAATATGGAAATATTTGGTATAAGGCGTAAGGCATATAAATCATAAACTGTAAATACAAAAATTACATTATACACACAAACATGAAACATTTCTGAATTGAAATTTTTCCCAAAAATTAAGTTCAATGCAAGTAACACTTAGGAAAATACATTTTGACATTTTTGTAAAAATATAATTTTCTTACATATTTTACTCTCATGAATAAACAGAATGACAATGAATAAAAATAGGGCACAAAGTATGAATGGGCAATTAGCAGACAAAAGCATGAAATGTTACATAAATGGGGAAAAGAAGTTTCACTTCCTCCAAGAGGTACAAGTGGTGATGGATCCCATAAACTAAGCTTCTGAATGTGTTTGTCACGGGTGTCTTAGGGACAACGGGGGCCGGGGCTTAGGCTGCGCGCAGCAGTCTCCAGTCTGGACATCACGGTCATCTCACGCTTTGGCGAAGGACACTGAGAGGGGGGCAGCTCCTCCCCTGTCCCCACAGAAGACTTCCAGAAAGGGCAGCACTGGGAAAGACCCTCACCACACCCCACACCGGGGGTCCCGGGAGGCTGCAGCCTCCCGCCCTGGGGACTGTTCTCCGTGCCTGTGCCTCCTTGTCACAAGACAACAGTTTCTTTAAATGAAAAAAAAACTCACAAGAAGCTTGTGATTATAACGTAAATTCAAAGTATGACACTGCATAAATTAAAAGACAAGTAAGAGAGGAAAGGGAGGGTGGGCGTCAGCGGGGAGGCAGTGGAGGTGGAAGCGCCGTTACATTCTCAGAACTGTAATGTGAAGTCCATGAAATCTGGGCTGCAAGTGGATGAAGCGCCTCACGGAAGAGCCTGAAGCTGAGTCGCGCGAGGTGCACGCCCTGTGCAGTTTGTACGTTTCACCTGTGGGCAGCTCTGTTGGTGGAAATGGTCTCCCAGCACAGGGGTGTGGTACTCACAGCTCTAAAGGCCAGAGGCTGGGGCAGCCTCAGGGGTACAACCTGTGTGGGAGGAAGCTTCGCTCAAACAGGAGTCACAGTGCTGTATCCCATGTGAGCTCAGTACTGATCACCACACACACACATGCATACACATACAGGCACGCCCACATGCATGAACACACACAAGTACACACATGCATGCATGTGTGAACCATATACACGTGAACACACAGATACACACATATGTGAATGCACATGAAGACATGTGCATATCGCTTCTAAGCCTTTTGGCTAAGATCGAGCATGAAGACAGGTACATACGCGCATACAGTAACACATACATACATATGTATTGACACATATGTGGACTCACATAGACGTGTGCATGCATGCACATATAAACATACCCACATATACATCATACACACAAGCACATAGATACACATATACACAGGTTTCAAAAGTTCATGAAAATAGAATTAAAAGATCTTTCTTGGACCAGAGCTGTGGCATAGCAGGTAAAGCCTCCGCCTGCAGTGCTGGGATCTCATATGGGCACTGGTTCGAGTCCCAGGTACTCCAGTTCCTATCCAGCTCCCTACTAGTGCTCCTGGGAAAGTAGCAGAAAGATGGCCCAACCCATCGGTACCCACATGGGAGACCCAGAAGAAGCTCCCGACTCCTGGATTCAGATGGGCCCAGCTCTGGCCATCACAGTCATTTGGGGAGTGAACCAGCAGATGAAAGACCTTTCTCTCCCCCTCTCTGTCTGTAACTCTGCCTCTTAAATAAATAGATAAGTCTTTAAAAAAATATTCCTTTTGATTCAATTTTTTCAGAATCCATGCATTCAGGAAATCCTTAATAAATTCACAAAAAATGTATGTTCAAAACACTGTTCATAAATTTCAAAAATTTTTGCACCAAAATAATAATTATCTTTTAATTCCATTTTCTGGTGAACTTTTTAATGTGTTTGTGTGAGCTTATGACTGTGTGTATTTGTGTGATTGTGTGTGCTTGTGAGCTCGTGTATATTTGTGTGCATGTTTCTGTGCATGTGTGTGCTTGTGTGCATTTGTGTGCTTCAGCGTCTGTGTGTGCACATGTGTGTGCTTGTGTGCCCGTGTGTATTGTGTGCATGTGTGTGCCAGTGCATCCTTGTGTGTGTGCACATGTGTGTGCTTGTGTGCCTGTGTGTACTGTGCTTGTGTGTGTCAGTGCATCCTTGTGTGTGTGTGCTTGTGTGTGCTTGTGTGCCTGTGTGTGCATTGTGTGCTTGTGTGCATTTGTGTGCCTGTGCATCCGTGTGTGTGTGCGCGTGTGTGTGCTTGTGTGTCTGTGTGTGTGCATTGTGTGCTTGTGTGTCTGTGTGTGAGACTGCAGATCTTACAAGTGCACAGGAACAGGGCCATGGACTGATCAGCTTACAGCAACACGAGGGTGGCTCGCAGGAACCCGTCCCTCCGTCTCCTCCAGGAGCGATGGTTCTGAATCCTCTCATCCAGTCTTCACAGATCCTCCAGGACGTCCACCTCACCGGGCAGCATTTCCTGGAATAAAAAGGAGTGCCTGTGTTGTAAGATCATGTGGCAACCCTCGTCCTGCGACAGATGCACTCTGGTAAAGTCAGGACTTCTGTGATTAGAATTTGTTTAAGTACTTGTAGAACCACACTGCCATTGTTGCTGTCTGCTTCTGCATCTACACTCTCACAGATGGCCAACGAGAATGAGAATTTAGTCAGTTGATGCACAGGTCAGATTTCTCCCAGGGCGTTAGCAGTTTTCAGTCCTGGGTGAGCACCCTGACAGCTTTGCTTCTCGGCACCATGGCCAGCATTGACTCCACCACTTTGATTCTAAGGGCCGGTGGTTGTCGTTAAGTATCTATGGGGGAAAATAGCACAACATGAAGACTTTCAGCACTGAAGACCTGGGTGAGATGGATGCCAGGCACTTGCCCACACTCTCTGCTGGGTCCAAGGACACCGCACGTCAGCATCAGGGATTCCCTGCCCGGGTCCGCAGGACTCAGAGGTTCTGCTCAAGATGAGGCAGATGATGGGAAAACAACCCCGAGGAAGGCCAGCAAAGGGAAGAGGACTCTGTGGACGAGGAGTGGGTCCCGGGCACCTCTGCAGCATCCCGTTCCTGTGAGGTGTGAGGGCCCTGGCCCTGGCCCTGGCCCTGGCACACTCAGCACTCCTCCCAGCAGGCTTGCAGAGCAGGGTTCTGGAGTGTTCTCCCTGGGAGTGTGCCACTAGGATTCAGCACCTGTGCAACTGACCTCAGTTCTCCAGATTCAGACCCTGAGAAAGGCTTGTTCACAGTCAGTGCACACTAGCATAAATCACACCACAGTGGGCCAGTGCAGCTCAAAGCCTCAGGCCCAGAAAAACATTCTCGTCAGGCATCTCCCTCCAACAGGGTGGTCCTGAGGGGCCTGAGAGCTGTGCAAGGAGACGAGCTTTCTGTGGAATGCTGGGGTTCCGTGGAAGAGCTCGGGTTCTGTGGATTCTCTCAGGGTCTGTGGATTCTCTCAGGGTCTGTGGATTCTCTCAGGGTTCTGTGGATTTGCTCGTGTTCTGTGGATTCTCTCAGGGTTCTGTGGATTCTCTCAGGGTCTGTGGATTCTCTCAGGGTCTGTGGATTCTCTCAGGGTTCTGTGGATTTGCTCGTGTTCTGTGGATTCTCTCAGGGTTCTGTGGATTCTCTCAGGGTCTGTGGAGTCTCTCAGGGTCTGTGGATTCTCTCAGGGTCTGTGGATTTGCTCGGATTCTGTGGATTTGTGCGGATTCTGAGGAAGTGGGTGGGGTCGGAGGAGCTCAGCTCTGCTGCCTGCACTCCTTCCTGCAGAAGCTGCCTCCCAGGTTCCACGTCTATGCTGTGTCTTCATCTCCCCATGCTCAGCTTCTCCTCTCCCTGGCACCACCTCTCATTTTGTTATTTGTTTAATTATTTTCATCTACTCGCAAGGCAGAACAGGAGAGAGAGACAGAGAGAGATAGAGAGAGGGAGAGAGAGGGAGAGAGAGCATGCATGTATGCACTTCACTCTCCAAAATCCCACAATAGTCAAGGCTTGGCCAGACTCATTCCTGCAGCCTGGAACTCCATCCACGTCTCCCACGTGACTGGCAGGGACCGAGATGCCTGGAGCCCCATCTGCTGCCTCTCAGAAGGCCTTAGTAGGAGCTGGGATTGGAACCAGGCACCCCAGAATGGGCTGTGGCACACCACGCCGTGGCTTACCCCACTGCACCACAAGCCCTGCTCTGCCCCTCACGTGGGAGTGGCTGTCTTGCCAAGGGAACAACTGAAGAAACACGAGGGGTCTTCAGAACTTCTTGGAAAATACAAATCATGAAAATTCATGCATGGCTTTCAAAAACCTTGGCACCAAAATAGATGAATCTTTTAATTCTGTTTTTCTTCAAGCTTTTGAAGGCCCTTGTCAGTGTCCAGGACGAGCTCTGCGCTTCTGTCAGCCGTGCCCAGAGCTCACTTCCTGCACCAGGGTGTCTTCTTCTGAAATATCAAAACCACACTCAGCTAAAAGACACCCCGCAACAGCAAGCGGTGTTGTTATCAGGACTGACAAGGACTGGACTTAGAAGACCGAGCTGTGGTGTGCAGCAGATCCACAGGAAAAGCGAGTTCCAACAAAATCTCCTCCCAGCTCCAGCTGCCTCTCAGTGTGACTCCTCCTTCTTGGAAAATCTGTCTCCAAACTCTGGACCTCTTTATAAGAATGTCACTTTGAGGTTTGAGTTGCATAAAATTGCTGTGCCTGATAACTTTTAAATATTGTATGGGGTCTTACGAATCTAAGAGTAATTTTTTTATTTTAAAGTTGAAGTCTTCAGCTTTTAGTTCATACTTAATTCCATCTCCACATTCACTGATCGAGCAACTTACTTTCTATTGTGTCCGTGTGTTGGGGTTGCATGGATAAAACATGATAATGTATGTAAGCACATGTGTCCTGGGGTGCACTGGCATGTGTGGAAACATAACAGTCATCTCTCCAACAAGCATGGAACTTAGCTGGAGCACCAATATATGAATCAAAGCTCATAGCTGTAATGGACCTTGTATTTAAATATATTAGTGAAGAAATAATCATATATATTGAGAATCTAGTCAGTGCTGTGTTTGAAATCTCACTGCTCAGTCTGTTATGGTAGTGTGCATGGCAAGCAGGACACAGCATTATGGTGTAGAACCCTGGCTCTCACACGTGCAAGCATGCCTGAGACCTGCCAAACCACAGGCCATTGGATTCCAGCTCCGGAGGGATAAGTGACTTCAGACATGGCGTTGGACCCTAACTCTACGGATGGGGAATGTTTACGTGTAGGGTCTATGCATTAAGCAGGTCGCTAATATCTCACCTTTCATTTACATCTGGGATTCAGCCCCCGCTAAGGGTGCTTTACCCTCTTCAATCTGATTTTAGGGAGAGACCTGTTTCAATGCCTCCCCATTTACAGTCTGTGAGGGTGCAAAGCAGCATCCATAATTGTAACAGATGTGACAGGTTTCAACTTATTTTAAAAAGGATATGGTGATTTAGTGGTCAGTAGTATAAAAAATTGGCCCACCAATTAAATTCAAGATAGCTTTAAGTCTATTTAACAGACACAGTATAAATGAATTACTACCTGAATCTCGGAATATTAGACCTTAAGTACGCACTGACTAACCATGCCAGGAAAAATTAATTCTGGTGTAACTGAGGCCAACAGGAGTAAAACTTTGGCTGCAAGTCAATTTGCAAGATGAGGTGGAAGCCAGCAGCCCAGTGGCTTCACAGAACCCCTTTGACGTTCACTTTAGCTTCGCTGAAGCCAGAAGAGCAGGAGACGCACGTCGGACGCACACGGGCTGTGCTTCTCCACGCCTCCCCGTCTCTTCCCGTAACTCACACGTCGGACTGTGAGCAGGCTTTCTGAGGTTGTATCTTTCTCCTGTGAGGAAATGAGAGAAATAGAGAGAAGATCCTGAATTCAGCCAATCTGCCCAGACAGGAAGTGTTCGCCCAGCCCGATATTAACGACTCCAATTGTCTACACTGAATCATTGGATTTACTAACATCACAGAGATGCATCCATCAGAGTCACGGCAGGGTGTGGATTAGAATCGGAACATCAGAGTAACTGGAAGGACTAGATGGACACTGAAGGCGTCTGCCACAGGTGTGCCCATGGATAAGGATCTCAGCCCCACACTGGGGGTGTTTGTGCCTGGTAATTCCTGCTGGAGCTCCTGCCCTCACTGCACTGCATCTCAGGCCTACCCCCAACCCCAGGAACACCTGCTCCCCGGAGCTAAGAAAACCAAAGCATCCCCAGACATGGACGCCCCCCTGCCCCCGCCAGGAGGGCACAGAACTGCCCCTGCTGGAGAACCTCTGCCCCAGATGTGGCCGTCAGGCCTGGTGATGTTTTCGGCAGGGCCTGTGTGCTGGTGGGGTTGCTTTTCCGTCTGTGTGTTGCTAGTGCTGCTTTCTCAGAGACGGAATCTAGCACTGTCTGCTTTAGGGCTTCACTCCATGCCCGGCTCGTCCTGGGCCCAGCCCTCACCTCACTCGTGTACATTTTCTCCAACCAAACCCCTGTCCTGCACAGCTGAGTCCGGGACCCTCACCTCCTCCTGCAGAGCCTCTCCCTGTGTGGCTGGCCTGGGCTGACGGCTTTGCCAGGACGCGGTTCTGCGTGACCGGCAGAGAGCGTTTGAGGCTGGAAGTGGGTGAGCCCCAGGCAGTGCCTGGCTCCCTGCAGAGGCTGCGACCTCCTGCACTTTCCACACCTGCCTGTGGTGGCGCTGGTCTTCAGGGGCTTTCAAATCAGACTGGGCCAGCATCCTGGGGTAAGATGCAGATGGCTAAGGCCCGCGCCCGGCTTTCTCATTCAGCAGGGCTGGGGTGGGCCTGACGTTCCCAGGGGACGCCGCCGCTGCTGCTTGTGGCGGAGGTGACTTCTGAGAGCCAGGTTTCCTCTGACCTTGCTCAGGTGCGTGCCCAGGACACGTTAAACGTGGCATTGCAGCTCCACTAATCAAGAGGCGCCACGGAGCTGTAGTGCGAGGAGAAAGAATTGGAACTCCTGACTAGAGCCTAGGGAGATTACTGACACCATAAAGAAGAGTGTCAATTTGTTAAGTCAACAACAGGAGTCACTGTGCACTTACTCCTCATGTGGGATCTCTGTCCTTAATGTGTTGTCCAATGTGAATTAATGCTATAACTAGTGCCAAAACATTATTTTACACTTTATGCTCCGTGTGGGTGCAAACTGTTGAAATCATTACTTAATATATACTAAATTGATCTTCTGTATATAAAGAGAATTGAAAATGAATCTTGATGTGAATGGAATGGGAGAAGGAGCGGGAGATGGGAGGGGTGTGGGTGGGAGGGAAGTTATGGGGGGGGAAGCCATTGTAATCCATAAACTGTACTTTGGAAATTTGTATTTACTAAATAAAAGTGTTAAAAAAAGAATTGGAGAATGTGGATGTACACATCAGTGATTAGCACCAAGAGTTAGCTCTGAAACCCGAGGCCTGCAGCCCTGGGGTGCTGCTGGGCCCTTCTCACTGCGTGGCGCTCCCGTGCCTGCCACAGGGTTCCCAGGTCTGGCAGCGCCACGGTCCCTGAGGACATGGATTCCCAGGTCTGGCAGCACTGTGGTTCCCAAGGACGTGGGTTCCCAGGTCTGGCAGCACCGTGGTTCCCAAGGACGTGGATTCCCAGGTCTGGCAGCACCGTGGTTCCCAGGGACATGGGTTCCCAGGTCTGGCAGCACCGTGGTTCCCAGGGACGTGGGTTCCCAGGTCTGGCAGCACCATGGTTCCCAGGGACGTGGGTTCCCAGGTCTGGCAGCACCGTGGTTCCCAGGGACGTGGGTTCCCAGGTCTGGCAGCACTGAGATTCCAGAGGACGTGTCACTGTCCTGCTGCAGCTACAGCGGAGGCTGCTGGGGACACCTGCGTGGTCACTGCTGCCAGTGCAGCTCAGGGTTCACGAGCACCCAAGCCTGCCAGACACCGTGATCTCACCGTGCATGCTACTCTTCACAGTATTTCCCCTACAAGGAGGTTCCACTAAGGTTACAGAGTCAGGCACCACGCGCAGCTCTGGGTAGTCACATCTTTCCTACAGGCTTCTTCTCTGTAGTCGTCAGGTGGATGCAAGTACACATCGTTGTAATGAAGCGACGATACACACTAAGACACTTTCTATGGGCGGTATACATCACTGACATGTAAATGACAGTGATCACTATGACACCGTTGGATCGGCAGTGCACACAGCTTGTAGGCGCACAACACTCACTAAGGCTCCGTTCTGTTGGCAGTGTGCGCAGCGTGTATGTACAGGACAGTACTCACCAAGACACTGTTCTGTTGGCAGAACACATAACGGATATGTAAATGACAACACTCTAGCAGACTTCCTGTTGGCAGTGCAGAGCCGGTATGGAGATGCCAGTTCTCACTAAGGCACTGTCCTGTTGGCAGCGTAGCACGTATGTACACAACAATACTCTAGCAGACTTCCTGTTGGCAGTGCACAGAGCCGGTATGGAGATGCCAGTTCTCACTAAGACACTGTCCTGTTGGCAGCGTAGCATGTATGCACACAACAATACTCTAGCAGACTTCCTGTTGGCAGTGCAGAGCTGATATGGAGATGCCAGTTCTCACTAAGACACTGTCCTGTTGGCAGCGTAGCACGTATGTACACAACAATATTCTAGCAGACTTCCTGTTGGCAGTGCAGAGCTGGTATGGAGATGCCAGTACTCACTAAGACACTGTCCTGTTGGCAGTGCAGAGCTGGTGTGCAAGTGACAGTGCACCCTAGCAGACTTGGAAAGCGGCACTTCTATGCTTCCTCTCTTCTGTAGAGTTCACAGTAAATAAGGGGAGAAGCTGACCAACCTGCGGACTTTGTGCTCATCACCGTTCTCATGAAATTGATATAAGCTCAGTAAAACCAGCTGAGTGACATTCTTAAAGAACCTTCTTTTAATGCCACTTACTTATTTTCATCTCATTTGGAAAGCAAAGAGATAGGAGAGAGAGAGATCTTCCATCTGCTAGTTCTCTCCTCAAATGGTCACAAGGGCCAGGGCTAGGCCAGGCCCAAGTCAGGAGCCAAGAGCTTCATCAGGGTCTCCCATGTGGGTGTAGGGACCCAAGCACTTGGGCCACCTTCTGCTGCTTTCCCAAGACATCAGCAGGGAGCTGGATCAGAAGTGGAGCAGCCGGGACACAAACTGGTGCCCGTAGAGGATGCTGGCATCAAAGGCAGTAGCTTCACCGGCTGCATCACAACGTCGGCCCAGAGGAACATTTTAAACTGCGCACTCTCCTGGATCTTCGTATCCACGCCTGCTTTCCCTTTCCTCCTGCTTCCCGAAACACAGCCCAACTCTCACTCTTCCTCCAGGAGCCGTGAGATGAGGAGTGCATATTTTATTTCTGGGCTGCCTGCATTTCTTGTTTTTTTTTTTTTTTAATATTTGTTTATTGATTTAATAGTCAGAGTTGCAGAGGGACTGAGGGAGTGGAAGAGGGAGATCTTCCTTCCATCTGCTGATTCATTCCCTGGGTGGCCACACGGCTGAAGCTGGGCCAGGCTGAAGCTTCCTCCTGGTCTCCCATGTGGGAGGCAAACACTTGGGCCATCTGCTGCTGCTTTTCTCAGGCCATTAGCAGGGAGCTGGATCAGAAGCGGAGCAGCTGGAACTGGGACCAGTGCCTATACCTGCTGTGCCACAACACGGGCCCCAAGATGCCTGTATTTCCATGTCCATCACTAGAGCAAAGACGGGGCAGGGAATTAATAGCCCTGTTTTATCGTATCAACTCTTGTTAGGGTGTCCCGACTGAGACGAGCACCAGGATCCTTAATTCTCATTAGTGCTTCACTCTGTGTCTCACTGACAGATGATATATGCATACACACACACCTATAAATACATGCTTTCAAGTTCAATAGAGAGGTGAATATATTAAATATATCACATATAATATATAATTAATATATTGAATAAATATATTAACATATTATATAATTGATATATTTATATATTGAATATATTACAGGGGAAAGAAACTGGGAAGATGTAAGCTGAAGAACTGAAATTTCTACGTTCGTTCTGAGAACAAAGCTACCCAGTGATGGCTCACCCACAGGAAGGAGGTGTGAGACCAGCCCAAGGCTCCAGGAGCTGGCACGTTCTCAAGGGAGGAGGCAGAGGTTTTGGGCATCAGCAATCATTTCCACTTGCCGAGCCCTGCCCTTCCTCCTCTCCTCACTCCTTTCCTTGACAAACATGGATTTCAGCTTGGTGAGGATCTCAGTCTGGCAAGACCGCCGGTGGGGCCCAGCTCTGGAGCTGTGGCAGGCTTGTGGGCGATGAGCTCTGGCAATGTCTGTGGTGCCACTTCCCAGGCGCACCCAGGGGCAGTGTGCATCCTCGGGAACCTTGTGGGAGGAACAGGGAGAGCAGAATTGTACTCTGAAGCACGTGGCCACATGGAGTGTGAACCAGCAGTTGGAAGACCTCTCTCTGTGTCTCTCCCTCTCTCCCTGTAACTCTGATTTTCAAATACATAGATAGATCTTTTTAAAAAATGAAAAAGATCACACACATGGGAGAACATGGAAGATTATCTTAATATCTTTTTCAGATAATTATGGATACACTAAACCTAGCAAGTGATAGTTTCTTAGGATTAGCTTGTAATACGGGATTAGTGAGCAGTCCAGTAAGTTAATAAAGCTCATTGATCTATCTTGAATCTTCAATGAACCTTTTATTCATTCATGATCTTGTGACTTCATGCACTGGAGATTCAGAAAACGTTAGTTCACCAACGTATACCGATCTTCCAAGTGTTAACACTCTTCATTGAGAATCACTTTTCAAATAATTTTTGATACTAGCACTATTGCTCTCACAAGAAAAGCATTTAAAATCAGGAATATGTTGCATGTCATGACAGATAATTTTTAATCCTATTTATCCTTGCTAATAAATACTGGCAAATAATTTCCTTGAAATGATTGACTCAGCGCCTTAATATTTATGAAAGCATTTGGTAACAGCTTAGCCTGTGTGCCCATCATTGATTCAGGTAAGAGCAGTGCCCACTAAAGAATGTGGCTGGTTCAGTTTGCAACTCAAAACTCTCCTAGTAACAGAGAACTCCAGTGCACTCTGGTGACGATGTCTTCAGTTCTAATGAAGTGACAGCAGTGCTATCAACACTGCTTTTGCACGCTTGTGCCAATGTCAACGTACTGAAAAAATTGAAATAAAGCATCTTAACATGGATTTAAAAATAGCTGTGAATCTGTGACCCCTTAAAGATATCTTGGGAAGATTTGTCCTAGGAATACAAAGGCCACACTGAGAACCCCTACTTTATACATGTGTATAAATGATATTTATGTGTATAAATGATATACATGTGTATACATGATATTTAATGGGCCTAGGTAATTTCAAAATTACAAAACTATGGCAAAATTTTCCTTTTCTTTCAAAAATAATTAATTAGCTGATTAATTTGAAAGGCAGAGCACAGAGAGAAGGACACACACACATTCATAGACAGAGAGAAAGAGAGAGAGATAGAGGTCTTCCATCCACTGGTTCACTCCTCAAACGCCTACAACAGCCAGGACTGAACTGGGCCAAAGCCAGGACCCCAAACCCCCATACAAGTCTCACACAGGGCGGCTGGAACCCAGGTACTGGGCCATCGTCTGCTGCCTCCCCAGGTGTGCACCAGCAAGGGGCTGGATTGGAAGCAGAGCTGGGCCTTGATCCTGTGTCCTCCCACACGGGATGGAGGGGTCTCAAGTCACAGCTTAACTCCCTGTTCCGTAACTCCTTGTGGCAACCCCATGAGTGTCCTCGAAGTAACTACTAACCCGTGCTGTCTTCCTTGTCCGTGTGACTGAGCACTGACACAATGAATTCCTGGTAGATGTATCTATTTCTATTTTTGTTAGATGTTGTTACTCTGCTTTGAAAAACTGCATTTGCAATTTAAACTTTCTTTATGAATGACTGACTACACATACTCTGTTTTCAATGCTGTATAAAATCAGTTTTTAAAATTAACTGTTGAAAAACAAAACCTGTTTTCTCACTGTTTTAACTTGCATTGCCTTGATTAATGCAGAAGTAAAGGATTAATCTCAGATTGTCCATCTGGATGTTTTTCCTTTATTCCATACTGTACGACTTTATCTTTCATCTTTACAGGGCTCGTTATTTTCTTCTAATCCGTAAGTCCTTTTAACATAGTTTGTGTACTACTTATTTCCATGCATTTGTTTCTACTGCATCAGGTTTATCCAAATCATTTATATCTGTTAAGGATTTCGTAACTCTAACATAATTTATAGTTTCCCTTCGTTCCACTGTGTCCGCTAAACTTTGGCCTGACTATAGAAGGCTGTTATGTAGCCACAGGTTAAAAACATTCTCACATTTTCATCTAACACATCGTGAGATCATTCTTCTCCTGTATTCAGTGTCTTTGTACTTATTTTTGAGCACAGTGCAGAGTCTCCGGAGCACAGACTGTCACTCACTTTGGTGAAACATTGCTTTTTATGCACTTTCTGTGTGGTGTTCTGTGTGCTTGCATTTACCTTAACACAGGGGAGGAAGAGGTCCTGGAACCCTGAACACATCCCGACGGGACTGAGCTTGGAGTTTGTCTTCTTTTACTGTGGGACACGGTGAAGGCGGCAACCAATAAAAAAGCACCAGTTAATTCACCAAGGCTGAATCAAGGCAGCCCCACCCCTCTGTGACCACACCCCACAAGGAGCCCCTCCCCTCAGTGACCACACCCACCAGGAGCCCCTCCCCTCTGTGACCACACCCACCAGGAGCCCCTCCCCTTAGTGACCACACCCACCAGGATATCCTGCCCCTTGGTGACCACACCCACCAGGAGTCCCTCCTCTTAGTGACCACACCCACCAGGAGCCCCTCCCCTCAGCGACCACACCCACCAGGAGCCCCTCCCCTCAGTGACCACACCCACCAGGAGCCCCTCCCCTCAGTGACCACACCCACCAGGGGATCCCGCCCATTGGTGGCCACACCCACCAGACCCCTCCTGCCCTTTGGAGTCTCCCTCAGCGATGGAGAGGAGACACTGGGACTCAGGTCTGTGGGGCTGCTACCTTGCCTTGTCTTTTGGCTCCTTTTGGTGATCAGGGCAGGTAAATAGTTTTCAAATCTCTCACATCGATATTCATGATTCAAAGCTACTCCCTCAGTGTTTTCTTCTGCCCTTTGAGTTTGAGTTTCCCATCAGTCCTTTCTGCATGGTGTGGGGCTGATCCCTGTTGTCCATTACTAGGAACAGGGCTGCACCATGGCCGTCCTGTGGGCTGTGTGTCACAGCTGGAGGACTCTCGGTACACTTGGAAGCGTGCAGGTGCCGTGTGCGATGCTCCTGTGGGACTTTCTCTGCCTCCTCTCCTTGGCACAGACGTTGCTTCATGCCTCAACCATGAGGTCAGTGACCCAAGGTTGAAATTGGAGTTATCTGTCACGTAATTCGGTTCATTTACTGACTAAACAGCTTTGAGAATCAGAGTAGATTCTAGATATCCTGTTTTTCAATTTTTAAAAATTTACTTATTTCATTTATTTGAAAAGTAGAGAGACAGAGAGATAGAGATCTCCCACCTGCTACTTCACTTCCCAAACACTTGCAACAGCCAGGGAATGGCCAAGCTGAAGCCAGGACCCTGGAACTCAATCCAGGTCCCCACACAGAGGGCAGAGAACCAACCACTGGAGCCGTCACTGTTGCCTCCCAGGGTCTGCACTGGCAGGAAGCTGATTCTGAGTTGGAGCCAAAATGAGAACCAGGCACTCCCATGTGGGGTGTGGGCATCCTCACTTCTGCACCAAATGCTCCACCTCCTCAATGTTTATGTAAAAAGTAAACATCTTTCTGGCTTCCATGGAAACTTTTGGCTTGACTTCGTTTTCATACTCCAAGTCTTTGCTTTGTTAGAATCGTTTTATTAGGTATTTAGAAAATAGTCATACTAAACTGTACATTCATAGATGTGTCAGTCATCACTATTGTCATTCAAGATGATCACAGGCATATTTATCACTCATTTACTCTCTTCTGAAAGATTTATTTATTTGAAAGGCAAAGTGTCAGAGAGAGAGGAAGAGACAGACAGAGAGAGAGAGAACCTCATCCATGACCCACTCTCCAAATTCTAGCAATAGCCAGTGTTGGGCTAGAATAAAGTCAGGAGCCAGGAAATCCATTCAGGTCTCTCACATGATTGACAGGGATCCAAGGGCCATCCTCTACTCCCTTCCAGGTGCATTAGCAGGGAGCTGGATCAGAAGGCGGGACGCAAACCAGACCCTCCAATATGAGAGGCCCACATGCCAAGCAGTAACGCAGAGCACTGTGCCAAAGCACCGGCCCGCATTTACTCTGGAATATGCTCGCCCTCACTCACGGAAACAGATTTGCATCGGGTTAAGACATGCACATTGACCTTTGCAACCATAACTATGTTATAAAAATGCAAATGTCTTTCTAAGTATGAAAATAGCCATCTATCACTTTGCTGTTTTCACTGCAGGTTCATTTAAAATTATTTTGCTGACTGCTGGGTGTCTCAAAAATATGCCATGTTGGAATGAATTTCTTCTTTCCTAAAAAAGAAAAGATTCTTAAAAATTCATTTGAAAGAGCAACAGAGAGGGAGACACAGATTTCCATTCACTAGTTCCTTCCTCAAATGCCCACTGTAGCCTGGTCTAGGCCAGGCCAAAGCCAGAAGTCAAAAACTCCATCTGGGTCCGCACCTTGAGGACAGGAACGTGAGTTCAATTTCTGCCTTATCATCTGCTGCCTCCCAGGCGCATCAGCAGGGAGCTGGAGGAGAGTCTGGCGTCGCTGGGGTCGCTTCTCCTGTGGCACCACAGCACCAGGCCCCTTAATGCGTTTCTGTGGAGGGTTTCTGTTTTCTTTTTGTTTTTGTTTTGTTTTCAATGTTAGGTTTTGCCCTAGAGATTATGAGTAGATTGTAAGTACCCAAGTTGGGAATGGAAAAATTACACTGCAGCTTTCTTTTGTTTCATTAAGCTTTTATTTATTAGCCATGATGTTTTGCAAAAATGACATATTCTGGGGGCTTGCACTGTGGCATAGTGGGTAAAGTCACCGCCTGCAATGCCACATCCCATGTGGGTGCTGGTTTGAGTTCCAACTGTTCCACTTCCATCCCGCTCTCTGCTAAGGCCTGGGAAAGTGGTGGGAGATGATCCAAAACTCTCTCTCTCTCCCTTTTTCTGTGAATTCTGCCTTTCAAGTAAATGAGTCTTTAAAAAAGACATTCTGGTTTTTTCAAAGACCAGAGGACATTCATGAAAATGGGAAAAAAAAAAACTTTGTGACAAATTGCTATCTCAGAGGCCACTTTTACAAGGCCCTTTAAGCAAGTTATCCAAACACTTTTTCTAAGGAATAGGTTGATTCAATAACACATACAGATCCACTGTCCGAACGTCTGTGATACGCTGCCTCTCTGGGCTTTCCGATGCCTGAACTGGTAATTTTCCAAGTCCCGCACCAAGGGCTCTGCTCACTCTGCTGCGCATGAACTTTCCAAAACCTCTGTGAGTGGACAGAGCCGCCTCCCGAAGCCAGATCTGACGCCGCCGCTGTCTACTTCACCTGAAATACCCGCACAGTGCAGATCATCACACTTCCTGCACCAGGCCCTGGCCAGTCCACAGTGGGCAGCAAGGCAGATTCAGGCCTCAAGCTCACAGCAGTCTCAGCTCACTCTTTCTTCTTATTTCTCTATCTCAAATACAGACTTCTTTTCACATCAGAGTGACATTTCACACAAGGACTTGATGAACAAGAAAATAGAAAAGTTTTCCAAATATTTGATAGTGAAACATCAGAAGTCAAAGGCATCCACTGACATTTCGGTAAGCATAAGGGTTTATAATTGGTCTCAGGGTTTTCAGTGGCAGGACGTTTGGCTTCCTTCAACTGCAGGCACCAGAGATCCATTGTGCATGGCTGATCACAGTGAGCTTTCATAACGCCGAGGATATTCTCATAGACAGTGCGCGCTTCCTCTGCTTTCTGTGAAATCACATTTGGATCAGAGCTGAAGATTCTTTCCTTGACTTCTGGATCAGCTTTTCCTCTTCTGCCTTGCAGGAGAAAGCGTATTGAAATATTCAAAGATTCTCCATGTTTCAAAGCTTTGAGGAGGGGCGATATCCCAAACTGGTAGCTCTGAATTACCATATCAAAAATATTTAAAAACAAATTCTAGAGTTATTTTTCCTTTGTGCCTGAGGGAAAGAAGGAATTATAACTGAAACCTTAAGTGTTGTGATTTTTATTCAGTGTTATAAATAAATAAATCCCTGTATAAATAAATAAATAAATAAATCCCTGTGTGACCCAACTTTGGGGCTACTCAGGAAGAAAGAAATGGCATAAAAGGAAGTGAAAAGGAGCAGTAAGAATGAGAGGGTGTGCTGTGGCCTGCGCAGGGCTTGTTTCCCAAGTGCACGCAGTGTTTAACCCCAATCCTGTGTGCATGATGTGCCCAGGGGGACACTGACTCCCACCGCGGTGTCAGAGCTCTGAGCTCTACGGGAGGATACAGAGGGACACAGACACGGACATGCCTGGTGCCCTCGTCACTGGCCTGGGATGCTCCGTGTCGCCTCGGCTCTCGACCAAGCCATGAAGCCATCATGAATCGAGACCTCTCTTTCTGGAACTTTCAGATCCATGAGTTGAAAAAATCCTCTTTTAAGTGTCAGTTTATTAAGTCAACAACAGGAGTCACTGTGTACTTACTCCCCATGTAGGATCTCTGTCCTTAATGTGCTGTCCAATGTGAATTAATGCTATAACTAGGACTCAAACAGTACTTTACACTTTGTGTTTCCGTGTGGGTGCAAACTGATGGAATTTATACTTAATATATACTAAATTGATCTTCTGTATATAAAGATAATTGAAAATGAATCTTGATGTGAATGGAATGGGAGAGGGAGCGGGACATGGGAGGGGTGCAGGTAGGAGGGAAGTTATGGGGTGGGGGGAGCCACTGAAATCCAAAAGCTGTAATTTGGAAATTTATATTTATTAAATAAAAGTCAAAAAAAAACCTCTTTAACTCCTATAATAAATGATCAATCATGAATTTTCCTTCAATTCCAAAATTAGGCTTCATCTTTTCCAAAGAAGTTCAGTCAGACTTAGAGATTGCGCATCTTGCCAGTCCTCTGAGGATATGCCCCAATCTCATCCGTCATCTGTTTAGCCACTCGCCGTCTTCCATTCCTAGGGGAGCTCCCACCCACTTCCCATGAGTGCTGGCTCAGTTCTTCCCACCCAAGCTAGCCCTATGGGATTTGTCCTGTGCAATCTCCCCAGGCCCCCCCAGTATCTCTTGAGAGCCAGTTGAGTCATTGGACTAATCCATTGTGTCGCTCCTGATCCCATGTTCTCTTGTCCAGGTAGAGACCATGCACACAGGTAGCCTCAGCTAATCCCTGAGTTACAAGCAAAGCAAGTTATCTTCCAGCACTTTCTATATTATCTCATGACCACATGGGAGTGAGCTGACTTATTCTATCAGTAAATGGCGCCCCAATGTCTCCTGACCCAGTTTGGCAGAGTGTTGAAATAATGCAGGTGGAGTGAGAGCTAAACACTTGCTGTCATGAATCACAGCAGTGAGGGAGTTAATATTAGGAGATTCTGCGATCTCTCCTGGACACAAATGTTCCATGGTTTATTTGCTATCAGCTTCAGGTTCACCACCCATGGAATAATGCTGTTAACTGACGCATGCTTGCTGTCTTCTGTGTGTCAGTGAATCCCACCAGCAATTCAGTGAGATGAATGTGATTATCCTCACTTAGAGCATTTATGAAATGAGTCACACAAGGAGCTTCGTTAGCACACAGCAGAAGGCAAAATATCAGTATAAACAAGATAGTTGAACAACAAACCAGACTGGAGATCTATTTATTTGGACAAAATGTCCACGATGATATATTCTAAAATTCTAAATGCATCATTTAATAATACCTATTAAAGATCTAATTATTGGCTGTATCTAATCATATGCATAAAGGAACTATAACATTCTCTCTCTTTCACTCTTTCTTTCCCCTGGTTACATGACTGCGATTAAGAATTAATGGAGGTACTTTGAAGAGTCCATGGGAAAATAGAGTTCATAGGTGGGTCTATGTTGGTGCCAGATTTCCCCTGTACGCAGTTTTTCATGATGCACACTTTGCATGAACTCTTAGGAAACCCCAGTCGTTGCCAGGCTCCCCGCTCCTCCTGGCCTTGGCCCTGGCCCAGCCCTGGCTGCTGCAGGCAACGGGGAGTGGATCAGCAGACAGAACCTCATTCTCTGTCTCTGTCTCTGCCTCTCAAATTAACAGCAACAACAAAGGAAAGAATCCTTCAGATTTTCAATGAAATTCTTTTAGAAATAACTGTCATTATTTTGACTTTTCCTCGGCAATTTATTTGGGGAACTTTCTTTTTCCCCTCAAATGTTCGGGTGAGGAAAAGGATTTTTCCCCCATCCATTGTGTTGAGACAATGAAAGCATTTAGGGATGGGCCATCTGGCATGTTGTCTGTCTGGCAGCAGCCACGTCCCAGGGGCTGGACCATCTGAGGGTGCAGTTGTGAAGGTGTGGTCACCAGGGCCAGGATGCTGGAGCAGTGGTCAGCGCAGTTGCCTTTTAACCAGATGGTGGGTCGTGTTTCCGGTGCTAGGGGAGAAGCAGCAGTCTGCCACCATGTGTGAAACCAGTGCCATGTGGCTTTTCTGCAAGTAGAATGTGTAATGGTCACCAAGGTGAAGGAAGCCACACCAGTACCACATGTTCAGGAACTTCCACACTTCCTTCCCGGGTCCGCTCCTGGTTGTGCTGCACCCAGCACAGCATTCGGAAGGGGAGCAGGAGAACTGGGAGTCCAGTGCTAAAGGGCCTCGGCTGCTCCATCACGGTGCCTTGAGGGCATCGCATTCACTGCTGTTTGCATTTTGTCTTGAGTCAATAAAGGGGACCAACAAGTGAACATACGGACATTATTTGGTCTCATGGTCTTTCTGCGTGTTTTCTCGGTTTTTTGTTTTTTTTGTTTGTTTGTTTGTTTGTTTGTTGTTTTTTTTTTTTTTTGACAGGCAGAGTAGACAGTGAGAGAGAGAGACGGAGAGAAAGGTCTTCCTTTTCCATGGGTTCACCCCCCAATGGCCGCTGCAGCTGGCGCACCACACTGATCCGAAGCCAGGATCCAGGTGCTTCTCCTGGTCTCCCATGGGGTGCAGGGCCCAAGCACTTGGGCCATCCTCCACTGCACTCCTGGGCCACAGCAGAGAGCTGGACTAGACGAGGAGCAACCAGGACAGAATCCGGCACCCGACCGGGACTAGAACCCAGGGTGCCGGTGCCGCAGGCGGAGGATTAGCCTATTGAGCCGCGGCGCCGGCCTTTTCTCGGTCTTTCTGGGTCTTTCTGCGTGCTTTCTCTGGTGATGGTCTGCAAACCTCATCATGAAGCCCCCTTTGCCAGCTGCCATCTCTCTGTGGTTGGAAAGAAACATTTCCTATAATGTAGCCTTTGCAATGTTGAAAGGTTTTCGTGGAAATAAAATTAATTAAGCTGAGCCCCTTTGCACAGGTCCCTTGTAATGATTTCCTGAGAATCTAAACAAAATGTCCTAGTGAGTGATAATTTCAGTGTGAATTCCCAGACCAAGTTAATTATCTTCCAAATGAAAAATGTCAGTGCATGTCCTTGTGCCAGAGCCTGGCGGAACTGTGACGTATCACCATTGCGCTTCCTCTTCTGCTCTCGTATTGGTGTCCTGTGGTGTTGTGGCATTGCCATAACCTAACAATCCCAGAAGGATATGCCGTTCCCAGCGGTGTTTCTATGTTCTAATGCATACAATGTCTATGGAAAATTGCCTTGTGTGTGTTCAGATTTAAGATGTGGGCGTTTCAGAAATCCGATTTATGACGTGACAGTGTTAGGTGGCTCTCAATCGCTCAAGTGTAACACCAAATAAAAACATCTGATTTTTTTTTTTTTTTTTAGATTTTGTTTTGCTTTCAGCTCTGCAGTGGAGCAGATAGGTAGAGTGCAGCCAACATGCGATTAAAACTCATAAACTCCTACCCTGGATGGGAAGGAGTTGGTTGTGTGTCGAATGGTAGACGTTTGACAGCTCTAGCGGTGAGAGATCTGTTATACAAACAAGACAGACGCAGGTAGAATTACGGTCAGATTAGTTTACAGGCTTTGCTCCAGATGGAGAAGATGTTAGATGCTGCCAAGCCTCGTGTAGAATATACGTCACGTCACTGTTCTGACATTTTCCAGTGAGAAGGAGCAAAACAACAGGGAAAGAACAAAGTATAGAGAAATAACCACGGAGGTTGTCTTAGAAAGACTCAGCATGAGGTGGCCATGGTCCAAGCACAAGCCGAAGATTTTAAAAGAGGAAGCTGGTTCGTTCCAGAACACAGCAAAGACAGTGCTTGGAGGAATACGTAGAGTACTCGCCTCTTAGAAAGGTTTAACGATGGCTGGCGCCTCAGCTCACTAGGCTAATCCTCCGCCTGCGGTGCTGGCACTCCGGGTTCTAGTCCCAGTTGGGGTGCCGGTTCTTTTCTGGTTGCTCCTCTTCCAGTCCAGCTCTCTGCTGTGGCCCAGGAAGGCAGTGGAGGATGGCCCAAGTGCTTGGGCCCTGCACCTGCATGAGAGACCAGGAAGAAGCATCTGGCTCCTGGCTTTGGACCAGCGCAATGTGCCAGCCATGGCAGCCATTTGGGGAGTGAACCAACAGAAAGAAGACATTTCTCTCTGTCTCTCTCTCACTGTCTAAATCTGCCTGTCAAAAAAAAAAAAAAAAAAAAAAAAGACTTAAAGACGATGACCTCATAGATGGAAACAGAGAGCAACACTTTCAGTAGAGTTTCTGTTGAAGACAGGAAGTTGGTCACAGACTGCAGGGGAAGCTGCCTTAAGTCTGAGAAGCTGAGGTATTTACTTTAGGCTCTTAAACTGAAGTCACTCCCATCTGCCTACAAAGTCCAGACATGACACAGAGCTTAGTTTTGGTTGGTTTCACAGATTTGAAGCAATATGACCTTGGATATTGAGAATGAAAAGTCATCAAGCAAACAGCTGAATGGACATGATAGATATGAGTCAAAATGTCATTTTAGTGTTGTTAGTGGCTGAAAGGAGTTGGGTGATTTTTGAAGCCTGGGTTTTAATTTCAGATGTGAAAAATAAATTCCAGAGCAGCATAATTCACGTAGGAGGCTGACAGTGAAAATTAAATCAGTTTTTGGAGTTTTCCCTTAAGAGACAAATGGTAACCCAGCCTGTATCTGATCACCCCAGACCCCAAGTAGAAAATCAGCTCAGAGCCCTTTGCCTTCAAATGTGTGCAGAAAATGAGTCACATCATGGGTTCAGATCTGAGACACGAGCCCATCCCACAAGTGAAATATATGCACCCGGACAATGATGAGCTGAGCTTCAGAAACCTGTCACGCCATGGTCCATAGCCAAGTCACAGGAAGATCCAACAAGTTATATGTGCGTACATACGAGCCATGCAAGTGTACAGCTACATACGAGCTACATAATGCATATATCCACAATAATAAGTAGAAGCTCACAGAATATTCCCATGGAGGTAGCTGTCATTTTGTAATGAACTCAGTTTCAGGGGCTCCCCAGCAACAGAACCAAGGTGTCAGTGTGGCCCAACAGGTTTCTATACGCCGGTGTGCTGGCTCCTAGAGGATGCTCTTGCAGGACTTAGGACTGTGGGGTGAGCTGCAAATTTTCCTTTTAGAGCAAATAGTTAACTCGTTTCATAATCAGATAACAACTAAAACCCTTCTACGTGCGGTCTCATTTTTCTGTGCACCCGCAGGTGGTTTTGCACCCGGGGGCGGCGTCCTTGGCTGATCCCGTCCGAGGTGTTGCGTGGCTTCCTTTCTGAATGACAGGGCCAGGTGAAGAAAGGAGAGAGACGGAGGCCCAGGCGCCTTCCCTATAGCTGCCGGAATGGGTCTTCAGGTTTAAAACCTCCACGTGGTCCAGGAGCAGAGTGAGAGGGCCACGCTGACAGGGGCAGACCTCTGTCCTGTTCCACCTGGCTGGAGGAAGACGAAGCCCGCGGGGCGTGGCGGGCGCGTGGCGGGCGAGGTCCACCGGTGCGTGGCGGGTGCGTGGCGGGTGCGTGGCAGGGTGGGCGCGGGACCCGTGGCCGCAGAGGGAGTCCGAGGCGCAGTCCCTTTGCTTAAGTTTCTGCTAGGTCGTTCCCAAAGGCGCCAAGTTGTCCTGGAAATTCGTTTTGAGAAATTCGAGGAATTTCGGTCCTGGAGCTGGAAGTGCCCTGCTCCGGGCTTCGGGCTGGTAAACGGCTCCTTTGTTCGCTTCACGTTATCACGGAGTCAGAGCCTGCCTCTTTGCTACCATTTCCCTTGACGTCATCATTGCGTCATCTGTTTTATGTGTCGCTGCTTCCCTTCAGGGACGCTAATTTTACCAGGAGTCCGCTCACATTCGGTGCGCAGCCTTGGCCGTGAGAGGCATCAGGCTGCAATGAAGCAGCTCAGCGTCTCAGAGTCGGATCCTGGGACTGTTTTGCGCTAGAGTTCTGTCCCTCCTGTAAAGAAAAACTCTTATTTAAGAGCTTCTCTGAGCGTTGCTCACCCCCTCCCTCAAATGCAGCATCTTTGGATAATTCTCTAGGACCCTAAAATCGGTTTCACAAATCAGCCCTCGATGGGTTTTGATGGCCACCGTGGGCACAGGAGAAAGCGGATGCCCTCCGAGGGCCTCTCCGAGGGCACCTTGGAGGCACCTGCACCTGCAGGCCGCACCCCCGGCCCTCCTCCTGGCTCCCAGGCCGCCCGTCACACACGCGCCCACAAGTGCAGCTCTGACTCTCGCCCTAGCCCTCGCCCTCTCAGCCGCTACCAGCTAAGAGAGGACATTCAGGAATCCGTGAGGTGGAGCTGACATGGCAGGAGGCTGGGGGCCAGGTGTCGCATTTCCTGTCGCTTGCTCTGTCCGGCGTCTGTCCCACAGGGACCCCCCCGGCCTGCCTTTCTCAGCCCTGGGATGGCCTCCCAGCCCGCACAGGCTGCGCAAAGCGGCGCCCTTGGAGCTCACTGGGGAGAGCGGCCGCCTGCTGTATCCCAGCCTCTGCAGTAAGCTCACGCTGTAGCCCTGGGCGAGCCCTGCGGAAGGCAGCCCCGCTCGGGGTCCTACAGCTTCTGCGGCTGCTCCAGGGGAGCCTCGGCCGTGGTGGTGGCTTCCAGGCCGGGCCTGGGGCAGCTCCCATAGGAAAGCCTGCCGGCCATGCCAGGAGAGTCGCAGGTGTGGCCTTTGCAGGACCCCAGGCCCCACTTCCTGATCAGGCCTGCAGGGAGGCAGCAGAGCCACCTGCTTCACCACGGAGCCCCACCCGTGCTGTTTCTCACGCAGGAGCAGCCGGGGCCCCGTCGCTCTTTCCAACCCCAGTGTGAAGGTGGCACATTCCCCCAGCCGGTCCATTGCACTCCACTTTGCTACTAAATTTTACAAAAACAGGCATAGGATAGAATCATAAACAATCAGGGACATTGGAGTTAAAGCAAAAGGTATAAAGGCACTTCGCTCCTGGAGACGCCAGCATGTATTTTGAACCTACTATCTGCCTTTATTAACTGAGTTTTGGGAGGGAAGAGAACATGTTGAAAACTGCCGTTCTCCCGCATAATCGTGCTTGCCTCAGATACCCACTTCATGAACCCCAGGGGCAGAGGCGCAAAGGGCTGAGCCTGACCGAGGGTGGCCTGCTGAGCGGGATGCGGGAGGAGAAGCATCCAGGTTGCCTCTGGTGTCTCTTTAATGCCGGTTTGAATACCTGCTTGGGTGAAGACGTGCACATCACAGCTCCCTCTCCTGCAGGAAAGATGAACTCAATCTTCCCGTAGTCTTTGTCCTCGCTGGGCGTGCATCCCAGTCGCTCCTCAGCGCACGGCCTCGCTCCTCCTCCACGCCGCAGCACCCTGAGCTGGTCTCCAGCTCCCTGGGCTGTGTCGGCTCTGACAGATGTCAGCTCTCAGGGCCTTGCCTCCTGCTTTCTCATTTCTGTGCTCCACTGTTGGGGTCGTTTATCTGCGCTTTCCTTCTCTCCGCCCCCAGCCTCCCTCTCTCCTGCACACACACCCCCTCTCCTCTTTACAGTCTGGCTGAACCTCTTCCACATTTCACTCCCTGTCTCATCATGGCTCTGAGGGAGAGCCGACTGTGTGCCAGATGGCTCTATGATTCAGTGTGGAGACTGTTCTTTGTGAGTTCCTCGAGTTTTATAGAGTCGGGATTTGAGCTGCAGTGGCCTGGATTAAAGGATTGCTCTCGGAAGCTGCCAATCCCCTTTCCTGGCTCTAACGATGAGTTTCTCGCTGTCCTGGCTACTGGTTCAGTGCCTTCTTTTATCTCTGAATGCCCCCCGGGATGCTGTGTGAGGGGTGCCTTGCAGTGTTCCCACAAATCACCTGTAACAGACAACAGCAGTCTCATGCAGCTTTAATTATCCTCCATTCTCCTGTGCAGTTTTACAGAAATGCATTCTCCTCTGCCCCTACAGTACAGTTGGCCCAGAAGCCCTGCTTTGAGGCTGACCCAGGAAGGCCAGGTGTCAATCGCATCACGCGTGGGCTTGCTCTGCCGCTTCAGTGACCGAGAAGCCGACGGAGGCAGGCGTTCGCCAGGCAGGGCTGGACCAGGTCAGGGGAGCAACACTTGCTTCCTGGAAGCCCCGGGCAGTCTTGTGTGCTGTGACAGAACCGCGAGGAGAGAGGACGCAGCTGAGCCGCGCATTCTCCCCTTCAGTGTTCCTCCTCACAGACTGCTCGGCAGGTTGTGCCGTGAGCCACATGTTGAGTGCTCTATTTATTACACTGGAGCTGGAAAGCCTTCCTGGGTTTCAGTAAAAAACGGAGAAAACATATAATTCACCTAAATGGTAGAACAAAAATGACATTTTTTAAAAATAAAGCCTAATTTTTGCAAAAACAAACACCATCAGAATGATACATTTCTTGAATTCCTCAAATCATAAAGAACGAAGCCTCCGTTCCCAATCCCTGTTGTTGATGGTTGCGCATCCTTACAAAGGACTTTACCTTGCCCCTGGATAATGCAATTGTCTGTCAACCTGTGCTAAATATTTTGTTTAATCCTCCTCCCACGTAGACAAAACTCCGAGTCCTGTTGCTGCGACTCACTTTGGAGCGACATCTGTCGCAGGCTGATGACTGAGGACATGGACCTCAGTGACAGGGCACCCGGGCTCTCCGGGACCCCCAGGCCCATTTGTCCTCTTCCCCTGCCATGGGAGGGGACACCCCGCTGCTGAGGGGATAGCACACTTTCCAAGTTTACGAAAAAACGGAGTTGCTGATCCCAGTGCTGTTTCCACCTGCAGTCTGGGGCGGGCCGGGGGCGGGGCTCTCCCCATGCTGATGAGGATCATCAAAGCCGCCTTGGATGCAGGACACACCTGCTGAGACATCCTGGCCCTGGGTGTCCATTTGCGTCCATAATGGAAAGAACTCAAGAAGGAAGATCCCATTAGCGACTGAAGCGGAAGCTTTGCATCTCCCACTGCTCCCCGAAAAGCGCAGCCTGGGCTTGCATGGGCCAGATTCCCTTAGCCAAAGTGGGGAACTGAAATTCTGCAAAAAGTCATATGTGTGTGTGCCTGGTGCTGACAGCCAAACCTGGAGAACAAAAGAGGATAAATGGTGTAGAACACCCTCTTTGAATTAGCGTCAACTCCTTTCCTTTGCCACATTTCACCCAGAAATGCGGTGTGAGTGCTGGGCTGGCCGGGGAGCCAGAGATCCCCAGATGGATCCGGTGAGCTGGGTCCCGCCCCCTCTGTCACTCAGCACTAGCAAATAGGGACAGGACCCAGGGCAGGAGGTCAACAGCCGCAGGTTCATGAATATTCTGCACCACTTTCCTATTAGAATGACCCAGGAACAGGGTGTGAGGAAATTTAATGACTTAAAAGTGGGAAGACGTAAGGAAATTGGCTTTGAAAATATCTTTTAACTCTTCACTCTCTGACCTCACAGTCAAACACCTCAAGTCAAGAAATTATATTGACTCTGCAGTATAAGTTTATTTATTATCCTTTTCTTCATTCAGTGGGAATTAATCAAGGACCTGCTATGTTGGAGACATGAGGAAGAATGCATGGGCTGTCCAGCAACTGAATACAGTATTGCATTAGTGTCACATTTAAAACCAATCGTGCTTGACCAGGAGACTATAGGCTACCAGCTTATTTTTGCTGAAGGCTGCAGCGGGCTAGCGATTAATCTGTACTGTAATTAGGCCATCGGGATCCATGAGGCCGGCTTCACTTGGCTCTCAGCTGCCGATTTTGCATCAGTAAAATCCATAGCTCTATGGTGAGGAGAGCTCACCATAATTAAAAGTGCTATTGAGCTAAACACAATCACCTGTGTTTCCCTCCCTATGCAATGCTGTTGGCCCCAGAAGCAGAGTTGAGACTAGTCTTTTCTGCGTTCATGTTGGACATTACTTTTAAAAATGCCTAATTCAATTTAGCGGCAGAAAGTACCAAAATCAAACGTGGGAAAATGACTGACTGCAGAGGTGGGCACCTTGCCCCACTCCCCTGAAGCCAGGGCCCTCTGGGCTCAGCAGGGAAACACTGGCTCTTAGATGGCGTTTTGATGAGGGGAGCTGTTCCTAAAAGCCTGTAGACTTGCGCTGACATTGACTGTTAAAAACAAAGGGATCAGGGCTGGTGCTATGATATGGTGGGTAAAGCCACTGCCTGTGATGCCAGCATCCCACACGGGCACCAGTTCATGTCCTGGCTGCTCCACTTCCAATCCAGCTCCCTGCTAATGCCCTGAGAAAGCAGCAGAATAGGACCAAGTGTTTGGGTCCCTGCACCCATATGGGAGACCCAGGTGAAGCGCCTGGGTTTGACCTGGCCCAGTGCTAGCTGTTGCGACCATCAGGGGAGTGAACCAGTGGATGAAAGATCTGTCTCTCTGTGTTTCTCTTTCCCTCTCTCTCTGTAACTCTTTCAAAATAAATAGATATTTTTAAAAAAGAGAATTATCACTTAACAATAAAATCAGTTATGCCAAAGGCCCTCATTAGTGAATATAATCACAAAGTGCATAATAGTTTCATCAAGAGGGAAATACCTAAATAAAATGAGTGTGATGTAACTGGATAGGTCTCCTCTCCATTCTTTATCAAATTAAATAAAAATGTACAGATGTTAACTTACAGAGGGTGTTTCCAACTGCAGGTTAGTCATTTTCCCTGGTTCATCCCCAAGTGCCCCTGATGGCCAGCCTGGGCTGGGCTGAAGGTGAGAAACAAGGATGCGATCTGGGTCACCCATGCAGGTGACAGAAACCCAAGTATCTGAGCCGGCACTGCTGCCTCCCAAGGTCCACATTAGCAGGAAGCTGGAACTGGCGTGGAGCCTGGACTCGAATCTTTGCTCTCCTAAATGGGGTGTCCCAAGCAGTATCTCAGCCACCAGGCCCCGTATTAAGTCTTTAGCGGCTAAATGAACAAGACTGCATGAGGATGGGGCTACTAAATTACAGCTCATTTGTTAAACTCTGAGTTAAACCAGCATGCATAATTTATATTTTTTGGGACAGACTGAGTTAGATAAGTAGTGGTGGGATGCTATAATTATGAAATATTAGTACAGATTCTGACTTCACACTCCCTCTTGCCTCAAAACAGGCAAATAAAACAGAGTCATAAGAGAGAATCATTTTCGTTGTGTATTAGGAATTCTTTGAGGGAGCCAATGCTGTGTTACGGCAGGTTAAGCCGCCATCTTTGGTGCTAGCATCCCATAGGGGTTCCGGTTCGAGTCCCGGGTGCTCCACTTCTAATCCAGCTCCCTGCTAATGGCCTGAAAAAGCAGTGGAAAATGGCCCAAGTCCTTGGGCTCCTGAACCCACGTGGGAGACCCTAATGATTATGAAATCTATACAGCTGACAATGTTTCACTCTCAAGCTTTAGCCTCCAAAGTAAGATTTCTAGGACAGAACACACCTCTTCCTCCACCCCTTCCCCAGCCCACCCCATTATGTTCTTAATTCTGGCTGCTGGAACTGCTGTCCACGTCCATGAACACGTTGTCCATGTCTTTCATGACCTCCCCTGCCTCCCCTTTATGCCTGTACACAACTTGTCTCCAAACTGACCCCTGTAAGGCAGTTGCAGTTCACTCTGCTCCTTGCATCTCACGGGGAGCCCCTCCTCCACGTCTTTCCCCACAGGATCCGCCTGGGAATCACAGCAGAGAACATTCCTAAGACCCAGATCCGACCCTGACGCGCCACTGCTGCCGCTCTCCAGGGCGAAGGCCTTGTTTGTCCCACAACAGTCAGCTCTGACTTGAGTCCCTCTCCTTGCCCAGTGCTGCTCTTCCTGGAATATGTTTCCTCCTGACTTGCCTTCTGTTGCTCTCCACAAAACACTACTCAGCTCTTTCCTACTTAGCTCATCCTTCTCACTGGCTGCCTCTCCAGTGTTAGTGTCCTGTAATCTCTCCCTCTGAGCTTGGGCTCCCTGATGTAGAAACAGAGTGGGTTTCTCTTGCATTGCTAGGGTTGGACATACTCTTTACACACAGTAGTCATCTAATAAGAGCACGTGTATTATGTGAATAAGTGTCCATGAATATACAAGTATTCATTTGCATAATTTCAGTAAATAAACAGCAACTCTTCTGCACCTGATGCTCTTCTAGGTTCCATTTTAAAACCAAAAAGTGAAGCTGACAAAAATCCCTGCCTTTGGGTTCTTACACCAAACTTAAATTCAAAAGTGGTCTTTACAATGTTTACTTACTATACACACAGTCAATGCCATTGCTAATAATCAGACCACCTAGATGCTTGAGTTTGGAGATGCCACTGGAAATACTGCTGCTGTCAGGAATTGTGCCTGGAGCCGTTTCCTATGAGTACGTCTTAAAGATGCACATTAGATAGTGGGTTACTCATGCTTTGTGGAATTCCTTATTTAAGTTACTTCTGGTGTTACTGGCACTGGCTCCTGAGTACAACTTCGCAGTTCTTTGAATCTAACCTGATTTATATCAGGAAATGCATAACCACCTGATGTAAATCTCTATGGAATCCAAGCATATAAGATTCGGGGATTCGATACCCCGTGGATCTTCCGAGGTTCTGCAAGCTGCTTTAATGTTGCTGAGCATTATAAATGAGGACCGAGCCGTCCTTCACACGACTGCAATTTGCCTATGTGTAGTAAATCATATTCTTGAATGCGCTAGCTCAGAAATCAAATTGAATTTGACTTCCCTGGTTCCCAAAAGAACTGGTATTTCTTCAGCGTTTCCTCCGTCTCTTCAATGACCTTCCAACCACAGCTGCTGCGCGTCTGCCCTGTGGTTGTTACCAAGCTAATTGTTCTGTCGGGGGAGGAAAGCAAAGAGCTGTGGACAAATGAAGACAATATTGAGGAATCCACCAGATACTGCGGCCACCAGGGCACGTGGGTAGCTATATGCTGAGATATATTCTATGGGAACAAAGACAGAATTCTTATCAGTTTTAGGTGTTTGGAGGGGGGGATGTTTCCAGGTGGTTTCCTTAAGGAAATGAAATTAACTATGAAGCATTTGGTGCAGGATGAGAAAAGAGGATGAGGGCATAATGTTCATCATGGACAAAAACGACTGGTGGAGGGGCACAGGGGAAAGCTGAGAACACGTCCAGTGTGTGTCCAGCTAGACGTCCGCTCACAGTTAGACTGCACAGAACTTGAAGTGGGTCACACATAATTCCACATTCATACTGAGCTGATAAAGCAGCAAAAGGTCTAAGGAGAATGGTGACAGGTGCACTGCTCACACTGACTCCTGTTTGTGCAAAGTGGACGAGGAGACAACAACTGAGAGGCCGTTGCAGGTTGCTGCAGCAGTAGCCATGCTACAGTGGGAGCAGTGGGAGCTGGGCGCTGGAAGATTAAGAAATTGTAATAATAAAAATCCATGACATTTTTAAGTATGAGAATGCCAGGTGAAGGAGAGAGAAATACTGCGGGGACTCCCAAAGGTGTGCTCCACAGAGTAAGTGGCCACTGGGACCATTCGCTGAAAGAATACCTAGGCGAGAGCCAGAATCAGG
This sequence comes from Oryctolagus cuniculus, assembly GCF_964237555.1. Taxonomy (NCBI): domain Eukaryota; kingdom Metazoa; phylum Chordata; class Mammalia; order Lagomorpha; family Leporidae; genus Oryctolagus; species Oryctolagus cuniculus. Next base: position 56,788,112 of record NC_091447.1, read on the forward strand.
AGGGAAAGCATTTCTTCTTAGACACATAATTTTTACAGATTTTGAGACAGGTTTGTCAAAATACTGAACAAACCATTACAAATATGTGTCTGAAGCACAGAAAAAATTTAAGGGGAGGTACAAATTCTGATGTCATGTGTACAAAGACAGCAGACTAGCGGGAGGCATTGGTGGTGCAGTGGGAAGCCTGGTTGCCCTCCAAAGATGGCCGACTCGTTGACGTTCAGACTGAATGATGCCATCTTCCCAAAGTCCAGGCTGAGTGCAAAGACGAGAGCCAGAATCTTGGCATTCATGGCAGCGGTGGAACCAACAACCAAAACCTGAGGAACAGCACATGCAGTCTTCTACTTGGTTTCCTTAGAAGCCATGGATGAGCCACACTTCAGTCTGGTGCCTCACTGCCCAGAACTGCTGTGTGTGCTGCAAGGCCACAAGACGAAGTCACAAATCCTCACACAGTGAGTGTAAACCCTTGGTATACAACCTGGTGGGGACTGACTTCCAACCATATCCATCACTGCTAAATTATTCTGTTTTCCTGGTACCTTCTTTCTCCTTTCCCACTTCAAGTCTGCCTTTTACATCTTATTCCTCCCTATCCACGTAAGGCTGAATTGTACCAGATCAAGTGCCACCTCTATCAAGATGTAATCTTGTCTTAACTTCCTACACGTCTGCCCACCCCTAGCCCATAGAGATGGTCGTCGCCTCCAAATCCCTAGATTTCTTAGTGACTTCACTGCATATTAGCTCTTAAGATACAGTTTTCTCATAGTCTCCGAGTTTTAAGAACTTAAATCCTTACGAGATTAGGAGCAGATATTTACAAACATTTGTAAAATCTTTTATTTTTACTTATTTAACACAGCTTTCTTGTTATAATCTACAGCTGCATAGAATATTGTATAATGTACAAATTAAGACACTGAATAGACCAGAAAGAGCAAAAACTAAATTAGGAAAAAGCACAACATACAGCGTAGTTTCTCCACGATGCACAGCACAATCTATGAACTTAGCCAGTTAGGCAGCAGCACGTGAAGGTTATGTAAGCAGCATGCAGACTGCGGCTTTTCAGGCTGTTTCATCTTTTTACAGTGGTGGTGGGGATCTCAGAGCAGACGAGGTAGCTGATGAGGTGGAACAAGTGCTCCGGCAGGTGGCTCTTAGGCTTCTGTGGTATAAGATCGTCAGGAAGATCTTCAGAGAGCACAAACAGGTCTCCCCCCTTGGCCCCTCTAAAGGCAGGAGAATTGGACACAGGCCCCACAGCCCTGCTTAGAGTAACACCACTCTGTTCTTTTCGACTCCACCAAAACAGGCAATGAAAACGTCTTCGTGCATTGGGAATTTGTCATGAGGTTTACTCGACATGATGTTAACAGCTCTGGCAGTTTCTTTACTAAATTCTAGTAGATTTTAAATGCTAGGTCTCCTAACACAGGCTTTCATGATGATTGAATCTGCAAGAAACAAACTTTATCTTCTAACAACATTTTAATTAAGTCCAGGCAGAGCTGTCCTCGAAATTTCTGGGCTATTCAGGGGCTGGCCCTATTTTCCTTGTAACCCAGGAAGCACACAATCTTTGCATATATGTGGTGGAGAAAATGTGTTTGTGAGATTTTTTTTAATATTTCTCTCCTGAGACTTCCAAGAGAGTGATTGAACTGGGATGTTCCAATATAAAAATTTAAGCCCTGAATAATGACAAATGTCCTGTCTCTTAATCCAACCACATTCTGAGAAGCATTAGTGTTACATTAACTGCAAGGCAAAGTGATCCTACTCTGCTGTGTGTAAGGACTGGAAGATGATGCCGAATGGAAGAGCCTTTGGCCAGGACACATCATCTTGTCTGTGGCTTTGTTCCACCGTCTTGCCCTCTCTCCAGTCTTTCCTTCACTGTGCCAGTATCTAGTCAGACCCATTGTGACGGTGACAGAAGTTAGAAGGTTGAAATAATTCCTTACTGAACAAGAAGTTGATGAGTTTTCCTTGCCTTTCTCCAAGGACCAGTCTGGATCTTCAAAGATGCAGATTCACAGGTGTGCGTTCACGGGTTTCAGCCAGGAGCCGTGAGGGGCTTTGCTGCTCCTGAGACTGCATCCACAGTGCAAGCGGAGTGTCCACCCCACTCCAGGCAAGAGGAGTGTCCACCCCACTCCAGGCAAGAGGAGTGTCCACCCCACTCCAGGCAAGAGGAGTGTCCACCCCACTCCAGGCAAGAGGAGTGTCCACCCCACTCCAGGCAAGAGGAGTGTCTGCCCACTCCGGGTTGGGCTGTTCTGAGTGTCAGCACCGCTGCTGAAGTTAATTTCCAAATGGCAGAAGTGACCTTTTGCTCTATTCTTAAAAACACCCAAGGATAGTCTGAATGGTTATCACACTTGTAGGCAATGACTGAGGTAGTATCTAATAATAGATGGGGCCTTCTTGTCACTAATCCTAGTTAAAATGGACAATGTTTCTGGAACGTCTAAAGGAAGACAAAACAATTGCCCTCTCATGTTCAATTCTTAATTTAAGTCAAAGTGGACTAGCACACAACATGAATATACACCTTGGAAGATTCAATTAGTCACAGACTGAAGGCATTAGAAATTTAATCGATAAACCTATCCAGGGCAAATGTATATGCATCAGAAAAGTGGGAGACTCATAATAGTCAAAACTGGGGAAAATGAAGATTACAGAAAACAACAGAGCTATGTCCAGGAGAGAGGGAATTCTGGCTACAAACTCAAAAGTCACATTTCTGGGGCCAGCACGGTGGCCTAGTAGGCTAAGCTTCTGCCTGCAGTGCCAGCATCCCATATGGGCACCAGTTCATGTCCCCACTGCTTCTCTTCCAATCCAGTTCTTTGCTAATGACCTGGGAAAGCAGTGGAAGATGGCCCCGGCACTTGGGACCCTGCCCCGGTATGAGAGACTTGGAATAAACTCCTGGCTTCGTATCTGCCCAACTCTGGCCATTGCAGCCATTAGAGGAGTGAAACAGCAGATGGAAGACCTTTCTCTCCACCTCTCTCTCTCTGTCTACAACTCTGCATCTCAAACAAATAAAAAAATCCTTGTTTAAAAAAATCACCTTTCCACAGAAGAACTGAAAAGAAGAGAGGGCATTCAGCTTGGCAGTTGAGACACCTGCGTTCCATGTGAGTGACTGGGTTTGATACCTGCTCCACTCCTGACTCCAGCTTCCTGTTAATGCAGACGCAGGGAAGCAGCAATGATGGCTCAGGTAACCCAGCAACAGCCACCCCATCGGGGACCTGACTGAGCCCCCAGCTCCTGGCTTGGACCTTTGTCATTGCAGGAATTTGATAAGTGAATCAGCAAATGAGATCAACCTCAATTCTCCCGCCCACACACACACACACACACACAAACACATACACACACACACATGCCTATCAATTAAATAAATAGAAAATAAATCCTTTCATCAGAGTTTATAGGATTATGGGTTAAACATATTGAGCATCCAAATCTTTCCAACACTTGTGTGTGTGTTTGTGTGTATATTTGTGTGTGTATTTGTGTATGTTTGTGTGTGTATGTGTGCATGTGTGTGTGCGTGTGTGCGGGTGTGTATGTGTGTGTTTATGTAAAATCTGTCCATGTTTTTTCTGCATAGGTTTCATTTACTTCATATGGAAGGGGCAATTTTCCTGGTCATGCAAGCTTGATGGTTGTTTCTTTTTTTAACTTTTATTTAATGAATATAAATTTCCAAAGTACAGCTTATGGATTACAATGGCTTCCCCCCCATAATGTCCCTCCCTCCTGCAACCCTCCCCTTTCCCACTCCCTCTCCCCTTCCATTCACATCAAGATTCATTTTCAATTCTCTTTATATACAGAAGATCAGTTTAGTATATATTAAGTAAAGATTTCAACAGTTTGCTCCCACACAGAAACATAAAGTGAAAAATACTGTTTGAGTACTAGTTATAGCATTAAATCTCAATGTACAGCACACTAAGGACAAAGATCCTACATGAGGAGTAAGTACACAGTGACTCCTGTTGTTGACTTAACAAATTGACACTCTTGTTTATGGCATCAGTAATCACCCTAGGCTCTTGTCATGAGCTGTCAAGGCTATGGAAGCCCCCTGAGTTCACTTACTCTGATCATATTTAGACAAAGCCATGGTCAAAGTGGAAGTTCTCTCCTCCCTTCAGAGAAAGGTACCTCCTTCTTTGATGACCTGGTCTTTCCTCTGGGATCTCACTCATGGAGATCTTTCATTTAGTTTTTTTTTTTTTTTTTTTTTTTTTTTTTTTTTTTTTTTTTTTTTTCCCAGAGCGTCTTGGCTTTCCATGCCTGAAATAGTCTCATGGGCTTTTCAGCCGGATCCGCATGCCTTAAGGGCTGATTCTGAGGCCAGAGTGCTGTTTAGGACATCTGCCATTCTATGGGTCTGCTGTGTATCTCACTTCCCATGTAGGATCGTTCTCTCCCTTTTTGATTCTATCAGCTAGTATTAGCAGACACTATTCTTGTTTATGTGATCCCTTTGGTTCTTAGTCCTATCATTATGATCAATTGTGAACAGAAATTGATCACTGGGACTAGTGAGATGGCATTGGTACATGCCACCTTGATGGGATTGAATTGGAAGTTTCTCACTGAAAATGATGAAGTTATCACTTAATTTGCCCTCTAACTTGGCTATAGGGAGAGGCCTGGTTGATCTTGAAAGTGGGGAATCACAGATCCCTGGACATGTTGATCTTTTACAACAAATTAATAAACCAGAATAGTGGCTCAGACTTCTGAATGAACCACACTCACACTGCTGACAAAAGAAGAACTTTGCTTTTCCAAGTCTGAACCCCAAATTTCAGAACAAAATGTGCTCACTTCAGAAGCAGCCTCCTCAATTCTGTTAGCATGTGCATGTCACGCATGTCACGTGCTACCACAGAGGAATTTAGATTTCTCTCCTGCATGGCAAAATGTTATGTGAAGAACTTGTCACCTCTCTTGTCCCAAATCTCATCAGGATTTTAACACAGGGCATTGAGTAGATGTTGCCAGTTAGGAGGGAATAAGAGCCCTACATGAACTACTGAACTGAGTGCATCTACAATTCACAAAGACACACCCAACAGCATAAAACATTTCCATCTCCCAATAATTTGACTATGTTCCAGGATAAAAGCTCAAGAATATTTATATGAAAACAAAATTGTACGGAATTGTAAAAGGTAAAATTCACAACTGCCATCAAATCAGACATTACCAGACATGTAAAACAGAAGGAACATATGACACATAAAAGGCAGGAGAAAAGTCATTCAATCAACCCTGACACAGGAGTGAGGTTTAGCAGAAAGGGATGTTAAAACTGTTATTATAAATATATTACACATGTTCAAAAAGTCAAGAAGAAACACTGAACCAGATAGTCAAGCCTGCCAAGAACAAAACCGTGAAGTCTGTGGTGAAATCAGACCCAGTGAGACACTGCAGATCTGCATTGCAGAAGAGAAGAAAAGTGAACGTTGAGGCACACGGACCAGGGTGAGAGCACTACGAATTAAAGCAGAACGCATCTATTTGAATATTTAATATCAATTTCAAAGGCAGCGGGATGGGGAGAGATCTTCCATCTGCTGGTTCATTACCCAAATGCCCACAACAGCCAGGGTTGGCCTATGCCACCCCGGGGTCCAGGATCCAATATGGTCTCCCGCATGGGTGGCAGGGCCCCACGCAGTGCTCTAGGGGTGTGGTAGCAGGGAAGGACCTGGGGTCTCAAGGCACAGAGATTTGTGGGTCAGTAACTCCGTGGCAGGGGAAGGACAAAGTCTGCTGCGTGGGTTCCTCTGGGGCCGTAACCAGACTGGCAGCCATCTAACGACGCTCATAACCAGGCTGGCAGCGCTGTAAGCTGACCCCCACTGGTCAAAGTTTGTCCTCCCCAGGGGACAGGACGTGCACCTTTGCACACTTCTGCCTTGTTTTCAGGCAAATGTGGAGGCACAGGTAGCTGTTTCTGTATGTGCTTCTTCTCAGTAGCCTTCAGATTACAGTAATCCTTACGCCAAAGTGCCATGATCTGCGGAGTCTTATTCTGCTTCCTAAGAACCATCATGTATAAAAACCCAAAGGGAGAAGCAGCCCAAATGCCCCTGATGGACGAGTGAATAAACAAAATGTGCTATAGACGTCAAGGGAATTACTGAAAGCTCACAAAGAGGACGTTCTAAGATGTGCTGCCAGACGGTGGATCTTGAAGATATGCTAAATGAAACAAGCCAGTAAAAGTCAGCAGCTACGTGACTCCACTTACATGGCACCAGTCAGCACAACACACGTATAGAACTTCAAATTCACTGAAGTAGGATCACCATTGTCTCAGGTTAGTGATGGGGGTGAGGTGTGATTTTTTAATGAATACAAAGCTTATTTGGGATAAATGAAGATTTCTAAAGGTGGAAGGCAGTGAGTCACAGAACTGCATTCTTAAAACCAGTTAAGATGACAAATTGTAGATTGTGCATGTATCATCATAATAATACAGAAATAAAGTGTTTGTCCATTAGTGTCAGACGAAATACATTGAGGAACACTGAAAAGAATATCGGATCAGGAAGGACATTTCATCAAGCCAAGGGGTCAGTTCTTCAAGAAGGCACAATTTTTGTACCCAGCAACAGAATTACAAAATGTAGGAGACAAAACCGGCAGAAGTGAAACTAGAAATACAAAGGGCCCAAGACTGACTTTTTTGAGCTGAGTTTTGGTGGCCTATCACCATTTCTTTCATAAATTACATGGAACATTTTTGGCCACAGTTTTGAATGCTATGAAAAATTTTATGAAAACATATAGGGCCGGCGCCGTGGCTCAATAGGCTAATCCTCCGCCTTGCGGCGCCGGCACCCCGGGTTCTAGTCCCGGTCAGGGCGCCGGATTCTGTCCCGGTTGCCCCTCTTCCAGGCCAGCTCTCTGCTATGGCCAGGGAGTGCAGTGGAGGATGGCCCAGGTGCTTGGGCCCTGTACCCCATGGGAGACCAGGAAAAGCACCTGGATCCTGGCTTCTGCCATCGGATCAGCGCGGTGCGCTGGCTGCAGCGGCGGCCATTGGAGGGTGAACCAACGGCAAAGGAAGACCTTTCTCTCTCTGTCTCTCTCTGTCCACTCTGCCTGTCAAAAATAAAAAAAAAAATAAAAAAAAAAAGAAAACATATATTACATTCTGGCAGAACTGGCTATAAACAATGTCTGCCCTTGTAATGTCATTCTTGGAAACACAAGCTGGGGGAGGCCGGGACTGATCCAACCGCACCAGGAGACAGTAGAGCTCCATTGCAACATGTAGCGTAGGTGCCCTGTAACAGGACATCCAGGTCTTTCCTCCGAGCCTTTTAGCATTATTGTCATTCATGTCACTCCTGCAAACGCTCTAACAACTCAATGCACTGCTGCCATTATTTTGACTGGTCATTCATTAGGTTAATTAAGAGTAATAGAAACTCTAATATGTCACTTTATTTTTTGTGCATTTTAGATATTTTACTCTGCCCTCCTCCATTTTGCATTGTTCTGTGATCCAGTGTACAGCGCTATGTAATTTGTGCCTTTGTTATTCTACAGAGAAAGATTTATTTAATGGAATTTTTCAAGATCCTTCTACAACTTACAAAAAGTTATGTGAGATAGTAAAAGAAGTACTGAGTGAAGTTTATAAAACTGAACACCTATATTATAGAAAGAAATATCTTGAATAAACCACCTAACTTTACACTTCAAGGAACCAGGGAGAGAAGAACAATTGAGCCCTAAAGTACACAAAATGCATGAAATAATAAAGATCTGAGCAGGAACAAAGCAAATAGAGAATAGAAAACCCATAGCAAAAAAACCAACAAAACTGAGGTTCTTTTGAAAGAATAAAGCAAACTGACAAAATCTTTACTAGAATAAAAGAAAGAGAGAGAGAAAGAGAGAAAGGAAGGGAGGAAGGGAAGAAGGAAGGAAGGAAGGGAAGAAGGAAGGATATAAAAAGCTAAGCAGGAAACTTTATGATGTGTGCCTGATGAATAAAAAGGATTATGTGGGCTATTCAGCAGATGACAATTACTTGGATAACCTACAGGAAGTGGGTGAATTCCTAGAAATATAGAACATACCAAGATGGAGTGCATAAGAAATAAAAAACCTAACTACTGGATGAATAACAAATAGAGATTGAATCAGTCAATTGAAACCTCTCAACCAAAACACACACACACGCACACAGAAGCCAAGGACCAGATGGTTTCATTGGTGAATTACACCAAACACTTAAATAAAGCTCAGAATGTACCTCATGCTGGAACCTGGTTAAGATACTTGACTTGTTACTTCAAACAGTGGTGGTTGTTGCTTTCCCTTGCCTCTCTCATTCCAGGTAATTATTTTGTTAAAAGCTATGTATGGTGTGGAGATCATAGGGTCTGAGGTATTTAGGCTTTTAGTGCCAAGCTGTATGTTAATCCAGCTGAGAGGTTTTGCTGTGTTTAATGTTTGCTGTAGCTCTGGATGCAAGAAGCTTCAGGTTCCCAGTCTCCTTGCTTTTCTTTTTCCCACCTTTCTTGAATCCGCTCAGCAGGCCCAGCACCCGGCTGGGATGTGGGTAGACACTGAGTTGGCAACAGCTGCAGTGTGGGTGTCCAGTGTCCACCCAGGCATCAGTCTCCTCATTGTTCCAAAGGAAACAGGAAGCACTAGCAACTAAAAGAGAACAGTGGGCTACTTTACAGGACCAACAATCTCAGTGAACACTGGGAATTTCAAAGTCCCCAAGTACCTCAACCCAGACAGCACTGTCACAGTTAGCTCGTGTCTCTCCCCGAGAGCAGCCATGAACTAGGTCAGGAGTCAGTCTTCTGAGGAACTCACCTGTCCCCATCATTAACTCCTGGGCCTGACACTCTGCTTATTCTCTGGTCTCACTGTGGAAGGCAGATTCCTCTACAGGCCTCCCAGGAGGGCTGAAATGGATAAGTATTTAGCTTCAACATGTTTATTGCATCCAAAGTGTAAATGACAACCCAAACAGATATCTAATTCCATACATTTGCAAGAAATGGGGTCTTGCCTCAGACCTCACAAACACCCTAGATGATGCCAGCCGTGGGCATCCTACCGCAGCTCACCACCAGGGGAAATCTCACTTGCACTATTGCAGCACGCCCAGGGCTACTGGCACTCTGTCTGCCACCAACAGAGGGAGCAGTGAGCCAAGGGGGAAGCCCCAAGCCATTATTTTGGTGTATTCTTCCCGTGTTTCTGCAGTGCTACCTGGAATGTGTGCTGAGACGATGTGTGGCGAACAGGATGCAACCTGGGGGAGATCTTCAGGAACAAGACAGCTGGACCAGGCACACGGATACGCAGAGCTTTGATTAAGATGCAAAAGTGGCAACAGATGATCTTACGGGGAATTCTCTCCCATGATGTCTTTTCCTTCCTGAGACAAGTGAAGCCATCTCCTGTACTAGAGACTTGCAATTGATATGCTTTCTGCCAGAAAGGCTTTCTGGTTTAGGATGTAAGAGAATCACTCAGAATGCATTTCATAAGGAGAATTCCCCCGACTTTTATCAACCCCACTGCTAAGGGCAGTGCCTGTCGCATGGGAAGTGTCACATGAATGAGCAGAGCTGATTAAATGAATCAGATCTGAGAGGAAGTCATGACAGCAGTTGCCTGGTTTGGGAGAGGAGAGAGCCGTGTGCGAGGCGAATATTAAATTCATGACTCAGTCGAATGCCTCTATTTCCAAGAAAGAACATGCAAGACGGTGAATTAGTTGTGAGTGAGTGATCTTAAATGCATGCCTATTCCCATAAAAGACTAAGCACACGCAACGTGGAAATCTGAGTTTGTAATTCAAGAGCAGAGATTCTATGCAGCCAGAATCCATGATCTAAGTGTCATTTTGCAGTAGTAAGACCCCCGACGTGTGTGCATGTAAGAATAGAAGTCAACCTTCATGGAGAAGTTATCCTAAGTAGCAGCAGCTCATAAACAGCACATCCACCTCTGGCATTTCCCTACTGGATGTTCTTTGTGGGTTCCTGAGGTCATTTTAGATCATTGATCTTCTTCCAAAACTTAAAAGTGGCATGCTCATCAATTATAAAACGGGGGCTGTGGTTGTGTTGTGGCTGCTCCACTTCCAAATCCAGCTCCCGGCTAATGGCCTGCGAAAAGCAGCAGAGGGTGGCCCAGGCCTTTGGGGCCCTGCACCCATGTAGGGGACGAGGATGCAGCTCCTGGCTAGGCTGGCCCAGCCCTGGATGTTGCAGTCACTGGGGAGTGAACTAGCAGATGGAAGATCTCTCTTCGTCTCTCCCTCTCTCTGTTACTCTGACTTTCAACATCAATAAATCTTTAAAAATTAATTATAAAAATGCCATAATCTCATGCAGAAATTTGCATTCCTAATAACCAGCAAAGCTTATAAGAAGACTCAGCTAGGAACCCCCACGGACTGTATCACAGGCAACCAGGCACCTGGAACTGGCCGAGTACGATGCTGCATCTTGATGTGAGCGCCTTCCTTACGGTGAAGTGTCTGAACCAACTGAGAATGCTTAAAAACAGGGATCCACTTTGCTGGAGAGACAACAGTGCTGGTGGAGTGGAACAGGATTCATTTTCTTGTAAGGCGTTCCTGAACGGAATAAGAAAGCCAGGCAACCTCAAGAAGAATTCAGAATGAAAATGCAAATTGGCTTTGGAGGAGAGGATTGCCTAACTTCATCTCTTAGAAAGCCTCAGAGTTCTTTGAAATTTTATGCCAAGAAGGAGTGAGTCACTGCCCCTGGCAAAACCATTGTCTGCTCAGAACAGACAAGGTGGGCGACTGGCCACTGAGAAACTGGGTGGACAAGGCCTTTCCCCTGGTGAAAGACTTATCACAAAAATATTCAACTCAGTGTAGAAGAGCCACGACAGAGGAAGCCCACAATATAGCAGATTAATGGAATGCTGTAATTCAATGCACAGGGCACGTTTTTGTTCATTTGTCTGTGTGGTAGCCAGGAAAGTTACTCAGTGCAAAGTTCTCCTCATCCGCTCTTCACGAGTTAGGAACCCAGACAGAGTGTAATCCCTGCCCTCCGTTCTACTTTCTTATTGGGCAAACATAAAGCAAGTGCAGAAGGAAGCATAAAAACTGTCTGTTACTGATGCAAACCCTTCACTTCTGTGATGGTTCTAGTTTATGCAAACCTTAGACAAAACTTTATGCTGTGGAAAAGGGAAGAACACTCTAATTGGTGTTTCATAGTTCAAATAACGGATGTTGATCCAAGCTATGGTCCAGTTTTTCAAATGCTACCCAGATCTGAAGGAATAAATGGGCCGAGGAAAGTCTGCTGGACACCGGACCAGAAAACAGGAACAGAAGTGTGGTTAGGAGTGTATGTGGCAGACAGACTGCGGGGGTAATGGCAGGGATGGGTACTAAGTCAGGACAAGTAATGAATATAAGTCTCAGCCTCCAGAAAATAGGCGTTTGCATATGTGGAGGCCTTGGGGGGGGAGGGCAGAAATTATAACTGAACATTTAAAAATGTTCTTTTTGTATAGTAAACAAAGTTAGAAGGAATGAATGTGGAAGATGTTTGCTGTAGCTTATTTGTCAGATTATGAAGATGAGCCCCCCCCCCAAAAAAAAAAGCAATAAAACTGGGACTGCAGTTGTAGATGGGGAGTCCTTGTCCAGAAACATCTCAAACTGAGAAGAGAGCAGAGAACACTTGGAAAGGAAAAAATAAAACACCCACCTGCTCTTTGTAAAGGTGTCTGGAATCGTCTCTTTTCCAAGGGTGTATTTGCCCCTGAAAGCAAACGGATGAGCCGTGGAGACATCACCTGTCTGGCGGGTGCAGTGCCTTCCCTCGGTTGGCTGCAGAGGTAAAACGCGAGGCGTCCATGTCCTTCCCAGGGAAGCATCTTCAGACGACGCCAGCGCAAGGCCCCAGACGGTCCTCTGCAGGAACACAGCACACACGGCAAACCCAAAACACAAGATGCAGCCCAAGTGATGAAATAAGTGCATGCAAACAGCTGAACGGTTGATGGCAGAAAGAGCAGTCTCTTCTGGGATGCAAGGAGAGGCTTCTGCGGTTGCTTGAATGGACCTGGTCAAGCGGAGCTCTCTCAACAGTGGCTGGGGCAGGGAGCAGGACGCCCCTGCAGCAGACTGAGCGTGAACAGGCAGCACTGTGGTGAGACAGGCCAGCTGCCACGCATGGGAGATTTCAACTGTTTGTGGAAAACAGGATGAAAAGAAAAGTTCATTTTTGTGCCAAAAGTTTTTAAAATTCTGCATACAAATGCCATTCAAATGAAACACTACACGCAGATCACATTTGCCTGTGTGTGTGTTAATTCCGTGTTTCCCTGGGCTTTTTGAAGTAGCCTTGCCTGGCAGAGTTCTGAAATGCTGGATGAGAGCTATGGTGCCCAGCAGGGTGGACACACTTTTCCTAAAGGCACAGGCCCTTGATGCGTCAGGCCCTGCAAGGACTCGGCTCGGCACCTACAGGATCAGTGCTGCCTTCCGTGTGAGATGCGTCGCATGCTGTGTTCTGTGAACTGTGGTTACAAAGACCACATGGGGTGGGGCTCTGCATTCCACCTGTGGGCCAGACTTTGATGAGCCCCGGTATCTGATTTTAACTTTATTTTTTAATTATTTATTTCAGTCATTAATCTACCTAACAAAGCTTGTAGATTACATTATGTATACCTAGGGATTTTTTTTAATCTTGGGACAAGGAATTCCCCTTTGAGTTCCTGCTGGAAAAGTATTATGGGGGGGCCGGCGCTCTGGCACAGCGGGTTAAAGTCCTGGCCTGAAGCACCGGCATCCCATATGGGCGCTGGTTCTAGTCCCGGCTGCTCCACTTCCGAGCCAGCTCTCTGCTATGGCCTGAGACAGCAGTACAATATGAATCAAGTCCTTAGGCCCCTGCATCCACATGGAGAGACCCAGAAGAAGCTCCTGGCTTTGGATCGGTGCAGCTCCGGCCATTGTGGCCATTTGGAGAGTGAACCAGCGGATGGAAGACCTCTGTCTCTGTCTCTACCTCTCTCTGTAACTCTGTCTTTCAAATAAATAAAAATAAATCTTAAAAAAAGAAAATATGTACCATTGATGCGATATGACCAAAATATCCTTAAAAAGAAAAGTATTATGAGATTGACTGTGTTCCTTCCAGAAAGCCGTGTGGAAATCCTCATGCCTCTCGCAGAACATGACTGCACAAGCAAACAAGCTTGCTGTACATGCATTAGTTGAACTGTGTTGAAGTCATACAAAGATTGTGGAAACAGGGTCACAGAGAGAAAGCACATGGCACCAGCAGCTGCATATGATGAAGAAAGCAAGAATTGCATGTGGTGAGCGAATAAGGAGTCACACATGACAAAGGAAACAAAAATCACGCACGATGATGGAGCCAGGAGTCACACATGACGACAGAAGCAGGAGTTGGCATCAGCAGCTGCAAGCCAGGGATCACCAGGGGTTGCTTGTGACACAGCAAACCAGGAGGAATTCGTGGGTCAGACTCCTCCTCCACTCCTCCAGGCAGCGTGGGTCTGCGGACACTTTGACTCCTGGTTTCTGGAACGGTGAGACAATCTCTGCTGTTTTCATCAGCCAGTTTGTGGGCCTGTGGAGAAGCAGGTCCAGGGAACTTCCAATACAGACGCAATCTTTCCTTCTGCATAGGATGATTCCCTCCACTAGAATTTAGGTAAAAATTCCTTAGCACGTATTCAGAGTCCACAGAGACCCTGCAGAGTACTGACTGCACACTACACAGTGGCCGGGACTCCCAGCACCTGCGGTGAGGAGAGCTGTACTTACCTTTCTTTCCAGCGTTGCTGCAACCCCCTTATAACACGACTACTGACTGAGACATTCGCCAGTGTCTTGGCCGGTTGGGGCTGCACAAAAATACTAGAAACAACAAATGTCTATTTCTCACTGTCCTAGAGGATTTAAAGTCCAAGACCAAGACCCCAGCGGATGCAGTGTCTGGTGAGGGTTTGCCCTCTGCCCATCCTCACAGGATGGTGGGGACTGTTAGGGTCTAAAAAAAAGCCCACCGCCTGAGGAACGATTCCAAGAGACTTTTTCTCTCATGCAACCAGCAAAGGGTTAAATTTATTGATCCAACATGTTGGGGCCCTCTGACAAGGACAGAGGAGCAGTGAGGAACTACAGCATAGGGTTTATAAAGGCAAAAACCGCAAAATCGGGAGGAGGGAGAGAATACACGGTTGCTAAGCGGTTGCTAAAATCTTACAATCAGCAATTATGATTTTAAGACATAGACAAATCACATCTTCATTATTAGCCCAGGTAACCCAGGTGCAACCTTTCTACTTTTAAGCTTGAGCAATCATGCTAGGGGGTTTTTGTGCGTTGCCAAGGGTGGTGTAGTGCACTGCTATTGTCCGACTATTTGAGATCATAGTTTCAGACCAGAGTCTCACGGTGGGGGGGTTGCTTTCCCAGAATGCAGTCTCAAGTGCTCCAAAATGGAGTCCCTACTGTCAAGGTGCTACTTTACTCTGTCTTATTTTTACAGCTGCACCAGGAAGGTTTTTAAACCTGTAAGCTTAAGCTTAACTTTTGACACCCATACATATACAATTTTAACTCTTCAGGACAAGCAGGCTCCTGGCCTCTCACAAGAGGCCCTGTTAATGAGGGCACAGTTCTCACGGCTCGGTCACATTCTAAAGGCCACTCTTCTTAATGCCACAGCTCTGACATCGAACGTGTGAACTTTGGAGGGACACCAGCATTTATATCCTGCATTCTACCCAAACTTCCCCAAATCTGTGTCTTTCTCAAGTGCAACGTATGCTCATTCCATCCCAATAGCCCTCAAACTCAATTTTTGCAGCCCTGGCTCAAAAATCTCAAGTCGAGTCTCATCTAAGTGTTGCCTAATCAGACATGCATGGGACTAGTAGATGTGAATCCTCCTGAGGCAAACTGCCTTCCCGCTGTGGGCCTGTGAAACCAAACGAGCAATGTGTTTCCCAAACATGAGCGCAGAGCAGGCACAGGAGCAATGTCTCCATTCCAGACTGGAGACAGGAAAGAGACACTGCAGGTCCTGACCAAATCTAAAACCAGCAGGGCAATCATAAATAGTAAGGCTCCAGGATAATCCTCTTTGGCTCTGTTTTCTAGAGTCCTGAGACAATCATTGCTGCTATTTCAAGCCACGCAGTCTGGGGCAGAAGGGGCCAAACTGACTCCCTCAAGCCCCTTTAATAAGGCTCCACCCTCAAAAACTAAAACCTCCTGAAGACCCCTTTTATCAAAGAGCATTGGGTATTAGGTTCTGACTTTTTGGGGTTGCAAACATTCAGATCACAGCAAACACTGATCTCCAGTCACTTCCCCAAGTGCCTACCTGCTACAGGCATTGCCGTGGGGGTGAGAATTCAGCATGAATTTGGGGGACGCACAAGCATTCAGACCGTGGGAGTTGACTTTACACTTCATTTTTCCTGTTGACAAAACAAGAAAAGGTGCCTGATTTGAAATCTGCAAATTAAAATGATGGTGGGAAATAACACTGGTTGGCAGATGTCTGTCATCTGATGTTCATTCAGTTGCCTGGACCAACAGCCGTCCTCCAGGACAGGGGAACACTCATGGGGAGACAACCCATGTGGCCGTAACTTTCCTTCCTCCTGATCAGTAAGGTACGTTAGTGCAACGGTGGTAAGGTAATAATTACAGATACATAGTGCGTGCTCATTACCAGATGCTTTTTGAGAGCTTTGTGTGTATGGACATATTTATAATTTATGATAGTATTGCAAAGCAAGCTCTGTTATCGTCATTTAAGAGTTGAAGAAATTGAGGCACAGCAGGCTTAGATAACTTGCCCCAAATCACTAATCTGGGAAGTAGCAGACCTGGGAATTCATCCAGGTGCTATAAATCCAGGTCCCAGGCTTTCAACCATTAAATTTTATTCTGTAATTAAGCTGCCTGACGTGTCAGCGCAGTAGATACAGCTGATTCATTATCACTGCCAACCCAAGAGCCTTGAATTCCTGCACAAAGTTTTGGAAATGACCTGGCTTTGCTCTGGGAGACAAGGAGCGCCCTCTTGGCTCGCCTTGGTTCAGCCAGTGCTGGTCAATCTAAGAAAAGCACCTGCACTTATTATCAGTGCTCCTGGAATGGCTGTGGCCGACAGCATCACAGAGACCCCGTCAAGGCAACTCTGGGTTGTCTCAACAAGCCCAGGGAATGGAGTACCATCCTGTGGCCTGCAGGGTAGTGTGCCGTCTGCATTCCTCAGTCCTATCAAACCCAGCCAACCTCATGTGGGAAGCCCTTACCTTGCACACTGAGTTGTGTCAGCCCAACAAGCAGAGGCTGTAGGGCCGGGTAGTACATGAACCTACAAAAACTATAAACATAAATGAGTGACAAGTTTAATTCTTGAGGATGCCTCTCTGGGCTGCAAAGAGAACAAATATCCATTCCTGGAAGTTTAGTCCTTCAGACGCAGAGCAAGTGTCTTTGCCCCTGCATTCACTTTACCTTTGATAACACAAAATCTTAAGGGCTTCTGTAAGGGAGGAAGAATCCAGAGGTGGGTTTTCCAACCAAGGACAACATGCATAGAGGCACATTCACCTGCTTGGCATTTCCTGTGGAAACACAGGGCGGAGGGAAGCAAACTCTGAGAATGCATGACACCATGACTCCTGTTGATCACAACTGCATGAGGCAACTTATCCAGTTCCACAGTGGGAGGAAAGCAAAGCAGGAAACCTGTCGTGTGTTGAGCTTACATGCACTACGTGGGGGAGCACTCCGCCTTGTGCCCACGTGGACCCTGAACATGCACTATGTGGGGGAGCACTCCGCCTTGTGCCCACGTGGACCCTGAACATGCACTACGTGGGGGAGCACGCTCCCCCTAGTGCCCACGTGGACCCTGAATGTGAAAGCAAGCTCATCACTGCACGTAGCACCTCCTGGGCATTTCTAGGATCTCTCGCTCCACTTCACAGCTCAGAGGCATCAGCAGCAGCCATGAGCCTTTTTTTTCCTTTTTCAACCCAGCAGCATTGCTTGTGATCAGCTGGGTGGTTCTTCTGCTCCATAAGCCACTGATGATGTCAAACTTCCATCTACATTTAGCTGGGAGCTCAGGAGAGACTGGCATTTCCATGAAGATAATTCAAACCCAGTATTTATCTTTATATGGTTCCTCATTATTGTTAGACTGGTCCCAGTTTCCATACAGCATGGTAACTGCCCCAAGTGGGAACATTCCAACAGAAGAACCTCAATTCACAAATGCCCCTCGGTGCTCTGTTCATATCTGCCTTACTGATGTCAAGTCTGCCAAAGTAAGTCCCAGGGTGGAGCCCAGGGTCAGGGTGCTGACCAGCTAACAGGATAAATAAAGGAAGACGTGGCTCCTTGGGTTCGCTGATGCCATCATGGGAAGAAGCAGCTGCCTGCTCCACAGGGCCTAGCAATCCACAAAGTCCTTCCTCTCCACATCTCTTTCTCTGGAAACGGGTTTCTTTAGGTCTGCTTAGACTCTGGAAACAGTTCAGGAAAACTTACTCTCTACAAGTAGGC
This sequence comes from Oryctolagus cuniculus, assembly GCF_964237555.1. NCBI lineage: Eukaryota > Metazoa > Chordata > Mammalia > Lagomorpha > Leporidae > Oryctolagus > Oryctolagus cuniculus. Next base: position 56,805,777 of record NC_091447.1, read on the forward strand.
AAGAAAGTAGCCAAGTGCACCTGACTGTGACAATACAATTTTTCCTAAAGAAATTGTATTTATTTATTTATTTGGGGGGAGGGAGAACAAGAGAGAGAGAGAGGTCTTCCATCCACTAGTTCACTCCCCAAATAGCCACAACAACCATAGCTTGGCTGCCTTGAAGCCAGGAGCCAGGAGCTTCTTCCAGGTCTCCCACGTGGGTGCAGGGTTCCAGGCACTTGGCCCATCTTCCACTGCTTTCTCAAGCCATAGCAGAGCTGGATCAGAAGAGGAGCAGCCGGGACTAGAACCAGTGCCCATACAGCATGCCAGCACCACAGGCAGAGGCTTAGCCTACTACGCCACAGCGCTGCCCCCAAGATGATTCCAAAAAAGAAACAGCTGAACCATGTAAAAAACTCTGCCAACTGTTACATGACTCTTGCATTTTGATATTTCCCCTTCCAGAATAATAAAAAAATGGTTGAGATGTTAATGATTTTGTGGTATAAAATAAACCTGAAGATGCTATTCTAGTTAGAAATACAGAGCAATGGTTTGTGCATGCATGTTTCAGTCTTCGCATGAACATAGAACAGGGAGAGGTCAGGTCATCGATGTCACCTGTGCTAGGTGACCAGGAACAAAGGCGTGCTATGAGGAGGACCCTCCTTGCTAGGGGAGTGAGTTCCTCTGTGGGAGTCCAGGAAAGGTGTCTCCTTTGCCTTTCACGGTCTCAGAGACCTTGGACGGGTCCCTCTTGCCTGGGCCACAGTGGAAATTCTAATGGGTTCACCTCACCTGGTTCTCAGCAGGAGCCCTGCCAAGGACTCTGCTTCGCGCCCGGCCGTATGCTGCAGCATGTCTCTATTGCTGTGGGAGCCAAACTCCGACGCGCTTCATAAATTTTTGGATGAACTTGCAGAATGTGAATTCAAAAATTAATGAGCATGGATTAACACTCTCCCTGGGCAGTCTTTGTTTATGTGCTTAACACATTAGACCCGTGACCCATTCAAATCATTTTCATTGCATTATTGCAAACCTATGATCCAGACAGGTGCAGTGCAATTGGATAACACACCCTAATAAATAACACCATTGTCCTAGCAGCTTCGTTTGCTCAGCTGAAAAGGTGTGGAGCCCTGGGGCTCCGTGTTAGTAGAGGCTTACCCAGTTGTCTCAGGAGAAAGTAAACAAGTCAGGGCAAATTTAAACTAAGACTTCAGATTAAAAATTGTATTTACAGTGATAACAAAATACAGAAATAAAATCCAATGTTTTCAGTAAATAATGCAGCACATTGAAGTAGTCAATGAAGTGACAAACCTTGTAACTGGGTGGTTGATATGCTAGATCTTGTGTTTCTTCTTGGTGTCAAGAGGCTAGGAGGAAGGAAAAAATTGCTGCAGAGGGAGAAAGTGGAGAACACACAGCTGGACGCTCTGAGGGATGCTTAGCCCGAAAGGGGGCAGGGTGGTCACCAGGCCCAAGTGAGTGGAAGCAATCCTTGTCTAAGCTTGAAAGGAAAGCTGAGGCCAGATCTGTTGATTTTCCTACCTCTATTTGTAAGAAATGTACCTGTGTCCTAAGTTTCATCCAGTAACTGCTGTGATTTGTAGCTCATTTGAATTTTAAGAACACCGTTTTTCAAGATCCCTGAGGATTTATTTGTGCTCAGACCTGTGATAATAGCAATAAAAAAATCGTTGTCAGAGAGTGAAGCATGAGGTACACATGCCAGTCACTGATGTTAACATCCTTAGCCTTATTCAGTCCACCTGGAAGGGACCGATTACTAAACAGTGGACACAATGAGCAAGCTTTAATTTTTTTTGACAGGCAGAGTTAGACAGTGAGAGAGAGAGACAGAGAGAAATGTCTTCTTTTTCCATTGGTTCACCCCCCAAGTGGCCGCTACAGCCGGTGTGTTGCGGCCAGCACACTGCACTGATCTGAGGCCAGGAGCCAGGTGCTTCCTCCTGGTCTCCCGTGCAGAGAACCTTCCCCGCCAGACCAATCAGACAACAAAATCAAGCAGTGTGCCCCTCGAACAGTGCCCTCGCTCCCCCAGCAGAAGACAAGGAACACGGGAAAGGGCACCGGGTGCCACAGAAATCATCTGGGCGGCCACCTGCTGTTTGCCCAAAGAACTCCTGGGTCTTGCACTGCATTAGTCACATGCCAGGGTTAAGAGAGGAGTGGAAGTAACCCACACTCCAGAAGGCTGCTGGGCAGAGAGCCGAGACATCAAGGCCATTAGATCCTGCACCCAGCAGCGTACTCACACCCACATGCACACGGCCCCACCAGGAAAACGCACAGGCAGTCCTTACTCCTCAGACTCCTTGAGATTGCGTCTACATCTGATTTGCTCTGTGTTGCTGACCAGCTGCGTCTTCTGACTGCACCCTGGGTGAAGGTCCCTCTGTCACATCTGTGCTGCTAGCGTCTCTAACTGGAAGCACAGGAGACTGAGCCAGAGATGCGTGCCCAGCACGGTGAAGCGCCCCACAGGTCCCCTCACGCTGAGTGGGTTCTGCACATCCATGCTCACGGCTGAGCTTCCTTTATGAAGATGCCGCAGAGAAACTAAATAGCTCATTCTGGTTTCCTCCCAAACGCACAGCTGAGAACCACATGGCGTGGCACTTCTCTAATCACGACATAAAGCCATTGCTTTCCAAGTGTTGACTGTAAAACAGAGCATCGGAGTTGCTAACTTTTTTTTTTTTTGCCTTCGTGAATAAATGTGGGAAAGTGTGTAGTTTTCCACTGCTTTTGTAACAAAGCACCACCACATTGGTAAGACAGGATTTGCCATCGCATGGCTTCTGTTGGTCAGGGATCCAGGTGCAGTGGGCTTGGACTTCCTGCTCAAGCCTTCAAATGTGAAATCGAGGTGTCCACCTGGTCCCCATATGCAGCTTGGAGTCCTGCGCCAGGTTTGGTCAGGTTGTTGGAAAAAATCCTTGTCCTGGCAGCTGTAGCGAGAGCCCTGCTGTCTCGGGTGTCTGGCCAGGGGCCACCGTCTTTCCTAGAGGCTACCCTCAGGTCCACGTGCACTGCATTCGCACAACTTGGAAGCTGCTTGTTGAAAACTGACAGACATCTCCCCGACTCCTGAAACAGCAGAGGCTGCCTTAGTTCCCTTACCTGTGCTCTCTTTCCAAAATCTCAGCTACCTGTGATCAACCACGGCCCAGTACCATTAAATGGAAAATACCAGAAGTAAACAGCCGTAAGTTTTGAATTACACACCATCTGTCTCTGTCTTACCCAGCCCACAACTCCTCCTTTGCCAAATGCCACATACGCTGCTACACTGCTTCCATTAGTCACTTAGTGGCCATCTGGATTATCAGATCCACTGCTGTGGTGCCTCAGTGCCTGTGTGCAGGGGACCCCTGACTTCCTGATGGCACAAGAGAAGGGATGCAGGGGAGGCTCCAGAGAGCCACACAGGAAGGACAGGCCCATGCTGGCACCACACAGCACCGCTTCAGAGAATGACAACGGGGTTCTGTTTCAGGCACCCTAGGGGTCTTGGAGAATATCTCCCACAGACACAGAGCGGGGCACCGTATGTCATCACTATCATCTCACCATACAATCTACCCCCTCCCTTGCCCTGTCTCGTCCACACTCCCAGGACACTGGAGTTGTGGTGGTCATATTAGAAATCTGCTCTCCAGAGAGGACAAGTATTGAAGTGGAAGTAAAATGCATTTTGGTGCCAAAGAATTTGAAATAGTGTATGTGAAGGGTCTTCAAAAAGCTCATGGAAAAGATGTATAACGAGCAGATTGTGCATGAATTTCACAGTTTTCTTCACCAAAATGAAGTTATCTTTTAATTCTATTTCGCGGGAACTTGTTGAAGTGCAACTGTATAGTGTTTGCGTGAAGTCTCATTCTCTGTGAAGGTTCGGGTTCTATCCTCAATTTGAGGATGTGTTAAAAACATGCATGTGTTAAAAGGTGCCCAGTTTCTGAGGATATACCCTGTACAGAAAAATCATGCAGAGTTAGAGTAACACAACGAACAGCCTCTCAAGGAGCAGCTCACTCAGTAATGGCTCGACCCACGCTACATGCATACGGCAGATTAACAGGCCAGGCATTCACAGAGTCCATTTGTCATTGTCATTTCTAACCTCACAGGAGCTAAAAAGAACAGGACCATGAATCTTTTTCTGCAGTGAGTGGAATTGATAGGAACAGAGGTTAAACACCCTCTCGAGCTGCAGAGGAACCCGGGTCTCACTTGTTTCAATGCCCACGAACCGCACACTGTGCCACACCTAGACTTAAATGACTGTGCACCTGACTCTCACTCCACAGCAGCCAGAGCAGTCAATGGTGTCTTCACCAGGACTGGCACTGAGACGGAGCGACAGCTCAGGATACTGGTGCCTGCTCTCTGAACGCTGGCAGCATTGGTCTGCAGCGCTTACACTGCATGGTGACTCCTGTGCCGTGAAGATCAGCAGGTGGCATGCAGAAACCCAGATCCTTTTGATCGCTGTTTAATTTCTCCACAATTTGAAAAGTTACTTCTCCAGTCATACTCTAAGTGTGCCTGTGACCCTGCCTCAGGACTTGCATTAGCAAACTTTTCTGGGGTCCATGACAAGATGATGGAATCACTCCTACTGCCTCCATCTATTTTAAGGAAAAGTAAGAAATTGATAAACTGTTAGAGCAAGGGCAGAGGCCAGCGCTGTGGTGTAGCTGGTAAAGCGGCCACCTTCAGTGCTGGCATCCCATATGGGCTCTGGTTCAAGTCCTGGCTGCTCCACTTCCAATCCAGCTCTCTGCTATGATCTGGAAAAGCAGTAGAAGATGGCCCAAGTCCTTGGGCCCCTGCACCCATGTGGGAGACCTGGAAGAAGCTCCTGACTCCTGGCTTTGGATCAATGCAGCTCCAGCCATTGTGGAAAATTGGGGAGTAAACCAGCAAATGGAAGATTCCCTCTCTCTCTCTCTCTCTCTCTCTCTCTCTGTGTGTGTGTGTGTGTGTGTCTCTCCTTCTCTCTCTCTGTAACTCTTTCAAATAAATAAATAATATTAAAAAAATAGACCAAAGACTGGGGTTAAATACTCTGTAAGCTGTTACCAACATGGAGGTTAGCCTCATAAACTTAGGTGACAACAAATACTGTATGGATAAAAGATCTTATTTTCTTTGTTTTAAATGTATTAACTTATAAAAGAAAACTCTATGCATACAAAACTATATCTAAAGAAAGTCATTGTTGTCACAGTCTATGTGCCCTTAATAAATGATTCAGCATATGCTCATCATCTTGAAGGCAGGTGAGAAGATGAGGGGATTCTTTCATCTCCTGGAATTTATAGCCCTGATGTCCTCAAACTGTCAGACTGGCTCTTTCGAGGAGCATAACAAACAAGCTAGTGTCATTGGTACTTTGCCACAATATTCATAAAATTATAAATTTACCCATCTCAAGATTCAAATTTTGAGTTTAGATGAGCTAATAACAAAAACGTAGAGTTGAAGGGGCATGCTGTGAAGGCAGCCTCCTACTTATTCTAGGTAGTTCTTTTTCCTTTGGTTAGTCACAGCTCCTAGCAGAGACACTAAATCTCTGAGCACTTGCCAACACCCCATTTCCACAGCAAGTGCCGAGGTGACTCTGCTGGCTCGTGTACCTACCATAACTCAAGAAATAATTGTGTAATGACTATTCATTTTAGAATTTGGGTGCACAGTTTGGGTAAATTCCAAGTATTGATTATAAAAATCTGTTATCTATCACATTTGTGCTTTATAAAAAGTTGTTTATCTCTTTCTTTCCTTTTATATTCATCTATCAAAGAGAATGAGCTATGCTTGAGTTATAAGCTAGTGCTTTGAAATATATTTATATGAATGTGTATTCTCTCCTTCCTCACCCCACCTTTCCCTATAAGAAACGTTGAAACTAAATAGTTATAAACATTGTAACTAAATAATACACTTATAGCTTTGCATATGTAATATTACGTACCTATAAACACAGATTGTACAGCGGACAACAGGGGCAGGAAAAGGCTCACCATCCAGGAACTGGGGCCCACCACACTCCATTCCCCTGCCCATCAAAATGACAACTCTCCTTTATGCCTGAGCCAAAAGTACCAGCTGCAGCGTCTTAGGGTCAGCAGTGAGGTGGACGCTGGTGACACCGTAAGGAGGGAATGAGCCCAGGGACTCAGCAAGGGAGGGAACAGCCCCTTTCGCTGGCCGGAAACCCCCGAGAGGAGGAATGGGAGACGAGGTCTCCGGGTTCGCCTGGTGGAAGCGGAGGATCTATAAAAGGGCTCCAATCTCTTCTCAGGAACTTGAAAATCCAGACATCACTGAAAGGGCTGCAAAGGGAACACAGGGGAGTAAGACAGGAAGACTCTTATCCAGTTCAGATTCTCCAAGTTTTAGATTTTTCTGACAAGAATTTTTATTGATTGCCGAGAGAGATCTGCTTATCATTTTCCACTGCAGTAGTTAATGCCCTCAGGACTGGCACTGTGTCACAGCATGATAACCTACTGCTTGCTTGAGATTCAGCATCCCCTGTGAGTGTCAATTCTGCTGCATTTCCAATCCAGCTTCCTGCTAATGAGCCTGGGAAGGCAGCAGAAGGTGGCCCAAGTGCTTGGGTCTCTGCCACCCACATGGGAGACCTGGAAGAAGCTCCTGGACCCTGGCTTTGGCCTGGCCTAGCCCTGGCTGTTGCAGCCATTTGGGAGTGAACCAGCAGATAGAAGTTCTCTCTCTCTCCTCTCTCTTTCAGTCTCCCCCTCTCTCTCTGTAACACTGACTTTCAAATAAATAAATAAAACATTGGGCTGGCACTACGATGTAGCTGATAAAACCGCCATCTGTGGCACTGGCACCCCATATGGGCATTGGTTCATGTCCCAGCTGCTCGTCTTCTGATCCAGCTCTCTGCTGTGGCCTGGGAAAACAGTGGAAGTTGGCCCAAGTGCTTGGGCCCCTGCACCCACGTGGGAGACCTGGAAGAAGATCCTGGCTCCTGGCTTCAGATCAGCCCAGCTCCGGCCATTGCTTCCATTTGGGCAGTGAACCAGCAGATGGAAGATCTTTCTGTCTCTCGCTATCTCTGTCCATAAATCTACCTCTCAAGTAAATAAATAAATCTTTTAAAAATCAATAATAAAGTAATTAGTGTCCTCAATTGCAATTTTATCCCTTTGATAGTTTATATACTGACATGCATAACTGCACACACAGGTGTGTATATCTACAATGCCTATATGAACTCATGTGTGCAAATAATAGATAATTCCATTTTAATTGCATCTACATTTTATAAAAAGGATAGTATACTGTATTTTTTAAAATTTTCTTTGGAATTTTTTCACTCCATTTCATTGTGTAAAAAGAATAAATGTAGTCACATGGACAAGTGGATCACTCACTTAGGATAAAATGTGTATGAATGCTGTGAACACTTTTCTTGCAGTGTTCATGGACATTGACATTATTTGTAGCTTTTTGCTATGCTGTTCTGTGAAAATTGTTTTGTAATCAAGCACAAATGTGCGATAATATCTCTTAGGTATTCGCCTAAGAATGTCATTGCTATTTTACAGACCATGTGAATTTCAATTTTACTAACATTGTATCATTTAAAAAACTCAGATGCAAGAATATTTCAATGAAATATTAAAAATTAAAAATATGTTTATTTTAGTGCAAAACACCTGAAATTCATACATAATTCTTCCATGTGTGCATTTCGCTACACTTTAAAGAAGACTTTTTTATGTAAACTTTTTCACATATTATCACATCAGTGATCTTATTGGTCCACTTTGTAACACATGCTTTTTTTTAAGATTTATTTATTTTCATTTGAAAGGCAGTTACAGAGAGGCAGAGAGAGAGGTTTTCCATCCCCTAGTTCACACTCCAGATGACTGCAATGGCCAGAGCTGCGCCGATCTGAAGCCAGGAGCCAGGAGCTTCTTCCAGGTCTCACATGCAGGTGCAAGGGCCCAAGGACTTGGGCCATCTTCCAATGCTTTCCCAGGCCACAGCAGGGAGATCAAAGGTGAAGCAGCCAGAGCTTGAACCAGTGCCCATATGGGATGCCGGCACTGCAGGTGGCAGCTGTACCCACTATGCCACAGCGGCAACTCCATAACACATACTTTTAACAAGCATTTTTGTTTCTCATTATAGGTTTCATTTATATTACATCGATTTTAAAAAAAATTGAAGTTGCCATATGTAGTCACTAAACTTGGGTGGAGGTCTGTGGAGAGAATAACAAGAGGTGGCTGAGTAATTACTACAGACAGGCTTCTCCTCAATGAGCAAGAAGCTATCCCATCAGGCGGTTGAAAATAAAAGCCAGGAGTACATTGAGTTTAATAAAATACAGAATTGGCAGCAAGAAAATTTGGGATTATGTCCCCTTGAACATTATGAAACTGGAGATATTTCGTACTTTCATTAAGCAACAAGATATTTTTGTTTTTATCAGATACATTATAACCTCTATTGTGTGGTCTAAAAAGCCACCAGTAAGATAGCAGTTTATGCTGTTACACTTCAGAGACCAATGACGTCCCCCTTCTCCTAATAAATGTGAAATATGTGCCATATGCTGTGTAAAAATAGATAACATGCATTTGATTACACTAAGTGAAAAAGTGGTGTTGAAGAAACACAATTAAAACCACAAAAACAGGGGACAGTAGAAAAATACATAGAAAGAAATTAATCTTGAAAGCTACAAGGGGACAGTGGGTCCATAATGAGTCTTTATTTCTTGATTTAAAAGAACTGAGTGGTGATGAACTTTATCAGAGTGGATAAAATGTGGAGAGACATGGGACTTGCTACTGCACCAAGGCCACAGCTGTGCCCAATGACCCCAAACCAGCATTAAATGCACCCACGCACTATTGTCATTGACACACACTGAGCCTCCCGTGTTCCTCCGTGATGGTGGGAGCCAGTTAGGAGAGAGCAAAATATAGGCAGGCCATGGGGAACTGGGGTCGCAGTGGGCTTAGGACTACTTCTGGCTAACAGTGGCATCCCAGGAAGAAGTGACTCCAAGTCTTGCTACCCCATCCCACAGACACAACGTTCTTCATCCTCCAACTGTCCTGACTGTCCACAGGCCCCTTCACCTCCAACTGTGTCCCCAGAGAACTTGCAAATTCTAAAAGCACGCACACTGTGCCGCCCAGACAGCGAGGCAGCCTGAGGACAACCAGTCCACACAGCTGGCTCCCCCGAGCCGCGCTCCTTGGCTTGCAGAAGGCATCCTCCATCCCCCACATGTCCACCCTGATTTCTTCTCCTAAGGACCCTGGTGGAATCAGCCCAGGGTCTGTTCTGCTGAACTTGCCCCACCTGAAACGTGTCCCTCCAGACACAGCCACCCTGCTGTGCTGGGAGGAGGACCCAGCATGGAAGTGCAAGGGACCCAATGCACAGCTCAACCCCTGACACAAAGTCCTTTCTCTGTGGTCATGCTTGGGAGTGCTACCATAGGAAGGAAAGCAAACCTCTAAGAAAATCCCAGCCTGAAGGGAGCGTTCCAGCAAGATTACGGTAAACAGCCTCGAACAGGATCTGACATCCAGTACGAGCAAAGTCACACACAGTGAGAGCTGGGCTACGTTCCACCTTAATTCAGTCACACACTCACACACTCTCACACACACACACACACACATGTACTAGCACATGCATGAACACACACGTACACACACATGCACACACATGCCTGCACACATGTTCCGCTGCACCACAGCTGGCCCCCATTTTTTTCTTTTTTGTTAGCATGTGGGAAAATGATGGACTGTTTAATATTAACTTCTGTCCTGTGAGCTCGCTGTAATTGCCACCAGTGCACAGGGGTTTTCCTTGCTGTTGATTGTTCTGGATTTCCTACGCGAACAATCGTGCCATCTGTGACAAACACAGTCCCATCCCTTCTCTCCTAAAGCGTGAAGCAATCATGCTCTGCACTTTTTGCCTTAATCAGGACCCAGGACTCCAGCGTGATGTTGAAAACAGCCGCTGAGGAAGCACAGTCTGGCCTTGTTCCTGAGCTAAGGGCTCCGATTTCCCAAAGTTCTTTCTGTACTTAATGTTAATTTTAGAAAGTCTTTTGTAGTAGACACGATCATTTGTAATCCAGTCAGTCTTCTGAGTTACAGTGCAGCTAGCTGTAGGCAAACATCCTTTAGTTTTCACACTACATATGTTGGTGAATTATCTTTTCATTCATCTCTCCGTTTTTTAACAGCAGTCACTGGGCTTTTTACAAATTACTAAAAACAGTAAGTTTGAAATACAATACATGGTGTGTCTGAAAATTGAAATGAATACTGATACTTCCATGGATAAAATGTTTTTAAATATATGATTTTACTGCACCAACATGTGGTCATGTATTTGTACACACGCAGTAACTAACAGAACTCATGTGGTGGCATACAACCTGCTGTCACCACAGAGATGTGACAATCACAAACCTCAACTCTCTGTGTATCACTTAAATTCTAAGTCAAGAACAGTCTCCACAAAACAATTAGGCTATGCTAAGTTTCATTATAATGACAAAGGATAATTTAGCCTTCAAAATTACTTAGGGATAAACAATTATGTAAGCAGATGAGAGGAAGTAATCTGTGAATCATTATATTCACAAATTTTTTTAAAAAAATCCCTGATACATATAAATTAGAACACTTCTTCAATCCAGTAAAGATCAACTTCAAAGAAAAATCCAAAATAGTAAGTCTTGGTGCTTGATACAATTTTTGTCACATAACAGACATGTAAAAATTTCTAATTGCTTTTATAAGCGATGAGTTCATTGCTAAAGTATTGATATGATCTCGTTAAAACCCAGGCTTGCATGACCTCCATCACTGCACTGGTGAGCTTTGCAATATCAATAAATAAGAAACTCACCACATGGAGATTATAATGAAAAAGAAAAATAGAGCAATTGAAAGTCTTAATGAAAATTTAAAATACTGTTAACAAGGGACAGTTAGCCAATGAGTGTACAGAGAGCCGCGTTGTAAAGAGACAGCCTAGTATGAAAACAATTTTTCTGAAATAAACTCCAGGATTCTGATCATATAACTGTTGAATCACCAGCTAACTCTGAGCTATTAGTCCCCTCAATTTCTTATACAGCATAAGTAGCAAGACCCTGGGGACAGACACACTTTATTAGTTGAAGGATTTTACCAGAAAAATGTGTTCTCCCCTTTTCAAAGTTTATTTATTTATTTATTTATTTATTTTGAAAGGCAGAGTGACAGAGACAGAAAGGGAGAACTTTCATTTACTGGATCACTCCCAAATGCCTACAAGAGATGGGAGAAAGAACTCAATCCAGATCTCCCACATGCGTAGCAGGGACCCAGCACCTGAACCGTCACCTGCTGCCTCCCAGGATATCCTTAGCATGAAGCTGGGTCAGGAGTGGAGGCACTGTGGTATGGGATGCAGTTGTCCCAAGCAGCAGTTTAACTGCTCTGCCACAAGGTCTAGAGCAACAGCAGTCTCTTACTAAATTCTGATCCAAATGACGTCCACCTATAAAAGAAGTTGACATAAATTTTTTATCTTTCTACACATAGTCAGGACAGCATTTCTGTTAATCTTTCTTTATTTTTAGCTTATAAATCTTTTTTATTAAATAGTGGTCTTAATGATAACTGTCATAAAATATATTAAAATTAAATATTACCAATAATTTGTGTGGAGGATGTAGATCATGTTAACAAATTATAATTGCTTTAACTTCAAAATCTGAGCTTTATTTTGAAAAACTAATAAATTGTTTAGAAGATTTTTTAATTTTTAGTGGACTTTTTTTTATTTAGTAAATATAAAATTCCAAAGTACAGTTTACGGATTACAATGGCTCCCCCCCCCATAATTTCCCTCCCACTCGCACCCCTCACATCTCCCGCTCCCTCTCCCATTCCATTCACATCAAGATCCATTTTCAATTATCTTTATATATAGAAGATTGATTTAGTATATATTAAGTAAAGATTTCATCAGTTTGCACCCACACAGAAACACAAAGTGTAAAATACTGTTTCAGTACTAGTTATAGCATTACTTCACATTGGACCACACATTAAGGACAGAGATCCCACATGAGAAGTAAGTACACAGTGACTCCTGTTGTTGACTTAACAATTTGACACTCTTGTTTATGGCATCAGTAATCTCCCTAGGCTCTAGTCACTAGTTGAAAAGTCTATGGAAGCCTTTGAGTTCACCAACTTCGATCTAATTCTGACAGGGTCGTAGTCAAAGTGGAAGTTCTCTCTTCCCTTCAGAGAAAGGTACCTCCTTCTTTGATGGCCCCATTCTTTTCACTGGGATCTCACTCACAGAGATCTTTCATTTAGGTCTTCTTTTTTTTTTCCAGAGTGTCTTGACTTTCCATGCCTGAAATACTCTCATGGGCTTTTCAGCCAGATCCGAATGCCTTAAGGGCTGATTCTGAGGCCAGAGTGCTATTTAGGACATCTGCCATTCTGAGTCTATGTATCCCACATCCCATGATGGATCGTTCTCTCCCTTTTTGATTCTATCAGTTAATATTAGCAGACACTAGTTTTGTTTGTGTGATCCCTTTGACTCTTAGACCTACCAGTGTGATCAATTGTGAACTGAAATTGATCACTTGGGCTAGTGAGATGGCATTGGTACATGCCACCTTGATGGGATTGTATTGGAATCCCCTGGCACGATTCTAACTCCACCATTTGGGGCAAGTCTGATTGAGCATGTCTCAAATTATACATCTCCTCCCTCTCTTATTCCCACTCTTATATTTAACAGGGATCACTTTTCAGTTAAATTTAAACACCTAAGAATAATTGTGTGTTAATTACAGAGTTCAACCAATAGTACTAGAACAAAACAAAGAAAAAATACTAAAATGGATAAAGTATTACATTGTACACCAACAGTCAGGACAAGGGCTGATCAAGTCACTGTTTCTCATAGTGTTCATTTCACTTCAACAGGTTTCCCCTTTGGTGCTCAGTTAGTTGTCGCCAATCAGGGAGAACATATGATATTTGTCCCTTTGGGACTGGCTTAATTCACTCAGCATAATGTTTTCCAGATTCCTCCATCTTGTTGCAAATGACCAGATTTCATTTTTTTGACTGCTGTATAGTATTCTATAGAGTACATGTCCCATAATTTCTTTATCCAGTCTACTGTTGATGGGCATTTGGGTTGGTTCCAGGTCTTAGCTATTGTGAATTGAGCTGCAATAAATATTAAGATACAGATAGCTTTTTTGTTTGTCAATTTAATTTCCTTTGGGTAAATTCCAAGGATTGGGATGCCTGGGTTGTATGGTAGGGTTATATTCAGGTTTCAGAGGAATCTTCAGACTGACTTCCATAGTGGCTTGACCAGTTTGCATTCCAAACAACAGTGGGTTAGTGTCCCTTTTTCCCCACATCTTCTCCAGTATCTATTGTTGGTAGATTTCTGAATGTGAGCAATTCTAACTGGGGTGAGGTGAAACCTCATTGTGGTTTTGATTTGCATTTCCCTCAATGCTATTGATCTTGAACATTTCTTCATGTGTCTGTTGGCCATTTGGATTTCCTCTTTTGAAAAATATCTATTGAGTTCCTTGGCCCATTTCATAAGTGGGTTGTTTGTTTTGATGTTGTGGAGTTTCTTGATTTCTTTGTAGATTCTGGTTATCAACCCTTTATCTGTTGCATTGTTTGCAAATATTTTTTCCCATTCTGTCAGTTGCCTCTTCACTTTCCTAACTGTTTTTTTTTTTTTTTTTTGCAGTACAGAAACTTCTCAAATTGATGCAATCCCAAATGTTAATTTTGGCTTTGACTGCCTGTGCTTCTGGGGTCTTTTCCAAGAAGTCCTTGCCAGTACCTATATCTTTCAGGGTTTCTCCAATGCTCTCTAATAATTTGATGGTGTCAGGTTGTAGATTTAAGTCTTAATCCATTATATCCTGCAAAGCTCTCATTTGTGAATGAAGGTGAAATAAAGAACTTTCATAACCAACAGAAATTGAAAGAATTTGTCACCACTCGTCCAGCCCTGCAAAAGATGCTTAAAGATGTGTTATACACAGAAACACAGAAACACGGTCATCAATATGAAAGAAGGTAAAGGAAGGAAACCTCACAGCAAAAGATCACAGGAAATTCAAAGCATATGTCAGAAAATATCTTTGGCAAATGGCAGGACAAAGTTACTACTTATCAGTAGTCACATTGAACGTTAATGGCCTGAAATGTCCAGTTAAAAGACACCGATTGGCTGGCGCCACGGCTCACTAGGCTAATCCTCCGCCTAGCGGCGCTGGCACACCGGGTTCTAGTCCCGGTCGGGGCACCGGATTCTGTCCCGGTTGCCCCTCTTCCAGGCCAGCTCTCTGCTGTGGCCAGGGAGTGCAGTGGAGGATGGCCCAAGTGCTTGGGCCCTGCACCCGCATGGGAGACCAGGAAAAGCACCTGGTTCCTGGCTCCTGCCACCGGATCAGCGCAGTGCACCGGACGCAGCGCGCCTCCGCGGCGGCCATTGGAGGGTGAACCAACGGCAAAGGAAGACCTTTCTCTTTGTCTCTCTCTCTCAGTGTCCACTCTGCCTGTAAAAAAAAAAAAAAAAAAAAAAAAAAAAAAAAAAAAAAAAAAAAAAAACACCGATTGGCTGACTGGGTTAAGGAACAAAACCCATCTATTTGCTGCTTATAAGAAACACATCTTCACAGCAAAGATGCATACAGACTGAAAGTGAAAGGCTGGAAAAAGATATCCCATGCCAACAGAAATGAAAAAAGAGTGGGCGTAGCCATCTTAATATCAGACAACATAAACTTTAACACAAAAACTGTTAAGAGAGACAAAGAGGGGCACTACATAATGATTAAGGGATCAATTCAACAGGAAGATGTAATGATTATCAATGTATATGCACCTAATTACAGGGCACTGGTTTATTTAAAAGATTTGTTAAGGTACTTAAAGGGAGACTTACAGTCCAATACAATAGTACTGGGGACTTCAATACTCCACTTCAGAAATAGACAGATCAACAGGACAGAAGATCAACAAGGAGACAGTAGATTTAAATGACACTATAGGCCAAATGGATCTAACAGATATCTACAGAACTTTTCATCCTACACATAAAGAATTTACATTCTTCTCAGCAGTACATGGAACCTTCTCTAGGATTGACCACATACTAGGCCATAAAGCAAGTCTCAGCAAATTCAAAAGAATTAGAATTATACCATGCAGCTTCTCAGACCATAGAGGAATGAAGTTGGAAATTAGCAACTCAGGAATCACTAGATCATACGCAAACGCATGGAGATTGAACAACATGCTCCTGAATGAACAATGGGTCATAGAAGAAATCAAAAGAGAAATCAAAAACTTTCTGGAATTAAATGAGGATAACAGCACAACATACCAAAACTTATGGGATACAGCAAAAGCAGTGTTAAGAGGAAAGTTCATATCAATAGGTGCCGACATCAAGAAATTGGAAAGACACCAAATAAAAGAGCTTTCAATTCATCTCAAGGATCTAGAAAATCTGCAGCAAACCAGACCAAATCTAGTAGGAGAAGAGAAATGATTAAAATCAGAGAAGAAATCAACAGGATTGAATCAAAAAAAAAATTACAAAAAATCAGCCAAACGAGGAGCTGGATTTTTGAAAAAATAAACAAAATTGACACCCCATTGGCGCAACTAACTAAAAAAAATCAGAGATGAAAAAGGAAATGTCACAACAGATACCACAGAAATAAAAAGAATCATCAGAAATTACTACAAGGACTTGTATGCCAGCAAACAGGGAAATCTATCAGAAATGGATAGATTCCTGGACACATGCAACCTGCCTAAATTGAACCAGGAAGACATAGAAAACCTAAACAGACCCATAACTGAGACAGTAATTGAAACAGTAATAAAGGCCCTCCCAACAAAGAAAAGCCCAGGACCAGATGGATTCACTGCTGAATTCTACCAGACATTTAAAGAAGAACTAACTCCAATTCTTCTCAAACTATTCAGCACAATAGAAAAGAGGGAATCCTCCCAAATTCTTTCTATGAAGCCAGCATCACCTTAATTCCTAAGCCAGAAAAAGACGGTATGGGGGGGAAAGCCATTGTAACCCATGAGTCGTACTTTGGAAATTTATATTCATTAAATAAAAGATAAAAAAAAAAAAAGATGCAGCATTGAAAGAGAATTACAGATCAATATCCCTGATGAACATAGATGCAAAAATCCTCAATAAAATTCTGGCCAATAGAATGCAACAACACATCAGAAAGATCATCCACCCAGACCAAGTGGGATTTATCCCTGGTATGCAGGGAGGGTTCATTGTGCACAAAACAATCAATGTAATACACCACATTAACAGACTGCAGAAGAAAAACCATATGATTGTCTCAATAGACACAGAGAAAGCATTCAATAAAATACAACACCCTTTCATGATGAAAACTCTAAGCAAACTGGGTTTGGAAGGAACATTCCCCAATACAATCAAAGCAATTTATGAAAAACCCACAGCCAACATCCTATTGAATGGGTAAAAGTTGGAAGCATTTCCACTGAGATCTGGTACCAGACAGGGATGCCCACTCTCACCACTGCTATTCAACATAGTTCTGGAAGTTTTAGCCAGAGCTATTAGGCAAGAAAAAGAAATTAAAGGGATACAAATTGGGAAGGAAGAACTCAAACTATCCCTCTTTGCAGATGATATGATTCTTTACTTAGGGGACCCAAAGAACTCTACTAAGAGACTATTGGAACTCATAGAAGAGTTTGGCAAAGTAGCAGAATATAAAATCAATGCACAAAAATCAACAGCCTTTGTATACACAGGCAATGCCAGGGCTGAGGAAGAACTTCTAAGATCAATCCCATTCACAATAGCTACAAAAACAATCCAATGCCTTGGAATAAACTTAACCAAGGATGTTAATGATCTCTACAATGCAAATTATAAAACCTTACAGAAAGAAATAGAAGAGGATACCAAAAAATGGAAAAATCTTCCATGCTCATGGATTGAAAGAATCAATATCATCAAAATGTCCATTCTCCCAAAAGCAATTTACAGATTCAATGCAATACCAATCAAAATACCGAAGACCTTCTTCTCAGATCTGGAAAAAATGTTGCTGAAATTCATATGGAGACACAGGAGACCTCGAATAGCTAAAGCAATCTTGTACAACAAAAACAAAGCTGGAGGCATCACAATACCAGATTTCAGGACATACTACAGGGCAGTTGTTATCAAACAGCATGGTACTGGTACAGAAATTGATGGATAGACCAATGGAACAGAATAGGAACACCAGAAATCAATCCAAACATCTACAGCCAACTTATATTTGATCAAGGATCCAAAACCAATCCCTGGAGTAAGGACAGTCTATTCAATAAATGGTGCTGGGAAAATTGGATTTCCACGTGCAGAAGCATGAAGCAAGACCCCTACCTTTCACCTTACACAAAAATTCACTCAATATGGATTCAAGACTTAAATCTGTTCATCTTTCACCATCAAACTCATACCCTATGCCCACCAGTTGACCAAGAAGGTAGAACAGTCATACAGGAGCAACTAGAAATAGTTTGTCAGGGTCTTATAAAATAGGGCATGTAAGAATGTAAATCCCTTCCTTGGATTATTATTAATGATTCCTGGATGCTGCTAAGAACAGTGCCAGCATCCCTGTTGTGCTGATGTTGTGAAGCTGTTGCCCATCCCACTTTTGATATTTCACCCATTGCATGATCGAGTCTATTTCTAGTGTTATGTTGCTTTTTCTACAGTACTGCTTCAAAATTAACTTTCAAAATACTCTTTTATTTCCTTATGAATTATAACTATATGGTGAAATTTCTCATCAAGCATCTGTAACAAAATGGGCCCCAGATTTTGTAATTTGACAAAAACTAAAACTAGTTTTGTGTTGAAGTTTTGGAAAGTTAGCATTTACCATCATTCCTCCTATTCCATCTGCTTTATGGTTTGTCTGCTGTTGCTCCTCCAGGAAACAGGAGGAAAATAGTGCATTGACATTCAGAAGACTGGGTCTATTATCTTTGCAAGCTGGAAGGTGTCCGAGAGGTTTTGCCTAGGGATTGTTTGCCTCCTCAGGACTGCTGCACCAGCTCACTAAAGTGCACCTGAGGCTGCGCGTGGCCTCAGCATGATGGACATGTCCAAGAAATCAGACAGTGCCTTATATTATTATTTTTAATTATTTAATTTCATGTATTTGAGAGGCAGAGTGACAGAGAGCAGAAAGAGATTTTCCAACTGATGGTGTCTTAAGCAATTGAATATCAGCAGTCTGTTCTATTTTTGCATTCTTTTCTTTAGGGAGATCTAGCAGTTAAACCATAAATAACCAAAATATTTTTTTTTTGGAAAACAGCCTTAAATGAGGATAGAGTTAATGACATTTACTGTATTATTTTGCAAAGACATGACCTTGAAAGTCAATTTACCTTTTCTCTACAAGTGTATTTTCTTTGGGACAATTTGAAAGTTGTGTGTGTGTGTGTGTGTGTGTGTGTGTGTGTATGTTATAAGTGAAATAGTAACCCATTACAGTTCTTCTTTAAAGGAGTACTACTTTTAACAATTTATTACATAATATTGTTTTATTTTAATAATATCCAAAAATAATGAACTAGAGCACATAATTAAGGTTATTAAGTAATACGTTGTATGCTGTTTTTAATAGGATATGTAATGTTCAGCCTAGTGAATGTTGTTCCATTTAGTGACTTTCCATCATGTATGTGTTCCAGTGAATAATACAGCAGCAAAAGCACTTCTTTGTTACCAAGAAAGAGGTGAGAGAATCATTGCCTACAGGTGTCACCACACGGATGGTGCTGATGAAGAGTTTCCACGTGAAAGACCTCACTCACAGGACGACATGCACTCAGGGATTCCATGGCAGTTTTCTGTGGGAGTACAGCAGAAGCTGCTTGAAGATTCTAATTCAGCTCCTATAAAGCTCTGATTATATCAAATGCCCTCCTTCCCAATATAGATTTGAAGATCTTATAATGAAGCCTCACTTTCTACGGCTCCATCTTGTTAACATATGCAGATCCCAGTGCAGACACCTGCATCTGCCTCAGCATTCAAATCACCGCTTCCTTGTTCTTACGCCTAATCATGCCTACTGAAACAATTGGAAGTCATTATCCATTAAGTAAAAAAAAATCAATATAAATGGCAATGCTCATCAATTGTATAGATTGCAACATATTTTATTGCATGCAAAGTAGTTAACATAATTATGGAAATATGCACACATGTACATGCATATTATAGAAGAAAACTCATGATTGATGTTTGTACACAGCTTGGCATCATACACCTGAACTCTGGTTTCTCAGTCTGTGAGATGGCCATAATTGCATCCGTCACAATTTCTTCTGAACTTGAGACATTAATACTAAAACTGCATACTACACTGGGGTGATGGTTCAAGTCCCAGCTACTCCATTTCCAATCCAACTTCATGCTAATATGCCTGGGAAGGCGGCAGAATATGGTCTAAGTACCTGGGCCCCGCCACCCACATGGAGTACCAAGTTAGAGTTCCTGGCTCCTGACTTTGAGCCGTTCCAGTCCTGGTTATTGCAGTCATTTGAGGAGTGAATGAGCAGATGGTAGATTTTCTCTCTGTGTCCCCCGTTCTCTGTACCTTGCCTTCCACATAAATCAATAAGCACATCTTTTAAGCAAAGTATAAACTTATAGTCCAATGTGCCTCATAATAAAATATAATACTATTAGTTCAATAATAGTATAAGATTGAAAATCTGTAGACTGCATGGGTAATTCACAATTTAAGCATCTCTCTCTTCCTCAATAGTTAATCTCTACAGGTGGCAAGGCAGTGCAATGTGCCTGCTTGTCAAAAAAACAACGCATTATTGAGATTAACAATAGGTAAGATTGGCCATTTTAAGAGCTTAATATATATATTTCAATTATGCCTCAAATGGTCATCCCTTAAACTTTTACTGATTTTGTATATGTAAAATGATTTATGTTTGAGTTCAGTGAAAATTTCTGAATGCTATAACTGAATTTCACAGTACTATTATGTATAGATAATGAAATGGACAAAGATAGACTCATGTAAACACTTCTGGGTTTTGTAAGAAACCAACAGAGTTAAGAAATCTTAATAATGCTCCATGTAGAGTCTAAACCTTAAACAGCCAGTAATGTTATTACAGCTTATCCAGAATTAATCATCGAAATCCCTACTGATGCCTGCTGATTCCTTTACAAATTCTACCAAGTAATATGGTCCTTTGGATAAAAAAGAAAAGAAGTAACTATGCATGCATAAGCTTCCTGAAATGTGACTTGATAATGTGAACAAAGTGCATTGGCTTCCACTGATGGATATCTAGGGGGATTTACTTTCCTGAACAAACTAAAGCGGCATTTTGTTTCAGCTATTCTGTTGTTCACAGTCTCGCTCCTACGGTCAGACACTGACATTGACGCGAGCCTCCTTATTCCTGTTCAAATCTCTTCATTCTGTACCACGCAGACACTTAAGCAAGGACTTCAATAAACCAAATCAAAAGAGCAAACAATCCTTGCCCTTTGGAAAGCAAAACTCACTCGGCTTTGGAGGGGCAGGGAGGGCTCTGACACAGCGCAGGCTGCTGAGCAAACCTGACTTCCATGCTTGCCAGCTCGGCTGCACGGCTGAAATGACCCTCTCTTTCTGCTTCCATGTTCTCACCTGCTCAGAGATGCACCTGCTCTCCAATAAACATGTTAAGGACTAAAAGATTAAGGAAATGACTCAGCATGCATTCTGGGGAAGGGTAAGGACTCATATCTGACAGCTCCTGTTATTTCCATTAACTTTCCAACTATTGTAATTATCAATGGCAAAAGAAAAATCATTCACACACCCCATAATAATTAACAGGTGACCTCACAGAAATAGTCAAATGGGAAGTCAAGGAGTTTGTACTCATCCAAGTGTTTCATATGATGGCGTTCAAGAAGCATTGTCCAATTTGTGTAGATACAGAGCAAGCAGCATTAAGTGGCTACAGTTTAATACAAGAAAAACTAAAAGGGCTTGACATGAAAGAATCAATACATATGATGTCATTTTTAGAAAATGTATATTGTATGACTTGAATTTAGAATTCTATTTAAAGAATAGTTTTCTTAAGAAGAAAGTGTGACTTTAAATAAAAAAGTTTTCAACTTCTATTTATTTGAAAGTCAGAGTTACACACAGAGAGAAGGAGAGGCAGAGAGAGAGAGAGGTCTTCCATCCGCTGGTTCACTCCCCAAATGGCTGCAACAGCCGAGCTGCATCAATCTGAAGCCAGGAGCCAGGAGCTTCTTCTGAGTCTCCCACGTGGGTGCGGGGTCCAAATGACTTAGGCCACCTTCTACTGCTTTCCCAGGCCATAGCAGAGAGCCAGAGTGGAAGTGGAGCAGCTGGGACTTGAACTGGCACCCATATGGGATGCCAGCACTGCAGGTGGCAGCTTTACCCACTACTCTAAAGCACAGGCCCCAAGAAGACATTAATTTTTAAATTAAATCTTACACATGGAAAGAATTAAAATAATAGATTCATCAAGGAAGCCAAAAATATCTAATAAAAATCAGCAGAATTAATCAAATCATATTGTACCAATTACTGATATCAGATCAAGTATATTTTAACATGCTCACGTAATAGTGCATTTTGCACAAAGTACAGAAAAATTTGAGCAACAGCCATTTCTGGATGACAGAACACGACATTCAAAAACGCATCCTTCTGGGGACAGCGCTGAAGTGTAGTGAGTAAAGCTGCCGCCTGCAGTGCTGGCATCCCATGTGGCCACTGGTTTGAGTTCCAGCTGGCTGCTCCATTTCTGATCCAGCTCTATGCCATGGCCTGGGGAAGCAGGAGAAGATGGCCCAAGTCCTTGGGCTCCTGCGCCCATGTGGGAGACCGGGAAGAAGCTCCTGGCTCCTGGCTTTGGATCGGCCCAGCTCCACCGTTGTGGCCAATTGGGGAGTGAACCAGTGAATGGAAGACCTCTCTCTCTCTGTCTCTCTCTCTCTCTCTCTCTCTCTTTGTCTCTCTCTCTCTCTCTGCTTCCGCCTCTAACTCAAATAAATAAATAAATCTTTAAAAAATCATTCTTCCATAAAAGTAATGAAAAATAGACAAAATAGTAAAAATAGAATTTCTTAAATTGCTGAAATTACTCAGAAGTTTACATCGATGTGAGGAAAGTCTATTTGCGGAAAATGGCAGTCTTGATGAGAAAGGTGCCCCTTGTGGCCGTGGCAGACTGTCTTATTCCCTTCATCTTTCTCCATCTCTGTAGTAGCCTTGAAAACCAAACAAGCCCCAATCACCACATCAACAAAGCCAGACCCAGCAGCCACTGCAGGAACTGAATGCAGGGAGAGCGGAAACCTCACTGAGTGAAAGTAATGAGCTCTGGTTGGGGAGTTTGCTGGAAACACCACAGCTACTGTTTACCATGACAACAGCCCCAGGGACAAGAGGTGAGGTAAACAATAAGTGAGGTAAACAGCAGGCTGAAGTGAAATTGAAAGGAAAACTGGGAAGGATTCAAAGTCCAAGGGAGGTTTGTACTGGTAATCACAAGGGCCAAACACAAGCACCCATGTGTGTAACCTGGAGAGACCCAAGGAGGCCTAAACGTGCACACAGGACCTATCATGAGGCTCATCACAAACAAGAAATACAAAGTAAGCAATCGCTGGTGTGCACACAAGCACTGAAGATCTGGCCCAGACACACACAGCCCTCGGTGGGGGCACCTGGTGGACTGCAGCATCACCAGCTAACCATACAGACACTCTGTTGTGGATACACGGCAGAGCAGAGAACAGAATCAGTTCCTGAAAATCACTAACCAACCACAACAGCAACGTCACCAGTAGCAACAGATGGCATCAATAACAGATACCAGGGAACCTGGCTCCCAGAATTGCCAAACTTTGCTGTTTTCATACCCAGGGTTCGACATGTAAACAACAAAATCAGGAGACATGAATACACCAGGAAAATACGGCTCAAAAATACGGGAAAAATAAGTATATATGTAGAAAGTGTCTTCAAGGAAGTGCAGACATTAGACATACTAATAAAGGCTTTAAATTGTCGATTATAGTAAATATGTTCAAAACCAAAGGAAACTGTATTCAAAGAACTGAAGGAAAGTATGAGAATGAAATATCACCAGAGATTAAGAATAATAGCATAGAAACTATTAAGAAACAAGAGTGCAATCCCTTAGTTGTGAATTGCAGACGAAATTCACTTCATATCAGCAGGTCTGACATTATGTGGTCTGAGAAGCAGAACCAGAAGTATTGACAGAGCCCACCGAGGAACCATCGAACACCGTCAGTAACGCAGAGCAGGAGTCCGAGAGGGACAGAAGAAGAGACGGAAACCTTAAAGGAATAACGACCAGATGTCTCCAAATCAGTGTAGAATGTGATTTACCACCTACGAGTCTCAGCACACTCCAGACAGGACAAGCCCATAAATCCAGGCTTAGAAACATAATGAGACTTTAAATACGAGCACGTAAGGAGAGTCTTCACACGCGAGAAAGAGCTAATCACACAGAAGGGACACCGGGAAGACCAACAACACGCTCCCACCAGCAGCAACAAACTACAGAAGTTAGCAGGGGCACTAACTCAAGCCGGTGGGATTAAAGACTGTCAGCAGGGTTCTACAACAACAAAACCATCGTTCAAAAATAAAAGCGGGCCAAGGCATTCCCGGACAAACGCTTAGCTCAGAGAAACACCCGCGAGCAGACATTCCTTACGAGCAGCTTTAAGTGAGAGACACTGACTGTAACTGAGCCACTCGGAAATGAAGATCTGCAGAGCCATGTAATGCAATTATAAAGGGTGTTGGAGGATTTGCAATATACAAACGTGTAATCTGCATGAGTGTGCAGTCACCAAAGGGGAAGAACGGGAACTGAAATAAGTTGTTTGTTTGTTTTTGTTGTTGTTGTTTTTGTTTGTTTATGACAGGCAGAGTGGACAGTGAGAGAGAGAGAGAGACAGAGAGAAAGGTCTTCCTTTTGCCGTTGGTTCACCCTCCAATGGCCGCTGCGGCCTGCGCGCTGCGCCCAGCGCACCGCGCTGATCCAAAGCCAGGAGCCAGGTGCTTCTCCTGGTCTCCCATGGGGTGCAGGGCCCAAGCACTTGGGCCATCCTCCACTGCACTCCCTGGCCACAGCAGAGAGCTGGCCTGGAAGAGGGGCAACCAGGACAGAATCCAGCACCCTGACCGGGACTAGAACCCGGTGTGCCAGCGCCGCAAGGTGGAGGATTAGCCTATTGAGCCACGGTGCCAGCCTGAAATAAGGTTTTGAAATTAAGTTTGTATTCAGGTCATCAAGGAAGGCGGTACCTTTCTCTGAAGGGAGGAGAGAACTTCGGCTTTGACTATGACCTTGTCTAAATAAGATCAGAGTTGGTGAACTAAAAAAGGCCTCCATAGCCTTGGCAACTCATGACAAGAGCCTAGGGTGATTACTGATGCCATAAACAAGAGTGTCAATTTGTTAAGTCAACAACAGGAGTCACTGTGCACTTACTCCTCATGTAGGATCTCTGTCTTTAATGTGCTGTACATTGTGATTTAATGCTATAACTAGTACTCAAACAGTATTTTTCACTTTGTGTTTCTGTGTGGGTGCAAACTGTTGAAAGCTTTACCTAATATATACTAAATTGATCTTCTGTATATAAAGATAATTGAAAATGAATCTTGATGTGAATGGAATGGGAGAGGTAGTGGGGGAGGGGAGGGTTGCGAGTGGGAGGGAAGTTATGGGGGAGAAAAAGCCATTGTAATCCATAAGCTGTACTTTGGAAATTTATATTCATTAAATAAAAGTTAAAAAAAAAAAAGAAATTAAGTTCGTATTAATCCAAACTTGATTGATTTAATTTAAGATGCTAACAATAATCCCTGGATTGTTTTCAGTGGGAAAATGTAGGAAACAAAGCAAATCAAAATAGCACACTGGAAAATATTTGAAATAGATCAGGGAAGTACTAGAGACATAAAATAGACATGAAATGTGACCATAAAGGTATTAACATAGAGGAAAGCCATGCTCATTAGGAATTACACAGCCTAAGCCTCCATGGGACACCGCTTTGCAGTCACGGTGTGGCTGGAGTTAACATGGAACAAGAAAACAGCATGTGTGGGGAAGAGGTGGAGCCATTAGGACTGCACACTGCTGGTGAGCACTGCACAGCACAGCCGTTGTGAAGAACGGTTAGAGGTTCCTCCACAAGTTAGACAGAATTATATACGACTGGTACACAGTTTCACACAAAGGAACTCGACATGTGTGCTCAGATATAGACTTCATTCATGTATGTCGATGGTAGTGATATTCATAATAACTGAAAACAGCATTCAACTCCGTGTTTACTGTTTCATGACTGAAAGAAAAAATGTGGTAAATCCATATACCAGATATTATTGAGTCCTAAGAAGGAGCAATATACTGGTAAGTGCCATAACAAGCGTGAATTTTAAAAACATTGTGGTAAATGAAAAAAGTCAGATTCCCCCCAAAATATACACACATTGAAAACCTGCATTTATATGAAAATCCCAGAATTGGCAAATTCAGAGAGAAAGCGAATTAGTGCTTTCCACAGGAAGAAGAAATGAGCGACTGTTTAAAACGTTCAGTTTCCTTTTTTGGTGGTGAAAATGTTCTGGAACTCAATACCTGGTTATTTAAAAACATGGGTGTACTAAATTTCATTGGAATATATATCTAAAATGGTTAAAACAATAAACTTCATAATACATATGTCAACAACAAAAAAGCAAATAGATTAAAATTACAACCACAGATTTCAGAATGAATTAAACAACATGCTACAATCATAAGCTATATAAAGAAACATACTTCAAATTCAGAGACAAACAGGTTGAAATTAAAGAATTGAGAAAGATAATGTTATGTAAACAGAAATTAAAAAGAGTTTAAGTGGCTATGCTAATACCAAGAAAATAGTGTTTAAGACAAAAAAGTTTCAAGTAAGTTGATGTAGCTATTTCTATTAACATGAAGATATGGTAAATGCAAACATATATCCACCTACCAAAAGAATCCTAAAATATATGAAACAAAAACTGAGAAAACTTAAAGGATAAACAGGCATTAAACAAAAATGAATACATAAATAATTATTCTTCAGTGGTGTCCAGAAAAACTGGGCAAAATATCAGCAAGGAAATCCATGCACACCTCAACAATCAATGTGGGTTCAATTCCAGCAGTGCAGTAGAGTCTATTAAATCCCGATACCATTATGTATAAAAGTATACCTCAATCAAAGAATGGTATATGGCTAAAACTGCTAATGACCATCTGAGCCGCTGCAAAAACGGAGCCCCTGGACTTGTGTGGCAGAGATGGCCAGGAAACTACAGCATCTACGAGCACACTAAGTGGAGCCCAAGCAGGAGACTCCAGCTTCTGAGAGTGAGGTGAGAGCAGCCTGCCAGCCCCTGGTAATGCTGGCTAGGGAGAGCCTTCCGGACCACACTGACGTTGAGCCTGGGCTAGAGCCCTAGCCTGGCCCCACGGAAGAAAAGCACATTTCTTTCTCTCCATCCCCAACAAGGGTGCCTGGTACCAGCAGGGAGAGACCGCCATGTTAACAGTAGAGGCTGTGCGGGCTCTCACATGCGTGATGAGGTGATTTATCAGAAGATACATCCGTGTCCTCCACTCACGCTGAGTCTGGGCTGTAGGGTTGGCAGGGGGCTGGGCACCCACCTAGGACTCTCGTCTCCCCACCCTATCCCAGGCTCTGGGGCTCAAGCAGCCGAGGCACAGCACGCACAGGCTCTGGGAGCACCTCTGCTCTCCATAGACGAGGCAGGCATGCAGGGCTGCGAGTGGATCCCCGGCTCCCTGTGACCGTGGGGGCCATGTGCACTCGGACGGTGGGGAATCCGTGACTGCACGCTAGGGTGTGTGTGTAGCTGAGTCTCTGGCCTCAGAGGCTCAGCGCTCCCTGATTGCCTGGGAAGGTTTCTGGCTCACACTGAGACCACACAGATACTTTGCAGTTCATGCCTCTGCGTGGGTGTGGATTGTACCCGCGGAGGGCTAACCACGGGCACTGATCACCTTGGGAGGTGAGGCTGTGACTATGCCAGCAGCTGTGCTCACACCCTGGACCCTGCTGACAATAGAGATCTGCCATGCCCGACTTGCGTGTCACCCTGGACTCTCACCACACCCTTGACCACTGACGAGAGCTCCCCGGCCCCACCGTGCACACGATGCCAGATGTCTACGGAAGGAACAGACACTCCACTAAGCCACAGAAGCAGAGCTCAAATTCAAAAGTCATCAGAGGAGAAAAGCAACAAATGTTTACAAAAATTCCTAAAAATAAGTGCATTGCTACAAGAATCAAGAACAAGACAGACAGCATGACTCTCCAAAAAGGAACACAAGAACATTCAGCATGAGAAGGTGAAGGTGAGGAAGCCGATAAAATGCTTGAAAATTAATTCAGAAGAATGACCACAAGATTACTTAGAAACACAGAGAAACAGATTCATGAGATAAATCCATACACACCATGGATGCAAGAATTTGCCAAGAAATAGAGATATTGAAGAAAAATCAAACTGAAATGAGAGAAATAAAAAATTCAATATGCCCAATAGATAATGCAATGGAAAGCCTCAACTACAGACACAGCAGAGCAGAAGAAAGAATATCTAAGCAAAAAAGACACATCCACATAAATATGTCAGTCAGACAAAAAAGAAAAACTAGAAAAACTGAAAATAGTGTTTGAGATTTATGGAATATTATCAAATGAAATAATATATGTGTCTTAGGAGTTCCAGGAAGTGTAGAAAGAGAGAATGGATTAGATGGCTTATTCAGCAACATAATAGCAGAAAACTTCCCTAATTGGAATAAAGAAAGGGACATCCACATACAGGAAGTATATAGAACTCCAATGGACAAGATCAGAAAAGATTTTCACCACAACACATCGAAGTCAAATTTTCAACAGCAAAACATAAGAAAGATTCTGAAATGCACACGGGAGAAACGCCAGATTACCTCCAGAGGGTCCCCAATCACAGCTGATTTCTCATCAGAAACCCTACAGGCCAGTGGAGCATGGAGAGACATAGCCCAGGCTGTAAAAGAAAGACAGTGCCAACCCAGAATACTATACCCAGAAAAGCTCTCATTTATAAACAAAAGTGAAATAAAATCATTCCAAAACAAATACAAGTTGAACGAATTTGTCACCTCACCAATTGTCCAGCCTTACATATGATTCTTAAGGATGTGTTATAGACAGAAACAGAGGGGGGACAGTGACCATTATGAAAGAATACAAAGGCAGAAAATCTATAAAAACACAAAGGAAACACAAAGCAAACAATAGGAACCTTTATGGAAAGAAAGATAGATCAAGTCACTACTTAACAATAACCTTAAGGGACTGGTACTGTGGCGCAGTGGGTTAATGCCCTGGCCTGAAGCACCGACATCCCATATGGGCACCGGTTTGAGTACCGGCTGCTCCACTTCCAATCCAGCTCTCTGTTATGACCTGGGAAAGCAGTAGAAGATGGCCCAAGTCATTGCGACCCTGCACCCATGTGGAAAACCCGAAGAAGCTCCTGGCTCCTGGCTTCAGATTGGCACATCTCTGGCTGTTGTGGCCAATCGGGAGTGAACTAGCGGATGGAAGACCTCTCTACCTCTCTCTCTCTCTCTCTCTCTCTGCCTCTTTAGTCTCTGTATAACTCAGACTTTCAAATAAATAAATAAATCTTTAAAAAATAAAATAAAGTTAAGATTTTATTCAGTAATAATAATATTCATTATTTTGATGAGCCTGAGTAACAGTAGCGTTTGTTATAAGGAGTTAATGTTGCCTCCTTCTTGACCTTCTGTGTCTCTCATAATAGACTAGGCTATGTATAAGGAACATTCATTATAATAGAATGACCATGTTGGCTAATAATCAAAAAAGACTTTTTCCAATTAGCAATGACTAAAAGATCACAAGGTATTACAATACATGTAGAGTACTGAGCCTTTGGGAATATTTTTAAATGTAGAATTTTGCTTAATGGCCTTTCTACTTTAAAAGTAACTGTTAAAATTCCCAAGTGTGTTTTGGCTAACCCTATCCTTGATACAGCCCTCAAGGTACTCAGCAAATTCAAATTAAACCTGTCACAATCTAGCTATGTAAACACTTCCTTCCATTCATTTGTTCAACAAATCTGTTGAATACCCAACAGGTACAGGGCCATATGATAGAGAAACAGGTGAAGAATCCATTCAGTTTTATAATAAAAGGACACAAAGGCATCAAAGCTTCAAAAATAAATTACATGACCTTTAAAATATAAATCTGAGGTGCAGGTGTGTGGCCTAGCTGTTAATTCATCTGTGTTGGAGTGCCGGTCCTCGACACCCTACCCCACTGCTGTCACACAGACCCTGGGAGCCAGCAGTGATGGCTCAAGTGGTGGTCACCCTGCCACCCTATGTGGGAGGCCTGGATTGTGTTACAGCCTCCTGGTTTCAGCCTTAGTCAAGCTCAGCCAGTGTGAGAATTTGGAGATTGCACCAGTAAATGGAAGATCTCTTTCTGTTTGTCTTTGGAGACTTCTATGGAAACCATACAATCATTTTCTTTGTATGCTGAAAATTCTAACAACATAGTTATATGGGTGGGCTGTTATTTGATTACCTCAATTAAGATTAAAATTAGCCCTCATAGTAAGTAGATATAGTTTTATAGTAGTCATTTTTGGACAAAGTTGAGACTATTCAGTTATTAACAGTAAGTTTGTGGTTCCTGTCATGTAGTGGTTAAAACACTCGGCTAACAATAACGTTGGGGACCGGTGCTGTGGCACAGTGGGTTAACACCCTGGCCTGAAGCACCAGCATCCCATATGGGTGCCGGTTCGAGATCTGGCTTCTCCACTTCTGATCCAGCTCTCTGCTGGGGCCTGGGAAAGCAGTAAGAAGATGGCCCAAGTCCTTGGACCCCTGCACCTACGTGGGAGTGGAAGCTCCTGGCTCCTGGCTTGGGATAGCTCAGCTCTGCCAAGGCGGCCAACTGGGGAGTGAATCCTCAGATGGAAGACTCTCTCTCTCTTTCTCTCTGTACCTCTCTTCTCTCTGTGTAACTCTGACTTTCAAATAAATAAATAAATCTTTTAAAAAAAAGACTTTGAATGTTTACTTTTTTGGTTAATGATTTTGGTGGTGATATTTGCACATATGTCTCTTAAGTTAGTAAATAAAAATTACATTATTGTAATCCAAGCTTCACAATCATTTTGTGGCTTATCATTATTCATGTGGTAAAACCCAAAATTCTTAGCGGGCTATATATCTGCTGTGTTCTGTAACTACTCTCTGTCTGACCTGCTGCCCCTCACTGTCGGGTCTGTCTCTGCTCCACCCCATCTGCCGCCCCTCACTGTCAGGTTTGAGCTACTCTCCACCCCACCTGCTGCCTCTTGCTGCAGGGAGCACGTCTGCTCTTTGTGCCCTTGCTGGGTCTCATCAGTTGGCCTTTATCTACGCTCAGCCACGTTGCTGCATCTCACTGTTGTGTCTCTGGACTCAGCATTTATTCTCCATCTCATCTGCTGTCTTCCACTGTTGATTGTGCACTTACTGTCAGTCACACCCACAGCATCTCACTACTCTCCAGCAGATCTAGGCCCCTCACTAGGACTCTGTCTCTACGCTTCGTATCTCAACATGGCACAGAACAGGCCCCAAGGTTAGAAGCTGAGGTCACGATGCCCCATCACATTGCAGGTGGTCATTCTTACATGCGGGTGTAACTCCCCATAGTTTCACTACTATTTTAAAACATGTCTATATATTTGACTCTATTCCTGTTATGCAGATGAATCACTTTTAAGTAAAAAGATGAATTATTTTAGCATTACCTTCTTAATAGTCTATAATAACCTATTTCCTTCCTTCCTTCCTTCCTTCCTTCCTTCCTTCCTTCCTTCCTTCCTTCCTTCCTTCCTTTCCTCCCTCCCTCTTCTCTCTCTCTCTCTCTCTCTCTCTCTCTCTCTCTCTCTTGTTCTTGCTTTCTCATCATTATTTCCATTGCTCCGCAGACCTTGTCTTGGGAAAGTTCTGTGATGGTGCAACTCCAGAAGAAGTAGCAGTCACATGAATTTAACTACCCTAATGCCTGATCCTGAGTTGGACAAACTCTCCACAACCTGTGGACCACTGTTTCAGGCAGTGCACACCACAGTGAGTGGGGAAACACCAGGACATGAGACTCCACAGATGCAAAATCTCGGAAGCTATGTTCAAGGTCTCACAGAGCTGGGAATTGCACTCAAATGGCTAAAATCTAAAAGAAGAGTTTATTTCAAGCAAAATGGTAAATTTGAACAAATTCTTGCCTGGGGTGGCACATTTGACGTTGACCTATAAGATAACGTGTCATTCAGTTTCCAGGAATTAGTCCTAAGAAGTAATGGCACTTGGAATTCAGTCAGCTGGTGTTTCACAGGGAGGGAAGGGGTGCATCCTTTCTGGACAGATTCTGGTTTATCTGTATTCACAGGAGACGTCTGAAGGCGTGCAGGCCTCGCCTGTGAGGTGGGGGCAACAGAGAGGATGCAGAACTGGGCCAACGACCAAACAACAGGAATCCGCATCAGCGCAAATCACAGGTTATTTCCTAATTGAATTTCTGAAACAGCTCAAGAAGCTACTTGTGCCATGCGGAAGACAATTACTTACTTATGTACCTAATAACTTCCTAGAGACTTGAAGCAGCAGAAGCCATAGATGTAATTAATACAGACACCGTGTTATTGTGGGGTAACCCAATTAGGAAAACATGAAGTACAGGAACAAAAGCCAGAATCAGTGTGCAGGCACCACCGATCTCTTGAGGACATTTGGCTAATAGACTATTTAAAAATACATACTTACAAATTTATTATTATCTCATACTCAAGCATGAAGCTACACCACACTTCTGAGATACAACTTTCTCTTTCTTTATAGAATCTACTATTGTTTTGCTATCTTCAAACTTCCTGTGTATGTTTCATTAAGCCAGAACACAAACACGCACAGCATTTGCACACACAACTACACCCGCACCCATAATGAACTCACTCAGATCGCAGAAGGTAGCTTCAACACTGAGTAAGTGAGTGTGCTGCTGGCCTCCAGACAGCACTGCATGCAGCTCTCCAGGGCCGCGGCTGCTGAAGAAAACGCAAACTCCTCTTGCAAACAAGCTACTGACCAGCTAGTGTGGACAAGTGACCACATGGCATTGCCAGTGTCCTGTAGCCTCCCTGCTGCATTGGAATTGTGGATGGGCGAGAGGCTATTGAAGAGTTTCCCACTGCATTCACAGGGTCCTGTCAGCCTAGGATGGGCTGGTCTACACCTCCAGATGCATTGGTGCATTCCCTGAGCTCAAATCCCTACCAGTTGCAGAAAATGACAGCAGAAGGCACCTGATCATCCATTGATGTGTGCTCTCCGTGCAGCGAGGGGTTGGGCACAGAGCAGGAAGCCAGGGAGGTGAGCAGCTAAGGGTCAACCCAGGGTGCCAACAACTTGGGGACTGCAGGAAGGGCTCTGGTCGCCTTCCGTGCCACCACTGAAGCTGTGGGACCTAAATCCCAAAGTAGAATGTTTAAGGATTTCTGAGCAGCCACCACTCCAGCAAGAGCCCTCTGAGACCGTTTGGCAGTTGCCTATGGAGCGCAGCTAAATCAATATCCCCATTCTCTTGAAAACTACGTGAATGCCCCCAGAAACGGACATCTCAGCTCAGTTGGGAACAGCTCTGAGAGGTCTACTCCAAGCTCCCGCACACACTGCCTCGGTGCCCTCTATGCCTTCACATGGCTCAGACGGGGGACAGCATAACGAAAGCAACTCTGGCTCCTATTCTGCATGCATGCAGACTGACAGCACACTCTTCTCTCTGGCCAAATAGGAAGGGGGTTGTTAAGAATGTGTCTCTCGAGATGTCTAAGTACTTTCGAACTACTCATAGTGAACACAATCTTGTGAAACTTCAGGAGGTTGACAGGTGAATGAAAATCTCTACATCTTTGCTCCACTGCCAGCATCAGCCCTGACTGGTGATTCTCACTCTCGGAGCTACGGCGTTCCACGTCTCCCCATTCCAACTGTGAGAAGAAATGTGAATGCATCCTACTAACTTTTTTTCTTTTTCATAACTTTTACTTTCTAATCTTGATTTGGTACTGCAAAGCCATACCACAATTTTTTAATTTTCTTGTGAAGGTATTGAAATATTTAGGGAGAGCTAAAATATCTTCTGTAGATTGACTTAATATTTACTAGTTTAAAAATCAGTTCATTCTAATAACAACTATAGAGTATCTCCACCTTGTCAGTTTATGAAGATAAAAATGATGCACAAAACAGGTGTTGCTCCTGCTTTCAGAGAGAGAGAGAGAGAGAGAGAGATCTCAAAGTCAGGTGGGAGGTGGGGGTGGGCCAGTGTGGTTGACAGAGCCAGGTGTCACACAGATTAAAGTGTGTGCTGTGCACAGGGATCCTGAGAAGGGACCAGAGGAAGGGTAGGTGTGACCCAGGTGGAAACAGCTGCTCGCTGCACCCTCCACAGGCACCTGGAACCATGGCATGCCTGAGAATTAAAGCGACCTATTCGCTTATCTGGGGGAACCCATGCAGTGGATAAAGTGATGAACAAAACCTATGGAGACAAAGGAAGCAGGACATTGTAGGCCTTTATTAACCATCTAAGAAGTTTGTGTTTAATTTCAAGATTACAGCAAAGCATTGACATGTCTTAGAAGGGACCCGCTCATGGTTGGTTAAAGGTGGATCCGTCTGGATGCATCATGACCCATGGAAGATGGAGAACGTTCTAGAGGCCAGGAAACCAGCAGCAGTGAAACAAAAGCTTCAGAGGAGCAGAGGCCAGGGAGGAGTTCCGTGCTGGCAGCAGAGATGCCTGTGGCCATCCGAGCACGAACGCCTAACGCGCACTTGCAACACTCAGGCCAGGGCTCCACAGAGTGACAGGAGACAGGCGGTGGGAGAGTCTTGTTTCTGATGATAATTGAAGCTAGAGGTGCAGAAGAGACAGATGCAGGAAGAGGAAGCTGGTGGGACAAGAGGGTGTGTGGCAGGTAGTGCGAGACCACTGGCACCGAAGGTTCAAGCTGAGAACTAGGATGTGCCAGGACTCTGAAAGGGAGCAGCTGGAATGAGGACATCAGGGGCACAAGTGAGGGAGGAAGTACATCCAAGAAGAGAAAGGATTTGTCTTGCAAAATGGAGGTGCCTCTGCTGGCACCAGGAGAGAATGAGATGTTCAGTGATTCCCTTGTAGGTAAGAGTGGAGATTTGGAAGCTTTTGCCAAAATAAGCTGCATCCATCACAGAGAAATGGAGCTCATTTGCTAAGAAAGAGGAAGAAATGTTGGAAGTAAGGCCTAGAGCTGCGGGACGCAGTGGCTGCGGGGAACAGGCAGAAGACTGAATGCAAAACAAATGCCGTCGAGCATCAGACTGGCTCAGGAATCTGTCACCAAAAGTCTGCAGTAGCACGCACCTGTGGTTTTGAGTGGAATCCTCCAAGAAAATCCCACAGCCCAGCTCAAGGAAGACAAGCAGGATCCCTGGAACAGAGCTGTGACCGCAAGGAAGGAGCAGAGGCCTTCAGGTGCGGGAAGAAGTGAGTGGTGGAGTCTCCATGACGAGACGGGGCTGGGAAATGGAAGCAGACAGTTGCATTCACACACATGCAGGTGTATGAGACAACCAGAGGGCCTGAGATGTTATTGCAGGGGCAGAAAGGGTAAGGCAGGTGCCCACAGCAGGGAGCAACTGAAATGGATGGCACAGAGACCTTGGCCATGAAGACACTGGGGTTCGAGGGAAGAACAAATAATAACAAGACCCAAGCATTGAAGACTGCCACTGAATAGCTGATGAAGTGAAATGAAACAACAGGGGCCGGTGTGAGGAGAGTGACGTCTTAGAAATGGTATCTTAGGGGGCTAGCGTCGTGGCTTACTAGGTTAATCCTCTGCCTGCGGTGCCAGCATCCCATAGGGGTGGCAGGTTCTAGTCCCGGTTGCTCCTCTTCAAGTCCAGCTCTCTGCTGTGGCCCGGGAGGGCAGTGAGGATGGCCCAGGTGCTTGGGCCCTGCACCCGCATGGGAGACCAGGAGGAAGCACCTGGCTCCTGGCTTCGGATCGGCACAGCGCCGGCCGTAGTGGCCATTTGAGGGGTGAACCAATGGAAGGAAGACCTTTCTCTCTCTCTCTCTCTCTCTCTCTCTCTCTCTCTGTCTAACTCTATCTGTCAAATACATAAAAATAAAAAAAAGACATGGTATTCTTAGGGGCATGAGTGGCCATGATGGAGTCCCAGGGGACCTGCAGGACAAGGGGCTTGAGACAGGGAGAAGGGCGGCTCCTGGCAGAAAAGAAGCTCTGAGACCAGGACTGGGACTGCAGAGGCCCCCGTGAACACACGGCGATGAAGGGGAATAGGACTGCCGTGGCTTTAGAGAGAGGGAACTGATAGGGAAACCCATCTCCACATCCACTGGGAAGCCCTGGGGCACCGGAAGAGTGTCTTGATCCTACGGAGCACATACTTGTTGCACTGAGGGTTTGGTATCAGAGGAAACCTTGGTTACCACAGGCAAAATCCACATCCTCCCAACAGAGCAGCGTTGTCCTTTGCTGAGAAGTGGAGAGTAAGCTAGCAGGCTCTGTGCGCAGGTGCTCACGGCACGCTACTGCTTGCTGACCCTGAGTTCCTGCCTCGGAACGAGAGTGTGTGATGATCAGGGACCACCACAGCTCTGCATTTCATTTGCATCCAAGCCTATAAGTGAGTTGTGTCTGATTGGCTGGGCAGTTCATTCAATGAATTACCACCAACTCAAACTATGCCGTCAGAGGTCAGCGTTGAACCAGCATCAGAAGGCCACACGCACGTTGTTCATCAGAGAAACACAAACACATGGACTGAAGGAACACGAGGATCCACATTCACAAGGAAGAAAAGTGTTTTCACCAAAGTTCTTCTAAGAAGCATGTTCTAATATTTACAACAAAACTATGAAAACAACTCACATATCAATTTTTGTGAGATTTCCTGTGTATTTTAGATCACAAGAAATGTTTAAAATATGTGACTCGTAAAACTAGTCTCCTATCTAAAAATGTTAGGAGGGACAGGTGTTGGACCAGCAGTTAAGATGCTGTGTGGGATGCTCGCATCCCATAATAGAGCACCTGGGTTTGAGTCCTGGATCTGCTCCCTGATCCAGCTTCCTGCTGATGCAGACCCTGGAAAACATCATGTGTGGCTCAAGTGTTTGGGTCCCTGCCACCCATGTGGGAGATCTGGATTGAATTCCCAGTCCCACCCCTAGAGGCATGTGAGAAGTGGGTCAGCAAATAAGTGTGTGTTCTCTCTCCATCTCTCTCTCTCTCTCTCTCTATATATATATATATATATATATACACACACACATACACATTCATACAATAATAGTGCTATGAAAATTGTGTCAAGAGAAATAAAATCACTATGGAAATGTCTATGGTCAATTTTATGTACTTTATTCATTTAATAATTCTTTGTTTCATATTTAAATGTAATACAGGATTAATATGGCAAAGTTGCAAAATTAAAAATGGTTTTGAAAACTTTTTGAATGATCACACAAAGATAACTAGTTTCAATCTTGATGCATTTACTGACACTTTGGGCCATACGGTTATTATGGCTGAGATAAAGGTGCAACTATGTAACCTGCTGAACCCACATAGCACAATAACACAGCAGAAATCACACCTTGAAATGGTTCATGTTGGCAGAGTAGGCTGACAATGTCTCTGAAATGCACCATCAAAATATGTGACATACCCCATGCTGATACAACACTGAGTGATTAGTTGGACCAAGAAGATAAGCCATAAATAATATGTATGATAGTGTTCTCAGTTCAAGTCAGCAAAGCAATTAGCAAGATTTTAGGGAAATATCTCAGAGTCATTCCTTACACCAAAATAGTTTCCATAAGAAAAAAGTTAAAATGTTAACATAAAATCTCTAAAATTAAGTAAGCATAATACTTTAATAATCTGAAAATTATCCAAGCATGACACAGAACCTAAGATTTAAAGGGAAAAGGTTTAGAAACATAAGCTTTCACAAGCAAGCATATCAAAATTATATCCAAAACAAATAGATTTTTCACAATTGTAGGAAAGGACAAGATTTGGCTTTATAAATGTGGCCAAACAATAAACGAAGACCATTGAAAACTACATATAAATGTCAGAAATACAACAATAATACCAACATTCACAGATTACAAATTAATTCACATCAAGATAAACTCACACTACCTTGTTACAGCATGGTTGAACAGGGTCTACTTTGCACCTCCAAGAACTGGGTCTCAGTTTGAAAAGCTTCTATCTCAGCAACATTAATTCTGCTTAACCTGAAGCTTATGCCAAAGTCCGGTGAAAGAATGCGGAAGTCACTGGTGTTTCAGGAAGTCACAGGGCCAATGTCCCAAAGGAACCAGCAGATTACGAAAGGATAGCTCATTTTAATAAGGGATGAATGATACTGAAGATGAATCCCTCAGTGGCAGGCCATCCACATCAATTTGCCAGGACAAAATTAATCTTGTCTTGTGACCTAATTGAAGAGGACCAAGGATTAGCAGTGGAAACAACAGCCAACACCACAGACATCTCAACTGGTTCAGCTGACACAACTCTCACTGAAAAATTAAAGTGGAGCAAACGTTCCGCTTCCAGGTGCCCAAAGTGCTGCACCCAGGGTTTGGGGAAGCGCAAGGCGTCTTTCTCACCCACTTGCTGATAGCAGCATCTGCTTACTGGGAGAGTGCTTTGAGAAAGGGAGCCCAGGCTTCAGCAGAAAACCATCCAGGAGAGCTCCCTCCAGGGAGCCCTCTCCACAGGACTCCCTGCTCATTCTTTGCATCAAATAAGGGCAGTGTGGTGAGAAATAATAGCATCACCTGATGGTCCTGCTATGGCTCCTTCAGCCTCTTTTAGTTTCCTAATCTCAAAAAGCCTTTAGGGCCGGCTTCGCGGCTTACTAGGCTAATCCTCTGCCGGGCGGCGCCGGCACACAGGGTTCTAGTCCTGGTCAGGGCGCCAGATTCTGTCCGGTTGCTCCTCTTCCAGGCCAGCTCTCTGCTGTGGCCTGGGAGTGCAGTGGAGGATGACACAAGTGCTTGGGCCCTGCACCCCATGGGAGACCGGGAGAAGCACCTGGCTCCTGGCTCCTTCCTTTGGATAGGCATGGTACACCGGCCGCAGCACGCCAGCTGCGGCGGCCATTGGAGGGTGAACCAACGGCAAAAGAAGACCTTTCTCTCTGTCTCTCTCTCTCTCACTGTCCACTCTGCCTGTCAAAAAATTAAAAAAAAAAAACTTTAAAGGACATCTGTTTGTCTTCCCTTAGTAGTGTATAAAAGACATCAGTGACCTGACTACAGACCCAGGACCTCAGTCCTTTACAGATGGACTCAATGACTGGAACCAAGCTTTAGAAAGTGCCTTGGCTTCAATGGAGCTCAGGCTAAGAAATGAAGTTGATATTTTTTTATTTTTATATATTTTCTTCTTCATGACCATTTTGATGTCTGTTTACTGAATATCAACCATGATACAAAGAAAAAATAAACTTTTTAACTTTTATTTAATGAATATAAATTTCTGAAGTACAGCTTATGGATTACAATGGCTTCCCCCCCATAACGTCCCTCCCACCCGCAACCCTCCCCTTTCCCACTCCCTCTTCCCTTCCATTCACATCAAGATTCATTTTCGATTCTCTTTCTATAAAGAAGATCAGTTTAGTTTGTATTAAGTAAAGATTTCAACAGTTTGCACCCACATAGAAACACAAAGTGAAAAATACTGTTTGAGTACTAGTTATAGCATTAAATCACAATGTACAGCACATTAAGGACAGAAATCCTACATGAGGAGTAAGAGCACAGTGACTCCTGTTGTTGACTTAACAAATTGACACTCTTGTTTATGGCATCAGTAATCACCCTAGGCTCTTGTCATGAGTTGCCAAGGCTATGGAGGCCTTTTGAGTTCACCTACTCTGATCATATTTAGACAAGGTCATAGTCAAAGTGGAAGTTCTCTCCTCCCTTCGGAGAAAGGTACCTCCTTCTTTGATGACCCGTTCTTTCCACTGGGATCTCACTCGTGGAGATCTTTCATTTAGGTCTTCTTTTTTTTTTCAGAGTGTCTTGGGTTTCCATGCCTGAAATACTCTCATGAGTTTTTCAGCTGGATCCACATGCCTTAAGGGCTGATTCTGAGGCCAGAGTGCTGTTTAGGACATCTGCCATTCTATGAGTGTGCTGTGTATCCTGCTTCCCATGTTGGATCGTTCTCTCCCTTTTCTATTCTATCGGTTAGTATTAGCAGACACTAGTCTTTTTTATGTGATCCCTTTGGTTCTTAGTCCTATCATTATGATCAACTGTGACCAGAAATTGATCACTGGCACTAGTGAGATGGCATTGGTACATGCCACCTTGATAGGATTGAATTGGAATCCCCTGGTATGTTTCTAACTCAGAAAAAATGAATTTTAAGAATAATGGGAATCATTTCAATTCAGACCAGCACAATAAGAATGCTATTTTGAAGTCAAGAGGAAAGAATGGGATTTCAACTTTGGAAACAGGTGCATCCTCTGACAGCTAGACGGAGGACCTGGAGAAGCGGAAGGACACTCTGGACCTGCATCGCCAAAGTTGCTCCCAGAAGTGTGTGTTGACCACTCTGGCCCTGTACCCTGTGTGGCCTGGAAAATAGCAACTACGTTAACAGAGAACGGAAGAACGCTTCTCGGCTTCAGAGCGGGAGTTCAGCAAGATGGACAGGGAGGGAACTGGAATGACCCACGAGGCAATGGCCACAGCTGGAGACATGGGCGTGACCTCGGGGGCAGCTGAATGGAGATGTGGATGAGCAGAGAAGGTGTGCAGGCAGTAGGCACACGGGTGGTGCACAGGGCGCTCGCACCACCAGGGCTGGGGAGGCGAAGCCCAGCCCCGAGGACACGGCTGGCTGACCGCTCCCCGGAGCTCCTTCCAGGATCCGAGCCGGGGTCACGACCCGCGTTCTCCTGACGCGGAAGCCTCCGCATCTCAGGGAGCCATGAGCGTCGTCCAATGGCAGGACAGCACTGGCGATGCTTCATGGGAATGCCCGCCAGCTCTCTCTGCACTTGCGATGCAGAACCCTATTCTTCCACTAACAGCGGCACAGCGCTCACAAAGGAATTCCCCAATGCTCCCTCTGCGAAAACAATTGTCGTATAGTCGCTTCATTTTCGTATGCGGAGTACACGGCTATACTTACGTATGCAGCTAGGCACGGATAAGTTTGCTTGGAAAAACGAAATTTATCTGATTTGAAAATGGCTGAATTTCAGGGGCCTGGTCTGCTGCTCCGAGCTCTGCGCTGATGGTTGCTGATCAAGGGTAAGCGCGTTTGCTGCCGCCCTCGGAGGCCTCCTGCACCTCACCCACACGGGAGCCCACCCAGGTGTGGAACCTGAACGCGGGGCTCGCGGAGGAGGACCAGGAGGTACTGCCCCCTCTCCGTGTGGGTTCGCAAATCCGCCAACGTGCGGGGCGGGCGCGCTCACCCCATGGAGTGTGGACCCAGAGGCACGCAACAGGGGCCTTGGCACCCACCCGGTGTGCGCGCTTTCACCTGCAGGACGTGCGCGCTCTCACCCTCACTGTGTGCGCTCTCACCCCCACTGCGTGCGCGCTCTCAAGCCTTGGCCTGGCCTGCTCGTGCTCTCACCCCCACTGTGTGCGCTCTCACCCCCACTGTGTGCACTCCAGGCCTCGGTGGCCTTGCTGCGGCCTTGCACCTCGGTGGCCGGTGGCCGACGCGCGCGGCTCCAGGGACGCTGTGTGATTACCGTCCTGCAGAAACCCCTCGCTTCTCGTTTCCTGTCTGAGTTCCGGCTCCTGGAAACAAGTGAGGACACAAATGCACACACAGAAACCCACACTCGATCGGACAGGCGCGGCTGTGACAGAGAAATGACCCTGCTTGGAAGTCCTTGTTGGTTCCGGACACAGCAGCAATGCCGAGACGCGTCGGGCACTGTGGCTTTGGCGGCAGGGCGGGTCTCGAACCAGGGCCTCGCACCAGCAGGGCTGCCCTGTGCCTGCGAACACCGGAGTTACCAGGTTGAGGTCCGGCGAAGACCATAGTTACTAATTGCGCTGGGTTCCTATGGACAGATTTTTTTTACATTACTAAGGGTTGCAAGAGTATACTTCAGTTCCCGGGGGGGGGGGGGGGGGGGACCAAACTATTCTACTAACAATTTCTAACACGATGAGTGTAATGTTACTCCAAATGCTTGTGGCGTAACTGAATTCAGTGCCTCTTCTGTGCCTGGATTCCCTATCAGTGTACCTGAATTTCACACTCCTTCCCTCTTCACACCGTGGGAACGGATCTAGCACAAAGCCTCGGGTGCCGGAGCCAATTTGCTCCCATGTCTTCTATTAAAATGTGTTTTAAGAGTTACACAGTATAGTGGAAGCCTTCTAAATAGTTTTTGAATATTTTTAAATGAATTCTGCACATGATGGACATTTGATATATTCCTCAATGAAAAACGAAATACTTATCAAACAGAACATTTCTCTTTCAAGCTAATTTTAATGTCTCACAAATGAGTGAAGGACATACGATAGCTCATTCAAGGGAAATTCTGGTAGGGGATTGCTGCTGCCATTACCAGGTGAGAACCACGCACTGCACTGGGGGGAACTTCTGCCTATGGCCACCAGTTTAGGCAAGGCCGTGGGTGCCCATGCCTGCACGGGAACCATAATGAGTCTGAGACAAAAAGGGACGTGTGATTAAGGCACTTCCTCTGGAGGCGTACTACTTCTGAGTGGCCCAAGGTGATTGGGTGCAGTGATATTTTGGATTAAAATAACCAGGACACTGGACCAGGGATGAGATGAGTGAGGCTCAGACAATACACCCTGTTTTTTTTTTTTTTTAAGGCTTACTTATCTGAAAGAGTGACAGGAACAGGCAGATATCTTCCATCCACTGGTTCACTCCCCCAAAATGCCACAGCAGCAGGGGCTGGTCCAAACTAAACCCAGGAGGCCAGAACTCCACCCTGGTCTCCTCTGTGGGTGCAGGAGCCTCAGCACTTGGGCCATCTTCCACTGCTTTCCCAGGTGCGTTAGCAGGAAGCTGGGTGGGACGTGGAGTCAACAGGACTAGAACAGCTGGATGCCAACCCACTGCCCCATGCCGGCCCCTGGAGTTCTTCCAGTCGAGAGTTTCTGTAGTGAATACAGAGAGTAATGATAAACACATCAGTGCTCACTGGGGTGGGCCGGTAGTTACAGGATCTGAGCAGGAAACAAGGAGCTAGGGCCACAGAGCTGTTATGAAACCTGGCTACAGTTCCTTATCGGGAGGCACACACAGGAGTTGAAGTGGAAACCCGCACAGGACTGAAGAGCAGCAAGACAGAGTTTAGATTTTCGTAGGCCTGACTTTGACCTAAGTGCCCCAGTAGCTGAAAGGTGAAACGCCCACACTGCCCACCAAGCACCAAACCACCCGTCACAGACTGTGTCCACAGGACAAAGCCCACTTATTAACATTCTCTATGCATTGTTCGCTTTGCTGGCTTTTCAAGGAGTAGGCATTGGTGCAGTAGTTAAGACACGACTGGGACACTGACTGACCATATCAGAGGCCCAGGTTTGGGTCCAGCTCCACTCTCAATTCCAGCTTCCTGCCAGCATGCACTCTGGGAGGCAGAAAGTGATAGCTCAAGGGTCTGAGTCCCCCTCACCCCGAGGCAGACCGAGATGAAGTCCCGGCTCCTGGCCTCAGCCCGGTCTAGCCCCAGCTGTGTGGGATATTTGGGTGTGAACAAGCACATGGAGATATCTCTTTCTCTTTTACTGTGTGTCTCTGCCTTTCAAATAAATAAGTGAAAATAATACATATGTAACAAGGGATAACTCAGCAGCTAGTATCTTCCTTTCAGAATAATAAACTGAGGTCATTCTAGCTGTTAAAATTGCTAGACTCTTCAGAGTCTTCAATAAACTGACGTAAATTTAGTATTAATTTGACCAAAGTGGATTTTCCTTCGCAAGTTGTATTTCAGCATCATAGCACGTATTTTGCGACTGCTTCCTTCAGCACCCTGAGTGTTAAGGGAAACAACACCTGCTTCCTACAGCTTTTGCTGCTATCGCCACTGTGTCCCGGCTGCATCCTTGGGAAGGGTAGGCCTCTCGTACATCTTGGGTTAGCTACCCTTTAATAAACAAGGCTGGACTAAAATTGTATAAGACATTCAGTAAAATCAAGTGTAGATCAAAACTTTAAAAAATATGTTCCAGGTTAAAACCATCTTTTCAATAATAATACAAATAAATACATAAGTTGGCTTGGTTTTTATATGTTAATGTTCTTACTTCTACAACTGGACTGCTTAATAAAAAATACCTGTTTGAAAACTCTGCTGGGAACACCACTGTTTGGAGAACATGTTTGAGTCTCTGTATTCAAGTTGTGTTTTAGTGACTGTCCAGTCTTCAAGAGTAGGAAGCTAGGGAAATGGCATCAGGAGGAAGGGACATTAAGGTCAAGACAGCAGACAAAGAAAATGAATCTGTATTTTGATTTTGAAATAAATAAAATACGTGTATTTTAAATATTATAAATTATAAATGTATTTTAAAATAAATCATGCATTTTGATTTTGAAAAATACTGAATCATAAGTTCAAAAGATTACTGCCAGAACTTCTGGTTTCTATGGATGACGCAGACATCTGGGAAAACAGTATGTTTTACATGAACTAATGGATGACATACAAATCCAAAGTTTATGAACCCATCAGTGCTGAAGTTGTGGGAACATCCAAGAGCCTGGAATCGAAGGAAGCCGAGGGGCCACCAAAGGAGGTGGGTACCAGGCCTGGGCCTCGGGGCCAGCACACAGCAAGGGGACAGGGCAGTAACAGGGCAGGAGAGGGGAACCGACAGATCAAGAGAGCTGGCCCACACATAGCCCCTCGTTACCAGGGGAACGGGAAGGTGTGTTGACGTCTTCCCCTGAACCAGCTCCAAGATGTGAAGCTGAGTTCGATGCTCCGATTTGGGCTGTGATTCACATAGAAGGAGACTCACAGGTCGTCTGAGGAGCATTTAGAAGGAGTGTGAGTCCCTGGGGAAGGGGAGATCCCGCCTCCCAACGTTCCCCCCTCTGTCAGCCTCTCCCCTTCTGCAGTGAGGGCCTGGAGAACAGCCGTAGTCACCAGAATCAGCAGCTGTGGGGGCCCCAACTCCGAGATGCAGCTACGGAGGCCTTGCTGCTCTCTCCCTGGCTGGCACTCTCCCAGCCCCACACACTCTTGTTGTTCTTGGTCCTTAATCTACAGAAGCACATAGAGAGGTCCACCTGCAGAGCCAAGTGCCTGCAAGGCCCTGGGACCTCCATCCAGCAGCCTGTAGGAAACAAAATCCTGCCGTTGAGTGAGCACAGAGG
Organism: Oryctolagus cuniculus; assembly: GCF_964237555.1. NCBI lineage: Eukaryota > Metazoa > Chordata > Mammalia > Lagomorpha > Leporidae > Oryctolagus > Oryctolagus cuniculus. Next base: position 56,850,610 of record NC_091447.1, read on the forward strand.
GAGCACAGAGGGACTCACCCTAGTGGAGACTTCACAAGAAACCGCAGCCCGGGAGAAGGTTCACAGCACACAAGGGATCCCTGGTCACGGGACCAGCTAACCCGTGCCTGCTCCTCACCCACAGAAATGCGAGATGATGGATGTGCGTGTTAAGGTGCTGAAATTCTGGCTGTTTATAACATAGTAGTAGATATAGCTGTCAGGTGCCAGGTAGGGGGACAGGTCTCAAAGAGGAAAAACCACTAATGTAGAACCAGAATCAAGACCAGCCTGGGCCATAGTCCTGTGGAGAAATGAAGGCCTCCAGACACCAGAAACAGGACCCCCAACCAGAACCCTCGGTGCATGTGAATGGCCATCGAGGAAGGGCACAACACAAAGCTAAAAGAAAAACAAAACCAACAGAAAGAAAACAAGACTTTCCACTGCCCACGGCAGACAGAAACGAAATATCCTGTCAGTGAATTAAACACTGGAAGCCTATCCCCAGCAGACTCGCTCTGCAGGCCATGTTAAAGGAAGATCTTTAAGCAAATCTGGAACATGATAGAAACTGGGATCTACACAAAAGGTGTAAAGACCTTTGAGCAGTTGTTTAAAAAGGCAGATATAAAAATGTGTTGTCTTATTTTAAATCACAGAAAATATAATTGACCATCTAAAGCAAAAAACAGTGGCAAAGTCTTATAGTTTCATAGCATAAATATAAGTAAAATGCATGAAAAAATAACATCAATAAAGAGAGGGATTGAGAATACCCTGCAGTAAGATTTTTACCCTGTATATTGTTCATGAAATTTAATTAAAGTAAACCACAAGGTAGCAACTTAAAACTGAAATAAAGAATAAATAATAAGTGGTGGAGACAAAATGGAATCATAAAAATTGTGAAACAAAATCAAGCAAAAAACGGAAAAAAGGAGATAAAAATACACAAAACTGCAGGACAAATATTTTATCCTATAAGCAAAACATTCATTAAATTATATGACCTAAAACTACCAACTTTAAAACAGAAATTGCTAAATAGATTTTTTATAGTCTCAACTCTATGCTGTATAAAAGGGCTCTACTTTAACACAGAAACACAGGTGACAAAAAAGAGTGGAACAAGCTCATTCATAGAAACCCAGACTCCAGGGGCTGTGCTGAGACAGAATGGACTGCAGAACATCCGAGAGGGAAGAGGTGAGGCCTACTGGGGGACGCGTCCTTGAAGACACAGCAGTGCTGAATGTGCGCGTGTGCAGAGCTCTCTGCACCGACGGAACCCCCTGGGGAAATTGCCACTTTCCCATCATGCCCCAGTGAAGCTGGTGTTGAAGACAGGATTTCCACCTCAGTTGATGTAAATCAACATGGAGTTGAAACAGAAGCACTTGTGTTTGATCAAATAGTTTGCAACAAAAGTGCAGTGGGAATTCAGTGGATGGAAGTCTTTTCAACAGGCATGTTTGGAAGTCTGGAAATTCATGTGCAGAATAATGAATCTGAATCCATACCTCACACTTAACACAAAATTAATGCAAAAGGGATCATACAGTTACATGTATAGCCTAAAATATAAAATTTCTAGAAGAAAAGATAGCAGAAAATCCTTTTGACTATGAATTAGATAAGAATTTCTAAATTACAATAGTAAAAGCATAATCCATGAAATTAAAAAAATAAGCTGAACTTTATTAAAATTAAAATAATCCGGTCTTTAAGAGATACTATTTAAAATGCAAATAAAAAAGTAGAGAAAATGCAGTAAAACACATTTCTGATCGTAGATATTTATTAAGAATGAACAAAAGACTCACGATGCAGTCAGAAGAGATCAGCAGCTGTTGGACATGGGTCTGGATGTGGGTACAGAAGGTGGTGGATTCCTTGGTGTGCACCTGGATGGTGGGGGTAACTACAGCAGGTCAGCCATGCATGTATGTCCACATACCAAAAAAAAAAAAAAAAAAAAAAAAAAAAAAAAAAAAAACACCTCAATGACTCCGATAGCCAAAAAGTCAAGAAGAACAAAAACAAAACTACTGCCAAAAATGTGCCATGTGCATATAGAAAACCATATACTCTCTGTTAACAAATTTATTAAAAATTTGAATAATGCATTTCTATCTTCATGATTCTCCCACATGGTAATAAGATCTGTGATTTCAAGAAACAAAATTTTCACAACCAAAAAAATGAAATTTTAAAATAAGTCTTTCAAATTTTGCTGATTAAAAAAGCCTGCCTTGTTATGTTTCCTTGTAAATGTCTTCCCTAGTAATCACGGATCCACCTGCAGTTCCTACCCCAATTCAGTTCTTCATGAGTCAGAAACATTGAGGAAATTAGAGTCTTTCTGAGGCTTCTATTTCTTACATTTGAAATTAGTGGAATATTCATCACACACCTTTGTGTGAAAACTCAATGAAATAACCCTTGGGAAAACTTTGCAAAATGCAAAGTGCCATTTGATGTTTTGTTACAGCTATGCTAATCAAAGCAACACTAAAAAGTGAGCCTCATCATCTTAAAAAAACAACAAAACCTTCCCAGTTAAACTCTATTTATGTAAAACTGATGCCATTGTAGAACCTTTGGTTCCAAAAATGTACGGAGTAGTAAGTGGGCTCCTACAAGAGCCCTGTGTGTATAATAATTACAAATTAATTTGGTTAGTATTTGAAATCACATTTTTGTTCAGTGTTCTCCAGTTACCAGTCAGTCCATTGTTGGTAAGTGCTAAGAGATTCATGTACACCTAATAAATGAAGATTGAGAATGAATATGTATCTGTAACTTAAAAGAGCCAGTGCAACACCCATTCCCAATATTCTCAAAAAATCCTAAATCTTGGACTCAGATTTTATTCAATGAGAGATCTAATCAGGATAATGAAAATTGATGAGTAGTCCTAATGACAAAAAAAGGTGATAATACTTAGTGATGAACTCAGAAAAATTGTGACAGATGGTGTAGACATCCAATTATCTGTGTCAGTGAGGATTCTTCCCCAAATAGCAGTGTCAGCAAATACTTGTATTTACGCTTTCTGCAAGGCTGAGCTCAGAACTCTGAACAAAAGACCTACTGTAAAATTAGAAGCAGATCAGGACTGGACAAAGCAAACTGGAATGAATCAGCCCAGAGAGACAGACTGAAATAAGCAGATCTGTTTACCTTCTGTTCTTTTCTAGATCATTGGTGGGTTAGCCTACTTAAAATTAACAAGGGTCATGTTCAGAACTCTAAACTCTAAAAAATTATTTGAGCTAATAAAACAATGCACCAAGGCTCCAAGACACTAAATCAGTATAAAATAGTTATGTTTCTAAACAGTGGCAATGAAAAATCTGAAGATTAAATTTTTCAAATGATTACATTTAGAATAGTGATGGACGGGATAAAATGCTTAGGAATACACTTAACCAAATAAATAAAAATATCATTGATTGAAAACTATAAAACAATGTTGTAAGGAGTCAAAGACAATCTGAATAGATGGAAAGACAAGCGCATTCATGGTTTGAGTTAATATTGTAAGATGTGCCAGCATCCCATGTAGGCACCTGTTGGTGTCCTGGCTCCTCCACTTCTGATCCAGCTCTCTGCTAATGAGCCTCGGAAAGCAGTGGGAGATGGTCCAAATGCTTGGGGCCTTGTGCCCATATGACCCAGATGGAGATCCTGGGTCCTGGCTTCAGCCTGGCCCAGCCATGGCCATTTCGGCCATTTAGGGAGTGAACCAGCATATGGAAGATCTCTTTCTTTCTTCTCACTATCTCACTCTCTGCTTTTCTGTAACTTTGCCTTTCAAATAAATAAATCTTAAAAAAAAAAAACTTCAGATGTGATGACATTTCCTCCAAAATAAGAATTGCCATTTTGCAAAAATTCGTAAGCTGATACTTGAATTTATGTAGAGAACTAAGGGGCATATAAAATTCAAAATAATATTGACTCAAAAAACTCCCAAAATCAAAGATATAAGATTCTCATTTTTACATTCTGTAATTTCAAAACTTACTACAAAGCTACAGTGACCATTAGATTATGAAAGACAAGGAAATAGAAGACACAGCCCAGAAATAAACACTTAAACTGATTTTTGTAAGGTTGCCAGGGCCATTTATTAGGGGAAGGATTATCTTTTTCACAGAGACTCGAGGACAAAGAATCTACACATCAATGAATGAATCTGATCCCCTACCTCATGCATACTCAAAAATTAACAGAAAATGAATCAAGTTTCTAAGAAGACCTAAAAATATAAAACTTTAGTACAGATATATGTAAATCTTTGTGGCATTGAACCAAGCAATAATTTCCTAGATATGACACTAAACACACACACACACACACACACACACACACAAGAGGAGGGGCCGGCACTGTGGCACAGCAGGTAAAGCTACTGCCTGCATTGTCAGCATCCCATATGGGCTCTAATTTCAGTCCTGGCTGCTCTACTTCCCATCCAGCTCTCTACTATGGCCTGGGAAAGCAGTAGAAGATGGCCCAAATGCTTGGCCCCTGCACCTGCATGGGAGACCCAGAAAAAGCTCCTGGCTCCTGGCTTCAGATCAGCCCAGTTTCGGCCCTTGTGGCCATCTGGGGAGTGAACCAGCAGATGGAAGATCTCTCTCTCTCTCTCTCTCTCTCTCTCTCTCTCCCTGCATCTCTATAACTCTGACTTTCAAATAAATAAATAAATCTTTAAAAATAAAAAAATAAAGAGAAAAAGTAAGTGACTGGATTTCATCAAATGTAAAATCTATTTTGTGTCAATGATCACTGTCAAGAACATGAAAAGACAACCCATGTTATGGGACAAAATGCTTACAATTTTATATTTCATGATCTAGTACCCAAAACAGATGAAGAATACCTACATGTTAATATTAAAATGACAAATATATAATTACAATTTAGAGACAGGATACTAATGGGCAATTTTTCAAAGAACTGATAAAAATGAAAACATGCCCCCAAATATTAGTTATTAGGGAAATGCAAATCAAAACTCCAGTGAGATACCATTTCACATCCAGTAGGATGACTATTAAAAAAATACAGTAGTGAATGTTGGGAAGATGTGGAGAAATTGGAACTCTCACACATTTATGGTGAGAATGTAAGAGATTGCACAACTCTGGGGAGCGGTGGGGCTGTTCACCAACAGGGTAAAGACATAGTCACAGTAGGATCAAATAATCCCACCCACAGGCACGGGTGTGCCCAACATAATTGAAAACACCTGTGTCTAAAAAGCTTCTACATGGACACTTACTGCAGCGTTATTGATAACATCCTGAACGGAAAAAGAATTCAGTTTATGAATTGATGAGTGCATAAATGAGTGGGGGTATAACATTCAAGGGAATAATACTGAGTTATGAAAAGATTGAGTAATGGGACATGCCGTACACATGTTATGTGAAAGAATCGAGACAAATGAGGCCATGTATTGCAGGATTCCGTTTACAGGAAATGCCCAGAATAGGAAAATCTGTAGAGACAGAAATAAGATTGGTGGGCACCAGGGCTTGGGGTGATGAAAACGGTCTGGAATTCTACACCCTGTGAATGTAATAAAGCCCCAGTGCTGTGACCAAAATGGCAACCCACTGTACGTGGCTTAAAAAAACTGCGGCTCAGTGAACCTGGGCGGTTCTGAATTCTCTGTGTTTTACTGCAACTCAGGACGTGTTTGAAGCTTGTACGCATGCTGAAATCCACACAGAAGTGAGAGTGGCTCAGATGGTGAGTCCATCCTTTTTGTCCTGAGACATGCAGTCATTGAAACAATTAGATAAAACAGGGAAAGCAAGAAAAAAAATAAAAAGAAGAAAGATGAAAAAAATTCTAGTCAATTTCCTTCTTCAGAGACAGTGGCCTGTGGGGTTTTGTCCCCCAGATTTGCTATGTGGAATCCCCAGACCCAGTACGGTGGTATCAGGAGCCAAGAGGTAATTAGCTTCAGACAAGCTTAGGATAGTACAGTTCCCCTCTTGGACTCAGTGTCCCTATTAGAAGTGAAGAGGGAAAGGCATTCGGCACAGCCATTAAGATGCCACCTGGGGTGCCACGTCCCACACTTGAGTGCCTGCGTTTGAGTCTCAGCTTCACGTTCAGTGCAGCTCCCCGCTCATGTGGGCTCTGGGAGGCAGTAAGGATGGCTCAAGCACTTGGGTCCCGCCATGCACACGTGGGAGACCAATGAGTTCCAAGCTCCCTCATGCACGGTAGGCTACCCCCAGCAAGGTGAACACTTACTGTCTGGCTTAAGGGGTCCTGTAGGAACAAAGTGAATTCCAGGCAGCATTGCAGGCGTTCAGTGTGTGCAGCTGCTGCGAAGTCTGTGCCTGTCCAGTCATTCAGGTGGGGCATCCCCAGCATGGACTAGAGCTTCAGGTGGGGCATCCCCAGCATGGACTAGAGCTTCAGGTGGGGCATCCCCAGCATGGACTAGAGCTTCAGGTGGGGCATCCCCAGCATGGACTAGAGCTTCAGGTGGGGCATCCCCAGCATGGACTAGAGCTTCAGGTGGGGCATCCCCAGCATGGACTAGAGCTTCAGGTGGGGCATCCCCAGCATGGACTAGAGCTTCAGGTGGGGCATCCCCAGCATGGACTAGAGCTTCAGGTGGGGCATCCCCAGCATGGACTAGAGCTTCAGGTGGGGCATCCCCAGCATGGACTAGAGCTTCAGGTGGGGCATCCCCAAAATGGACTAGAGCATGCCACTGTCTTCCTACACCATCCTCACCAGACTGTCACAGAGCAAGTGCTGCACTCACACTGCAATGCATCAGAGCCAAGTGAAAATGCACGAGGCATTCCCTCTCGTCCCCCTCTCTCCCTCTCTCCCTCTCTCCCTCCCTTCCTCCCTCTCTCCCTCCCCTCATTCCTTCTGTCTTTCTTCCTTTCAAATAAATAAAGCAATAAAAGAATAAAGGTTTTCTGATCTCCTTCCAGGAAAGGTCAATGAGGTCTCAAGCCCTGCCCCAGAGGAGAAGGGCAGAGCAGACTTGGGTTCAGCTTCCCACGGAGGAAGCCCCCAGACAGCTCTTCCAGGTTTCTGGATCCTGGGAGTGGGGAAGGGGGGAGGGGGAGGAAGAGAAGTGGGAAGTACTGGGCTCTGACTCAGGCTTAGAAAAGTGACTTCAATGCTCCTCTTGCTTGCCCCGAATGGAGTCTCTGCAGAGCCACCTGGAGACTTTTGCCCCAAACCTCCCATAAATAGACCCAGAAATGAAAGGCCAGGGCTGGGAATAGCAAAGTGCAAAGAGCTGGAGATCTTCAGGGCTCAGTGCTCACTGCAGCTCCCACAGGGGCCGTGCTGCACCTGCTCAGCGCAGGGAGGGGGGCTCCCCACGAAACCCTAGCAGCAAAGAGCCTTGGAGTGCCCACGATCAGGCCAGCCACCTTGTGTCCAAGAGCTGGACACCTCGGGTGAAGGCCTCTTCCCTACCTGCTCTTGCTGTCTATTTGATGACTCATTGAGGCTTCCTTACGGACATTGCACATGGTCATCTCTAAGGTTTACATCAATCTGTTTCAATTTCATACTCAGCTGTGAATAGCAAGCCTGTGAAATAGGGAGAAATAATAGCTCTGTATCCTCATGGCCGCCCAGAATATTTGAGCAAACTCTAAATGCTCTGCTGCAGATTCATAAATGGGAAAATGTGGAATGGAAACGTGAGCAATTTTCCTCTTTCAGCAACAGAAAGTCGATGGTGCTCTAAGTACTAATATCTTAACCTCAGAGGAGGCAGGACGGATGTCACAGGTCTGGGCTGCCGGGTTCACTTCAGCCATCTGAGCCTGGTTCAGACCACTGTCATGGACAAGATGTGGGGAAGCTGGAGGCAGGAGTGACAGGAGTCAGGGGATGGACAGAACCCCCCCAGGGACCCAGTTCTCCATTACAAGTCTGCACTCTCCCCTGGAAATGTGTCCCTTCACTCACAGGGATCATTTTCTCATAGACGCTAAGCCACACTAGATTCATTTTGAGAAATAGTGTGTCCATTTTTGGTCTAGCTGGGAAGGTTGGCAGGCCACGTGGGTGGAGCAGGAGTCAGGGTTGAGGCTCCAGTAAGAGAAAGGGAACACACCGTGCAGGCAAACCAAGAAGAGAAGGGTTATAATGCAGTGGGGCTGGCCCCGCCTACTATGTTGGCAGCTTCCTAAGAACAGAGAAAGCTATAATCACAAAGATCTGAGGGGGTTCCATGCCACAGGAAAATCTGATGAAAGATTTGATGTATTAATACCATGGCAAGTCTGCTCCTGACTCGGGAACAATGTAACTAAGCTTTGAGTTCTGACTGTGAAACTATATGCGCCTCACTCATTACTCTCGCCCAAACCAACTTTTCTCATTTGTTGTGATTGCGCATATGCATAACCTACCACGAAAAAAAAATCAAAAGTGCAGTGGGAGATTATAAATTGCTGTGTGTTTTCATTTGAGAAGAAAAAGAACTGGAATGTGTAAGAGTGAGACTCCACATCTTTGTGCACACACACATGAGAGATTTTTATATTGGTTTATTTAAATTCTCATGAGACACCAAGCCAAAAGATGATAAATAATTTTCCTAGGCTACATAGGATGATGGGAGAGACAGGAACCAGACACAAGTCTTTCTGCTAAGGGTGCGAGTATCTTTATGTGCACCACTGGAAAATGGGCCGCTTGTGAAGGAGAGTCAGGTAAAGTCTTGTGATGTTCAACACCCGCGAAACAACTTGGGACAGACAATCCAAGAAGTGTGAAGGGCAACTGGGGGGCTCTGAGCCTTGTGTTTGTGAGGAGTTAACTCACTTACGGCCAGCAAAGTCAGGGACCTGAGACAAGGAACTACTCCCCATGACCTTGGTTTTCAAAGAGAGATTCAGACCCCTCCTTTCATCCATTCTCAAACAGATCATGCGTCTCTGTTACCTCTGCACTTTCTCATTTGTCTGACAAGTTCACTGACTGAGAAAATCTATAATGATTATAACAGACTTCATTCCAAAAGCTGCTGGACTAGCTAAGTCCAAAGTTTTGTCATCTTTCTTCCTCGGGACTGTTTTTTGACACATATATGAGGGACTTCCAAAGGTCTGCAGAAAAATGGAAACTAAAAATTTTAAAAATAAGCTTTATTTCTCAACCTAAGCTCCATCAAGTTCAAGACACTTTTGTAAGTGGTGATTCCAGCCATTTAGTCCACCCCTGAAGAACTGAGGGCATGGGACTCTATTCCTGATCATGACGTGGTTTTTTCTCTCCTTGTATTGTGTGTGTGTGTGTGTGTGTGTGTGTTTTACATTATAAAGGAAGGAAAATGGCTCCTTTCTGAGATTTTTTTTAAGACTTGGAAATAAAAAGGACTCAGTCGGAGTTGAAAGAGGACTGTAAAGTGGATGCCAGCTGTGGGTTAAACACAGTCTGGTTCCTCAGCACATGTGCACATCTAAGACCCAATCGTGTGCTATTTGTCAATGGGTTAACAATAGTGGTTGAGGATTATGGTGGAGGCTTGACCTACCTGTGGTGAGGGAGGGCTTCAGGTCCCTGAGGACTTGCCATGGAAGGCAGTGCTCACAGAATGCTGGTTGTAGAAGCTCAGGTGGCCTCGGTGTTCTCTCTCTGCATTTTCACCCTGGGATCCTTCCTCTGCACCAACTCTGCCATCCCCTGCCCTGAGCAGATGCCACACAAACGGATCCACCTGATCACAGATCGTGACCCTGCAGAACCTGAGCAAAATCAAGCTTTTGCCTTTCTACCTGAGCTTCTCTCGGGTAGTTCTGTTGTAGCACCAGAAGCTAAGCAATTCAGGACCTAATGATTTCTCACTGGGAAAGAAAGACAGATCGCTGCATGGCCATGTTGGAAAAGGACTTCTGATGAAGGACTTCCAGGTATCTTCACACTGGCATTGGGTAACTTTCTCACAGCTCTCTCCCAGCAAGCATGCTATCATAATTTGTCTTCCAGAAGGTCAATCATCACCATTCCTTCAACACCCCACAGAACTGTAGTGATGACCTTCGCTTGTGACTGGTCTGCTGTGTGTCTACTGGACCCCTCCCCCCTCTCGAGAGCCATTGTTTTGTCTTCAGGACTGTACTAGTAAAGTCATGTCTTATCTTCCAAGAAATGTGCCAAGACCTTAGTTAAATTGGCTTAAAGATGCTGTTGAGACCTCTGTTCTTGGAAAGGGCTAGTGGCAAGTGGGTGAGATGCCACCAAGGGTGTCCATATCCCATATTGGAGTGCCCGGCTTAGAGTCTCAACTCTGCTCCCAGTTTCTGCTTCCCACTAATGTGCACCCTGGTGGACGTGAAGTGATGGCCCAAGTAGATGGACTCCTCTCACTCACATGGAGGCCCACATTGGATTCTATCTCCTTGCTTTGTCCCGGCCCAGCCACAGTTGTTAATAGGCATTTGAGGAGAGAACTAACACATGGGAGATCCTGTCTGTCTGTCTTACTCTGTCTCTCTCTTTCTTTCGAATAAATAAAATGCACATTTTTTTAAAAGTTCTGTTCTGTGTGCAGCTGATCCACAGATGAGTTTTAGTGTGTACCAAGGGGAATGTTCACTTGACTCTACTTTTTCAGATAGAATCGTGTCTCGTGGTGTTGGCTAAGTTTCTTCCCTTAACGGTTGGTCTTGTCAATGAGAGCACAGAGGAAATTAATTTCAGCCTCGCCTGGTCTGCCACTGAGGGCTTCATCTTCAGCCCCGTCTGGTCCTGTCTTCAGGCGAGTTATCCGTTTATAAACTCCTGGTTTCTTTGGAGCATTGTTTCCTTTCTTATTTTTTTATTTTTGCAAAATATCCATGATTTCACCAGTCTTCCACTCAAACTTTGCTGTACACGTGACGCTTAATCTTGTTTCCATTTTACTGTGTTGGTCTGATTCAGGGCTCTGTGAAAACTGGTGTCTCATCCCTAATCTCCCAAACTGGAGCCTGCTCTGCCCTGTTAAACAACACAGCACAAGGCTATTTTGCTCCACAAAACTTGGAAGTACACACGTTATTATTTCATAAACACTTTCTCTGTGATTATTCTGAAGATTTCCTGTTTCTATAAAATATGAACGTAGAAGTGGAGTCAGGCGCAGGATCCCTTCTGAGTAATTCACTGAGACGATTGTCACTGCTGCACATTACAGTATTTCTTACTCTTTTTGCTCGTACCACATTGTACAAGAATAATAACCATACTCCTAGTGATATCACTTTGAAGCTTTTATATTTTGCCACACACTGTGATATGCCATTCAATACTTTCAAAGCTTCTTGAAGGCAAATTTTATTACTCTTTTCATAAAAAAGAAACTATTGTTTAGGAAGAAGAATTAGCATGTCCATGTTTCTAATTATGGGAGAAGACATGTGAAAAGTTATTCCAGAAATTCTGAGAAAACCATAAATACCAGGATTGGATTTTCTTTATTTTATTTTATTTTTATTTGAAAGACAGAGTTACATAGAGAGGTAGAGACAGAGAGAGAGGTCTTCCATCTACCAGTTCATTCCCTGGATGGCCACAATGGCCAGAGCTGTACTGATCTGAAGCCAGGAGCCAGGAGCTTCTTCCAGGTCTGCCACATGGGCCCAAGGACTTGGGTCATCCTCTACTGCTTTCCTAGGCCACAGCAGAGACCTGGATTGGAAGAGGATCAGCTGGGACTAGAACCGGCCCCCATGTGGGATGCTGGCACTCCACACCAGGGCTTTAACCCACTGTGCCACAGTTCCAGCCCCAGATTTTCTTTATTTTATATTTATTTATTTGAAATGCAAAGAGAGAGAAAGAGGGAGAGTGAAATCTCCTGTCTTCTGGTTCATTTCCCAAATGCTCACAACAGCTAGCACTGGGCCAGGCCAAAATCAAGAGCCAAGAATTTAGGTCTCTATGTGGGTGGCAAGTACCCAGCTACTTGAACCATCACCTGTTGCAGCCCATCGGCTTTGGCAAGAAGCTGAGCTTTTCAGGAAGGCTGGGACTTGAATCCAAGCACCCCAGTATGGGAGGCCAGTGCCCCAGGCAGGTGCTTAACTGCTCAACTGAACACCCATCTGTGGATTTTTCTACAATGCATGTAAAGCCAAGCAGAACTACAACATCTTCGGAGCATCTTTATAAACCAAGAACAAAATTTGAACTCAATTTGAACTTTGAATACCCCAGAGAGAATTATTTAATGCATTTTCTATTATTTAGAAAAGTGACTACTGCATTATTCATTTAAGAACAATTACAAAGGTAAAGATGAATCATATTATAATAGTTTCCAAAAAATTTAAGATCAGTTATTCTTGTAGTAAATACTCACCACTGTATTTCAAATGCCAAGGATATCATGATACTTTTAAATTTTTTCTCCCAGATGCTAATATTTGGCTTCTTTCTTGGCATCAAATCAGCTGGCTTCCCAAAGATCAAAGTTATAACTGGGCTGACCTACAAGAGGGAAGCCATTAGACTCTCTAGTAACGTGAGCCCCACTGGGAGTGCTTATGTCCACTTTGAATCAACCTATTCTACCCACAGCAAGCAGGGATGTCTAGGGCAGAGCTAATCTGTGCCCTTGGACCCAGGCTCACAGCTGCTCCTGCAGGGGTGTGGAGCTGGTCAGGCGAGAAGGAGCTCCCAGACTGCTAGCAAATTTCCTTTTCTTGTTCTGCTTCTGGGCAGATGAGTGAGTTCAGTTTAGAAAATCCACGCAGGCATATTCCTGATAAACCAAGATGTAGAATGACAGGAACTTTCTGTATTTATATTAAACTTCAACTGAATTATACATCTCTTCCCTCTCTTATTCCCACTCTTATGTTTAACAGGGATCACATTTCAGTTAATTTTCAACACTTAAGAATAACTGTGTGATAATTACAGAATTAAACCAGTCATATTAAGTAGAACAGACAAAAAAAATACTATGAGGGATAATGTATTAAGTTGTCCATTAGCAGTCAGGGCTATGCTGATCAAGTCACCATTTCTCATAGTGTCCATTTCACTTCAGGAGGTTTCCTTTTTGGTGTTCAGTCAGTTGTCACCGATCAGGGAGAACATATGGTATTTGTCCCTTTGGGACTGGCTTACTTCACTCAGCATGATGTGTTCCAGATTCCTCCATTTTGTTGCAAATGACTGGATTTCGTTGTTTCTTACTGCGGTATAGTATTCTAAAGAATACATATCCCATAATTTCTTTATGCAGTCTACCATTGATGGGCATTTAGGTTGGTTCCAGGTCTTGGCTATTGTGAATTGTGCTGCAATAAACATTAGGGTGCAGACCGCTTTTTTGTTTATCAATTTAAACTACTTTAATTGGTAGAGTTGGAAACATACCAGGGGATTCCAATTCAATCCCATCAAGGTGGCATGTGCCAATGCCATCTCACTATTCCAAGTGATCAATTTCAGTTCACAATTGATCATAATGAAAGGACTAAGAGTCAAAGGGAGCACATAAACAAGGCTAGTGTCTGCTAACACTAACCGATAGAATAAATAAAGGGGAGAGTGATCCAACATGGGAAGTGAGATACTCAGCAGACTCATAGAATGGCGGATGTCCTAAATAGCACTCTGGCCTCAGAATCAGCCCTAAAGGCACTCGGATCGGGCTGAAAAGCCCATGAGAGTATTTCAGGCATGGAAAGCCAAGACACTCTGGCAAAAAGATCTCTGTGAGTGAGATCCCAGTGGAAAGAACAGGTCTTCAAAGAGGGAGGTGCCTTTCTCTGAAGGGAGGAGAGAACCTCCACTTTGACTATGACTGTGTCTAAACAAGATAAGAGTCGGAGAACTCAAGGGGCTTCCATAGCCTTGGAAACTCATGACTGGTGCATAGGGAGATTACTGATGCCATAAACAGGAGTGTCAATTTGTAAAGTCAACAACAGGAGTCACGGTGCACTTACTCCTCATGTAGGATCTCTGTCCTTAATGTGCTGTACACTGAGGCTTAATGCTATAACGAGTACTCAAACAGTATATTTCACTTTGTGTTTCTATGGGGGTGCAAACGATTGAAATCTTTACTTAATGTACACTAAACTGATCTTCTGTAAAAAAAAAAAAAAAGAAATTATCAATTCCCAACTTGACTCTCACTGGGATTAAACATGACAATAGGTCTGATCTGATTTCATCATCATTTAAAAAAAATCATCTATTATTTTTCACTTTATGTTTCTGTGTGGGAGCAAACTGTTGAAATCCTTACTTAATGTATACTAAGCTGATCTTCTGTATATTAAGATAATTGAAAATGAATCTTGATGTGAATGGAAGGGGAGAGGGAGTGGGAAAGGGGAGGGTTGTGGGTGGGAGGGACGGTATGGGGGGGGAAGCCATTGTAACCCATGAGTCGTACTTTGGAAATTTATATTCATCAAATAAAAGATAAAAAAAAAACATGCATATTCACAGTAAGTTTTAGGAACTAAATAATATAAAACTTTACTTGTAGAGCCAACACCCCAAAACATTGCAAGAATCATTTTGACATATTTCATTATTTTTCCCCAATGGATGTATGAGTGCATATGATATGTATATTGATCAAAGTCAACATAATTGAGGTGATAGATCACATTGTTTTGTAAACTGCCAGTTCACTTGGCCATATATTGGAAATACTTTTATCATTTAATAAAATGTTCTGTAAATATGAAAAAAACAAAAAACAAACAAAAAAAAAACCTTCAACTGAAAAGTAAAAGAAAAGAAAAAAACCTGGTGCAGGCACTGCGGTACTGCAGGTGAAGCTGTCATGGAGATGCCCGCATGCCCCATCAGAGTCCTGGTTCAAGTCCCAGCTACTCCACATCTGATCCAGCTCTCTGCTAATGTGCCTGGGAGGCAGCAGGAGATGGTGGCTCAAGATTCGGGAAGACCCAGATGGAGTTCTTGACTGCTGACTTCAGCTTAGCCCAGCCCTCTCCATTGTAGGCATTTGATGAATGAATCACCAGATGGAATCTCTCTCTCTCTCCCTCTCTCTCTCACTCTGCCTTTCAAATAAATAAATAAATCTTTTAAAAGTTTAAGAAAAATATAATTGGAAAGTAGAAGGCACCCTTTAAAATCACTTTGAAATAATGATTCTGATACACTTTTTAAGAAAACAAGGGATATCTACTAGTTGTTTTGGCACACTGCATTTAATAATTTGCTCAGATTGTAAATATTTTTGGTCTTTAAATCTCAATATAGATTGTCCATGTCTTGATTTAACTTTCCCAATTCATTAGCTTGACATCAGACTCCGTTGACCCCTTATGATCTCACTTGAAACTTAAGTTGATAAATACATAACTGGATGTAGGGTTTTTGAATTTTGTTTCAAATCCTCTAATGAGAAGTGATGGGTCATAGCTGTAGGTTCAGCACCCTACTGGGTGAGCCACACAGGTGCAGCCAGGCTGCCTGCCTTAAGGACTGCACTGCTGCTGTCATGGTGACACCTGGTCCCCCTGGTCACCTCTAGTCCAGAACTCTCTTCTGAGAGCCAGAGCCCAAGTCTCACTGCTGCCTCATTGATGACACTGGAACACCCTGAGCTCTTTTCCACTGAGGCCTTTCCTGTCCCAAATCAACCAGCATGCTTCTCTTCCCATCTCTGTGGTCACCATTCCTGACTCTAAGGGATGCATCCTTTGGAGACACTCTCAGAGCACCAGGACGAACATCAGCCACTCCTTGCCCCAGCACTGCTACTCCCTCCCATGGTGATGTCCATTCTCCACAGCCATTCATACAATTAACTGTGCCTGTTTACTTGCCAGTCCCCAGAACTTCATAGGTCAGTGCATGAACCAATTTCTTAAGATAATATAGGCTGTGCACTTAAAATATGCATTAATATATAAACAAAGAAACACAGTAACACCAGCCATTGTATGTGCTCGCACACATATATAAACATACACAATACATTATCAAGGACATTCCACTAACCAGGAAACAGACTAAAGAAGCCGGAATATGACTTGCTCCTGGTGGTTCACAGTGTGCGTTGCGAATATTACATGGGCTGGGCAACAGATGTCAGTCTTGAAAGCACGGTGTCAGTGGGGTAACACATTCATGCGTCACCTCCTCCATGTGTTCTAAGTTGTGGTTTCATTCTGCCAGCTGTGGGGGCAGGTCCTTGACCATATGCTGATATGCACCAGGCACTGGGGAGGAGAGGGAAACAGTAAAAGGGCGGGAAAAGTTAAAAATGACAACACTTTTACTGCTCTAATCGATTTCTGAAATTATTTTTTAAAAATAGTTTTTAGTAAGCTCAAAGCATTATAAAATCATATTGGGCATAAGTATTAATAATAGAAAAATGCTTTGTGAAGTCAAACTAAGAACATGAATATACATTTTTTGTAATTATGATTAGTAATAAACGGTACATACTGAAATTCTTAAAATATTACTATAACTAATAATGACAATTATGTTCTTCTATACAGAAAGGACAGAAATATAAATTGATGGGTCAATATTTACAGAACATCTAACAGATTTGAAATATATTTTTTAACTTTTATTTAGTAAATATAAATTTCCAAACTACAGCTTATGGATTACAATGGCTTCCCCCCCACATAACTTCCCTCCTACTCGCACCTCTCCCATCTCCCGCTCCCTCTCCCATTCCATTCACATCAAGATACATTTTCAATTATCTTTATATATAGAAGATTGATTTAGTATATATTAAGTAAAGATTTCATCAGTTTGTACCCACATAGAAACAGAAAGTGTAAAATACTATTTCAGTACTAATTATAGTATTACTTCACATTGGACCACACATTGAGGACAGATCCCACATGAGAAGTAAGTAGACAGTGACTCCTGTTGACTTAACAATTTGACACTCTTGTTTATGGTGTCAGAAATCTCCCTAGGCTCTAGTCATGAGTTGCCAAGGCTATGGAAGCCTTTTGAGTTCGCCTATTTCGATCTAATTCTGACAGGGTCATAGTCAAAGTGGAAGTTCTCTCCTCCCTTCAGAGAAAGGTACCTCCTTCTTTGATGGCCCCGTTCTTTCCACTGGGATCTCACTCACAGAGACCTTTCATTTAGGTGTTTTTTTGTTGTTGTTTTTTGTTTTTTTTTTGGGGGGGGGGTTTGTTTTGTTTTTTTTGTTTGTTTGTTTTTTTGTTTTTTTGTTTTGCCCGAGTGTTTTGGCTTTCAATGCCTGAAATTCTCTCATGGGCTCTTCAGCCATATCCTAATGCCTTAAGGGCTGATTCTGAGGCCAGAGTGCTATGTAGGACATCTGCCATTCTATGAGTCTGCTCTGTATCCCTCTTCCCATGATGGATCGTTCTCACCCTTTTTGATTCTATCAGTTAGTATTAGCAGACACTAGTCTTGCTTGTGTGACCCCTTTGAGTCTTAGACCTCTCAGTGTGATCAATTGTGAACTGAAATTGATCACTTGGGCTAGTGAGATGGCATTGGTACATGCCACCTTGATAGGATTGTGTTGGAATCCCCTGGCATGATTCTAACTCCACCATTTGAGGCAAGTCTGATTGAGCATGTCTCAAATTATACATCTCCTCCCTCTCTTATTCCCACTCTTATATTTAACAGGGATCACTTTTCAGTTAAATTTAAACACCTAAGAATAATTATGTGTTAATTACAGAGTTCAACCAATAGTACTAGAACAAAAAAAATACTAAAATGGATAAAGTATTACATTGTACACCAACAGACGGGACAAGGGCTGATCAAGTCACTGTTTCTCATAGTGTTCATTTCACTTCAACAGGTTTCCCCTTTGGTGCTCAGTTAGTTGTCGCCAATCAGGGAGAACATATGATATTTGTCACTTTGGGACTGGCTTATTTCACACAGCATAATGTTTTCCAGATACCTCCATCTTGTTGCAAATGACTGGATTTCATTTTTTTGACTGCTGTATAGTATTCTATAGAGTACATGTCCCATAATTTCTTTACCCAGTCTACTGTTGATGGGCATTTGGGTTGGTTCCAGGTCTTAGCTGTTGTAAATTGAGCTGCAATAAACATTAATGTGCAGACAGCTTTTTTTATTTGCCAATTTAATTTCCCTTGGGTAAATTCCAAGGAGTGGGATGGCTGGGTTGAATGGTAGGGTTATATTCAGGTTTCTGAGGAATCTCCAGACTGACTTCCATAGTGGCTTAACCAGTTTGCATTCCCACCAACAGTGGGTTAGTGTCCCTTTTCCCCCACATCCTCTCCAGCATCTGTTGTTGGTAGATTTCTGAATGTGAGCCATTCTAACTGGGGTGAGGTGAAACCTCGTTGTGGTTTTGATTTGCATTTCCCTCAATGCTAGTGATCTTGAACATTTCTTCATGTGTCTGTTGGCCATTGGATTTCCTCTTTTGAAAAATGTCTATTGAGGTCCTTGGCCCATCTCTTAAGTGGGTTGTTTGTTTTATTGTTGTGGAGTTTCTTGATTTCTTTGTAGATTCTGGTTATCAACCCTTTATCTGTTGCATAGTTTGCAAATATTTTTCCCATTCTGTCAGTTGCCTCTTCACTTTCCTATCTGTTTCTTTTGCAGTACAGAAACTTCTCACTTTGATGCAATCCCAAATGTTAATTTTGGCTTTGACTGCCTGTGCTTCTGGGGTTTTTCCAAGAAGTCTTTGCCAGTACCTATATCTTGCAGGGTTTCTCCAATGATCTCTAATAGTTTGATGGTGTCAGGTCATAGGTTTAAGTCTTTAATCCATGTTGAGTGAATTTTTGTGTAAGGTGAAAGGTAGGGGTCTTGCTTCATGCTTCTGCATGTGGAAATCCAATTTTCCCAGCACCATTTATTGAATAGACTGTCCTTACTCCAGGGATTGGTTTTGGATCCTTGATCAAATATAAGTTGGCTGTAGATGTTTGGATTGATTTCTGGTGTTTCTATTCTGTTCCATTGGTCTATCCCTCTGTTTCTGTACCATTACCATGCTGTTTTGATAACAACTGCCCTGTAGTATGTCCTGAAATCTGGTATTGTGATGCCTCCAGCTTTGTTTTTGTTGTACAAGATTGCTTTAGCTATTCGAGGTCTCCTGTGTCTCCATATGAATTTCAGCATCATTTTTTCCAGATCTGAGAAGGTCTTCAGTATTTTGATTGGTATTGCATTGAATCTGTAAATCACTTTGGGAGAATGGACATTTTGATGATGTTGATTCTTCCAATCCATGAGCATGGAAGATTTTTCCATTTTTTGGTATCCTCTTCTATTTCTTTCTGTAAGGTTTAATAATTTTCATCGTAGAGATCTTAAACTTTCTTGCTTAAGTTTATTCCAAGGTATTTGTTTTTGTAGCTATTGTGAATGGGATTGATCTTAGAAGTTCTTCCTCAGCCATGGCATTGCCTGTGTATACAAAGGCTGTTGATTTTTGTGCATTGATTTTATACCCTGCTACTTTGCCAAACTCTTCTATGAGTTCCAATAGTCTCTTAGTAGAGTTCTTTGGGTCCCCAAGTAAAGAATCATATCATCTGCAAAGAGGGATAATTTGAGTTCTTCCTTCTCAATTTGTATCCCTTTAATTTCTTTTTCTTGCCTAATAGCTCTGGCTAAAACTTCCAGAACCATGTTGAATAGCAGTGGTGAGAGTGGGCATCCCTGTCTGGTACCAGATCTCAGTGGAAATGCTTCCAACTTTTCCCCATTCAATAGGATGTTGGCGTGGGTTTTTCATAAATTGCTTTGATTGTATTGAGGAATGTTCCTTCCATATCCAGTTTGCTTAGATTTTTCATCATGAAAGGGTGTTGTATTTTATCAAATGCTTTCTCTGCGTCTATTGAGATAATCATATGGTTTTTCTTCTGCAGTCTGTTAATGTGGTGCATCACATTGATTGTTTTGCGCACATTGAACCATCCCTGCATACCAGGGATAAATCCCACTTGGTCTGGGTGGATGATCTTTCTGATGTGTTGTTGCATTCTATTGGCCAGAATTTTATTGAGGATTTTTGCATCTATGTTCATCAGAGATATTGGTCTGTAATTCTCTTTCAGTGCTGCATCTTTTTCCAGCTTCGGAATTAAGGTGATGCTGGCTTCATAGAAAGAATTTGGGAGGATTCCCTCTTTTCGATTGTGCTGAATAGTTTGAGAAGAATTGGAGTTAGTTCTTCTTTAAATGTCTGGTAGAATTCAGCAGTGAATCCATCTGGTCCTGGGCTTTTCTTTGTTGGGAGGGCCTTTATTACTGTTTCAATTACTGTCTCAGTTATGGGTCTGTTTAGGTTTTCGATGTCTTCCTGGTTCAATTTAGGTAGGTTGCATGTGTCCAGGAATCTATCCATTTCTGATAGATTTCCCTGTTTGCTGGCATACAAGTCCTTGTAGTAATTTCTGATGATTCTCTTTATTTCTGTGGTGTCTGTTGTGACGTTTCCTTTTTCATCTCTGATTTAATTGATTTGGGCCTTTTCTCTTCCTTTTTTAGTTAGTTGCGCCAATGGGGTGTCAATTTTGTTTATTTTTTCAAAAATCCAGCTCCTCGTTTGGCTGATTTTTTGTAATGTGTTTTTGGATTCAATCCTGTTGATTTCTTCTCTGATTTTAATTATTTATCTTCTCCTACTAGATTTGGGTCTGGTTTGCTGCAGATTTTCTAGATCCTTGAGATGAATTGAAAGCTCATTTATTTGGTGTCTTTCCAATTTCTTCATGTCGGCACCTATTGATATGGTCTGAGAAGCTGCATCGTATGATTCTAATTCTTTTGAATTTGCTGAGACTTGCTTTATGGCCTAGTATGTGGTCAATCCTAGATAAGGTTCCATGTATTGCTGAGAAGAATGTAAATGCTTTATGTGTAGGATGATAAGTTCTGTAGATATCTGTTAGATCCATTTGGGCTATAGTGTCATTTAAATCTACTGTCTCCTTGTTGATCTTCTGTCCTGTTGATCTGTCTATTTCTGAGAATGGAGTATCGAAGTCCCCAGTACTATTGTATTGGGGTCTAAGTCTCCCTTTAAGTCCCTTAACAAATCTTTTAAATAAACTGGTGCCCTGTAATTAGGTGCATATACGTTGATAATTGTTTTATCTTCCTGTTGAATTGATCCCTTAATCATTATATAGTGTCCCTCTTTGTCTCTCTTAACAGTTTTTGTGGTAAAATTTATGTTGTCCGATATTAAGATGGCTACGCCCGCTCTGTTTTCATTTCTGTTGGCATGGTATATCTTTTTCCAGCCTTTCACTTTCAGTCTGTATGCATCTTTGCTGTAAAGATGTGTTTCTTTTAGCAGCAAATAGATGGGTTTTGTTTCTTAACCCAGTCAGCCATCTGTGTCTTTTAACTGGACATTTCAGGCCATTAACGTTCAATGTGACTATTGATAATTAGTAACTTTGCCCTGCCATTTGCCAAAGATATTTTCTAACATATGCTTTGAATTCCCTGTGATCTTTTGCTGTGAGGTTTCCTTCCTTTACCTTCTTTCATATTGATGACCGTGTTTCTGTGTTTCTGTGTGTAACACATCTTGAAACATCTTTTGCAGGGCTGGACGAGTGGTGACAAATTCTTTCAATTTCTGTTTCCTATGAAAGATCGTTATTTCACCTTCATTCACAAATGAGAGCTTTGCAGGATATAATATTCTGGGCTGGCAGTTTTTCCCTCTTAGTACCTGGGCTATGTCTCGCCATTCCCTCCTAGCTTTTGGAGTTTCTGATGAGAAGTCTGCTGTGAGTCTAATTGGAGATCCTCTGAGAGTAATCTGACGTTTCTCTCTTGCACATTTTAGAATCTTTTCTTTATGTTTCACTGTGGCGAGTTTGATTACAACGTGTCGTTGTGAGGATCTCTTTTGGTCATGTTTACTAGGGGTTCTATGAGCTTCCTGTACTAGGATGTCTCTGTCCTTCTCCAAACCTGGGAAGTTCTCTGCTAGTATCTCACTAAACAGGCCTTCTAATCCTTTCTCTCTCTCCATGCCTTCAGGGACTCCTAGAACTTGAATGTTGTTTTTTTTAATAGTATCCTGTAGATTCCCAACAATAGTTTTTAGATTTCTAATTTCCTCTTCTTTTCTTTGGTTTGACTGTAAAGTTTCCTGTGCTCTGTCTTCTAAGTCCGATATTCTCTCTTCTGTTTCACTGACTCTGTTTTTAAGGCTCTCTAATGTGTTTGTAATTTGATGTATTGAGTTCTTCATTTCATTTTGATTTCTCTTCACTATCACACTTTCCTGTTCTACTAGTTTCTGCGTTTCATTTTGATTCCTCCTTAAGATTTCATTTTCTCGAAGGAGATTTTCTATCCTGTCCAGTAAGGAATTCCATAGCTCAAGCATTTGTTTTTGAAAACTTCTAATTATTCTTATCATAAATTTTTTGAATTCCGTATCTTGCATTTCTTCAATCTCATCATCTTCTTAATCTTGGCTTGGGGTGTCTTGTTCATTTGGGGGTGTCATAATGTCTTCCTTGATCTTGTTTCCTCGGTTTCTGTGTTTGTTGCTTGACATTGTGGAGATATTCTTTGGATTCTTCTTCCCTCGCTGTGGTGTTTTTTCCTTGTTATACTATGACTGTATTAAGTGGACTGTCTGCTTTTGATGGAGCCTTAGAGGCTTGAGATGGGTGTGGCCCGAGAGCTCTGTTCCTCAGGGTTAAGGTGTGCCAAACGTGACACTCCCAGGTTAGGCCTGGTAAATCTCTCTCTCTCTCTCTCTCTCTCTCTCTCTCTCTTTCTTTCTTTTTTCGATTCAAAAGGAAAGTAATTCCGCACATCTGAGCAGAATTGAAGGTAGTTAGCAGGCGAATGATATACCCACAGGAGCCAGAGATCGGAAGCTCTTTCCCAAGGACCACACAGGGAATCTGTTCTGCCCTCAGTGTGGGCTCAAATTCTCCTGCAGTCTCCCACTGGGTTGCCAAGGTTACCGAATTGTAGCGTCTCTGGAGAGTACTCACGTGAACTCTGTGAGTTCTCTCCCCCAGCGTCTTTTTTCACCACCTCAATTCATTAGCACCACACATTCACTAGGTCCTAATCTCCTGTTATTTCACCCCCCCCCCCAGAGTCAGGTTTTTCTGCTTGGCTGAGGGTGGGTGCAGCCCTGAGGTCGCCCCACTTATGATGTATGTCCAAAATGGTGCCTGCCCTTTGTCTTGCTCGCCTTTGCGAGGTGAGCAGAGAGAGAGAAATTCTCCTCTTTCCGCTTGCCTGCTGGTGTCTTGGGATATTGAGGTTCGGCTCACCTCGCGTTCCAGCGCTGGTTCGTTGATTCTGCTGCTGGTGTCCCGAGCCGTGGGCTCCCACGCTCTCCACGCAGGTCCACTGTTAATCACTAGTTCTGGAAGAGTTTCATCTGCTGTTTCTTCCCCTACTCTTCCTTGAACCTGCAGTATCTCCCTTTTATTAAACTGTCTCTCCCCGGACTATCAGTGTGCTCCCTTCCTATTCCGCCATCTTGCCGCTCCTCTCTTAAAATACATTTTTTAAAAATACGTAGTACTAGGGCCGGCACTGTGGTGCAGTGGATTAAAGCCCTGGCCTGGGGCACCGGCATCCCATATGGCTGCCGGTTCTAGTCCCGGCTGCTCCTCTTCTGATCCAGCTCTCTGCTGTGGCCTGGGAAAGCAGTGGAAAATGGCCCAGGTCCTTGGGCCTTGCACCCACGTGGAAGACCAAGAGGAGTCTCCTGGCTCCTGGCTCCTGGCTTCAGATTGGCGCAACTCCAGCCATTGCGGCTATCTGGGGAGTGAACCAGCAGCTGAAAGACCTCTCTCTCTGTCTATACCTCTCTATGTAACTCTGTCTTTCAAATAAATAAAATAAATCTTAAAAAAAATACATAGTACTGATAAAACTGGCATTGATTCATGTGCTGTTGGTGGTATTAATTTAATAGCAAAATTAAAATATCTACTTATTGAGCAAGAATAGCTCTCACTCATTGCTAGTAAGAAAGGGAAATGGTACCAGACCCCTGGAAGATACAATTTCATGTAAATTGTAACACATATTACTGCACATCCCATTCCCATGTATTTACCCATGAATAGTGAAAATTTAGGTTCCCTCAGAAGTCCACACATGAATGTTTGTAGCACTCCGATTCACAACCAGAAAAACCAAGAAATCTTTCAACAGGTGAATGAATTAACAAACATATCCAAACAATAGGGTATTTACTATGAGGAAATAAAAAGGAATGAACTATTGATCCCTGAGTGAATCTTAAATGTATTTTACTAAATGAAACTAAAGCAAAAATGCTACATTTGCTGTGCTTTCATTTGGAAGACAGAAAGAACAAGTCAAATGATAGGGACAAAAGGGAATCAGTCAGTGAGATTGAGAGGCCAGTCACAAAAGGACCACACAGGGGGACTTTTCAGGTGACAAAACTTTCTGTGTTGTGCAGAAGTTCTAGGCAGCAGGAATGTGCATTTGTCAAAACTCACAGATGTACACCACAAAGAGAGCTTTTCTGTGTGTACATTTAAATACAGAAAAAACACAGGATGTCAGTAGATCCTAGCATGAAGGGTACACTG
Source organism: Oryctolagus cuniculus (assembly GCF_964237555.1). Classification (NCBI taxonomy): domain Eukaryota; kingdom Metazoa; phylum Chordata; class Mammalia; order Lagomorpha; family Leporidae; genus Oryctolagus; species Oryctolagus cuniculus. The sequence goes on from NC_091447.1 coordinate 56,875,182, forward strand.
AAGGAAATGAGTCTAAATGAGTCTAAACTTCACTGACAGGTGGATGGAGAAAAAGAACCAATTACATCTTTTTGGAAAATAATGTTGATTGGACACTGTGAAGCTAAGAATAAAAACCACAGCATACAAACACTGGACTCCAGGTGGTAAACCTGTTCCTTGTGGGCATGAAGGCTACCAGCTTCAACATGCCCCTTGTAAGGATGCGGGCTACTGATTTAAAACTGTTTATGTGTAGACTGATGTTGAGCACATTCGTAGATTGTTACGTCAGTGACAGACCACAGAGAGGACAGTGACCCCAAAAGATGATGACAGAACTGAACAATTCGAGCACTAGCAGATGTGGCTGTGATGGCATCATGGTGAAGCACATCCCATGTCTGCAGTGATACTGCTGTCAGAAGACCCACAGAGCTGCCACTCCCGTAAACGTTTGCACGAATGGGGACGTGGAGTACACAGCACTCGTCACCATAGCAAGCTGCTGTGTTACTGATCGATGTGTTTACCATGCTGTACTTCTAATCCTTATCCTAAATGCATTCTTCCTTGTGAAAATAATTTACTGTGAAACAGTGTGCCATGCTATGCCAGCTGCAGCCTCAGATATCTCATATTTACAGGGCCTCCTTATTGCATTAAGAGGCCAACTCTAGGGACTGATTAGTGTAACTGCACTCTGATGCTTGTGCTGTTATGAGCTTGCCTCACAGGGCGTTTCTCAGAACCTGTCAATGGAATCCAGTGACACGTCACTGTGAACGACTCGGTGATGACAGGTCCAGAAGTCACAGACGAGCAACATGGGTTTGGGGCCAGCTCTGTGGCGTAGCAGGTTAAAGCCCTGGCCTGCAGCGCCAGCATCCCATATGTGCTCCGGTTCGAGTCCCAGCTGCTCCACTTCCAATCCAGCTCCCTGCTAAAAGCAGCAGAGGGTGGCCCAAGTCCCTGGGCCCCTGCACCCCTGTGGGAGACCTGGAAGAAGCTCCTGGCTCCTGGCTTCTGGCTTTGGATTGGCTCAGCTCTGGCCGTTGTGGCCATCTGGGAAGTGAACCAGCGGATGGAAGACCTCTCTCAGTCTCTACCTCTCTTTGTAACTTTCAAATAAATAAAATATATATTAAAAAAAAGAATCGTGGGTGGATGAGATGCCTCCAGTGGTGCAGGTTGGCTTTGGAAAATCACCATAAACTCATTTGCTTTGCATTTACTCAGTTAGTTACACTCATAAATCCAAGTCTCTCTAAGCTCTGTGTGCACAGAATGTCTTGCAGCAATGAGTCCCAGGAGCAAACTGCACTGCCAGTACCCAGATTTCATTTTATAAATGCCCTACAATAAAAAGAGACAGAAACTCAGTACACAGAAGATGGACCTGAAGAATCTTGTTATGCCAGAAAGTAAAGAATGCTTCCCACTAACGTAAACAAACAACTAAGTAAATAAATGAAGGAGGCAAAGCCAAAGGGTACAGGAGCCAATCTGAAACATCTGTCAGTGAGCAAGCCTAGAATTTGAGATAGAGATAGAGAGATAGATAGAGCATACATACATACATACATAGGTACATAGATGATAAATATATAACAGATAAATGAGGGGAGCATAGCCAAAGGGTACAGGGTTCATTCTGAAATATTTCCCAGAGAACAGGCCTGGAATTTGAAATAAATAAGTGATGACAGTACAGTAAGAACTCAAAGAAAACAATAACTACCCATGAGTCCACACTGCTGTGAATACATGATTAAACAAGCAGATAAACTGACAGAGACACACATCTTTTCAGAAAAGTTCTGAGCACATCATGGAGTGTGAATGTTTCTATGTGATTCCCACTGGGCACTGGATACAACTGGCAGACACCCTAAACATGGGGTCATGTGACTTTGATGTCATGTGTTCCTTGAGCTGATGTCAGAACACTTCACATAGTGAACAGCCACAGCCCAGTCCAGTGAAACATTACAGGCACTCCTGCTGAGGGATTTCCTACAAAACAGCTGAATGGCACCCTTCAACACCCTCAAGGTGGGGAGTGAAAACAAGGGCAGAGTGAAACAGGAAATCAAGGCAACATCTGGGTCACCTCCTGGAACACGAAGATGACATCAACAAGGGAGCTTGTGAGATGTAGAGTCTGGGACTTAGATAACAGCATTGTGCCAACCATACTTTTCAGGCTTAAAAATCACATTGTATTATTTAAATTGCTAACATTAAGGGGAGGGCGATGAAACCACGTGGGAACTCTCTGCACTACCTTTGCAACACTGTAAATCTAGCATTATTCAAAAAAAAAGTTTAAAAAGTTAGTTCTTATATAACAAATAACATTTATAATTTGAGAAACTTTAAATATGCAGTATGGAAATGACCTGAGAATTGATTATCATCCTACATGTTCAGGGTTTCAACTTGAGTTTAGATTATGCATTAAATCTTCTCAAGGAAGCAACTATAAATATTAATCAAAATTCTCCTCTGACCTCAGTCATAATTTACTGTAACACTTTAAGTTTAGAAGGGGACTTAATTATAATGTAATAGTGTCCAGATATCCTCCTTGGACACTCCTAGTTGTAGATGTATTTCTTTATTGGAAAATCTATGCACTGAGCAAACACAAATATGAATGCTATTTTATCCACCACGTCGCTCTCAGACAATTATTTTGATAAAAAATAAACCTAACTAAATACCTGTGACTCTTAGCCCCAAGCCTTTCTTCCTGTTTCAAAATCCTTGTCACTCTTTACATTGTATTTAAAAATGTTTACATATTCCTCATAGTATCTTAGAACTAGAAATGAATGCATTATATGTGATGCAATTTGATCAATAAAAATTAAAGAGAGGGGCTGGCACTGTGGTGCAGCAGGTTAACTCCCTGGCCTGAAGCATCAGGATCCCATATGGGATCCGGTTCGAGACCTGGCTGATCCTCTTCTGATCCAGCTCTCCGTTATGACCTGGGAAAGCAGTAGAAGATGGCCCAAGTCCTTGGGCCCCTGCACCCATGTGGGAGACCCAGAAGAAGCTCCTGGTTCCTGGCTTCAGATCAACACAGCTCCAGCTCTTGTGACCAATTGGGGAGTGAACCATCGGATGGAAGACCTCTCTCTCTCTCTGCTTCTCTCTCTGTGTAATTCTTTCAAATACATCTTAAAAATCAAAAGATTCAAGAGAAACTTAAATGTTACAATGTAACAAAACTCTAGTTTCTATAAGCTCATCAACGGTTGAGAAATGTCTATGTTGTGTCCTCAAATACTTTCACATGATTCTTATATTTGTGATCCTATATTTTGAGTTTGCTTTTGTAGACTGAACAAAGGGCTTTTAGCTATTATCATTATACAATTATTCTTATAAGAGTTACAGTATCAAAAATACTTTGAATGCCTTTACTCTTATGACCCTTAAAAACATCCATGTCTTCAGCTGAATGACTGATTTTTTTTAAAAACAGCATGAGCGAAGAACAAAATTACAGAATACAATTTATATAATTTTCCTTCAGATCAAAGACTACCATGTTGGAGTCCACCAGGAGTGAACTGATCCATGTGCCGCATAATGGCTTCCACATTGTTCACAGATTTAAGAGAAGCGATCTCCAGTCCTTTGACGAGACTCAACCCAGTTTGCCTACTAAGTGTGCTTCTGTCTAATATTGATTACAAAATTACAGAAATGCAAGTTATATGTAAATACTCTTTGTTTTAGAGAATCCATGTTTTGCTGCTAGTACAGGAAAATTTCTTTTTTTAAATGATTTTATTTATTATTTATTTGAGAAATAGAGTTACAGACAGTGAGATGGAGAAACAGAGAGAAAGGTCTTCCATCCACTGGTTCACTCCCGAAATGTCCACAACAGCCAGAGCTGTGCTGACCCAAAGCCAGGAGCCAGGAACTTCTCCCAGGTCTCCATGTGGGAGCAGGAGCCTAAGCTCTTGGGCCACCTTCTACTGCTTTTCCCAGGACATAGCAGAGAGTTGGATTGGAAAAAGAGCAGCTGGGACTAGAACCAGCACCCATATGGGATGCCGGCACTGCAGGCAGAGGATTAACCTATTGCACTACAGCGCCATCCCCAGAAAAATCTCTGTCTATCATCTATCCATGCGGCTGTCAATATCTATGTATAGATACATGAGGCGCATTCAGAAAGTTCATGGAAAATACATATTATGAAAAACTATGAATAAACATCTTCTAATTTTATTTCCATGAACATGTTATAGCTCCCTTAGAAATATAAAGATATTAATACTAATGTTCATTTACAACATATATACATTTTGCATAATGAAATATTGTATTAATTTTGTTTTAGTAACCCAAACTGGAATATTGTCCATGGCTTAGATCAAATTGGTCTATAATCTATGTAGCCTATTTCTACCATCTAGAAAACATAATAACTAGTATTTTATGCTCAAATTGTCTCTCATTTACTGTTTTTCAAAAACATTGATATTCTTTCAGATATATAACCCAATGGTACTATTTCCCTCTAAACCTTATACACTTATATACATAAACATGTATACATTTTAAAGACAATAAGAGATATATAAATATATGTAAATTAGTTATATAATATGTAAGTACCTGTTACATTGTTAGATTATTATCATGGACTGGTTTGTGTCTCGAAAATGTCAAAGGGTTGGGGGAGAATACGGAGTCAGTGAATGGGTACTAACTTACGGTTAGCTGGGAGTAAGAAAGGATACTGCTGTAAAGTAGGGTGACTACATATCATGGTAATGGACTGCATTTTTCTCTCTTTAAAGAACCAACATAAATTATTGAATGTTTTCATTCTGAAACATACCAGGGGATTCCAATTCAATCCTATCAAGGTGGCATGTACCAATGCCATCTCACTAGCCCAAGGGATTAATTTCAGTTCACAATTGATCATAATGATAGGACTAAGAGTCAAAGGGATCACATAAAAAAGACTAGTGTCTGCTAATACTAACTGATAGAATAGAAAAGGGAGAGAACGATCCAACATGGGAAGCGGGATACACAGCAGACTCATAGAATGGCAGATGTCCTAAACAGCACTCTGGCCTCAGAATCAGTCCTTAAGGCATTCAGATCTGGCTGGAAAGCCCATAAGAGTATTTCAAGCATGGAAAGCCAAGACACTCTGTCAAAAAAAAAAATGACCTAAATGAAAATCTCCAAGAGTGAAATCCAGTGGAAAGAACAGGTCATCAAAGAAAGAGGTACCTTTCTCTGAAGGGAGGAAAGAACTTCCACTTTGACTACGACCTTGTCTAAATATGATCAGAGTCGGTGAACTCAAAAGGCTTCCATAGCCTTGGCAACTCACAACAAGAGCCTAGGGTGATTACTGATGCCATAAACAAGAGTGTCAATTTGTTAAGTCAACAACAGGAGTCACTGTGCACTTACTCCTCATGTAGGATCTCTGTCCTTAAAGTGCTGTACATTGTGATTTAATGCTATAACTAGTACTCAAACAGTATTTTTCACTTTGTGTTTCTATATGGGTGCAAACTGTTGAAATCTTTACTTAATGTATGCTAAACTGATCTTCTGTATATAAGAGAAATGAAAATGAATCTTGATGTGAATGGAAGGGGAGAGGTAGCGGGAAAGGGGAGGGTTGCGGGTGGGAGGGAAGTTATGGGGGGGAAGCCATTGTAATCCATAAGCTGTACTTTGGAAATTTATATTCATTAAATAAAAGTTTAAAAAAAGAAATGTGAAAGGTTTGAGGAGTTAGATATGTTTGCCTTGAGTGGACATTAAACAATGTATACTTATATCAAGACTTCACATGCTACCCCATAAATATGTACAATGCTTGTATCAGTTAAAAATACCAAAACAATTCACATGCTGAAATTCTAATGCCAGGTCCTGGTTTTGAGATTGAATTTAGAGATAGGGTCTTTTTTTTAAGATTTGTTTATTTGAAAGTCATTTACACAGAGAGAGGAGAAGCAGAGAGAGAGAGAGAGAGAGAGGTCCTCCATCCGAAGGTTCACTCCCCAATTGGCTTCAACAGCTAGAGCTGCACCGATGCAAAGCCAGGAGCCAGGAACTTCCTCTGGGCATTTCATGCAGGTGCAGGGACCCAAACACATGGGCCATCCTCCACTGCTTTCCCAGGCCATAACAGAGAACTGGATCAGAAGAAGAGCAGCCAGGATACTAACTGGCACCCATATGGGATGCCAGCACTTCAGACCAGGGCCTTAACCCACTGTGCCACAGCACCAGCCCCAGAGATAGGGTCTTTAAAATGGTAGGTAAATTGAAATGGGGCCATTAGGATGGTCCCTGAGGCAGTCTGGCTTGTGTCCTTTGAACAAGACAGGAGCAGGACATAAACACACAGAAAACGCAGCTACGTGGGGACACAGGGACAAGATGGTGTCTACAAGTGCAGGAGAGACGACTCAGAGAAAACAGCCGCTCTGTCAGCAAGACTTCAAGCCTCTCACATTATGAGGAAACACGTTTCTGTTATACCAGCCACCAGGCCTGTGATTCCTCACCGTGGCAACCCTGGAAAACTCATACAATGACCTATAGAACTGAAAATAATGTAATTCTTCCTTTACAAAGATGATGAAGGCTGATGAAGACTCTGTGAGAATCCCCACGCCTGTCTCTCACTTACAGTTCAGTGCAGCTGAAAGGCGGGCGCATGCATACGGGAGACTGAGCAGGATCCTGGGGGGGGGGGGGGTCTGACATGCATTGCCAATCCCCTTTCAGCCTGGGTCAGACGGTGACCCCCGCAGGGCTGTCAGGGAACACCCCTCGGCTGGAGTGTTTGCTGTGCAGCAGCTGCTCTGGGCTAGAGACGCCTGTCACTACTCAGAGATGACACGCAGAGTTGCCAACCACCTTCTCAATGTAGCCCTTCCAGTTGATTTCTTTTTTGGTTGTCTTTATTGGCAGCATATTTTGTGAAATGTTGGCTAAGCTGTTTATTCCCTAACCTTATTAACATGAGAGGATGATTTGGCTTTCTCTAACCTCCGTACTTAGTGTATGTTTCTACGCCACCTTCATTCTCTTCCTGCATCAATGCTTTACCCCTGCAGTGGCACAAAGGTTATTTTTCACCTCCTCTGCAGTATACTTTTGTGTCTGAAGTACAAATTGCAAATAAATCTGCCACCACCACATCAAGACAGCCTGCTGATGTCAGAGACTCCTCAGAACTTCAGACCACTCAGCCTTGCAACAAGCCCTCTAGACTGCTTTTATCAATGTGGTTTCACACTATAAATTCTTGGCGTATCTTGCCAATGCAGGGGTTCTGTTGTTTTCCACAGATGAAAGGGGAAGGCTGACTCCTCCACAGGAGGCTGCCCTGTGATCATCAGCAAAGGCTGGAGTCAGGCTCACGATGACTGGGTCACTCTCAATCAGAATCCCATTTTTAGAAGATCGTTTATTTATTCAATAGGCAGAGTCATAGGGAGGGAGAGAGACAGAGACAGAGTGGGAGGACAGAGAAAGAAACATCTTCTATCCACTGGTTCACTCCACAACAGCCAGCACTGGGCCGAGTGGAAGCCAGGAGCTTGGAACTCCATCCAGGTCTCTCATGTGGGTGGCTAGGACCCAAGCACTCAGGCCATCTTCCATTGCAATTCAAGGTGCATTAGCAGGGAGCTGGATCAGAAGTGGATCAACTGGGATTCCAATTTGGCACTCCTAATAGACCTCAGCAACATAGACTGCAGCTTGCATCACTGTGACAGTGCTAGCCCCTTGATTAGTAACTCTTCTTTAAAATATTTATTTTTTTATTTGAAAAAGTTACAGAGAGGTAGAGACAGAGAGAAAGGTCTTCCATCTGCTGGTTCACTCCCCAGATGGCTGCAACGGCCGAGCTGTGCCCATCCAAAGCCAGGAGCCAGGAACTTCTTTTGGGTCTCCCACATGGGTGCAGGGGCCCAAGGACTTGGGCTATCTTCTACAGCTTTCCCAGGCCATAGCAGAGAGCTGGATCAGAAGAGGAGCAGTCAGGACTAGAACCAGTGCCCATACGGGATGCTGGCACTTCAGGCCTGGGCTTTAACCCTGTGCACCACAGCACCAGCCCCTTGATTAGTATCTTGACTATGATGATGAACTGGATATTATTTAGACTTTACCTAAAGTTGAGAGAGAGAAAATAAAAGAAAAATTGTGAATGACATACTGTGGGGTGTGTAACTGCTAGAAACAACAGTGGCAAGAGAGCCCTTTTGTATCTGCTAACAGAAGTAAAAGGTAAATTAATGCCAAGTATTCTAGCATCCCTGGAAACTAATGGGCCTCAGGACCAGGGACAGTGCATTGAATTTCTATATACAGCAGGTGGTTTTCTCTTTTAGAAAGAAATGACATGGGCTGGCACTGTGACATAGAAGATTAAGCCTCCTTCTTCAGTGTCAGCATCCCATATAGGCACCGGTTTGTGTCGCGGCTACTCTGCTTCCAATCCAGCTCTCTGCTAATGCACCTGGGAAATCAGCAGAGGATGGTCCAGATCTTGGGCTCCCGTACCCATGTGGGAGATCCAGAAGAAGCTCCTGGGTCCTGACTTCGCCCTGGATCTTTATGGCCATTTGGAGAATGAACCAGCAGTTGGAAGATATCTCTATTTCTCTCTCTCTCTCTCTCTCTCTCTCACCCCTTCTCTCTCTGATTCCCTGCCTTTAAAATAAATAAATTAATCTTTAAAAAAGCAAAATAAAAAATGACAGCAGATAACCATAGTTAGAATCTTCCTTTTGCTTAATTTTGTACATTTATATTACATTAATTAATACATAATTATACTACATATAAGTACATTTCAATTAGTTATATATTAGTATGTGCGTATGTATGTAGTATATATATATATATACATATATAAGTTACAGTGATAATGAATGAACATATATATATATATATATATATCACTATAACTTAACTGACCAAGTATGATGTGTGATTGAAATGGTTCAACCCCATGGTAAGATCACTCTTGTAATATAGGGCAAAAAGAGAACTGGAGCATTACTCTCTCTTTATGAGATTTTCCACCTCTATGTGACCTTGAAGTTAACCTTACTTGCCAAAGTTACACAGCAAGAATGATTGCTGCGCTTATTGTCTTCTGGGGAGTCTCATGCCCTAAAAAGAGACTTCAGGTTCACACCCAGGGCCACAATGTCCTGGGCAAACATCTCTGAACTGGATGTGTAGTCTCTGACCCTGTGTCTCAGTTGCCTACCCATAATGCTTACTTAGCCATTCATTGTAAGACACACCTTTTAATTTTGACAAAAGTGGGTCATCTTGGCAGATACATGATAGGAGCGCTATCTTATCCACATACACCAAATAAATTGCTGGAGTGGAACCTGAACTGAAGGTAGTGAATGTTCATATGATTCTCTGGTGAATCATGAATAATTATGCCTGAAAATAACTCTTCCAAGAATGCCAGTTCTCAGACTTCAGTCCATTACCCTGACAACACTAGGGATGGCTCTCAGGTAGGTGGGGAATGGTCCTCATGCACTCACATGAGTCCTCTCCTCCCTTCTGCAGGAAGTGATTCAAATGAGGAAATTTTTCTTGACAGGGTCATTCTTTAATGTATCTGAGCCATGCACTTGTGATGTTTTGAATAATGATATTTTATTTTTAAACACACGTTCAATCCACTTTTATATTTAATTTAGTTAAAAATTTATATGTGAATTTTTCTATCCTGTTGAACGAAAAATGTGTCATTGCCAGAGACTATACTATGTCAAAGAAGAGAGCTCTCAGGGTTCGTGTGGGCGCTGGTGGCTCCTGGGGTCGTAAGCCATGGGCAGGCTGAAGTCTGCAGAAGCCACTGCAGTGCCTGTTGACCATGTGAACAATTAAATTTTGTGGAAAAGGAGTATTTCTGAGGTTTTCCTATCCCATCCTATGATTACTTACTAATCCTTCACAAGACCATAGAAAAGCTGTTGGCAGCTCATAATTTTAGTTTCATAGCTAAAATTTGTAGCTTTTTCTTTCAATCCTGTAACAAAAATATTTTGCCATCATGTAAAGAAAGATCCTCTGATGAATGATAGTATATCAATTATGTATAAATCATAAGAGAACTCATGGAATTCCAAATTCCAGGAAGGTGTCTTGCATTTCCCTCTGGCATCACTTTCTAAAGGAAGGAGCAGCAGACGTTCAGCCAAGTCCTTGCAACCCTGGCCCTGACCACACTAGGCCATCTGGAAGACACACACACACACACACACACACACACCATTGAGGTTTCTGGGCTTGAGCAACTTTTCTTAAGCACTCAGAATTTTAACTTTGTGGAAACCGTCCCTAATGCCCACATTCCCACACCCTGGCTCGCTCCCGCGGCTCCAAATGAAGAGGGACCATCGCTGGGCAGCCCCAACCTGCGCTTCCCTCACCCCCACCCCAGGACATCCATGGGCTGTCCATCCCTCCCCTTCTCCAGAGGCTGGAAAGGGCGTCCCTGGGCCTTCTCAGCGCTGCTCTGAGCAAACAAAAAGGATGCAGGCCAGGAGCACAGCGCGTTAAGGAGAAAGATGCGTTTGTTACACAGGTCTTTTTCATACTGGGAACTGTCATCTCACATGACATTAGACATCAATGCTTGGAAATTGGTTTAAACCTAAATGAGTATAAAATACATAAAAAATTAAAATGGATACCAAGTCCTCCTATTTTGTTCAATTTTAAGGGGCCAAGATGATCCCACTGGGGGCAAAGAATGTGCGTTTAAGATGAGTTTTCAGAGGAAACCCAGCCCCCTTGGGGAGTGAGCACACAGACCAGAGGGCAACTCCCTCAGAGAATCATGGGAGAGACTGCTGGGAGTGGAGATGATGTGTGGCCGTGTCCCACACTGTGATGCTGATGGTGTGAAGCCCCAGGACTACAGATGGCAGGAGCAGAGTTTGCTGTGAAACAAGCAGGAGGGAAGGAGACTCTGAGGAAGTAAAGCAGGACACCACACAGTCATTTCTTTCTAAATTTTTCTTTAAAAAATAAAAACTTCCTGGAGAATCACCAGGCAGAGTATCAGAAAGGAAAGTTGTAGGCTGATTGCACGCATGAACTCCTGATTTCTAAAAATCTATTGAAACATCAACAGCAAACAATACCAGTCAGCGCAGAAGAAGCTTGCCCCACCATGCACTACCCGTGGCCCAGGCTTCCAGGCCGGCCCTGCTGTGGAGGACAAGGAGAGGCTGGGTCGCCACTTCTGAGCCACTTCTCCCCGCACTTAACTGCAAGGACGAAGTGGTGCCAGACCTGTACTTCCGGTCATTGTCTCCTGAATTGTGCGGTATCAAATGCTGGCTAGACTGTGGCTTCAGAGTCTGCCCTAACCTGCAGAGTTCAAGGGCAGTTTGGGGGCCAGGACTTCCAGTCAGTGTCTCCCCTGGACTGTGTGATGTCACGTTTGGAGCTCGGCCATGACTTCGATGGTGTCAGTCCTGGATGACAGATTGCACTTTGACCTGGGGAGCCATGACTGCCCCATGGGCCACTCTGTCCTTGAGCGTCCTGAGGGCCAGCCACTTTGGGAACCCTGGTAGTTATGCTATGGACCTTGTGCCCGGGGACGGTGGATCTTGACTCCTGAGGGAATGCTGGTTTTATCAGAGCAGCTCCCACAGCTCTTCTCCATGCAAACTCCTCTCCTAGTCCCGAGCCTACACTGCTCTGTGAACCTTGCAAGTCTTCCTGTGGCAGCTGTGTCTTCTATTGTAATTGATTAAAACTTCCATATGCACAACAGTCAACTCCTGTCCCTGTACTTCCATAACTTAGTAAGGAAATTGTTTTATAATAATATTTATTCCTGAACCTTTAATATAGGATCAAAAATATCTGATGTTATACATTTGATTGAATGGATTTCCAAAATAGTCTTTTCATTTCACAAATCGGACAAAGGCATTTGAACTATTTTTGGAATTAGCTCAGCTAATTTTCTGTTTGAAGCAGCAGATGACACTGATGTAATACTGGTGGCATTTAACTTCTAGTGACATTCATCTTTTACTAACAGAATTAGGCTAACACGGAGAGTGAGAATGTCAAGTCAGACCTACAAGAACATGTCCTGCTCAGACTCAAGTCTGATGAATAATTCAAAGGATGTGGAAAGCTGTAAGACACACAGGGGGCTTAGAGACATCTTTGGCTGGCTAAGAGCACCTCCCACGTTCATGGACCAAGGAAATGCACAGCTTAGATTTGCTAGAGACTGAGTGTAATGGAGTCCAGGTCACTGCTCTCTGACCCCTCCTCTTTATTCTTCAGAAACAAGTCCTCTGAAACCTTCTTCCACACCCACACGGTACCATGCCAGCAGTTCAGAAAACTCAAACTAACACCAAGAGGTGGTGCCAGGAGTTGTCTTTGTGACTGATTGCTGAGACTAGGTGTTGTAACCTGCCCACCCCTGTCCTCAAGAAAACAGCAGTCACTCTGCTCTGTGGTGGCTCACAGTTCATCAGGGCGTTTGACCGACGTGGGGCCTGCAAGGATATCAGAGTTGTTGGTTAAGTTGCACGGAGGCCCTGGAGTGCTCACGGAGGACTGATGGACATTAGCAGCAGTGAGAAATGAAGCCCAAGAGCACCGGGCCCTCTTTCGTGGCTTCCCGATAATGGTTTACACCTGGCAGGCAGCCAAGAGGCAACTGGATCAGGGAGCCCTGCAGGGTAATTCTGAGCTAATGGGCCAATCGAGAAAGTCAGCGAGGTTGGGACCCCGTGACACGGGATGGGGATGTTTGAGCAGATTCTGCCAAGGATGCTGTGAAACATTTCTTCTTCTGCAGCTTCTCCAAAATTGCACGGCCACCATCCCTCCCAGCTGAGGTGCTGCAGAGGCCTCCACCCAGCAGGGCAGCAGGTGTCCTGCCCAGGTGTGGCCCATCTGTTCCCCTGGCTAGCAGGACCTTAAGTAGGGTTAAGACCCAACCTCAGCTGGCTGGTGGTGCAGTGAGCTGGAAGGGGTGAAGGAAAGACTACAGGAGTGTGTTTTCATCCATGCTTTCCCTTCTCACAGTTTCAGCCACCTGTGGTCAGCCTCAGTCTAAAAACATTAAATGGAAAATTGCAGCAATAGACCATGTTCATGGAAGTTATTATAGCATATTGTTGTAATAATGATATTCTATTAGTTATTATTGTTAATCACTTGGTATGCCTCATCTGCAAATGAAATTTTATCATGAATATACATATAGGGGAAATACACACACATACACACGCATGCACACACACATTGGTTTGCTGTTAACCACACTTCTGGCATGGCCAGAGGGTCTTGGAATATATCCCCAGCAGTGATGGGAGATGCTATGAATGGAGTGGATTTGAGAAGAGTGGGAAAGGCCAAGGCAGAGGCATGGGAAATGTCTCAGTTACCCTGCAGATGTCAGAGAAAAAATCAGACACAAAGAAAGGGGAACTGTGGATTGGATAGTACATGGGAGCCCAGAGATTTGCCCAACTTGGTGGTCTGTGGGCAGGATGAGAGAATGCACTGCTCACCACAGCTGTTCTGAATGGGGAACCACTGAGAAACTCAGTCCTCACTGTTCTCTGCACACCAGGGCTGAGGGCAGGAAAGACAGGCGTCAGCTGGGCCTCTCAAATCCACATGAGGCCCAGAGTGGCAGAGATCAGGTGTCAGCACCCACCTTCCAGAACCCAGAAAGCTGCATTTCAGTGACCATATTGTTGAGGGGCAGCCCAGGGTGCCTGATTTTCAGAGATACAGAGAAGGTTCAAAGACAGCATTCATGGAGCTGGAACCTGAAGCTGTGGGGCTGGTTAAAAGTCCTGAGTGCACACTTCGTTCTGAATTTAGCCCATTGCTTCTACACCCTCTGATTTCAGAAATGGCTGTGGAGGAGAAAACACAACTGCAATATGCATGTGGTTGGATTCCCCCTGGGACTTAACCCAGAGTACCTTCTGGCCATCTGCTGGCCTCATGTCCATGGCAGGAAGTGAGTCGTCAGAAACTTTGGGGCCACTAGGCTGAGCAGACATTAGTACCTGGAGGTACAAAGAATCTTCATGAGCCCAGGAAATAAATGTCCAACTGCACCTGGACACCCATCCAATTGTCATTTCCATGGACTCAACTTGTGTGATTGAAGATGACGGACTGGTAGTCTACACTGGGCCTCTCACTTATACAGGAAGAGCTGTAATACTGGGGTAGGCTAAGAGGAACCCTCTTCACCTGTGCCCCATCAAGACAGCAAATAAAAAACCTCACATCCCCGCAGGGATAGAAATCAGTAGTGCCGACAAACTCCTTAAAGGTTCAGGGGCGGCAAGCCTGTGCTGTTTCTATGTGGCTGGTGTGGTTTCCGCAAGCTGGGGTGGATTCTGGGGCAACAGCTTTAGGCCACCACAGGTCCAATCATGTGGAGGTTCTGGTCACACCTGCTTCCCTGGACACGGTTTCATTTTCTGACAAGCAAGTAGGCAACCATTCAGTTGGTAAATGCATTTTCCACTCCTATTAATGGAGAAGGTCAGGCATGGTTTACCTGGGGTGCTCCGTGAACTCTGCTCTTTCCTGTGATGATGCAGTCCAAGGAGATTTGTGGCATCTGCAGATCTTAGAGGACTCATCATCCAAAAATCTCATTTATACAATATCTTAGGGACCATCTGAAAGATGGTAAAGCTGTCTTTACTCCAGCCAATTCAGTCGCATATTCTGCTCTTGACCCTCACACTGTTCCATGACAGATGATGTCAGGATAGTCGTCAATAAGTGGCACTGTTCGATTTCTTCACCTACGTCGTATATACCTAGTAGGTTTTATTAAAGGCACATCTTTGGGGCTGGCACTGTGGCATAGTGGGCTAAAGCCTCCGCATGCAGTGCAGGCATCAAATATGGGTGCTGGTTCGAGTCCTGACTGCTCCTCTTTTTTAAAGATTTATTTATTTATTTGAAAGGCAGAGAGAGAGAGAGAGAGAGAGAGAGAGAGAGAGAAAAGGTCTTCCATCCATTGGTTCACTCCCCAAATGGCTGCAACAGTAGGAGCTGCACTGATACGAAGCCAGGTCTCCCAAGTGGGTACAGGGGCCCAAGAACTTGGGCCAACTTCCACTGCTTTCCCAGGCCTTAACAGAGAGCTGGATCACAAGTGGAGCAGCTGGGACTTGAACCGGTGCCCATATGGGAAAGCAGCAGAAGATGGCCCAAGCACTTGGGCCCCTGCACCCACATGGGAGACCCAGAAGCTCCTGGCTCCTGGCTCCTGGCTCCTGGCTCCTGGCTCCTGGCTTCAGATAGGCCCAGTGATGGAAGACCTCTCTCTATCTCTCCCTCTCTCTGTCTATAACTCTACCTCTCAAAATAACTAAATGAAATATTAAAAAAATAAAGACAGGGCTGGCGCTGTGGCACACTTGGTTATCATCTGCCTGTGGTGCTGGCATCCAATATGGGTGCCGGATTCTGTCCTACTTGCTCCTCTTCCAGTCCAGCTCTCTGCTGTGGCCCCGGAGGGCAGTGGAGGATGGCCCAAGTGCTTGGACCCCTGCACCCGCATGGGAGACCAGGAGAAAGCACCTGGCTCCTGACTTCTGATCGGTGCAGCGCGCTGGCTGTGGCGGCTATTTGGGGAGTGAACCAACGGAAGGAAGACCTTTCTCTCTGTCTCTCTCTCTCACTGTCTATAACTCTACCTGTCAGATAAATTTTAAAAAAAGACACATCTTCTACATTTTATAATATATATTTTATTTAATACATTGCCCAATCACTTCTTGGCCTTTTGATTAGATCAAGTGTGATATATTGCTTGGAAAAGTAGCTTTTAGTAGTTGTTTATGACCTCAAAAATAATGATACCTAGAAATAAATCTAACAAAAGGATATTAGATTTATAAAAATATATAAAACTTTATTGAAAGACATTAAAGATGACATAAATAGATGGAGATTGTTCATATACTAGAATAATGAAAATCATAAAGATGCCAATTTTCCTCATACTTTTTATATATTCATTGCAGTTAAATAATTATCCCAACAGACACTTTATCGGAATTATGAAATTGATTCTATAACTCATAAGAAAGTTCTGCAGCCTGAGCTCAGATGAGACAGTCTTGAGTAAAGGGAGACCAACATGGAGAGAATAGAATCACAGGAGAAGGACTTCTTTGAGCATCGTGATAATTAAAATCCCATGTTTCTCTGGCCTCCAGGCAGAAAACTGGAATTTAGGGACAGCACGAACAGCATGGCAGCACTCACATAGACATGTGAGTGTGGTGCACACTGGGGTCGACCAGTTGGTCAGCTACACGGGGCTAATTGAATTTCAGGGAGGAAAGTAAATTAGACCTCTGCCTGAGTGTATTAACAGAACACACTCGGAGTGAGATGAAGAAAATCATTCAGAACTTTAGCAGTAAATGCTAAAAGTAAGATAGGACATGTAATCTATAAATAAAATTTGATAAATACTTTTATTATTATAGAGATGAAAAAGATAAAGAAACCATAACATTCAGAACTGATTAAATGGAGAGAAAAGACAAAATCTAATTTTATGTGTTTTATTTTTAAATCAACAAATAATTGCAAATATTTATGGAGTACAGTGTAATATTTTTATGCATGTATACAATGTTTAAATCAAGGTAATGAGCATATCCGTCACTTCATTTATTGTTTCTTCCTCTCCTCTAGCTACTTCGAAGTATATAAAAAATTGTTAAGTATATCCACTCTACTGTGCTAAGAACACGAGAACTCGATCTTCAATCTAACTGTATATTTGTACTTCAGCCAGCTCTTGTCCACGCCCCACCTGCCCCTCCCCATCCCAGCCTCCAGTGACCACTATCCTACCATCCACTGCTATGAGTTCAACTTCTCAGCTTCCACGTTTAAGTGACATTATGCAGTATTTGTCTGTCTGAATGACTTATTTTCCTTAACGTAACATTCTTCACTTCCATTCATGATACTACACATGGTGGCATTACATTTTTTTATGAATTAATAAAATTGCACTGTGAATATATACTACATTTTGTTTAAACCGTCTCTGTCAGTGAATACCTTCATTGGTTCTATACATCAGCTATGGTGAGTGTGTTGCAACAAAATGGAATGAGAATTATCTCTTCTGTATACTGACTTCCTTTTCTTTGGATATATAAAGGTACATTTTGAGACACTTATATTGGGCGGGTACAAAATTCTTGAAATCCACACATTTGAGAGGTCTTTGGAAAATTCATGGAAAAAATGCATTATGAAAAAAAAACTATGCATGGATTTCAAAATATATGACACTGAAGTAAACGTATCTTTAAATTTTCCCCCACAGCTTTTTGAAGTTCCCTGTTCCACCACATCCAGTGGTGGGATTGCTGGATCATGTGGTGATTTTATTTTATTTTTTTAGTAACCTCTATACTGTTTTCTATAATGGCTGTAACTAATTTATTTTCCTAAAAACAGTGTATAAACATTTTCTTTCTTTGCACCTTGCCAACATGCACTATTTTTTTGTCTTTTGATGGTAGCCATTGTAACTAGAGTAAGGTGATATCTTACTGTTATTTTGATTACTATTTCTCAGAGAGTTAGTGATGTTTTAACATGTTTCTTAGCCATCTGTATGTCTTCTTTTGAGAAATATCTATTACACTCTTTGCCCATTGGTTAATGATGCATTTCACCTATTTGAATGGTAGAGTTACAGAGAGAGGAGACAGAGGGAGATTCTCCAGCCACTGCTGCACTCCCCAAATGGCCGCAATGGGCAGGGCTGGGCCAGACTGAAGCCAGGAGCCACAAGTTTCTTCCAGGACTCCCACATGGGTTCAGGTGCCCAGGGACTTCAGCCATCTTCCACTGCTTTTCCAGGTGCATTAGCAGGGAGCTGCATTGGAAGTGGAGCAGCCAAACTCAAACCAGCACCCATATGGGATGCTGGCATTGTAGGCAGTGGTTTTACCCAATATGCCACAATGCCAGCGCCTCTGTCCATTCTTGAATCAGATTATTTGGTTGGTTTGAGTTCCTTAAATGTCTGAATATTAATCCTTCACCAGATGGATAGTTTGCTGAGACGCTCTATCTTTCTGCAGGTTATGGCTTCATTGGATGATGTTTCTTTTTCTGGGCACATGTCTTTTACTTCAGTATAGACCTATTTGTCTACTTTTGCTTTTGTTGCCTGTGCGTTTGAGGTCTTACCACAACAGTATTTGCCCATGTTAATGTGCTGAAGTGTTTTCTCATGCTTCTTAATAATTTCATAGTATTAGGTCCTTCATTTAAGTCTTTGATTCATTTTGAAGTGATTTTTGCATATGGTATGAGATAAGGATTTGTTTGCATATGTATACCCCATTTACTGAAAAGGCCATCCTTTCTCCTATGAATACCCTGGCAACATTGTCAAAGCTTTGTTGGCTGTAACAATGTGTTTATATCTGGTTCTCAATTTTGTTTCATTGCTATATGTGTCTGTATGCCAGTGCCATGCTCGGATTGGTTATTAGAATGTTTTAGTGTATTTTTAAATCAATTATTATGATGTCTCCAGCTTTGCCTTTTGCTTGGAATTACTTTAGGTGATTGGAGTCTTTTGTGGCTTCATGTAAATTTAAGATTTTTTTTTAATTTCTAGGAAGTATGCCACTTGAATTTTTATTAAAATTTCAATGAATCTGTAGATCTTATTGGGTGCTGTGGACACTAACAAGATTAATTTTCCAAATCTAAGATCCCAAAATGTCTTTCCATTTTTTGTATGTCTTACTAAATTTTTTAATCAGAATTTTATAGTTTTCACTGTAGAGATGTTGCATCTTCTTGATAAAGCTAGTTTTTGAAATGATAATTTAATATTATCTTCAGAAAAAAAGAGAATCTAACATAGAGGATAGATGAGTAGATAGATGGTTAGATACATAGAATAAAAGTGGCTAGAACTTAAAGACAATTCTTTTAATTTATTTGACAGATAGAGTGATAGGCAGTGAGAGGGAGAGAGACAGAGAGAAAGGTCTTCCTTCCATTGGTTCACTCCCCAAATGGCCACTACGGCCAGTGCTGCGCTGATCCAAAGCCAGGAACCAAGTGCTTCTTCCTGGTCTCCCATGCGGGTGCAGGGGCCCAAGCACCTGGGCCATCCTCCACACTGCCCTCCCGGACCACAGCAGAGAGCTGGACTGGAAGAGGAGCAACTGGGACTAGAATCTGGCACCTATATGGGATGCCAGCGCTGCAGGCAGAGGATTAGCCAAGTGAGCCACGGTGCTGGCCCCTGATAATCATATTTTTTAGAAGGAGAACTAGGGCAAAGATTTTTTAAAACTTATAATATCAAATTATAAGTCATTATATGGTAAACATTTATCACAATATACAAATAGAAATACTTCTGGAATATTATAAAATACAATAAAAGAAGTACACAGGTATTACAATCAGATATTCCCTCCCCTACAAAAATGACCTAAAAAAGGCACCAGGCTGGCCAGATATTTCATATGTTATACAAGTAGTTATTCCAAAAAACATAAAAAGTTACTCAGTTCAATTTATAAAGTAGCTCCAATGTGAAACCCCAAATTGAGTGTTAGGTAGAGATAAAATTATAATCAATTCTATATACCTGTGTGTGTGTGTGTTTGAAACTAGTATTTAAACATGAAGCCATAAAGGTATACATCATATGATACTCAAGTTCCTCTTCTTAGTAGGGAGGTGGGAGAAAAGCAAGCTTCTGTCATGATGCAATAATTAAACAGAACGTAACACAACCTGTAGAGAAACAGTAGTTGGAGGAGACACATTGTTTGTACAGAAACAGGGAGAGATCCTAAAAGGGATATAAGGGAAATAAGTTGGGAAGGTTAATATCATTCAAGTACATTTAAAACATTTATACATAAACCATAATGTATATTTTATCAGAAAAGGGTTAGCACTGGTACACATGCATACTATAGGTAAGTGATACTGCTTGGAGAATAGAATAAAAGAGAAATCAATTTAATCAAACGAGACAGTGGCTCTTCAGCTGCCTCTAACTGAAGGAACTTATCATCTCAACCTTGATACTGTACTTTAAAATGTAAAAGAAAACACAGCACAACTAAACGACATGAGGAATCACTCAAGCACATTAGCAAGCTTGAAATTCTTAGTAAAATCTGCAATGATGCCTCATTTCACACCTACCCAATTAGGGTCAGAACATTATCAATGACAGTGAATCAGTGGTAAACTAGAACTCACACACTCTGCTTTTACTAAATGTAAATGTTATTTAATGGGCATTTTATGTTAATTTTAGATTGTTATATATGATTTCATTTATGAAATAAATGAACAGATTTTCTAAATATAGCAGTAAAATAAATTTATTTATTGTCAATTAAATATATTCAAAATGACTCCTAATTCCAGTGATATTTACTTTCAAAATTCCCTAATTTGGAAGACAAAGTTCATGGTTGGCTTAACCTCCAGTTCTTAAGAGGATATGTGTGAGGTTGTTGATGTCAGGTTTCCATGCAATATTATGGAATTGAAGGTAAACTAGAAAAACACAGCTAATAGTTGGAAAAGAGTTTGTGTTTGTGTGCTAGGATTCTCTGGAGAAACAGACCCAGTGGTCCCTGTGTTCATGCTCATGGATTCAACTACAAAGGATCTAAAATGCTTTAAATTTACTTTCCTGCAGACATGTACTGTGTAGTTAGGCCCACAATAGTTCCATCTGCACTGAACATGTACGGATCATCATTCCCTAACCAACATGGTGGAATATTTACCTATGCCTTACTTTGCATAAGAATTGTAAGTGATCTGGAGATGATGTAAAGTATGTAGGAAGCCCTGCTTGGGTTAGATGCAAATGTCACACCGTCTTGCAAAAGGGAGTTGAGCATCCACAAGTTGTGTGTGCAGGGGTCCTGGAGTCAACCTTCCATGCTTGTCCAGGAAATGGCCCATGTGGTCGCAGCAGGCAATCTGGAACTCTGGGCAGCCCAAGTGTGGTCCCAGTCCAAGTTCAGGGCTTGAGACGTGGGCAGCTCCTGCCTGAGTCAAAGTGCAGGAGAAGGGGGAGTCTGAGCCTCTGTGCCAGCAACCGGGTGGGGAGGAGGGGACAACGTTTTCTACTGCTCAGCCTTTTGTCCTGCCAAAGTCCTTTACAGGTTGCACAGAACGACCCCCAACAGGGAGAGCCACCTGCTGCAAGTTGGCCTACTAATAGCTATGTTAATCTCAGGTAGAAACATCCTCACAGACACATCCAGATAACTGGGCTCCCCAGGACCCAGTCAAGTTGCCAAACTGAATCAACCATCCTGCCTCAGGTACTTTAAGAGGTAAACAACCTGTGACAGAAAGTCCACCACTAGATGTGAAACCTCGAGGAAGTCTTGCATGTGTGCACCAGGAATTTCAATTACCCTTCCAGAGAAGAACTGATAACCACATTGAGATATGATCATTCCATGAAACAGTATAGGCCCTGGACGTGAAGAATGGGTGACTTTCATCAGTGTGGATGAACCTCAGGCACAAATACGATGAGAGGAAAAGCCAGTAACAATGTAAGGCCTACAGTGCTTCCAGCTTAGGGGAAAAGAGCAAAGTGGCAGAGAATGAGAGAATCAAAGAGAATAAAACTGAGAGATTTCATTAAGAAAATAAGTTCAGAAATAATCTTGAGTCTGTGGGAAGGGAGGGAGTGACATATTACAAGAGTGTAGAATGTAGCAAGGAGTCATTTCTCAGCCCGAGTGTGGAGGACATGATATTCCTTTTATTAGCCCTTAAAATATGCATCTGTGTTTTATAGGTCTTTACGAGCCTGTGCTGTGTCATATAATACCTCTGCAAAATGGCATTTGGAGCACCACATTAGATTATTTGTGGGGCTTTTCCAGAATCAAACCTTGTTATAAGTTCTGTGTAATATTTACTTGCCTAACTTAAGGAATCTTATACCTGGGTGCTGCTACATGCAGACTCCTCACTAACCAGACGAGATTAAGCTCCAGGGGAAGTGTCTGTTATTCAATTTCACAACCAAACCCTGCAGGCAGCTTTCTGGTCTGCTGGAGGAAGAAAACAGAAGCATGAGCTCCCTGGTGCTGTTGTGCTGTCTCTGGCCCAACACACGGACCGGAATTACTCTCCCCCCCAACTGCCCCACATACACCCCATACCACACCCCACGTGAACTTGTGGGTGGTGCTTTTACCACACGCCCTTCAGAATGAAACAAACCATAGCCTTCACCACAGGGAGATGGGGTGGGCGCACGCTGCAGCCGAGGGGAGGAGGGGTCCTCTCACTTTACCACGACATGCTGGGGAAAAACATGGGCCGACGTGCTGGGAAAACACGGGCCTTCTGTGCTGCTTTAACTGAGGACCATCAGCAAACATGCGTGGACACACGTGACGTCTTTGGTGTAGAAATGTATTTGGAGGTGGAGTGATATTGATGAAAACGGAAGTGCAAATGTAGACTTGGTTTTCTTTTAAATCAGAGGTTACTTGAAAGAATATTTGATAATATGAAATATACATGCAATAGAGTTACACTTTATAATACACATATTAAATATTCATAGAGAAATCTCCCCTGATAACCTTTGTAAGAGCTGTTACACGGAAATAAACGGATCTGGACTTACAGAATGTGAAGGTTCTTCACAAATACCATGGACAAGTGTAGTATCATTAAACACTGTGTCTATTTCAAACATTTTTGCATCAAAATAAACTTCTACATTTTCCATGACATTTTTGAAGCATCTTCATACATACCTTTTGAAAATGTTAAGCACAGTAAGTGCCACATAAAGATGTTTTGGTTAGGGGCCGGCGCCGCGGCTCACTAGGCTAATCCTCCGCCTTGCGGCGCCGGCACACCGGGTTCTAGTCCTGGTTGGGGCGCCGGATTCTGTCCCGGTTGCCCCTCTTCCAGGCCAGCTCTCTGCTGTGGCCAGGGAGTGCAGTGGAGGATGGTCCAAGTCCTTGGGCCCTGCACCCCATGGGAGACCAGGAGAAGCACCTGGCTCCTGCTATTGGATCAGTGCGGTGCGCTGGCAGCGGCGGCCATTGGAGGGTGAACCAACGGCAAAGGAAGACCTTTCTCTCTGTCTCTCTCTCTCACTGTCCACTCTGCCTGCCAAAAAAAAAAAAAAAAAAAGATGTTTTGGTTAGTAAGGGACCACATACAGGACACCAGTCCCATCAGATTGTAATGGAGCTGAAAATTTCCTACCATCTCATGATATTGTAGCCATTGTTATGCAGTGCAAGAGATGTGGTGATGTAGCTGCTGCCAAATCACTGTGCAATGTGTGGCCCACGCATGTTCAGTGATGCTGGTGTGAGCACACCTGCTGTGCTCCACCATGGGAGAACACCAATCGAAGTCCCTAACTTGAAAGCGATAAAGATGGCTGTGTTACTGCTTGTTAGAATGTACTCCATCTCTTACAAACATCATCCTCTTACTGGGAAGTGCACTGTGTTAAGCCTCGGAGGTCTTGGGTTTATTGCATGGTTTGCCTTGTCCAGCAGGTTGCTGGGAGTGCACTTTGAGATGCCCACAGCACGACAAGTGCCCGATGACGTTTTACAGTATGTGTGCCCATGGCTGAACGACGCCTGGCCATAATGTAAATATAAAAATCTATTATGAGCTGACTGCCTGCACATCTCAGGGCATGAACAAGAACAACTGCTCCTGGGTGATTTTAATAGCACCTACAGTTTTTCTGGCACTGTTCCCCTCAGAGGTGGGGGTCTGTCTTAATGTGGCCAACAGAGCAAGGCCGAGGTGACACTGACGCTTTGTAGTCCTGATCTGTAGTGTGAGGCAGGTGCTGCTTTCTCTCTTGGCATCCCTCCCTGGGTGTGAGCCACCATGACAGGAGGAAGAGAACAAACCAGCATTCAAAGCTGTGCCTTTCTGGTCCCAGATTTGACCTTTCTCCAAAATCCTAGTCTATCTCTGCTCAGAGCTACAGTTCTGCTTGAATTGAAACTTAAAATGGCTAAAAAGTAGGACTCATTAACTTCCTTTATTCTTTCCCTTATGATCCAACACTGTGATTGGCTCCTTTCCAGCCCCTCTTGCAACCAGAAACTGCAGAAGCTGTCAGCAACTTCTTGCTAACTTTGCCCATCCAGCTACTCAGAGTCCCGTAGTTCTTTAAGCTCCTTTATATAACTCAAATTCTTTCTCTATCCATTTTCATAGTCTTGATCATCATCATTCCTTAATTATGTTTTTTAACAACTTACCCACTTCCCAGTGATGTTCCGAATCAGATGCTGTATTCATTTCTGTTACTAACATTCTTCCAGGTTTGTTTATCTCTTTCAGGATAACAATGCATTTTTTTAGAATAACAACATATAATGATTTACTCATCACGTAGAAGCTTTACTCTAGTTACAGGTGAGATTAAAGCTCATGGCGTGGTCTACACAAACGAAGCTGATGAAGAGGGTGGGTCTGAGGAGGGCAGACAGGATTGCAGGCAGTGTTGGGGGTGTAGAGGTTAAGAGACTTGTTAGGATGCCCACCTTCCAGGTCAGAGTGGCTGGCTTCCAGTCCCGGCTGCACTTCCAATTCCAGATGCCGGCTAATGTGCAGGCAGAAGGTGCTGCCTTGTGTACTGACGTCCCTGCCACCCACGTGAGAGACAGGATTGAGTTCTGGGCTCCTGGTTGAGGGCACTGGGGAGAAAACCTGCAGATGCAAGACTCCTCTGTCTGTCTGTCTGCCTCAAATAAATTAATTTTAAAAACATGTAAAAAATAGATTGCAAAGAAGGAGAAAAGAAACAGTTCCCCGGGCAACCGTAGGACTCACTAATGTCCCTGAGGCAGCAGCACAGCTCCCGGGGCCTTTCCTTTGGAGGAGTCTGCTCATGGATCAGTTATCCTGGAAGAGCTTTGCTGCAGAGCCAACCAGAGGCTAACGCAGAGTAAGAGCTTTCTGAAGAACTAGGTCTTAGTACTAGGCAACCATGGACAGAGGTCAGGTGATGCGGAGGTGCCAGTGGTATTTCCTGTGAGGTTCTGTGGCGCGTCCTGCAGGAGCCAGAGAACCAGGCTTGGAGGGTTTGCATCTGAGCCATGTTTGTGCAGCTGGGTCTGGTCTCATGGCTTCTTTCACACTCACAAGCTTGGATGCTGGAAAGTTCAGGTTAACTCTACCCAAGAAATCACTTTGAATAGTATATTTAGCCCTTAAAAATAATCACTGAGTGGCCGGCGCTGCAGCTCACTAGGCTAATCCTCTGCCTGCGGAGCCAGCACCCCGGGTTCTAGTCCCGGTTGGGGCACCGGATTCTGTCCCGGTTGCTTCTCTTCCAGTCCAGCTCTCTGCTGTGGCCTGGGAAGGAGTGGAGGATGGCCCAAGTGCTTGGACCCCTGCACCCGCATGGGAGACCAGGAGAAGCACCTGGCTCCTGGCTTCGGATCAGCACGGTGCGCCAGCCGCAGCCGTTGGGGGGTGAACCAACAGAAACAAGGAAGACCTTTCTGTCTCTTCTCTCACTGTCCACTCTGCCTGTCAGAAAAAATAATAATAATCGCTGAGTGGCCATAACATGCACAGTCTTGTCCTGGAAACTTTGAGAAAACCCCAAAGATCTGTTCATGAAATTCATGGACTTGTTGTCCAGGATTCTCTATCATTTTTGTCAACACCAAAAAGCTGAGGGTCCACGCACTCCGAGCTACACACCCTGACTGACAACAGATATGCTTGCACAGTCATGAGAGGTTAGGTGAAATACATGCATTAATAATTGTCAGGAGGTTGCTTGAAATATAATTTTTCATAGGGATATTTTGTTACAAATTTGATTAATTTTACAAGTCTTGAAATGTCAAAGAATGAATCATTTAGTTGAAAGTATCTTTAGAAAACCATAAAAACCCACAAGATACATTTACCTGATGTACAGGTTTTTTTCCAGAGCTGAGTTTTAAGAGGTTGTTAAAATTGCCGTTAGATGAAGTTTTCTTGCACTATCTAAAAATGCATTATCTGTATTGCCTCTTCAAGTCCTGAACATATGATTTTTCCCAAAAGAACTTAGAGGACAATCAAATTCAAATAAAAATCTAAGACACACATCAAAAATCATCTTGTTCAATGATTCTCTTTGTTCTGAAGAAAGGACATTCTTGCCTATTACTTTGGCAAGGATTTTTTGCCTATCTTCTGAATATGCTAAAAATACTCTCCTTTCAGCAAGGGGATACAAGAGCAATAATGTCTGGCACACTGCTCCCTTTTGCAGTATCTCATCTCCTGTTTCCCTTGGACTTTATCATTTTGCCATCCCTGGGACAGAATGGGATATATAACTGATGGTGACTGCCAATTTAGCTACAACACAAATGAGATGCATAACTAATGGTGACGTCAGTTTAGCTGAACCAAGTTTTCAGGTACGCTTACACCTCTAGTCCTGGAGCCAGGCAGCCGACCTCCACTCTGTTCTGGTGATTAGGTTGGGAGAACTCCCTGAATGGTGCCCAGTGCAGCCCAGAGAGGCAGACCCTGTTCCACAAAGGAATCTTCATGGTCTCCCAGGCCTGGGTGGGGTCCCACTACCCACTGAGACTCAGCCACTGACCTGAGAGCACAGCTCCTGCCTTCTGATGGCAGTAGTCAGTGTTGCTGTGAGGGTGGGGCAGTCACTGATGGGCCTATCTGCCTTTGCAACAGAGGAAGAATGAAAACACACAGCAAAGACTGGTGAGGCACACGTGCCTTTTCTGCCTCGCTCGGCAGAGATGTCGTCTGCTGTCCCAGATCGCTGACCGCACAGGCCAGATCTCGCCATTGGGAAAGGCCTCCGTAGTGCATGCTCTCCTCTGAGAAGAGAAGCACAGGCTCACATCCTGCTGGGGCATCTCTGTAGGTCCCCTCAGTCTCATTCATCTCTGGGCTGAAACTTTGTTTCACCCCCAGTGCTGTGATCTTGGCAAGTTACATAACCTTCGAGTCCAAATCACTGCTTGTGTAGAAAGTGGAGATAGCCATCTACTAACCATGGCTTTTTGCAGTACTCCTGACATAATGTAAACTGGCATTTTGCATAGTGTCTGGCATTTATTATACTAAGGAGTAGTACAAGCAAATTTTTTATGATCACTTATGCTTTTTTAGTTACCACTACAAAATCCTTATTCTTTTGAACAGTCTTATTACACCTTCTTTTATTAGTGTAGCTATTTTTTCAAATCCCTCACCATAAAAGCTTTACACCCCAAAGTCCATCAGCAAAACGTGAGTCTCTGGAAGGTCCTTAAAAGATTCTCTCCTCCATAAAATGGTATCAGCACAGCAGCAAGAGATGGGCAAGAAGATCAGCATCGGAGCAGGAGCTCCTGTTCATCCAAACACAATCAACAAACGATGGTCCTTTGACAGATGTGGGAGGTGGCCAGGGCCTTCTGAGCTGATGAAAGACATCGGCCTTACAAATGTCCACACATGGGGCCAACGCTGTGGGGCAGTGGGATAAAGCCCTGGCCTGAAGCATCCCCATCGCACATGGGCACCGGTTCTAGTCCCGGCTGCTCCCCTTCCAATCCAGCTCTCTGCTATGGCCTGGGCAAGCAGTGGAAGATGGCCCAATTCCTGGGCCTCTGCACCCATGTGGGAGACCCGGAGGAAGCTCCTGGCTCCTGACATCGGGTCAGTATGGTTCCAGCCATAGCAGCCAATTGGGGAGTGAACCAGCGGATGGACAACCTCTCTCTCTCTCTCTCTCTCTCTCTCTCTCTGTCTGTCTCTCTACCTCTCCCTGTAACTCTGTCTTTCAAATTAATAAAATAAATCTTAAAAAAAACACATAAATGCCCATGTCCACCAATTAGATGTCAGAGCCCAGTTAGACAAGCAATACATTTTTGTTTACTTGGTCTCAATTCCCTGACATTGACATCAAAGCTTTTCCATGATCATGGTTCTATATATTCGTTATTCTTTGTAACGTTACACATGGGTTGTACAGTTGTCCTCCTCAAGCTGTTCCTCTCTGTCGCCTAACAATTTACTACATCAACCAGCTGAAGGGACTAACTGTTGTGCCACACAAGTATCATTCTGATTTCTGCTCCTGGTATATGCTGGAGGAGAGAGAATGGAAACAAGCATATGAACTGGGACATCATTTAGACAGTGCGTGCAGGATCTGCTACATAATGAATGTGATAGTTGGAGGATTGACCCAGATAGCATTTTGTGCTCTCAGGTCTAAAACCTGACATTAGTTGATATGATGAGGGAGGAAAATATCTGGAAGTGGAATTGGAGGTGGTGCA
Source organism: Oryctolagus cuniculus (assembly GCF_964237555.1). NCBI lineage: Eukaryota > Metazoa > Chordata > Mammalia > Lagomorpha > Leporidae > Oryctolagus > Oryctolagus cuniculus. The sequence goes on from NC_091447.1 coordinate 56,903,615, forward strand.
GAATTTAGAATTAGGAATGGATTTAAAGGGTCTGTGATAGTCTGTATTAATTATTGATGATAAAAATGACCAGATAGTAATTAAAATATGAGGCCAGAACTTAGCAGAATGAACAACACGTCCAGACCTACTTTAAGGAATTCTCATTATGGAGAGTGGTTTTGAAAAAGAGATCACAATGTCAAAGGAAGGTCAGAAAGGGTCCCCTAAGAAGTGTGGACAAGGAGGCAAGAGGCAGTATCAGGAAGTGGCAAGAGACCCAGGATTGTCCCATGTCATGTAAGTCATAGAAAAGACAGAATTTAAAAGAAATGCCTTGATAAAAGACAGAATTGTGCATTAAGATGTAATGCAACAAAATTGGGAATGGAAAAACAGTCATTGCATCTATCTAATACATTAGCAACAGCTTTGCAGATAAACACTTTGGTAGAAAAGTTAGAGAAAAAGTCCGGTTGAAAGAACATGATGGGCTTGGTGCTGCGGCATAGTAGGGTAAGCATCTGCCTGTGGCACCAGCATCCCATATGGGTGCCAGTCCATGTCTCAGCTGCTCCACTTCCAAACCAGCTGCCTGAGGCCTGGGCAAGCAATAGCGGAGGCCCTTGTAGTTTGGCCCCTGTACCCCTGTGCCCCCTGTACCTGTGGGAGGCCGGGAAGAAGCCTCTGGCTCTTGGATTTGGATCTACTTAGCTCAGGTGATTGTGGCCATCTGGAGAGTGAACCAGAAGATGGAAGACCTCTCTCTCTCTCTCTCTCTCTTTCTCTCCCTCTCAAGTAAATAAATAAATCTTAAAAAAAAAAGAAAGAAAGAAAAGAGAAATGACATGAGTTGTGAAGTTGGAGAAGGGCTTGGGGAAAGTAGACAGAATGGTAAGGTTGTGTAATAGGAAAAGCAAAGTTTGTTGTAAGAAAAAGATCTCTTCAAAACACATAGGTAAAAGATAAAGACCAAAACAGGGGCAGAAGTGATGTTTTACAAATGGGAGTGCACAGTGAAGCAAGGTCTCCAAAGATTAAAGAGAATCCTATTTAGTAAATACTAAAAGCAGCTTTTCAAAGAAAACTGAATGGTGAGGTAAAAATTAAAGGAGCAAGTAGACAATTTAAGTCTATAACTATTTTAAAAATGAAACCAGTAATTAATAACCTTCTGAATCAGAAAGCTCCAAACTAAGAGGGATTCATTGATGAATTCTACCAAATGTTTAAGGAAGAAATTATAGTAATTCTCTGTATTCTCTTTCAGAGGATAGAAGCAGTGGGAATACTTCCCAACTAATTCTACAAGGCCAGCATTACTCAAGTGCCAAAAGCAGACACATATACTATGAGAAAAGAAAGCCTATGGATTGATATTTCTCATGAGAATAGATGCAAAAATGCTCAACAAAATATTACCAAATGAAGCCCAGCAATGAATAAATATATACTTTGGATTTATGCTGGGTATGTAAGGCTGGTTCAACATTCAAAAACCAATTAATGTAACTCCTATCAACATGTTTAAAAAGAAAAATTACATGATTATACAAATAGATGCAGAAAAAGCTCTGTCAAAATCCAACACCTTTTCATAAAAAAATACTCTCAGTAAACCAAGAGTAGAGGATAACTTGCTCAGTTTGAGTTTAAAAAATGTGTACAAAGAAAACCTAGGGCTAGCATTGTTCTTCAAGGGGAGAAACAGAGAGTATTCACACAAGACAAAGCCTACAGCAGTTTTGTGCCTTCATCAACGTTAGCATACAAACCTCAGTCGTGTACCAATATGGCAGCAATGAACAAGGGGGATTTGAACTTAAAACATAAAACCATTTTCATTAGAACTCCCTCAAACAGAATGGAAGCCTCCACCCTACCCTAGCCTCCCTGCCCTGCCTTTCACATAAATACTTTTACATTGCTGGGGGCAGATCTCATGGTAGCTCTGCTGACTGCAAGTGTACATATGAGTCAGCTTTCTGTGATCCCAGTGAAATACCCAAGACGAGCTATTTATGAAGGAAAGACAAGTGGATTTAATGCACAGCACTAAGGGTGAGAGTCCTGACAGCGTGAAGCAGAGGGTGGCAGAGGCTCCTGGGCTTGGGGCAGCGCATGTGCAGGGACTGGGTGGTGAGCCAGGAGGTGGACAGTGAGGAAGGGAAACACTGATATCCCACAGTCCCTGGCGGGCACAGCCCCAATAACCTCAGGGGATCAGGCCTGAGGATTCCTGCTCCTCCAGCCGCACCCTAACACCCAGGCCCCGGGGGACATTCAACTTCCAAATCACAGCGCAATATAAAATGTTAAATGAATACCAAGAGATTCTGGTTTTGGTGATTTGGTGATTGACCTCACGGGGTTGAGCCAGAAGAGGGTGGGACAGAGGGAAGGATGCCAAGTGTGAGGGAGGAACTGAATGAGACAATATGAAAGGATTTGGAAGGCGGATATTTGGAGAGGAACCAATTCTTTCCATTTTACTCTGGACAAAGAGCAGAAAAATTAGATAATGGGATTGATTCCCTTAGGTTAATTAACATGGAAGTAGGGGGAAGACAAAGCCAGGCAAATGTGAGTGCGGCAACCTTCTACAGAGGACGAGGGCAGCTCATGTAATCTAATTCTAGGATGTGTTTATGCAGCAACATGGCTTTAACATCCCCAGAACTCTGTTGCCCACTGACTTACGCAGGAGGGCAGAGCAAACTCCACACACAGTGGTGAGCGGGACACAGCGGAGGTCTTGACTGGGTTTGCTGTCAGCCGACAGTTGAATGACTGTCAGATTCAAAGATGGTAAGGAAGCATTAGCAACAGAGAAACACAGGAAACTTCCCATTTTGTCTCAGTCACTCCTGAGGAGTCAGGTCAATGGGCAGTCAGGGTGGCCCCATGGGAACTACGGGTGCAAAACGCTTCCTCCCCAGAAGTTATCCTCAGCAAGGTCACAGCGCCCGCGCTGCTTCCTTACATCAGGTGCCTGGCCTTCCGATGTGCTTTGTTTTATCATGAGCAAGGCAGACAGGGTAAAATGACCCCAAATCAGGTCTTCTGAGGGGTTTTGTCCTTGCCTTGTAACTAAATGTTGACCTGACTGTCAAGTTTTTTTTCTTCAAAATTGTGCTTAAAACCCCAGCACCACCGGCTCCTTCTGGTTTTGCCTCTCTTGAAGGCCCCAACTCCCCTGCCCAGGGCTGGAGGTTTCTGACTTAAATCAATCTTGCTTTTAAATTCACCTGGCTTTTCTCTTTGCCTTGTCCGCTTTGAAATTCTTCCATGTGAGACAAAGAACCGAGGTAACCAGTTCTCTGCGGCCACCACTTCACCTGTAGCAGGCAGCAGGGGCAGAAGAGATGGCACTGAGGTCCGTGAGGAACCTCAGAAAGCTCAGCGAGAAGATGGACTGGGAAGTCCCTGTTGCTACACAGTACTTCAGACATTCTGCATAATCACATTTTCAATGAGTATTCCTGTATTACATGGATTCCAATTTTTTTACCATAATGAACATATGCTTTAATTCCATTTTCCATGAACATTTTAAAGCACCCTCATAGCCTAAATAGTGATTATTAACTTGAGCAGAGAGCATAATTAGCAAAGAATAATTGATTAATCAGTGCTTCATTTTATTTTACATTCTGAACCCTAAACAATGATTTTAACATTTAGCAAATTACTAAAACTGTGACAAGCATGTGCGGACATTTGGCCTAGCAGTTAAAACACTGGTTAGGATGCCTGCACCCCACATCAGATCACCTGGGTTAGACTCCAGGCTGGAGCTTCTGATTTCAGCTTCTTGCTAATACAGAACCTGAGGAATAGCAGTGCTAGTGCAAGGAAACGGACTCCTGCCACCCACGGGAAACGCTCCTGGCTTTGATGGCCGAGCAGTGACTGCTGTGGGCAGTTAGGAACAGAACTGGTGGATAACTGTGCTCTCTTTGTGTCCTGTTCTATCTTTCTCTCTCTGCCTCTCAAAAATAAAAAAAAAAAAATTAAAAGCATAACAAGTATTCAACAAATATTTGTGAAATTATATAATTCCTTTATTGGATAAATGCACTTTTTAAATAAAGATTTATTTATTTTATTTGAAGGAGTTACAGAGAGGCAGAGAAAGAGAGAGAGAGGTCTTCCATCCACTGATTCACTCCCCAGAAGGCCTCAATGGCTGGGGCTGCATAGATCCAAAGCCAGGGGCCAGGAGCTTCTTTCTGGTCTCCCACACAGGTGCAGGGGCTCAAGCACTTGGGTCATCTTATACTGCTTTCCCAGGCCATAGCAGAGAGTTGGACCGGAAGTGGAGCAGCCAGGACTCGAATCCACACTCAAATGGGATGCCAGCACTGCAAGTGGTAGCTTTACCCTCTATGCCACAGAATCAACCCCTAAATGCACTTTTTAATCTTTTTGTTGTTGTTGTTGCTTAAGATAATTTTTGTTTTTGACAGGCAGAGTGGATAGTGAGAGAGAGAGACAAAGAGAAAGGTCTTCCTTTTGCTGTTGGTTCACCCTCCAATGGCCGCCGCGGCTGGTACGCAGCAGCCGGCGCACCGCGCTGATCCGAAGGCAGGAGCCAGGTGCTTCTCCTGGTCTCCCATGCGGGTGCAGGGCCCAAGCACTTGGGCCATCATCCACTGCTTTCCCGGGCCACAGCAGAGAGCTGGCCTGGAAGAGGAGCAACCGGGACAGAATCCGGTGCCCCAACCGGGACTAGAACCCAGTGTGCCGGTGCCGCTAGGTGGAGGATTAGCCTATTGAGCCGTGGCACCGGCCAAGATAATTTTAAGAGTTTTACTATCCATGTTATACTCAGCACTCTATAAAGGTGCTAGTCTTACCTGTCACAAATTGGTTTCCAAATTAGAAATTTTTACAGATTAATATATGAAGCTCCATGAAAAACAGAATTATAATAGTGACATCAGATTTTTTCAGTTCCATTAATCCACTAATCACACTGTAGTTGTTTTCATAGTTCTCTCTTTTAAAGCAGTCTTTTTCTTTTCACAAATTATGCTGTAAATACCATTGGTAGTATAGGAAATGACTTTAGGTTCCATAAAATTTTTATAATATTAAGGTTACAACTTATATTTTAGAATAAATTATTACATTGTGTTATTAAAATTAAAACATTAGGTAGTTTTAGGGTGAATCTTGAATAAAAAAGCAGCAAGTAGCTCCTTGATGCTGTGTGGACTTTTCAATGCTGCTTTATTTCCAGTTGAAATTTTCTCGTCGTGTATTATGTTGAATAGTTTCTATTTCTGTGTTCAGCTTGACTTCCTGGATGTCTAATCTGTTCATGCCAACAGTGATGCTCTCTCAGCTCAGACATGATGATTTTCATCTCTTTGAATTCTATTTGTTTTAAGACAACTGCCAGCCGACATCCCCAAGTGAATTTATCACCTGATTACCAGGACTTACACGGTGGCTCAATGATTCTGGTTTTCTTTTACATACATCAACCTGGAGTAAGTGGCACTGATTTATCTCAGGATGTGTGTCAGGACAGGAAAAGAGTCACTGAAGTGTTATTCTGGTGTCGACACACAATATACTTTAGGTAGTTCCTGTCCATCTTCTGTGTCTTGGTGTCCTGATTTCTTCTTTATCTTTAAGATTCTAATCATGATGCTATCTGTCACCTATCTATTGGTCTATCTGTCATCTGTCTGCCCACTTATCTGTCCATCTACCCATGTATCTATCTGCCTATCATCGGAATGTATATTGCCCTATCATCTACCCATCTGTTGGGTGGAAGTTAGAAGTTTGCCTATGCAGAAGCCCAGCTTGGCAGCCCAGCAGCTGCACCTCCAAGTCCTGCCCAGACCCTGATACCCTTCCAGCTGGTCCCAGCCTTTCACCCATGGGAAAGCTCTCTCCTCAGCACCAAATGGGTTACCTGGACTGATAACACAGAGAAAGAAAACCTCTATATTCTCCAAGGCCGGCACCCTAAGCGGAAGCCCCTAGGCCCAGCACCGAGACTACCCCTGTCTGATAACACTCAGCAACCCCTTTTCCCTGGAGGAGAAAGGGGAGGAGATAAAGAGAATCAGGGGGAACAAACTGGACCTTTCCCACATAAGCCTTGGTCTAAACCAAGACTGCACACTCAGCTCTCTGTTGAGCCACCCACATGGCCACCAGGTGTCTTTTTTCTGTTTAACCACGTAACCTCACTTTCCCCAGTCCAAGTGACCGGGCACTCTCTCCATCACTTCTGTTCTGACAGATGCCCTGTCCCCAGTAAAACCTTGATACTTTGCTGTCTTATGCCTGAATTATTTCTTGCACAAAAGAAAGAACCCCACGGCTTCTCTCTAGTGACACATCTATATGTATTTCTCTAACTATCTACATCTCCCTATTTATCATCTATCTATATATATTTATCTATCTACCTACCTGTATCTTTCTCTTTTTAGATATCCAAAGGAATAATTCTAGCTTCCATCTGTAAAAGTAATTTACTTGAATTTCCATAGAAAATTTTGGCAGGAACTCAAGAATCTATGAACAAATCGAGAGAAAAGGGCCAGTATTGTGGCATAGTGGGTAAAGCCACTGCCTGTGGCGCCAGTATCCCATATGGGTGCTGATCAAGTCCCAGCTGCTCCACTTCCGTTGCAGCTCCTTGCTAATGCATCTGAGAAAACAGCAGAAAATGGCCCAAGTCCTTGGGCCCCTGCACCCACATGGAAGACCCTGAAGAATGTCCTGGCTCCTGGTTTTGGCTTGGCTCAGCCCTGGCCGTTGTGGTTATTTGAGGAGTGAACCAGCAGATGGAAGATCTCTCTCTCTGCTTCTTCCTCTCTCTGTGTAAGTCTTTCAAATAAGTAAATAAATCTTTTTTAAAAAAGAGTTAATTGTGGGGCCATTTGTGCCTTTCCTAATAAAGCTGGATCAATGATCCACGCTGGCAGGTACCAGCTTCCTAGGAACTTTCCAGGGCCAGATATTGAGGTCAGCTCTGAATAACATCGGGGAATGAGAACAAGTAAGGAGGGAAATGCTGGGTCACATCTTACATTTAAAAACATTTTCACTGAGAAAAACATCACCCTCATGAAGACGAAAGCAACCACAAGCACTTACAGAATGTCCACAAATCTACTCGGAGACAACCTTGAGGTCAATGGAATGCATTAGAATTCCGCTGCACCTAGAGCAAAAAGCAATACGAATGTTTAGACAGAAAAAGATGACACAGTATCAAACTTCTGTATGCAGTATTTTAAAAGGACATGCTTCACTTAAATCGTTTTCTAAGCTTCTATTGTGTCCAGGAAGAAACAAATGCAAAAGCAAAAACAAAAACAATTTCAATTTTATTTATTCCCCTTATGTTCCCCTTATGTTCAGGTGTTTCTGTGATCTCAATACCTCCGTTTACAACATGTGAGGTCTTAAGTACAATGAATGGATTCGGTCCATTGAGGTCCTTTGAATGAAACTGAGAGCACCATTTTGAGTTTATTTTCAAAATAACAATTTTGATATTTGCTATAATGATGCATATAGTAGTGTTTGTGAGACAGCAGTCATAGCCAAAGATGAACCTCGCATGTCAATGTAAATGAACCTCACATGTGTACTCTTGGGAACGTTTTCATGTTTTCTGGTGATGCTTTTCACTAACTGCAACACGAAGCAAAATGCTAACTAAGTGCACATGTAGAAGGCTGCACAGCGCCTCCACGGAATCAATGTCCATGTGGAATCTCAAGGTACATCATTAGACATAGGGTCTTTGAGGAAGTAATTTGTTAGCACGAGGCTGTACCTAGGGTAGGTCCAAGTCTAAACACCAGTGTCTCAGTCCACTTTTTGTTGCTAAAACAAAATACCCGAGAATGGGCACTTGGTGAGCAAAGAGCTTGGCTCACAGAGTGTAGGCTGAAAGTGGAGGCTGGCTGGCCTCTGGTGAGGGTCTTTCAGCTGCCTCACAAGGTGGTGAGTGACATCACACAGGGGAGGACTCCCAGGAGTCCCATGGCCGGGGAGGGGCCAGGCTCACCTCCCAACAAGCCACTCTCTTGGCTACTAACCCACTCCAGGGAGACCTCACCTGCTCGTGAGAGCAATGAATCCCTTCCAAGGGAGGCCGTGACCCAGCACCCCTCACCAGGCCGTGCCTCTTAAGGCCCCGCCACATTTCAGTTCCATCGACTGAGAGCCTGGGCTTCAGCCCATGAACCTTTGGAAGCCAGCTGGGATCCAGGTCACAGGAACGACTCCCTCTTTGTACGATGGCAGATCCCGGTGTGGGCCAGGCCCAAGCCGAGTGTGCCATGTAGCCGCAGCTCCCCCAGAAGCTGGAAGGGAGGGGAGAGACCCTGCCCGTGCCTCCCGCAGGAGCCAATGCTGTTGTGCTGACTCCCTTCTCTTGCCCTCCTGAACTGTGATAGAACAAATCCTGGCAGTTCTAAGCCCCCAGTCGGTGTCCTTGTCCTGGCGACCCCGGAAAACCACCACAGCCTGTTCCTGTTACATGAAATCTCAGTTCACTTAGCTTCACCTCCATCATATTCTAGAAATTTTTCATCACCTGATTTTCAAATAACAACACAAAGGATGTTTTAAGAATAATTTCCCTAAGCCACGTAATTGTCCTCCGCCAGCATTATTTCTGATGTCGTTGCTCAGCTAGTATTTTGCCCACTGAGAATGATATAGAAGGGGGCGTCCTCCTGAGCATGATTGTCAGGCAGTTTCCTTCAGTGTCACGCTCTTGGCAGGAAGGGAGACCCTGAGTTTCAGACGTGCCATTTCCATGGAGACTGGATGGGCCTCTGAGCGCCCCTACATAAAGTGCCCCTTCCAACCTCCTGGAGGTGGAGAGGGGGCAGCTCCAGCAGAGGCTTCCCTTGGCTAAAGAGTAACTTGGCCCCAAGGTCATGGCCTTCCCCGAGCGTTCTGACAGAATGGTCTGTAGTTGTTCCATACACATGCACCAGTCTATACGAGCTCAATGTGGTGGTGTCTATAAAATGCTTAGTGACATAAGCCAGACCCAAAAAGACAAATTTCCTATGTTTTCTGTTTTGTAGTAGCTAATAATATATAGAGTACACAAAATGAAAGAACTGAATGTATAAGAGTGAAACTGACAGCCTTTGATTAATTATTATTTATAGCTTTTGTCTATATTCCTGGGGAACAGGAATATATATATATATATATATATATATATATATACTTCTTACTTGTTATACACTATATTTAGTTGAGCATTAAGCATGTGATTATAAAATAAATTGAAAGAAAAGAAGAAAGGAGGAGGGAGGGAGGGAGAGGGAAAGAAAAGGAGAGAGAAGAATCATTATGTTGTACCTATGGAATACATGGAATCTGTTTTCTTTATATTAACAGTAAAAAAGTTTAAAATATGGCAGTGTTTGAGTCACAGATGTTAATAATCACACAGCAATGCATATCTTCAGATCCGTAAACTAAGCAATATTTAATCTTTGTAAAACAAACAAATAAAGAGAGAAAGTTTAAGTATAAAAGATAGAGAGAGAGGGACTGGCGCCATGTCGCAGTAGGTTAATCCTCCCCCCCCTTTGGCGCCAGCATCCCCACGTGGGTGCTGGTTCTGGTCCCGGCTGCTGCTGTTCCGACCCGGCTCTCTGCTGTGGCCTGGGAGGGCAGTGGAGGGTGGCCTGGGTGCTTGGGCCCCTGCACCCACTTGAGAGACCAAGAGGAGGCACCTGGCTCCTGGCTTTGGAGCGGCGCAGCTCTGGCCATTGCAGCCATTTGGGGAGTGGACCAGCAGAGGGAAGACATTTCTGTCTCTCCCTCTCACTATCTGTGACTCTGCTTCTCAACTAAACAAATCTTTAAAAAAAAAAAAAAGATAAGAGTGAGACAGAGATAAGGGGAGACCCACAGAGAGTAAGGAGGAAGAACGGCTTGAATTTCAGTGCTGACACTGTTCAGCACGTAGCCATACCTTTCTTTCCAGCCTCCCACACCAATCTGAAAGTAATGGAAAATGGAGAGAGAAAAACGTAGGGGAGTCTCTGTTGTTTACATACTTGTTTTTATGCTGTAAACTAGAGTAATCCCAACAAATCCTGGATGTGGCTGGCCTGAGGAATCCCGCTTCGTGCCCTCAGCTTTTTCTCCTTTGTGGCAGGCCTTCCAGAGTAAACTCGCCCCCTGGAGAGACTGCTGAACAGGCAACAGTTTGGAGTAACGTCCCGGATGCAATCCCATTGCTTAAAGGAAATCGCTATTTCGAGATGAGAGTTAGACCCACAAGTCTTTGCTACCCAATTAGCGTTAGGATGGCATCTAAAGGTAACCTTGATTTATTTAGCTGGTTAGTCAGTAGATACTTTCTGGAGTTCAATATTCTGGAGATTGAACAGAAAAGGAAACTTGTAATATCCTTAATGGGGTCATTAGTGATATCACTGGATGAAATTAAACTGAAGGACAACCTCCACAAAGCTTTTCTGCTGTAACAGCTGCCCCGGGAGAGCTAACAGCTGCTGTAAATCGGTATCTACTTCCTTTATCTCATTTTCTTTATCTGACTTAAGTAGATAACTGATGATTACCTCGAATATAAATTAGAAGCATTGCCTGTTTTCTAAACTTGACTCTTATAAAAATAAATGCTTAGACCTTTATAAATTCAAGGAGAATTTTATGGACAGTCAATAGTACTTTGTGAAAGTCGGTGCTTTTTTATGGACAATAATAGAACTGTACCATTTTTCAGCATAGTGTGACACCAGTGGGTTTATGGTTTAGCATTGATCTCAGTTTGGATATGTGAGTAATTATTGCAGATGATGAAGTGTGGCCTGAACGCTCAGGTCACCAGGAGAGGAAGCAGTATCTGTGGAGGCCTCCACAGGAGAGGATGGGCTGCACGTTGATGGGGGCCCCAGACGGAGACCTGTGATGCCGTGCGTGAGTCCAGGGAGGCCAGGAACTGCAGGTTCTCACCAGGAAAGGTTGCACAGAGAGCAACAAATGCCCTCCCAGGACTCTTGACTTACAAAGTGCAGGCCTGCCCAGCGCTCGCTGGCTAATGTCTGTGCTAAGTGGAAGAAACAAGATGAAAAGTCTGTGTGTAATAGGATTCCATCTGCACTAAATGTCCCGCCAAGACAGCACTGCAGTGTGGGGGAGTAGTGTTTCCTGGGCTGGGAGACGCAGGCACGAGGACACCGCTGGGGAGTGCTGTGCAGCTGGACATTGGGGATCCTGGCACAGCTCCCCAAACTTCCTGGCCATCGCTGAATTTTATGCAATTTGTGCCTCAATAAAGCTGTAGCAAATAATGGCAAAATTCAGCCCTGAATGAAACAAACATCTCAATCAGTCCCTAAAATGGGAAAGTGGCAAAGTGACACATATCTATGACAGATGACATTGGTCTCCATACTCTTTCCACTGCTGAAAAATCCAAGTATTTGTAATAATTCTGAAAATGTCCCTCACAGGCTCATGACCAAAGATGATGAGAAAATTCAGGAAATTTGCCTGCTTATTCTTCATCGAAATAACCATCTCCACAGCCCCTGGATACAAGGCTGCAGGCCACGCCCACCGGTGCCAGGCCACACCCACTGTGCCAGCCCACCTATGATCGGTGCCTGCTGTCACAGTGCCAGCACCATCAGGGGACCCTGGTCGCATGCAGTAGGAAATATCTTCTGAAAAAGCAGGTGTGTTAAAAATTTGTTCTTGATTTTAAACTTTGATTAATACATGTGAAACTAGGGGCCGGCACTGTGGCGCACCGAGTTAAAGCCCTAGCCTGAAGTGCTGGCATCCCATATGGCTGCCGGTTCGAGTCCTGGCTGCTCCTCTTCCAGTCCAGCTCTCTGCTGTAGCCTGGGAAGGCAGTGGAGGATGGCCCAAGTGCTTGGGCCCCTGCACCCACATGGGAGACCAGGAGGAAGCACCTGGCTCCTGGCTTCGGATCAGCGCAACTCCAGCCATTGCGGCTAATTGGGGAGTGAACCAATGGAAAGAAGACCTTTCTCTCTGTCTCTCCCTCTCACTGTCTGTAACTCTACCTCTCAAATAAATAAATAAAATCCTTAAATACATAAATGTGAAACTAAAAGGTGAGTTTTCGTGTTCTTGAAAGCACGTTCAGAGATACAACTATAAAATATACCTATGATGCAGATTTGGAGAACTAAAATAAAAGGTTGACAGAATTTTGCAGATAATAAGCACATTTCAGTCATAACATGGATTCCAGCCCGAAGGTCGTTCACTTCCCCACAGCCGCTGTGCCCCTGTATCCTCTGAGTGGAAGTTCCGCTAGTTAACAATCATTTTAAGTTAATGCTTTGCACTCAGTGCACTGGAAGCTGTATTTGTGTTATGCACAGCTCTCCGTGGCACAGTTCCTGGACACGCTTGAGAGAGTAACTGTAATCATGCTGATTGGCACACTCAGATCTTGCATGCTCCAGGGCCTTGTCCGCTGCCTGGGTATTGACGTGACCCATCCTGGCTGTGACCCTGGACAGTGACGGGCACCAAGCACAAGTGAACATGAAGTGCTGTGGTGCAGGGCAGAGCCATCTTAGGATGGTTCACACAGGCCAGGTGGACGGCCTGGGGACGGTCTGTTAGCAAAGACCTTGGTGCTCAAGGTGTCCTGCTCAGGCACCGCCCCTGGGTCTGTGCACTGTTCTCCCAAATGGGGCCTATGACATCCCAACAGCTGCCAATCACCTGTGTTCCCAGAAATCTTGTTTGCCAGGCGGGGCCTTGAATCTGCACTGTTTAGCAGGAAGCAGTCTCTCAACTCCCTGCAGAAGTTAGAGGGCTAAGGGTCTCCTGGCAGGCAGGCCAGCGGTGCACATCTCCGTGGTGTGTGGGAGGCACCAACCCGTTCTGTGTCTGCTGATGCACCTGCAGATCTTTGCGCTGTCCTCAATGCACCTCGCTTCTGTGACTCATTCCTTGACAGCTTCAGAAGCCCTGCCTATGTCTGCAAGGCTGGCTCTGAGCACTCGTGCGTGGCCGGGGCAGCTCTCCCTGTGTTAGCCATGGGGTCACAATGAAGATAAACTCAAGTACCATGCCAAATAGAGCACATTGGGCTCAACTTTTATTTTTGTTGTTTGAGATGACGCTGGGAAATCTAGCAAAGGGGATCTTACTGTGAGAAACGCACGGTGGAGCAGAGGCAGAGCCTTCTGACACCACCAAATAGGGCTCCCCAGGACGAAGACACAGCTCCCAGAAGCTGTTGGTTGAGACAGTCAGACAGAAGACAGCCGGGGGTTTGGCAGAACTGGCTTAGAAGCATCGCTCCAACTCAAAGTAATTGTGTGAGTCAGGCCAAGGTTCTCTACTTAGCCACATTTGTAAAATGTGAAGGACAATAAAATTTATTTCACAGAGTCTTTGGGATGATTAAAAAAAAACAACGTGCATGAAACGTCTAAAATAAAGCTGGACACATCACATATGTGAAAAAGGTTCTTACTAGTAATTATCTCCACCATATTCGCAGTAACCAGGTCAAATCTGAGAATCACAAAGTTCCACCGAAGAACTGCTGCAATTAGTCACATCAAAGGAGCTGAAAATGATTCTGCACTCAGACTTGCCTGTAAGCTTGAGGCCACCTTGGAAACTTCATGAAAAATGGTATTGAAAGGTGAGCTTACCTTGAGGCAAAAATACAAAAACAAACAAAAATACTCAAGATTTATTTATTTGAAAGGCAAAGTTACAAAGTGAGAGAGAAATACAGAGAGAAGGATCTTCTATCTCCTGGTTCACTCTCCAAACGGCCACCATGGCTGGGGCTGGTCCAGACTGAAGCCAGGGGCCTGGGACTCTTTGTGGGTCTCTCAAGTGGGTGCAGGGGTCCAAGCACTTGGGCCATCTTCTGCTGCTTTCCCAGGTGCATAAGCAGGGAGTTGGATCAGAAGTGGAGCAGCCAGGACTCAAACTGGCATGCATATGGAGTGCTGGCATCACAGACAGGAGTGCACCCCTCTGCACCACCAGTATTTTTAAATCCATGCATATAAGAGGGTCTTCAATAAGTTCATGGAACGTATGCATCATGAAAAAACTTCCCATGGATTTCAAAAGCTTGTCTGCATCACAATAAACTTACTTTTTAGTTCCCCCTTCCACGAGCTTTTAGAAACACCCTCATAGCTGTACTGTTTTTTTTTAACTTTTATTTAATGAATATAAATTTCCAAAGTACAGCTTATGGATTACAATGGCTTCCCCCCCATAACTTCCCTCCCACCCGCAACCCTCCCCTTTCTCTCTCCCTCCCCCCTTCCATTCACATCAAGATTCATTTTCAATTCTCTTTATATACAGAAGATCAATTTAGCATATATTAAGTAAAGCTTTCAACAGTTTGCACCCACACAGAAACACAAAGTGTAAAATACTGTTTGAGTATTAGTTATAGCATTAAATAACAATGTACAGCACATTAAGGACAAAGATCCTACATGAGGAGTAAGTGCACAGTGACTCCTGTTGTTGACTTAACAAATTGACACTCTTGTTTATGGCATCAGTAATTACCCTAGGCTCTTATTGTGAGTCGCCAAGGCTATGGCATCATTTTGAGTTCACCAACTCTGATCATATTTAGACAAAGCCATGGTCAAAGTGGAAGTTCTCTCCTCCCTTCAGAGAAAGGTACCTCCTTCTTTGATGACCTGTTCTTTCCACTGGGATCTCACTCGCGGAGATCTTTCATGTTGGGTTTGTTTTTTTTTTTTTTTTTTTTTTTTTTTTTTTTTTTTTTGCCAGAGTGTTTTGGCTTTCCATGCCTGTAATACTCTCATGGGCTTTTCAGCCAGATCTGCATGCCTTAAGGGCTGATTCTGAGGCCAGAGTGCTGTTCAGGACATCTGCCATTCTATGGGTCTGCTGTGTATCTCACTTCCCATGTTGGATCGTTCTCTCCCTTTTTTATTCTATCAGCTAGTATTTGCAGACACTAGTCTTGTTTATGTGCTCCCTTTGGCTCTTAGTCCTATCATTATGATCAATTGTGAACAGAAATTGATCACTGGGACTAGTGAGATGGCATTGGTACATGCCACCTTGATGGGATTGAATTGGAATCCCCTGGTGTGTTTCTAACTCTACCGTTTGAGGTAAGTCAGCTTGAGCATGTCCCGAATGCACATCTCTTCCCTCTCTTATTCCCACTCTTATATTTAACAGCAATCACTTTTCAGTTAAGTTTCAGCACTTGAGAATAACTGTGTATTGATTACAGTATTCAATGAAAAGTATTAAGTAGAACAAATAAACAAAAAAATACTAAGAGGGATAACGTATTAAGTTGTTCATCAACAGTCAGGACAAGGGCTGATCAAGTCACCGTTTCTCACGGTGTTCATTTCACTTTAACAGGTTTCTTTTTTGGTGCTCAGTTAGTTGTCACCTATCAGGCAGAACATATGGTATTTGTCCCTTTGGGACTGGCTGATTTCACTCAGCATAATGCTTTCCAGATTCCAGATTCACTTTTCAGTTGAAATTTAAACACCTAAGAATAATTGTGTGTTAATTACAGAGTTCAACCAATATTACTAGAACAAAAAAAATACTAAAATGGATAAAGTATTACATTGTCCATCAACAGTCAGGACAAGAGCTGATCAGGTCACTGTTTCTCATCGTGTCTAACAAAAAAGCTGTCTGCACCTTAATGTTTATTGCAGCTCAATTCACAATAGCTAAGACCTGGAACCAACCCAAATGCCCATCAACAGTAGACTGGATAAAGAAATTATGGGACATGTACTCTATAGAATACTATACAGCTGTCAAAAACAACGAAATCCGGTCATTTGCAACAAGATGGAGGAATTTGGAAGACATCATGCTGAGTGAATTAAGCCAGTCCCAAAGGGACAAATATCATATGTTCTCCCTGATCGGCGACAACTAACTGAGCACCAAAAGGGAAACTTGTTGAAGTGAAATTGACACTATGAGCTATACTATTTTCAATAAATATCCTGAAACAAGTTTAAAATATGAGCCAGAGTCTTAGTTCACCTGCAAATAGTACACAGTCAGGTGACAGGACACCTAAAGACAAATAGCACACAGTCAGGTGACAGGATACCTAAAAACAAAGAAGTAATTGACTTGGGCAGTGTTCCACTTAGTAAAATTCAGAAGGGGATAGAGTTCATAATATTGCCACGAAGTTTGCAGACTGTGACATCTGCCTCTCACTGCTCCTGGGGATGATTATTTTTGGCAAACGCCTCGGGTGCTGCAGGAAGAGCCCACGGGCTTCAGTTTCCAAGCTGTGTTTTCCATCAGAGGCGACTTTCTGCTATGTGGAGAAGCGAGACGCGTCACCTCTGCAGATTGAGATCCCGGCGGGGGCACATGCCCTGTCCTGGAAATTGTTCCAAGAGAAGGACACCACTAAACACAGAGACCTGGGAGGTGACCATTGGAAATGGTGCTTTCTATGCTGGGTGCCGATACTCAAAAGAGGGAAGATGGGTGTGACAACAGCGCACAGTTGTTTAGAGTTCCATATACTAGACAGTTTGTGCAGTACAATGAAGAGAATATTGAATTTTCCTTTGGAACACAATACATTTATTTGTAACTTCTGTAGGGAGTGTTATTAGATGAGCCTTCTGTTTGTTTCCATAATTGATTGTATTCAAAATTGTCTGTGGATTCCATGGACAGGAGAGTCAATAAGAACGAAACAGTAAGCAAATCGCTTTATTTTGGTTATTACAGTACTGGATAATTGTCTTCTTAATCTCACAGATGTTTTTAGATAGAAACGCATGATGTATTGCATACAAAAATTTTTATGAGTATGGATTTTCTTTAGTGTTGATCAACTGCATCTAATACATCGTTTCAAATGAAAGACTGTGCATAGAAAAGATGATGCATTTAACATATATAAAGATCTTATAAATTTAATTTTTATTGACCCAAAATACTCAGAGCCGTATTCATCCCCGCTCTCAACTGGACAAACAAGCCCCAGGGGAGGTCGGAGCTGGAGCCACGTGCGGAGCTCGGCAGGAACAGGAGGAGGACTCCGGCGCTGGTTGTGCCTTTCACTCAGAGCACAGGGTGTCCTTGCCTCTCCTGTCATCAGCCCCCAGGCTCAGATTCTAGAAAAAGTGTGGCCTCTGAGTTTAACCATTTGAGTTTCAATGCTATACATAAAGAAAAATTCTCAAACTATGGAATTGCTTTTTGTTTTCCTCTTCTTAAAATTCATCTTGAAATACTCTTTCTAACCAAGTTCTGTGAGTCTCTTCCCCCAGTAAAGAGAGTTGAATCTGTGGTTGGCTTTCCCACCCTTCCTGCAGTTCTATCAGCCTGCCAGTCTCCCCAGCGCATTTCCTGGAGCCACGCACCCTAGGCTTGCACCTTGAGAACTCTGGCCAGTTTCATTGCTGCTTCAAATAAAAAAACATTTCTGGGACTGGCACTGTGGTGTAGGGGGTAAAGCCACCTCCTGCAGTGCCGGCATCCCATGTGGGCACTGGCTGGAGACCAAGCTGCTTCACTTCCGATCCAGCTCTCTGCTATGGCCTGGGATAGCAGAAGAAGGTGGCCCACGTCCTTGGGCTCCTGCACCCACGTGGGAGACCTGGAAGAAGCTCCTGGCTCCTGGCTTTGGTTCGGCTCAGCTCCAGTCGTGGCCATTAGGGAGTGAATCAGAGGATAGAAGGTCTCTCTCTCTCTCTCTCTCTCTCTCTCTCTCTGCCCCTCTATAGCTCTGCCTTTCAAATAAATTAATAAATCTTTAAAAATTAAATTAAAAATTTTAAATAAAAACCATTTCTGCTACTTTACTCTGCCCTTGTTATTCTGAGTAACTCCCCTGAGTTCCAGCCCCAGCTAGCGTCACACTCCCAGCTCAGTCGCTCAGCTGCAGGAGGGCTGCCAGGCTGCTCTGGGAGCCCCAGGGGCTCAGCTCTGTCTCACTTTCCTGCTGTGACTTCATGGCTGCCACGTGCCCTGCTGCAGATTGTAAGCTTAAAATGTGAATTTCAGGTTAACAGATAAGAACGATTTTGGCACATTAATAAAACATTTCTTTTACAATTTATGTGTGTGTACACAGTCATCTCTACTTTTCTGTGGGTTCTGAACTTGTAGATCCAACCTTCTCTGATAAAAAAAATCAAGAAAACATTTGCATTTGCACTGAACATGCGCTTATTTTCCTAGTCATTATTCCCTAAACAATAGAGTATCACAACTAAGTGCACAGCTTTTGCGTGTGTTAGGTATTTTGAATAATCTAGAGATCATTTAAAGTATACAGGAAGATGTGCGTAGGCTCTATGCAAATAATGCATTTCATATCAGGGGCTTGAGCACCTGCGGATTTTGTCACCTGTAGGGACCTGGAGCAACCTTGTGGAGGCACTGAGGGATACTGTGAGCATAAATGTAATTTCCGTGCTAAAACTGCTTGTGCTAGAAGATAAGTAATCTGTAGGTACAACTATAACGAAACTGTGCAGATCTTTTAAAATAAAACAGGAAAACATTGTATAGCGATCTAAAGAAGGCAAGTAAATAAACATGCATAAAATTTATTTTGTAGTCCAACACAATGGTGAAAAAGTATCTACTCTAGGAATTTGTTTACATGTGCTTTGAATTTCATGGATTATTTTAAATTTAAAGAATACATTAAAACATCAAAAACCACCCTAAAATTGAGTTTAAAAATACCCCTTTTAAATATTTAAGTAAATGGTGAAATTGTAATGACTAAAAAGCTTTTGGTACAGACACAGCATCTGAAGAGGCAAGAAAATAGAAAGAAGGCTCCAGATCATAAGGGAGTGTATATAACTTGACGTTTCTGATCAATAGCAAAGCCTGTTTATTTGGTAAGTGCTGGTGGGACACTGACAACAAAGGTAATAAAATTCTGCCTTCACAGCTCTCTCTTACTTCAAAGCAATCCCAGGGACACATGACTTACGTATAATGAAATGAAGACAATGTTTCCAGAACAAACCGAGAAGACGAAAGTGATATTTTACAAGAAATTTAGGTTTTGAAAAATTTCTAGGAGAAGGGAAAATGTTCAACCTCGCATACAAGCCGATATGGTATTAAGTAGCCACCTTTCTCCCACAGGGATAAGAGGCGTGAGCTATGGTTTCCCCAGGTGACTCAGGAGGGGTGACTGGTGCCGTCCGCCGCGTTCCTGGGCGTGTGAAGCCGTGCTATGGTGGGGCTGGCCGACTGTGAAGACGCTGGTTAAGACTCCGGCACCCCACACTGCAGTGTCTGAGTTAGGCCCAGCACCGGCTAGTGCAGACTCTGGCAGGCAGCAGTACCTGGCTTCCTGCCACCCCCTGGGAAATCAAGATTGAGTTCCCAACTGGGACTTCAGCCTCAGACTAGCCCTGGATGGTGCAGGCATCTGGGGAGTGAAACATATGGGGACCTCTCTCTCCCTCTCTCTCCCTCTCTCTCTCCCTCCCCGCTTCTTCTCTCTCTCTCTCTCTCTCTGTCTGCCTCTTGAGAACATTATATAAAAGAAAAATTGTGGGATTTTGATGAAGAGCACAGCTCCATCTACAAGAATTAGAAATGCACGTGTCACTTTGTCTCTTTCCTTTGTTATTGTACTTCTGATAGTTCACCTTGTGAGTTTCTGCAAATACGTGTTGATGCTCAGGCAAGTTCCTGCTTGCAGCATTTTGTGACTGAAAGGTGCCCCGGCAATCCCAAGTGTCTATCAGCAGATGCTGGGGAGTGGTGAGTAGTGCTCCCGCACTGTAGAAATAAAAACTCAGTGCATTTTGAGTATGCTCTGTGATAACAAATAATTGATGTTTAGATAATTCAGTGTGGTGTATTCCAGAAATGATATAAAATGATTGGATATATAGAAGAGATACCTCACAATTTATTTTGCAAGATTATGATACAAATTTACCCTTGCTAAGAAATGGGAAAGTAATTCTTAAAATTATTCTTGATTTTAAATTTTCCATTTTTTGAGCATTATTTGTTGTAAGTTGAATTTTCATCACAACTCCTTTGATGGTCTCCCATGAATATGTGCAATTTTCATTTGATAAAAAA
The DNA here is from genome assembly GCF_964237555.1 of Oryctolagus cuniculus. Classification (NCBI taxonomy): domain Eukaryota; kingdom Metazoa; phylum Chordata; class Mammalia; order Lagomorpha; family Leporidae; genus Oryctolagus; species Oryctolagus cuniculus. The sequence continues at coordinate 56,923,721 of NC_091447.1, forward strand.
ATTAGAATTTATTGTTTTAAATGTCCCCAAAGAACAAGAGCAGAGATATCGGCGATTACCAGATAATATTTCCTTGTAACTGTTCTACTTTATTGTTATTTATTGCTGTTGATCTCTTATTTGCCTAAAATACAAACTCACTCTATCATAGGTACATACGTGCAGGGAGAGACACCACAGTCCAGCGTTCAGCGCCTCCCAGTCTTAGCATCCAGTGAAAGCAGGGAACCGGACCCTGTGGATAAGAGGTGAGGGGCGGGACATAGTGGGAGTGGTCAACGTGGATGTTTCCAGAACTTTCCGTTACCTGGCCACACAGTTGCCCATTTAGAAAATATTTACTGAGGTCGTTGTCAAAACCATAATTTCTGAAAATTTTGAACTCTTCAGAAAAGTGACATATTCTTTGATAGGTGACATCAAAAATGAATTTTGTTATGTGAAGGAAAATTTTTGTAACCCTTCAAAACTAATCAAAATGTTATTGAATAGCTCACAGCTTATTAAATGGAGTCAGTGTTCATGTTCTACTTTGGAGCGGACTTTGGGATGCGCACAAGGATTGCGCATCTTTCAGTCCACAGTGCCCGCGCACGTTCCTGTTTCTGCCGGAATCCTGCATGTCAGGAGACTGGAATTCTCGCCCTTGGCCTCCATCACAGAATTTAAATATTAAATATTTAGTATTTAAGTACCTACTTATTTATTGTCTATCTCCCTCCACTAAGTCATAAATCCTGTAACATCAGGGAGTTTTGTCTACACATCTTTGTTTAATAAATGAGTATTTAATGAGCAGTCTTGTTGATAAATACATTTTTGTCATCAGTGTTCCCTTGAGCCCAACTCACACAAATATTTTCACGAATGGAAAAAAAATTGGCTTGAAATTTCTAAATTCTTTACTTGTCTACTAAAATTTTTTGATTTAGATTTGGCCAGCGAGTCAACACGAGCTCAGTGGAGCGAGGCAGACGCGCTGTTAGACACGGGTGGGGAGCCCGTGGCGCAGACAGGCGGAGGCGCCAGGACGGACTGCGAGCCTGTAGGGCTAGCCGAGCCAGTTGAGCAGAGTAGCGCGGCCTCCGAGCTCGCGGAGGCCTCTAGCCAGGAGGTCGCGGAAGCGCCCACGGAAGCCCCAAGCCCAGAGCCCAGAGATAGCAAAGAAGACGTGAAGAAGTTTGCTTTTGAAGCTTGTAATGAAGTCCCTCCGGCTCCTAAAGAGTCCTCAACCAGTGAGGGCGCTGATCAGAAAATGAGTTCTGTCGACGATGACTCAGACACGAAGCGGCTCTCCAGAGAGGAAAAGGGTCGTGGCAGTTGTGGCCGGAATTTCTGGGTTAGTGGGCTCTCTTCTACGACCAGAGCTACGGACTTGAAGAACCTCTTCAGCAAGTATGGGAAGGTGGTGGGCGCCAAGGTTGTGACAAACGCCCGGAGTCCTGGAGCTCGCTGTTACGGATTTGTCACGATGTCCACAGCAGAGGAGGCCACCAAGTGCATCAACCACTTGCACAAGACAGAGCTGCACGGGAAGATGATCTCCGTGGAGAAGGCAAAAAATGAGCCTGCCGGGAAGAAAGCCTCTGACAAGAGAGACAGCGAGGGGAAGAAGGAGAAAGCAAGCGCCAGTGACAGATCTGCCACCCTCAAGAGGGACGAGAAAGCTGACAGGAAGGAGGAGGCCAAAAAGAGTGAGGAGGGGGCCGGAGAGAAGACTAAAGACTCAGATGAGCAGAAGCCCGGGCCCTCGGACGCGGCTCGAGCCACCAAGTCGGGAAGCCGGGGCGCCGAGCGGACCGTGGTCATGGACAAGTCTAAGGGCCTGCCCGTGATCAGCGTGAAGATGTCTGCGTCCAAGGAGCGGGCCTCCAAAAGCCAAGACCGCAAGTCGGCCAGCAGGGAGAAGCGGTCTGTCGTGTCCTTTGATAAGGTCAAGGAGCCTCGCAAGTCGAGAGACTCAGAGTCACGCAGGGAGCGGGAGCGCAGTGAGCGAGAGCAGCGCCTGCAGGCTCAGTGGGAGCGCGAGGAGCGCGAGCGGCTGGAGTTCGCCCGGGAGCGCCTGGCCTTCCACCGGCATCGGCTGGAGCGCGAGCGCATGGAGCGGGAGCGGCTGGAGCGCGAGCGCATGCACGTGGAGCAGGAGCGCCGGCGCGAGCAGGAGCGCATCCACCGCGAGCGCGAGGAGCTGCGGCGCCAGCAGGAGCTGCGCTACGAGCAGGAGCGGCGGCCCGCGGCGCGGCGGCCCTACGACCTGGACGGCCGGCGGGACGACGCCTACTGGCCGGAAGCCAAGCGGGCCGCCCTGGACGAGCGCTACCACTCGGACTTCAGCCGCCAGGACCGCTTCCACGACTTTGACCACAGGGACCGGGGCCGCTACCCCAACCACTCAGTGGACAGGAGAGAAGGTTCCAGGTCCATGATGGGAGACCGAGAAGGACAGCACTACCCTGAACGCCACGGAGGACCAGAGCGCCACGGCCGAGACTCCCGCGACGGGTGGGGCTATGGCTCTGACAAGAGGATGAGCGAAGGCCGGGGGCTGCCTCCTCCCCCCAGGGGCAGACGGGACTGGGGAGACCACGGCCGGAGGCTGGAGGATGACCGGGCGTGGCAGGGCGCCGCCGACGGGGGCATGATGGACAGGGACCACAAGCGGTGGCAAGGTGGGGAGAGGAGCATGTCGGGGCACTCCGGGCCGGGCCACGTGATGAACCGCGGAGGCATGTCCGGGCGCGGCAGCTTCGCCCCCGGCGGGGCCTCCCGGGGCCACGTGATCCCGCGCGGCGGCATGCAGGGCGGCTTCGGGGGCCAGAGCCGGGGCAGCAGGCCCAGCGACGCCCGCTTCACCCGCCGCTACTGAGCCCTGGAGCGCGGTGGTGCCTCCCCCTGTACAAATCATTTTTTTATCTGCTGCCATATTGTAGCTCAATACAATGTGAAGTTTTGTTTTGTTTTGTTTTTTTTTGTAATAAAGGTGTTTCTGTTCACAAAAAAAAAAAAAATTGGCTTGCAATTTCTAAATTCTTTACTTGTCTACTAAAATTTTTTGATAGCATTAATCCAGATGTCTTCCTGAATATACTGAAATCATATCATTTTATTTCCTCATAGGGAGGTTGTGAGGATTAGTAAAGCATACACATCAGGCTTTAGCTTTTTTTTTTTTTTTTTTTTTTTTTTGACAGGTAGATTAGACAGTGAGAGAGAGAGACAGAAAGGTCTTCATTCCGTTGGTTCACCCCCCAAATGGCCGCTATGGTCAGAGCTGCGCCAACCCAAAGCCAGGAGCCAGGTGCTTCTCCTGGTCTCCCATTCGGGTGCAGGGGTCCAAGCACTTGGGCCATCCTCCACTGCACTCCCGGGCCACAGCAGAGAGATGGACTGGAAGAGGAGCAATGGGGACAGAATCCGGCGCCCTGACCAGGACTAGAACCCGGGTGCCAGCGCCACAGGTGGAGGATTAGCCTAGTGAGCCGCGGCGCTGGCCAGGCTTTAGTCCTAAACATAAAAGCAGATCACTTCCTGCCCTAGGCGGGAGGTTCCTCTGTAATTTGCTCAGCTTACAGCAGTGGAACTCGAGGTGAGGATGACTGCGGGAAGAAGGATCCAAGCAGAAGGTGGATTTGCAGATGAGCCCAAGGAAAGAGCAACTTTAGCTTCAGGGTGACATGAACCGTGGGAATCACTAGGATGGCAGTGGCACCGGGTAGATCTCATTTTGGTTGTTATTATGCTTCCATGCAAATGCTTTATGACATTTCTGCTTAATTCACGCACATGACACCTCCAGGCGCCAGCTCCAGCCCACCTGGCCAAATACCTGCACACCTCCTCAACCTCTGATTGGTAAAAGCAGAATCTACATACACTAGCAGTGTAGGATCTCAGCAAGGACTGGGTCTCATAACTGTGCAAAACGGCCGCGAATTTCAAAATATTTTTTGCAACAAATTAAACCTATTTTTAATTCAAATTTCTAAGAATTTTTGAAGTATAAGTGGAAAAAACTGCAAAGGCAATATTATTAGGAATTTGTCTTTTTGTACAAAAATTAAACATATAAAGGGTCTTTTTGTTAATGATATATTTATTTATTTGAAAAGCAAAGTGACAGAGAAGGATGGAGAGACACAAACACATGCACAGAGAGAGGGAGAGGTCGAAGTACTTGGATCACCCTCACGTGCTTTCCTGGACTCCTTAGCAGGGAGCTCCAGGGGGAGGGAGCAGCCAGGACTTCCCTGGACCTCTGATGTGGGATGCGGGCACCTTAAGTGGTAGCTTGACCTGCTGCAATACAATGCTGGCCCCTGAGGCTCTTTATTATAACAAAGCAAAACAGCAAGGTCATAGGCACTAGATAACCCCCATTTTCAATGGAAGTAGTAGGGCAACCCTTGTCAATATTAAAAAATCAAAAGAATATTGATAAATGTAAGAAAAAAGATAAAAAATCAATGTAAAATACATATGCAAATATGTAACCAAATCCATGAAATATAGCGAAATTTAGAAAGTGTTTTCATTAGGTTGTAAGGCCTAGATCAGTTGATTTTATTCTCTGGTTTTGTTTCTTGCAGAATAACATTATAGGGATATATTGCAATATAGTCATAGAATATTAAATGGCATTCAGATCATTTCTAATATGGGCTATTATGAGGAAACTGTCAAAAATGCATACACATATGCAAATATGCCAATAAAAATATATTGAAGTTGCAAAAATAGAATATAACTAAAAAGCATCAAAAGTCAAGAAACAAGCTGATACAGTAGGAACATTGTTTAATTATGAGAGTACATTTAAATCAAATAGAATGTCCTGTTCTTGTCAAATGCCAGGCTCTCAGAGTGCATGAAGCAGTGCTTTTAGCTTCACGCCGTCGGCTAGAGAGCTTCTGCACACACTGTGACTCAGATACTTAAAGGACAAAATAAGCAAACGCATAGAGGAGCTCCCTGAGACACTGAATGAAGCTCAGGGGTGGTGTGTGTCACAGACAAAACTGACAACAAAGTCACTGAAGTCACGAACAGGTTCACCAAAGCCGCAGCAAACACAAAAAGGCATTACAATTTACAGTCACTGCTGGTTTTAGACGCGATGACAAATACATTGAAGTTTAGGAAACCAAATAGAGTATCTCTTCAGGATAATAAAGGATATTTAGGTCAAATTCTAATATATTTAAACAGAAAAATGGAACTATAATTTTGGGAATAAGGAATTAAAGAAAGATATTCACCAGAAATACTATAAGTTGTGTTACCAAAATTATCAAAATCAATGGAAAAATTGGACACAATTGTCATAAAGGAAAAATTTTTAAATGTATATATAAGACTTTATGAGACACTGAAATACATAAAAACCGCCAAGTCAGCAAGTTGACCAATTAAAAAATAAATTCATATTTAACTATTGCAAAGCACAAATACTATACAGCATAATGGGTCAGGCATAGGAATAGTGAGAAGTGATAGAGGGGGTGGATTGATGGAGAAATAATGTAATATTCCATACTAGTAAAAAATTGGTACATTAATATATTAATGACATTCAGCTATTTGGTTAACATTTTGGAAGTGACCAACACTCGATCTTTAGTATGTTCAAAATTTATTTTATAAAATCAAAGATAAAGGGGCCAGTGCTGTGGTGCAGCCGGTTAAGCCACCTGAAGCATCCGATATGTGCTGGTTGGAGTCCCAGCTGCTCCACATCCAATTCAGCTCACTGCTAATGGGCCTGGGAGAGCAGCACCTTTTGAGCCAAGAACTTGGGCCCCTGCTGCCCACATGGGAGATCCAGATGGGGTTTGGGGTTTTAGGCTCCTGGCTTTGGCCTGGCCCAGCTCTGGCTGTTGCAGCCATTTGGGCAGTGAACCAGCCAATGGAAGGTATTCTCAATCTCTCTCTCTCTCTCACTCTCTCTCTCTCCCTCCCTCCCTATTTCTCTCTCCCTCTCTCTCTCTCCCTCTCCCTCTGTATTTTCCTCCCACTACCAGTCTGCCTTTCAAATACATCAATCTTATAGAATTGAAGATTTTAATATAAAATGAGTACAGTGACGGAATACATATACCCGTGAGCTGAACTGTGTCAAGAAAAACTTTTTCAGGATGAGAACATTGCAAAAACTGTAGAGAAAATGTCTGATGGACTCTTTGAGGCTTTATTATTGGTTAATTTTTATGTCAGCAGCAGATTGCCCATCTGCTGGTTCACTCCCCAGTCACCAGGATAGCTGAGAGTGAGCCAGGCTGAAGCCAGGAGCCAAGAACTTCCCCCAGGCCTCTGGTGGCAGGGCCCTGCTACATGGACCATCACTGCCACCCTCCAGGAAGCTGGAATCTGGAGCAGATCCAGGACTTGAACCCAGGTCCTGTGAAGGGTGACGCCATCCCAGGCAGCATTCTAATCGCTAGGCCAAATGCCTGCCCATATGTGTACACACACACACACGCACACACGCACATACATATATATACATACACACATATATACACATATACATATGTATCTACATACACATATATACACAGATATATACACAAATACATACATACATACATACATATGCACACACATATACACACATATTTATACATATATACACATATATAAATATACACATATATACACACATATATACACATATATACACATATATACACATATACATATGTATCTACATACACATATATACACAGATACACACAGATATATACACATATACATACACACATACATACACATGCATACACACATATTTATACATATACACACATATAAATATACACATATATACACATACACACATATATACATACATATACACATATATATGCATACATATATACATGCACACATGTATATACACATATATACACATAACTGCACACACATATACACCTACATATACACACATGTACACATGCCCATACACACATATATGCACATATATACATATTTGTATCTACATATATGCACACATATAAGTATGCACATATATGCACACACATACATGCACATACATAATACACATATATACATACAAGTGAATACATATACATATGCATATATGCACACATGCACACATGTACACATGCACATACACAGATATATACATGCATATACATGAATGCAGATATACACACATGTACACATGCACATGCATGCATGCACAGATATATACATACACACATGAACACATATACACACATGTACACATGCACGCACATATACACACATGCACACATGCGCATGCATATATGCGCAGATATACACATGTACACATGCACATACATGTGCACACATGTATACATATATACACACACATATATGCACACACACATAAATTGAATGTCTACAGTTCTGCTAGCTGAAGTGTTGACCCAGAAAGAAGTGTGAAGGAAAGGAGCCTGTGTTGCACAGACATCTGCAGACAAGGTTGACTCTCACATGAAAAACCTCGCAAACCACTGGGATTGCGGTAAAGTCCATCAGGAAAACGGATAAAAAGGTGCAACCTGGAACTTCACAAAAAGAAGCAGAGGAAATCAGTTGATATTCAGAATGAGGAGCAAGAGGGAGAAGAAAGAAGAAAAAACATAAAAGCAGTGAATTCACGTCTCCCACCCAGCATCACACAGGGCACAATCGCCCCAGTCCCAGCGTGGGACCTGCCATCGCCTCATCACCCACGACCTGGGGCTGCACCTGTTCCACCCTGGACTCAGCTGCTCCATGGGCAGGGCTGGTCCAGCGGCCAGAAACTGCAGGGCAAAGATGTAGCAAACAGATCCCCGACTTCGTGGTGTGCGCCTTCCACAGTGGCTCTGACCACACCTTGCTGCTCCCTGTGGCCAGTGCGGCCTGCCTGGCCTGGGGTCTTTGGGGCAGCCCCAGGTGGACCTGCAGAGTCCCCGGACGGGTTTGACTGCCGTTGGCACACCCTAGGGTAAGAGATGAGCCCCAGGCCAGGAGGACAGGGTCCTAAGAAGACGAAAACCATGAAGCTCATTGCAGTTTAACCGCACAAGGGACTGCTCAGATCTCGCCTGGAACTGATGGCCGTGGGAAGACGTTGAGCACACAGATCCCTGCAGCACAGAGCTCCCTGCAAAAGCACCGTCGTCCTCACCCCTGCTCCTTCGTTTGCTCAGTGTCTGATCATTTCATTTCTTTATGTGTCTCTGTTTTCTAATATTCTTAAAAATTAGTAATAAAAGTCTAAATATGAGTATAAGTGCATTTTAAGTTTTTTAAGATAATAAGAAAAGTAAAAATCACCTATAGGTCACAGCCTTTGTACAGATATTGATACGAAATCAATCACCTTCTTTATGCCTTTTCTAACTTTCCTCTTTTGGTCTGGGTTTTCCAACAAGAGTGTCACCACTTTAAAATGTGGACTACATCCCAGGTGTGCACCGCAGGGAAACTGAGGTAGAAAACTCCCCAATGTTAAGTCCTGCAGCCCCCCAGCTCAGCACACACAGTCGGGGACACGTGTTTCCCACGTGGTTTCAGCTGTTTTATAGCACTTCGAGCTTTGCTCTTAGCGGTTGCAGAACTGGACATTAATTTGGCCACGCCATTTCTTTGCTGGTTGGTTCATTGCCTTTTCACTGTGCACATTTATTGCATGGCTGGAGCTTTCCTGGCCCTGCAGTTGGATAAATGCAGTCTCGTTGCCGTCGCCTGCCAAAGGCTTCGTCAGTGAGTTTTCTTGCGGTGGCCAGAAGGCTTTGCATGGCAGTTGCTTGCTGGTTTGGTTTTGCTTTTCAGTGGACACGGGTACCATTTTCCCAGATTTACTTGGTTGTTGTTGCCTGTTTTCCTCCTGGAGGACCTCTGGCTGTCCCGCTTCCCTGTGCACAGCAGCCCCACAGGGTACGGTTATCAGATGAGTTCATCCCTCAGAATTCACAGTTTGCCTGTGGGATGCTAGCTTTCCTGCCTCCATTGCCCCGGGCTCTGTTTCAGAAGTTTAATAGGGGTGATTCTGCAACAGGTGTCTTCTGTGCCTGAGGCCCTCTGTGAGGAGCAGCATCAAACACCCAGCATGCAGCAGGAATTCTCCCCGGGGCAGACGGTGCAGTGCCCAGAGAGAGCCCCCACTTTCATCGAAGCCTTGGACCCCGCCTGGCGCCTCCGGGCAGCTGGAGGGGGCGCCTTCCCTGTGGAGTGCACCTGGCCGGGTGGGTGCTTCAGTCCTGGAGACCCGAGAGGCTGCGGTCAGAGGCAGCCCTGCATCAGTCGTGACTTTTTACGAGATTTGTAACGAACCCCCTTGTGCTAGAATTTAACCTGCCCACAGCACCTGTAGTACCAGGGAATGCCCTCCTGACGCTTCTGAGTGTGAGGCCCACTCAACAGGACTTCTCTCTCCCCGTCATGTGGTCCTGTGTCGGTGGCAGAGATGAGAGTCTATCACACTCTCATCCCAGGAGGACACATGTTGTCACAAAAGAGCTGCAGCACAGTGGTGCAGCAGGTAAAGCCAGTACCTCCAGGCCCAGAATCCCACACGGATGTGGTTCAACTTCTGGCTGCTTCACTTTCAATCCAGCTCCCTGCAAATGTGCCTGGAAAAGCAGTGGAGATGGCCCAGGTCCTTGGACTCCTACACCCACATGGGAGACCCGGGTGAAGCTCCTGGCTCCTGGCTTCGGCCTGACACCGCCCCAGCTATTGCGGCTATCTGGGGAGTGAACCAGCAAATGGAAGATCTCGTCCTCTCTCTCTCCCTTTTCTCTCTCTCTCTCTCTCTCTCTCTCTCTCTCTCTCTCTTTCTGTAACTCTGTTGTTCCCCATGGAGGCCTTGGAGGCCATGTCCGCACCCCTGCCTGGCCCCTGGGGTTACAGAGCTGGCTGGGGCTGCCTTCCTCACCACTGCTAGGCAGTTCACTCCTTTATTTGTGTCCAGATACCAATGTTTCATTTCATTAACAAACCGATTGTTAAACCTCCGTGGCTGAAACAGGTCTTTTACTTTCCTGGACATCTAGATACTTATACAGTGCCAAGAATGACCATTCGTTTTGAAGCCTATTTTATTTTCACACTAAAATGTTTTGTACTTCTCAATTAATAATGTTATGAGACTGAAAATTACTTTTAAAATGTATCTACAAATGATAGGCACATGTTTCAGCCTGTGAAACCCTTTGTTCCATGGCAATTATTCCAATATTATCCCAATCACTGTTCTCTTTTTACAGGATTTCAGTTCGTAAGTGATGATTTTTTTAAAAAAAAAATCATTGTTTGCATGCAAACTGAAGAATTGGCAAGTGTTCAGAAGTCCAGGAGAGCAGGGGAAGAGAGCTTAGACCCCCCCACACACACAGAACACACAGGTTCAGAACACACAGGTTCTCGTGTGTTTCTGACGCTCTGTGCATGGTCCACGCAGGAGGAGGGAGTGGTCAGCGCCGTTAGTTGTCTTAGTCTCTTCCTGTGGTTACTAATGGGGGACATCTGGGTGCATAATTCAGTTACTTATGATACATCGTCCTCATGTTTTCATATTTTTATCTATTGCTACTAATTGTTCTATAAATGATGTCAGTGAATTTCCCATGTTTTTAATTCTAACTCTTTTCTTTCACATTTTGCAGTAGTTTCCCAGTGTATCATCTTTGTTATAATTTCAGTCATTGCATTTGTGTTTGTCAGAATATCCAGGCTTTGTTACAGCAACAAATTAGTTCCTACATTGCTTTGGCCCAAACAGTAAAGGTCAGTTATGAGAAATTCAGTTCCCAGGGCAGGTGCTCCAGGATCAACTCCATCAGTGAGGAGAACGGATACGTTGGGGCCTTGGCATGATCCTGCCTTGTGATGCCAGCACAGCAGGTGTGTCCTTGGAACACGTCGGCTGGAACCTGCAGGTTCGTCCTCTAAACAGATTGGGCAGGACGTGCCACAAGACTCCTATTAGGCTGCTGGCTGGAGCAGATGTGCGGACATTCAGAGAGCAGCAAAGACTCAGCCACAGAACTCTGCTGATTTTCTGTCTAGGCAGCCAGAGCTCAGTTTGGCCATCATGCACACCCCATGTTCTCATGCACCTGCTCATCTCTCCGCGTGCCCTGACTCCTTGTTCTCTCCCACAGAACCAAGTGCCTTCTTCCCCTTCATGACTTCTCAGTCCCCCAGGCAGAGTGCACCCTCCAGTGCACAGGAGCCGCACAGTGTTCCTGAAATGTTCTTTTTATTACGTCTGCCGCTTGTGCGTGTGCCTCGGGAGAAGGGACCACCGTCGATACAGACCAGGGGAGCTCCACCTGCAGCTCTGCACTGCTCAGCGCCCAGTGGGGCTGTGTTTTCTTGCCTTAAAAGTAAAGGCACCAAGTAAATTGTTTAATATGAATTAAATGAAATCATTTATATGGACTGAAAGCCACTACACCCACATAGATTAAAATATTAACAATTTTCCTTTTTGTTTCTTCTTTTTCCTCTTCCTTGCTTAATTTCATAAAGGAAAAAAAGTTAGAATATTTGAGCCATTATTATTTGGCAAAATGCTTCCCAAATTCATTTATTTACGAATTTGCAATATCTGTCTACAGCAAACATTATAATGCCTGATATTATTTTACTTTATATTGACTCAATTTTTAGTGACAAGATATAAAGTTTTATATCCTCAGCATTAATGGAAACCAGTATCATTTGCTATAAATAAAAAAGTAACAAGGACCGGCACCATGACTCACTTGGTTAATCCTCCACCTGCAACACCGGCATCCCATACGGGCGCCAGGTTCTAGTCCCAGTGGTTCCTCTTCCAGTCCAGCTCTCTGCTGTGGTCTGGGAGGGCAGTGGAGGATGGCCCAGGTGCTTGGACCCCTGCACCCGCATGGAAGACCAGGAAGAAGCACCTGGCTCCTGGCTTCGGATTGGCGCAGCGCCAGCCATAGTGGCCATTTGGGGAATGAAGCAGCAGAAGGAAGACCTTTCTCTCTGTCTCTCTCTCTCACTGTCTATTAACTCTACCTGTCAAATTAAAAAACAAAAATAGAACAAAAGTAACAAAACAACCTTCTTAAATTAATAATTAAATTATAAAATAAAAACAAAACAATAAATCGCAAAACATTCAAATGATTGTGAAAATGCTTGTTAGAAAATATGTATTTTAATGAGAAGTGTTGAAAGATTTTGATTGTTCTGTAATAAAGTGACATTTGGCTCAATATTAGTTAAACATGCCACTATGGTTCTGTGTCTGAAAGATAATTATTTTTTACTGTTTGGATATAAATTGTCACTGGGAGGACTCAGATGGGTAGTTCAGCAAACAAAAAATATTTCCTCAAGAGACTTAAAAGCTGAGGGAAAATACTCGCGCTAATTGGGATGCAAGTTTTTATTTCAAGATGCTGTATTCTTTTTTTAATTTTTTTTATTTTTTGACAGGCAGACTTAGACAGTGAGAGAGAGACAGAGAGAAAGGTCTTCCTTCTGTTGGTTCACTCCCCTAATGGCCGCTATGGCTGGCACTGCACTGATCCAAAGCCATGTGCCGGGTACTTCCACCCTGTCTCCCATGCAGGTGCAGGGACCCAAGCACTTGGGCCATCCTCCACTGCCCTCCCAGGCCACAGCAGAGAGCTGGACTTGAAGAGGAGCAACCGGGACTAGTACCCGGTCCCCCAACTGGGACTAGAACCCAGAGTGCGGGCACCACAGGTGGAGGATTAGCCAAGTGAGCCACATCACCAGCCTAAAATGCTGTATTCTTATAACAATTTTTCACATTGTACATAATCTTTTATATTTAAAGGTTTAGTTTAAAAATCATTGAAGTTCTTACAATGTCAATAAGAATTTTCCTAGTAAATCGATGAACCTCATAATAAACAATAACCAAACTAACTTCTACCAACGTTTTCATAACGCTGAGAAAACTTTCAAGCATGCAATAGCTTTCATTTAATGTGGTTGCAATCACATAGCGTTCGTAAGATGACCCAGCGGTCAGTCTTGTGAGACGACTATATCCCCGGCAGTCAGTCTCATGGTAGTTAAGGGGAGTGCATCCCCGCAGTGTTCAGTCTTGCGTTTGTAGAGAAAGCACAGTTCCCCGAGGTCAGCCTTGTGCTAGCAAATGCAGCAAACCTCCTCCATGACCAGCCAGAGAACCCCTTACCAGAGCACTGTGCTATGTGGACAGAAGCCCCAAAGTGGACACGTCTGCACTGGCCCTGTGAATTATGTCCTCGCATTGCTTCCAGGATGTGTTATCGAGACCTCGTCTCCGTTTCTACGGATTGGCCAATGTTGGCCAAGCACGGTGACTTCAGGCCTTCCTTTCACTGCTGGGACAGACTGGGTTCACCACAGTGGTGGTGATTTCATGGAGGCATTGTGGATAACACTAAGGATTTTTGCACCAAAGTTTGCATGCTTGCATTTGGGCCAGATCCCTCATTCCACGAGGCAGTGGTTTTTGAAAGCAGGGCCTCCCTTACCAGTGAATTTCTTGCTTGTCCGTACTGATCAGCATCACTGTTTCTTTGAGAGAATCTTTGCCATGCGTCTTTCCAATTATTTCAGCACCTCTGGCCCCTGAAATCAATCACGATGTGTGGAAGAGGCTCCAGGAATTTCAGTGAATTTAGAAATTTCACATTTCTGAATGCTTATATTTTTTTTCATTTTAAAGAATCCAATGACTTTTGCATGAAATTCTTTGTGTTTTCATGAGAAAATGAGATGTAAAGCCTTGTACTTTTTTTCAGAACATAAATGTCTTAACATAAGACACACAGTACAATAATTCAGTGAAGTTTCTAGAAAATGGGAACACAAATTCTAAACAATAATCATCATCACACTGTTTTGATTTTTTTATAGCTGGGAATGTATACATAGCCAATCCAATCATGACACAGACACTATCGTAATCTTACATCGTGGATCAAAATTCCTGCTTTTGAGATTTTGTGAGAATATGCATTTTTGCATTTCCATTCAATTGAGCCCATATATTCTCTCCTTCAAAGTGCCTATCATCTTACTAATGTTTGGCCCACTTGATTGATCAGTTACTAAAAGAAATTTATCACAATGTCCCTCTTCACACTGTGGAGTTTTTAATTTCCCATGCATTCCTATGGCCTTTGCCTTATATATTTTTTATTAATATACATATTGATGACTTTGTAACCTGTGGCTTGGTTGTTCCAGATATCATGATTGTATTACACATGCTATTCTAGTAAACTTTTGCTGTAGCTTCTGTTTTGCGTACTGCTTATCCACCACTCCCAGCTCCTGAGCTGTGCCATGTCCATGCCCTCTGCACGGCTGGTCAGTCTCACAGCCAGACATCAGGAGAAGGTGCCATGCTCTGAGACGCTTGCTGACTCCCACGGTGTGCGTGTGCTCGCCAAGCCAGCACCAGCACTACTTCCCCTGCCCCAGTGAAGCTGAAGCTGCTCCCACCTCCTGCTCAGGCCCAAGGCCCCATGAATGAGGGGCAGCTATGCCAGCCTCAGTCTCCCCCACGGGCCAGCAGTCAGCCCAGCACCCTGCAAGGCCCTCTGGTGTGGTCCTGTTTCAGAGCCCTCCTGCCTCTGTCTGCGAAGCTCTCCAAGCCTCCAGCTGAATCCCCGGGGCTGGTTTGGGTTTTGATTTTGCCAAACCTTTGATAGCCTTTCCTACCTTTGATAGCTGTGCCTTCTGCTGACAGTGTGGTTAAGACAGAAGCATAATAACCTGAGTGACAGCCTCGGTGGAGTTCTAGCCATTGCTTTCCAAAGTGACGTGTCTCACAGTAACGCTCTCTCAGGAAAGTGTTGGAAAATGAGTGAATTAAGCCCTAACTGATCTCTGTCTTATGAAGTAAGTCCAAGAAATCAAGAAATAATTAGAAGTCAGAATGCATATTAGCAGAGAACCATCAGCGGGTGGCGGGATCCTGCCTCCTTCCAGGGCTCGGTGAGCTGTGGGTGGGTGTGCTGGGGGCGGGAAGCTTGACTTTTGTCGCAAGTTCAGAAACTTCAGAGAAACCATCCAGAGAAGGTGTGTGTGGGTCCAGGAGCCTGGGCCACCCAGGAGCCTAGTGTCTGAGTAAAATAAAGGGTGACGTTATGGGCACACCAGAGAGAGAGCGCTGACATGTGTGAGCTTGTGCTGCCAGAATTCACTGGGCCTAAAGATGAACAAGGTTCTCCCCAGTGTAGACAAGAAAGAGCATGCAAAGTGTAGATGTGGTGTGAAGGCATGGAGTGGCTCCTTTCCCAGATTCTCTTCTGGAGGACGCACAAGGAGAAGGCTGAAGACTCTCCGTAGCTAAGGAGGAAGCCGTGGGCAGCTGTCGGGAAGACAGTGTATTTTGTGGTTCGAATGTGATGTTGGAGATGCAACAGTTTACCCAGAACCCACATTTGGGTAGCTTCAGTATCCGTGGAGCCCAGAAAGCACCAGAACTTTATTGAGGACAAAAAGTTCCTATTTTCTCCAGGTTTATTCTGGACACGTGTGAAGCCGTATTTAGAAGAACATGGCAAGGGCATAGAAGCAGTAGGTGAGGAAGCACGGGGGGAGCTCATGGAAGTGCTGCCCGCCTACCACACGGGAACAGGGGCTGACCTGGCAGAGACTGCGACACGACACTGGGTGGAAAATTACTGAGCTGAGGCGGCATTGTGACTCAGAGACGCCGGAGGACTTTCTTAGTATTTGAGAGGGACCAAAAATTAACAAAACCTGCCCCAAATTCGGTCCACAGAAGTGGAACAAACACCCTTACAAAGTGGGTTTTACAGAAATGTGAGTGGGTGGAGGTATTATTTAGTTGCTTCCTGGTCAGCACAGGGGTCTGCGTTGTTCAGAGTTACATAGTAGTTTGCTTTGATCGTGTGTGTGTGCATGCATGTATGTGTTCTTTGATCATGTGTGTGCATGTGTGCGCACGCATGTGTGTTCGTGTGTGTGCATTTGTGTGTGTGCACCCATGTGCATGCCTCTGTGTACGCCCATGTGTGCGTGTGTGCGTGTGCACGTGTGTGTGTGCGTGCACACGTGTGTGTTCTATTCTGGATGGCTCAAGCTTGGAGCAGCAGGGCAGGGGCGCAAGCACAGCATGACCACAAAGAGCACCGAGGCTACCGCAGAAGTGGAGCAGAGCAGCAACACATCAGCTTTTCCACATTTGGTCGGGTGATTAGAGAAAGTTAAAAATGAGCTGACATTGTGGCATGGTGGCTAAAGCCATCACCTGCACCAATGGCATCCCATACTGGCGGTGGTTTGACTCTCGGCTGCTCCTATTCTAATCCAGTTCCCTGCTAATAGCCTGAGAAAAGCAGCAGAAGAGGCCCAAGTGCTTGGGCCCTGCTTTCAATGCGGGAGACCTGGAAGGAGCTCCTGGCTCCTGGCTTGGCCCTGGCCCAGTGCTGGCCACTGTGACCATCTGCGGCATGAACCAGCAGGTGGAGGACATCTCTCTCTCTGTGTGTGTCTCATCTTCTCTCTTTGTAACTCTGACTTTCAAATAAATAAATAAATCTTAAAAAAGAAGAAAGAAATATCCACTACTGAAAACATCTGCTGCTGTCCTCAGACTAGAAGTCTGTGTTATTTGAAGAGGAGGTGCATTTCTGAAGACTCTAAGTAGGCTGTTGTCCAACTGAGTCAGCGGTGCTGGGTGTGGAGAGGGTGCCAAAGCCCGCCCGAGTGCCCTGGGTGCCCTCCTAGGTGTTCCCTTCCCTGCACCCCTGTGGTGCCTCCTTGGGTGGCTTCCTGCTTTCCCTTCCTCTGAGCATCTCTGCCTTCGTGGGTGGGTGGATCGGAAGGAGAGATGCTGTCTCTGGTGTCACTCAGCTCGAACTCTTGATTTCGCTTGGCAAAGAGACCCGGGTGACCTCTGAGCGTGGTAACTTACATTTTCCCAGCTACCAGCTGCAGGCGGGCTTGGGCGAGGGGCTCTTGAGCCTCTCTTCTCCTCCCCTGTCTACCTGTGCACAGCTCCTGGACAGGCCCTTGATACCACAGAAGCTCTGTGACCTTATTGCAAAGTGAGAGCCATGCTTCCCTTGCCCCAGCGTCGCTGTGCCCTGGCTGTGATGCAGAAAGCGTGTGTGTGCCCTGAGGAGCCCATCCCTCTACCACACTGTTAAAAAGCAGTCGCCTCAATGCTATCAGCTTACAGCAACATCGCTAGCTACCTGAACAGTGGTACCAAGAACAAGAGCATTCTTTTTCCCAGAGTAACAGTGCTGCAAGTGCTCGCTGTGCCTCAGGAAGAGTGCAGGGAGAGGGAGACCCTGCCCCTACACCAGGCGCCTGTCTTCCGCAGACTGGAAGCTGCCTCTGGAGACAAGTCGCCGTGAACAAAGACAGAGATCCTTTAGGTCATTCCCACTGAATTATTTGAAAACTTAGCTCTCGCCTTTTCTTCAAGAGTCAATCTAAAATGTGGTCTTTGACAGCAGAGACAAAATCCCTGACATCTGGATACAGGTGTGAAGTCACAGGATGAGCCCCCTGGAGACAGCTATGACATCAGCAGGATGGGCGGGATCATCCGTCCACAGCCCCTCCATCAGCGGAAGAAAGGCTGGGCTGGTGGGAGCTGGCCGCTGGCGCTGGCATCTCCTGCTTCAGACAGGGAGCTGTTGCGTGGCTCCCTGAGGAGGGGGCTGGCACAGGACTCACTCGGAGCCTCAGTGCCGTGGCTTTTGATAAACCCCAACCCCCTCTAACACGGTTGAGTAACTTACACTTGAAGGGCTGCTTTAACTGGCCATCCTGGAAGCTATGGTGGAGACACCTGCGTCATCATGTTGTACTTCCACGTGTTTGGAAACAGTCATTGCATGTGTACATTTCTTCTGTTCATTTCTCCAAATTACAGGAATCCTAAGCAGCGAATTTGTCATTGTTTACAGGGGAGTGATCATACTATAATTGCAGAAATATGTTACTGGAACAAAGTATAATAGAAGTAACAGATGGATATATATTATAGAGCAATTTTGCCTTCCTTTAAATGTGCTTACAGTAAAAGAAACAAATGAAGTTTTAAAAATACATGAGTGAAATATCTCTAAGAAGAGTGCTTTTAAATATTTATCCATTAAACATCAAATGGTCTGCAGAACCCTAGGCTTGAGGGTTTTTGTCTCCAGATTGCATCCCCTGGTTGACTGCATGCCCTGCGCTGAGTAGCCGACCCACCACTGGGCTCACCTTGTGGGTCCCGTGCATCAGGAAGCAGGGGTCAAGGAGACTGGTGCTTTGCCCACCATTCACAGCTGTGATGGGAGGAGCAGGGCCTTGCGTCATGGCCTCATGATTTTCCCCGATTTCTACACTAGGCAAGCTGACCCACCCTTCATCTAAATGACATACTGATTTTATGAGTGAGGGGCCTGGCACTGCGAGAATGCCACCTTTCTGCTGATACCACACTGCCCACAGGATGGGGCATACATTCCCCCCTCGGGTCCTGTAACGTGACAGGGCTATAAGGAGCAGGGAGAACACACAGGTATAGTGTTGATCTCATTCTCACAGAGCTCCGGGAGCTTGAAGGACATGGGGAGAGTTTGCAGTTGACCAAGAGAGGCCTGGAAGAGGGTCCCAGTGGGGACACTTGAAAGATGTTTTGGGTGACATTAAGCCAGTTCAGGGGACGGTGCGGTGGTATGGTAGGTTAATCCTCTGCCTGCAGCACTGGCATTCTACGTGGGTGCTGGTTTGAGTCCCAGATGCTCCTCTTCCAATCCAGCTCTCTGCTAGGGTCTGGGAGAGCAGGAGAAGATGGCCCAAGTCCTTGGCCCCCTGCACCTGTGTGGAGACCAGAAGAAGCTCCTGGCTCCTGGCTTCTGATGGGTTCAGCTTCAGCCGTTGCAGCCATTTGGAGAGTGAACCAGCAGATGGAAGACCTTTCTCTCTATCTCTCCCTCTCACTGTCTGTAACTCTAGTCTCAAATAAATAAATAAAATATTTACAAGAAAAAAACAGAAATGAAAACAAGAGCCATTTCAGGTGGGCGGTAGTGGGGTTTCCTCGGGACCCAGCTGTGTCTGGATGGGATTTCTGGCAGCTGTGCCTCAGTCGCCGGGGGCGGGGTGAGGGGGCAGACACGGCAAAGGAATGAGGACTTGGTGAGTGAGTTTGCTGACTTCAATCGCCCACTCCTCCCTGGCTCCCTCACAATGGGAATCTGCAACCTTCTCCCCTTAAGAGATGGGGGCCACTTCTTGCACTTTGGGATGGACTGTCCCTCTGCCATGGCCTGGTCAACAGGAAGCAGCCACGGTGCTGGCACGCAGGCTGCACGCCTCAGCTTCAACGAGACTGGCAGGCTTCCTCCTGTGTAGGGGCTGGGCCCAGGCTGGCCTTGCAGAGAGTGAACACTGATGGCAACATGACAGAGTGAGCCCATGTATTCAGCTGTAGCCCCTAAGGTGGCACAGGGAGCACAGCCACAGTCCAGAAACCGGGGTTGTCCAACTCACCCGAATGAGTAGGCAATGATAAGTCCCAGTCCAGACTAAGCTGTTACCTTGTAGAGCTATGAAGTGAAAAACAACAGGTGTGGCAATGTTCATAATTCTGCATGGTTTACTACACAGCCCTTGCAATGCTTGTTAAGGGAACTATGGGAGAATGGGAAGGGAGATAAGGACGGGATCATTGGTTGAGTGGAGATATGCCTGTACTAACCACCAGGAAAGGTGAAATCCAAGCTGCCAAAGGAATGTGGTCCCAGGGTAGGCCGGAGGAGCCCCGGTCATGACGACTGTCACTCACAATCCATCACTATGTCCCACTTCAAGTCTCTGTGACTCTTTCTATGGATTGTTGGACAAGCAAATTTAGCTTCCAGGGAGCAACCAACCTGCTGATCCTCTTGGTCAGGAGTCCACTCTGATGCAACTCTGCTCACCTTGTGCACAGAACAGACGAGCACCACCCAGCAGACTGGAGCTGTGCAAGTTAAACAGCCAAGTGCCCGGAAAAGCTGGGCAGCTGCTCCAATAAGGGAGGGGGAATCAGAGAGTCCATTATCCACATGGGTGCTTAGGAAGCCTGAATCTAAGGAGGAACAAATCACTAGCATGACCCTGGACCCTTTGTGCCTGTGTTTTGGCACAAAGAGGAAAACCTGATGGTCAGAGAGAGGCAGGATGTGCGGGACAGGCCAGGACAGGCCACGGGGAGGATCAGGAGCGGCAGCCATCGTCTGTCTCACTGTGTCCCGGCTCAGAGGTTTCGGACGTAGCTGCCCAGCGAGATAACAACCCAGCCCACACAACCGCAGCAAAGCGTGGGGCCAGAAGCTCTGACTGTGGAAAGCCACAGAAGCCAGGCATGGCCAGACACCCAGAGCCAGTTTCTTATCCCTTCTCAGGTAACAATTTGTTCATCTTCAGAAAAAATGCAGACATTCGAGTTTATTCAAGGATATTTCAAAATGTTCATGAAAAATGCAAAGCTGTCAAGTTTACTTTGGTGCCAAAAATTGAAATCCAAGCATGTTGTTCTTAAAAAACATTTTCCATTAACTTTTTGAAGACCCTTTGACGGGGTGGATCTCAACACTTTCTCCATCAAAAGACCATATCGTATGACTCCATTTTTCTGCAAACATTTTGAAGTACTTTGTGTAGCTGAGAGAATATACAATGCGATGTTGATCTGGAAACTGATAACAGGAGGCATTGACACTTGCATGAGCGTTCATCTGAAGCAGCCCGGGGAGCTCCTCCATGTGTGCACAGCAGGCGTCATGCACACAGGCCTGCCGTCCAATCCTCAGGACACCTCCTGGGGAGGCAGCTGACCTGACGCTGCCAGGAGCTTGCTCCTGTTTTGTCCATGAGGGAACTAAAGAAGAGAGCTTGAGTTTTCCAGAGTCATCCTGTTGGCAGCTGGGCAGGAGTGCTCCTAACAGTGGTCCCACTCCATGCAGGTAAGTGTTTCTGTCAGTCACCTATTCCATTCTTGTGCATAAAGAAGGAACAAAACAAGACATGAACACTGGCGGGAGATGATGAGCCAGGGAGAGAGAACCTGGAATTTGTGGTGAGTAGCTCTGAGGATCCTCGTGTGGCATCAGGATCTGTCTTCTGCCACCTACGAAGTATGTGAGGGCCAAGTCCCAACATCCTCATCTGAAATGAGATTCTAGCTCCTCTGCAAATCAGCGTGCTCAGAGCAGCACTTGGGATGGTGCTGTGGGGTAGTAAGCTTAGCCTCCGCCTGCAGCACCACATCCCATGTGGGCACTGGTTTGTGTCCTGGCTGCTCCACTTCCTATTCAGCTCTCTGCTGTGGCCTGGGAAAGCAGTAGAAGGTGGCTCAAGTCCTTGGGCCCCTGCACCCACCTGGGAGACTCAGAAGAAGGTCCTGGCTCCTGGCTTCAGATAGGCCTAGCTCTGGCCATAGTGGCCATTTGGAGAGTAAACCAGCTGATGGAGTATTTTTCTCTCTGTTTCTCCCTCTGTCTGTAACTCTGCCTCTCAAGTTTATTTATTTATTTTTAAGGATTTATTTAATTATTTGAAAGTCAGAGTTACACAGAGTGACAAGGAGAGGCAGAGAGAGAGGTCTTCCATCCGCTGGTTCACTCCCCAATTGGCCACAGCAGCTGGAGCTGCACCCATCCAAAGCCAGGAGCCAGGAGCTTCTTCCCAGTCTCCCACATGAGTGCAGGAGCCCAAGGACTTGGGCCATCTTGTACTACTTTCCAGGCCATAGCAGAGAGCTGGATGGGAAGTGGAGCAGCTGGGATGCCCATATGGGATGCTGGCACTGCAGGTATGGCTTTACCCACTAGGCCACAGCGCCAGTTCCTCAAATAAATTTTAAAAAATATTTTTCTAAAAAAAGAACAGCACCATACATATAAGTTTATTTATTTGAAAGAGTTACATAGAGATGGGGAGAGAGGGGGAAAGAGAGAGAGAGAGAATCACAACTGCTGGTTCACTCCCTGATGGCTACAACAGCCAGGGCTGGGCCAGGCAAAAGCCAGGAACCAGGGGCTTCACCTGGGTCTCCCATGTGGTTGGCAGGGGTCCAAACACTTGGGTCATCTACTTCTTTTTCCAGGCCATTAGCAGAGAGCATCCATGACATGAACCAGTGCCCATTCAGGATTCCAGTGTCACAGGCAACTGCTTTACCTGCTACACTACAACACCGGCCTCCAAGAGTGGTTTTTATTATTAATGTGCAAGAACAGAGACTTAATTAAAAACACATCTTGCTTAATTAAAGCCTCCACATACTGAGACATTATTAGAGACTGGGAAAGAGAAAGCTGCAGAATGCAAGAAAACATCCAGCAGAAATTAATGGAAGGCAGCAAAATTATGTGAGAGTGGGATCTGGCAGAAGCAAGACTGGAGAACCTTGATGTCAGATCGCAGACAATTCTGAGTCATGTGCTATAAAAGTTAATGGGGAGTTTTGCGTCTTTTGTTTAGAAAACAAAACTGATCATAATAAAATCTGAATTTTTTATTGCAAGCTGACAGTCCCATGATGAAATACAGACCTGGGGGGTGGATGCTGTGGTGCAGTGGGTTAAGCCACTGTTTGTGAGGCTGGCATCCTCTTAGCAGAGCACTGGTTCAAGTCTGGCTACTCCACTTCTCCAGCTTCCTGATGATGTACCTGGGAAGGCAAAAGAAGACGGTCCCAGTGCTTGGGCCACTGCCACCCATGTGGGAGGCCATGATGGAGTTCCTGGCTGTTGGCTTTGGCCTGGTCCAGATGTGGCTTTTGCACTCACTTGGTGAGTGAACCAGTGGAGGAAAGATCTCTCGATCTCTCTCTCTCTCCTTCTCTCTCTTTCTCTCTGCCTCTCAAATAAATAAATAAAGCTTAAAAGAAAAGCAAAATGTGTAGTCCTGAAACTTGAGAGGCCGGGAGTAGAGGCTTCTGTGGGGCTGGGAGGTGTCAACATGAGCTGAGCTAGGATTGCAGAGAATGGCTGCTCAGGGTGGTCTGGCGGAGCAGCCCCTGGAGGACTCAGCCCGAGGAGCAGGGAAGAAGCAGGGAGAGAGCGAGGGCTGCGAAGTCAGCTCCCAGCATCAGGCTGCACAGAGAGGGGGCAGACGGGAGGACAGAGTGGCCATCAGGGGATGTCAGGGGAACTGTGTGGAGACATACAGAGGGTGCAGCCACAACTGCACAGCTCACAAGTTCTTGAAGAAGAGTGACCAGGAATCCTGTCCACCTCCCTTGTGGGAAACCAACGTAGGCTCCTCATGGCCCCTGGGAGTAAGCCCCAAAACTTCAGAAGCCAGATGGCAAGCCGGCTCTGTCCCTGCCCCATCCCGCCTCTCCCCAGGATGCCCAGACAAACCTCGGCCTTGAACAGCAGCTGCCCTTGCTGCTTCCCTATCTCTGCTCTCAATGGATTCCCTGGAATTCTGCTTCCCTAGTATGTCCAAGTTGATTCTTACATGAAACAATCGTGCATCGCTCAAGGTGAATCCGCGCGCGGCCTCACAAGTGGGTTTCCCAGGCAACCCCGTAACTGTGACTTTGGAGTCTTCTCTGGGAGCTGGCTGTCGTCCTCATCAGGATCCGTGTTCACTACAATCACAGAGTGTTTGGAACCCGGCAGAGGGAGGAGCTGCGTCTTTGCCCAGGGAACAGCTGTGCAGATGCACAGATGCAGTTGATTAGCTGTGCGGTGTTGCTGATTCCAAGTGATGGTTGTGGCCACTGAGATGCAGCTGGGATGATACGCTTGGCAGTGTCAATTTCTGTGGCATCTTATTCCTGTCCATCACGTTTGCAGTTCTTATGTTTATCCGGTTCCCAGGAATTTTCCTTTTATGACTATTTAGCTCTCATTAGCCGTCTCCTCTGTTAACATAACAGCCATGGGCATGGCTGTTGGCAAGTGGTCGTGAAGGAGAAATATGGAAGGAACTAGGACTCTCAGCACGCAGAGCTGGAGCGCTGAGGCTGGAGGCATTCTCACCTGCATGGAGGCTGGTACTGAGATGACACCGAGTCAAGAACAAACAGTTACATTTCTGAGTGCTCGGTCCTCACTCGTTGGGATTGGGTTTATTTGAACAGTGCTTCCAATGAGATCAGCTAACAAGGGAAATGCCCATGCCAGCCAGAGAGGCTGCACCTGCTGGATGTGCTGTCATCTGTGCTGGAATCCAAGTGGCCAGGTGCTCCTCTGTGCCCCTGCAGGGTGCGGCAGGTTGTGTGGGGCTGTGGCCCCTGGGACCTTCTCTGCTGGTGAGGAGGCATGGTGACAGCCTAGTGCCTTTCAGATTCATGCACACAAATCCCGATGTCGCTTACTTCAGGAAGTCACCTGCAGACCCACCGTGTCGGTACTTTGCTGTTCCTCGCCTGCCCTCTTGTGCAGTTCTGTCTTTAATCCACTGACTATTAGTGGTGCCTCTGGTGAGGGGAGAGGCGAAACAAGAAGGGTGGGCTTTGGCTTTCAGAAGTTGGCAATTACTGAATTAAAAGACATTTGTGTATTGTTAATGGCTGGCATTTCTGGCACATGCCCTCATAATTGCATTTCTGTCTTTGTGTGCTATTCCATTATTGTTTTATAGAATTTCCAAGTATATTGAACTCACTTTTAATGAGAATTGTATCCATATAATGATTAAATAATAGTTTAATAACTATATGAGGTATAAAATTAACTTATCCATATATACCTGTGTAAAATACACAGAATTGGGTACTAAAAAGCATAGGCAAGGAGAAATTTCACTTTTTGTGATGTCAGTACAAGGAGAAAGGTCAGGTTGCTTGATTAAAATGAGAAGCAGTTTATTACAAAGCTCACACAGACCAACCTAAATCTCTGAGAAGGCTTTGTTTATTTTACCCTGGAATAGTTATTTTGTTCCACAACATCCTTGTGGCCCTAATACAATGTTATTCTTTATAAACTCCAGGGACTTCATGTTGAAAAGTTCTGAGTCTTGCCCTGTGATCCCAGAGCCATTAGTACAGCAATGTGGACGTTTGACGAGGGCCCACACTCCACTAAAAGGCACCTTTTTTTTTTGACAGGCAGAGTGGACAGTGAGAGAGAGAGACAGAGAGAAAGGTCTTCCTTTTTGCCGTTGGTTCACCCTCCAATGGCCACCACGGCCGGCATGCTGCTGCCGGCGCACCGCGCTGATCCGAAGGCAGGAGCCAGGTGCTTCTCCTGGTCTCCCATGCGGGTGCAGGGCCCAAGCACTTGGGCCATCCTCCACTGCCTTCCCGGGCCACAGCAGAGAGCTGGCCCGGAAGAGTGGCAACCTGGAAAGAATCCGGCGCCCCTGACCGGGACTAGAACCCTGTGTGCCGGAGCCGCTAAGCGGAGGATTAGCCTAGTGAGCCGCAGTGCCGGCCTAAGGCACCTTTTGTCTATGCATTTTCACCCCATTTCCCTCTGGCATTGGTTACTGAAGACCACACCACAGTGTACCAGTGACTTAAAACATCATGGAAAATCTCAGGGAGACATATTCCACACTGGGCCATTTCAAACAAGATATCCAACATTTGTAAGAACAAGAGAACTATAGTGTTGTCTTATGTCAAAAGCTAGCTTCTGGTGCTGGCACTGTGGTGTATCTGGTAAAGCTGCCACCTGCAATGCTGGCACCTCATAAGGGCGAAGTCTCGTCTGCACCGTTTCCAATCCAGTGCCCTGCTGATGCACCTGGGAAAGCAGTGGAAGATGGCCCACTGCACCCACGTTGCAACCATTTGAGGAATGAGTCAGCGGGTAGAGGACCTCTCTCTCTCTGTCTCTCCCTCTCTCTTTCTCTGTAACTCTGCTTTTCAAATAAATAAATCTTAAAAAATAAACATGCTAGCGTCTCCAGCAGTGATCTGTGCACGTCTGAAAGCCAGAAGTGGATATCAGGTCTTTGTGGTGAAGCGAGACTGGGTTCGCAGAGGTAGTGGATAAAGGGGCTGTTTGTGCTCAGATTCACAGAGAGGCAGTGCTCCAGCATCCTCTGCAAGGTAGTCACGGACATGACGCATTTGCATGTTAAGCCAATTTGGAGGAAATTTTGATTTATAAAACATCAATTGTGGGCTTAAGTATTATTTCTAGTTTTGTTTTGCTTTGTTTTAACAGTCTAAGCAAAGAAACCTTTAGATCGCAAAGACCGGACAACTGAGGCAGGCCCATCACCATGGCTGTAGGCCAGAGGTCAGGACCAGGAGAATGAGCACCTAGGCTGGCTCTCTCTCGACAGGCATTGGATGCGCTGTGCACCAGCCGTGATGCCTCCTGACCAGTGGTGGACGCCTGCTCTGTGGGAGTCCCTTCAAGCCCTCCCTCCACTTACAGCTCCATTTCCTGTGCACGACTCTGATATTAAATAAAAAACAAATGATAACGTGAAGTTTTGTGATAGCTTACTTGGTAGAAAAATCCGGTGCAACATGGAAATGACTGGCCCATATCTGTCTCACTCTGCGTGGACATACATTCATTCTCTGCAGAAATGTTCATGTCTGGTTTGGGTTGCTTTTCCACCCACATGATGCTGACTGTGCTTCTGATTTCTCACATAGACTGGTTTCGCTCAGGTATTGTGTACTTTGCACATGAGTGTTCAAGAATGTGCACACACTTTTCAGATCCTAGATCACCCAGCGGTTCCCTGCAGAGCCGAGTCCAACCTACAGCCTGGGGGAGAAAGGCTGGAGCTGCAGGCCCTAGGGCCCCCACCCCCCGTCTGCGGGCACTGCTCGCGGTGCTGGCCATTGACCAGCAGTGCCGGGCAGGTTTACCCACGCCCAGTCCTTCTCAGTCAATTGCCTGTAACAACAGAGGCATTACACCGATGTGTCTACAGCTCAGAAACAGTAAATTCTCCATAAACAGAAAGTGTCAGCATCATAGAGGCTGCGGGGAGGGGGCTTACTGACCCAGTGAGGGAAAGCAATCGCATGAATGCGGAACTGAAACCCATCTCCTGCTGAACACTGAGTGATAGCGCCACAGACCTCCTCTGGATGTTTAGAATAGAAGGGATTCATTCTCAGTCCTCCAAGAGCAAGGGTCCGGGTCCCCGCGCTCCACCCCAGTTCTCCCCGCCCACTGTCAGTGCTGGGTCATTCGGACCCGTGCCCACAGTGGGCTGCGGCCCTGACCCAGGCCCCAGCCCGGTCCACCCGTGTGACCCGGCCACTCCCACTGGGCTCTGGCTGTTTCCAGGCTTCGTGTCTCAGGGCCGCGGCGACCAGCCCAGGGTGGCAACCATAGGTTGGAAAACTATCAGGGTGGTGAAGCCTCATACAGGTTGTACCTGTATACCGGGATCCATTTCTCGGCAGAGGCAGTGAATCACGCACATTTCCACTCTGCACACACTATCAAGGGGAGGCCTTCTGACTTAACCACTTCAAATGCTGGACCCACGAGAGGGGGATAGGGTCAGCTCCATTCTCGCAGGTGGTTCTGGAGGGGTTAGGGCCAGCACTGTCCTCACAGGGGCCCAGGAGGGGGTTAGGGCCAGCTCCATCCTCACAGGGGTCCAGCAGGGGAATAGGACCAGCTCCATCCTCACAAGGGTCCAGGAGGGGATAGGGCCAGCTCCATCCTCACAGGGGTCCAGCGGGCATTAGGGCCAGCTCCATCCTCACAAGGGTCCAGCAGGGGATAGGGCCAGCTCCATCCTCACAGCAGTCCAGGAGGGGGTTAGGGCCAGTGCCATCCTCACAGGTGGTCCTGGAGGAGCTAGGGCCAGCGCTGTCGTCACAGGGGTCCAGGGGGAATAGAACCAGCTCCATCCTCACAGGGGTCCAGGGGGAACAGAGCCAGTGCTGTCCTCACAGGGGTCCAGGAGGGGGTTAGGGCCAGCTCTGTCCTCACAGGGGTCCAGCAGGGGATAGGGCCAGCTTCATCCTCACAGCAGTCCAGGATGGGGATAGAGCCAGCTCCGTCCTCACAGGGGTCCAGGGGGAATAGAGCCAGTGCTGTCCTCACAGGGTTCCAGGGGGAATAGAGCCAGCTCCGTCCTCACAGGGTTCCAGGGGGAATAGAGCCAGTGCTGTCCTCACAGGGTTCCAGGGGGAATAGAGCCAGCTCCGTCCTCACAGGGGTCCAGGGGGATAGGACCAGCTCCGTCCTCACAGGGGTCCAGCAGGGATAGGGCCAGCTCCGTCCTCACAGGGGTCCAGGAGGGGGAATAGAGCCAGCTCCGTCCTCACAGGGGTCCAGGGGGATAGGACCAGCTCCGTCCTCACAGGGGTCCAGGAGGGGGAATAGAGCCAGCTCCGTCCTCACAGGGGTCCAGGGGGAATAGAGCCAGCTCCGTCCTCACAGGGGTCCAGCAGGGATAGGGCCAGCTCCGCCCTCACAGGGGTCCAGGAGGGGGAATAGAGCCAGCTCCGTCCTCACAGGGGTCCAGCAGGGATAGGGCCAGCTCCATCCTCACAGGGGTCCAGGGGGAATAGAGCCAGTGCTGTCCTCACAGGGGTCCAGGAGGGGGATAGAGCCAGTGCTGTCCTCACAGGGGTCCAGGAGGGGGATAGGGCCAGCTCCGTCCTCACAGGGGTCCAGGGGGATAGAGCCAGCTCCGTCCTCACAGGGGTCCAGGGGGAATAGAGCCAGTGCTGTCCTCACAGGGGTCCAGCAGGGATAGGGCCAGTGCTGTCCTCACAGGGGTCCAGGGGGAATAGAGCCAGCTCCGTCCTCACAGGGGTCCAGGGGGATAGGACCAGCTCCGTCCTCACAGGGGTCCAGGGGGATAGGACCAGCTCCGTCCTCACAGGGGTCCAGCAGGGATAGGGCCAGCTCCGTCCTCACAGGGGTCCAGGAGGGGGAATAGAGCCAGCTCCGTCCTCACAGGGGTCCAGGGGGATAGGACCAGCTCCGTCCTCACAGGGGTCCAGGAGGGGGAATAGAGCCAGCTCCGTCCTCACAGGGGTCCAGGGGGATAGGACCAGCTCCGTCCTCACAGGGGTCCAGCAGGGATAGGGCCAGCTCCGCCCTCACAGGGGTCCAGGAGGGGGAATAGAGCCAGCTCCGTCCTCACAGGGGTCCAGGGGGATAGGACCAGCTCCGTCCTCACAGGGGTCCAGGAGGGGGAATAGAGCCAGCTCCGTCCTCACAGGGGTCCAGGGGGATAGGACCAGCTCCGTCCTCACAGGGGTCCAGCAGGGATAGGGCCAGCTCCGCCCTCACAAGGGTCCAGGGGGAATAGAGCCAGCTCTGTCCTCACAGGGGTCCAGGGGGAATAGAGCCAGTGCTGTCCTCACAGGGGTCCAGGAGGGGGATAGGGCCAGCTCCGTCCTCACAGGGGTCCAGGGGGAATAGAGCCAGCTCTGTCCTCACAGGTGCTGCACAGGCCGGCGGGGATGGTCGTCCTGTTCATTCTTCTTATTTCCAACATCAAGATTTAACATGAGTTATTTCATAAAGAAATTACCCACTGTGTTGTTTAAAAGGAACCTCTAGGAAGCCAGGCGTTGTTCTGCCGAGGGTCCTCACCGGAGCTCAGGCTGGAGATGAGAACGAGCCTGTGGGCTGCCTGGGGACAGGTTCTATGCAGACAGAAGGTGCTGTCCTCACCGGGTTAGCCGTGGTCACCAAACCAAACCAGAGGGAGGCGTCTCTGTCCCGCTTTGTCTTGAACATCAGGAAAGCCACTCTGCATTCCCAAGTCTGATCTCCCAGTCATGCAGGAACTCTAGCCTCTCTGCCCTTGGCTCGAGGGGCTTGTAGGGGACGTACCCTGGGTGCTGTGTGAGGTAGGGGATGCACCCCTGGGTGCTGTGTGAGGTAGGGGACGTACCCTGGGTGCTGTGTGAGGTAGGGGATGCACCCCTGGGTGCTGTGTGAAGTAGGAGACGTACCCTGGGTGCTGTGTGAGGTAGGGAGGGCACCCCTGGGCTCTTGGGTGGAGTAGGAGAGGGCTCCCATGGGTGCTGTGTGAGGTAGGGGATGCACCCCCGGGTGCTGTGTGAAGTAGGGGATGCACCCCTGGGTGATGTGAGAGGTAGGAGAGGGCTCCTCAGGGTACTGTGTGAGGTAGGGGACGTACCCCTGCGTGCTGTGTGAGGTAGGGAGGGTCCCCTGGGTGCTGGGTGAGGTAGGGGGGTCCCCTGGGTGCTGGGTGAGGTAGGAAGGGGACCCTTAGGTGCTGTGTGAGGTACGGGAGGGCACCCATTGGTGCTGTGTGAGGTAGGGAGGGCACCCCTGGGCTCTTGGGTGGAGTAGGCGAGGGCTCCCCTAGGCGCTGTGTGAGGGTTGAGGAGGCAGGACCTGCAGCGGGGACAGCTTTGTTTGAGCACAGGGCTGGAGGAAGGCAGGGTGTCCATGAGGGTCTTCAATATGGTCCAGGGGATATGTGTTCTCTTCTGATTCTTTCTCTGTGTGTGTGTTTTTTTTTTTTTTAAGTACTGTCCTGCTTCATTGTCCTGGGATCCAACTCTATTTCCTGAGAGAAGAAATAAGAGGAATAAGGAATATTTTCATAAAGGTCCCAGAGCTTCATCCTCTGTCCTCCGTGGTCATGGTGCGGGGATCTTCAGACTGAGGGATCGAGCAGCCAGGGCTGCATGGGCTCAGGCACCCACTTCCGTGTCTGCTCACTTCTGTTGCAGCATGAACATTATTTAGTTTGGTCCCACACTGTGTTGTCAGGAGGAACTCCAAGAAATTAAAATTCACTGGAAATCATTGGCCAATCCCAATGGCATGGAGTAGACCCCTTCCCACAGGACAGGCTTGTGCGTGGTCCAGCTGCCACGTGGTGACTGGGGGACGCTGCTCTGGCCACTCCTGGGGCTGGCACAGAACCTGGGGGAAGCCCCTCAGGCTGGGGCCTTTCACCGTGCTGGGCACTTGTGACCGTTGAACTTCTTATCCTACTCCCAGATCAATGACCCCAGTCCCCTGAGAATGGCACTTCTTCCCTCAGCTTCTTTTCCTTCATCCCACCCACCGGAAGTGAGAGTCGCCTGCAGTAGCTGACGTCTTGGCACCAGGCTCTGCCAAATGCGCTCCTTCTGAGATCTGCTCAGCAATAAAAAGTAAATTCTAGAGGCTTGAGAAAATGCTACTGAACACACAAGGAGCTGTCCCTTCCTGCACTATGGACAGTGCATCCCACGCTTAGACACGGAGAGGCAGGCAGTGTCAGGCCCATGTCTGCTAAGTTTCTGTTGGGAATAGAAGCCACACTTACAGACTGTTTAGACCAAGGAAGGGCCTCCTAGTTCTCAGTGCAGGCTCCTGGCACTATTTCCTTCTGCTCACGTTTGGGCTACCATAATGCTTACAACCTTTCTGAATACAAGAAGCAGTGGTTGTTTCAGAAGACCTTATTTTGTGTTAAATGCATTAATATCGTTGTGTCGTTAAAAGACTTAATGAACTTCCATAATTGCCTAAACTAAATCCAGGGCGTAATTAACTGCTGGAGAACTCCTATTTCTTATCTTCCAAGTTAATTGTAATGTCACAATTTAATTGTATATTAAAGGCTTTCTGGTAGACCTCAGGATAAATTTGTAACTTGGAATTTTCTTTGCTCCCAGGTGTTCCCTTCAGGGCTTTTCCTGCTGGGCTCTGCAGTCAGAGGTGAGACACCTGCCCCTGCCTGATACAGACGTCCCGCACCCTCCCCTGCACGATCTGCCACAGTGTGGGTGTGGGGCTTACAGACCACCAGGTAGCTCGTGGCAGGAAATCAGGGTTGACTTTTGTTTGTTTTTAAGAGTTATGATCTCCAGTGTTCATCTGTAAGTTATAGTTTTTAAAAGATTTATTTATTTTATTTGAAAGGCAGAGTTACACAGAGAGAGGAGGAGAGGCAGAGAAGAGAGAGAGAGGTCTTCCTTCCACTGGTTCACTCCCCAATTGGCCACTATGGTCGGAGCTGCACAGATCAGAAGCCAGGGGCCTGGAGCTTCTTCCAGGTCTCGCATGTGGGGTACAGGGGCCCACGGACTTGGGCCATCTTCTCTTGCTTTCCTAGGTCATAGCAGAGAGCTGATTTGGAAGTGGAACAGCTGGGTCTCGAACCGGTGCCTATATGGGATGTCAGCACTGCAGGCGGCAGCTTCACCCACTATGCCACAGCGCCAGCCCCTTTAGGTTGTATTTTTTGTGTGTAATTTGTTCTCTTTTACAACAAGACTCCTCAGTACTAGAAGATGAATATCATGTGCTTTCCTTATGTTAACCCTTATATTTGTTAAAGATATTAATAATTATTTGTTTCAATTCATTTATAAAAAAAGAATCTGACTTGTTTGCTATTTCATTAATGATTGGTGTTGTCTTGTATTATTATTATTAGGTAAACTACTGCAAATCTTTTTTTAAAAGCCTCAATTTTTTCAGTGTAGAATACCTTGGTTGAAAAAAGTGATTCATATTCCATTTTTTAAGATTCATTTTCTTTATTTGAAAAGACAGAGTTACAGAGAAAGGTAGAGAGAGAGAAAGAGGTCTTCCATCCACTGGTTCACTCCCCAGATTGCCACTTTGGCCGGAGCTGCACCAATCCAAAGCCAGGAGCCAGGAGCTTCTTCCAGGTCTCCCATGTGAGCACAAGGACCCAAGCACTTGGGCCATCTTCCACTGCTATCCCAAGCCATAGCAGAGAGCTGGATCAGAAGAGGAGCAGCCAGGACTAGAACCGGTGCCCATATGAGATGCCGACGCTTCAGGCTAGGACTTTCACCCACTGCACCACCACGCAGGCCCCTCATATTACATTAAGATCATCAGTACATTGAAAATTCTCAGAAGTCAGAACATTCAACTTTTCTGTATGCTTTTTGGTTTTGCTAGGGAATATGGAAACTGTGAACCACAGTGAAGACGGATCAGGTGTTCTCAAAGTGATCAGTTGTTGTGTGTAGCAGCACAGCAAGCACACGGGCATGGAGAGAAGAACAAACAAGGTGGACCTGAGAGCAGAAGGACTCCTGCATGATGGGTCAGGCATATCCTGGTCAGCTCTGCAGGTGGACTCTTGAAGGGTCAGGGAGAAGGGGCTGTCCGATTGCAGCCGGTTTCCTGGAGGGAGGGCAACCGGGAGAGAGAAGCTGTGAAAGAACAGGGAACCCAGACAGGAGGCCACCGGGATGCAGCTGAGACAGGCAGGCCTGTCCTCCAGCCCAGAGATGGGGTTGGGAGAGGTCATCCGATATGGGGCAGAATTTGCTGATGACCTGAGTTGGGAAATGAAAATAAACTGCAAAGTCACTACTGGCCCCAACAAGGAGTGTTGACAAGGAGTGTTAACACTTGTGCTCTGCTAGAGGATGGATGCAGAGCTGAGTTGAGGAAGAGATGCAGAAATGGAAAATTTAATCTGGACGTGGTAAGATTCTTGGTAAAGGATCCTGGGGCCAGCACTGTGGCATAGCGGGTTAAGCCACTGCCTGCAGTGCTGACATCCCAAATGGCACCAGTTTGAGTCCTGGCTGCTCCATTTCTGATCCAATCCCTGCCAATGCACCTGGGAATGCAGTGTAGGATGGCCCACGTGCTTGGGCCCCTGTACCCATGTCAGAAACCCAGGGAAGCTCCTGGCTCCCGGCTTCTGCCTAGCTCACCCTTGGCTGCTGTTGTTGCCATTTGGGGATTGAACCAGCTGATGGAAGACCTCTCTCTCTGTCTCTCACTTTTTCTCTCTGTAAGTCAGCCTTTCAAATAAATAAAATAAATCTTTTTTTAAAAAGATCTTTTGCAGATGGCAAGTAAGGAGGTCAAGCAAGCAGTGGACACAGGTGGGGCCAGAGCCGCCTGTCAGGAGCAAGTGCTGCTGAGGCTGTGGATGCTCCAGGAAAAGGTGGCCGGGAGCAGAGGAACAAAGACCTAAAGTGCTCTGTGTGTTGCTCATTCACGGCTTCTCCTGGTGCTTTTGTGAACTGCATTGTCTCCATTCCGTATGCATTCTAGTTGCAGGGAGATGATAAAGTCAACTTCTACTCCAGTTTTTAACAAGTGCTTTGTTTTGATTCACAGTGATCTGATTTAATACTGCACTTCAGATTACCCAAGCTTTAGGTTGACTTTGCTTGTATTTCTCTCACGTTTGCTAAGTAAAAGTCAATCTTAGCTTTGATTCAGAGAGAATTTCTTTTAAAAGATTACTGTAATAAGAGGAGGAAGGTAATGGAAATAGGGGAGAACTACCCAACTATGAGATCTGTGTTACAAAAATGAAGCAAAAAGGACTTTTCTTTCTGCACGTGGGGGTTTGTATGAGCAGTGGTGTGACAGGTAAGTGATATGGCTGACAGGTAAGTGGTGTGTCTGACAGGTAAGTGGTATGGCTGACAGGTAGGTGGTGTGGCTGACAGGTAAGTGAAATGGCTGACAGGTAAGTGGTGTGGCTGACAGGTAAGTGATATGGCTGACAGGTAAGTGGTGTGACTGACAGGTAGGTGGTGTGGCTGACAGGTAGGTGGTGTGTCTGACAGGTAAGTGGTGTAACTGACAGGTAAGTAGTGTGAATGACAGGGAAGTGGTGTGGCTGACAGGTAGGTGGTGTGACTGACAGGGAAGTGATATGGCTGACAGGTAGGTGGTGTGGCTGACAGGTAGTGGTGTGGCTGACAGGTATGTGGTGTGGCTGACAGGTAAGTGGTGTGGCTGACAGGGAAGTGGTGTGGCTGACAGGTAGGTGGTGTAACTGACAGGTAGGTGGTGTGACTGACAGGGAAGTGGTGTGGCTGACAGGTAAGTGGTGTGAATGACAGGTAGGTGGTGTGACTGACAGGTAAGTGGTGTGGCTGACAGGTAAGTGGTGTGGCTGACAGGTAGGTGGTGTGACTGACAGGTAAGTAGTATGGCTGACAGGTAGGTGGTGTGTCTGACAGGTAAGTGGTGTGACTGACAGGTAGGTGGTGTGGCTGACAGGTAGGTGGTGTGGCTGACAGGGAAGTGGTGTGGCTGACAGGTAAGTGGTGTGACTGACAGGTAGGTGGTGTGGCTGACAGGGAAGTGATGTGGCTGACAGGTAGGTGGTGTGTCTGACAGGTAAGTGGTGTGAATGACAGGTAGGTGGTGTGGCTGACAGGTAAATGGTGTAACTGACAGGTAAGTGGTGTGACTGACAGGGAAGTGGTGTGACTGACAGGGAAGTAGTGTGGCTGAAGGTAGGTGGTGTGACTGACAGGTAGGTGGTGTGGCTGACAGGTAAGTGATGTGGCTGACAGGTAAGTGGTGTGGCAAGCAAGGTGGTCAGGGTACTGTTTTGGGGGGTGAGTTGATTTTTGGGGGGTCCCAAAGAGGGGTTGCTCTACTTTCTGCTGCTGTGCAGGCTCAAGGGAGGTCCAAGAACAGGGCGTTAGCGGGGGGGGTGAGTCATGACTGGGGCTTGGTTGGGTCAAATGAGGAGGTGCTGTGTCCAGGATGCAGGAGACCAAAGCATGGGCACTCCACAGCCTGGACCTGGCCTGACACACAGGAGATTATACTTCTGACCTGTGGGCACGGGGCCCTTGGCAGTGAGTTGGACATGGGATGGGGCCTTCTAATCCATGGCTATCTCCAGGGGCCCCGACACCGGTGACATCCAACACCAGCAACATCAACACCAAACCAATTTCTTCATACTTTTTTTTTTTTTTGCTTTTTCATCTTTATTCTGGGAGAAAGCTCTGGAGATGATTCTGGACACTGATGATTGTTTTTTATGCCATTCAATCTTCTATCTTATTCAGTTCCAAGTAACAATTTCAAGTTTGCTACTATACTTTCTTTTTCCTTGAAATTTTTGCAGTCATGTCCTGAGAGATTTCTCCATTTGTCTCATCCTATTTTAGGCATGTGTCCTAGACACGTTTTTATGGAAGCTTTGTCTTGTGTCCTTTTGCATGTACTGGGACTCTTAGTAAATTTTGTTCTCATTTTTCTAGGAAGCTTTCGGAGCTACGACACTCCTTTGACTTTTCATGGTGAATCCTGGATTTCTGTTGTGTCTTATAAATCCTCTGTGTTTTCTTAAAGCGTTTATTATGGTCAGATTTTCCCTTCATTTGGTCTGTAATGACAATGGCTATGTATTCAGTATCTTTTTTAAAGATTTATTTATTTATTTGAAAGAGTTACACAGAGAGAGGAGAGGCAGAGAGAGGGTGGGGGGACTTCCATCCACTGGTTCCCTCCCCAGTTGGCCACTATGGCCAGAGCTAGGCCTATCTGAAGCCAGGAGCCAGGAGCTTCTTCTGAGTCTCCCATGTGGGTGCAGGGGCCCAAGAACTTGGGCCATCCTCTACTGCTTTCCCAGGCCATAGCAAAGAGCTGGGTTAGAAGTGGAGTAGCTGGGTCTCGAACCGGCACCCATATGGGATGCCAGCGCTTCAGGCCATGGCATTAACCTGCCCACATATTCAGTATTGGTCGCCATCACTGAAGGGAGGAGCTGAGTGGGGGCACACACCTCAGCCTCATCATGGCCCCTGCCCTCCTGGCTCACGGCTTCCCTTGTCCTCAGTCCTCTGACACTCAGACTCTGGCGCACGGCCAATGTGGAGACTCTTCAGTTACTGATTCCCTTCCCTGTGCTCTCCACTGACACGCTGTCTGTGGAATTCCTGACACGGAAGCCTCTTTCTGCGTTGTGCACCACCTGGCTTCACGCCGCCAACTTTGCACCTGTAGGTTTGACAGGCGGAGACGGTGAGCAGCAGACCTCTGGGAAGCAACTTCTCCCGGCACACAGCACATCGTCCTGGGGCAGTCGCTCTGCTTCCTCTGCTTCTACCCACCTTGTTACAGGGCTGGGTTCCGTCCAGATCCATGCATCAGGTTAAATCTGATCTTCATCCCTTGGGTTGTGCAGTCTCTTCAGGTTATTCTCAGTTACCCACTTTGCACAGCACTTTCTCATCTCTCTTAAGGGAATCTGCAGGCTGCTGGGGAGGAGGGGAGGCAGGAGCCACATCTGAGGGAACTGGGTGGGGCTGTTGGCCACACACCATTTGTGCCGAAAACCCAGTGTTCTCACTCTGATGCCAAAGGAAGCAGAAGCCAACCTGGGTGATAATCCCGACTCAGCCCTATGGATGCCTCCAGTCAGCCCAGATGAGGATCGTGGCAACTGGGACTTTTATTTTTCTGTACTGAGATATTATCTGAGGGCAAATTAAGAAACATAAAGAATGTGCTTGAACAGCTTTTAGGACTGTGTAATGTACTACAGTAACAGCATGCTCAGCTTGCATCTCGCTCAACCTCAAGTAGAAGAATTGCGGGGATTCATACAGCACACAAGCAAAGGAATAAACTTTCAGAAAAATCAGCACATGAAAGCTTTCACAGCAACTTCTGAACTTTCTGGCCGCGTGGGAACTCGGTCTTGCTGTCTGCATCTTGTCTCTTTGAAGACCATCTCCACAGGGCTTCCCTGTCAGATGTTCTAGCCCTACACCGCGTACTGGCATCTAAATCACTCAGCTGAAATAAAACGCTTTCAAGGCACATAGTAGATATTGTGGCTGAATGTTCTAAAAGCATTTCTGGGTTGCAGTTTGCATGGGATACGTGTAATACAATTATTGTTATGCAATTAAATCGGGTGAGTAAAATTAATTTGATATGGATTTAATGACCATATTTTAAATCATTAGTGTATACTCTTCCACATGTTTTTGATATCAAGACAACTATCAGATTAATAGTTAGCCATACCCTAATTTGTTTTTTCTAATCATGTATGCATTATAAATTAATAAAAGTTCTAATTGGTTTGGTATCTACATAGAAGTTGAATATTTAAGGGATGCCAAGATGCTAAATAGTCAACTTTTTAGGATTTATTTTAAAAACCACCCCTGTAGGAGAGGCTGACTTCTGGTGGTGAGTTTTAGCTAAAGACTTCCCAAAACTTAAGCTGTAGCAATCCCTGCGGAGTGTTCCCCTTTAAACTCTATCTCACTTTGCTTTTATTTCCATAGTAACAGCTAGCACAGGAGTGCTCCAACCATTCTGCCAGTTAAGACCCAGTGCTGGCCTACAGCACACACTGACAGTTTTCTGTCAAGTCATCCTGATGCACACAATGCTGGCCTACAAGTGCAGAGTGACTCAGCTTTCTGCCAGCTCATCCTGGTACACACAGTGACTCAGCTTTCTCTCAGTACATGCAGATGCACACAGTGACTCAGCTTTCTGTCAGCTTGTACTGGCGCACACAGTGACTCAGCTTTCTGTCAGCTTGTACTGGCGCACAGTGCTGGCCTCCAATAGGAACTGAATGTCTTCATCACAGTTTCTCTCCTTTTGTAATTTCAAATAGCACCACATTAAAAATTTAACAGTTCAGCCCATTTGTTATATCAGGTAATTACATTTTTCAAGTTTGATAATCCTTCTGTATATATTTAATATGGAGCATCTCTTAGTCAAGGTAAGTATCTTTCATTTAATCTTTGCCTGTATCCTCTACCTTCGAAGGTTAATAGCTTTTACAAGCTTACTTAAGGTAGGATTCTTGCACCCTAGCAATCATGTTTAGTGAGGAAAAATCCATGAGCAACAATGTTTTTAAAGTAACATATTTAGATGGAGTCTTCACAAATTATGAGTGATTTATAAGAGAGAGAAAACCAGGTTTGAATCAGGAAGAAACCTCCATGTGATTGAGCATTTTCAGAAAGAAAAGTTAGGGGAAGCTATTTAGGAAGAACAGAGTCACAGAGGACAGAGCTGGACAAGGCCTCAGTATCCAGGACAAGCAGGTAGTTTAAGACATCGAAAGAGGAGGACAGGTGACACGTGAGGTTCTGAAAATAAGTCAGCATATGCAATTACATGAAAATACAGTTGTGAGAGTTACGCTAACTTAAAGGTAAGAGCTTATCTGAATTTAGCCATCAGAAGCCAACACATTCTCAAAGAAAGGAATCTCGACATTTCAACGTGTGTTTGGGAAAAATGAGAATGGCAAGAGCATTCAAGGGAAGGGCGGACACAGAAGTGCACCCGGAACAGCTACGTGGTTCACTGGGAAGCAGAAGTGGCCAAGACTCTGTGCTCCACACAGTGTGAAGAGCCGGGAGGGGGCAAGGATGCTCCAGGCATGGGTGCACGGAGGAGTGGAGGATGAAGTCACACCAGCGCTGGGTGTGGATGGAGTCACACCAGCGCTGGGTGTGGATGGAGTCGCACCAGCGCTGGGCTTGTGTCTGCCTCTGGCAGAGGTAGGAAAGTGCGGAGCAGAGGTCAGGGCGTGGCGTGTGGAAAAGCTCACTATTCTACTCTAATGCCCAGGTGGCCTGGGGATTTTTTAATCCATCACAAGTTCTGCTGTCTGATATTAGCTACCACAGGGCTGTTTGTGGTGTCCAGGTTTGTTTGTTTGTGTCGGATACAGCAAGGTGCACAGACCCAGAATGTGCCGTCTTGGAGGAAGAGGTTAGCTTCTCCCTGGGGTCGTCTGGAAGGAGCAGAGGCACAGGGCATGGGAGAGGAATGCAGGCAGGAGTCAATATCGTGGTTTCCTGGGGAGAAATGGACAAGCAACAGAAACACGTTAGGGCTCAATAGTGTAACTGATTCCAAGTGATTCCGGCAGGTTCTGAGCTGTGAAGTTGGTCCCTGCTGACTGGCACCTGGCCCTGGCATCCCAGAGTTGGGAAGCCCAGAAAGGGGGCTGTTTATGCACCTGTCGGTCGGCCTCCTCAAGGGGTGCTCCTGTGAAAGCTGCTTACTGTCTCCAGGAATTAGCGAACGCTGGAAGGGCGCCCCTCCCAGTTCAATAAGCACCAGATGCCAGGCCTTAGGGAGTGTTAGCACGAAGAAGAAACAGTTACTGGGCAGCACCTGAGAAGACACAGTCAATGGAGCACACCAGGGAGAGCTTGAACGCAGAGTGGAAAGCAGTCTGCTGAGTGGCAGCAGGCTTGCAGCAGGCGGAGAGAGGAGCCAGAGGCGGGGTGGGGAGGCCGAGTCAGGCTCCCCAGCGTGGACCCTGGCCGGGAAGGATGACAGTCGTCAGTTTCACCTGCAGATTTCAGCTACAGGGACAAAGGGTCTTCAAAATGTTCATGCAGAAGGTAATCACAAAAAACCACACGTGGATCTCAAAATAAGCTTCTCTTTTCATCTCACTTTACATGAACCTTGTGAAGAACCCTCGTACCTGCTTTCGCAGTTATATCAAAAGTGAAGACAGAAAATCAACCAAAGGTGGGAGACACAGTAAAAAGGGTAGTTTTTTAAATTTGTTCTGCATTTCTGTTCTTCAGAGAATAATTTTAGATTTCATGAAAGGAGTCAAACAATAATTCAGTATTTTAGGTATCTCTAGAATTAAGTGACCTTGGAAATAATAAATCTGGTACACACAGATCTGTGTAGAGTTCCTCACATTTGCCTTTAATGGTATCTGATGAAATTGATAAACTTTGTTAAAAAACTATTTATTTATTTATTTTAAAGACAGAGTTACAGAGAGGCTGAGACAGAGAGAGAGAAAGAAAGAGAGAGAGAGAATCTTCCATTTGCTGGTTCATTCCCCAAGTGGCCACAATGGTCAGAGTTGGGCCAATCTGAAGCCAGAAGCCAGGAGCTTCCTCTGGGTCTCCCACACAGGTGCAGGGGCCCAAGCACTTGGCCCATCTTCCACTGCTTTACCAGACCATAGCAGAGAGCTGGATCAGAAGTGGAGCAGCCAGGACTGGAACTGACGCCCACATGGATACCGGCATTGCAGGCAGCAGCTTTACCTGCTAAGCCACAGCACTGGCCCAACAAACTCTTAAGTAAATACATGTCTGGGATTTGTTAACCTTCAAAATCTGGCTATTTTGTTCTAATAACTCAGAAAGTTAACACTTCAAAATATCTCCTTCTATAATTTGTGTACAGGACAGATGCATGGGAAAGAATTTTTCAATAAACAATATCTGGTTTTGGAAACAATTCACAGATGATTGAAATAAGATGTGATAGTGACGTTTGAACTGACAATTCAGATTGAGTTTTTGTATTTGAACTCAGGACCAAGTGCACACTTCAGGTTCACAATCATTAAGGAAGAGGATTGAAAGACGGTCATAACAACACACATTTACTCTTCTATTTCCAAAAATTCTCAATATAGATTTTAAGGAATAGAAAAACGGTACCAAAGCATATAGGGTAACAATAACCTAGTGCTGGAAGTGTCTAGTACACCCTGCTGAACACACTCACCAGGGGACCAGTTACAGCCCCAGGACCCCCTGCTGAGCACACCCCCAGGGCGTCCAGTTACAGCCCCAGGACCCCCTGCTGAACCACCCCCGGCGGGGGGGAGGGGGGTCCAGTTACAGCGGCACAACCGGGGATGGCAGTGCTCAAACTCTCTTTTACCTCTTATTAACAAAGCACCAAAAACCCTGCAAAAGGAGGCCAAAGAAGTGCGGTAGTTTTTAAAGCTGAGATATTGCCGCAGCGACTGTGTTTGAGAACGGCTGGGTTCCAGGTCCCCCCCATGAGGCCTGTCTGTGTCCAGATGCAAGGAGCCGGGTAGGCAGGAAAGGAGCCGGCAGCTGAGAGCGGACCCTGCCGGGGCCAAAGCTGCTGCCTTGGTCGCGTGAGGTTTCCAGCCCTGGATTTCTCCACACACTGCAGAGGGAGCAGAGCCCACGCCTTCCTCCACAGCTGCCCTGGTGCGGGGCGGGGGAAGGAGGGATCTGGCTTCTCTAACACCAGCAAGCGTCTCCCTGCCTGCCTACCACGGGAAATCTCACGGGCCACGGCTGTCCCTCACAGAGTGACCTCCACCAGGGCACAGGCAGCCCCAGCTGGGCTGAACCTCCCCGGCAGGTGCAGACCGTGGGTGTCTGTCTCACGGGGACTGGGAAACCCAATCAAAAGCAGCTTCCGATCATATTCTGGACTCTCCTCCTTGCCTTCTCGAGAATTCAACTTTCTCCTGTTTTCCCCTCAGGGAGCACACATTGAAGAGGTTCCTTCCTTTAGTGTTTGAGGTAAAAATGTGTTAGTTCAGGAAAGTGAAAGGGTGATAAAGCCGTCCCTGATGTGACAGACCAATCAGCCACACGCACACTGCACTTAAATTGCACGTGAGAACGTCCCTGCTGTCATTGGAACCAATGAAGAGACAGAACAGATCCAATATGCTAATGGTGGTTAGGTAATTGCCCAAATATCCCAGTGCCACGCAGGTCCTCTTACTGAAACTGGAGCTTGTCCTGACTCATATTCCAGTGGCCAGGGGCCAGCGGGAGCCAGGCAGAAGCAGTAGCCGAGGTAGACACAACCCCGTGCCGGTGGCCCCAGCCTGCACTGCACCGCGGTGACCACAGTTTGCCCTCTGGGCTTCATCAGGGGCTTTGGACAACACATTAGGAAATCAGAGTTCTAATGAACAACACACTACTGCTCGAGAGGGAGGCAAAAGGCTCTGTTTTCACTTCGTCGTGTGCCTGAGGCACCTGGACACGCACGTACGGTGCTGACACTTTGGGGTTTGCGTGTCTTGACTCCTTCCATCTTGCAATAAAGCGCCTCTGGGAGCTCAGAACACAGCATCTGGAACTTGCCCCCGGCATCCCTACCCCACCCCAAGACTGGCACATGCTCAAACCCCTTACATAAAGTGACATCGCGTCCGTTTGATGCAAGCCACGCACAGCCCTCTGTGGACCGTAAGTCGTCTCCGCTGTGGAGGAATTCTCTGGTCCCCAGGACCCCCAGCTCTCTGCACACCAGGCAGGAAGTTCAGCCGCCTTTGCAGACATGAAGAGAACACAGGCCCGGGGCAGGTCCACTCCTGGGAAATAAAACAGACATTTTCTCTGTGGCCTTCCTTTTGGGTGGTGGGGAAGGCAACTTCAGCTACTTTGAGATTCATAAGAATTATGCTTTTCTAAAAATTTTATTGAAAGTTTACAAATTTCATGTATTTCATGTAAACATTTAGGAGCATGGCGATACTTCCTACCCCACCCTCCCTCCCGCCCATGTGCCTACCTATCCTCTTCCTCCCTCTCTTATTCCCTCTCTTAATTTTTATAAAGATCTACTTTCAGTTAACTTTACAGTCATAAGATGAACCCTACACTAAGTAAAGAGCTCAGGATATATTATAGAAGAAAAAAAAAAAACACTGTTCCTCAACAGTAGAGACAAGGACTGTTAAAATTCACAGAAACTCAAAACGTCCGTTTACTCCTATACATTACATTTTTGGTATCTGTTAGTTAACCACAGATTAGGGAAAACACAGGTATTTGTCTTTTAGGGACTGGCTTATTTCACTACATTTAATGGTTTCCAGTTGCATCCACTTGTTGCAAAAGACAGGATTTCATTCTTTTTTATGGCTGAGCAGTAGTCCATGGTGTATATATACCATACCAGTCTTCAGCTGCTAGGGTCACTTTCAGATTTATTTTTAGATAGTTTCATGTAACCTCCTTGGAAATAACTTTTAACTCTGAGTGGCATCAAAGAGGTTTATCACATTTTTATTGTGAGGCATGGATTTTTAGAAGCAGGGATGATAAATATCAAGCACTCTTGGTTCTCCGATACCCTCATGTAAATTGGCACCTGGCGCACATACATCCATTTGCTGCAGTGTGACATCGGGATGAGCTGTGGCAAGGCCACCGTCACTCACAAGGGGAAGGCAAGTGAGCCGTGTCACTGG
Source organism: Oryctolagus cuniculus (assembly GCF_964237555.1). Classification (NCBI taxonomy): domain Eukaryota; kingdom Metazoa; phylum Chordata; class Mammalia; order Lagomorpha; family Leporidae; genus Oryctolagus; species Oryctolagus cuniculus. The sequence continues at coordinate 56,967,353 of NC_091447.1, forward strand.
AGACAACCCTACATGGACAGGGCATTAGTTTGTTTTATGCCTCACTGCAGAATGGTACAACAGGAGGGACATTTACTCTCATCTACTCTAACATTTTTATTTTAAAGATGAGGAAATGAAGTTCGGAGAAATCATATTGTTTGCCAAAAGTTACAGAAGGGGTTAATTCCCGTCTTCCATCAGTGCAGATCTGTGTGGAGCTAGCATTCATTTTCCCACAAGAGGGGCATGTGCAGGACCAGTTTACCAGCCCCAGAGAACAGAGCAGTGTGTAGACACGGAGGAGGCCATAGCAGATCGGGATGCTTGCAGACTCATTCTCTGTCGTCTATGGCTGGTTCTCATTCTCTCCCTCCCTCCCTCCCTTCCTCCTTCCACTCCTTCCTCCTTCCCTCTTCTTCTTCCCTTCCTTCCCTCTTTCTCTCACTTGTTCATTCACTCTCTTTTCCTCATTTTTTTTGGTTATGGTCACCGAGGATTTGAGTTGACAAATGTAGTCAAGCACATGCAAATACGCGGTTCCTCCAGGTCCCAATTGCAGCTGTTATTCTTTTCGTTATAATTACATCAGCATGCTAACATGCTTATTTTAGTTCAAAATGTATGCAGTTATTCTAATCTTTAGGTTAAGCATCTCTAAGCATTTCTGGACTTTGTTCCCAGAAAAGGGAAACATGGGTAACTCATACCAATTTTCTGAATCAGGAAAACCAGAAACCTTGAAAATAAACACAAAACCATCCCAGCCACGTTTGGAAGCCGCGGAGCTGGGGCCTCACTGGCCACAGCGTGGGGAAGGGCTAGGAGGAGGCACGGGGCAGCCTGCCTTGCTGCCGTCTGGGTGAGGGATTTTGCTCTTCCCAGAGTGGCAGAAAACTTCCCCTGGGCCATCTCTGGAGGCCCAGAGGGAAGAGGCCAGGACCCAGAGCCTGCCCAGCCTGGGAAAGCCTTGACTCAAGGATCTCCCACAGTATCTTCGGGAGGAAGGGTGGCCCTGCAAGGCCGCAGCTCAGCCCCTGGGATTCTGGGTTCCTGGCCACCTCAGAGACTGATGGAAAACAAAGCAAGGAGCAAAAGCCATCCTGGGTTTCAAGTTATTCCTACAAACTAGTTTGGAGCTACAATGTCTGTTATACAATGTATCCACCCAAAACAATGGACGGAGTGGGACAGCAACAAGGAAAGAAGAGGAAAGCCAGAAGCAGTGAAACAGAGACTGAAAATCAACCTTCAGGACTTCACAAGAAGGTTGTGAAACACAGATTTAAGATATATTTGCTTAAAGAATTAAGTACAAGATTGATGTTAGAAGACAGTTAAAAAACCTATGAAATAGCAAAATAGTACAATGGAAATGAAATCATTAAATTTAAGAACTAATATAGGAGCCAGCACTGAGGCATAGCAGGTAAAGCTGCCACCTGCAGTGTCAGCATCCCATATGGGTGCCAGTTTCAGTCCCAGCTGCTCGACTTCTGATACAGCTCTCTGCTACAGCCTGAGAAAGCAGTAGAAGATGGCCCAAGTGCTTGGGCACCTGAACCTGCATGGAAGACCTGGAAGAGGCTCCTGGTTTGTGGCTTCACATCAGCACAGCTCCAGCTGTTGTGGCCATCTGGGGAGTGAACCAGAGGATGGAAGATCCCTCTCTCTCTCTCTCTCTCTCTCTCTGCCTTTGCCTCTGTAACTCTGCCTTTGGAAGAAATAAATAAATCTTTAAAGAAAGATCAATGCATAAATTTCACAGCAGCATTGACACAATTGAAGTAATAGTAAATTGGAAAATGTGTGAGAAGATGGCTCGTATCGTAGTTTAATGATAGAAAAAATTTGAAAGAATGAGAGAGAGAAGTGAGGAAGGGTGTTAAGAATTGTAACGTGCATTTTGCTGGAGTCCTAGAAAAAGGAGAGAGACCACAAGACTGAGGCAAATCTTGGAAATACAAGAGCTGCTTACTTTCTAATGTTGGAGAGTGACAGAAAATCGAATATCACCCAGAACTATGAGCAGCTGGCTAAAATTGTGAATAAATGGAAACTTAGACAGTAATACAGAAGTGGTAGAAAAGAGGAAGAGAGCATCTAAGTAAGTAATCAGAGAAAACAAAAGATTACCTTCAGATTTAAAGTAAAGTGGCAATTGTCTTTTGACAGGTAGAAATTAAATAAAATGGAAGGGTATCCATGATGATCTGGGAGGAAGACGCCTGCCCACGGCTCTATTGGAGGTCACTACATCCTTTAATGACACAGAAGAAGTTTAAACAATGACATTTCAGACTAATGAGAACTAACAGAATTCATCACGACCTGAATCATATGAAAAGAAATGCATTGTGAACGGAAAAAATGACCAAGTGGAAGAACGGAGACATTTGGAAGAAATGAATAGAATTACACAATTCAAAAGGCAGAGTTCAATGAGAAGGGAACAAGAGAAGCCATGTTTCTGAGAGGGCACACACACACACACACACTTCAGGACAGAAGCTCGTTCCCTCTTCCTCACGCAGAACATATCTGGGGGATTCATGTATAGAATATGTAAAGCAGACTGAGGCTTCGTAAGACAAATGATATAATGGAAAAGCTGGCAACTATTTAAGCGGGCATTCCATCAGAGACACACCAACAGCTAATGTGCACATGAAAACATGTCATTAGTCATCAAGGAACTGGGATTAACAGTAGCAATGATGTGTACGAGGAAGGCCAATATTTAAGAGACCAATCAGGGAGCAGGCATTTAGCCTCGCTGTTAAGATGCCATGAAGACACCACATCAGCAGACCTGGGTGTGGTTCCTGCTCCCGCTCCTGACTCCGCTTCCGACCAGTGCAGCTCCAAGAGGCAGCAGTGATTGCTCAGGTAATCAGGCTTGGGTTGAGTTCCTGCCCCCCAAGCCCCAGCTTCAGCCTCAAGGCAGCACTGGCCCTTCCGGGAATTTGGAGAGTGAACCAGTGGACGCAAGCTAGCATGCCCCGTCTGCCTCTCAAATAAGCAGGACTAACCATACTGCGTAGGATAAGCAGGCGAAGCAACGAAAACCCTCAGAAAGCTGGTGGGAGTTTACAAATGAGACACCTATTGACAGTTTCCTTAAACGCTGGGTATCAATACAGTCAGTTCCGCTGTGAGGAAGTTTAAAATACCACAGTGCAGTGGTGGGGGCTGTGGCACAGCGGGTAAGCCAACGCTAGTGGTGGCTCTTGTGGCATCCACAAGAAGTCTCCAACTTCCGCCAGCCTCCGGCTAAGATGTCTGGGCAGACGGCAAATGACAGACCAAGTACTTGTGCTCCTGCTGACCGCTTGGGAGACCTGGAGGGAACTCCAGGTGCCTGGCTTCAGCCTGGCCCAGTCCTGGCGGATGTGGTATTCTGGAGAGTGAATCAGCTTATGGAAGATTTATTTTTTTAAAGATTTATTTATTTATTTGAAAGTCAGAGTTACACAGAGAGAGGAAAGGCGGCGGGGGGGGGGGGCTCTTCCATCCTCTGGTTCACTCCCCAGTCGGCCGCAATAGCTGGATCTGCACTGATCTGAAGCCAGGAGCCAGGAGCTTCTTCCACGTCTCCCATGTGGGTACAGGGGCCCAAGGACTTGGGCCATTAGAAGATTTCTCTCTCTCTCTCTCTCTCTCGTGTATATGTATGCGTGTGTCTTTACATCTCTCTGTCACTCTACTTTTCAAATAAAATATTCAATAAATATTTTTACAAAGAAGTATGAGTTACAACAAATCGAGGAAGTGGCAGGCATTTGGCTAGGAGTTACGATGCTCACCCTCGTTATCAGAGCACCTGGGTTCCTTTACTTGATCTGGTTTCTGACTCCAGCATTCCTGGGATGCAGACCCTGGGGAGGCAGTGGAGAGGGTTCAAGTGCTGGGGTCTCTGACACCCATGTGGGAAGCCTGAGCTGAGTAATCTGGTCCTGGCTTGGCTGTCATCACTGAGCACATCTGGGGTTTAGCCAGTGGGTGGGAGCTCTCTATCTGTCTCTCCAGCTCTCTGCCTCTCAAGTAAATACAAATTTAACATTTACAGCACAAAGTAGGGACTTCAAAATCCCCAACAAAAAGAATCATATATAGTCTTAAAAGGTACTTGGATGAAAACCCTGCATATTGATTTTCCTGACAATTTAACTTCATGTAATTGATTGACAACTCAGTAAGATGGATAACTTTAAGGTACACTTAAAATTTTCTCATAACTCAGTGATAGCCATCACTACAATTAAAAAACAACTGAAGGCCCTGAGCACACACTTCTCCAGAGAAGGCACACACACACACCTGATAGTCTCACAACAAAATGTGCTGCACCACTATTTATTAGGGAAATCAAGTCAAAGCCATGGGCAGAACTCATTCACGCCTTTACCATGACAGTAATTCAGAGAAGAAAATACGAGAGCAGCATGGGTGTGGAAACCCAGGGGTGATGTGAGCCTGCGTCGCCTCCCAGGAAATGATGGCGCTGTCATGTGCACATCGGGGTGCACACAGAAAGGAGGGCCTGTTACCCTCATGTCAAATAACATGTTAGGTGTATGTTAACAAGGTAAAAATTCTCTTAAACCCCTTTACTTCTTGACAAAATGCTGTCCCTGTGTGTGCTGTCCGACGTTGATGTCGGTGACGCTTCTGCTGCCTGGCGCTGAACTCCCCGCACCTGCTTGAAGCCTTCCTTAGGTCCTGTGTCTTCCTCTCTGTGGCACACAGGAGTCTGCTGGCCACAAGCACTGGTGCTGGTGGAAAGGGGGCGTCACTTCCGGGAGAAGCCTTACTGTCCACGGCTAACTCCCAGGCTCCATGGACTGCAGCAGCATCAGGAAGGCACGCACTGCTGTCAGGGAGGGCGGCCGTCATCACTCCGAGCGCAGGTGCTTTGAGAGCCCCCAAATCTTACAGCAACTACACAGCCATGAAGGAACCTTTTGTGGTTCTCAGCACTTCTGTTTGGTAAATCAAACTCAACTACACATCATGTCATCAGAAATTAAACATTTGATAATATTTTATGTGAGAAAATTTTGTGGGAGTGGATGAATTCTCCCATGTTCTACTTGTAGTTGTAAAAATAACGCATACATGTTGGAAAAATTTTAAATCGTATCTCCCCTCTGTGGGTGATGTCTTGGTCTATACTGTGGGGAATCTCTACCATATGGTGAAAAGAAGCACATTCAAGGATGCTCAATGCACTGCTGTGTTTAACAACGATGCTTTAAAAATAAGTCAAGTGTCTATTAATTGGGCAATGGCATAAAAGTATTACTTATAATTAATAGGAAATATGGTGCTACAATGCCAGAGATATAAAATCGCTCTAAGTGTTTCAAGACATTACATTGACACGTTTCTTAGTTTGAGCTCAACAATGCAATTAATGTAAAACAAGTTCAATTTCTACATCAGCAGGAACATGATACACTCTTGGTATGGGTCTGGGGAGATTCACACCAAGGCCACAGTGTCTACATCAGCAGAGGACAGAAGCAGTGCCATGGGGGGTTGGTTTTCTAGATAATGCTTGGTTTATTTTGACAGTGACTCAGTCACCAATTTTTCATATATTTATGATGTAATAGTTCCCCTTTTATTAATGGAAAACTAAGTAATTCAAACTGACTAGGCTTCTCTGGGAAGCTTTAAAAGCCGAAAGCTAATACATAGCTACCCTTGAGGTCACAGGAAGAGAAAAGGAAAATAAGAAGCAACACAGTCAACACCCAGGAGGGAGAGCTCTAGAGAGAGCTGGCTGTGGGGACCACTTGTCCTAGCATGAAGGTACCGATGAAGAAGCTCACAGTTGAAAACCTGAGCATCTTTGGGGAAGTCTTTCAGGAACAGAGACCTGCCAATTTGAGGAATGGCTTGTTACTCCTGTAATACTTGCCTGAAATTCTAAAGTTATGCCATAAATCAGGATTAGCAAGAAATGGGCAGACCATCACAAGGACTTACACCCAGATTTCCAGTTCCATAGTGCACTAAAGTGACATGACACTTTAAGTACCTCTAGCTATTTTCTGGAAGCAAAGAGAAATAAGCAAAATATAAATCAATTCAATGAGGACTTCCCTCCATAAACATCCGTACACTTATCTGCAGCCAGGCACGTGAAGGACGTGAGCTTTTCACTGACTCATGAGAGAAACATGGAGAAAGTGGGAAACAGAGCCACGTACATTTGGACAATAAACTTTTCAGATACAGATTTTAAAATGACTAGGTTGAATATAGAAGAAAATTAAAATGTAGAATTTGGAGAAATATGAAAATGGATAGGTCCCCTTGTAATTAGAGAATGGATCTGAACACAACAGCAAAGCACTTGTTTCCACAGGCCAGAATTCTTGTCAATCACGTGGTAAATACAAAAGACAACGCAAAAGGAAACATGGTGACACAAGACGACGTCGGTCACAAAGAACTCTCAGCAGCAGGCAGTTTCCGGGGAGTTCCCAGCCACCCTGGTCCACGCCTGGGCCATTTCTTCCCAACGGTGGCCTGCCCTGGACCCTGACTACTCTGAACAGCAGAGCACAGTGGCCATAAGAGAAAACCACTCGTGATATGTGCAGTCTTTAGGCTGCAGAGACACTGCGGCTTGGCTAGGGCTCCCACACTCTGCCCCAGCTCACTATGGGAGGTCAACAGGTGTGTGAGGAAGGGCCCTGTGGAAGGCCTGCCTGCCCCTGTCTCAAGCTGTGGGATGCCAGCAGCCAGGGGAAGGAGCGCAGAACTGGGTCTGCTCCCAGGCAAGCCTCGGGAAGGTGCAGCCCCAGGGGACGCCGGGACTGTGACGTTGTGGGAAACTAGAGACACTCTGCCCTGCACCGACTCCTCCCCGAGAAACTGAAATTATGAAGCTGTGTCTGTGGGGAGCAACTCGGACTAGACTAAGTTACTGGAATTGGGACTTATTCTATGCATCTGCTCTCCCACAATATGGCGCTGGGAGAGAAGAAAACAGCTTCTACACAGCTGCCTCCAGTTCAGCCAATAAACTGTAGGACTTGCTCCTGATTGGAGGAGAGCAGCGTACTCGGCGTGTGGGCAGCCGAGTTGGGATTGGCGGAGGAGGACTATAAAGGAGGAGAGAGACGGCATGCACCAGGAACATCTAAGGGGAACACCTGTGCAGCCCCCGAGAGAGCCGGCCGGCAGTGTGCCGCTCCCCTGTGGAAGTGGGGAATGTGGCCAGGGGGAACTGCCCTTCCACGGAGGTGGAAGGGACAGTAGCCAACCCGGGAAGAACCAGCAGCAAACCCGGGGAGGGCCAAGCAGACGAAAGAACAACGCAGGGTCCTGTGTCGTTCCTCCACGAAGAGGGGGAGCGACAGTGTCCTTCTAAACCACTGAGTTGTAGGTAACAACTTCCGTGTCAATAGTTCCTACATACCAGTGTTCAATGAGTATTTGAAAATGATCTCAGCATCATTATTTATTAGAAATAACAAAAATGAAACACTGCGACTCACCCGTGAGAATAGCTTGAATTCACAATACCCATTGGACAGGGCCACAGGCCGACAAAGACTTAGAACACCATCAATACACGCATAATGTGCTGCTGGCTGCAGAATATTTTGGCCTATTTACTATGGGAAACAGATTAAATAAAGCACAAATGGGAGAAATATGGGCATGTGAAAGGAAACACACAGAATTACCTATGTGGGTGTGGTATTTGTGCATAACATCCCCAAACTAGAAACACTTCCAATACAGATCAAGGCTAGAAAGGAAGAAGAAATTTTGCTGTGTGAATAAATGAAATATCGCAAATTACCAAAGAAAATATAAATCACCCTTGGAGCAAGGGCACAGAATCTCACAAAAACGACCCACACGTAGCGGGCGATGGGGAAGACGGCGATGCCTGTGTCGTTAACTTCACCAAGGGCTTCCAGGCAGCGACTCCTCTGCTGAGGGCACAGGTGGGTGAACACGACAGGAGGGGAATCCACTCTCCCTTCCTGAGCGGGGACACCGCATCCTCCTGCTTCTCTCCATGTCTCCAAATTCCCGAAATCCAGTGCTCAGCACTGAGACCAGGACTCACCCTGGGGCTCCCCGGTCTCAGGCCTTTTGGACTTCAACTACACAGTCGGCTCCTGGGGCCCAGGTGTCAGGTGTCAAACTGTAGAATTCTCAGCCTCCACAGCCCTGTGAGGAAGTCCCTTATTCTAGGTTTCCTCCCTGCATGTCCTGAGGCCTCTGTTCCTGGAGAGAACCCTGTTACAAGTGATAAAGTCGGCCCAGCGGCTCTGTGTGGCAGGAGGCCCGATGGGGATGGCCCTCTGGTGTCACAGAAGGGAGGATTTCCGGGGGTCTCGGGGAGCAGGGGTGCCCTGCAGACTTCCCCGAACATGCCTTGTAGGGTACTTCTCAAAGTCAAAAGTGAAAGTCCTACTTAAAGAGAGAGAGGAAACTTTTCTTCCGTCTTTGCTTCCAGGTGGGAAACTGTTTTCCCTGCCAAGCGCCGTTCTAATTTGAGCTGCAGCGCCTTTGGTAAGAGACACTCGTTTCTCCGGGATTTTGACAACACACTGACAGAGGCCTTTGTTGCGCTGTGTCGGTTGTCACATTTCTGTCTGCTGTTACAGATATTTTAGTGGAAATTTGGGAAAAGTATTATTGGAAACTACTAGCTTGTTAAGCAGGTACTTAATTATCCTCCCCACATCTTAACAGCTCTTTGCCATATGAAGGTTATTAAAACAAATAAAAGAATAAAGTGGATGAAAATAAATGCCGCTATTTCTGTGTATTAGTAATAGTTTTAAAGTGATAAAATGCTTTGTTCCGCTAATATGTAGTACAAATTATAAGCTATTTATTGCATTTATTAAATAGCAGTGACAGTGAACTTGGGAAACTCTGAGCACATATCTTAAGACTATGATAGAAAGAATGTTCTTCACAAAAGTGAAACTTCGAGACATTTATCATGAGAAAACACATTATTAACAGCAAAAACATGAAAGTAACAGAACTTTAATATATTAGTAAATTGTTAAACTATTTACTTTAAAATTGAGATACTAACATAAAGCTAAATGGAAGTGTGAAGATGTTAAATGAAATGGAATCCAAGTTTTAATATAAAAAATTATTTAATTAGAAATAGGAAAGGGAAAAATATTGATAGAATCAAAATAGGAGCATTGGAAAGGAGGAGTGAGTGCAGTATCTTGGTAACTTTTCCTCTCTGAAGATTTCAAATTACAAGTCTATGTATTACATTGGTGGTGCAGACACAAGCACCCACACACTTAAATGACCAGGGACCACTTTGCCAGTGAAGACGCCTGCTCTCTCCCTGGAGGGGGAGGGGTGTCAGGGAGACAGGGATTGGCATGTGACGGTGTTTGAGACCAGATTCTGAGGGATCCCCCACAAGGCTCTTTGTGACTTCAACGTGGCTGTTATGCTTCTCTCCTTTCTGAACGGTGCTGGTGGAACCCACAAACCCTCCTCCAGGCACTGCTGATGGCACACAGGTCACGGGCTCTCAATTCCTTCATAGCAGGAGTAGAAGGAAGGTGAAAGCGACCTGCTTGGTCCAGTCTTCTCACTTCCGGCTGCACGGTCCACAGTACACAGTTCCGACTTCATTTGGGCCCTGGAAAATTAACGGGTTAGAACAGTTCATTTCTAAGTTAGCTTCACACTTGCATTTTTTTTCTGGACCAGTGTAAAGTTTCACTAGCCAAATAAACTTATTATATTCATTCATAACCTTTATAACCCTGATTCTGAAAACAATTTCTAGTTAGTAGCAAATTCAAGCTATGCACAATTGCTTGGTAACTCCCTAGAGATGGTAGTTTTAGGGGAACTAGCACCTCAATTTGAATTCACTTGATAATTACGCAAAAGTGAACAGATTTTCTGATATTCTAAGATACTCAGCCACATTCAAAATTATTTTTGTGAACTGCAGGTTTAAGACATTTTAGCTTAATTCTGTCATGTGCAGAATTTTTATTTTACAGCATTACAGCCAACATAATGGAGCATGTTTTGATTCTGTGTTTTGACTACTGAGAGAAATGCCACAGCCCTTCACACGCAGGGACCTCCCTACAGTCCTCTCCTCTGCCCTGCTGTTCCTACTCCTGCTCACGTTTCGTCATGTGCTGGTGAGTTTACACCGAGACTCAAGCGTCCCCATGTGCAGGTACTTACATGTGGTCATGACGAGGACATGGAGGAGGACAACTCGTGCTGTGAAGCCGTTCCTTTCCTGAGATACACTGCAGCATCTGACAAAGTTTCTAGAATGACAGCACGGGGGGCCCGGAAGCAGCCTCTGCTCTGTGAAGAGCTGCAGTCCTGTAGAGAGGCTCCCACACAACCAGGGCACTGCAAAGAGCTCATGAAATGCATTTAGAAGATGCTGAATTTGGTGCAAGCAGTGCTGGAAACTCATGCACAGTTGTATTTATCTTCAGTAGCACACATTTTCCTTGAACGTTGGGAATCCCCCATATTTTAGAGAAATCATGTCACATATAAACACATCTTCTAGTTACCTAATTTTGCAGAGCCTCTTCAAAGGGTTTCCACATGCTGTCTCACTTGGACTAATCAGAAGACCTGCAGGAGACAAGAGTGTGTGGAGAGCACAGTGCTGTCTGGACTGTGGAATCTGTAGGATCTGCTAAGCCCTGTGTCTGTGGCCCATGGACAATCTCTGCGGGAAGACCTGGTCCCAGGGAGGTCACCGGGCTGGCAGGCAGGCACCCCTTCCTCCTTTCTAGAAGGTTCTTCCACATATACTTTCATCTGGGATCCGTATACTTTTCACCTGGTGTCGCTCCCCCTCTTCGTGGAGGAGCGACACTAAACCCTGCCTAGGCTTCATATCCGAGTCACGGCACCATTATGTCGCTCCCCCTCTTCGTGGAGGAACGACACAGGACCCTGCGCTATTCTTTTGTCTGCTCGGCCCTCCCCGGGTTTGCTGCTGGCTCTTCCCGGGTTGGCTACCGACCCTTCCACCTCCGTGGAAGGGCGGTTCCCCCTGCCACTTTCCCCACTTCCGCGGGGGAGCGGCACACCACCGGCCGGCTCTCTCGTGGGCTGCTCAGATGTTCCTCAGGTGTTCCTCGTGCATGTTGTCTCTCTCCTCCTTTATAGTCCTCTTCCACCAATCCCAACTCTGCTGCCCACACGCCGAGTATGCTGCTCTCCTCCAATCAGGAGCAGGTCCTGCTGTTTATTGGTTGAACTGGAGGCAGCTGTGTAGAAGCTGTTTTCTCCTCTCCCAGCGCCATATTGTGGGAGAGCAGATGCATAGAATAAGTCTTAATTCCAGTAACTTAGTCTAGTCCGAGTTGCTCCCAGTTGCTCCCCACAACCTGGTAAGGGAGAACTTTAGCTGAAAGCTCATTTTTAATTTTTCATTCATCACTCACTTAGACTCTTCCATCTCTCAGGTTTCTAAGTCCTGCACAAGCATAAAAGGTTGGCGGTGCAGACAGTGCAGACCACACTGGATTTCTGGGCGAGCTCAGGATGCAGACAGCAACTCCTGACTGCAGCAGGGGAACCCAGGGGGGCAGAGCGGGGCTCCGGAGCAGTGGCACCTGCACTGGGAGCTGCTGTCGCCCCTGCAGGGGATCAGCTCATCAGCCAGTCCTTAGGTGCCTAGAAGTGTGTCAAAACTGAGACTAAAATCTCTCATCTGGCTCCTCGCACTCAGGAATACATGTGGATGGACAGATCTGGAATTGTGGTTATACTTTTCTTCAAGGAATTAGATTTCAAAAATAAGGGACTACTTGGAGAGAATGGGGATTGGGAGGAGTCGAACACTTGCCGTGGAAATTAGCAACTATTCTGCCCGCTGCTCTCGGACCCCCGCACGGGGGACTCGAGGGAGGTCTGGCAAAGGCCCTGCCATCACCACACAGCGAGGTGCTCCACGACCAATACACACCTTTAGTTTAAAGTCCGTGTGGAGTAGACACTCCATGGACACTTGTAAGTCCTTCTTTTAAAAGATTATTACAAGAAGTACTTATTAGATTCTCGTGGGATCATGTTAAAATATCATTGCACGTTGAATGCACTGGAGAATTCAGAAGACACAGAAAATCAAGTCCTAGATTTTAAAACTGGGGAAGCAAGGCCACCCCAGGTAATCACCGGGTCACAATTTCTCCATTCCTTTCCCTATGTTGTCTTGTTTCCTGTGAACCTGTGAGACTTCACTCTCGCAGGCGTGTGTCACGCATGAAAACTATTTGGTAACCAAAAAGAGTACCATGATTTATCTTCGATTTCACTTGTCTTAAAAACTTTTTTTTATACTGGAGATGAGAAACCTGTGGTGCCTATGTACAGGCTCATCTAGACTATTCCTGTGAGTTTGTAGAGAAACAGTAAGACGCAGAGTCACAAAGCAGCTCTCAAGCCAGACCCCTCAGGTCCCGCGCCTGTCCCACACTCACCAGCTTATCTCGCCCGTGCCTGAGTTCTCCCATTAGCTGATGGCAATGAGAACAGCATCGCAATACTCAGGTGGCAATGGCAGGAACCAGTGTGGCTTTGGAAATCTGACATGGAAAATCCATCACTTGGCAATGACAAGGCTGAAAATGTCCGTGAAGTTGGTGTGGAGGAGCCCAGGGATGGAGGCCTTCAGGAAATGCCTGGCCCACCAGGACTTGGGTGACAAAGGCCTTTGAAGAGAGAAATCTGGGAACACCAGCCCACTAGGGAGTGCGGTGAAGGCAGCCTCACAGCAGAGTGGGCCCAGGGAGAGCAGGGAGCGCCACAAGCAGCACACGCCCACCCGGTGGCGTGGGTGGAACAAAGAAGTGAGTAGATAAGCGCAGAGCACTCTAGCAGAGCCGAGCCATGGGAAAAACCATCAACTACTGACTGGCTTCATTGCTACTCAGTTAACTTACACCGAAATCCCTCAGGATCCCATCTTGATTTTCTCCTTTTCACATTATGCAGCCCCGTACGGAGTCTGCTAAAGAAGAATTTCACTCTGAAAGTTCAAACTCCCGCGTGCAGAGCCGCCAGCACTCAGTCATCTGACGCGTCCCTTTCCTCCTGTGAGGATACGCTACCGCTAAACTTTATTTAACAAGCCAGCACTCTTGGAAAACGTCACTTCTCTGTGGGTGACAAGCTTTCTTTCTACAAGGGTGCATTTAATTCTAGAATGGCATTTATAAACACTGGATGGCAGTGATCATTATTTTATTCATTGCAAAGTAACGAGTGTGCAGGGAGAAGCCTGGACGAGTGCACATCAAACTGATGGGAGAGTCGGGAAGGAGTGCTGGGTGCTGGGTGCTGAGCAAGCCACAACTGCACAAGTCCTCACATCCCTGCAGGGCTCTGGCTCTGATTTGCTTTGATTTTATTTATAAAGCTCACTTCGCCTCTGTTTACAGACTGAATAAAAGGGGAAGGCAAATGAAGAGAAAGGTGCATACTTGGGAGGTGTCCTAGTGCCTTCTGATTCTGCGTTATCTGGAAAATACCTGAGGCTGGATGAGCTAGCTCACAGCAGAGACTGAGTGACCTGGTGCACACCTGGGCTGGGTGACCTGGTGCACACCTGGGACTGGGTGTCCAGGTGCACTCCTGGGGCTGGGTGTCCTGGTGCACTCCTGGTACTGGGTGTCCTGGTGCACACCTGGGCTGGGTGACCTGGTGCACACCTGGGGCTGGGTGACCTGGTGCACACCTGGTACTGGGTGTCCTGGTGCACATCTGGGGCTGGGTGACCTTGTGCACACCTGGGCTGGGTGACCTGTTGCACACCTGGGCTGGGTGACCTGTTGCACACCTGGGCTGGGTGTCCTGTTGCACACCTAGGCTGGGTGACCTGGTGCACACCTGGGCTGGGTGACCTGGTGCATACTTGGCACTGGGTGACCTGGTGTATACCTGGGCTGGGTGACCTGGTGCACACCTGGGCTGTGTGTCCTGGTGCACACCTGGGCTGGGTAACCTGGTGCACACCTGGGCTGTGTGTCCTGGTGCACACCTGGGCTGGGTAACCTGGTGCACACCTGAGCTGTGTGACCTGGTGCACACCTGGGGCTGGGTGACTTGGGCAGAGAGGTTTGTGTGGACTCTGAGGACTGGGCAGACAGCATAGCTGGGCCATCTGGCGAGAGCACCCTGTGTGGGTCAGAATGTAGAGGAAATATGGCCACAACTAGAGACAAAGAAAGAGAAGCAGACCCCTCTTCCCAACACAGACCTTGAAAAGTCACTGCTCACAATTAACTAGGGAAGCAATTGCCCACTGGTATCTTGTCCACGGAGGGAAGAAGTCCTAAGTTCTGCTTTGGTAAACTCCAGTCGTATCTGTCCTATCAAATCTGCCCCTGGTATCTCTTCTACAAACATACCAGGCCCACTGACCACTGGAAGTGTGGTCCTAAGTCACATAGGCTGCAGTTTAAACCCACCAATGCTGTAACAGCTAAGGTGTGATGCTGATGAGCCTATAAATATTGTAAGAAACTTGAGTTTGTCGCCCAGTTCTCGGGAAATGATTCCAACCAAGCCCGCTGGCGTAATAAACTGCTTGGATCCTCCACTGTCTCTGGTGCCTGTTTGAACAAAGGGAGTCTTCCCACCTCAGATTTCTGTAACAAGAACACATTGAAGATATGGAAGAGAGCTGGGCTCCTGGAGGGGCCAGCTCGTACAGTGGCCCTGCTCTGTGACGCTCGGTTATTGAAGGAAGGAGTCCAGTCTGAAGAGAGCTGTCCCTCCCATGCAAGACCCAAACTGAGCCATTTGCGGCTGCTCCCCAACCCTGGAGACCTGACATCTGACTTCTAAAGGCCTGTGAGGGGCGGAGGTGTCAGGCTGACCAGGCACCCAGCACAGGAACCTTGGGAGCCTGAGAACTTGGTATTCTCAGCCATCAAAGGAGGCATGACTGGTGAGTTCAGATTAAGTCAGTCCGGGCAGCCTGATGGACCAGCACGGTACAAGATGCACTTCCGATGATGAAACAACACTTAATAAAAACACTTATGAAACCACGACCAGTTCTTACCAGTAACTTATGCATATTTATAGATACGTGCATAAATTGCATGTTCTACACTGACGTTTTCTTTATGGAGGGAGGCTCGTTTTATTTACTGTGACTTGAAAATGGAAACAAATGCACACTTTGGTTTCAGAAACGCTGGCATTCTGTGTTTATTTATTTATTTATTTTTTGACAGGCAGAGTGGACAGTGAGAGAGAGAGACAGAGAGAAAGGTCTTCCTTTGCTGTTGGTTCACCCTCCAATGGCCGCCACGGCTTGCGCACCGCGCTGATCCGATGGCAGGAGCCAGGTGCTTCTCCTGGTCTGCCATGGGGTGCAGGACCCAAGCACTTGGGCCATCCTCCACTGCACTCCCTGGCCATAGCAGAGAGCTGGCCTGGAAGAGGGGCAACCGGGACAGAATCCGGCGCCCCGACAGGGACTAGAACCTGGTGTGCTGGCACCGCAAGGCGCAAGGCGGAGGATTAGCCTGTTGAGCCGCGGTGCAGGTTGTGATTGTTTATTTCTAAATATGCCTGGGGGCCGCTGTGCTACAGAAGTCGTTTTGCCTGGCTGTTTTTCAGACGTGTTCCCCAAATCACCTGGCCGAGCTGGCCCTGCCTTAGATGGGAACTCAGGAAGGATCAGAACCCGCAGCACAGGCTGTGAAGGCCCAGAGAACGCCCACATTTTAGATTCCACACTGCCCGTCTGGGCTTAGTTCAGGGTATCTCCTCCGGCAGCAGAGACGCGATGCCCACAACCTGAGCAAATGCGGGCCATGGCTCCTGTGCGGGAGAAGCCGCCATTTCCTCCGGGTGGACACGGGAATCTCATGCAGGTATCGCAGGTATTGGCCGGGACCCAGGTGCGGGAGCCACTAGCTGCGGGGAGGCCGCGAGGCCGGGATCCGCCAGCATGCAGCCGGAGCTGGGAGCCCAGCTGGGGCGCCGCTCGCGGTCGTTCTGGAACCAGCCTCGGAACGGGAGAAGAGAGGCCCCGAGCCCCAGCCCATCGCAGTTCTGCTGCAGCCCCTGCCCTGGGGCGACCACAGGGCTGGGGGCCGGGCCAGATCTGAGCAGCGGCCCTCAGACCCTGGGCAGCCCCTCCAGCTCCTGCAAGCCCAGAGGCCGTGCACAGGCCGGCCTCCCTCCAGAGATGCACATTGATACATTTCTTTGATCTACCTTCTCCAGAGGGTGTCCAGGAATGCAGGATAAAAATAACAATTACCTTAATCCAGGTCAAACCCTTGCGTTAAATAATGAGTGTCATCTTCACTCAAGGAGAGAAAGTTGAGACGATGGCTTTAAGATGCCAACTTCCCTGAAGAAAAATAACTCGTGCAAAGGTGCAAATTACACAAGCTCTAACCACCGTTGTTCACGAGCAATCCAGGACCAGAGCCTGCAGGAGACGAGGCAGCCTGAGTCCAAGGGAGTGGGAAGGTAGAAGCCACGTGGAGGGCCGCGTGCCTGCTGACTGCCAGGACTGGAGGCTGGGCCAGTCCTCAGGTAGAGAATCTGAGCTCTAAGGATCAACTGCAGGGAAACGGGACTGCAGAACCACCAGGGACTGAAGGAGGAATCCAGGGAGAGATTTAACAAGGGATGGTATTCAGGAAGGAAAGAAGTGAAAGCCGGAGCTGCTCAGGCAGCCACAGAGGTGCACCTGTGGGAGCTGGCGGGGACTGGGCACAAACGCTGGCCGTGCTCACCTGGGCAGGACAGCGCTGGCAGCACACACAGGCCAGGGCACTCCAACCCCAGGCTGGGCAAAGGCAAAGCAAAATGCAGGAGGGAAAATCAGAAGGAGGAGAAGAAGGAGGAGAAGAAGGAGGAGGAGGAGGAGAGGAAGGAGAGGAAGGAGGAGAAGAAGAAGAAGAAAGAAGAAGAAGAAGAAGGAGGAGGAGGAGGAGGAGGAGGAGACCGGGTCAGCTCTAAGCACAGATGAGGGATAGCAGAGCTGCCTGCGCCCAGAAACTGTCCCTGAAGTCTGCAGATGGAGGCCAGAGGGACGGGAAGGGACGAAAGGGAACAGACGCAGTGAGATAGAGTGAATGTCACAGGTGCATGAAGACAGATAGGTGCTCAGAGGGCCTGAATTTTCTGGGAGTACAGAAAGAAGAATCCCAGTGAGAACTTGACAAGTCAGGGGTTCCAGCTGCAGTCTCCCCAGTAACAGAGAAGACTGTGAGAACCATACAGTTACCAGGTACTGGAGATGGAGGCCGGGACGCAGTACTCTGCCAGCCCCGAGGAGGAGAGAAGTGACAGCACACAGACCCAGAGTGCGCGGGAGGAGCAACGGAAAACCTGGGGCACAGACAGTGTCCTGAACACATCAGCATTGCCCCCACAGGAAGTATAAAACCTTGAGGTTGTAAGAGTGGATAAAAGAAATCTACTTAAAAAGAATACCTAAAATTACAATAATATGGAGATGATGGACTGGAAGAACAGAAGTAGATTTGTTAGAAAGGCAGAGTACAAACAAACAAAATACTGCAGGTGCTGTATTCACATCCCACAGAAACATCAAACAGAACAGATGTGAAGCCAAGAACTGATGAGAGAAAATGATAGACGCTGACGTCACAGCAGGGGCCCTGATATCAGCAAGAGAGCAGCTCCCAGGCGCAGCGCCTGGTGCCGAGCTTCCCACCACAGCGAGCACGAGTGCACACCAGCACGGAACGGGAAGCCACTCCAGTGACACTGAGGGTGTTCCCATGTCGTTTAGACTTCCCAGGTTTGTGTTATGTGGCATCAATGAGGTCTGTGCATTACTTCAAACATGTTTAAGGCACTGGGGCCGTCCTCAGTTTGGTTAACTCATTTCAAAGAGAACAGAAAAGCCTGCAGCGTGGCAAAGCCTAAAGGAAACATTTTTAAATTTTTTTCTGCATCATTTACTCCTAATGGGAGTTTAGATGCAGAAAGCCCAGCCCTTTGGGAAGCTCCGACTGCAACAGCTTCCAGATTCAGTTAGTGAT
Organism: Oryctolagus cuniculus; assembly: GCF_964237555.1. Classification (NCBI taxonomy): domain Eukaryota; kingdom Metazoa; phylum Chordata; class Mammalia; order Lagomorpha; family Leporidae; genus Oryctolagus; species Oryctolagus cuniculus. The sequence goes on from NC_091447.1 coordinate 56,985,391, forward strand.
GAAATCGCCGAGTCCTTTGGTTTCAGGGTCAGATGTTGAATGGTATAAGGAGCCATGAGAGAAGCTGAAATCTGCCTCCGTGATTTTGACTGAATCAGGTGGACCAGCAATAGGTATTCTGACCTGGGATCTTCTCAGATACAGAGGCACAAACCACCCAGGACTGGAATTACAGCTGTACTTCCGCCCACGGTTGGGCCCTGCATTCCCGATGCCCAGCTTCTTTGTTTTCTCACATCCATTCCTTCCAGCGTTGTTTCTGATCCGGAACACACAGGAGGTTTGTCAGAGCCCAGGTTTCTGTCTGCCTGGTGGATCCACGTGCACTTTCCGTGTTTCTGACTCGGGCCCTCCAGCCGCCCTGGTGTGGCTAAGGACTCTCTGCTGCAGGCCTCCTCTGAGAGGGAATGGTTTACAAGCTTCGTCTTTCTCTACAAAACAATGAGCATGCAACAGACTGCAGATTTCAGTCCCAGCTCTTCTGAGTAGTGAAGGAGACTGAGTATCTATGTCCTGTTCTGCTTGTCTAAGAAATTAAATATTCCTATGTAGAATGGAAATATAAACAACCCCAGCTACACACTGCTTTTAAGAATATACCTTAAAAAGTAGAATAGCAACATGGATAGAGAAATAGTTGTTCTATAAAAGGTGAAGTTTTTAAATGCAGGAATGACAGTAATCTTCTAGAATAAAACAATCCAATGTTAAACTGGACAGATATTTTATTTCTCATGTGTACAATCTCAAACATGAAAATGGCAAATGTAACATCAAAATGTTTTTCCCACTAGGGGGATATTCAATACCCACTACTCAACCCATAGGAAACAAAAAGAAAGAATCATTTATCTTGATTTTCCTGTTTACATTTTATCTCAGGGCAAGTAAACAGTTGATAAAGAGCCGTGCATTGCCAGTAGTTGATGAGGAAGTGGGTCATCTATAGAGCATTAGAATTGACGAGTGAAATCATGAAAGAATTAGAACATCCCCATTTGCAACGCCTGGTGAGCTGCTGTGCAAGGTGGCCAGTGGCTGCTCACACAACGGAGAAAGGCAGAGCCCTGGAAACCAACTCTCCTTTAGAGAGACATGAAGTCTTCCTGGGACAGAGAAATGCACCAAGTGACAGCACAGGGAGTCAGTTAGCCAAACCCTAGCTGTGAAAAGAGCTACAAAACCAGAATTCTCAGGTCCTTCAATGGCCATTTTGAAAACAAATGAATACGTGTATTATAATGTATTTAAAGGGCATAGCAGCCAATTTCAATATATGTACACTATTTCAATAGTTTATGGACTCAAATAAGCCATACAAAGAAATATGAGAAATAAAAAACTAGAGTACAAGTAATGATATTAATCACTGTTAATTTTTAATTTTTAATGGGATGCAGATATTGGAAATCAAGTAATATCTTGGGATATATTTCAAAATACGGTGATATTTGAGTCAAAAGAATCCAATGGCAGTGGAGAAATTGATAGAACAAAGTTGAAACAAGCTTGTTTATGACTTGCAGAGGTAAGATCACTACAATTGAAAAACTGCACGCATTACGTTATTTCTATCTTTTCCAGCTGCTTGATACGCTTCTTAATGAGAATGTTTTTAAAAATCTATCCAGAACCTAATGACACTTTTGAAATAATTTTAAGTGAAGAATCTGAAGAAATTTTTATATCACTTAACTAATTTGCTACTTGTAGTTGCCCACAATTACATAATTTTGGTGATCCATATTTATCAAATCATTCTAAATTATTTAAGATAGTCTTTATAAAATCATAACTATGCTTTCCTTATCACTTAGCAATTTAATTTAATTGTAAGATTATCATAAACATACCGTGGCTTAATAGTTTTAGGAATAATAAGGCTGAATTGTTCAAGTTAACAGTCCAGTGACTAGAAAACAAGTAGGAAGTTTATAGACTATGCTCTGAGTCTTGCTCATTAGGCATCACTCACTATGAACGTCAGAGGAAACAGAATTTGTTAGTTTGCCGACTTGATAAAGCACGGCTGCTACTATTTGTTCCTCAAATGGGTCCTCCATGCCTCCTAACGTCCTCCAGTAGCCGAGCTGATGCAGGAACACACACCCTGAGATGCTGCAAGAGCCACTTCAGTCTCCCTTTATTCTCATCAATCGAAGCACAATAAATGGCCAGGTCTTGCATGTGGAGAGCGTATGCTTCCACTGAGTCCTGACGTCTTTCTGGGACGTAATCCAGTCACGCCCACCCCCACACACTGCACCTGCCACTTGGCATAAGGATGAGGGGATTTCCTCTCAACACTAAGCTCACCCTGGCATTGTGCACGGGCAGGTGCAATCCTAAGGAGCCTGGCTCTGCAGCTCACGCTCAGCGACTTAACTTCTGGAATCCCCTTCTTTGTCTGGGTAGTAGGGAAGACAGCACTTGTAACACAGACTCTTGAAGACTCGGTTTTGCAGGGCACGTGGGAGGGTGTAGGGGAGGCCTCTGGCCAGGTCGGAGCTGAAGGAGTGTCATTTCACCACAGAACTTTGTCATCTCTGTTTGAGTGTGATTTTAAGTGTGTGGGAGTTGTTAATTGCACGTTTGTGTGGCATGATGATGTGGGACTGATGGCTTGACAACGGGAAGACAAGTAGAGCTGGCCTAGTGGGGGAACTGCAGTCAAGGGGAGGGCACACCCAGCCCTTGGGCGGGAGAGTGTGAGCCATGCACCTGCCCCGGAGGGTAACATGTGCGGCTTGCAACAGGCATCATCCGGGCACGTTCTGGGAGGGCTGCTGCCACAAAGGTGGCTATGGGTGCGGGGCCCACATAGACTATCTCAGCAAAAATTCTCACAGGCACTGTGTAGCTGGGAGCCTCATGGGAGCAAGGTGCCTGCCGCCAGTGCCCGCCTCACCTCACCTGCACTAGGAAAACACATGAATGAGCAATGTCCTGTGCACAAACTCCCCCGCTTCTCTATGGCCGTTCTCTAAACTGCCCAGAAGCCAGGCCAAATAATCTGTGTCCAGAGGGCCAAAAGAGGGGCGCCCACTCGTAGTGTGGATCCGAAGTAGGCATGGGAAGAGCAGGAATAAGGAAGAAGAACACATGTTAAGAATGAAGCCAACCAATGAAATAGATACCAATCAAGCATGTTAATAACACTGACAGCAAGTATGTCATAGACACTTGTGCTGCCTTTTTTTTTAAGATTTATTTATTTATTTGAGATATAGAGCTATAGTCAATGAGAGGGAGAGACACAGAGAAAGGGCTTCCTTCCATTGGTTCACTCCCCAAATGGCTACAACGGTCAAGCTATGCTGATCCAAAGCCAGGAGCCAGGAGCTTCTTCCCATTTCCCACATGGGTGCAGAGGCCCAAGGACTTGGGCCATCTTCTACTGCTATCCCAGGCCACAGCAGAGAACTGGATTGGAAGAGGAGCAGCTGGGACTAGAATCGGCGCCCATATGGGATGCCAGCGCCACAGGTGGAGGATCTACCTACTGTGCCACGGCGCTGGCCCCTAGACACTTGTGCCTTCTAAGAGTGACTGCAGTTACAGCCACTTTCTGGCAACCGTCGAAGTATGTTTGACTCTAGGTATTGAAGATATTCTTTAATCAAGCATCTTTTTGAAGAACCTTAAAAATCAAACCAAGATGGAGTGACTTAAGCTAACACTATTAAAAACAAGAAGTCACCTTTGCCCCAAATAAAATTAAAGTTTAAAAATTATAGCCCTAAACTTTTCCCCCAAAGCTAAAATTTGGTGCAGCTATAAAAATAAGGGACCCTGTGCTTAGCTAGCTGAGACACTTGTGCCTGGCTGTGCTAAGACCTAACCCAGTTTGTATACCTCCTAATACTCAAATAACGGTGTGGGAAGCGGGACAACGCTCTACCACAAGGGGAACAAAGGGAGCGAGATGTCATCCCCCTCAGGGTAAACAAGATGACGCTGACAGGGGAAGGAACTGCTGAAGTAAATAACAAAATGGCGACGAGGTGCACGCCTCCCATGTGATCCCGTAGCTGATTGGATAGAGGACGCATGCCTTTCACATGATCAGCTCACGGATTGGACTGCTGTGTGCATGGACTCCATAGTGCTTTTGATTGGTCGCTGCGGGTGTATAAACCGTGTGGCTCTGTGCTGGGGGCACTCTCTGGACTGCTGAGTTCAGGAGGCCCATCTGCGCAGACGCCGAATAAATCCTCTTGCTTTTGCATCAGCTGGTCTGGACTCTGAGTCTCTGGGGTGTGCCTCTCGACGTGTTAGCATCCTCACTCCGAGGGTCTAACACTTTTCACTTAACATGCCCACCCATGTTCATTATCCAAATGCTAAAAATGCAAATAACCAGAAATGATACCATATTGTGGCTGGGCGCTTTTTACTGTCTCCTTGCTCTTATAGACCTGTCCTGATGGCATTCTCATTCCTATGGAGACTCACACACAAACTCACACACGTGGTTTATTCATTCTGCATCTTTTGTGGCTACAGCCTTGCGTCTCTGCCTACATGATAATTTATATTGAAATTTTACCATCTCAGCAGAAATTCTGGTTTACAGCTCTTGGAGCCTTGACAGATTTAGAATTATCCAATAACTTCTTCAGAAGACATTATTTCCTTTAATTTTGTTTAAAAACTCACATGTACTTATATTGATTTGAAGACACATCAGCCACTGGAAAGTTTAAAAATATGATTCAATTTAAATGGATTACTTCTTGCAACTTTAGTCTCATCTACAGCTGATACCGCAGAGCATCTTTATAGCTGCCCACTGCTGACACTTCCAAGGGAGAGCCAACAGCCACTACCTCCTCATCTGTTTCAATTTCCTATTCTTGTCAGTTACTTTTTCTTGGCTAGCTATGGAAATTCATAAACATCAAGTTAGTTCATTTGTATTCCTGTTTCCAAACATCAAATAAAGTCATCCATAAATTAATTTTATGAGCAATTAAGTTCTTCCAAGTCAATACTTTCTAAATTGATTTCTCTTTTACAATCAAGACACAATTTAGATTCGTTTTATGTTAGGCATCCTCTCAGAGAGTTTGCCATTTTCATTTTGGATTGTTCCTTCTTCTTAAAATTTTTAACAAAAAAATTGTTGAGGTGGGCTCTTACCTAGAAGCTGCAATGCTGGTTTAGATGTCTGAGCTCCGGTAACAAGGCGCCTGTGTTCAACGTCCGGGGCTCTGGCTTCTAACTCCAGCTTCCTGTCGCTGCAGACTCAGAGGCAGCGGTGATGCGTCAAATACTGGCATCCCCACCACCCGCCATGGGAGATCTGGACTGAGCTCCAGAACCTTGGCTTCCTTTGCTTCTGCCTGAACCCAGGCTGTGCAGTCACTGGGGACGTGAACCAGCAAGTGGGAACCATCTCCTCCCTCTCTCTCGCCCTTGTCTCCCTTTCAGTAAAATTCTTTAAAATAATTTAGAACCTGTAAACAACTTGAGGTCCAGGTGGGAGACAGCAGGGTCGTGGAGGGGGCTGGTGAGGGGAGTGGCTGAGTCATTCCCAACAGAGTAACTTGTTAGGGCTCGGGGTGCTGGCCAGAAGGCAATTACTATGACGGATCACCAGAGGTGAGCACACGCTGCCATTGCCAAAAAGATCTCAGCTGCTGGAATCCTGTCTGAGGCAGGGGCATCCTTGGAGTGGTCCAGTAAAATCAGACAACTGTGTAGAGCCAGGGCCGGAGTTCACCACAAGTTCACATCAGTTTGCTGACAAGACTGAATCCCCGGTCGGAACAGAATCTCTGGGAAGAGTTCTGAGGTAGGAGCAGTTCAGATGCACAGAAAGACGCAAACAGGGCCACTGCAGCACTCCCAATCTTTCTCATGCCCTTTGTCCTGATGGGGCAAGACCACGCCTGCCTGGCCCACCCTGTACAGCTGCAGGTGTGGCCAGCAAACAGAGCTCTGTTCTGATCCCTACAAGGGCCAAAGAAGAGCATGCAGGAAGTGAGTTCACTGGGATTCTGCTCCTAAAATCACCATGCAGCGCCCACTGCCCTCCAGACGGCAGGTGCCTTGTTCTGGTGGTCACTTCTTCTCCTGACCCCACACCTGCCGGATGTACAATGGAATGAAGGATCCAGAATCTCTGTGTAACTTCTGGACCTAAAGAAAAAAGGTTAGAGACGTCCCAACAAATTATTCAGCTGGAGTCAATTCAAGTGAAACTCAACACCTGACCTTGTGTTGGGTGCTGTTGGGCGAGCACTTTTCTAACAGGTGGGAGTGCTGCTCCCTCCAGCCAGCACCAAATGGCTTGTACTTCGGCAGTGGGGATACCAGGATCACCAAGAAGTGATTTTTTCAGAAGAAGGAGGGAAAGCATGACATGACTGTAAGGGGTTTTGGTCAACACAGTGTGATATGTATGGGATCCTGAACTATAAACATACTTGAGGACAGGAAATGCGTGGCAGCACAGTGTTTGTTCCGGGACTTGAGTGAGGACAGGGTCCATGCACTGCAAGAGTGCACATCCCAAACCCGACCCCAGCCTGGAGCCCTCCAGGGTTAGATGTCCCCGACTGAGCCACCCCAGGACCCAGGGCGGCCACTTCTCGGGCCGTGACCTTTCCTGACCCATCTCTAACCACAGAGGCCAAGGCAAGCACAGAGTGCAGCGTCCTGGAATCCAAGTGCCTGCAACCAGTGGATTGGATCCAGGTCGTGCTCACAAAGTGTGCTCTTATCTGTGCTTGTGATGGATAGGAAATAAGCTCTTTCTCTCAAAATATGAGCGCATGTATCCATCTGCAGGCACTTGGCCCCAAAGACGAAGAGCTGTGAGCTTCTGCGATTTCATAGGGAATAGAAATTGAAGAACACTTTTAGGTCATGCATTGGCACATTTTGCTAGTTGATTGAGTAATAAAGCCAGCTGTAAATGGTGAGTACAGTTGATTTTTGAGACCCACGTTCACAGAGGAGAAAAGAAAATCTTTCTTTGGAAGTGAAAAGACGTTGAGAACCCTCTCGGTCCACGACATCATGGACTTTTGAGACGGGGTGAAGTGGGAACGCTGCAGCAAGCATTTCCCGGGTCAGTTCACACGGCGCACACTGCTGTGCACAGACACACTCCGCTGGCTGCTTGCTGCAAGGCCAGTCAGTGCAGCAAGGTGACGCTGGCCTCACTGGGGAGACAGCCGAGGGGATTCTGAGAGTGAGAAGGTCAGACAGGCTACAGGTGAGCGGCAGGAGCAGGGGACGCCCCTCTGGTGTTCACTAAGCCAGGGAGATGTCTTTGCTTTTGGAAATTGGTTGTGCATCAAAGACAGAGAACATTATGGACACTTAACACCCACACTCTCCCAAATGTGGACCACACAGGAACACACTCGTCCCCACAGTCAGCCCACGAGGAGACACCTCAGGAGCCAGAGTTTGCCTGCTGAGAAGCACGGGGCCGTTTTCTCAGCCGTGATCGGCTTTTCCAGGGCATCCTCATTTCAGGTGCGGGTCTGGGCCTCCCAGGGGCTGCAGGGCTCTGCTCGGTTGCGTCAGCTCCTCCTTCCCCTGCCAGGGTTGAGGTCCATGCCCTGGGCTGCTGGCCAACCACCATTGCACGTAAGGACATGTGCTCACCAGGGCAGTGGGATTTAGACAATTTCTTTCTTTTTTATAACATGTTGGCCTTCTGCAGAGAATCACAGCTGAAGAAGCAATTGTATTTAAACCTTGTTCCTTTCAAATTTTCTAAGATTCCACTACCTTTTCATCCAGACCTGTTAAAGCCATTTCTTCTCCTACTGGCAAATAATAACGCTAATAATAAAAAGTGAGATGTAAATCTTATTTGACTACTTCAGTGACTACTGCACGGGTAAGACAAGGACCCCTCTTCCTGCGGCTCCCGGGATCCTTCCCTCCTTGTTCCTGTATCACAGACCAGCCGTCTGGCTCTGCTTCCTGGTCCTGCGGCTGCTGCTGCTCACTGGGATCTTGGGCAGAATCGAGTGCGCCTCACTTCCCAGTACAAAAGCCGTTCACACCCCCAAAGCTCGGTGAGGAAACCAGGAAGCAGCTGCACCGGGCGCCTTTCCCTGGCGAGGAGCCGCCCCTCCTGCACCTGTCTCTGTCCCACTGTGACCCCCAGCAAAGCGGCGCCTGCTGTGGCCGGGCCTCCTCCTACACACAGTGTGACTTTATCTTGTCACCTCCAGTCAGCCCCACACTCCCTGCAGTCAGCAGGCCTTTGCGACAGGTCTGTGGTGGCTCAGAAGATCGACAAGCTAATTGCGTAATTCTAAGGAAAAGGTGACTTTCTTAATATAATAAATACTGCTTTCATATTTCACTATTTTCATGACTCAGGATACTTTTAGTAACTGACACCAAAGTGTAGCCTTCCTAAATACTGTTCTTGTTCCCATAGCATGCTATACATTTAGGTGCTTGGATGTGGGATGCATACACATTTAAAATTGTATTGTTTCTGTCAAACTGACCATTTTATCATTTATATAACTACCTACTTAATAGAGATGCAGTTTCGATAATAATATATTTTGTCTAAAATAAATGTAACAACTCATACCTTCTTTTGTTTGCCACTAACATGGAATATCTTCTTTTCCTTCCTTCAGGGTCCTTACACTTCAGGCTGATTTTCTTAGAGAAAGCCTACAGTTGGAGCTTGTAGCATGCATGTATTGTATGTCTGTGTGTGTGTGTATGAATATATATATGTTCAATCACGCTAAGTGTTTTATTTTGGCAGTGCTAACTTCCACATTTAAAGTTAATTGTTTAAAGAGATTTGCTATTGCCGTTATGTTAACTGCTTTCTGTTTTAAGCATGATTCTTTTACCTTTCATTTTCTCTTCTACTGCTTTTTTTTTGAGTTGCACAACCTTTTTTATGTATTGATAGTCTTTTATTCCTTTCTCTGTCTTATTTTTGTGTACCTTCTATAAGTTTTAATATTTCTGGTAATGTGGGGCTGGCACTGTGGCTCTCTGCTATGGCCTGGCAAAGCAGTAGAAGATGGACGAAGTCCTTGGGCCCCTGGCACCAGTGGGAAACCTGGGGAGGCTCCTGGCTCCTGGCTTTGGATTGGCGAAGCTCCGACTGTTGTGGCCAATTCGGGAATGAACTAGCGGATGGAAGACCTCTCTCTCTCTCTCTCTCTCTCTCTCTCTCTCTCTCTCTCTGATTCTACCTCTTTCTATAACTCAGTCTTTTAAATAAATAAAATAAATCTTTAGAAAAATATTTCTGGTGACAATTGAAGTTACATAAAATACCTTATTGTTACAACAATCTATTTTAATCTGGCAACAATTAATTCACTTGCATACAAAACTATGATTTTACATATTTCTCTATATGTTATGTCACAATTTACATTTATATTTCTGTATCTACTATTATAATTTTACTAATAGTTATTTTTAATACTTTCAATTTTTAACTTTCATACTAGAATAAAAAGTGTTGTGCCCCACTGTGACAGTAATGCAATGTTTTGTATTTATCTATGTTTACCTTTATTCTGAGCTTCATTTTTTTTAGTTCCTACAGAAAAATTTACAGCTGCCCTTAGGAACATATTTTTTAACAGATACTGAGGTTTCCTTCAGCATGTCATAGATGGCTGCCTTCAGCCAGTCCCAGGAACCCAGCTCCTCAGACCCTGGCATCAGCAACTGACCCACTGTGTCGGGTGTCCTGATTCCTCACCAGGGTTCAGCACAGGCTGTGGGCGGCTGACATCCCAGGACCAAGAGAACTTGTGGTTTAAGTTCTCCAGGATGAATGCTCCAAGAGGAGGGTGGCCAGGCTCGTGGCCAGGTTTTGGCTGAGTTAGACTGATTTTTCTTCAGCACTGAGCGTCTCAGCCTGGAGTTCTGAGGGAGGTGTGTTCATCTCAGGGCGCAGCCTCAAGGTGAGAGACGCCATGCCGGGGCTGGAGAAGGTTCCTAGTGCAGGGCAGTTGGAAGGAGCATTTGTGCTGCCAGTCTGTATTTCTCTGTGGCAACCGGCCAAACTAAAAATAAACACATTATACACTCATATTTGGTACAAGATTTTCAAATGAATGTATATTTTAAAACATTGTGTGTTTTTCACAGTGGAAAAAGTGCTGGGCCAGGCTGAAGCCCAGCGCCCAGAACCCAATCCTGCTTTCCAAAATGGGTGGTGGGGACCAAGGACTTGAGTTGTCACCTTGTGCCTCCCAGAGTGGGCATCAGCAAGAAGCTGGATTATAAGTAGCCAAGACTCTGCTTCTGATCTACCTCCCTGCTGATGGACCTTGAAGGCAGCATCTAAAGGATGGCTCCAGGACTTGGTTCCCTTCCACCCAAGGGGGAGACCAGGCTGGAGTTTCTGGCTCCTAGCTTTAGCCTGGCCCAACTCTGGTTGTTGAAGACATTTGGGTAGTGAATCAGCACTTGGAAAAGCCTCTCCTCCCTCTCCCTCTCCCTCTCCCTCTCCCTCTCCCTCTCCCTCTCCCTCTCTCTCTTTTTCTACCTTTCAAATAAATAAATTTTTAAAAATGTTTATACCTTCTTTAGATGATTTAATATTTGCAAATTTATTGCAAATGTTTGTGGCCTAACGTGTGGCCTCGACTTTTCTTTGTATGAGAAAATGGCTGTTAGACTTAAGGAGATTTCTTTGCTCATGCTGAGTACCTTCTCTCCTGCTACCTTTAAAATGTTCTCCTTGTCTTTGCTTTCTAGCAGTTTGACTACACAGCATCTGCACGCAGTTCTTGAGTTTCTCATCGATGCTTTGACCATCATATATCTGTGTGGCTCTCACTGAGTTTTTCATACTTGAAGTTTGTGTAAGCTTCTTGGATATGTAGGTTAGTGTCTTTCATCTAATTTGGGAAGTTTCTTGTCATTATTTCTCCAAGTATTTTCTTGACCCTTTTGTCTTTCTTCTCCCAGGACTTCAATAACATGTGTATATTTTGGGGTACTTGAAGTTGTCCCACAGGTCCCTTTGGCTCTGAGTCTTCATTTTTTTCTGGTTCTCTGACTGCATAATCTCAGACTTCATAAATGCTCAAGTCCATTGATTCTGCTTGAATCAGATGTTGAATATCCCTGGTAAATAGTTTTCATTTGAGTTGCTGTTCCTTTTAGTTCTTTAGTTTCTATTGGATTCATTTTTTCTGATTTCTGTTCCTTTATTGACATCCTCATTGTGTCAATACATCATTTTACTGGTTTCTTATAGTTCCTTTTCCATGATTTCCTTTAGCTCTTTGAGTGTATATAACACTCATCTTTAATTATTTTTCTAGTAACTTTAGTGTGTGGTCATCCTCAGTAACACTTTCCAGAAATCTATGTTTTTCTTTAGATTGGGCTCATATTTTTGATTTCTGTAAGTGATTTTAAGTTTTTGTTGCTGAAAACTGGGCATTTACATTTTATAATGAGACAACTCTGGAAACTGAATTTTCTCTCTTCCTCAAACTTTGTTTTTCTTGTTTGTCTAGGTCCATGGTTCTCTACTTTTTTTTTTTTTTTTTTGGACAGGCAGATTTAGACAGTGAGAGAGAGACACAGAGAGAAAGGTCTTCCTTCTGTTGGTTTCCCCCCCCCAAATGGCCATTACAGCCGGCGCACTGTGCCAATTGAAGCCAGAAGCCAGGTGCTTCCTCCTGGTCTCCCATGCAGGTGCACGGCACAAGCACTTGGGCCATCCTCCACTGCCTTCCTGGGCCACAGCAGAGAGCTGGACTGGAAGAGGAGCAACCGGGACAGAATCCAGCACCCCAGCCGGGACTAGCACCCTGGGTACCGGTGCCACAAGTGGAGAATTAGCCTAGTAAGCTGCGGTGCCAGCCGGTTCTCTACTTTTAAAAATGTATCCGGCCGGCACCGCAGCTCAATAGGCTAATCCTCCACCTAGCTGCGCCGGCACACCAGGTTCTAGTCCCGGTCGGGGTGCTGGATTCTTTCCCGGTTGCCCCTCTTCCAGGCCAGCTCTCTGCTGTGGCCAGTAAAGGCAGTGGAGGATGGCCCAAGTGCTTGGGCCCTGCACCCCATAGGAGACCAGGAGAAGCACCTGGCTCCTGGCTTCGGATCTGCGCGGTGTGCAGGCTGCAGCGCGCCAGCCGTGGCGGCCATTGGAGGGTGAACCAATGGCAAAGGAAGACCTTTCTCTCTGTCTCTCTCTCTCACTGTCCACTCTGCCTGTCAAAAAAAAAAAAAATCCTTTTTTTTTTTTTTCAAAAGTTTTGTTCTTATGTGTGGCCACTAGAATTTGTGTTCCATTATCTCGGTGATCACCCTGTGACACAAGAGAGATTTCCTTAAATGCCTGGGCCCAGTGCTGGGAGAGAAAGAGGGGTGGAACACTACCTACCTGGCTACTAGGATGGATCCTGGAACTGTTTTGCTGGGGCACTGTTTTCATGCAAGAGTACTTATAAAAAGAATTTAGCAAAATAAAGTATGGAAAGATTATTTTAGTACAAAAAATTTTTGAAATCCATGCATGATCTTTCATAATATGCATTTTAAATGGATTTCTGAAGCCCTCTCACACTACGCAAGCTGCCTGCTGCTCTCCCTACCCTTCACAAACTGGCTGTATGAAAATCACGGATCTGCTGGAGGTGCAAGTGCATGGTCTTCAAGATCTTCTCTGAGCTTGCTTCCAGACCTGGCAGTCTCCATGAGGGATTTAATTCTCGGCCTTCACCTTCCCGGGCTTTCATCTGCAAACTAGTTTTCCAGCAAACCAGGCTTGCTTTGGCCCAGGTGGACAGGAAGTGGAATGCCTTTAAATCTGACAGACACTGCCACAACCCAGAAAGCTGGAGCCCAAGGGATGGAGGGAGAAGCAGCACAGCAAAGAGGAGCCTCCTCGCCAGTCTCTTGGGGCTCAAAATGCATCGTCACCATATGTTAGGAGTAAAGCCCTTAATAGTACTGGCGTGAACAAACTGGGCAAAATGTTCAGGAAGCCACCTCTGCAGCTTCTCCCACTGTGCTGGAAGAATGGAGATGGTCAGCAGGTGGATAGAGGTGCCATCATTCCCTCTTCCCAAACCTCAGTCCTCTGTGACTTGAGTAACGAAAGCTTTGCACCTGATGTCTGAGTTCTACAGAAGCTGATGCCATCAGTCTTGCGGCGCCTACGGTTGTTCAGAGGGACTGTATCTGTGAGGGTTCCACTCTATTCTTCCCATAGCCTAACTAAATAACAAGCTTTTAAAAATATCCCCTACTGATATTCTTGAAATACCATTTTCCTACCTTTAACCCTTCCTATTAGCTGTTTCTATAATTCCAGTACACCCACGTGCTTGGTGTATTAGTTTGTTATTAGTTTGTATTAGTTTTCTCCTTGTTAATTTTCTCTTATGCTATGTTTATTAATGGGGAAATCCATTTCTGTGTGAATGGCTGAGAACTTCCGTGGCTGGGCTTTAGGAAAATCGCCAGGTTTACGTCACCAGGCTTTACATTTTACATAATTCTTTAGCTTACATATAGTCTTTCCAGCGCAGCAACATGAACTCAGTATTTGTTCAATTGAATGTGCAAGACTAGAGTTTAGATTTTTCCATGTCAAGCTTTAATATTATTGACATACACCCTTGGGAGTAGCTAGAAACTTCCTTGTCTTTTTGAGTCACCAAACATGCTGGTGACAGACCTCGTTAATGGTTCTGTCTTTGGTGCAGTTCTAACTTCAAGCCACAGGTTTTCTTTCATGAATATTTGAAGCCAGGACTCTACAAGGTACAGTCCACTCTTCCCCGTGTGGTTCTCAACTACGTTTGTTTCTGATGACTAGGAATGGCTATTTCTTTTTTACAAGCTCTAAAGTACATTTTATAAATCTTTCAGCTGTCCAGCATTTCTAAGGATTGGAATCTGTGTGTGTGAATTTCAGTTTGTGTGTGATTAGCCCTCCCATCTGTAAGGTGACGACTCAAGAGCTGCCTGTGCCAGATGCTCTCGTCCTGGAGGAGCTGTGGAACATCTGGGTGACAGAAGGACCGCTCCACCTTTTAGAAGTCAGTAAGTTTACAGTTTATCTGCTGCAACCACGTCCACTATAAAGTGGTTGAGAATAAAGATTATGAACTGCAACAATTTCATTTGGAAGCTGGAAGAGTGGGACTCAGCAGTCACTGCTCATGGCAAGTTTTGTCCTTCGGGAAGAAATGGCAGACATATCTTTCATCTTTTTTTTCAAATTATGATTCACACATGAACAGAAGCAAGCACTTGATAGAGAATGTTACAGAGAGAGAGCTAAGGCAAATTGAACCTCATTAAGCTTCTGACCGCATCTTCTGTGTCCTTTGATCCAATATCAATGTTTTCTTTTCATTTTTAAAAATTTTCTTTTTTCCCACCTTTTGAAATTCCCTTTCTTCAGCAAGACCCATGAGGCCATTGTCTCCTTTGGGTGAACACCGTGATTCCTCTCATTCTGCTTCCTTCACACCACTCTGTCTCGCCTCCTTGATGGTTGCATTTTATAAGAAGTAGGTACTATAATTACTTAATTCTATCTTTCTTTTGGTTCTTATAGGCATTCTCTATCCTGCATTTCATAAGCTCTTATTTTTTGCATTGATTGGATCATATATATTTTTTCATATATTCTGGGATGGACATTATAAAGCAACGGCACTCACTTTAGAAGCATCTGTGTTTTCCTGAGGTTCAAGATGCTATTCCCTCTGGATTCAGATCCAAATGGATCACTGTATAGCAGGGTTTGTGTCACTATTTTTAATGGGACTTAGTTTCATCAATCCACTGAAGTCCATCATTTATTTTTTCAACTTGTGTTATATTGAGTTAGATTCCAAGGAGGGAGCAAAAGCCCATTAAAGTAGAAGACATGAAAGGATCCTTGGCACCATTTGAACCTTTGGGTGGACACACGTTCCCCCTCAGTAAGAGCAGGCTGCAAGGGAATATAGTGAGACCCTGAATCCTCCCCGCTGCCCCGCTGTGCCCTCCCAGGGCTTGTCACCCAGGCAGCAGGAGGACACTTCAAAAATAGATTCACTTAAATTATTTAAGTGCTTTATCCCCTCAAGAAAGCTTGAGTTAAACAAGTTCCAGTGGGAGTCTGTGACGTCCCTATTAAGGCCGTTAATAAATACAGGTCACAGGACAGAGGGCCCATGGCTATGGTGAATGATGAGTAGATTCCCTTGGACATCTGGTTGACCTAATTCCTCCAGTCTTATAGAAGGAAGTAACGAGGGGGATTTTCAGTAGCTGCTGATGTCTCTAGGATATAATTCATAACCATTTCTATGGAATTAATCATATTCACTATTTTCCATTAACTAACCTTTTTATTGGAGGAAATTTTATTACACTGACTTTTAAAATATTTTTCACAAAAGTTTGTTCTTCTTTCTGCTAAACAATTCTGCTTAATTACTGTACAAATTTTCCTGCTCTCTGTATCTCTCTCTGTAAATCCAGAAAACTTCCATTTCCTCAGCAAAGAAAAAAAAGTTTGAATAGTTTCTCCTTTTTTTTTCAAAATATTATATGCATATTATGAATTTGTATTTCTGGGTTAAGCTAATTTTTCATTCTTTTTGCTGGAAGATTCTGATGGAAGACATTTTAAACTCTCCTGACAGTGAGAGGAGTGCAAACGGGAGACGCATGGCCTCAGCCTTCTCCCTCTGCTCACGGAAGATGCCAGCTGCCAACCGGCATTGTAGGCTTGGGAGCATGACGGGTGTGGCATATCGGCTTTCTGGCAGAGTCAAGATAATGGCATCACTGCTCCAGGGAGCTGCATTTATGGAGGTGGTGAAAATATTATCTGTTCAAGGAAGGAGGAAGGCTCAGGGTTCCAGGCAACAGCTGCAGAGTAAGCCTCACCTCGGCCTAATTCTTCTAGTAGGGTCTTTACCCGCAGCATTCCACAGCACCCTACTTCTGGCTCAAGGTTCTAAGCCGCTCAGAGCTGTCAGGTGCAGGCACTAGAAATTCACCGCGAAGCAACCCCAACGTTTCCCGATAGGATGAGTGTGCATCAGAGTTCTCACGGAAGAAGGAAGGCATCAGCTACAGGAATTGTTCCAACTTCCAGGAACATCAATAGCGGGAACCACAAACTCGATGCTGTAATCAGTTCATATCGGAACACAGGACGAAGCTGCAGAAAGAGCCATTTCCAGGGTGAATGGGATCATTGATCTTTCCATCAGAACAGTATTGACGGCCAGATACAAACTGGGTGTTCAGGACTCCAAGGCTGTGCTACGTGTCAGCATGAATTGTGTTGTTTTTTAAATATTCAAATAGCTCTGAAATGTTGCAGCATTTTTTGCTTACTTAGGAAATTGCAACACACTTGATGATTAGCATGCACTCCTGGATCCTGTGCTGACACTGATGGTAATTGAACAAAATCACCTAAAGATCTCCCTAAAGAGATCTTTCAGAAAAAAATATCAGAGATGTTGCTTTCAGGAATTAGAAGTAGATAAGGTGTCAGACTAAATTGGTTTTTTCCTCTGTGTTTATAAGCTGCCTAACAGTAAAACAAGTATATTTGGCATATTGCTGGAAAGACGACTTGACCTTCCTGAAAACCTGATGACAGGTGTGTCACGGGCAGACCCACAAGCACACACGCAGGAGACCGCCGACATCCAGTCAGTTACTACTTTGATGTCAGTGGCCTTAAGATGCCAACAAATATTTCAGGGTGATTTTCTGATATAATTTTCTCTTTCAGGACAGGGTCAGCCAAGGTGAATCATCCTTAGGAACTTAGAGGATATGCAAAGTGGAAATGATAGTGGGTAAAAATGATTTCATGGGACATTTCTGCCTTGCTTTTTTATATTAACTCTGTACTCTTATCCGGGTTTATTTTTGGAAAGAGTGAAGGGTAAAGGCTAAGAAATCACTAGAGTTAGCTCTTCCTTGACCACTGGCCACTTTGTAATCACAGGAACACCTTCATCTGTCTTTACACTGTGGAGCCCTCCTGGAGTATCCAACACCCATGCCCAAGGCATGGGAAGTCAAACCCTAACTCACAGGGTTGCTGCTCTCCAGTTTCCCTTTCCTGCTCCGGCCCCAGGGACCTGAAGGCGCCTCTGAGGGGTGGAATCAGCTGTGAACCATGGACATCCCTGCTCATTCTTATTTTGGATTCTGCAGAAGCAAGGCCTGACTACGTTTTATCTGGACCAGTTCTCAGAATTGTTTCCTTGAGAAAAACCGAAAGCTCAGACACAAAGGAGAGGACTGCCCCACTCCCCGTGAAAGCAGAGAATCCCTAGGCTCAGTGTTCCCTGCACTGTTGGTCCAGAAGGGGCCTTGGTGTTGCATCTGGGGAACGAGGGATCAGCACGGCCACTGCACCCTGTCCAGCTTCCAGCCTTGCCATAAGAAAGTCTCTCTCTAATTCAGGAATCCTCTCCATGGAGCTGTGCATGGCAGGCTAGCTTGCTGGCTTGCTGGATGGTAAAGCTCCATGTGCTCACAGCTTTTGCAGCTACTGACAACCACACATTGCTGTGTGGTAAAATCACGTATCTTTCAAGACAGAGGTGGGAGCAACCTTGAAGAGCAAGAATGTGAGCCCTTTGCAACAGGGATTTCAGCGAGCACACAGCGTGGCCTGGAAAACTGTGGTCACACCAGACAAGGACCTTGGGATGTGTTTACGAAGAAGAAAAGAAATCTTAGCACTTACAGAGGAGAGGACTGCACGTGGGACCAAGCAAGCTGTGGGCAGTCGACTGCTGCATGACTCAGCCGTCAGCCTCCCAGTGCTGGGGAGCCTGTCCAGATCCACATGCAGAGAGAACAGACCTCACACGCCAGCCTGCGGCACGTCCTCGACTTGGGCTGACGCAAATCCTGGTTTCTGTTGTTACTTTTCTTAAGATTTATTTATTTATTATTTGATTATGATTCGTGTATTTATTTAAAAGGCAAAACAACAGTGAGAGAGAGATAGATGATAAATTAGATGATAAATAGTTGGTTGGATGGATGGATGGATGGATGGATAGATGGATGGATAGATAGATAGATAGATAGATGATAGATAGAGCGAGCTTCCATCTGCTGATTCACTCCTCAAATGGCTACAACAGCCAGGTGTGGGTCAGTCCAAAGCCAGGAGCCAGAAACTTCATGGGTGGCAGGGGACAAAGCACTTGGGTCATCTTCCTCTGTCTTCATAGATGCACTAACCGGAAGCTGGAAGGAAGTGGAGCAGTTGACATTGTCACAAGGTGCCAGTGTTGCTGCTCCATGATGCTGGCCCCAGGGCAAAATCCTTTGAGGTGAGATGTTCAGTGAGAACCACTGTGAGAAACTTTGATCAGCATCACACACCACAGAACAAGTAAAGTGCATGAAGCAGCAGTCAATGGTTCATACCTGCAAAGAAATAGAATAACCTGCTTTATGTTGATTTAGTGTAGAGCTAGAAATACAGAACCTTAAAATGATAAATAGATAAAACTGAGCCTGCTCTACAAATTTATTTAACATCCTGACAAAGTACACATTAATCATTTAACCTGTGGTCATGAACAAAATGAATGTGTGAATGTGAAGAAAGGTACCACACCAGCATTAACACGCCTCATCATACCCAGATGTCCATTTCTGTTGGCATCTTCTATAAAAGTAACAAGCGTTTGGGTATCTTGGAGAAATGGCTGATGTTGGGACAAGATACTCCTTCCTGGAACCTCCCCATTGTTTTGTATCAGCTTGCATCCCTTTGAGTTCAACTTATTTTGGGATATTTTAGTCTTCTGAGATCTGGATATCCAATTTACTGCATAGATTCAGAGAATATTTAGCTCGTATTACTTTTTTTTTTTGACAAGCAGAGTGGACAGTGAGAGAGAGAGACAGAGAGAAAGGTCTTCCTTTGCCGTTGGTTCACCCTCCAATGGCCGCCGCGGCCGGCGCGCTGCGGCCGGCGCACCGCACCGATACGATGGCAGGAGCCAGGAGCCAGGTGCTTCTCCTGGTCTCCCATGGGGTGCAGGGCCCAAGCACCTGGGCCATCCTCCACTGCACTCCCGGGCCACAGCAGAGGGCTGGCCTGGAAGAGGGGCAACCGGGACAGAATCCGGCGCCCCGACCGGGACTAGAACCCGGTGTGCCGGCGCCGCTAGGCGGAGGATTAGCCTAGTGAGCCGCGGCGCCGGCCCGCTCGTATTACTTTATTCTTCCTTTGCCCTTTCTCTGTCTTTTCCTTCCAAGACTCGATGGTGGCTCTTTTCTTGTTGTTGTCACTCTAAATGGATGATGTTTTAGGATCTGTCTTCATGCCTGCCAACTCATTCCTCTGCTTGACTGCCACAGGTGGTGTCTAAAACTCCGGGTTCCCTCCACCTGAATTTGTGTAACTCTAGAAACATGTCTTCTTTGGCTCCGGCAAATGAGCCAGATGGACAGAGCCTTGCGTGCCACCAGGGCATTTGCTCCATCAACACCCCTTACAGGCTGCCTTCCCTTCTCTGACCCATTCCCAAACAAATAAATAAACCCAAACAAATGACCTGACCTAGATGTGTGTCCCAGAATATGCTTGTAGAAAACTATGACTTTTATACTTCCTAAGCTTTGTTTAGTAATATGACATCTTTATTTGTCTAATGTTGCTGCTATAACAAAATATCTGAGGGTAAATAATCTGCAAATGAAGAGGTTTATTTAACCCACAGTTTTGGAGGCTTGAGGTCATGGTGTGGACTTTGGCTTGCCTCTATTGGGGGCTGCATGATGAATGACATCCGAGCAGTAGCCATCATGTGGCCAGAGAGGAAGCGGGAGAGGGATCCAGAAGTCAGGCTCACTCCACCCTGTCCACCCATTCAAAGGCACTCCCCCACGCCACAGGGCCAGCATTCCTTCCCCCCAAGGATGATGGCCTCAATGACCCAATAGGCTCCACCTCTTAAGGGTTCCCCACTTAGCAACATCCTCACACTGAGGACTGGTTTCCCAACACCAGAACCTTGGGGAACACACTCAAGACATATCCAAACCCCAGCCACAGCCAGCATGTCCATAGTGGGCACCACAGTGCCTCGGGGTGGTTCAGACTTACTGGTTTGTAGAGTGAGACTTCAGAGGGCTTAGATCAAGCAAGGATTCCATACGCAAACAAGAATATAATCAGATATGACCACCACCTTGGGCTACACGTGCTGCTGCCTGAAACTAAGGGAGGACAGCCATTTAACAGAGTGTCCATCAACACTGATGTGGTAGTTCACAGAGACATGGACACTAACACCAGCAGAAGCAGTCATGCTCTGGTGCAGAGATGGATATTCACACACCGTACACCCACACACACCACACCACATACATGCATTCACATCACACACCACACACACACCCACGTGCACAATACCACACCACACACATAGACACACCATCCTTCATCCATGCTTACACACCACATTCCACACCACGTGCATGCACTTACACCTCATGCCACACACCACACACACCCCCATGTGCACAATACCACACCACATACTATAGAAACACACACTGCAACCCCCCACTGGACATGAACATGCCTTACTGCATATATACACACCACAACCCACAAACCACATACTCACATACCACATGCACACACACACCACATATACACACATACCACGCATGTACTCTCACACACATATATATACACACATACACACACATGCATGTATATTTCTGAGTTAATATAAGTAGAGATGGGTGTTTGGCCAATGGCTGAGGTGCTTATATCGCAGGTCAGAGTGCTTGAGTTTGAATCCTGGCTCCACTCCTGACTCCAGATTACTGCTAATGTCTACCCTGGGAGGCAGCAGTGACGGCTCTAGCACTTGATTTCCTGCCAGCCATACAAGAGACCCACATTGAGTTCTGGGCTCCTGGCTTCAGCCATTGCAAGCATTTGGGTAGTGAACCAGCAGATGAAAGCTCTGTGTTTGTGTCTGTCTGTCTGCCTCTTAAATAAGTAAATAAATTAACTTTAAATTTCAAAAATATTTTATTGTAGAACATCTACAATCAAAAAGCAAAATAATTATGAGTAAATATAATATGAATTTATTTATGACCTGTTTTCTACTTAAAATATATTGAAATTATACCTGTATCACCCATGCTTCAATTACTCATAATTTAAAATATTATATTAGGTATCTAGTTATTATTGTAGGACATTTAGGCCATGTTGTATTTCATTCTCCTTAAAAGTGGTTGTGAAATTTTTGGTGCTAAAAAGAAGTTATAGTTTAAATTATTTCCACAGGTTATTTATATCAAAGGTAGAATATATAGTTAGATATTTTGCTAAATTGCTCCCTATGAAGAATACAACATTTACATTTTTCCTTAGAATATTTAGTGTGTGTTCTTCCTCAGTCATATATCTCCTGGGATTTCTCATTTCTCATCATCATTAACCTGATAAAAGGAATAAAATGTATTTTGTCTTAGATATTTCTGAAATAACTGCTTTATTTATTTATTAGCCACAAATTTATTTTTTGAAAATTGTTTTTAGCTCATTCCAAATTATGATTTTAAACCAAATGCTAAGTGATCTGAAAGCAAAGGGTATTACTCTTCAACTTCCACACATTTTGTAAGTATCTTTCTGACTTTCAATTTTCAAAAATACATCTATCATGATTGCTGTTCTTTCTTTTCTTTTCTTAGGTTTTTCATTTTCTCCCTTTCTCCTTCCCCCCCTGTTTATTTTTTTTCCAAATTTTCTAGTTCTTTCCAGTTTTCTCCATTCTCGTGGAGGAGAACTATTTTAAATTGCCAAAGCTCTCGATATTTATATTTATAAATTGTTCTCTGAGTCAGGCTTACATGTCCTCAGTCACATTAAGTTATATAATTTTTCATGGATTTTATTCTAGATTTCACATCTCTGCACACTCATTCTTTAGTCTGCTCCTAATGGTCATGCCATAGCATTTCCCACAGTTTACGACTACGGAGACACTGGCTCTGTGCCCACATGCAGGCAGCATGGGTGGGTCAACAGGGACTTGGCCATGGAAGGAGACAGCAGCAGCTCTCTGGAGAGATTACTTTGTGATCTGGGACTCTGGCGGGCGCAGGCGGTGAGTTTAATGCTGAATGTGCAGAGGAGAGGGCGTATGCAGACAGGAATCTGCGCAGAAGACAGCAGCAGCCGGGGCTGCACACCGCAGGCTGTTCAGAGGGGCTCTGCTGCTGGCGCCTCCACACCACCCTCCTGCAGGTGGAAAGCACGCTGACACCGTGAGGACAGCCCCTGAGAACGCGCTCCTTTCTTCTGCAGAGTGCGCTGTGCAGGACAGACGCAATCTTGTCCTTGCTGGTCTTGCCGCCGACAATGCTGCAGTACACGTGGGCAGGCAAGCCTGAGGGGTCGGGCGAGATTGCTGGGAAGCACACTGGAAGAAGCTGGATTACTTAGCAAACAAGGAGGGTATTGCTCAAATGGCTGGAAAATTTTGGAAAAGTCAGGGAGAGTAAGATCAGGTACTGTTTCGGCATTCTTAGAACAAGAGCCTGTACGCTGCCTGGAATGCCCACATGCTGTACTGGGTTCCTGCCTTTGAGCCCAGCTTGGCTCCTGAGTTCAGCTTCCTGCTAATGAGCACCCTGGGCAGCAGCAGATGATGGCGCAAGATTAGCATCCTTGCCACCCAGATGGGAGACCTGGGTTGAATCCCCAGCTCCTGCTTCCAGCCTGGTCCCCCCTGTAGCCATTGCAGGCATTGGGGGAGTGGATCAGAGGATGGGAGATAGCTCTCTGTGTGTTTGCACCTGTCTGAAATAACTAAAATGAATGAATAAAAATTTTCTAAAATATTGATTTGGAGCTAATTCTCCTATTCTCAATATTCATTCTTGTCATGGAAGAGTGGAGCAGGTTCTGATCAATGTGAGCTTCCCTGTGCATCTGGTGACGTTTCCACTGAGGTCCTGCACAGCAAATGACATGTGAACGAGACTCGGTCCTGTAAACAGCTTCTTCACTACAGCTGACAGCATTTACCACTTTCATATCATCATTTCCCGGCTGAATTAAAGTATTTTTAGCTCCGATGTATTTCAGTAGATTTGCAGTATTTTTATTTACAAAAATCCCTTCACTGCAAATATGATAAAGCTGTGTATTGGGCTTTTATGAGCCAGTTTGATTACTTTGTTCATCCCCTATTCCGATGGCCAAAATCCAAGAACATGTTGAGTAGTTGTGGCGAGTACCTATAACCTTGTCTTCTTAAAGGTTTTACTGGTAGTATCTGGAAGGCTTCAGCATTTTTGTGACAGCTGCAACCGACAGCATAGCATACCAAGGAAGTACAATACTATTGATTTTCCTAGTGATTTGTTTGTAATAAGGAGCTATTGTTTTTAGTAATTTTTCTATGGTACTAAATGTTCCTTGTTGAAAATGTATTAATAGGCTAATACTGGATGATTACTCTTGCAGCCTTTTAATAACTTGTTACCATGGTGAATTATCCACTGCACCCTAGAATCCTGGGTATGGGTTGTGTACCTATCATGACTGGAAGCCACCATGGTTTTATGCTGTTTCTTCACCTGCTACCATCAGGACTGTGATGATCTTGGAAATGAATTGAGGATATTTTCTATCTTCTGTGCCAGAAAATCCAAGCTAATCGAATGAGTTTTACTTTAATAGAAATCATCTGCCCATAAAAACTGTCACCATTTTTCTAGCTCCTGGAGCCATTTGACCAGTTCTTTTGCAAGAGACCACTTTAAAATGTATGTTTTTTTTAACTTTTACTTAACAAATATAAATTTCCAAAGTACAGTTTATGGATTACAAAGGCTTTTTCCCCCCATAACTTCCCTCCCACCCGCAACCCTCCCATCTCCTGCTCCCTCTTGCATTCCATTCATATCAATATTCATTTTCAATTTACAGAAGATCAATTTAGTATATAATAAGTAAAGATTTCAACAGTTTGTACCCACACAGAAACACAAAGTGTAAAGTACTGTCTGAGTACTAGTTGTAGCGTTTATTAACATTGTATGACACATTAAGGACAGAGATCCTACATGATGAGTTAAGTATACAGTGACTCCTGTTGTTGACTTAACAAATTGACACTCTTGTTTATGGTGTCAGTAATCACCCTAGGCTCTTGTCATGAGTTGCCAAGGCTATGGAAGCCTTTTGATTTCGCCAACTCTGATCTTACACAGGGTCGTAGTCAGGGTGGAAGTTCTCTCCTCCCTTCAGAGAAAGGTACCTCCTTCTTTGATGTCCCGTTATTTCCACTGGGATCTCACTCGCAGAGATCTTTCATTCAGGGTTTTTTTTTTTGTTTGTCTGTTTGTTTGTTTGTTTTGCCAGAGTGTCTTGGCCTTCCATGCCTATAATACGCTCATGGGCTCTTCAGCTAGATCACAATGCCTTAAGGGCTGATTCTGAGACCAGAGTGCTATTAAGGACATCTGCCATTCTATGAGTCTGCTGTGTATCCAGCTTCCCGTGTTGGATGTTTCTCTCCTTTTTAATTCTATTAGTTAGTATTAGCAGACACTAGTCTTGTTTATGTGATCCCTTTGGCTCTTAGACCTATTAGTATGATCAATTGTGAACTGAAACTGATCACTTGGACTAGTGAAATGGCATTGGTACATGCCACCTTTATGGGATTAAATTGGAATCCCCTAGTACGTTTCTAACTCTACCATTTGGGGCAAGTCTGATTGAGCATGTCCCAAACTGTACACCTCCTCCCTCTCTTATTCCCACTCTTATATTTAACAGAGATCACTTTTCAGTTAAATTTAAACACTTAAGAATAATTGTGTGTTAATTAAAGAGTTCAACCAATAGTATTAAGTAGAACAAAAAAAATACTAAAAGGTATAAAGTATTAAGTTGTTCATCAACAGTCAGGACAAGGGCTGACCAAGTCACTGTTTCTCATAGTGTCCATTTCACTTCAACAGGTTTCCTTTATGGTGCTTGGTTAGTTGTCACTGATCAGGGAGAACATATGATATTTGTCCCTTTGGGACTGGCTTATTTCACTCAGCATAATGTTTTCCAGATTCCTCCATCTTGTTGCAAATGACCAGATTTCATTGTGTTTTTTTTGACTGCTGTATAGTATTCTATAGAGTACATGTCCAATAATTTCTTTATCCAGTCTACTGTTGGTGGGCATTTAGGTTGATTCCAGATCTTAGCTATTGTGAATTGAGCTGCAATAAACATTAAGGTGCAGACAGCTTTTTTGTTTGCCAATTTAATTTCCTTTGGGTAAATTCCAAGGAGTGGTATGGCTGGGTTGTATGGTAGGGCTATATTTAGGTTTCTGAGGAATCTCCAGACTAACTTACATAGTGGCTTTACCAGTTTACATTCCACCAACAGTGGGTCAGTGTCCCTTTTTCCCGACATCCTCGCCAGCATCTGTTGTTGGTAGATATCTGGATGTGAGCCATTCTAATCAGGGTGAATTTAAACCTCATTGTGGTTTTGATTTGCATTTCCCTGATGGCTAGTGATCCTGAACATTTTTTCATGTGTCTGTTGGCCATTTGGATTTCCTCTTTTGAAAAATGTCTATTGAGGTCCTTGGCTCATCTCCTAAGTGGGTTGTTTGTTTTATTGTTGTGGAGTTTCTTGATCTCTTCGTAGATTCTGGTTATTAATCCTTTATTGGTTGCATAGTTTGCAAATATTTTTTGTGCTCAATTTTTTCAACCTTTTGAGCTAAAATTAGGGATCATTGGTTTTCATAGGAATTTACTAAGAGAAATCAAAGTAAACTCACAGGAATGCACAAACTAATGTTTGTCAGTCTCAGCTATCTGAGGTTCTTCCCTCACTTTGTCTTTGGTGACTTTATTTATTTAAAAATAGTCTTTGGAGCTGGTCACTAATTTCCACCAGGTTTCAGTTTCCATACTTGGCAAAGTTTGCTCTGTCGCTCCCCCATTCATGGAGGAACAACACAGGACCCTGCGCTGTTCTTTCTGCCCGGCCCTTCCCGGGTTAGCTGCCAGTCCCTCACTCGCGGAGGAACGACGCCGTCCCGGGTTAGCCGCCGGCCCCTCCACCTCCGTGGAGGGGCGGCACCCCCCGCCGCTTTCCCCGCTTCCACGGAGGAGCAGCACACCGCCGGCCGGCTCTCTCGGGGGCTGCTCAGATATTCCTCAGGTATTCCCTCAGATGTTCCCGGTGCATGTTGTCTCTCTCCTCCTTTATATTCCTCTTCCACCAATCCCAACTCTGCTACCCACACGCAGAGCATGCTGCTCTCCTCCAATCAGGAGCAGGATCAGCTCCTGCAGTTTATCAGTCAATTTGGCGAGAGGCAGCTGCGTAGTTTACTCCTCCCCAGCGCCATATTGTGGGAGAGCAGATGCATAGAATAAGTCTTAATTCCAGTAACTTAGTCTAGTCTCAGTTGCTCCCCACATTGCTCCATGTTGGATTTTGACACTAAATGTGGAGGCCGAGGGAGGACCCTGGTCTCACTGTGTGGGCCAGCTCTGCCCAAGATGGTACTGACTGGCCCTTCCTGCCACAGGGAACCACTTCCGCGAGCCGGGTGGCAGGAAGCACCATTTTCCTTGACTGCATGGCTGTCTACAGTTGCACTAGGAGAACCGAATCTCTGCACGGAACAGCAGCAACAGTGGTTCCACGCCCTTCCGTAGGCTGCCCTGGGTGTGCGAATTTTCTCAGGGAGATTGAGGAGAGGGACTGGTGCCAGGTAATTAACCAGAGTTTCATTCTGGGTTATTCTGGAAGCTTGTGGAAGGCTCGTCCTGCCCTCTGAGAGGAGGACTTTTACTGCAGTTGGTGATACAGGGCATTAAGATTTTTCTTTTTCTTCGTGTGAGAAGGATTTTGGCATGGTCACAATGCTCCAAGTCTGCAGTTGTCTCAACTGAGGAGACAGACACAGATTGGGAAAATACAGCTGGTTTTCACCCTGTGCCTTTATGCTAGCAAATAGTTAACAATCAGTTGTTGAGAAAAAGCATAGATACATAAAAGTTTACTATAAAATGTGTTGATATAAGGGAGATGCAATATATTTTACAAAATATTAATGAATTATGTTTGATAATCCAATTGTCACACAACGATTTCATTGATTTTTTGGCTCTTTTATTTGTAGCTACCTTATGGCTGAAACAGCCACAAGAGCACAGTTCCAATATGAATGCTCTTCGATGTTTTATACACCGAGGATGAACATAAAACAATAAGGACATACACATGTTGGGGCTTCATTCATTTGTGGCTGATAGAGTGAAATTATTGTGTTGGACATTAGTTTTCTAGAACTAAAAAATCTGGTTATTTTTATGCATTTATGATGCAGTAGTTACAGACATAGCACATGTTTTAGCTTAATTTGAATTATTATGTTTTTCCATTACTTTCTGAAGTCTAGAAAATCCACACCACTATGTGTCAAGCCCTACTGCAGGGAACTCTCTGCTTTCCATGGTGTGGCCCCTCCTGTACGGCTCATTTCACGCTGCCAGTGATTGGCAGGCCAGATGGTTGTATGCTGTTTCTAGCACGCATACTCAAAAGATGGAGTTCACCACAAGAATATAGATAATAAAATAGAGCACAATAGGAAGGAGAGAACTTGAACATTTACTGTCTTCTTTTAAAAATATTTGTGATCATGTTTCTTTGATACGCAATAATTACTGCATAAAGTACCGGCTCACAACACTCCTGAAGCTGTCCCTGTGCTGCTGTGAGCACCTTTGAGCCAGCCCCACCCAAGGGCAGTGCTTACTCACCCAAGCACTCTGGAGTATTGTCCACAAGAACAAGGAAATGAGCCCCCATGTTGAAGCGATTCGGGAGATAATGTTGAATAGTGGTTTAATTTAGTTCAGGATAAATCTACTCCAAACACTCTCTTGAAACAAAGCTTCCACAGTTAGTTTCCCTGTCTACAGAAAACATGGAACAAGCATTATAGCAAAATGCACAATCAGCCCTATTCTCACACAGGCACCTCCCCTCCCAGCACACACAAAGAACAAACAGAAAATCATTTTCCCACAACACTGAGTAAACCTGTGGAGTGAAGCAAGAAGGAAGGTAAATGAGGCAATTGTTAAGTGTTAAAGTGTAGGAGAACTCAGGTAATATTTTGGTATTTTATGTAAAAGTTGTCTGGATACTCTTCCTTGCTTTCTTTTCTCTGTCAGGTGTTACAGACATGATTGAGCAAAACTGTGCAATGATTGGTCAGTTAGATGCAAGTGAAATCATGATAAGCCAACGTGACTATGATAATGTTTCAGTACAATTATAGGATTGGGGTTCCTTAATGGTTCATTTACTGAATGAACTAACTTCCAATGTGAGCAAACTTATTGATATAGGAATTGATTTGCTGCCACATCAATACAAGAATTAAATCCTGCTTACAATGTCTGCTGCTAACATAGCGCTTGACATAGCCGTGAGTGTGACCAGCACATGTCATGCTCGTTCCTGCTATGCAGTCTGACTCATTCTGACAAAGACCCAGCACAGAACCAAGCAGAGCTTTGGGGCCAGGTGCCCCTCTTCCTCTGGGTGAGGAGCAAATGTGGACTCAGCCCCACCCGACTGACACACCAAGGGTCCTACCTTGTGGATCTGCCTAAAGTGACACTCCACTGCTACTGAATTTTCCTTTGCTTTCTGTTTTTTTAAGAATTCTATTAAATATTTACTGAACAAATACAGAGTTATTGAACAAATGCAGAGTAATTGAACTAAAGAGTGTTTCCACCTGGAGATACAACAAACAGCTTCAGATCCTCGAACAGTACCCCAAGGAGAAGGAACGGTGAACCCAGGGCTTCTGCAAACAGCACTGGAGCCCAGGGATGAGAATGAGCAGCCGAGAGGCTGCAGGACGGCTGTGCGAGTGCTGGGCTTCTCTGGGCTTCGTCCCTCACCTGCACTCTGCACTCTCCCTTCCCCTGAAGGAGGCCTGACAGCTCTGTGCTCCTCGGGAAGCCCTCTGTTGCCAGCAGGGGATACACTCAGGCTGCTGGAAAAAGCTTGAAGTTATCACTTTGGTTTACTACGGAAACGGCTTATTTGCTCCGTGACTATTTTTCTGTATCCACATTAGTGATCCTCGGGCGGTGGGGAACAGAGAGCATATTCTCCAAAGGAGGATGAGTCACGATCCCAACAATCCAGGGGTGGCCCGTGGGGACCGTCCTCCGCAAACCCCAACCACTCACGGTGCCCTCTGCCAACGGTGCAGATGGGAGTGTGGTGTGTGCAGGGGCAGGGCAAAGACCGCTGACAACCACTGTTCTGTGAGATCTGAAAATCTCATTTTGAGTTACTAGGAAATACAAATTGCATAATACTAACAAGTTCCACTAAATTGTTAAATCTTACAAAAATGAGAATTGTTTCAACAACTTTTCAGCATGTTTGAGGGCAGGGGTATATATAATATAGTTTATATTATACATGTATTTTATCACATACTCAGTAAGGAATGCTGAGGTGCTTAATCCAGCTAATAAATTGAAAGTAAAAATTTTACTTTTTTCAACGTGCCGTGTACAGGATTCTGAAGGTGGATCATGAATCCAGTGATCAATCAGTTCTCCAGGAAAGCCACATAATCGTTCAGTCTGGCTAGTTGTGGTTCATTAGGAATCGGAGCCACTGGAGTGGGCTCTGATAAGGGAATAAATCTGTTAAACATGTAGGGTCCCTGCACCTGGCCTCCTGGGCAACACCAAACTTGTAGTGGAGTTGGCTTGCCATCCTTGCTCCAACACCTTTCCCAGCCTCTTCCACAGGAAGTCCCACAAAAGCCATGAAATCACCTGCGATTATTGAGGTGTGTGCTTGAGAGACCATGGCGAAGCCTCGTCTCCTTGTTGTGTTCCTCAGTGCCTCCATGATTGGCTGGACTGTGTCCGACCACTGTGAGCTTTGATGGTTGTGTAGGTCCCAAGGAAATCTCTCTGCCAGAGGCTTTGTCCTACTGACCAAATTCCCCCAAGTTCAGAATTTGTAGGCTTTATAGCAGGTGGTATTCTTTTCCAAAGCTATCTCACCTTTTTCACGTCATTGGAGAGCAAATATAAAGCTGGGTGCTGGCTATACACTGGGTGGGGGGGGGTCACAGTTCCTCCAGGGGCCTCGGGCTCCTGGTTTTCGCTGACCCAGTAGCTTTTTGAAGCTGAAGGCACTTTCTGCCATCACTGCCACTGGCATCTTCCTGCTCTTTTGCTGTCTTTTTAAAGCAATTTTATTTTTTATGTTAAAGGAAAAGAGAGACTTCCACCCACTTGTTCACCTCAAATGCAGCAACAGCCAGGACTGAGCCAGGCAGAACACAGTCCAGGGCTCTCGCGTGGATGGCAGGGACCCAGTTTATCACCTGCTGCCTCCCAGGATCGGCAATAGTGGAAGCTGGCCTGGAAGCAGAGCAGGACTCAAATTCAGGCACACTGCTAATGGGGCGTGGGCAGCCCAGGCAGTGGTCTAACCAAACCACTGTACCACAATGCCCATCCTGTGAAAGTGTTCTTTTAAGTTGACTTCTTCTTCCATTTTCTCTTTAAAACAGGACTATTCTACTTCTCTGTTACTAAATTCACAAATTAATCTTGATTGTGAGCAGAGTATTTCTTCTGCCTGAGGCAAGTGTCTAATTAGAGATGTGCATTTTAGATATCATACAAATTGCATGGACCCCACATCCGTATTTTTGGAACAGCAAAATTGAGTATTATTAGGAAAAACATCTTTCCTACTGTATTCCTACTATATCTTTCAGTACCATATTTCTTACAAGACATATCTTTCAAATATTTAAATTGGATTATTAATTTATTCTTCCCGCTCAGAGGCAGAGTATAAATTTATATGCAAATGTTACTACTTCTAAAGGTCTGAATTCATCTCGCTTGTTGAAGTGTGACGTGGCAGCGCAGATACTATGCATAATCCCTGAAACAGGAGCGACCCCCCCAATCTTTAGTATAATAACTGAACAGCAATATTTGAATACTTATAAATATATAAGATCTACTTTGTAATTCCATCAATATTTTACACAAGAATCTTATAATATGCTATTCACTTTGAAGTTAATATCATACATATCAGGAATAAGTCAAATAAATAACTGAGTTTATTGTCAAGTACTAACAAAATTAAAATTACAAAATATGTGGAAAATAGTTACAAAGGAAACAGATATTATTTTCCCCAGTAAGAAAAAGTGCGTGCAATCGGATGCATCTTTATTTTGCAATAGCATTAGAAATAATAATTGTGTGCCCTATGCTAACCTATTTCTGAAAGACAGTTATTTATAGAACATGCTTTTCATATGGTACTTAATAGATTTTTAGGGCTTCAGAAAGATTGAGAGTTTAATGCATCTCCTTTGCTAACCTTCACATGATCCCACTCTGTTATTAAATCTTCCTTAATGGTTCTGCTTTTCAAGCTAAGTGCATCCAGATCTCTCATTTATAACAAAGTTTTTCTACAGGTCAAACTGCCCTGACCACTGGGCTGTGGACCCACTCCAGGGCGGAGGTGCAGGCTTATTCATCACATGCTGTCTCTTGTAGATTGCTCCAGCCACTCCACTCACACCAGACACTCAGTCAGCATTTGTAGAATGAAATCAAAATTAGCACGTTGCTTAGTCCCAGTCATATAATTGGAAAACGCATTAAACATGAATGAGCAGTCTGCAACTGAGGGTGCTGTGGGTTGAATGTTATATTATATTATATTATATTATATTATATATTACATTATATGTATGCATGTATTTAATTTGTGTAAGAGTTTAGTCCCCAAGTTCCCTTGTTAATGGTACTAAGGGGGTGGAAAGTGATTCAGTGTTGGTGTGTAGAGGTGGAGCCATTTACGAAGTGATTGCATTGGATGAGGTCATCAGATTGGAGCCCCGAGAATGAATCCTGGTGACTTGATAAGGAGGGAAGACACATTTGGGTCTACAGAGACCGACAAGTCTTGCTGCGTGATGCTCTGAACGTCAGCACCAGAGCCCCAGCCAGTGGGGCTGCCCAGTCTCGGACTGTGAACCTTGAGGATACGGAGCCAACGCAAGCTCCTCTCTAAGGTGCCTGCTTCAGGTATTCTGATGTAGCAATGAAAAGCTGAGTAATGCAGAGGGGGTTTCACACACAGAGAAATGTTTATAGACCAGACAGTAAGTAAAATGACAGAAGGATGAAAGAAAACAGCGTAGGATGTGCAATGCAATCAAGTGAGATCATCTGAGGCACAGGAAGTTAAATAGTGAGTGGCCTGGAGGCATGATGTAGGTACTTTTTTTATGAGAAACTCAAGTTATTTCATATACCCAGAGCTCTTAAAATTCAAGGGGAGTTTGTTTGGGTTGTAGAGATGAGGGGCAAAGAAGCAAGGTTC
The DNA here is from genome assembly GCF_964237555.1 of Oryctolagus cuniculus. Classification (NCBI taxonomy): domain Eukaryota; kingdom Metazoa; phylum Chordata; class Mammalia; order Lagomorpha; family Leporidae; genus Oryctolagus; species Oryctolagus cuniculus. Next base: position 57,017,867 of record NC_091447.1, read on the forward strand.
TCATAGCATGCATTGTATAATCCATCAGTGCCAACTGCTATATTTTATTCTTCAGTTTTCATATACTTGATTCTATATTTTAGATTTTGTATTAAATGTAATACTTTTTTGTCTGTGATTGTGCTATTTTACCCATTCCAGTTCTTTGAACTTTCAAACTAATTTCAGTCTATTGTATTTGAAGCTTTTTTACCATTTTCTGTTTTCTATCATTGAATGGGAAGATAAGGAGTAACATCTGCAAGGTATAAAAGAAGTTTCTAAACAAGAAACTTCCAGTCAGGATCATGACCCAAGCAAGGAACAAAGACCACAACTCTGACAAAGTCTTCCTCTTAAGCTGTCTGTCCTTCTCCCTCAGCCTCGGAACACCAGCAAAGAACCCAAAGGGCAGGCAGTCCCGTGTCCAGCAGCAAAGCAGTGGTCACTGGGCCTCCATTAGCAGAAACGAAGGCTCACATGGAAGAGAGGAGACCTCACTAACGGGCTGAGCGTTTCGGAACCAGACAGAATGGAAGTGGTGTCTGGTGAGAAGATACAAGCAGTGCCCCAGAAGGTGGCGATGAAGTCGACTGATGCTGGGAGTCCGAGGTAGGATGTCCAGGGCTCTCTTCGAAGATGCTGCACAACTGCCCACTGCTAGGGCTCTGTGCTGGTGCTCGCGCTGCCTGCTTTCCCAGGAGACCCCTCGTCGGAGGCGTGAGGGAGGGGAGGACGAGGCGGGGGTGGGGTGTGGATAAAAATGGTGGCTGAGCTTACCCCTGGGTGGACCCAAACCATTGCCACAACTTCACGACAGACAGTAGGAAGATGCTGGGCAGGGGCTGCGATGGCTGAACGTGCCCTGGACCTAAGGATTACATCTGGTTCTCTATGGCCAAACACTGTGAGGTAAGCACTGTGGAGTGGGATTGCAGGTACGCTATCTAGCATGTAAGGGTTAAGAATCCGCAACTTGGTTCCCCCCAAGCCATTAACAGCAGTCTGTGGCTGTCTGTGTCATGTTTTCCTTCTCATGCGTGCTAAGCTGGGATGGTATCCCCATCTAGCTGGGCCCAGATCTCAACTCTTCGTCCAACAATTTCCGTCTTAGGAATTGATGACTCATGGTAAGGAGTCCTGGGTTCCTTCAGAAATCCTGCAAAATTCTCACCACTCGTTACTCGGCGTTCAGCCCCGGGGCTCTTGCACAGCCCACGGTTTGCAGTGTTTCTCTGCAGGCAGAGCTGGCTGGCATCCGTCCAACCATGTCTGCCTCCTAATGTGCTGTGCCAGGCATGGAAGCCACATTTAGGTGAGTGCAGACGCACACCAGGCTATAGATTTTCCTGGCAAATCTGCTAAGGACTCTTTGGCTCAGGTGTCTGCGTGCTGCTGTGTGCCCACCCAGAATCAGGCCAATGCTGTCCACAAGCCCGGCTCACTGAATTAGTGTGGCCTCGTCTCCACTTGGTGCCTTTTCTGCGTAGTTCGGGAGGAGGGACAGAGAGGCCACTCTGCTTCTGCTGCGATGCACAGGTTGCAGCTGGGAGAATGTGAGTAAAAGCCAAACATGCGCATCTCGGTCTTCTGACCTCTGCAGCGTAGTAACTGGGCGAATTTGAATCAGAATTCCTTCTCAGATACACTGTCATTAATCAACAAATACTCCGCACTCTCCGTGTGCACAACCCTTCTTTCCGCGGTTCCAGACAGGCAGCTGCAACCGTCCTTGTACCCAGGACTTGGGTCTTACACTGTGGGCTTGCCTACCCTTTGGTAAGAATTGCTGCTTTATGAATCATGACTGTACCCAGATAACTAGCCTGACCTTGCAGAGAGAATTCTGACTCAAGACAGGAGCGAGGTAGAATCTCTGTGCCGTGAGAAAGCTCGGATGATGGTATCTCTTCATTCAGCCCAATTTGCGCATGTGTTCAGTGGATGTTGCAGCATCTTTTCTGAGTCACTTCTCTTTATACAAATTTATAAATATTCATTCAGAACTAAAAGTTTTATATTTGTTGGATTGTTCATGGCAAATACATATTTAGCAAGATTTTAAATTAAATAATCAATAGAAAATTTTACAATCTTCTGTCATTCAAATATTACAAACTGATTTTGTGAAAATTTGAAATTTGAAGTAATGCATGGAGGCCAGTGCCGTGGCCTATCAGGTTAAGATGCTGCCTGCAGTGCTGGCATCCCATATGGGCGCTGGTTCGATTCCTGGCTGCTCCACTTTTGATCCAGTTCTCTGCTACAGCCTGGGGAAGCAGTAGAAAATGGCCCAAGTGCTCGGGCCGCTGCACCAATGTGGGAGACCCTGAAGAAGCTCCTGGCTTCGGTTCGGCCCAGATTCGGCTATTGCAGCCATTTGGGGACTGAACCAGTGGATAGATGATTTCTCTCTCTCTCTCGGTCTCTCTCTGTCTCTCTCTGTCTCTCTCTCTCTCTCTCTCTCTCTCTCTCCATCTGACTCTCTGTAACTGTGCCTTTCAAATAAATAAATAAATCTTTACAAAAAAAGTAGTGCATTATAAAAATGGATCAAAAACCCCCACTAAAGAGCTAAGTCTGTAAGCTTCTCAGAGGAGGACTCTGGCCTTGACCTTGACAAAGTCAGGGCCAGGTGACAGCAGCACAGGCTCCAGGCACGCGGTGTTGCTGAGTGTGTCTTCTCCAATTGCACAATTCAGAACAGGGAGCTAGCCACAGGAGGAGCTCAGGGACCCAGTGGGCCCATTGTGAGACCAGAGCTGAAACTTCACTGGTCATCTGAGTTCTTGGGGGCCTCAGTGACCTCCTGGCTCCCCTGGATTTAGTGTCCCTCAGAGCCAGCGCCCAGTAACCCCTGAGAAGCCTGATTCTTTCCTTTCCCCCAGCTCACAGCTACCGTGGTGAGGACAGCAGGTCCCCAGGGGGACGGCTAGAGAAAGCTCCACAGAACACCAGTCGGCAGTGTGGTGAGGTCTGCCCCAGAGAGGGCCGAGCCCCTCCCCCTTTATCCCAGGGGTTCTGAGCTTGAAAGCTTGTGCTGAATTCTGAGGCTCCATTGAGAAGCCACAGTCTGCTGTGAAAATTCGAGTCCAGATCTGTTGCTCTGGCTCAGCTCTGTGCATGCAGTCAAGTATGACAGCTGACGCACGTCGGTTCCTTTCTAGGGAGCCAGGATCAACCAGCCTCCACCGCAGATTTCCAGGAGTCCGACTCTCTCAGTGCTTCCTGGATGCCAAGGGCCCTTAGAGTAACCACACCCCCTACTTAATCAGCATCCTTGGTGATTCAGTGCTGCCCTTGGCCCTGGCCACCTGGGATCTGGTTACCCCTCTTTGATTAGGGCTTCCGTTGAGTGAAGAGCAGATCCTACTGCATTTTCTGACCACAGAGCTCTGTGGAGGCTGAGCCCTCATCATGTCCTACTCCTGGAAGTCACAGAGGAACGTGTGTCCTCTGGACCTTCTCACGGCAGGCGGCAGGTGTTACGTGGCAAATCCCAAACATCCCAAACATCCCACCTCCCTGTGGAAGTGGATCCCTCCCTCTGCAGTGGCATTCAGTGCTAGTCCGTGCCGGCCCAGCAAGCCTACAGGCTGAGAGAATCATTTCTGCCCTCTCAAACTACAGCATTCAATCCGGAATCTTCTCCCAGGGATCACCTCCTAAACCTAGCCCAATCTGACCTATCGTTCCCTGTAGTGTTATCCCACACGCCAAGTTCCCGTTCCCATCCCTGTTCCTAGAAGTCTGCTTGGGTAATTGGGAAGCCTGTGCGTTCCATTACCAGTGTGGCAGACCTCCGAGGGCCCTACTCTTTATCCAGGGCTTGCCATGACCTGGGTCCAGTTATGAGCCTGAAAGCAAAGCAGAGGTGGATCCTCAGAGAACCGGCGTTGTCTTGAATGGCAGCTTCATCAGCAGAGGTCATCACAGGTCCTGGCACAACAGAGGGCAGCGTTTATCCTACTTAGGGAACGGTGGTTGCTTCTGACACCTGGCAAGATTTAATGCTGTTGTCCACACCTTTAAGATCCGTCTACATGGCTCCAGACTTCAGGATCCCATTCTTATCTGATCAATGCACCCTCTTTACGGTAAAACACTGGGGTTTCTACTTACTTGGTGATTCTGCCCCCTGCGGGATGAGTCCGAGTCATCTGCCTGAAGACTGGATGCTACCTGAGTGTGGGGTTCTGTGTTGTGTCGCACCACCTGCTGTCCTTGCCACTCTGCTCTTGAATCCATCCATTGAAGTTTTATTTCAGTTACTGTGTTTTCACTAAGACTTTTATTTTGTGCTTTACTCCTCACTTCTTCTACTGAAATTTTCTACATATCTTAAGAGACTTTATGTTTCCTCATTTGTTTAACATGCATGCATGATTTCTTGCTGAAAATTTTATATCTGCTTTAATGGTTCTAAGAAATATTTGTAGCATTTTTAAACTTGCCGCTGGCATCTAGTGACAGCCATTTTTCATTCCACCAATGTTGTCCTGTTCCTGACATAATGAGTAATGTTATGTTGCAACCATTAGTTAATGCCTTGGTCAATTTTCTCAAAGCCATGAGGACTGTGAGGTTGGCTGATTGCCCCTCACTGTGCTGGATGAGGATGAGGAGGAAAAGGATGAGCTATAAGAGTCACATTCCTGGCTGATGACCGGTGAATCCACGTATTCCTGAGAGATGTCTCTCATGTCACAAGAAACCTAGAATACAAACATCCAAACAATAGTTTGATGCTTAACAAACCTTTTTCAATTGAAATAATAGAGAATATGCTCTGTGATCACGTTAACTCAAGTTATTAATCGGTATCAGAAAGATAAAAGGAAAATCTCCAAACACTTACAACCTATACCACAAAGTTCCAAATACTCCATGGGTCAAAGAGGAAGCCTCTGAGGAAATTCAGACATACACTGTAATGAATGAAAATGAAAATGCAACATATCAAAATTTAGGAGACATAGCTAAAACAGTTTGAGAGAAAGTTTTAGCATTAAATTTTAGTGCTAAAATTCTCTAATCAATAATTTAAGATCCCAGCTAAAAATTCTAGAAAAAGAGGTACAAAATAAGCCTGAGACAAAGAGAAGGGTGGAAAAACAAAGATAAGAGTTTAAATCAATAAATTTTATTATAGAAATGTAGCTGAAACAGAGCTTTCATTGAAAAGATCAATATAACTGGCAAATCTCCAGACAGACTGATGAGGACAAAAATAGATGACATAAATGGCAGAAGTATAAAATCTAAAATGAGGGAAGAGATAGTACTACCAAGTACAAATACCAAAACTCTGAAAAATATGTAAGAAAATCAGATGATGTGAATGGAAGATATGTTCATGTGATAGATCTTAACAACCTTGACCTAGCCGCATACTTCATGCAGAAGTAAACACAAAACACATCCCGAATGCAAGAGCAAACTTGGTTTCTAGAACAGAAAATGCTGGAGAAAATCTTCAGAATCTACAGCTAGAGAAAGAGTTTGTTGACCTGACACTAAAAGTGTGAATGATAAAAGGAAAAAATCCTAAAATGAATTTCTCCAAAAGTTAACAATTATGTTTTCAAAGTGTCCTGTTAAGAAGATGAAAAGGCTGGGGCCAGCATTGTGACCTATTGGGTAAAGCCACCACCCGTGATGACAGCATCCCCTGTGGACACTGTTTCCCGTCCCAGCTGCTCCACTTTCAATCCAGTTACCTGATAATGTGCCCAGGAAAGCAACCACAAATGGCTCAAGTGCTTGGGCCCTGGCACCCACGTGGGAGATCTGGAAGAAACTCCTGGCTCCTGACTTCGGTCTGGCCCATCCCTAGCTGTTGTGGCCATTTGGAGAGTGAACCAGCAGATAGAAGATCTCTCTTTCTCTGCCGCCCCCCATAACTCTGCTTTTCAAATAAATGAAATAAATATTAAGGCAAGGTACATACTAGGTGAAAATATTCTCAAACCACTTATTTGAGAAATGAGTAGAACTAAAATGTGTAAGGAATTACAAAAATTAAAGAGTAAAATATGCTGGTGATGATGCAGAGAAATCAAGTTATTCACACATTGCTGGTGGGAACTAAAACGGCAACGGCTTTGGAGAAACATCTGAGAGAGAGGGAGAGATGGGGAGAGAACTCCCAACCACTAGTTCACTCCCCAGATGACAGCAAAAGCAGCAGTGAGCTAGGCTGAAGCTGGGAGCCAGGAGCTGGGAGCTCAGTCAGGTGAGTGAAAGGCGCCCAGTCACGACTGCTGTCACCTGCTGTGTCCCAGCGTTGCAGGTGAGCAGGAAGCTGGAATCAGGAGTGGAGCCACGGCTTGAGCCCAGGCGCTCTGAAAGGGGATGCTGTGTCTTAACCGCCAGGCTGATGCTTGCCCCTGTGTTGTCTTCGGAGGCCCCCTTGTATGTATCAGTGATCACACGCTGGGAAGCTATTCCAGGGAAATGAAACTTCCCTTCACACTCATCCTGGGACTCTCCACACACCCATCACCCAGTGAAGGGTGAGCAGACAGGCTGCTCCATGGTGCAGTGGGATTCTGCTCAGTGACACGAAGCAGCAACAGCTTTGATGAATCTGCAGAGAACCAGGTGGAGTGAAAAACCACAAATGTCACACACCAAATGGCTCCACGTATGCACAGCCTGGAAATGTCAAAACCATCGAGACCATTCATGGTGACCAGGGGTCAGAGACGGGGAGGGGGCAGCCATGTCCCCTGCTGTCCGGATGCTCCCACCCAGCTCGGCAAGGTGCCCCTGGTGGAGGAAGAGAGGTAAGCGACGCCAGCATCGTACAGTACTGACAGTCTACAAAGTCTGAAGCCACTGCAGACACTCAGCCAGCTGTGTCTTGTGAACAGTACAAGGCCAGGGCCTCCCTTGTACCCTGCACTGCCCACTCTCCCTCAGGATCCAGCCCAATCCTGCTGCCACTGGCCAGCGCTGACCTGTGGGTGCACCTCCCAGTTCTTACAAGCATTGCTTGTGTTCCAGAACCCGCTTTGGACCTCACCTGCTACGCTACAGCTAAAGGATTCCCAACATTTTCTTTACACATCTGACTTGTAGAAAATTAGACAAATGAGTGTGGCGTTAATTCTGTATAGAGCAGAGCTGAACAGAGCACATTGTAACATGCACTAGTTAAGCAACAGGACATGGCTCCTCCCACAGTCATTTAGCTTATGACTTCCAACTGTTCAGTTCTCTATGGCTCCAGCAATAACTCAACTGCTTATTACAAGCTAAGCTAAGCAGTTTGCCACACATTAATAAAAAGACAATAATAATGGTAGCATTTAAGGATGGACAGCCATGTAATTAACCCTGAGTTGTTTACACAGAGGAGAGATAAAGATGTTAATCCAATGGGGAAGTAAAAATAATGGCCATCCGTTAGTTACCTTGGGGGAAGTTCTGTAATGCTTGTGCTGTCCTTTTAAATTAATAGAGTAATAAGTTAAAGTAATTCAAGCTCCCATTGCATTACAACTGTTAAATATTAAAAATATTCTAGAAATCTAAGGAATCCTTTGTTGATATTTGCTTGCTTGAACTACAGACTTCCAGTTTGTGATGATATCGAGTTAGACTTTGTCTTAATTTTTCCTCATTTCCTAAGAAACACTCATAAGTTGGATAAAGGAGGCCAGCGCTGTGGTGTAGTAGGCTAAGCCCCTGCCTGACACACCAGCATCCCACATGGGCACTACTTTGTGTCCTTGATGCTCCTCTTCTAATCCGGCTCTCTGCTGACCTGGGAAAGCAGTAGAAGATGGCCGAAGTCCTTGGGCCCCTGCACCTGCATGGGAGACCCGGAAGAAGCTCCTGGCTGCTGGCTTTGGATAGGCGTAGCTCCAGCCATTGAGGCCATTTGGGGAGTGAACCAGCGGATGGCAGACCTTTCTCTCTCTCCCTCTCTCTGTGACTCTGCCTCTCAAATAAATAAATGAAAATCTTCACACACACAAAAAAAGGAGACGAAAAGTCCCAACAGCAAAACAAAGAAGCAGCTAATTGATAAAACTCTGCACATATTTCCCATAAATGCTGACATTTAACTTAAAAACAAAAACACAGGAGCAAATCTCTACCGCTCGGCAGCTGGCTGCAGTGGTGCCACTGTCTTCTCTCCTCTTGTCCCAGGGAGTCTTCCTTGTTTACAAAGTTCTTTGCTGAAAATTTCTGCCCATCAGGTCCCTGGAAACGTGGTCCTCCCTTTGTTCTTCCCACATCCCAGAGCAACTGGAGTCAGTGTGGCTACACCCTGCTCAGCCATTTTGGATCTCCGGATTTATCATTTTTATTTCCACCTGTTCCTATCTGCTCCTCACTTCTAGAGCTTGGCGTATTTTTTCCTCTCCTATTTTTATCACACTTGCAAGAGATTTATAAGATTTTGAAAAAGACAGTTAAAAATCCAGCTTTTTGTGTCTTTGGTTTTTATTTTTTTCCACTGCTGTCTCCTCCATGCTTTCCTGTGCTGATGTTACAAGAGAGCACAGCTCTTCTCCAGTTTCTTAGGCAGTATTTCAGCTGGTTTCCTTACGATTTTTCTACTTTTCTAGTGGAAGTATTCAACACTGTAAATTTTCCTCTCAGGACTTTTGATATTTTTGTGGCTAGATAAAGTATATTCATAAAACCTAAACAATAAAGAGAGGAAACTTGACCTGACGAGTATCACAGCTTTAAACTGAACAGCATGAGTTGATGGAGAAATGAGCAAGTCAGCCAAGTACATTACTGAGCCCAGAAACAGACCAACCCCCATGCAAAATCGAAATATCATAGGGGATAGTCTTGCAGTGAGCAAGGCAATTATAAACTGCTTTAAAAAAGGACTTTTTAACACAAAGGAACATACTAAAAATATACAAAGAAGTACAATAGAACAGCTTCCTGTATTTTTTTCAGTAAAAGGACTTTGAAAATACACACTGCATTGAGTGTGTTCCAGTTGACAGATATTACCATTTCTTGAGATGCCTATAGAGTCACAAAAGATGCAGTTTCCAGCAAGTTCAAACATTAAAAAACAATGCTGTTAGATTCCTGCTTGAACTTTTTCTGGAAGAATGTAAATATTAATTTCCTACCTTTTGATGTCTTCAAACATCAAAAATTACATGGTGTTTCACTTTTCCTTTAATGTGATCCCATCCCATTTCTCCCACAGATTTTATTCTAATACATTTTATGCTCCAAATTACTTTATGAATCTCTCCATCATGTCTCCACCACAAATTTATGTATGAAAGTTGATTTTTAGAGGTTGTCTATAAGAGGTAATCTAGATTGACTTGTTATTTATGGCCATCACTAAAAGGTGGATAAATAAATGTTTTACCAAGTTGAATAAGTCTTAAACATAAAAATGCAGTATTACTTCACTGTATCTGCATATCTTCGTGAATGTTATCAAGGTTCATTTTAAATTGTGTTCCTGTGCTTCTGAATGAGTACTGCTCACTGCTTCAAGAAGTCAGTTCAGCATTGTTTCTCAAGCTACAGGTGCTGTATGAGAGGGGTCTTCACAAAGTTCACAGAGGCGGTGTGGGGGCACAACTACGCCTCTTCTGATCCACCTCCCTGCCAATGTGCCTGGGAAGCAGCAGCGGCTCAAGCATTTGGGATTCTGACACCCGCGGTGAGACGCTCACGGAGTTTCTGACTCCTGGCTTCAGCCTGACCCAACCCTGGGTGCTGTAACCATTTGGAGACTGAACCAGCAGATGGAAGACATTCTCTGTGTGTGTGTGTGTGTGTGTGTGTGTGTGTGAGAGAGAGAGAGAGAGAGAGAGAGAGAGAGGGAGAGAGAGACAACCTCTTCTTTCCATTCCTGTCACAGGGGACTTTCTGAAGCTCCCTCACGTGTGGCCACACAAGCAGGTGAGCTTGTGGGGAATGTGGACTGTGTCAGGGCTGCATCACGCGACTCTTTGACTTGCTGCTGAGTCACATGCCAAAAATGGCACAGTGCTTCATCATCAATCACTACTTTTAGTGATAATAACTGATGGCTTGATTAGTTCCTTCTTCAAAATTAACACAAAGAAATGAAACGGAAAGTCTCAAAATGTTTTATTTTCCTGCACCATCATTTGTGATTATCTTATAAAATGGAGAAAGGTCATTGAAAAAGGCACACCGTGACCTCAACCAAACCCTGATCCCCAGGAGGAAAACCTTGAGGAAAGACAGCACAACAGTGACATTGGCACCCTGGAAACAAACTTCCACAGTGCGTCTCTGAACCACAGTCTGAAGACTTCCTCATGTCAGCAGCTAACGTGAAATAACTAGAGTTACAGAAGTCATGCTGCGTAAATTTCAAAAACTGTTTTTTCCTTTGTCAAATTACAAGCTACCAATGTAACGGGCTGTGTCATGCCATTAATATAAATGCTCCAAGCACTGAATTCAGTATTGTGCACAGATATCTTCACACATATGTATGCGAAGAGACACTATGTATTCATTATATTATGTGTGTGGAAATATTATAAAGGTATAGAAGAGAAGATTAGTTCTAGCATTGTGATTATCAACTACAAAGAAAATTCAGGTGACTTCCACTCTTTATACTTCTTCTAGAAAGAAATAAAGTCTGAAGTGTGTAGGAAAAAGGAAAAAACAAAAAGGAGGGAGGGAAACGAGAGGAAAGGAAGAAGAAAAGAGAGAGGCTGTGCAGGGGACCAGGAGGGAGGAAGATGGACTAATGATAGAGGAGTGGCCGATTTTAAATGTTCTCAGAAGGAAAAATTAAATAATTAATAGAAAATCCTGAGAGAAAAAGAGAGGATGTATTATGTAGACAATACATGAGACACAATCTCGAGGTAGGAGGTAAGGAGCGATCAGAGACTGCCTGGACATGAAGTCTAAGGTCCGTGTCTTGAGCATGCCTGCGTGATCATAGAAAAGTAGAAATTCAGACATTCAGTATGGAAAAGGAACACATCTTGTTAATTTTTTAGAAACTGCAAAATTACAAGTGATCAAAGACAAGGACCGTTTCCATATAAATCAGAATTGAGATTTACCCAGCAAAGTGAATACATTGCCATGTACAATTTAAGCTCATTTTTATAAATCTACATTTCCATGTTCTAACAGCATTTGTATTCAGAGTGCATGTTGAATAGCATTCATACAACACATTTAATCAATTGTAAAAGCTAATGTAAGGACTGAACAAAAACATTTCAGGAAGAGAAAGATAATATAAGAGATGACAGCCATAAAACTATGACCCCTGGAATAGCCAGAGAGATCTTGCCCTTAGGAGCCTCTGAGAAAAGAGGCTTGGCTGGCTAATCCCAGCTCCCTACAGTGTCTGTGTACTATTAACTGTTTTCCCCAGAATAAAAACAATCACCAAGGTTATTTGTTATGCCACACTGGAGAAAATAAGGCCATTAAAGATAACCAACTGTTCCTTTATATTTCTGGGAGTAGGGAGAGATGGTTCCAGCTTCAGCATTTGGGTGGATTAGATGCCGTAAGCCTTGTTTCATAAATAGGGGAGATTATTCTCATAAAGTCTGAGGCAAAGTATGTAAACAGAAATAAGCAGCTGGTTTGCAAACCTTCCCAGTCTGTTCAGGCTCCAATTTCACTAAACGAAGGAGGAACTGTAAGCTGAACCTTTGCAGTAACTACACACAGGGAAGTCCTGTTCTGCTGACTACCAGGATGGGTGATTTGGTCAGGAGCTGGAGGCACAGCTCTCTCCGGGACTGGACACTGACATTGCTTTATCTTCTCCACACATTCATTGACTATCTCCCAACATCACAAAACAGGCAACAGGAACATCTGAGAACTTTCATAAAAAGCCAATCATTAAAATATACAGCATAACAGAAGGAAGAAGACAGTATATGGAAAAAGACTAGTTGAGCTAATTAGGAAACAAATGCAGGATGGTGGTGTCAACCCTCACCATGCTGCCAGTCACAAGAACAGGGAGCAACCTTGCTGAGTGGATAGAATGAAAGGCTGCACGTGGCATGCAAAACACAACTGTGAAATATTTGAGCACAAACAATTTAGATGTAAAATGACGGGGAAATGCATGCCATGTTAATACTAGTCTAAAGAAAAGCATCAATTCAAAAGGATTTCATAGCAAATTGTGTTTCTTCAGATAAAGAAATTCATTTGATGATAACAGGATAAATTAATCAAGAGTATAAAGTAATCCTAAACATTTATGTACCTAATGATGCCATTTCGAAACACAGGAAGCAAAAACATCATTTTTGGGAGAAATCAACAAATCCCATAATTAGAGCTGGAGATTTCAAAACCTTCTCCAACTAGTTAGTAGAACAAGTGGGCAGAAAAGTCAAGGCTATTGGAGATTTTGAAAACCTCAAGCAAGTGCCCTGATTGACAGTGTTTGAGCCTTCAACTCAACACAGAAGAGCATGTAGTGTTCTCCAGGGCTCATGACACCTTCACCAAAACAGACCATGGTCCAACCAGAAGACAAATCCCAATCAATTTCAGACCATTCAAGTCCTATAACAGTATGCTTTCTGACCGAAGTTTACAAAAAAGTAAATAAATAGCAGAACTATCTTTGGAAAATCTCCAAGTATTGGTAAATAATTAATACATTTTAAAATAACCCATGGATCAAAGGAGGAATCAAAATGCAGTTCAGGCAAAATTTTGAACTGACCCCAATGTCAGTTAATCAGAATGTACAGATTATGTCTCAGTTCATGCTTAGGGAGACATGTATAGCATCTTTCAGGAAAAATTCAAGAGAATGAACTTCAGAATCTACCTTAAGTAACTAAAAAAAGAGGAGAAAATCAAACCCAAAGCAAGCAGAAGGAAGGGATTAATGCACATTAGAGTGGGTGCTAATCCAGTTGAGATAAATGCTGACATGCAAAATAGGAAAATTAACAGAACTTACCCAAATGAAGAAAAGTGACAAAATTTTAGCTCTGGCTGCCAAGTAAAAAAGAGAATGCACACAGATTAATGAATTCATGAGTGAAAGAGGAACATCAATTCTGACCTTAGAGAAATTGAGAGGATTATAAGGAAATGTAATGAATAACATTATGGTAAACTAGATGAATGGAACAAAATTCCTAGGAAAGCAAAGATTACCAAAATCACCTCCAAAAAGCAGAAGGTCTGCATAGATTTACAATTCCAGCAAATAAACTGAGCTATGAATAAAAATCTTCCACTCAGGAATAGCCCACGCCCAGAGGGTTTGGCTGCTGGATTCAATCGACCATTTAAGGGAGGAATAACACATTTCTTCACAGACTTTTCTGGAAATGGGTGATGGGGGACCTTTCCTGTCTCATTCTTTGATGATGAGATTACTCTGACATCAAAGAGAGACAAATACTTCACGTGGAAATAAAACTGCAGGCCAGTTGATCCTGTATGCAGAAATTGAGTTCATTTACAAACACCAGGAAAACAAACCCAGCAGTGTACAAAAGGATTATGCATCATGGCAGATTTGGATTTTTACTGGAGACACAATACTGGTTGAACATCAAAGTGTATTGATACATTACAGTAAGAAAATAAAATAACTAAAATCATGATCACCTTAACAGAGCAAAAAAAGAAAAAATGGACAAAATCCAGTATCCATTTATGACAAAAATCTCTCAACAAGCGAAGAACTGATGAAAATTTCATTAACTTGACAAAAACAGTCTTACAAGTCTCTACAGCTTAAATCACAATGGGAAAAGATTGAACTCTTTTTCTCCTCTAACAAGGTAATGGATGTTCCTTGTCCTGAATTTTAACACTGTGCTGTAGGTTTTAGCTATTGCCATCAGGCAAAAATATTGAAAGAAAGAAAAGTGATAACAAAAAAGATATAAAAGGTATCAAATTGTGAACAAGGTAACTGTCTTTATTCACAGATAATAACCCTGCAGAAAATTCTAAGGAATACATACACACACACAAACACACACATACACACACACAAACACACACAGACACACACACACACAAACACACACCTTTCAGAACTGACGAGGGAGGGCAAAGTGGGTTGTATCTCTGTGCTCCTAAATCTGTATATATGAAATACATGAAATTTGTTTAGTTTATATAAATTAAAAAATTCTAAAAAATCTAAAAAGAATTAAGTTCAACAACATAGCAAGTTATAAGACTAAGATAAAAATAAATCAACTGTATATCTGATACTCATACAAATATAAAATTGAATTGACAAAGTAAGCCCACTTATATTATCAAAAATACAAAATCCTTAACAATAACTTTAATAAAAGTAGTAGGAAACTTGTGCAATAAAAACTGAAACAACAATGGGGCCAGTGCTGTGACATAGTGGACTAAGCCTCTGCCTGTGGTGCCGGCATCCCATTTGGGCACCAGTTCTAGTCCCAGCTGCCCCTCTTCCCATCCAGCTCTCTGCTATGGCCTGGAAAAGCAGTAGAAGATGGGCCCCTGCATCCACGTGGGAGACCCAGAGGAAGCTTCTGACTCCTGGCTTCGGATCAGCTCAGCTCAGGCTGTTGCAGCCAGTTGGGGAGTAGACCAACAGATGGAAGATTTCCTCTCTGTCTCTCCTTCTCTCTGTCTGTAACTTTATCTCTCAAATAAATAAATAAAATCTATTAATAAAAAGTATAAAACAGTGCTGAGAATATCTAAATAATTTGACATTTATTCCATTTTCATCAGCTGGAAGAACTGATATCATTCAGATGTAAATTCTCTCAAATTGACCTACAAATGTATCAGTGTCTGTCACAATCCCAATTGTGTTTTGCAGAAATTGACAACTGATCTTAAACCCTAAATGGAAATGCAGTGTCTTGTAGAGCCAACACTATCTTTAAACTATTTGATAGGCTGAAGGACTTGCACTGCTGATTTCAAACCACAGTACAAAGTTACAGTGATCTACCAAGTGTACTACTAGTAGAAGGATAGGCTTGCGGATTAATGGAAATCAATTGGGAGTACAAAAATATAGCTTTATTATGATCAATAGATTTTTCAACCAGACTATCAAGGCAATTCAATGGGGAAAGTGTGATCTTTTTAATCAGAGAAGCTAGGAACACTGTACAGCCACATGTGAAAATACGCATTTTAAATAGAAAACCAATCTCTCAGGGCTGGAGCTGTGACTTAGCAGGTAAAGTCACCACCTGCAGTGCCAGTGACACATATAAGTGCTGGTTCAATTCCCAGCTGCTCCACTTCCAATCCAGCTCTCTGCCATGGCCTGGGAGGGCAGTAGAGGATGGCCCAAGTCCTTGGGTCCCCGCACCTACGTGGGTGACCTGGAAGAAGCTCCAGGCTCCTGGCTTTATGGTCATTTGGGGAGTGAACCAGAGGATGGAAGATCTCTCTCTCTGTCTCTGTAACTCTGCCTTTCAAATAAGTAAATTAATTTTTAGAACAAAAAAGAAAGCAAAACAAAACTCTCAAAGGATGTCCATCCTGCTGACCAATTTTTCAAGTGTGAGTCTGTTGGGACACAGACATGTCCATCTGTTTACTTGTTGCCTGTGAGTGCTCCATGAGCAACCATGCAGTTGAGGACTGAGGCAGATGCTGTAGAGGGCACAAGTCTAAATGTATTGCATGTGGTCCTTTGCAGGCAGTTTGCCAACTTCTGATTTCGACCTTACTTTATAGCATATACAACATATAGCAGAAATGGATACTAGAACCTACCTGCAATATATGAAGCCATTACATTCTAAAAAAAATGAAGTAAATTTTTATGGCCTTGGTTGGGAAATATTTCTGTATAAGGTAACAGGAGCATAAGCAGTGAAGTAAAATAAAAATAGGCAAACTGAACTGATGTATTTACTGATTTGAAAGACAGAGTTTGGGGAGGAAGTGAGAGAGAGAGGGGGATCTTCCATCTTATGGTTTATTCCCCAAATGCCAACAGCCAGAGCTGGGCCAGCCTGAAGCCAGGTGCAAGGAACTCTGTCCAGGTCTCCCGAGTGCCTAGGGCATCACCTGCTGCCCCCTGAGCACACTGACCGGAAGCTGGTCAGAAGCAGAGTAGCCAGGACTGTAACCAGCACCCCAACATGGAATGCAGCCTTCACAATAGCAGCTCAACCTGCTGTGCCCTGATGCCTCCCACCCCACATCATTTTTTTTTTTTTTTGACAGGCAGAGTGGACAGTGAGAGAGAGAGACAGAGAGAAAGGTCTTCCTTTGCCGTTGGTTCACCCTCCAATGGCCGCCGCAGCAGGCACGCTGCGGCCGGCGCACCGCGCCGATCCGATTGCAGGAGCCAGGAGCCAGGTGCTTTTCCTGGTCTCCCATGGGGTGCAGGGCCCAAGCACCTGGGCCTTCCTCCACTGCACTCCCTGGCCACAGCAGAGGGCTGGCCTGGAAGAGGGGCAACCGGGACAGAATCCGGCGCCCCGACCGGGACTAGAACCCGGTGTGCCGGCGCCGCTAGGCAGAGGATTAGCCTATTGAGCTGCGGCGCCGGCCACCCCACATCATCTTACTAACGTTAGAGAAAAGCAGATCACAGGACAAGGATGCAGATGGAAGGAGACGTCTCTTAACAGCAGAAGTGTTCGTTGTCAAAGAGACATGGCAATCCTAAAGTGTGTGTGTGCTTCTACCACCAGAACTTCAAACCCAACAGAACCAAAGGGAGGAAGCAGGCTCTTAACTGGGGATTTCAATACTTCTCTCTTCCAAGAAATGATTGATCTTGGTGGGAAAAGAGGATTGTCTGCTGACATGCTGGAGAGAAATCTCCAGGTTGAAAAACACATTCTGTGTCTTGAGAGGATTACAGATCGGTCACATCTGTGCGTGTCTGAAATCGATCAGATTGTCCTTTCAAGGCGTGCAGAAATTTCAAACATTAAGTTCGCACTTTAGAAACAGAACTCCAAGAACTCAGAATGCCATGCCGGATGGGAGATTGGCTTTGTAACTGCTTCGACTCACCGATTCGGAACCTGTATTCCTGCCTCTGGCTTTGAGCAAGTGTTCGGATAAGAAAAGGAAAGCAGGTTTCTCCCTGGGAAGAGGGAATTACAGGGTGGGGTGGGGGTCAGCAGGACCAGCAGACAGGGCAGGACCAGTTGTCCAGGAAGGTGAGGGCCGCCGTCTGCATGCTGAGGGCTTCTGGGAGGCTCTGTAAGCGGAACCCATTGATGAGTCATTCTCCAGTTGAACAGGGAGTCACCAGAGGCAGTCCCCTGTGGATGGGAAAAAACGATCTTTTTAAAAGCTCATGCAATAGGGGAAAAGGCATGCTAATTTATTGACTTTGATAATTGCTGCACAGTTCAGGCCGCTTGCATTGGCAGACAAGTGGTGAGGAGTCTGCAGGAACCCTCTGTCGTGCTCACAGCTTTTCGTGGAAGGCTAATACTCTTTCAAGAACAACTTGAAAAGAATCCTAATTCCCTGGTGCTGCGAGATGTGCTCGGTCTTCCCAGAATCTGCCCAGTTCTCAAGAAATTTCTGAGTAGCCTCGTGGATTGTTAAAACCTCCATCTGCTCAGCTTTTAGCTCCTTCACTCCCCTTAAAAATTGGAATACCAGTCGTTATTGACAAGTCTGGGTTCACAACTTTGAAATTCATCTTTGAAGGGAAAAAATACCATTTCGTTTGCAAGCTCCATATGGTAGCTGCTGGCAGGCATCTGTCACCTTGCAGGCGTTGGCGTGTCTGTGGCTGTTAGGATAGCAATGACTAGAGTTTGCCATGAGTCCCATGTCTAAGTAAACGGAAACACTCCAGACAGAAAGTGCGTGGAGAATGTGCAGCCCAGGAGGTCAGCAGGAATCTCCCTCTCTCTCCAGAGACTCCAATTTCCTCCACTGTACTTTGAAAAAGAAACGGCATCCTTCTGGTATGAAGTTATTGTCCAAGCACACGTCTGATCATGGACAAGTGATGACTGAATCTTAGGGGTTTGCTAATGTAAAACTAGTTCTGGGGCTGGCGCTGTGGCACAGTGGGCTAAGCCTCTGGTTGCAGTGTTGGCATCCCATATGGGTGCTGGTTTGTGTCCCAGCTGCTCCTCTTCTGATCCAGCTCTCTGCTATGGCCTGGGAAAGCAGTAGCAGATAGCCCAAGTGCTTGGGTCCTTATACCCGCATGGGATATGCAGAGAAAGCTCCTGGCTGCTACCTTTGGATTGGCCTAGCTTTGGCCATGGTGGCCATTTGAGGAGTGAACTAGCGGATGGAATACCTTTCTCTCTGTCTGTAACTCTACCTCTCAAATAAATGAGTAAAAATTTTAAAAAGTCTGACTCCTAAAAGCTGTAATTAACATGCTTTGGTAAATTTTCTTTGACTTTTTAAAAAAAAGCATCACATATTAAACAGAAAATTCAGGAAAATATGAAAGAAAAATCACCAATAACTCTGCCGCCTAAGTTGATCACACTGAATATTTGGCTTCATTTCTTCTGCTCTTCTGAGACTGAATTTTACATGATGTGGGCAGTCCTCCAGACTGCAAGTGGATTTACCTACAGCCACTGGTGGTGAAGGACCCTGCTTTGCATATCGGATGAGTATAAAAAGACATTTTATCCTGGGCAACAGCATCCCTTTACAATGGCCATTTGCAGCCACTGCTGTCCTCCAGGCCCTAAACTGCAGGTGGAAACCTCACCCTGAGTCAGCCCCTCCAATCAAGCCCTAAGATGGCGGCTTTGGAGACGCTGACCTGCGATGCCAGCTTTGTGGAAAGCAGGGCTGGGCACCCGTGACTCCAGGTTACCTCCAGACAGTGACCCTTTATCTGTGACGTTTGAAGCATTCGTGTATGGCCCAAACTCAAAACAATGCCGCTGACTAGAAATTAGTTCCGACAACATCTGTTTTCTGTAAATTTTCAGAAGCCGCTTGCTTGTAATCACCGAGAAAGTAGCTGTGTCCTCTGAGACAGCAGCTGCCCTTTCATCAGCCGTGGGGCCGTGTGGAGAGAAACCCTCTGCAGGGTGAGACAGACATTCCCCACGACATGCTCCAAGTGCTTGTGTGGGGAAGGCAGGCTCTGTGAGGCTTAGCCGTGCTCCCCACCTCCTGATCCGCCGTGATTGCCGTAATCATTCATGAAGTAGCAGCAACACAAAAACAAATCAATTAGTCTAACATTAAGTCCACACGATTAAGATACACGCAATTACAAAAGGATAAATACGCATATTGTGTCCAATGAGTTATGTGTGTGAATAAACAATGGATTCAAGCAGGGCAGGATAATCAGAAAATTAGAAAATCCAGGATTTAAATTTTAATTATAAATGAAATGCATATATTACCTTAAATAAACAGCCAGCTAAAAGTAAGCCTGAAACCAGCAGCCACAGCAAAGCAGCCTTCACACACACTGGGAGGGGGCAAGGCAGGGATGCTCCGTGCTCCACCCGGAGACTGTCACTGTTGGGGGGAAATCCATGGGTAGCACAGCGGGGCAGCTGTGAGCACTTGAGAGGTGCCCAGCAGGCGGCCATCGTCTACCTGGGGCTCTGCGCTCCCACCGTCCTCACTGACAATTGTCTAATTTAACCCAGTCCTGGCGACCATCCTCAGAAGATGTTCCACCTGTTCTTCACAGAGAATCAGAAGCTGCTGGCTCACTCTCCTTCGTCTTCTGTCTTCTGGTCCCAGGCGTGTACAACCTGCATGGCATATTTCTGTCCCCCTGTGGAGCACATGCCAAAGACCTCTGATGCGGGGAACACAGCCCTTGGTGGGTGCAGCCTTCCTGCCACCCTCAACAGGGTGGTATTTTGATCTGCAAAATATTGCACATATGTGTGTAACGTAAATAGTCAAGCACACGCATATCTATGTTTATCATCTTTCTTTTTCTTTCTACCATCTGTCTGCCAATTATCTTTCTATAATTTCTATCATCTATGTATTTGTCTATAGATTATCTTTCTTTCTATCTGTGTATCTCATGTCTTCACCATCTGATGAGGATTTTTTTTTATTGCAATGGTTTCAAGGACTGCCCAGATAGAAGACAGTGAAATGCTAGATTAAGGAAAACCATGTTCAGGGACCCCTGGGACCGAGTTGGCGGAAATCCTGGGACCACGTCAGCACTGGCCCCCACAGTGGTTTGAAGGTTAGTTTCAGCGCCTCCAAAGGCTTGGTCCTCAGAAGTGTTTTGTTAGTGACTAATTGTTACTGTTCATGGCTGATGGATTGAAGAGGAGCCTTGATCCAATCACAGAGTCCAGGAGGTAGGCCCAGGGGGAATGAGTCAGCACTGTTTATGGTTGGTGATAGAAGACTCCTGGGCCGAGCTGCCTGGATGTTGCTCTCTGGCTCCCTGGGAGAGCCTTCCCCTGCCAATGCTCAGTCCTCACAGCCCTCTGCAGGTGGCAGGCGAACCAGGTGCCTGGCCTTGAGCTGTGAGCCTCCCAGAGCAGGAGCTGCAATAAACCTCCTCTCTTCATAAAGGACGACGTCTTGCAGGTGTTTTAATTACAGCAGTGGAAAGCTGACCAGCACAGCCTCACATCACCCAGCTCTCCAGTTAACAGTCAAGAAGGTGTGCAGGGGCAGGTGTTTTGTGCAGCTCTTCACCCAGCCACATGGGGACCAGACCTTGACTGCCTAGCTCCTAGCTTCCACCTGGCCTTGCCCTGACTGTCATGGGCTTTGGGGAGAGTGAACTGGTGGATGGGAGATTTTGTCTGTACCTCTCTGTCTCTCTACCTTTCAAATAAATAAAATAAGCAAATCAATTTTTAAAATGCTACTTTTTAATAAATGCACCATAGTGTTCGCCCTTGTACTTGGCAGAGTGGGCAGCAGCTCAGCCAGGGGCACTGTGGCCAAGCCCCAGGGAGTAATCTCTGTGATTTCTCCACATCCATCCCCAGTGATAGATGTGAGGATGAGGAACTCAGTCATCCGCTCTGCTCTGGCTGAACCTTCAGGAGCGACGTCCATGCTTCATCGTAGAGGTGCCCACGAGAAGGGACCACCGCACTTAGCTCAAGCTTGTCTTGATGCGAGTACTCGCTGTTGAGGCCAGGAATTCCAGCTCTTATGTGACAACTTATTTCAGTAATGTGCATTTTCATTATGTTACTGTAGACAGCAGGCCTCCTGTGCTGCTACCAGTGCAGAAAGTACTGGTCTGAGAGTGCTCCGTGTTGTTTCTGTTTGCAGCCTCTCACCTGGAATCCAGAAGCTTGGCCATATGATAACTCATGCATATTTGATGTTGGCTGGAGGTTTTGGAATCCAGGGAAGACATTTTTTGCTTCAATGTGCAGATACAGGTGACCTCTTGTTGCTTCAGTACGACTGATAGCATCCACCAAAAGCACTTTTCCGTAAGAGTTCACCTGAAAGTGTTTTCTCTGTCGTATGTCCTCATTGCCCTGCATGCATTGAAGACACAGTCAGGTGTGTGTGTGTGTGTGCGTGCACATTTCCTATGCACTTGTGTGTGTGCTCATTTCATGCAAGTACACATGGGTGTGTGTGCACACATGTGTCATATGCAGTACACTTACTGAGAATCCAGGGACCCCTTATTTTTCTCATTTTCATGTCTTCATCTATGAGCCATCTTTTCTACAAGAAAGCCAGTTCTAATCAACACAGCACATGTCTGCCTCTCGTCACCACTTCATTGCCACACCGGGGTCATCTATCTAAACCTCCCTTTTCGTCTCCATAAATGTCCCACCACCACTCTTTTCAGTGCTGTCAATCTCAATGACCATTGTCCGTTTTCGCGTTACTCTCTCTTTCCATATCTTTTGATGGAATCCCTGCTTCCTTTCTCTGAAAACCATTCCTTTCTTTATGCAACTCCCAGGACTTCTCCTGGTCCTCACACAACCTGCCAATCATCTTCTCCGTCCAGCGACCATGGCTTGTCCACTGCTTCCCACTTCCCTTCACACCCAAGCCCCAGGAGTTCCATTCCCCACTAGGACTCCGACTCCCTTCCATTTCCTGGTGATCTTCAAGTTCACAGCAAACATCAGTCTTGAAGTCCAGAATGTAAAATGTAATAACTGCTGCTTTTCTCCCTACTTGAGTGTTTGACAGGCAGGTTAACTTAATATCTCTGAGGAAGCATTGTGGAGTCTCTTCTCTCTCCAGATGGATTTAAAATTGTTCTACGTGGCTGAGTTTTACCCTTCTGTTACTCTGCAGTTGTGCAGCTGCACCAGAGAAAATCCTGGGAGGCATCTCTGCTTCCTCCACGGTCTCACGTCTCACAAACAACGTAGCCACACGTCCTGGCACCCCTGCCTGCAATGCTCAACTTGGGATTTACCGCCCAGAGCCAGTACATACTCCTGAGTGTGGCCCGGACCCATGGGGTGCTCTGCCCAACTACTGCCCCATGACACAAGCACACAGAATGTGCACCACGAGAAAACTATGCTTATAATCCAAAACAGTTCACCTCAAGGCAAATTTATGTCTCAGTCTCAGCTTTCCACAAACTGATGTTCCCAGAATATTTCTATTCAAAGACCAAAGTTACCCTTTGGAAATATAAACCAGACCATGTAACTACTCTGTTAAAAATTCCAGCAGGTTCCCATTTCACTCAGGAAAAACACACCACCACCACCCCTTCACCATGCCCCACCTGCCGCACGTGGCCTGTTGGCGCTCAGGGCCACACGGTGACTCGGGTCTGGCTCAGCCTCCGCCCTCCCTGCACCTGCTGCCCGCTGTGCCCAGACGACTGCTTCAGAGAGGCTCTGGTAAAGTCCAGTGCCTTGCCAGCCCCAGGCCGTCTGTGGAGCTTCTCAGGGACTCATCAGCCATTTGCTGGGTGAGCAGGGGTGGTGTTCCCTGGAGCTGGGTCAGCAGAGCACAGGGGCCAACCAAACGTGCTCCAGTATAGAAATCTGTCCTAAAAGCATTTCCCTAGAAAAGACTCCCCAGAACTCACAGGCTCAGAAAGGACGGTGGTCTGCTGATGAAGATGGAAACCAGTGTGTAGAGCGTCCACAGCGGCACGCTGGTTGTCCAGCTGGGCAGATGGCACCGCTGGGCCTCCAGACACTGCACCACCCATTTCCTTCTGCCCAGTCCCCCTCGCTCTCCACCGGCCCGCCTGGGATCTGGGGGCTTGTACTGACCTGCTGCCCCGCCTGTCGGGGAAGGCAGCCGGCCTCTCACCTTGGGTCTCCCCTAAGAGCCTGTGGCAGCCCCTCACAATTTCATGCCCCCCATGGGGCAGCCTTGCTCGCCCAGGGGCCTGGGCTCTCCTTAGTGAACTCTGACCCACGTGCAGTTCTTACTAGCACACACAAGAAAACATGAAGGAGAATCAGGCTTTATTTCCATGTCCACTTTTCCTTTAGAAATTCCACGATTCTGTCATCTAATCACGGCGGACTTGGGTCTAGCCCTGCCTTGTCCACATGTGCCTTTGCCTTCTTAGTCTCGTCTCTATCTTAGTCTTGTTTCTGCCTTCTTAGACTGTGTCTCCACCTCCAGCTGGCAGGGCTGCTCTCAGTGTGAGGGCGCCCGGACATCCGTGCACTGTCCGAGCAGGGAGGATGGACTCTGGAGCCTGAGGAGTCCAAGGCTGAGCTCGGCGCTGCTGGCAACAGGCAGAGGTGGACGGGAAAAGGCAGGCAGTGCCGCCACAGGTGCAGCCCGGGCCACAACACTGTCTGGGCCCCGAATCTGAAGCAGTCGCTGGTCGGAATCAGAATGCCAGCCCCTTCCTGGTTCCCCAGTCTCCCACATCACAGCCAGGCCTGCTCAGCACAAACCTGAGCACCCAGGACAGTGCCACCCATGGCTGCCGATTCTCTCACAACCTGTACTTGGCGGCGCCAGCCAAGGGAGCCGCAGAGACCCCGGGAGAGGCTTGGGGCACCTGCTGGGCTGGTGATGCTGACGTGGGTCCTTGGAGATTTCCCGAGCACCTGTGCAAACCCTGGGCCGCCAGCCTGGGTCTGTGGAGAAAGCACACTTGCTGTCTATCCAAGTAAAGTCAGGCATTTTAACCTAAAACCCTCCAGCGTGTCCAGTAGAAACCCCTACGATCCAGGTTAAATTCCCTAAGTGGACACAGATCTGTGGTCCATCCACCTGGATCCTGCGGGCTTGCTCAGAGGGAGGTAGCTATGCCTGGTGGTAGGACATGCTCACCTGCTTAGCCAGAAAACTGACCCTCACGGTGATGGCCAAGCAGGAGATGCAGAATAGCCGGGAGCAGGGCACCCCCGGAAGGGAAGTGCCTCACCTGCTGCGGCAGCTTCAGATGCCAGCGCTTCCCTGGCACAAGGGCACTATCAGGATGACTCCAGATCTGAGTCTCAGCTCTGATCAAACAAAGCGAAATAAAGAAGTCTCCAGTGACACGAAGCAAGCATGCTCTCTGCCTCCCTCGTATGGTGCAGCTGACACTGGTGCAGACTCAATTCACGGGCTGATTTTCCAGTTTAAATGGACAGAAAAAAAAATTGGAGAGAGGAATAAAGCAAGCAATAAAAATAATTGAAAGACCAGGAGAGACCAGCAGGATGTGATTTAGCTGACTGAGAAAAATGCCCAAGGGGTAAAAGGAATGTCTCCATTACTCTTCTCAAATAAACCAGGGAAGTGCTCATCACAGAGCCTGTGTCCACACAGTCACTGCTGGCTTTGTCAGGGGTGTTTGTACAGCACATGCATCTCACAGGGTGCCCAGCGCAGCCCTCTGCTGTCCCAGAGGAAAAATCAGAGAAGCAGTTCACGCACTCACACAGCAGGCACACACACACGATGCACACGCGTGTGTAGGAAGATGCACACATGTGCACACTCACAAGCATACACTTACAGACAGGTACACGCGTGGACAGCCAGACACATAGACACACGTGTACACACACACACATGTACACACATGCATGTAGGTAGATGCACACATGTGTAGTGAGATGCACACACACATACACAGTGCACACAGGTGTACACAAATGCACACATACTTGCAGATAGATGCATGCACATAGTAGACACATGTTGACATGAACACAAGTATAGAGGCGTGTACACACACGTATGCTCATGCACACAGGAATGTACACAAGTGGACACATGCACACACATGCACACTCACACTCACACACCCTGGGGCTGCAGTGTCTACACTCACCCTGGGGCTGCAGTGTCCACACTCACCCTGGGGCTGCAGTGTCCACACTCACCCTGGGGCTGCAGTGTCTACACTCACACACCCTGGGGCTGCAGTGTCTACACTCACCCTGGGGCTGCAGTGTCTACACTCACTCACCCTGGGGCTGCAGTGTCTACACTCACACACCCTGGGGCTGCAGTGTCTACACTCACACACCCTGGGGCTGCAGTGTCCACACTCACACACCCTGGAGCTGCAGTGTCTACACTCACCCTGGGGCTGCAGTGTCTACACTCACACACCCTGGAGCTGCAGTGTCTACACTCACACACCCTGGGGCTGCAGTGTCCACACTCACCCTGGGGCTGCAGTGTCTACACTCACACACCCTGGGGCTGCAGTGTCTACACTCACCCTGGGGCTGCAGTGTCTACACTCACACACCCTGGGGCTGCAGTGTCTACACTCACCCTGGGGCTGCAGTGTCCACACTCACCCTGGGGCTGCAGTGTCCACACTCACCCTGGGGCTGCAGTGTCTACACTCACACACCCTGGGGCTGCAGTGTCTACACTCACCCTGGGGCTGCAGTGTCTACACTCACTCACCCTGGGGCTGCAGTGTCTACACTCACACACCCTGGGGCTGCAGTGTCCACACTCACACACCCTGGAGCTGCAGTGTCTACACTCACCCTGGGGCTGCAGTGTCTACACTCACACACCCTGGAGCTGCAGTGTCTACACTCACACACCCTGGGGCTGCAGTGTCCACACTCACCCTGGGGCTGCAGTGTCTACACTCACACACCCTGGGGCTGCAGTGTCTACACTCACCCTGGGGCTGCAGTGTCTACACTCACACACCCTGGGGCTGCAGTGTCTACACTCACCCTGGGGCTGCAGTGTCCACACTCACCCTGGGGCTGCAGTGTCCACACTCACCCTGGGGCTGCAGTGTCTACACTCACACACCCTGGGGCTGCAGTGTCTACACTCACCCTGGGGCTGCAGTGTCTACACTCACTCACCCTGGGGCTGCAGTGTCTACACTCACACACCCTGGGGCTGCAGTGTCTACACTCACACACCCTGGGGCTGCAGTGTCCACACTCACACACCCTGGAGCTGCAGTGTCTACACTCACACACCCTGGGGCTGCAGTGTCCACACTCACCCTGGGGCTGCAGTGTCTACACTCACACACCCTGGGGCTGCAGTGTCTACACTCACCCTGGGGCTGCAGTGTCTACACTCACACACCCTGGGGCTGCAGTGTCTACACTCACCCTGGGGCTGCAGTGTCCACACTCACCCTGGGGCTGCAGTGTCCACACTCACCCTGGGGCTGCAGTGTCTACACTCACACACCCTGGGGCTGCAGTGTCTACACTCACCCTGGGGCTGCAGTGTCTACACTCACTCACCCTGGGGCTGCAGTGTCTACACTCACACACCCTGGGGCTGCAGTGTCTACACTCACACACCCTGGGGCTGCAGTGTCCACACTCACACACCCTGGAGCTGCAGTGTCTACACTCACCCTGGGGCTGCAGTGTCTACACTCACACACCCTGGAGCTGCAGTGTCTACACTCACACACCCTGGGGCTGCAGTGTCCACACTCACCCTGGGGCTGCAGTGTCTACACTCACACACCCTGGAGCTGCAGTGTCTACACTCACACACCCTGGGGCTGCAGTGTCTACACTCACACACCCTGGGGCTGCAGTGTCTACACTCACTCACCCTGGGGCTGCAGTGTCTACACTCACACACCCTGGAGCTGCAGTGTCTACACTCACACACCCTGGGGCTGCAGTGTCCACACTCACCCTGGGGCTGCAGTGTCTACACTCACACACCCTGGGGCTGCAGTGTCTACACTCACCCTGGGGCTGCAGTGTCTACACTCACACACCCTGGGGCTGCAGTGTCTACACTCACCCTGGGGCTGCAGTGTCCACACTCACCCTGGGGCTGCAGTGTCTACACTCACACACCCTGGGGCTGCAGTGTCCACACTCACACACCCTGGAGCTGCAGTGTCTACACTCACCCTGGGGCTGCAGTGTCTACACTCACCCTGGGGCTGCAGTGTCCACACTCACCCTGGGGCTGCAGTGTCTACACTCACACACCCTGGGGCTGCAGTGTCTACACTCACCCTGGGGCTGCAGTGTCCACACTCACCCTGGGGCTGCAGTGTCTACACTCACACACCCTGGGGCTGCAGTGTCCACACTCACCCTGGGGCTCCAGTGTGTACATTCACACACCCTGAGATTGCAGTGTCCACACTCACCCTGGGGCTGAAGTGTCTACACTCACCCTGGGGCTGCGGTGTCCACACTCACACACCCTGGGGCTGCAGTGTTTACACTCACGCTGGTGCTGCAGTGTCTGCACTCACAACCCAGGGACAACAGTATCAGCCTCTGGGTTCCTGCCTCCCTGCTTCAGAGGCAGACACATTTGTGTGTTTGTGGAATTGCATCCCAGTGGCTGGATTTCAATCCTGCTCCCATCAGAAGCAAATCCAAGTATGGGCAGCTCTCCTCACTCATCTTCCGCTCTGGATCCTTCCAGCCGTAGCAGTGAGAGGCCGCCAGCACACTTGCGAGTGAGGGAGCAGGATTTGGAAACCACATCCTGCTCTTGAGGTCAAGCAGCCGTGAGAAGGGGGGTGTCCTGGGCCTTCCTCACCCCAGCTCACGTCCTCAGCAATGGACCCCCAGCCCAGTCTCAGCCATCGCTGTTCCTGCCCCAGGGGTGGCTGCCCCAGACCCAGATGTGCAGCCTCACTGTGCAGAGCTGCGATGCACGCCCGACTCCCACGGGCCTGGGAGGCTGCAGGCACAAGGCAGCAACATGGGGGTCCTGGAGCCGCTGCGCTGGAGCCCTGCCCACGCCTTTCTGACACTGGGTTTCTCGTAATAGTTGGGAGCTAAGTTTTGATTCAGCTCCGTCGGTCCACCTTTAGCATAGAGAATCTTTGGATTGACACACAAATCAGAGGCCATATCTTTATCCCTATAGTTTTTAAAAAATATTTTATTTTTTCATTTATGTATTTATTTGAGAGATAGACTGAGATCTTCCATTTGTCAATTCATTCCCCTGATGCCCACAACATCTGAGTCTGGGCCAGGATGAAGCCAGGAGCCAGCAACTCAATCCCCAAGGTGGCAGAGATCCAACTACGTGAGCCATTAGCACTGCTTCCCAGGGTGTGCACCAGCAGGAAGCTGGAGTCAGCTGAGCTGGGACTTGCACCCAGGCAAGCATCACAGGTGACTCCCTTAAATGCTGAGTCAAAAGATGGCCCCTTCCTTGCAGTTTTGGTTTTGTCTCAGTCCATTTCTGTGGCTATCATAGAATGCCCCAGACTGGGTAATTTATAGAGAAAGAAAGTTTACCTGGCTCAAAATTATGAAGCCTTGGAAGACAAGCATATGGCACCAATATGTGCCCGGCTCTGGTGAGGGCCCTCCAGTTGCGTCACTGATTAGTGGAAGACGAAGGAGAGCCGAGGGTGCACTCACTATTACTGTGACCCATCCTACAGGAGCAGCATTGATTCATCATGCAAGTCAGCCCTCCAGGCTCCATCTCCCAACCCCACCGCACTGGGAATGCAGGTTCTGAGAGAGGCACCCAAACCACAGCAGAGTTTCTGCAGGCTCACTCTCCGAATGCCTGCAATAAGCTAGGCTGTATCTCTCTCCATTGGTCTCTCAATGTTTCTCTGTCTTTCAAATAATATACAAATTTTAAAATGTTTGAATGAATAAATTACAGTAACTTTGAAAAGTGAACCAGTGCATATTTGTAAGACATCAGCAATCACAGCAAATCTGCCCCAGCCTGTGGGGCCACCAACCCTGCATTTGCAATGACAGCACCTATAGAACACAGGCACATCTATTTGCATATTTTCTGTGCCTGTTCAAGCACAGGTGTTAAGGGAAGAATACCTGTGTTCAAGGTTATGGCTGACCACCTGGGAAATATGCACTGCTTATCCATTTACATACCAAGTTTTTCAAGTGCAATTTAAGTACATATAGCACATATATGTACACACAGCGACCCCGTTGACATGCAGGGGATACTGCAAAAACTTCTTAGAGATGGAATTATAGGATTCATTTATTTTGCTGCAATTTTTTTAAATCCATCCATCTAAGGAGTCTTCAAAAAGTTCACAGAGAAGGCTGGCACTGTGGTGTGGCTGTTGTAGCTGCTGGCTTCAATGCAGGCCTCCCACGTGGGCTCAGTTCAAGTCCCAGCTGCTCAATTCCTATAAAGCTTCCTGCTGCTGTGGCCTGGGAAAGCAGTAGAAGATGGCCCAAGTCCTTGGGCCCCTGCTCCCATGTGGGAGACCTTGAAGAAGCTCCTGGCTCCTGGCTTCGGATCTGGGCAGCTCTGGCCCTTGCAGCCAACTAGGGGGGTGAACCAATGGATGGAAGATCTTTCTCCCCATATTTCCCTTTATCTGTAATTCTACCTTTCAAATAAATAAATATTTTTTCAAATAGTTCACTGAAAATGCGTATTATGGAAAAATATGAATTTCAGATTTTTGCATCAAAAAAATTTCTTTCAATTTTGTTGTCCATGAAGTTTTTGAAGTCAAAATTAAAGAAAATCGTAACCAACAAGATAAAGACAATTTACTCTTACATACCATGGTTCTAGCATTCGAAGGTTATTTTCCAAAACTTTAAGAATAAATATAAGGGGGCCGGCTTTGTGACATAGCACATTAAATGGCCACCTGTAGCACTGGCATTACATATGGGTGCCAGTTTGAGTCCTGGCTAGTCTACTTCCCATCCAACTCCCTGCTAATGTCCTGGGAATGCAACAGAGGACAGTCCACGTGCTCGGGCCCCTACACCCAAGTGGGGAACCTGGCTTCAGACCTGCCCAGCTCAATTGTTGCAGCCATTTCAGGAGTGAAATAGTGGATGGAAGACCTCTCTCTGTCTCTCTGCCCTCCTCCCGCTCTCCCCTCCTGGTAACTCTGCCTTTCAAATACATTTTTATTTTTTTTTAATTAAAAAAAAATGAAAACAGGAAGAAAGGAGAAGCATCAGAAGATGCAGGGATAAAACTAAGTCATCCGTCATGTTTTTATCAGGAGTGTGTTTCCACTTGTTTTGGAAAAAAAAAAACCTAAATAGAAATGAAGAAAAAAATCAGAAAAACAGGAATAAATATAAGGCACTATGTGTGGTATAAAATTTAGTGCAATTTATGAAAGAGAAAAGAATACTTGCACAACACAGTAAGAGAATGATTCATGGGATTGCACAGAATTTAATCCTGATACAGAAAATACTTGCAAAGGGATTTTCTCCATAAGGGATCACAAAGCTGACCTCTCCCAGAGGCCTTGTTTGACCAAACAACAGTCATTCCCCTTCTTACAAATACTCCAAATTGTAGCACCAATCACCGCAGCAACAGCATCAACCAAATCGTTTCCACTTTTTATGTATCTGCCCATCCTAATAACTGCTAATTTCTTATAAAGCAGAACTAACTCTATTTGAATAAACGCATTTCATTTCACCAATAAACCCTCAAGGGTGACATAAAATCTGACAGTGATGTAAGTGGCAAACCACTATCTATTTCTTGCAAGTCTGTTCAGGAGTATTAATTGTGCTGTTGGTATTTAAAGGGTTGCAATGAGCATTCCCATTGGTATTCTATAGCAATTTAATCGCAATACCATTCATCATCAAGTGTTACTCTACGGGTAATATTCGCTGCAGGGCTGATATGATGGCACGCTGGGGGACGGACAGCTTTGTCTTCATTAGCTAACTTATGTGGTGACTTGCAAGACTCAGTGTCATCAGTGACCTCCTAATCGCCACCCCCTGGCCTCCTCGGAGTCCTCTGCTAATCGTCCTTTCTGCAGTACTTGACCTGCTACGCAGCCTGCTCTTCCTACTTCCCTTCCTCTCTCCTTCCTTGGTCTCAGTCATTTTCTAAAAGTGTTCTTGCTTTTAAGTATATCCCACCGTACATATGTTCTAAGTCTCTTGTGAGGACATTAATTCCTCTGCCTTTTTTAAAAATAAAGGCATTCTCAAGATTGCTTCAATTAATAGATTTTTTGCTTTGTATCCTCTGGAAGGGTCACTTCCATGCCCAGGGTTAGGATCACACCAGAGACTGGATCCTGTGTGGGGCCCAGAGTCCTGGCCTCCTTGACCTGGGGACTCTGGTTGTCTTCCTCTGGGGAGGACAGGGAAGAGAAAAGAAGGAATTACACTCAAATAAAAATAGTTTATTTTATATGATTAATTCCTCCATGTTGCAGATTTTAGGCAGAATGGAAGAACTGGATTTCAATAAGTATCAAGCACATTGTCTTTGCACTTCCCAGTATAAAATTAAAATGGACTTCTCCATCCTGAGAACTCCTGTTAGATGAGAAAAATCAAACATATAGTTAAATTTCAATGACTCTTTTTTACGACTTAGTGACTATATCCTCTGTCAAAAACTGCAAACATCTGAGCATTTACCCTACCTGCAAGGTAATCACCTACCTTGGCCAGCTTCCACGATGCTGACAAAAGATGGGAGACTGGAATCAGAGAGCAAGGTCTCTGGTCGGTCTCAGAGCGGCAGCAGAAACTGGACTAGCAGGGTCTGTGCAAGGTCCCCAGGACAACGGGTGCAGAGACCGTTACTACAGCGTCCTTGGGATGCTCCTCTGAAGAGAGGCAGCCCCACACCCAAGACTGGCAGTCCCGTGGGAGACGCCCCCAGCCACGGCTACTTTTACTTCCATGCTGGAGAGTCCCTGCACATCCACCACTCCGCCAGCACCCTGCCTGCCTGCAGAGGATGGCCCCATGTCCACTCAGTGCGTATGTGTCAGACATCAGTTAATTAAGACTACTTTCACCGGCGCTGCAGCTCACTAGGCTAATCCTCCACCTTGCGGCGCCAGCACACGGGGTTCTAGTCCCAGTCGGGGCGCCAGATTCTTTCCCGGTTGCCTCTCTTCCAGGCCAGCTCTCTGCTGTGGCCAGGGAGTGCAGTGGAGGATGGCCCAAGTGCTTGGGCCCTGCACCCGCATGGGAGACCAGGAGAAGCACCTGGCTCCCGCCTTCGGATAGGCGCGGTGCGCTGGCTGCAGCACGCCAGCGGTGGCGGCCATTGGAGGGTGAACCAACGGCAAAAGGAAGACTTTTCTCTCTGTCTCTCTCTCTCACTACCCACTCTGCCTGTCAAAAAAAATTTTTTTCATAAAAAAAAAGAGACTGCTTTCAACAGGACTCCAAGTGGAAGGATGATTCCACCCTGAAGTACTGACTTTGTCCTACCCCGACCAGGAGAGGAGCGCTCAGCCGCTCTCAAGAACCGTCCTAGGAAGCCGTGGTTCTTCCCTTTAAGCTTCTGAGCTGCTCTTCCTGGGTGATGCTGACAGTAACCCAGGTGGAGGGAGAAGCGTTCCTCACTGTCCAGCCTCCCCCACACCCCCGGGGCAAGAAGAGAGACATCACTTGTCAGTGGAC
Organism: Oryctolagus cuniculus; assembly: GCF_964237555.1. Classification (NCBI taxonomy): domain Eukaryota; kingdom Metazoa; phylum Chordata; class Mammalia; order Lagomorpha; family Leporidae; genus Oryctolagus; species Oryctolagus cuniculus. Next base: position 57,050,533 of record NC_091447.1, read on the forward strand.
CTGAACACCTTCCAGGCAAAGGTTCTAACTGGATGATTCCTGTCGCAGAGAAAACTGCCAGCCCTTTGTGCTCAAACAGTCCCTCAGGTAAGCCCTGCTAGGTCCCCTTGAACAACCAGGGCCGGCTCCCCGTGGAGACATCTGCATGTGTCGGACGCCTGCGTGACCTACAGATGTTATTTCCTTAACACCTGGAGGTCACTCCCCAGCAGCCTTCAGGTGACATTGCCAGGTGAGGCTTTTGTGGGGGAGACATGGGAGGTGAATTAATTCCAGGTTTCCCCCAGATGGTGTGATTATGAGGTCGCACACGGAGCGCCAGGACTAAGCATTGTTCCCAACACTTGGAGCCTCGGGCCAGTCGCGGTGTGGACTTAGAGCATCTACAACTCCGTCTCTCAGACACTGGTAGCTCTGAGATGCTCACCACCCAGCCCTCCCCAGCAGCACGCTGTGTAGTGCAGGACCACTCACTGCCCCTTTTGCAATGGGTGCCCACAGACTTCCTCCAAAGCACCTCCCCACCCCTGGGGCCTTCCCCCTTCCTCTCATATTGCGCTGCATTTTTTCTTTCTTTTTTAAAGATTTATTTATTAGGCCGGCACCGCAGCTCACTAGGCTAATCCTCCGCCTTGCGGCGCTGGCACACCGGGTTCTAGTCCCGGTCAGGGTGCCGGATTCTTTCCCGGTTGCCTCTCTTCCAGGCCAGCTCTCTGCTGTGGCCCGGGAGTGCAGTGGAGGATGGCCCAAGTGCTTGGGCCCTGCACCCGCATGGGAGACCAGGAGAAGTACCTGGCTCCTGCCATCAGATCAGCGCGGTGCGCCAGCCGCAGCAGCCATTGGAGGGTGAACCAACGGCAAAGGAAGACCTTTCTCTCTGTCTCTCTCTCTCACTGTCCACTCTGCCTGTCAAAAAATTAAAAAAATTTAAAAAGATTTATTTATTTGTGTGAAAGGCAGAGTTACACACAGAGAGAGAGGTGAGGTGGGGGGAGAGAGAGAGAGAGAAGTTTCCATCTGCTGGTTCACTCCCCCAAATGGTCACAACAGCAGCCAGGGGTGGGCCAGGCAGAAGCCAGGAGCCAGGAGCTGTGTCTGCATCTCACACGTGAGTGCAGGGGCCCAAGCGCTTGAGCCGTCCTCCACTCCTTTCTTTCCCAGGCTCCTTTTCAGGGAGCTGGATTGGGCATGGAGCAGCCGGGATGCTTGCACTGCCGGCGGTGGCTTTTCCAGCTCTGGCACAGCACTGGCCCCTGGGCTGTATTTCTGTCACCATTCCATCCTCATCAACCAAGCAGAGAAGAACTGTGACGGGTGTGAGAGCCTGCTCTTTAGCAGGTTTGTTTCATGGATCCCAGCAGAAGAGGCAAGTCTCCTGGATCAGAGTAAAAAGAGAGATTTACGCTCACAGAAGCAGAGTCATTTGCTGAGAACTGGCACTGGCACTGGCTCCTCAAACCCCAGTGCCACCGTGCAGCATGAGCCCAGCTAACGCCTTCACGGGCTGTGAACTGAAGGGGAAAGTCCTCAGGCTTTGAAGGCTGAGCCTTCCACAGTGAACAGAAAACCCCTGGGGCTTTGTCCTGGGCTGGGGGCTGCACAGCCCTTTCACCACTTCCCTTCTCAGGCTATGGCTCACACACCCATGACAGGAAGCCTTTAATAAGCACAGCCGGAGCCTCCGCCCACAGCACTTGAAGAACCAGGGACAGGGACAACAATCTACCTACATTCTCCAGCTGAAGTCATCATTTGTTTTTTAAAGTGTCAGAAAGAGCTTTTAAGAGAAATAGTACAAAAGAGAATGAAGCAAGGTAAGCGGCTGTAAGCGGTTTCTAAATATTAATTGCCTTGGGTAGTCAAATAAATAAGTCAAAGTAATTTATTCCAGATTCATTTCAGATTATTTCCACTCATCACTAAGATCTACCTAATTAACAAAATGCAGAAGACACCATTTAATTCCTTAGGGGTCCCCATCAGTGAATCCCCTAACATTTCCACTACAAATGGTCGCCCGTCTGAGACGGGTCTTCTAGACAGCCTTGAGAAGCCATTGTCCATCTGTAACAGGGACTCCGGGAAAGTAAATAAAGGCGGCTCACGTAGAATGCGGTCACCCAGCACCTTCAGGTCGTTCTGAACACAGGAGATTCACAGGCTGCGCACCCACAGGTCACGGGCAGGTCAAGACCGGCCGATTAACAGTCTGACATAAAACACTGACTGCAATAATAAAATAAATGAAAATGCAGTAAAAGCAGTATATATACATGATTATGGCAAGTCTTGGAACCATTTGAAATATACATTGGGTTATCTTTTTTTAAATAAAAAAAATTTTAGTATTGCCATGATTTATAATTTTTCCAAACTGACAGACAAAATGTTCAGTTATTAATATTTTAAATCACATGTTTGTTTTTATGTTGTATATTGTTTTATAGGCTTATTATCTGCTTATGTTTTTTTTTTTTTTGACAGGCAGAGTGGACAGTGAGAGAGAGAGACAGAGAGAAAGGTCTTCCTTTTCCGTTGGTTCACTCCCAAATGGCTGCTATGGCTGGCGCACTGCGCCGATCTGAAGGCAGGAGCCAGGTGCTTCTCCTGGTCTCCCATGGGGTGCAGGGCCCAAGGACCTGGGCCATCCTCCACTGCACTCCCTGGCCACAGCAGAGAGCTGGCCTGGAAGAGGGGCAACCGGGACAGAATCCGGCTCCCCAACCGGGACTAGAACCTGGAGTGCTGGAACTGCAGGCAGAGGATTAGCCTAGTGAGCTGTGGTGCCAGCCGCTTATGTTTCTTTTTTAAGAACAGCAGTTCACATCTGTTGCCCACTAATTAACAAAATCATCTGTATTTTGCATTGAAAAGTTCTATAGCTTTAAGGAAATGAGTCTTATGTATGTCAAGTATGCTTAACAGAATTTCCTACTGCCTTTTCCTCTGTAAAATTCATTAAATAGTACACCTGTCCAGAATGTCTTTATATGCTGCTTTAACACATCTTAAAACCTTGATTTTATTTTACTTGTTTTGTTTCATTGAAAACCCCATATTCTTCTGTTTATTAGAGATCAGAATTCAGAACAGAGTCTTCTTAAAGGTAAATAGAAAAGAATCAAAACATATCCGGTGTGAAGTGTTTGAATAATCTTGTGTGTAAAGGTACACACTCATTTGGATCTAAAACTAACACAGGGTATTTTTGTCCTTCTAGGTACTAGGGCAGGTTATCCCATTTGTATGCCAAGCCCCCGCCTCTTGGGACCCATTATTTAAGCATTTCCACCCTGCTAACTGGCTGCCTGTGGTATTTAAGCCTAGACAATAGGAGATTGGTGAATCCATTCCTACACTACACAGGGGGATGCTTTTTTAAACATACAAACAAATACAGAAACACTGTCAGCAAATGATTGCTGTCTGACTCCATGAAACAACTTCTTTAGGGACCTCTTCTAATAACTATTTTTTGGCCCATTTTCCTGGTCTGGAGTACTGTGCATTGAAACTTTAGAACCCTGTGTGTTGTTGCATAACAGGCGAAGCCTCTACCTGTGGTGCCGGCATCCCATATGGGTGCCAGTTCATCTCTCAGCTGCTCCACTTCTGATCCAGCTCTCTGCTAATGCACCTGGGAAAGCAGTGGAAGATGGCTCAAGTGCTTGGGCCCCTGTACCCACCTGGGAGACCTGAAGAAGCTCGTGGCTCCTGGCTTCCGATCAGCTCAGCTCTGGCCATTGCAGCCATTTGTGGAATGAACCAGTGGATGGAAGACCTTTCTCTCTGTCTCTCCCTCTCTCTTTCTGTAACTCTACTTCTCAAATAAATAAATCAATCTTTGTTTTTAAAAGAAACTTTAGAGCCCTCTCCACTGCACAGCAGGTGCCTTCACTCCGCCAGCACATTTAGAATCCTGCTGTCCTTTCTGAACAGCACAACTCAGTTATTTTTAGCAGGTTTTGCTGAATCTACTTGACTCAGGCCTGTGGAGGTCAGAGATTTATTCCACATTGGCTACCATTTAGTCTCCAGCCAAAGACCTTTAGCAGGCCTGCGCATGATTGCTAAGTGGCTAATCTATTAGCGATTTTCCCAAAACTATAATTGGACTTTTGTTGAGCCATCATTTCAATGGCACAGAGAGGTCAGATACAGAGGTGGAATAACAGTGATCTTAGAAGGGCACTGAACTCTCAAGCTTCACACCTCCCACACCTCAATGCCAGCCGACAGCACAGACTAGCATAGCTATGAAAAACCATTTAGTCACAAAACAGCTCACTTTTCTTTTTTTTTAAGATGTATTTATTTATTTTGAAAGTCAGAGTTACATAGAGAGAAGGAGAGAAGGACAGAGAGAGAGAGAGAAATCGTCCATCTGCTGGGTCACAACCCAGATGGCCTCACGGCCAGTGCTGGGCCAGGCCAGAGCCAGGAGCTTCTTCTGGGTCTCCCAGGTGGGTGGCGAGGCCCAAACACTTGAGCCATCTTCCACTGCTTTCCCAGGCACATTAGCAGGGAGTTGGATTGGAAGTGGAGCAGCTGGGACTTGAGCCAGCACCTGCCATCGCAGATGGCAACTTTACCAGTTACCGCCATAATGACAGCCACATACTTTTCTGTTGATTTTGGTGCAGTTACAATACTTTGTTAAAAAGTCTGCAGGTGTGAAAAGCAAGACTCCTTATTCTCTGTGAATTTATAGTTCTTATGGTTTAGTAACAACAGACTGTCACATCAAGGCTGATGAAGATCATTGAATGATGAATCCCCACTGAGCAAGGCGGGGCCGGCGTCGTCTATGGAAACACAGGGAAGCAGCCAAGGCTGCCTCGTTGTCTTGTTCTCTCACACATTCGAATCCTGCTCAGTTTGGTGATTGCATTATTGAATCAAGAAGAAAGAAAGGACATTGAAGAATGTTGCATGGGAAGTTCATAGACTTTTCCAAAAAGCCACTTGGAGAGGAAAGGTCAGGTTGAGCATGGCCATGAAAGGGTGGGTGTGCTTACTGGGGCTGAGCCACCCAAAGCCAAGGGCAAGGCTTTGAATTATGCCAGGAAAAGCACAGTGTTCATCTAGAACGCTTCATTTCCCCAACGGCCTTCACTGTGGCAAATGGGCTGCCATGTCCTTGGTTTTTGTTATTGATATCAAACCCAGATCATCTCCTAAGTCTATAACATTAATGGGGCAATACTGACATAATTAATATATACCTTGAGTTAGAGACCGTTTTTCTGAGAAAGGCAGGATAGCCAGTGTAAACGGGGGCAGAAATCGCTTGTGTTGTTAAAATCTAAACCTTCACCCTGGCACGGCCAACCCCAAAGTCTTGACAATCGCAGCTTCCTGGCTCCACAGCCCTGTTCTGTGCTCCAGACTTCTCTTACTGGAACTTGCAATCCTCATCTTCCTCTTCTGACCACACCTATCCTGAGTGCCCTCTGAAAACTGGCATCTGGATGCCACTGGAAGTTGGCTGTGACATCACCAGATTTTAGAAAAATAACTTCCGATACATCCCACGCACCTGCCTGGAGGGCAATAGGCACGTTCTTTCTCTCCTGCGTGCAGACCCTGGGGCCGCAGAACTGGCGGACCAGATCATGCCACCTCTCTGGGGACGTGCATTCTTGCAACCTTTGTCTGACCATACTGTTTTGACTGTGTCTGGGTAAATTCAAATGCATCCAGTAATGATTTCCAAGCCATACTTCTGGCATTTTGCCTAGATGAAAAATTCCCTTGTGTACCCAGTAGCTGTCTGCCATGAATCTACTGCACTTACCAGAATTAATGTGCCCCAAACTTTGCTCCTCCTAATGCATCAGGTCTCACTCCTAGTATCTGATTCACCCTCCAGGGCCAGTACTTAAGCAGATGTATTGTGTCCGCAGAAACTCTTCCTTCCTTCTGTACTGTATTTGCTGTTGTCACCTTAGAGGCGCCTGTTTTGACCACACCTGTATTCTCTCTGGATGTCAGCTCTCACACTTGCCACGCTAATCTACCAGCTTTTGAAAATACTTCATGAATGCATCTTCTTCTGCTATTCTATTCCTTTGGATTCACAATGCAAACTTAGAAGGTGATCCAAAATCTAACATTAAAACCTAAAACTGTGGGATTCTTCCTGCTTCCCAGGCTTCATCCACACCTCCAGTTCTCACACACAGTCTCATATGCAGTGGCCTTCCTATGTTTGTTTCTTGAGTTCACCAAAATTGAGAGTGTGCAGACTTTGTTTCCTTTCCTTGGATGCTGATGACACCTCCCGGTCACCAACATCTAAAGTTAACTCTTCACCTCCAGCCCCTTCTTGGAACAACCCCCTGCTTTCCTGTACTCACAACCTCATAATGGTTGTCCGTTACTCTTGCCTGTCTTGCTTCCCCTACTGACGCACGAGCTCCACACGAGCAGATCTTTGCTCTCTCTCCTGCCCTTACCTGGTGCCCAGCACATCACCTGGTAGTGGAGGCTCGTGAAAGCAAATGCAAGCGTGGATGAACGATTTGGTGTAAGTTCTAGATCAGAACCCAGTGCAATTTCCTCCCCATTTAACACTTTTCTAATGGAAGTTTTCTTTGAAGACAGTCTATGTCATGCCTACTATTTTAAATTGGGTATTTCAGGAACTGCTGAGTCTTTCTCTTGGTCTATGGATTTCAGAGCTACAGTGAGAAGCCACATGAGGTTCAGATTGAGACAGATTGAAAAGATCTTGAAATTTTAAACAGAAACAACTCTACTGGCTTGGCTATGGTTTTGAAGTCAATGAGACATTGACGGCATGTTACTATTTTCTTTATCCTAATAACATTTAATTTGCATTTTACAGAGAAAGCTACTCCTGTTTCTGCTCATGTGTGCAAGAATACCAGGCAGCCAGTAGCTGACGGTGTCCGGTGTTTGCTGTTTTGTGTGTCCACACAGAGCATCCTCGTTCATGGAACACCACTCTCCATCAATTCAAACCATGATAGCCCTTGCTCTGTTCCTGATGTGGAAAATTGGCACTGACCACAGAGGCAGAGAGCCGCCTGAGTTGGCCTGGCACCTGCCTGCCTCTTTCCCACACCTGCTCCTGGCCTCATGGGACAGACGTTGAGGCAAAGGGCCAGAAACAGACACGAGAAGGCAGGCCTGGAAGCCAGTTTGATCTGTAACAACGTCTTCTGGATTTTACTTATTCAACTGGTAAATTATTTTATTAAAGCAAATTCAATTTGGATGTCAGAGTTTTGCAAACTCAGAGCTGTGGATAACTTAAAAATTATGATTTCACAGGCTCTGTGTGTGCTCTAAAATTCTGGGTTAGTGTCTTGTCCAAGTTGCCTCACACCTCAGCATGCTTGTCTCCTCACCCTTGAAATGTGAACAATGACACCTATCTTGCCTTTTGAAAAAGATTAAATGGTGAAACCATGTGAGGAAACTTTCAAAAGTCATGGGAACAGTGGAACTGAAAGATAGGTTTATTTTTGTGCAAAATTTTTGAAATCCATGCAGATATATTTTTCTACAGGACACGTTTTTCATGAACTTTTTGAGGATCCCTAGATTGCATGGATTTCACATTTTGGGGTACCCTTGTGTGTGTGTGTGTAAAGTGCTTACCAAGCATCTACCCCACGGAAGCACTCATCTATGCCCCCATTACTGCCACCAGCACCAAGCTCACAGCCCAGGGGTGTCCCTGAAGGACCTGCTCAAGGCGGCTTTCTGTCCCGCCCCCACCTCCCTCCCCAGCTCAGCCTCCTTTCAGTGCTTCCTTTCAGTGGGCTTCCTTTCAGTGCTCACCTATTTGGGCCATTGTGAGGCTCAACAGGTGTGGTTTCATTAGCAGGAATGACCACCGTGTATTTACTGTATTAGAAAAGTAAACCTTTGAGGGGAAGACTTCCTGTCTCCCAAGCCGCTACCACCGTACCAGTAGCAGAGAGACGAGAATGCCACTCTCAGACGGGAAATACCATGCACTCATTCCTCATGGCTGTTAAGTCCATGTGTAATTATTTCCACTGCAGCGAAGATCCATGAATCTATGCCTAAACAACAAGTGAAATTCTCTCTCTCTTTCTTTCTCCCTCCTTCTCTAAAATCCCTCCTAGAAGTGCTAGCTCATCGCCAAGCGTGCCCAGTGACTATATTTGCAGAGAGCTCCAGCGTCTTCTGTGCGGGAAAACATCCTGAGGTAGGAGTGGACTGAACCTTTCCATGGACAGATGTGGTCTACACTCTTGCATTTCTCAAAATCCTTGCTATATGTTTATTTTATCTTGAATTACTTACATTGTCTTGGGCATATTATAATAATTTATAATATGAATCAAAAAATTACTATCTGATATTCTGCAGTAAATTATTTTAAGCAAAAATTGCCAACCCAATTTACTTGGTGCTTTTATAGAGACAGATCAAATTTTTTACTGTAGGGTTGAGAATTGTTGGTTTAAATTCACACATTAATAATTAATTTATTACAATATGCATTTCATTATATCATTCAGCTAAGACTATGGCATCTCTCTCTTACACTAAGCTAAAGATGCCATACTAATTTTCCAGTTATTTCTTTAGTGCCAAGTGCATTTAAACAGTCTGTTTCTCTCTTCCAGGAGGTGAATTGATGCTGTTCTATAGTACACCACTACTTAGAAAGACAAGAGAAACAAAATGCCAAAGTTCTTATAAAATAAAAACTTCAAAATAGCTTAATCCTGGCTTGTGAGAGCATACATATCAAATTACGTTGAAGTCATTGTTTCTGAAAGATTATGTACATGGTAAACACCATGCATTGATGGCGATTAATCTCCCAATTACTGCATTTGCGGTACAACAGCTGGAGCAGGCTGGACATGTGTTCCACTGCATGTGACAGGATCTGTGTGAAACACAGAACATCTGCAAACATTGATATCAGTTCTAAATGTTGCATTTGCTTCTATTTTACCATTTAAGATCAAGCTAAACATACTGGCCATACACTGACATTTTTGGAAGTGCTGTTCGTCACTGGGAATGGGTTGAGTGCACACCCGGTCTGCTCAGCAAGATGACCAGCAGTGGGCCTGCTGCTCTAGCCTGAGGAGTCCAAGAAGGCGTTTACAAAGGATCCTTTCAGACAGGCGGTTGACCAGCCTCCTCAGAACACCTCTGAAGGAGAGAGTCATGCATTAAGACGGCATTCGGCTTTAAGATTTACAGCAAATGAACAATGAATAGCAACTGAATCAAAGAAGGCTTTGGATAGATTTACCATTGCCTTCAATGTTTTTTAATCAACACATATCCTAGAGCACCAGCTAAGTTCTGGGTACCAGCCTCAGTGCCAGAAAGACAGGGAAGGGTGTGGGGGGAGCAAAGGCCTGCTTTGTGCAGGGGGCTCATTGCCCTGGGGGGTAAAGCCTGGCACTGGGTCTCAGACGATGAGTCTCTGAGGAGTGAGTCTGTAAGGGTACAAGACACTTGGACTACTGGGACTGCTTCTGAAATATAAGTTAACATACTAGCAAATCAATAACTTGATATCTTCAAAAAAGGTGAAATCTCGTGCATGTTTCATTAAATTTTTTTTTATTCATTATAATTTAGATTCTGGCCACTTTTCAGGTAAAAGTAGCATTCAGGTTTGCAAACTCAGTTAGTTGCAATTTAAAGATAAAACAAGAATACTGGGATTCCTGGCATTTAATGTTTTAGAAATGCTTTATTTATTCTCACCATCTACATGGTCTTCATTTATGATCCAATCAATAATGATGAGTTTTCCTTAGGACATATACATGTTGTAATGATAAATTAGAAGTCTCAGATCATCTCAAAACCGAATAAAACAACAAGTGAAAAACAAGAATGGTAGAGATGTGAAATGCAATTACACAGATGTGTCTAATTCTCCTCCCTTGTCCAGCTGTCACCTGTGACGTGACACACATGAATCCAGTGTAACGACACACGTGAAATCCATGTGTGCTGTCCCCAAAGAGGTCCACCTCCTGATCTACGGAGCCTGAGTGTGCACACGCTTACACTGTGAAGAGACCTGAGGAGTTCTCCAGGATTCTGTGTATGAGTCCAGTCCAATCGAGGCAGAACAGGAGAGGTGACCAGGAGCTGGCACGCGAGTGGCCCTCAGCAGGTGGAAAGACAAGTTCTCCATCGAGTCTGCAGAACAAACATGGATCCCTGTGCACCCGTGTTTCCTCGCACAGGACAAGTGAGAGTTCTGACTTCCAGCCACCCAGGCTGATAAACGTTCCATCCCATTAGGTTTGTGAAGGCATTCCATTAGGCTTTTGGCAAGTTGTTATCATGCAAAAGGAAACTAATGCACTAATTTTAGAAATTTATACTCCAATCACACGGCACTGTGACTTTTATTGCTCCTATTTGTTATTTATTTTCTGAGATGTACGGCTTTCACGTAACCATGAGGTATTTCCATGTTCTCCCCCGGCTGCGGTTATTTAAATTACGTTTGGTTACTCAGGGCCCTGCCACTAATAGTGTCCAACTCCCAGATTCTTAAAAGTATTCCCATGAGTAACCCATTTTCTGAGCATATTTCCAAAACAGCCTTTGGAGAGAGTATCTGAAGCAATAGGAGAAGACCTGAAATTGTGGAAACACACAGACTTCACCAATTTACAAACAAACCCAACGCTCCCAAGTCTGGGAGGTGCCTGCTTGTGTCAAGCAGCCAAGTTCAAGGCCCCTGGCAAGGAGGAAAGCGTTACTGGAGCTGACAGAGACACTTCATGAGCTCCTTTTGTACTGCAAATTCAGACTAAATAAGTAAGTGTGCCCTAACCTTCCCACCAAATACAACTGATCATTTTATTATGCTGAAAATACACCTGACACCCTCAACTTTTCTGCATAAATGTCGCCATTTTCATCTCACCTTGGCTACCCAGCAAGTGGTCATTTACTGTGACATCCAACAGCAATTTTACTTTATTGCAACGTCTAAAATTAATTTGGAGGTATGAGGTACCCACAGCTTCTTAATATCCTTCAACTTCCACTTTGAAATTCAGATTTTGAAGAATCTGAGAAGAATAAATGTTTATTTCAGTGTGCATTATGAAGAAGAAATTAAGTAAATTACATTAAACCATACAAAATATTTAATTTGGCTAACTGCATTCAGATTCTAAGGTGTACCTACTGCTTGTCAGGCATACTCAGCTTAGAGTCAGAGTGCTTCTCTTTAAAAATTTTCAGAAAGATATATTTATTTAGAAGGCAGACCAAAGGAGGGAGAGGAGTCATACACAGAAATAGAGAGTCAGACACACACACACACACACAGAGAGAGAGAGAGAGAGAGAGAGAGAGCATCAACTACTGTTTCACTCCCCAAATGGGCACAACAGCCCAGGCTGGACCGAGCTGAAGTGAGGAGCCAAGAGTTCCATCCTGATCTCCCATGTGGTGGCAGGGGCCCAAAGGCTGGAGTCATCCTCTGCTGCCTTCCCAGGCCCGTTAGCTGGGTACTGTACTCACTGGAGCAGCCAGGACTCCAACTGGCACTCTGATGTGCGGCACCAGCATCGTAAGTGGCACCTTAACTTGCTGTGCCACAACACATGCCCCCAGAATTCCTCCTGAGTCCTTGAGGCACCCTTGTGCCATATCACGGTCCTCAGCTGGACATTCAGGGACCGCAGGAAGAAGACACAACACAAAGCCACACATCAGGAGAATTCTAGTTCAAAATCTCCTGCAAGACAAAGATCATCTCAGCTTCACATTAAAATACATGCAGGGAGGGGGCGGGTGCTGTCCACAGGGGGTCAAGTTGTCACTGGGTACTCACATCCCATGTTGGAGAGCCTGGTTCAAGAACAGGTCACTCGACTTCTGATCCTGATTGCTGTCAATGCACCTCCTGGGAGGCAGCTGGTGATGGGTCTCTGCCACCCCATGGGAGACCTTGATGGAGTTTGCAGCTCCCGGCTTCAGGCTGGCCCAGTCTTGGCTGTTTGGGGCACGGGGAGTGAAGCAGGAACTGGAAGATCACTGCTGTCCCTCTCTCTGTGTCACTTTGCTTTAAAAACAAATTTTAAGAATGTATGTGGGGAGAAAAGACAAAAGACAAAAATTGGCAATCGGGTTGAAAAAGTAAATGAATAAGACAGTTATGCGAGGGACTTGAATGAATGCATCTGCACACCAATGTTTCAACTTAGAAAGATACTGTAGCGGCCGGCGCCATGGCTCACTAGGCTAATCCTCCACCACAGAGCAAGTGTGCCTTCCCAGACACACACACAATGAAAGGCTGCTCAATATTTTTTGATACAGATTGTTTAAGAGATCATAGAGCCGGCGCCACAGCTCACTAGGCTAATCCTCCGCCTTGCGGCGCTGGCACACCGGGTTCTAGTCCCGATCGGGGTGCCGGATTCTGTCCCGGTTGCCCCTCTTCCAGGCCAGCTCTCTGCTGTGGCCAGGGAGTGCAGTGGAGGATGGCCCAGGTGCTTGGGCCCTGCACCCCATGGGAGACCAGGAGAAGCACCTGGCTCCTGGCTCCTGCCATCGGATCAGCGCGGTGCGCCAGCAGCAGCGCGCCGGCCGCGACGGCCATTGGAGGGTGAACCAACGGCAAAGGAAGACCTTTCTCTCTGTCTCTCTCTCTCACTGTCCACTCTGCCTGTCAAAAAATAAAAAGATACTGTAGCAAATGGAAGAAAAACTCAACTCTTTTAACCTCTGGATTTCCCAGGATTCAGAGAAGAGAAATTCTGCATATTCTCCAACAGTGCAGCAGCCACACCACTGTTGTGGAGGAGAGCGTTTGTGGCTTGGTCATAGTCACACAGACACGCGCATCAGCTTCTTCATTTAGAAAGGATATTCCCAGCTGTCTCTGCAAGGTGATTTTTAATATTCTAATTGTGAGAAACCCTCATGGCTGCTCAGGTAACAATTTTACCTCAAGGACGTAATTTGCAGAATGATAAATTCATCGGCTTTGTGCAGTCAGAGCCATTCAGGTGTTGCACGCCTGAGTTGTATTACTGGAAGAAGAAATTGAAGGAGAGAGCCCACGGATGGTAGAGGTGTTGGAGCAGAGGATATATTGGGAGCATCCATCTTGCTGTCAGAAGCAGCTCTGGAGCAGAAGAGGTGTTGCCCGCAGGCGGAGAATCCGGAAGTGCAAGCCAGAACCCAGAACCAGACACTCAGGGAGGGAGGGGGTCCAGGTCGCCGAGGGGAGGGGCATTCTCTCAGCCCCAGACTGGCAGGAGGTGCTGCCCCGGGCTGTGGGGTCACCACTGTCTTCTGAAACAGGGCACAGCTGCTGGAGATCCTTACAGAGTCTTTAGGAAAATTATTAAAATTAAAAACTTTCACATTTTTCAAGATTAATGATAAAATTATGTCAATAATGACATTGTAATGCTGAATAAAAAAATACTGAAAGAGAAAACAGGATGAATGAATGCTACAGATGATGTTCATTTATCAATGTAAATGTTAAAATGTAAAAACCTATCAACAAGGAAAATCTAAGAATAATGTTGAAAAAATTATGCATCATAACTACTTGTTAATTATAGTAATACAAGCCTGATAATTTAGTATCTTCTGATATAAGTATCATACCAGTTGATCAATTCATAATCAACTTCTAAATAGAAGTCTTCGCTAAGTTGATACAATTTTTTTTTTTTTTTTTTTTTTTTTTTTTTTTTTTTGACAGGCAGAGTGGACAGTGAGAGAGAGAGACAGAGAGAGAAAGGTCTTCCTTTGCCGCTGGTTCACCCTCCAATGGCCGCCGCTGCAGCCGGCGCACCGCGCTGATCCTGGCAGGAGCCAGGAGCCAGGTGCTTTTCCTGGTCTCCCATGGGGTGCAGGGCCCAAGCACCTGGGCCATCCTCCACTGCACTCCCTGGCCATAGCAGAGAGCTGGCCTGGAAGAGGGGCAACCGGGACAGAATCCGGCGCCCCAACCGGGACTAGAACCCGGTGTGCCGGCGCCGCAAGGTGGAGGATTAGCCTATTGAGCCACGGCGCCGGCAAGTTGATACAATTTTCAAAAATTCAGGGAAAATGTCTCAAAGTGTGGAATAAAAATTTGCTTAAAATACATTTGTCTGAAAATCATACCAACAGACCATATTTGATCATCTAAACTGTAGTTATTTAAAAATTTCTGGTCAAGAATTAAGGAACAGAAAAGGAACTAAGATCACTTAAGATCAACTGAGAGAATTATGCAAGTGTTTGTCAGAGCCAGCAACTCCACTATGATGGCAATCATCCACTAAGTGCCACTGTGGGCAGTGTTCATGCTGAGAAACTGATCTACCACTAGATCAATGCATTACTCAGAACAGCCAGTAGGATGGTAAATCCTATTACCAGGCAGAAATTCTGAGTACTGCAAATCTGGTGATCGCCTCTAACTCTCTGGACTTGAAATGACTGTGTCTCAGCCATGTTGTGCTTTACCGCTGCCTCGCCACAGTCAGCTACCCTCCCCGGACTGTGAGCTTCAAAATCACCCATTAATATAAACGAGACTCTATTGGACACATTTCTTGATTTAGAATTGGGCTCACATGAGACTCCTCACAAGTCCTACTGAAGAGCCTGGCCCAATCAAATTAGGAAAGCAAGCATCAACAACTTCTAAGGCTTCCCAGGTGACTTCAATGTGCAGTCATGGTTAAGAGCCAATTTGGTAAATTATTTTCGTGCAACCAATTTACTTTATTTGGATGATTTCCTAGGACATAAATTGGTTATGTAAAGAGCACATTTATTTTAATGCACTGTTATTTCTTTTAAAGAAAAACTGCTTTATGATTTCCACAGGTAGAAATTGAAAGAACTCACTCTTTTGCATTTAATCAAAATGCTTTATAATTTATTTCAGGCACTGTTAATTTGCTCTAAGAGCAATAGTAAAATATATAATACCAATGCATATGATGCATTGGGTTGAGACATTTGCATTTCTCTTCTGCATTTCCTGTGCATGGTTATACCAACATTTTCTCTGACAGATTCCCCTTACACAGGCTGCTTCTTCATCTCTTGGCTTTCTCTCTTTTGAATTTTAATTTACTCACAGAGTTTTGATACACTCATTTTAAAATTATCAGTACATTTATTAACAAAGTATAAGTTTATGAGTACTTGTAAAACACATATTTGGTTATATTATATGTTTTATTTTATTTCTATTATTATATCAACTTCTATATATTTGCATCTTTATAATTTACTTTACAACATACCGTTTAATACATCTGTAGTTTGATTTCTTGTGTTTTAACTGTTAACCTCAAGGGCCGGTGTTGCATCGCCACAGTGAAGCCGCTGACTGAGAAGCAGGTATAAGATGCCAGTTGACCAAGCTCTCTGCTATTGTACTGGGGAAAGCAGCAGAAGATGTCCTGGGGCTCCTGCCACTCATGTGGGAGACCAGGATGAAGTTCCTGGTGCCTGGCTTTGGCCAGGCCCAGCCCTGGCTGTTGGAGCCATTTGAGGAGTGAATCAATGGATGGATGATGTCTCTTTCTCTGCCTCTCCCTCTCTCTCTGTTGCTCTGACTTTCAATAAATAAGTAAATAAATAAAACATCATAGCTGTGTTTTTCCACCCCAAATAGTAAGCTTTCTTACTCAAATAATAAATCATTAACTGCATTTCTATGATACATCAAATTCTTAAGTGCAATTAGACCTATGTGTGCAATTTTTATTTTACCCAGAGTACTTGTTTATTCCTTTAAGTGGTATTGTACAATTTTTAAAAAAATCAGTTTAGCTGTATTTTATGCTTATTGTTTGTTAATAAAAATTCTCCCTTTATACTTTTTTCCTAAGAAGGTCTCAGTAGCTTCACAGACTTTTTTTGTAGATGTACTTTGGAATAATTAGGCATGGAAAGCCAAGACACCCTGGAAAAAAAAAAAAAAAAAGGAAGACCTAAATGGAAGATCTCTGGGAGTGAGATCCCAGTGGAAAGAATGGGGCCATCAAAGAAGGAGGTACCTTTTTCTGAAGGGAGGAGACAACTTCCACTTTGACTATGACCCTGTCGGAATAAGATTGAAGTCGGCGAACTCAAAAGGCTTCCATAGCCTTGGCAACTCATGACTAGAGCCTAGGGAGATTACTGATGCCATAAACAAGAGTGTCAAATTGTTAAGTCAACAACAGGAGTCACTGTGTACTTACTTCTCATGTGGGATCTGTCCTTAGTGTATTGTTCAATGTGAAGTAATGCTATAACTAGTACTGAAACAGTATTTTTACACTTTGTGTTTCTGTGTGGGTGCAAACTGATGAAATCTTTACTTAATATATACTAAATCGATCTTCTGTATATAAAGAGAATTGAAAATGAATCTTGATGTGAATGGAATGGGAGAGGGAGTGGGAGATGGGAGGGGTGTGAGTGGGAGGGAAATTATGGGGGGGCATTGTAATCCATTAACTGTACTTTAAAAATTTATATTTACTAAATAAAAAATTTTTAAAAAAAGAATTAAATTTTCTTAAGAGTTAGTAGAAATATACCAAATTTGTGTGTGTTCATAAAAAAGTAATATTTCTGTTCTGAAACATGTCTCTGCAGGCCCTCAAAACATACTCCAAACTGCATCCAATCTGACAACAAAGGGACTTTGGTTTCCCTGAAGCAGAGTATGAGGAAGGTGCGTGAATGAAAGTACAGCACAGTCCCATGTGTTCAATTTGGTTGCTGTGACGGAGTGAATATTTCCTGCCTGTTAGAAACTAGCTGATGCCTCTGTTTAGTAAGGAGTGCACTGGGGTCCTCAGGTTGATTGTCACAGCTGCCCCGACCCAGAGCTGTTACAGCTGCAACAAGGACTCCGTGGCGTGGGCTGTGGCCGTCTCAGGCAGATCATCCGTGTGCTTAGCATGTCCTGAGGCTGACTCTGGGAAGCCTCTTCCCCCTCAGGAATGTAATCTTGTTATTTCTCCTTCCCACTGGGCCTGGGCCGGCTGGGGCCCTGCTACAGCAGAGCATGCTGAAGGGAATCCCACCAGCCTCTGCTGGTCCAAGGAGCTTCCCAGGGTCCATTTGGCTCAGAAAGGGTGGGTGAGTCCTGAGAGAGCAGGAAGAGAGGGGTCAGGTGGACCTTGGCTCCGTGGCAGCAGCCACTGCCTCACGAGGACTGGGGACTAAAGGGAGCAGGGCGGCCTTGGAAGGGAGGAAGGCAATGCCTTTGGTTTCCTGATAGTCTCACACCCAATGTTCATGTTCAAATCTGTATTCCTTGCCCAGCCTTATTTGCTGGAGTCTCTGGGACAGCATGAAATGACCCCAGGGATCAATGTCCTTTTCCTGTGCCCTCCTCTTTGATAAGTGTGATGTCGACCGTAGGCAAAAGGACTTGAGCCAGCGGTAGCGCCACCTGGCACTCTGCACCACAGCCCAGGAGAACTGATCCTCCTTCCCAGTATGTTGATAGGTGCGGCATCCTTGGTGTCCAGTTGCCAGGTGCGACACTGGGTCTCAGGTACCTCACGGTGCACAACAAACTGGGCTTGTGTGAACTTCATGAAGTCCACGGGAAGTGAATGCTATGAAGAAACTATGCATGGATTTCAAAATGTTTTTGTGCCAAAACAATCTTCCCTTTGAATTCCACCTCCCAGAGAACATTTTGAACCCTCTTATTGCTCCCAACAACCAGGCCACTACAGACACAGACACAGAGAGATGTCAAGGGGTGGAGCGGTGTCCTGGGACCTCAGGCTGGGTCTGTCTAACATCCGAGACCAGGGCTCTTTCCCCTACAATAAGAAAATGTGTTTAACAAAACTAAAAAACCCAAAGCTGTTATTTTTCTAGAAAGTCTGTTTGCATAGAGCATGCCAAAGTGTATTCAGTCTGTTTTAGTCTTATATTCATTTGAGAGACAGACAGATGGACAGAGCTCCCAGCTGCTCATTCACTCCCCAAATGCCAGTGATCACCAGGGCTAGGCCAGACCAAAGTGTAGAGCTGGGAACTCCATCCAAGTCTCCGACCTGGGTGACAGGATCCCAGCTACCTACGCCATCACATCTGCCTCCCAGGGGTTTCTGTTGGCAGACGCTGCAGCCAGGAGCCGCAGGCAGGGACCACACCCAGGAACACAGAGTGCAGGTGCCCCAGCTGGCATCTTAACCTACAGGCCAGACGCCTGCCCCCGCCTGTTAATTTAGAACCCAGAATTGATGCTTTGTCCGCACTGTTGAAAATGTAAGCAGAATGAAAATCAATAAATAACGAAACAGCTTCTGAGAAGCTAACCTTGAATTTCTTCGCCTGTGATGTTGAAGCGCGTGCCACTGGGTCATTGAACATAGCCACAGGGAATGAGATTAGCTGCTGCTTGATGAGAAATGTGACTTGTGATTTCTTCAAAAGAAAAGTTAATTAGCAGCATCTTATTAGAATATGTTTTGGTTTAACTGAATTTAATGGTGACATTATCCATCCCATTATATCTGACTATTCATTTAGTTTCGTAACACACCTTGAAATAAAAGAGGTTGAATAGGTGGATTTGTGATGGTTTGCAAATATAAAAGCAAGAAAACAAGACACACTTGAGTAGCTCAGTGAGAACAGGCGTAGGAGAAACTCAGGCTAATACACTGCACAACGAACAATGAACTTGCACACAAGTGACAGGCATACACAAATTTGGTTCTGAAATTTCTAAGTGTAATGGTTTATGTGAGAAATTGTTAGCATAATTCTAAATAACATCAATCTGGAATTGTCATTTTTGCCAAAACTCCTGATGTTGCTTTCATTCTGAGGTTTGCAGATAGGCAGGAAAGTCAAGGGGACCAGACAGGACGACAGCTTGATTGGGAACTTGGCGACTGTTGCTCGGAGAGCAGGAAGATATGCACGGTTTAGTTACGATGAAATGATGAAGCAAATTGATGGTACTAGAGATTATTTTCAGAAACAAAAGACTATTTGCATCCAGAAGAACCTGTTACTAATATGTGTTGATCTAAATCAGTATAGCTTAGATTGTGTGTAATTGCTGCCAGTCCTATGGCCCACCGCGCCAACATCGTCTGTAAACTGAACGTCAGTGTCACTGAAAATTCAGCAGAGTGAACCACAGCAAGGAGACTGAATAGGACGTGTGGACCACGTGGTTCATATCCCTGCCTGCAGAGTGCTGTACGGATCCTGATTCACCTCGGATACAAATCAACTGTCAGTCAGTGGGTAGATAGAGAGGAGCAGAAACTGAGTTCCCAGTGAGGATCATTAGATAACCAAATGTTGCGAACTATGTTAAAGGATGTTAGCTGATAACATCTTATTTATCAAATATTTATATAGCAAGTCATTTGATCAATTCAAATTTATTATCGTAATATATTAATAATTAATCCCTATTAATTTTCAAATATGTGTCTTACCTCTAACATTTCTTTGAAAATATCATTTTTTACTCTATTTCTTCAATTGAGACACATGGGGTACTTCAAAAAAAGAGAAAATGGAGTTACAACATAGCTGATTTGGGTACAAAAAATGAATCCCATGCAGTTTTTTTCATAATATGTATTTACATAAAATTTCTGAAGACTCCTTGTATATACAATTTAAAAATTTTTCACAAAAGTAGATTTATTTTAGTTCTGTTTCCCATGACCATTTTGAAGTACCCTTGGATTGTCACATTTTGAATCTTAAATTCTTTTTGACAAAGGTAAATTTTAAAATCATCCTGCAAAGGATGACAAAATTAAAAATCACTATTGCACATGCCAGAATTAATAAGTATTACCATTATTTAGATTAAAATTTCCCCTAATTTGTATGCAGTTGCCCTACTATCTTATAAATTAAATTCCTGCTTATTCAGAAACTGGAAATATTGTTTGAGAGGTGACCATCGTTCTTACGGATGTCCCTTCCCTAATAAACTTTGCTACTTTACTTTCCACTAAAAAAAAAAATTACAATTCCAGATGCCATTTGTTGAAAAGCTTAACTTTTCAACATTTTGGGACAAGTTGGCTGCATGGGGCTCTCTGCCCTGCTCCGTCAATCAGCTTGTCTGTTCTGTCCCAGCAGCACTGTCCTGGTGGCTGACGCTTCAGAGTAAGTCTCCATGTGGGTCATGCAGGCCTCCAGCTTGTTTTTCCCTTTCTATATTGTTTGCCCTTTTGTTGGTCTTTATGTTCACCACATAGTCTCTAGAATCAGTGTGTGGATAGGTATGAAATACTTTCTGGGATTTTGGTTGTGATCGCATTGGATCTACAGATCAGCTTGGGACAAACAGATGTTCTGTCAATAATGCTTCTTCCTATCCATGAGCATGGACTACCTCTTGACTTATTTAGTTCTTCTACTTTGTGCATCAGAGTTTTTAGTTTTCCTGATATGTTTCTTGTATTTATTTTGATGGATTTAGTACTGCTTTATTTTGTATGAGTGCTAATGTAAATGGAATTATTATTTTAATTTCAAATACCAGTTGTTTGCTGGTATACAGGAAAGTTTTTATATAGTAACCTTCTATCCTACATTCTTATAATAATGGCTTCTATGTTCTGGAGTTTCATTGTTGATTTCTTTTCAAAGGTTCTATATAAATTTTCACAATATCTTATTGACAAATAAAAACTTAATGTGTCTTCAAACTCTGCACACTTGATAGTTCTTCTTTTGTCCTCTTGCATTAGCTAACTCTCCCATTATGATGTGGAAAATGATTGGTGACAGCAGATATCCTTGCCTAGTTCTTGATCTTATAGAAAAATCTCCGAATTCCTTACCATTAAGTATGATGATAGCTATGTTTTTCATAAATATTATTTATCAAATTGAGGATGTTTCTCAGTTCATAGTCTGCTAAGAGCTTCTATCATGAGTGAATGTTGCATTTTTGTCTGTTTTTTATATCTATTTATATGACTACACAATTTTTCTTCTTTCATCTGTTGCTATGATATGATATACCATTAGATTTTTATATGGAATCAGCCTTGCCTAAATATAGATAGAATACTTCTTAACCGATGAATTATTTTTAAAATTTCTCTCCTAGAGAAAAAAGATAAAACTAATTAGGGGTGTTGGAGTCAAAAGATGTTCAGAAGAATTCAGAGAAATCATAAATGAATAGGTCAGTGTGATCAGCTCAGATGAGGGGGTCTTGGGTTTGCAGTGCCCATGCCTGCAAACTGACGGACCAAGAGAGTGTGGCCACACAAGCTTGCCTGACTGGATGTCCACTGGGTCCTCGATCACCCAGGAGAGGCCAGGGCTTTTTCCAGTCATGCAGGGTGTGGAGGGGAGAGAAGCAGGCTCATTTTGAGAAGTTAAGGTGAGGCGGTATCTCCTGTGTTTGCTGAAGAGGTAAAAGTTGAAGGAGGTTTGTAGAGAGCAGAATGGTCCTACAGGGGGCGGTCTGCAGCTAGGCAGGAGGAGGAGCTCTGTGTGGTCAGGGGAGGAAGAGGGAGAGGTGACTGTTTCCAGAAAGTACATCACCTGGCCAGCGACAGGCACAGGAGACAGGGGCTCAGGTGTCCCCACTGGGGAAGTCTGTATTTTAACAGGCTCCTGGGCTACCTCACCTCCTCCCTACATTGCTCATCTTAGCCATCAGGGAAGTGCTTTTCCTGGCCTGGAACCATGGCTAGGAAACAGCTCTCGAACTCTAAAGGCTCTGGAACAGGCTCTGCTGCCTGGTGGTGGCATCAAGGGCTAGAGGAAGTTGGGGGCTGTGAGACCCCTTCCCCAAGAGATGGTGTCTGGGAGGCCAGAGTTGTCTGTAGACCCAAGGAAGTGTTGGCAATAGAACTGCTTCTCTGATGTTCCTCTCGTGCCCTCCATCTCTTCTGATTTTTAGCCACACACTGATGCCTGGCTACGTGCGATTACTCAGCCTGATTGGCTGAATGTTCTTACGCTGATTTTTTCCACTGTGCTCTCTTCTATTTCCTTCGAAGATCATTGTGTGATGTGCATCAAGCCAAGAAACTCTGAGGGAATTAGCGCCTTCTTCCCTGCCCCTTTGCCTCCCGCCCTGCACCGATGTGTGACTGCGCTGATGCATCACTGTCACATCAGCTGGGACCGCGAGGGTGCGACAATAGTGGGGCAGAAACACACCACAGTGAGCAGAGCTCCCAGAGGGCTGTGCTGCCTTTCTTCTCAGACAAGTTGTGGTGCCCTGCACAGAACTGTTGCTTACATGAGAAGCAAAAGTCTCATCACAGCCTATAAAAAGAATGTATTTTTTCTCTTTCTCACATGTTGTAGATCATTACCCATTTAATGATAATTGTTCTTCCATTATGACATGAAGCCATCTGTTCAATCTCTATAGAGATCACTAAAAATACTACTATTATAATGAAAGCAGACCCATTCTGATAACTCAGAGCCACTGCAACTCTCAATGTGTGTCTCTGTGTGTGTGGTATTGTTTCGTAATGACTTTATGGGTATAAAAATGTAGCTTCTTAGTATATCATGTGACTCTGGGTTCTTCATAAATGAAAAGAACCTACTTATGAAGAACATAGCCCCAAGAAGCATTTGGCCAGTTGCCCAAGGATATAAAACTGCTTTTAAACTGATGTGAACATCAACATTTGCTGGCAAAAATCATTACAGCCTGAACTGTGACAACAGTCTTAATGCAGGAGACCAAGGAGAACAGATCCGTGAGTGAAATATCTCCCCAGTGACAGGCATTGATCCTACAAGGAACAGAACAACCGACCATGTACAACTGGATAATAACTGCGATCAAACTCCACAAAAGAGAAGCCCACGAATTCCACATATGAAAGGGAGCTGGGGCAGTGTGAATATGGTGCCAAGTGGTGGATAATTTCTGGTGGGGCTCCTACAAAGAAAGGGACAGGCTCTGTGAGCTGGGCTGCAGGGTAGGGAACTGCCCACCAACCCTATTTACTGCAGTCAGCTAACCCCAGATGACACTCCAGTCTCCACGTTTAAGATGTCACTCGCATGGATGGTGAGGATTGATCAAAGCAAAGCTGTGTAAAACTTAAAGACCCATGCATAATGAAATGAAACGCATTTGTTAAGTGTGCTGTGCATGTAAGCAGGCCAGTCCTCTGCTCCTGCGGCTGAGTTCATCAGCAGAGCAAGGAGGGAGAGCAGAGGAAGCAGCACCTCCCGGGACACTGTGCAGCGGGACGGCTCCCAGCCACACAGTTCACCTGCTCCATCTGGTCTCTGGGCTGAGCCGTGCTATCACCTGCTCCTGACGCAGCATCACACAGGCAGCTCCAGCCTGTGAGACACTCAGGGTGGGCTGTACCTGCTCCTGACACAGCATCACACTGGCAGGTCCAGCCTTGAGACACTCAGGGTGGGCTGTACCTGCTCCTGACACAGCATCACACTGGCAGCTCCAGCCTGTGAGACACTCAGGGTGGGCTGTACCTGCTCCTGACGCAGCATCACACAGGCAGGTCCAGCCTTGAGACACTCAGGGTGGGCTGTACCTGCTCCTGAGCCAGCATCACACAGGCGACTCCAGCCTGTGAGACACTCAGGGTGGGCTGTACCTGCTCCTGACGCAGCATCACACAGGCGACTCCAGCCTGTGAGACACTCAGGGTGGGCTGTACCTGCTCCTGAGCCAGCATCACACAGGCGACTCCAGCCTGTGAGACACTCAGGGTGGGCTGTACCTGCTCCTGACGCAGCATCACACAGGCGACTCCAGCCTGTGAGACACTCAGGGTGGGCTGTACCTGCTCCTGAGCCAGCATCACACAGGCGACTCCAGCCTGTGAGACACTCAGGGAGGGCTGTACCTGCTCCTGAGCCAGCATCACACAGGCAGGTCCAGCCTGTGAGACACTCAGGGTGGGCTGTACCTGCTCCTGAGCCAGCATCACACTGGCAGGTCCAGCCTGTGAGACACTCAGGGTGGGCTGTACCTGCTCCTGACACAGCATCACACTGGCAGCTCCAGCCTGTGAGACACTCAGGGTGGGCGGTACCTGCTCCTGAGCCAGCATCACACAGGCGACTTCAGCCTGTGAGACACTCAGGGTGGGCTGTACCTGCTCCTGACGCAGCATCACACAGGCAGGTCCAGCCTGTGAGATACTCAGGGTGGGCTGTACCTGTTCCTGAGCCAGCATCACACAGGCAGGTCCAGCCTGTGAGACACTCAGGGTGGGCTGTACCTGCTCCTGAGCCAGCATCACACAGGCAGGTCCAGCCTGTGAGACACTCAGGGTGGGCTGTACCTGCTCCTGAGCCAGCATCACACAGGCAGGTCCAGCCTGTGAGACACTCAGGGTGGGCTGTACCTGCTCCTGAGCCAGCATCACACAGGCGACTCCAGCCTGTGAGACACTCAGGGTGGGCTGTACCTGCTCCTGAGCCAGCATCACACAGGCAGGTCCAGCCTGCGAGACACTCAGGGTGGGCTGTACCTGCTCCTGAGCCAGCATCACACAGGCGAGTTGTGGACATGAGGACATGGTCAAGGTATCAGAAGAGTACACGAACTCTCCACCACGTCATATGGGGAGATTAATTTTTTTAAATATAAATTACATTTATATAAAAACCTACTTGTAAATTGTAAATAGTAGTGATTAGTTAAATGTACAAAAATAAATTTAAAAATTAATAGCCATGTCCTTAAGAATTGGTCATTTGTAGCTATTGAGAGCCTTCTGAGTCCTCTAGATTTTTTTTAAAGATTTATGTATTTATTTGAAAGGCGGAATTACAGAGAGGCAGAGGGAGAGAGAGAGAAATGGAGAGAGAGAGAGAGAGAGAGGGAGAGAGAGAGAGATGTTCCATCTGCTGGTTCACTTCCCAGATGGCCACAACAGCTGAAGCTGGGCCATGCTGAAGCCGGGAGGCAGGAGCTTCTTTCTGGTCTCCCATATGGGCGCAGGGGCCCAAGCACTTGGGCCATCTTATACTGCTTCCCCAGGCCACAGCAGAGAGCTGGATTGGAAGTGGAGCAGCCGGGACTCGAACCGGTGCCCATATGAGATGCCGGCACTGCAGGTGATAGCCTTACCCATTAGGCCACTGCGCTGGCCCCTGTCTTGAAGGATGGAATGAATTGGTGTCATCTACAGCTTCCCTCCTGTCTTAACGTGTTTTAGAGCCTGTGATCTAACCTGGCTCTCTGTTCCCCACTTCCTACCCTTCCTAGTGTCTAGCTGTCTTGACATGAGTTGTATACATGTATCAAAATATCACAGTGTACAAATAGTTATCCAGTAGAAGTAAAAATGTAATAACTGCAGCTCTTACAAATTAGGTTTAAAACATTTAAGTCATTATAACAGAGATGGATTATGAGGGTTGTCTTCTTAAATCTATATATTGGGAGAAAATAACATTGAGTAAATTATCTTACTCAACAGTGAAAAACCAAGTGATGAATTCTAGACGTCTTGGTCCTAGAGAATCCTGAACTTGGGTGACACATGGCTTTCTGCACAAGACGTTGTGTTCAGGAATTCTCAACAGAAGAACCCACAGGACAACACTGGGGGCACTGGTACCTGGCACTAGAAGTTCCAGAAGCCCAGGCGAGGGTGTCTCTCAATGGACAGACCACAGAGCAAGCGTGCCTTCCCAGACACACACACAATGAAAGGCTGCTCAATATTTTTTGATACAGATTGTTTAAGAGATCATAGAGCCGGCGCCACAGCTCACTAGGCTAATCCTCCGCCTTACGGCGCTGGCACACCGGGTTCTAGTCCCTGTCGGGGTGCCGGATTCTGTCCCGGTTGCCCCTCTTCTAGGCCAGCTCTCTGCTGTGGCCAGGGAGTGCAGTGGAGGATGGCCCAAGTGCTTGGGCCCTGCACCCCATGGGAGACCAGGATAAGTACCTGGCTCCTGCCATCGGATCAGTGCGGTGCGCTGGCTGCAGCGACCATTGGAGGGTGAACCAATGGCAAAGGAAGACCTTTCTCTCTGTCTCTGTCTCTCTCTCATTGTCCGCTCTGCCTGTCAAAAAAAAGAGATCATAGAAAGGGGTGCAGAGGAAACAGAGGGGAAGCATGCAGCGCCCCACATGTTCTCTTTCCTGGTAAAGGAGTAGCCGTGCACAAAGACCACAAAGGTGCATCAGTGTCAGAGAGCAGGTTCCTGGGGAAAACCTGGCTCAGAGTGGGAGGTGCCTCCAAGCAGACACTCTGCTTACAGCAAAGCCAACTGTCCCCATGGCCTGTGGAGCCATGACAGGCAGCAAGGCCACCGTAGCTGTGGGCATGGAAGGAAGGGGTCTGAGCAAGATGAAAGACAGCGTGGGAGCTCAAGGGACACACCTCATAGTGCTGTGGGCTCCTGAGAGGCGGGAGCCTTCCAGAGAGGAGGGGCTGTCTGCCATTCTGACATGGGTCCCACTCCTAGGGACAGGGACGCTGTTTCTAAGGACTGACCTGCGAGGTCTCCTCTGAGGGCTGGAAAGAAAGGGGCCCGTGTGGAAGCGGCCGTGTCCATCCCAGTGGCAAGTGCAGCCAAGACTCTGTGGATCCACACAGAGCTGGCTGGGAGGGAGGCGGGCAGTCAGGCCCCTGAGGGTGCAGTGAGAGGCAGCAGGCAGCACCACTGTGAAGCACCCTCAGCCTCTCCAGGGACAGAATAGGCCATGAGTAGCATGAGGGTTTTAGCATCCGGGCAGGAGGGCCCTTGAAACCTTGCTGAGCACAGGGACAGCACCTGGGCCACACAGCTGGACAGCTTTTTATTAGTGTAGCCACCCATGCCCTGGGGGGTGCTCACCTTTACTGAAAGTCAATTGAATATAGATGCCAACCACGTTCTCAGAATAACTCCACTGCAAATCCCGTACTAGTGTTTCATGAAATCACTGCACGCTGATGTCTGGCGGAGCACACACAGAATGGACCACCAAAGGGGAGCTCCTAGCCTCCCCCAGGTCTGGCCATTGTTCGAGGGACTCCGAGAACCCAGGGATAGTGCAAGATCAGATGTCTTCCTGGTGCTTGGAACACAAATGGAATATCCTATGGGAAATAGGGTCTGTAAGGGATGTCCATTACTGAGAAGTGTTTTATGGAAACGATAATGCTAACCCCAAAAGTTACTCTAATTTGCACTCCCTGTTCAACAGGGCCATGTGATGTCTCCTGGTAGAAGTCCTGTCTTGGAGGTAAAACCACAAAATCGGCAGAGGAAGACCATAATGCAGGTTATCCTGTCCACTTGGTTGCTGCGATCCTCCTCTGCTAAGATCAGTCCTTGGTGAGTGTTCTCAAGAGACTCAAATTTCTTCACATTCTCACCTGCACAGAGACTTCCAGCCACGTGCTTCTTTCTACGACTTCTCACTGTTTGTTTTCTAATCGTGGTTCTTCCAAGTTCCCAGTCATCCAGCCACACCGTCAGCCAGACCTGACCTGCTGGGCACTGAGAACTCTGGTCATCCCCCCGCCCCTCACAGACCATGAACAAGCAGGTGTATTGCCCAGTGCTGCATCTTCAAGGAGAATTTCCCATCATCCACGCCATTGGCTGCAGTGCTCCAGCTGTTCCTTTAAGGGGCTGCTTGCACAGATCTCTGTGGAAACCAGACCCTCCTGTTGCTGCCTCAGCCAGCCCATTGCAGGATGCCCCCACGCAGGTACAGGTGTAGACTTGGAGAGGAGGTGCTGTAGAGGAGTTGGACACTGCTTCTATTTCTTCATGTCACCCTGCTAGGGTCCCTCATGTGCACACCACTGGCATTTGATGGAGGAGCAACCCTGGGAACTCTCAGCTCTGTGGCTGGTGGGCCAGATGCTGCCCACTCACAAAGAACAGCTTGGGTCACACGGTAACTCGGGGTGAAGGATTCAGTCTCCAGCAACAGCGGAGAAATCACTGTTTCTGAAAAAGAGACCAGAGTCTGAGAGGAAGGTGAGGATTTTCTCCAAGTTCCTATGCGCCTGGGCTGTGGTTCTCCCAGAGGAGCGTCTCACACCTCCAGGCAGGGGCTCTGTCCACCTCTGAGCCTCCGGCACTCAGCTGTCTGTCCACAGCACTCTAGACAGCACATCCAATGAAAGTGTCACCTTGGAAACCCAGACTGGCCCCTGAAGCAGGGGCCTCATGCTTGCTCTGGGTGTCCAGCTACAACAATTTCTTCCCGCCCCCCTGGCTCTCCGAGGAGAAGGCCCAGGGTTTCAGTCACATTTATTTCTCACCACCTGGCACATAAGAGTGGCGCAGTTGCTGCTGTGTCCCTGCTGGGTCCAGTCAGCCTGAGGTCAGTGTAGTGGCTGGGCTCATGTTGCACTGCGGGGAAACACAATCAAGGCCCTGCAAATCAAGTATTTGTCTGGCTGACCTGCATTTTGGAGCCTGGATCTCACCTTGTCCTGTCCTCTCCCCTCCTGGTGTTGTGCGCTTTGGAGTGGCACACAATTTTATAATGCTCATCAATTTGATAGAAATATTCCAAGGAATGAAGTATGCCTTCACCTACAGGCTTGCCTCATAGTAAGTTTGATTACCAGGAGCCAAGGGAAATATTTAGTGTTTCTATTGCCAAGTGAGTCCGTGGGCTTTCAGTGCAGAACGGAAGGATTTAATGTAGAGAAGTGCTCCACGTGACTGTGTACTGTCAGCTCTAAAGTCCGCAGGCTGGAAACAAGCATGGCTCAGGTCTGCAGCCTTGGGACGCAATGTCTTCGTCGATTTTGCTCCCAGGATTGGGGTTGCTTGATGAGGACTGCCAGCACTCAGAGGTGCAAGGGCAGATAGGCTGTTTCTCCTGTGCAGCTTGACACAGGTGCACACATCGACCCCCGTGGTCACCGAGTGCCCTGGGCTTCCCCCTGGAATGACTGGTCTCCTGCTCAAGATGCTATTCTCATTGTTCTTGTTTTTTCTGAAGTGAAACTCCTCTAATGCTAAATTCTTTCAGCTGGTCTGGGTCTGAAAAACAATCTTCCTTTGTTTTATTTCATAATACATATTTTTCTTGGGATACAATTCCAGATTGGCTCACTGTTGTCCACTGTCGCCTCTCTTGTGTTTCATCCTGCTCTCATTCCTTCATTCTTTTGTATACATCTCTTTTCTCTGCCTTTTTTTCTCTTTTTTTAAGACTGGCTCTTTCTTGCTACTTTTGAGCAGTTTTACTATGAAATACCTTAGTATGATTTTCTTCAGCCTGGAGCTTTTGAAATCCTTGGATATGTTCATTTATAGTGTTCACCACGAGTTGTTTTTCTGTTACTGTTCCTTTCCGGGAATCCAGCTATCCATGACATTTTTGACATCCCCACATCAGTAATCCCTGAACTTCCCCAAAGCTCACGGATGCTCTCCCACTCCTGAAATTCATTTTCCTCCGTGATTAATTGTGGACGGCATTTACTTCTGAAATTTTACACTCACTAAAGTTGACTCCCTATCATGTCTAATTGGCTTTCAACACCCCCAGTGTGTTTTTCATGGCAGATATTGCAGTTTTTATCTCTGCATGTCTAATTTGGGCCTTTAGAATGTTTTTCATGTCTCTGTAACACATTTGGAACAAATTGGATGCAGCTATAATAATTGCTTCTTTGTTCTCACTTGCTAATTCCAGTGTCTATGTCAGCCATTAGATGATACACATTGGTTTATTTTCCTCTTTGTTTGGAGCTGTGTTTCCCCAGTGTTTGCATGTCTGGTAATCTTTAATTGGACATCAGAGGTTGTGAATTTTAACTTGTTGGTTGTTGAATATTTCTCATTCATATTCTTGAACTTTGTTCTGAACCATATTTAAGTTACCTAAGACAGGTTGTGTGCATTGTGGCTGCTAACTTTTTTTTTTTTTAAGATTTTATTTATTTACTTGAAAGAGTTGTACAGGGAGAGGAGAGGTGGGGAAGGGTCTTCCATTTGCTGGTTCACTCCCCAGTTGGCTGTACCTGCCAGAGCTACACTGATCTGAGTCCAGTAGTCAGGAGTTTCTTCAGTTCTCCCACATGGATGCAGGGGCCCAAAGGACTTGGGCCATCTTCTACTGCTTTCCCAGGCCATAGCAGAGAGCTGGATTAGAAGTGTAGCAGCCAGGACTCAAACCAGCGCCCGTACAGGATGTTGGCACTGCAGACAGTGGCTTTACCCACTGTGCCACAGCGCTGGCCAGTGGCTTTTAACATTTATGAGTGACCAGGGAAGCATTTTAAGCGGAGATAGTTTTCCTGACTCTTGAGGCAAGAGCTTCTCTTGGTTCTCTTCTAAGCACACTGAGTTTACTCAGATATTTGGATATGGGTGTGTTTTCTTCTCCTCTCAGCAATTTGCTCTACTTTTGTTTTATATTATTTTAGAACAGCTTAATAAGATGACCAATAAACAAATATACAATATATTTTCATTTCTTCCATATTATTAAAGTGGTGCAATGAACATCTTTATATACCAACTTTGATTGCCTTCTAGATCATTTTATTTAAAAAATAATTACAGAAGCAGGCTTAATGGACTAGAGTATATAAACATTTTTAATGACCCATATAAATATTGTCAAATTGCTTTCCTCAAAGCTTGCAGCAGACTGAGCTCCCATAGCATTGCCAGTGTGCTTTTAAAAATTTCTGGAAAATGCATATTATGAAAAAAATTGGGCATGGATTTCAATCTTTGCATCAAAATAAATTTATCTTTTAATTCTATTTTTCTATGAATTCGTTGAAGTACCTTCACATGATACATAATCCCTTCCAGTTGTTTTGTCAATAACAAAAAAAAAAGAACAAATTAATGAGTTTTCTTGATAAAAATAAACCTTTATTTTTACTTGATTTCGATGGAGAAAAAAATCATCATGATACATATATGCATTCAATTTTTCTTTGTAAACTTCCCATTCACATAATTTATTTCCTTTTTGTCAGTGTATTCAAATATATTGATTTGTAAAAATTTGTCATGCATTAATAATATTTCTGTCAGAGTACCTTTTGAAATTTGTTTCCCTGATTATTTTTGTACTTTATATTAAATATCTTATTTTGGAGTAATTTTAATATTGCAAAAAGGCTATGATTTCAGAAATATTCATATTGACAAAATGTAATATCTTTCAAAATTTTATTGTTTTCTCTACATAGACATAGATGGTAGCTAGCTAGATTTTACTAAATAATATTTTATTTTCTCAAATAACAAAGCATATTAAGTTCTTCTCATTTTCAGAGCATTACTTATTTGCTTGTTTGAAAGGTAGAGTGACAGAGAGAGGGAGAGAGATCTTCCGTCCTCTGGCTACCTTCCCAGATATCCACAACGGCTGGGGCTGGGCCAGGCCAAAGCCGGGGGGCAAGAGCTCCATCCAGGTCTCCCACATGTGTGGCAGGGGCCCAAGCACGTGGGCCATCTTCCTTTCCCAGGACGTTAGCAGGGAACTGGATTGCAAGTGCAGCACTCAGGAATCCAACCGGCACCTCCATGGGAGGCTAGCGTCACAGGTGGTGGGTTTACCTGCTGCACCACAGTGCCGACCCCTACCAGTCACATTTTCAATGTAGCATTGAACCTACTTTCACCTATCATAAGAGCACCCCTCTCTTCACCACTGCTTGGCTGTGCTCTGTTATCTAAGTATTAGAATTGTAGATTGTTATTTTAGGCAGTGACTTATCATCCTTTAATTATTTTTCTAGCTGAGCGATGACTTATGCTCCCTACTTTTCTTTGCAAAATGAGCAGACTGGTATGCTCGCTCACCTGATTCTTAGATAATGCATAGTGGTTCACCTCCACACTGGGACTCTGCAATCTGCAAATGCCGTAGTGTTTCCCATGTGCATCCTGGAGAGCTCCACTTTCCTTCTAGCTGCACAGCTCTCCTTGGCATGCATCTAGCACAATCCTCTGCCTGGGGCTTTGAGGTCTTTATCAAGATTTTATAATTAATTGTGTATATTGCTGTTAAGTATTGGGGCCCATGCTGTGGTATAGTGGGTAAAACTGCCATCTGCAGTACCGGCATCCCATATGGGCACCGGTTCGAGTCCCGGCTGCTCCACTTCTGATCCAGCTCTCTGCTGTGTCTTGGGAAAGCAGTGGAAGATGGCCCATGTCCTTGGGCCCCTGCACCGACGTGGGAAATCCAGAAGAAGCTCCTGGCTCCTGGCTTCGGATTGACATAGCTCCAGCCCTTGCAGCCATCTGGGGAGTAAGCCAGTGGATGGAAGATTCTCTTTCTCTCTCTCCCTCTCTCTCTCTCCCTCTGTTTCTACCTCTCTGTAACTCTGCCTTTCAAATAAATAAATAAATCATCTTAAAAAAGAAACTTAAATATTCAGGATAAATTTCTAAAGGTGGAACTGATGGACCATTAGCAAGTGCACACAGGATTGTGTTCAGATTGCTGAGCTGACTCCCGCAGGGATTTTATCATCTCACGTCCTCATCAGTAACTTAAGAGCAAGAACAGAATTTCCCCAAAGCCTAGCCACAAAGACACCTTGTCAATCTTATACATTTGGGCTGGGTTCCTTTCCTGCGTTTCCTATGAACTGTTTGGTCATTTTCCATAACTGTCTTCCATATAGGCTGCACCATTACATTATGCACTTACAGGAAAGCTCGTTGGGACAGCTGCTTATTGGGACTACGCTACCTTTCCTAATTAAGTTGTCAAGAGTTGACATTTTGGAGATCTTCAGACATTCCATTAAGAACTAAGAATGACTTTACAAATTTCAAGTCCATTTTTGTATTTTTCAGTAATAGGTCTAAGGGTTTTTTGGTAAAAGTTCTTAATTTTTTCTTCCTAAAACACTCTGATTGCATTTATTTCTAATTGATTATTTGGGTATATGGAAGGAGAGATAATCACATATTAATTTTCTTTCCTGACATCTTGCTGAATAATTTGATACTTTGAGTTATAGCTGTTATTGATTAGTCAGGACTTCCCAGGCATATCATATTCATGGCACTAGAGACATGTCTCACTTCCTCTCGATTCTGTGCCTCTAGTGTTTTCTCCAGCACAAGACAGAATGGGGCAGTGGCACTGAGTGCACCTGCCTTGTTTCTGACCTTAATGGAAAAGCCTCTGGACTTTTCCAGTTTTACATTAGGAGAAAGAAGTAATAGAGTTTGATTTTCCTTAAGAAAATTACTTGTTCAATTTCACACCTGATAGCGAAGAGAAGAGAGAGAAAGTGATTTTCCGTTCACTGGTTCACTCCCCAGCTGGACACAATAGCCCAGGCAGGGCCAGGCTGAAGGCAGGAACCAGCAGCTTCTTCCGGGTTTCCCACATGGGTGCAGGGGCCCAAGAATTTGGGCCATCTTCCGCTGCTTCCCCAGGTGCGTTAGCAGGAAGTTTGAGTGGAAGTGGAGCAGCCAGGATTCAAATTTACACTCTAATGTGCCATGTCACAAGTGAACTTAATCCTCTGCAGAACACCAGCCCCTAGATGTTGACTTTGTATCCCTTGTCTTTCGGTCTTAAACTGTGGTCCTATGGGTTCCCTGGATTTGCCAGTGCGTGGGGATCCCCTGGGTGCTTCACTTCTGTCTCAGGTGATTGACAGTTCCTGATTGGCCCCAGGTGGATGAAAGGCAGCCCCAAGAGAAATGCACTCATGGTTTGAATTTCTGCTCTGCCTCATTAGGCCCATCAGCGTGTTCTTTGATTGACAGCATGGCCACACAAATGAAGTGACGATGGACCTCAACACCCTGTGCAAAAGTATTTCTTTCTTAAAGTGCTGGTAACAGCACTTCTGTGATTTCAATTGTGCAAAATATCCCTGTTGCAGGCCTTCCAGACTCACAGCTTTCCTCAAACCTGTGTGTGACATACGCTTGATGAAACCCAAACGCTTCTCTGATAGTCACCTCCGAGATGGCTATGCCATTCTGTGCAGATTTAATCCTACCATGTTTCCTGCAATTGTTTTAAAATATTTTGACTGTTTAGGGGGAATATTTATGTCTCATTTGGATTTTTTATACTTTAGGTATTCTTTAATCGTTCCTAGGGAGTCTGAAATCAAGCCCAAAAGATAAGAGTCAAGACGCCTTGGCTGCATTCTTGTAGTTGTCAGTCAGTCACTCACTCACTCCGCAGTCCTACAAGCTCTCAGGGAGGTGAGTGATCTGGATCCCACTCAGTAGCATCCCCTATCCTGCGCAGGCAATGGTCAGAGGACCTGCCCGGGGCCCCTGTGGGCTGTGGAGGGCTGGAGAGCACGCAGTGAGCAGTGGTCAGCCCACCAGCCCTCACGTGGCACTTCCAGGCTGGGGCCCCTGCCACACTGGCTGGAAGGGTACTCGGGACGTGCAAGAACCTGAGAGGAGGGGACCTGTGACTCAGGACTTGAGATCAGCTTTATTCTGTGTTGGGTCATGTGTAATCCAGCAAATCGAGTCCCGAGCCCTGATGCTACTCAAAGACCCTATGGTGGCAGGACCCCAAATACGGAGTTTTCAGAGACACAATCAGCTTGCCTGCTCCGTCTTGATTGAATGCATGATCTTGGCAGGCTGTCTCTGGAGCTCACCATTTTCAGGCCACTCAGTAACTAGTCGTGTGTTTTTCTTCTTGAAGAACTTCACAAACCAAATAAAATAAAAATGAAAAATCTGTTTACTAACAATAGATAAATCCACACAGGGCAAGAAAGTATGAGTTCAAAGCAATGCATATGTAACTGTAGGAAGAGTTTCAATTTCTGTCTGCTGATAATCAAAATGGTTTGGATGTTTAAATTTAAAACGTAGTCTCAATATTAGAACAACTAAGCATATTGCATCCTCTCTGAGTGGTGTCTATGCAATTTACCACACTCGTCCCATGAAGTTCAGCAGCAAAGTCCATCTGGCTGTAGGTGCAGCGTCCCTCTGCGGGGTTGTCTCGCTGCAGGATCAGACAAATGCCACAGGAGTTCCTAATGAAAGCCCTGTCTGCCTTGTGTCCTGATCATTCCTGGGCAATTGTATGCCCATTATCCGTGGCGGCCTTCTCCAAACCCAGGGGAGTTCATCGCCTGTCACCTTCTCCTCAAGTCAGATCCACTGATACTGGGTCTTCTCCCTAATGACCAGCAAGCATCAGTGTTGTTCAGGGCATGTCTTGAGCAGCCCCAGTTATTGATAGCACATTATACAAAAAGTTCCTTCAAATCAGTTTTGTTCATTAAACAGAACGTTATTCTATTCCTCAGCAGACTGTCAAATGGGATCCACTTTCTAGTATAATTTAATAGCAAATTTGAGTCTTTCTGTTATGTGAAAAGGACACTTTCCAGCACACTTAAAAACAGTTGTCTAATTGAGGAAATATTGTTTGAGACATTTAGCAGCACAGGCATTAACATTACGTTAGCGGGTATTTATTCCAAGCTATAAATTTTCTCTAACTCATTCAGAGTGAGAGTCCATTTTCCTAGTATGTATTTCACAGTAAATTGGATACTACATCACTTTCTTCCCACAGTATCAGTAATGAAACAAAGATAGGCCAATGAGGTTTCTTTCAGGCAAGTGGCTTTAATATATTCAGAAGAAACTGCTCACTTAAGCGAAGAATTTCTTCTTTTGAAAAACCATGGAACTTGTTAGAACAATGCTACACATCAGTTATATGAGGGTCTGGAAAATGTGCAATACCAAAAACTTATACATGGGCTTAAAAAATTTGCACTGAAACCAAATTCATTTTAATATCATTTTCTCATGAACATTTAAAGAATTTTAAATTATTACTGTTTACTTGAGAAGCAGAGAGAGCAAGCACACTGCCATTTGTTGGTTCACACCGAAGCTGGGTGCAGAGACCACAGCCCAGGTCTACCACGTGGGTGGCAGGAACCCAAATCCTTGGGCCACCACCACGCTCTCCCAGGGTCTGCATTGCCGGGGAGCCGGAGTCAGGACTATCAACCCCAGGTGCTTCAAAGTGGAACCAGGCCTCTCGACCAGCAGGCTAAATGTCTGTCGCCCACACCCACACCCATGAATTTTCACTTGAAGAACCTTTGCACCTGTGTCTTTGGAAGTAGAAATTAAAGAAAAAAGACAAGCTCTTCAGGTATAGAAATAGCATCACTGTAAGTATCTTGAAAATCAGTCTGAACCATGAAAGCATGGGGCCTTTTCACAGATGCCCCGGAAATGTGTTTAAATGTGATTATAATCTGAGCCAAACAATGATGCCAATAGATCTGAGGATCACAAAATCAGATGATCTTCTTTGAGAGAAATGAAAGTAACACAGATAAGATGTGCTAGTGGCTTCACTGTTCACTGAGAACTCAATATATGTCAAGCATTGTGTAAAATTAAATAAGACACATGAGTAAAATTAACTAGTGACCATGATCTTAATGTAAATAACTCATTCAAAATACATATTTGTTACTGGAACAACAATGCATTACAGAGTTTGAGTAAAATTATTTCAACACAGTGTAAATTAGCCAAAGTACCTCTAAATAAATTTGAGAAAACTTGACTTAAGCTACAAAGTATGTCAAACATAATGGTAAGTTTCATAAGTACTCACTTGTACTTGTGTAACACAAACATGGGTGTAATCACAATAAAACTTTGAATTTAATTATTTAATGTTTCTATAAAAAGAAGAAACAGAAATAAATGAATTTAATCCAAATGTAAAACTTTAGTAAAGTACCATTATTAAGTTTTAAAGAAAACAGAACTAAAGACAACTTAAGATGTAGACAAATTTCTGGAGAAATAGCTAATCAAAAATAAATATATAAAACAAAAATATTTATTTAGGAGAAGGAATGATGATGTAGACAGTGATGCATCATAAACTTTATACATGAAAATGCAAGTTTTCTAAATTTTTCAATGATTAAAGTTATGTAACAATTTTCAAAATTAAAAAAAAATCACAATTTCCCCAAAATTTTCTTCTTAGAAGCTATAGGCCTAAATAGTTTCACTCTTAAATTCTTTCCTATATACATTTAACTAGTTTTCTAAGACATAGTAAAAATTACCAAATGTAGAAAAAACTCTGGGGGCCGGTGTTGTGGCATAGCAGATAGAGCCACTGCCTGCAATGCCGGCATCCCATATGGGCACCAGTTTGGCCTTAGCTTCTCCACTTCTGATCCAACTCATTGCTAATGTGCCTGGAGACCCAGTGGAAGACGGCCCCGGTGCTTGGGCCCCTGCACCCAGTGGGAGACTGCGAAGAAGCTCCTGGCTCTGGGCTTCAGCATGGCCCAGCTCTAGATGTTCTGGCCATCGAGGAGTGAAGCAGCAGATGGAAGATTTCTCTCCCTCTCTCTCTCTCTCTCTCTCTTTCTCTCTGACCCAATCTAGCCCTCTCTCTAACTCTGCCTTCCAAATAAATAAAATAATTATGTAAAATTAAAAAAGCTCTGGTGCTAAAGTAAGACAAACACAGAATACGCAGGATCCAGGGTTGATTTCACCAGTGCCCTGCCTGTGCCCATGGCACATGAGACCTATCAGCCCACCACGGCCAAGGTGCATATTCTCTGTCAGGCTGTGAAGCCGGTAGATTAATGGAGAAGAGATGAAGTGAACACAGTGATGAATGTGAAAAATCACTTGAGAAATGCAATATCTAAAATATCTCATTATTGTAAGTATTCTCAAGCAAAGAAATATTGATCATAAATACAATGTCCTGTGAATCAAAATGCTGGCTTATCTATAATGTAACTTGGGAAACTGATTTGGAGAAATTTATCTGCAAGAAAAAACTTCCCCAGAATATACAGACCATACTCATATCTTCATGTGAATTATTATCTAAGTGTATGTGTTCTCATTTTCCCCTTTTTTCAAGAAATTCATTAGGACATAAAATCCTTGATGTGGAAGCTTTGGTCTGGTTATAAATTTTGAACTATAAAATTCCTCCATTAGGATTCTCCATAAAAACAGAACCAATAAGATAATGTGTGTGTGCATTTCTATAAATAGATAGAGATATAGATGATAAAGAGATAGTAGATTGGTAGAGATATAGATATGATTTAGAAATATATACATATAGGTATAGATATAGTCAGATATAGAAATATGTGTAAGTATAGATTTAGTTATTGGTATATATTAAATGTATAGGTGTAGATGATTTAAAATAGGAATAGATATAGATATACATTTTGATACACATATAGATTAGAAGTATATAGGTATACGTATAGACAGACTTATAGATTTTAATATTATTTATATGTATAGGTATAGTTGATTTAGATATAGACATAAATACGTATATACACATATATATGATATAGGTATATGTAGAGATAGAGATATAGGTGTCAGTATGTATCCATATGCATAGAGATGGAGATGGAGATACTGGTATATATTTTATATATATATTTTATATTTATATTTATATATACCAGTATATATTTATATATATATATATATTTATATGTGTAGGTTAGTTGACTTAGATACAGGTACACATATATGCTATAAGCATAGGTGGAGATAGAGGCACCCACATGTATTCACACATCTTAGGTGTATACAGAGATGAAGATATGGTATCAGTAGGTATTTATGTGTGTAGAGACAGATGATACAGATCAGCACGGATGTAAACACAGACACAGATGTACAGAGACTTGTGGTGAGGGATGGCTCCTGTGGCCGTGGAGGCTGAGGCTTCCACTGCGTGCCATCCACCAGCTGGAGATAATCGGGGTGCAGTCTGGCCAAGTCCACAGCCTTCAGCACCAGGAGATCCATGGAAGACTGCAGAGGAGGCGAGTGCCCCTGTCTCCTGTGCCTCAGCTCTGCCCTGAGTCTGCAGGCTCAGACACGCAGCCCTTCTGGAAGCTAACACTCAGACACACTCAGAAACATCTGGGCACTCGCGGCCACTCAGGTTGTCACCTAGAATCATCAATTTCCATGTATTATTTATTTAAAAGTTTATTTATTTATTTATTTATCTGAGAGGCAGAGTTACAGAGAGAGAAGAAAGACACAGAGAAAGATATTGCATCCACTGTTTCATTCCTCAAATGGCTGCAATGGCTGGGGCTGGGCCAGGCCAAAGCCAGGAGCCAGGGTCTTCATCTAGGTCTCCCACTTGGTCCACTGTGGGGAGCAGCTCGGACTAGACTGTTACTGGAATTAAGACTTATTCTATGCATCTGCTCTCCCACAATATGGCGCTGGGAGAGAAGTAAACAGCTTCCGCACAGCTGCCTCCAGTTCAACTAATAAACTGTAGGACTTGCTCCTGATTGGAGGAGAGCAGCGTACTCGGCGTGTGGGCAGCCGAGTTGGGATTGGCGGAGGAGGACTATAAAGGAGGAGAGAGACGGCATGCACCAGGAACATCTATGGGGAACATCTAAGGGAACCCGTGCAGCCCCCGAGAGAGCCGGCCGGCGGTGTGCCGCTCCCCTGCGGAAGTGGGGAATGCGGCCAGGGGGAACTGCCCTTCCACGGAGGTGGAAGGGATAGTAGCCAACCCGGGAAGAACCAGCAGCAAACCCGGGGAGGGCCGAGCAGACAAAAGAACAGCGCAGGGTCCTGTGTCGTTCCTCCACGAAGAGGGGGAGCGACAGTCCACCTTCCACTACATTCCCAGGCATATTAACAGGGAGCTGGATTGGAAGTGGAGTGGCCGGGACACCAACCGGAGCCTATGGGAGATGCCAGCTTTGCAGGCCACAGCTTAACCCACCCTGCCACAATGCCAGCCCCTACCATGTTATACATTATAGTATTTAATGTAAATCTATTTCCCTCCAAATTCCATATGCATATCCATGTAACAGTCTACTCAGTAGCCAGGTACTCTTATAAATCCATTGCCTTCCAACTCATTCCTACAGTCATCATACCAGGCATATCAGGCATCTATGCCCTAAGATCAATTGCCATTCCTCTCCTCTGCCACTGCCAATTTTATTGCCATGCCTTATATGCTCCAAATCCCATCACTTTAATATGTGAAGTGACACAGTGGCTGTGTGATAGATTACTGGCCACAGGGTTGCAACACTTAGGCATGCTTAGTGAATTCTTTTAATGAAAACATGCCTGGAGTGACTTTTTTTTAAACACTCTGAATCTTACTTGCTTTGCCTAGAAATTGAGTTTAAAATAGCTGACACCCAGTTTGCAAAGTGCCAGTTAAGACTGTCTGCTTGCTGTTGCAGGACCAGAAGTTGAGAACACTTTTTACCTCCCTTTACCTATTTTTGTTTA
This sequence comes from Oryctolagus cuniculus, assembly GCF_964237555.1. Classification (NCBI taxonomy): domain Eukaryota; kingdom Metazoa; phylum Chordata; class Mammalia; order Lagomorpha; family Leporidae; genus Oryctolagus; species Oryctolagus cuniculus. The sequence goes on from NC_091447.1 coordinate 57,090,754, forward strand.
TAACCCACGGTTTGGCTTAGAAATGAGCGGTTCAAATGAGCTATCATAGAGGTAAAAACAAAGCAAATCTCCAGGTCAAAAGTTTAACAAAGCCGCCAGAAAGCCCGATCTCTGTAAGGAGGAAGAGGAACCCCAGCTCCCTTACCAATTCCTGCTCTTCTGGCTTTCTCATCCTTTTATTAGTGTGTCAGGCAACCCTGATTGTGTAGATTTTTCTCTTCCATTTTTCTCTCTCTGACCTCTGGACTTGCAATCTCCCTTCCTGAAGTGAGACTCTGGTGAAGTTATATCAGCCCCGTTAGCTCTCTGGGGCTCCTGAAACAGCTTGTCACGAACTTGATGACTGAGCAAACCCTGGCTCGCCCTTGCCCACTTCTGCAGACCACCTGGAGCGGGACCACACGCCCCCGGTCTCTGCCAGCACCCGTGTACCCAGACAGTTCCTCGGCTGGTTGTGGCATCGTTGCCATCCCTCCTCCCTCCCTCTCTCTGTGTCTGTGTCTTCTCCTTTACCAACAAGGGCATTTGTTGTTAGGGGTCCATGATGACACCCCCGGGTGATCTGATCTTGTCACACTTAACGACATATGCAGAGACACTTTTTCCAAATGAAACCACAGCCACGGGTTCTATGTAAATGTGTCTTTTAGGAGCCACCATGCACTTCACTATAGCTGCCAAAGATATGTAAAAACTTAGCTTCAATAAATATGTGTGTGCAAACTTTTATGTACTCAGTAAAACCATGTAAAGTCACCCTAACCTTATGAGTTGGGGTGTGCATTATGTGTTAGTTAGCGATGTTATGGAGGGAGGCAGAGAGGAGGTAGGTGTGGTGGTGAAGCAATACTCAATGCCGTGTTTCTCATTTAAAACATGACTGTGTCAATATGGGAGTGTATTGACAGAGGATAGAACTGCACTAACTTTGGGTTTGGGATTTTCAGCCACAGAGCTTGGTGGAAACATAAGGGGTAGGCTCCCGGCTCCGGGAAGCTCTCAACTCACTTTTTCCTGCCACGACTTAGTATGCCAGGGCTTTACATTTCAAGATTGGAAAACTGAAGAAAAGAGAGAATCACTATAGATCATTGTCGGATTTTTTTCTTATGATTTGCCTATCAAATATTAATTCAAATTCTTTACACATATTTACAGGTGCCCTTTAAATGCACAGTATAATGTGAAGTTCAATCAGTCCCCAAGTCAGAAGTGCCAGATTCTAAAGAGGGGTCCAGTACAGGTGCATCAGTACTTGGTTACAGGAGCCCATCTGCAGATCTTCCAGAACTTCACAGGAGGACTTCATTCCAAGTAAAATGTGTTTGTATCTGGTGTAGATTTGTCAGATGCATGTCCCATTTTCCAGGGACCAGGAAATTCTATTCTACAATTCAATCCATAAAAGTGGTGTAATCAATCACACTGGGGTTTTAAAGGTTTTGAAGGGGCTAGTGTTGTGACTTGCAAGGTTAAGCCACTGCCTGAGATGCTGGCATGCCATATGGGTGCCAGCACTAGTCTCAGATGCTCCACTTCCAATCCAGCTCCCTGCTTATGCACCTGGGAAAGCAGCAGAAGATGGCCCAAGTATTTGAGCCCCTGCACCAACGTGGGAGACCCAGAAGAAGCTCCAGGCTCCTGGCTTTGGCCTGGCCCAACCCCGGCCATGCCATCATTTGGAGAGTGAACCAGTGAATGGAAGATCGATCTCTCTCTCTCCCTCTCTCTCTTTCTCTCTCACGGCGTCTCTCTTCCTCACTCTGCAATGTGTCTTTCAAATAAATAAAAAATAATTTTGAAAAGGATTCTGAAGGTGACAAGGAACATCTGCCATCGCCTCCCACACCTGTGGCCTGCAGTGCTCCTGTCTGCACCCAGCGGAGCCCAAGGCTGCTGGACCTCTCCAGGATCATTGCAGGATCTGCCCAGGATCTGACTCATTCTCCAGGGCATCTCTAGTAAAGGCTGCATTGTTACTATCCAGTTTCCCCCCTGGGAGCCACACAGAGCCTTTTCCATGAGGAAGCCTTCAAAGAAGCTACTTTTCCAATGTCCTCTCCACATTCCTCACTCTCCCAGGTCAAATACACCCAGCTCTTTTATGATTTTGGATGCTTGCTTCTAAATATGCTCCAGGGATTAATATTATTTTTGTAGAATAATGTTGAGAACAGAAAACCAAATTCCAGGCACAGAGAATTGCAATCAGCAATGTAACTGTAAATTTGCACTGCTTGTTTTCACTTCTGCCAAAGTCACTGCTAGGCGGCAGATATATTATTCTGTTGATTCATATTTTCCTTCTTATCAATTACCTCTTCTACAATTTATTTCTGTAAGTTTTATTGCAATGTGACCTCCTCTCTCAATCTTTTTCTGCTGCTGCTCCATGGACTGGGTTATCTATGGCCACAGAAGTTTATTTCTCACAGTTCTGGAAGCTGGGAAGTCTGAAATCAGGGTGCTGGCAGGGTCTGTACCCGACTAGGGCTCCTCTCTGTTGCCCAGCAGGCCCTGTGGCCTGGTCCTGGTGTTTCAAAGGCAGGAGTGTGAGGGGAGGAACAGCCCCTCTGCCCCAGGTCATCCTCCCATTCACAGGCTGCTCCCTTGGGCTGCAACCACCACCTGGAGCCCTACCCATAAAGACTATCACGGCCGGACAGTTTCTCCTTAGGAACTGGGAGGAACACATACATACGTTCACACAGGTCTCCCCACTCTGCTCCTCTTACTTGCTTTTAATGTTTATTGTTGCATGCTTTTCATTTTTCCTGCTGGGGTTACTCTAATGTTCTTGCTTCTGGAGATGTTATGAATTCCTCACCCCACCACCTCAAACGTGCACTCTTCTTCCCATCTTCAAGCAGGGGACGTATCTGTTACCCATTCCCCTCGTTGCAAAATTGATCTGGGACTGTCAGGTTAAGCGTTTCAATGTCACTGCCTCCGCTACTTGAACCAGGTCAGGACCGTGCCCCTTCCTTTCCTCCTGCATCTCTTGGTTCTGCGTCATCTTGCCGACCCCCACCGAGTCCGCTGCATGTGCCTTGACGCCGTCTGAAGAGGAGCCGAGATCCGCGTTAGGTAAATCAGTGTTGCTGACCCAGAGCCCACCTGAGGACAGACACACACTCTGATAAGGCCTTAGATTACCTTCCTAGTTGCAATGGCAAGCACATGGACTTGTGGATTTCATAAAGAAACTACTCCTAGGTTAAACACCGTTGATTTCGCCTCTGCTAACTGGGACATCATTAGCAGTTTTCCATCTTGCTGCCCCTGCCTCATGCTATATTAATCTCCCAAAGTTAGGAGAGCATTGCAGTGGTATTATTAGGCTTATAAAATATTTATATGGATCAGAGTGTCTGAATGCAGTCCTGTGGGATCTTAGATCATTTTCCCCAATTACTTTGCCTTCAACTCCCCTTGGCCCCACTCCTTGAGAGCACACAATCTGCTGCCAGAACACGGCCTCTGGACTGAGAAGAGGGAAGTAGGGCAGGAGAGGGCGGCCTTTCCGCTGGTTTCGCTGTGTAGCACCCGTGCCTTCCGGGTCAGCACAATGGCTAAATGATGCTGACCACACACGGCTGCACGTCGGTAATTGTTCTATAGAAGCACTTCAGTGTGAACTGGCAAATAACCCATACAAACTAGAATGTTTTGTTTTCCTACTCTGGAGTGAATGGCCATTTCCTGTAACATTGCCAGACTGATCATAAAATCCCATTGAACTTGGAGAATGAGGTAGCTGAGACGTTAGAACACTTCCTAGGAGAAATTATGTCAAATCTGAGGCTCAGAAGTTTATTGCTACATGCCTTATTTGGGCGTGAGACAAAGCAGGGCGGGTCATATTCTACATTTTATGGAAGAGTGATTTTATGATAGCAAGAGTATACTTCCCAGTCTCTAAGAGTAACTGACGTGCACGACAGGACGTTGAGAACGCACCCAGTGCTGAACGCCGGCATCGCCTCCACGCTCCACGTGCTCATTGTGGGGAAAGAAATGCCTCTGTGCCGTTACAGCAGAACAGCGTGGCCACAGCGGCGAATGGAAACATGCTGGCTCACGTCTGGGGCCAAGCACCAAAATAATACAGAGACCATCAATTAAGATCAGAAGTGTGTGGGCTCATGCTCCGGAAGCTGGGAAATCCTGGGTCCAGGGCCCTCCTGATGTGTCGAGCTGCCCTTTAAGGGGAAGCCGTGTCTGCAATGACGGCCCGCTTTTCTCCCTCTGCCTTAGTCCGTCAGGCCTTGAATCATTAAAACTTCAAAATCGGAAAGCCAAAGAAAAGACAGAATCACTATAAATCATGGCTGGAGTTTTTCATTATGATTTCCCTGCTGAGTATAAACTCATGCTATGTACACATATTTATAGATATCCTTTAAATTCAGAGTATCACTTGCATTTTGATCCATCTCAGAATCAAAAGTGTTGCATTTTAAAGAGGTGGTACAGTACAGGAACACTGATGCTTGGTTACCGGAGCTGACAACGACTTGGATGACAGATGGAAATGAGTCATTTTCAGACTTCGTGTACCTCACATTGGTGTTTCCATTCTCATACAGCTACCCTAGTTCTCAACTGTGGTTACTGTTAATATTTCTGTCACCTCACTTTGGCTGGAATTAAAATTAATTTACCCATTTGTATTACAATGATACTGATAATACAGCTCCTGGGTTTGTTGACATACTTACCTGGATCAATGACTTTTTTTAAAAGATTATTTATTTATTTATTTGAGAGGTAGAGCTACAGACGGTGAGAGGGAGCGACAGAAAGAAAGGTCTTCTGTCTGCTGGTTCCCTCCCCAAATGGCTGCAACAGCCGGAGCTGCACAGATCTGAAGCCAGGAGCCAGGAGTTTCTTCCAGGTCTCCCCTGCAGGTGCAGGAGCCCAAGGGTTTGGGCCATCTTCTGCTGCTTTCCCAGGACATAGCAGAGAGCTGAATGGGAAGAGGAGCAGCCGGGACTTGAACCAGCGCTCATATGGGATGCCAACGCCGCAGGCATAGGATTAAGTTACTGTACCACAGCGCCAGGCCCAATCAATGACTTTTTTTTAATATTTATTTTATTTATTTGTAAGTCAGAATTATAGAGAGGGAGAGGCAGAGAGAGACAGATAAACAGAGATCTTCCATCCACTGGTCCGCCACCCAAATGGCCACAACAGTCAGAGCTGGGCCAGGCTGAGGCCAGGAACCAGGAGCTCCCCCGGGTCTCCCACATGTGTGCAGGGATCCAAGCACATGGGCCATCTTCCACTGCTTTCCCAGGTGCATTAGCAGGGAGCTGGATCAGAAGTGGAGCAGCCAGGGCTCTACTGACACCCAAATGGTGCTGCAGACAGTGGCTTAACGTGCTATGCCAAAATGCCAGCCACCATCAATGACTTTTATACTTACCATGAATTCACGGTCATGCTGAATGTCTTTCTGGTTTGATTTGAAGCATTCCTTTGAGCGTTTCCTGTAAGGTGTGTCTTGTGTTCAGCGTTTGTCTGGTTAGCTATTTGTTTCAGTACTTTGAATTTATCAAAACACTTTTTTATTCCCTGCAAGATTTCTGCTGAAATTCTACTGATGCTTTTCCTTGTATACAATGAATTGCTATTCCCTTGCTGATTTCTTTCTTTCTTTCTTTCTTTCTTTCTTTCTTTCTTTCTTTCTTTCTTTCTTTCTTTCTTTCTTTCTTTCTTTGACAGATAGAGTTAGACAGTGAGAGAGAGAGAGAGAGAGAGAGAGAGAAAGGTCTTCCTTCCATTGGTTCATCCCCCAAATGGCCACTACGGCCAGTGCTGCACCGATCCAAAGCCAGGAGCCAGATGCTTCCTCCTGGTCTCCCACCGGATGCAGGACCCAAGCACTCGGGCCATCCTCCACTGCCTTCCCGGGCCACAGCAGAGAGCTGGACTGGAAGAAGAGCAACTGGGACTAGAACCTGGCGCCCATATGGGATGCTGGTGCCACAGGCAAAGGATTAACCAAGTGAGCCACAGTGCTGGCCTACCTTTGCTGTTTTCAAAATCCGCTTTCTGTCTCTAACTTTTAGCAGTTGTTTCATAAAGCGTCTCATGAAGATCTGTTTGGATTCATTGCGTTGCGACTCTGTGGGTAGGGACTGTGTTCTGCTTCTCTCTTGGCTTCGACGTGGGCTGCTTCCTGCTCATTTGTGGAGAGGTGGCAGGCTAGGGAGCCCTCGTGTTTCTGCTTACTTGAGGTCTGAAGCTGTGCTGCTTGTTTGAGGCTTTTTTAAGCAGACATTTATTGCTACAAGCTTCAGTCTCAGGACGGTTTTGCCTGCATCCTAGTTGCATTCTCATCTCCATTTGTCTGGGGTACTTTCTAATTTCTCTCTGATGTCATCATTTTGTATATGTGCATTGTTGTTCATGTGTACATTGTTGTTCATGTGTACACTGCTGGTAACACGTGTGATTATTTTTTAAACTCTTATTTAGTAAATACAATTTTCAAAGTACAGTTTATGGATTACAAAGGCTCCCCCCCATAACTTCCCTCCCACCCACACCCCTCCCATCTCCCACTCCCTCTCCCATTCCATTCACATCAAGATTCATTTTCAATTCTCTTTATATACAGAAGATCGATTTAGTATATATTAAGTAAAAATTTCATCAGTTTGCATCCACACAGAACATAAAGTGTAAAAATACTGTTTGAGTACTAGTTATAGCATTAATTCACATTGGATAACACATTAAGGACAGAGATCCCACATGAGGAGTAAGTACACAGTGACTCCTGTTGTTGACTTAACAATTTGACACTCTTGTTTATGGCATCAGTAATCTCCCTAGGCTCTAGTCATGAGTTGCCAAGACTATGGAAGCCGCTTGAGTTCGCTGACTTCGATCTTATTTAGACAAGGTCATAGTCAAAGTGGAAGTTCTCTCCTCCCTTCAGAGAAATGTACCTCCTTCTTTGATAGCCCATTCTTTCCACTGGGATCTCACTCACAGAGATCTTTCATTTAGGTGTGTTTTTTTTTTTTTTTTTTGTCAGAGTGTCTTGGATTTCCATGCCTAAAATACTCTCATGGGCTCTTCAGCCAGATTTGAATGCCTTAAGGGCTGATTCTGAGGCCAGAGTGCTATTTAGAACATCTGCCATTCTATGAGTCTGCTGTGTATCCCGCTTCCCATGTTGGATCATTCTCTCCCTTTTTAATTCTATCAGTTAGTATTAGCAGACACTAGTCTTGTTTGTGTGATCCCTTTGACTCTTAGACCTATCAGTGTGATCAGTTGTGAACTGAAATTGATTACTTGGACTAGTGAGATGGCATTGGTTCATGTGATCTCAATGGGATTGTATTGGAATCCCCTGGCACATTTCTAGCTCCACCATTTGGGGCAAGTCCGATTGAGCACGTCCCAAATTGTACATCTCCTCCCTCTCTTATCCCCACTCTTATATTTAACAGGGATCACTTTTCAGTTAAATTTCAACACCTAAGAATAATAGCCTGTTAATTAAAGAGTTCAACCAATAGTATTAACTAGAACAAAAAAAATACTAAAAGGGATAAAGTATTACATTGTACATTAACAGTCAGGACAAGGGCTGATCAAGTCACTGAGAAACAGTGACATGTGTGATTTTTTTAAAAAAGATTTATTTATTTTATTTAAAAGGCAGAGTTACAGAGAGGAAGAGACAGAGAGAGAGAAGTATTCCATCTACTGGTTCACTCCCCAAATGGCTGCAATGGCTGGGGCTGTGCCAATCTGAAGCCAGGAGCTTCTTCTGGGTCTCCCACATGGGTGCAGGGGCTCAAGGTCTTGGGCCATCCTGCACCGCCTTCCTAGGCCACAGCAGAAAGCTGGATCGGAAGTGGAGCAGCTGGGACTCGAACTGGTGCTATATGGGATGCCAACACTGCAAGCAGCAGCATTACCTGCTATGCCACAGTGCTGGTCCCCACATATGTGATTTTCATGTGTGCACTATGGCTCCTATGAGTATTGCTGCTCATGAGTGTACAGTGTCCATATGCATGCTGCTGTTCATATGTGCACTATTGCTCATGTGTGCTGTGCATATGCACAGTTGTTTGTAGACATGTTGTTCATATGTGTGCTGCTGATCATATGTGCACAAATGTTCATGTGTGTGCTGCCATTCATGTGTGCAATGTTCATTTGTGTGCTGCTAATCATGTGTGCACAAATGTTCATGTGTGGGCTACTGTTCATGCGTGCGATGTTCATGTGTGTGCTTTTGATCGTGTGCTCACTGTTTAATTTCCTCATTGCTGTGAACTTTTCAGGTGACAATGTCATTGTTCTGGCCTCGGCCATGTGCTTGACATGTTCACCATTCACGTTTTCCTTGTATTGTTATTCCTTACTGGCTTCTCACAGGTGAATCACTAGTTTTTCAGCTATTTTAGACAAGCAAAAAATACTGTGTAATTTTGTATTCCAGTAACCTCATACAGAGTTAACAATACAGCAATACTAAAACCTGATAAACTTTATACCCAATAAGTAGTAAATAAACAAGTGACTCCAGGAATCAGTGTCACATGGGAAAATTTATTTTATTGCCTGCATCTTCATTCTTTTGCTCTCAGCAATGTTGTCTTTCCATGTAGTATCTAATAAATGAGACGTATATTAATATGACTCCATTGAGTATAAATCTATGGCAAAGCACATTTATAATCCTTAAGTGGGAAGATGGCCTATTCTTCAGGTTTAAGTTGCTTAAAATACACACAAATAAACTAAATTTGAGTTAGAAAACCACTTCAAACTTCCTGGTAAATGATCTATAATTGCTTCCCTCCACATGGAGCCAAGTTTGAGAACTGAGTCCTAGTACAAGTGAGCTTCACAAAGTTAATGGGAAAGTAGAGTTTACGGAAAAATAGGTTATTTTGGTGAAAAAATTTTTGGAATCCAGACATAATGATTTCATAATTTGCATTTCTATGAACTATTTAAAAATCTATTTATTTGAAAATCAGAGCTACAGAGAGAAAGAGAGACAGATGGTCCATCCACTGATTCACTCCCCACATGGGCACAATGGCCAGAGTTGGACCAGGCTGAAGCCAGGAGCCAACATGGGTGACAGAGTCCCAAGCACTTGGGTTGTCTTCTGCTGCTTTTTTCGAGACTATTGGCAGGGGGATGGATTGGAGATGGAGTATCCAGAACATGAACTAGCCCCTCTATGGGATGTCGGTGTTGCAGGCAGCAGATTTTCCTGCTCCACCACGACACTGACCCCCTCCATGAACTTTGTGAAGACCCACAATCTGCATGGATTTCAAGATTGTTTTTGTTAGAAAATAAATGTGTCATGTAATTGCATTTTCTACAAAGTTTTGGAAGTACTCTATAATTTCCATCACCTGTGTTCAGAATTGTTCTAAATTTCTTCAGTATCATCAATCCATCATCAAGAACCATCTCACTTAATCCCATGAGGCTGTGTAAATTGAGCCTGTGGCCAGGGGTAGTCCTCCCAGCTGGGAGTAGGAACCACACAGCTGGGGAACACAAGACTCGCCCTCAGCACACACAATTTAAATACTCAGAATGACATGGGCTCTTTTTTTTAAAGATTTATTTTATTCATTTGAAAGACAGAGTTACAGAGAGAGGTAGAGACAGAGAGAGAGGTCTTCCATCCACTGGTTCACTCCTCAGATGGCCGCAATGGCCAGAGCTGTGCCGATCTAAAGCCAGGAGCCCAGAGCTTCCTCTGGGTCTCCCACGTGAGTGCAGGGACTCAAGGACTTGGGCCATCTTCCACTACTATCCCAGGCCATAGCAGAGAGCTGGATTGGAAGAGGAGCAGCTGGGACTAGAGCCGGCGCCCATATGGGATGCCGGCACTTCAGGCCAGGGCCTTAACCCACTGCGCCACAGCGCCAGCCCCGACATGGGCTCTTTTGTATCTAGCTTGACCTCATGCAAATGATTGGTGAGTGGTCAGTCAGTGCTGCCTCTGAGCCTCCTGCTTGGCCCTAGAGAAGAAGGGGTGTCTAAGTTGTGTGTTCTGGAGAAATAATGACTCTCATTGGAAAACACAGTTAATTGGAATAAAAATTGGGTACAGCTACTAAAAATAGAAATAGTCATGACATATCAGTGATGCACCTGCCTAGAGTTAGGAAACCCTGTTGTGCAATCTTACAGAATCTCATGCATTAAGGGCATCTTGTGTATTCTCAAGTCTGAGGGGGCAAACGTGTGATCAGCTTGAGCAGCACTGGTACCCCTGCAGCGGGTTCCAGAGCTCAGTTCCATGTCTCTCTGACACCTGAAGTCTCGAACATCCATTATCCCAGTGGCTAGTATGCTAGGGACAAAGCTTCCACAATCATGCTCACCCCAAACACGCTCTTGTGTGTGTGTGCACACAAGTACACACACATGCACATGCACACACATGTGCACATAGACACACACATATGCTCTCAGAGAATGTCAAGAGCAGACTCAGCAAAGCCCCACTTTTGTCTTTTGAGAAGCCACACTGCCTCAGGTTTCTCTCTTTTTTTTTTTTTATTTGACAGGTAGAGTTATAGACAGTGGTTGGTTCACTTCCCAAATGGCCACTATGGCTGGTGCTGTGCCGATCCAAAGCCAGGAGCCGGGTGCTTCCTCCTGGTCTCCCATGCGGGTGCAGAGGGCCAAGCACTTGGGCCATCCTCCACTGCCCTCCCAGGCCACAGCAGAGAGCTGTACTGGAAGAGGAGCAGCCGGGACTAGAACCCAGCACCCACATGGGATGCCAGTGCCGCAGGCAGAGGATGAACCAAGTGTGCCACCCCTCAGGTTTCTCTTAATTCGTTGGTTTATTGTATTGCTGTTTGTGTCTTCAGATATAGACAAACACTGCGGATAATAAAAATGGGTTCTCATTTGCCTTCCTCAGATTCATGCACAGAGCCAGTAAGGCACTTTTGTGCTTTAAAAACTGCATTTTGTAACACAAGTGAAATAGATCAGATCGAGCACTGCTCCTCAAAGTGTGAGTACATGCATGTGTGTGTATGCATGAGCATGCGTGTGTGTGCATGAACGTGTGGGTGTCTTTTGAGCACACATTTTGCATCCATACTGGACAAAGGCAACAGCCATGCTTCTCATGAGCGTCTCCTGCTGACATCTTTACTCCACAGGGAGATGCTGAGCATCTTTGTGCCGAAGAAGCCCCAGGCTGAATGCAGCTCCAAATTCTGCCCAAGGTTTGTGGCCTTAAAAATTAACTCATCCTCTCTGAGCCTCACTGTTTCAGAGATTGAATAAAGCTAAGAGTTGTGCACACCTTACTGTGAGGGACAGATGAGCTAATACATAGGAAATTCTTACAACAGCTACAGAGCTAAAATCCAGCACATGTAGCTTCTTATCATTACTCATTAAAACTGCCACCCTGTATGGTGAATAACAACAAGGGCAAACCCACTAGAACTGCCTACTTCACACAGGGATGAGTAAGTGCATGAGAAACACTGCCACAGATACCACCACTTCCGTCTGTCCCCTCACACACAGGCCTCCTCCCTCTGCTGACCCTGCAAGGGTCAGGCTTTGTTCACTGTAGAGGCAAGCTTCTCCTCACCTGGTTTACCAGACTCCTGGTAGCAGATACACAGCATTTCAGGCACACTCAGGCTGAAAAAGAAATCACTATTTTTGTGAAACTCATACTTGACTTGGCATCTGGCATTTCATTTGATAATTATAATGAGGGCATCAGAAAATCCAGTCTTCTAGGAGCAAGTATGAATAAATAATAAGCAACTGTGGCTGTTTGTTTTGCTAAATAGCATGGAAAGTATACAATTACATGAAAAGTAATCCATGTTGAACTAAAGTTTCCTGAGTGACATCAGCCTCTCAGGGCGGTAGCTCACTACCCCTCTCTGAAGCAGTGCTCAGGGCCTCAGGCTCAGGCTGCAGTGGTGTCAGTGGTGTCGGGGGGACAGTGCGCTCTCTCTGCAGGGCTGCAACCAGTACATGCCTCTCAGCTCCTCGCCAGCACTCACAACCCATGGCCCAGGACACCTCCGACCTCCATCAAACATTGGCTCCCTCGACAACAACTGTAAGTCCAGCAGGTCCCCATGGACTGCTTTTACATAATAAATAAGGAGTGGGTGGCCAGCCTGGGGGTTGGGATGCTCCCATCTCAAATCGGAGCGCCTGGGCTCAATGCCCTGCCCAGCTCCTGCCAATGCAGGCCCTCGGAGGCAGCAATGATGGCTGAAGCACTTGGGTCCCTGCCACCCACGTGGATGCCTGGATTGCATTCCCAGTTCCTGCCTTCAGCCTGGCCCAGCCTTGGCTCTTGTGGGCATCTGAGGAGTGAACCAGCAGACAGGCGCTTGCTTGCACCCTGTCTCTCTATGCTCCTCAAATAAATCCAAAAATAAATAAATTAAAGAGTGAATCGCATTTTCTTCCAATATTTAAGGGAAGATGAGCCACCAACATATTAGACTTTGATTTCATTCTTTATTTTCCTTTAAGAATAATACTGATGAGATAATTTTAACATACACAAAAAGTATATTATCTTCTTAAGCACTTAAAAATAACATCGCACACTTGTGTGTGACCTAGAGCAAGCACCGTGGACGGTGGGCGTGTGCAGCAGCATGGCACCATGTGTGGAAAATGAGTGGAAACAAGCTGCGTCCTCTCTGGCCTCTTCTCTTGACGTTTTCCCTCCTAACTGATCCTTCTGTGCCCCTGCTCTCCCCTCTCTCATCCACACTACAAACCGCAGCCAGAGTGATCTGGGGTCTTCACCTGCCGCCTCAGGACCGCCCCTCAGCGACCTCCTGGTCCAGCATGGCAGGCAGCTCCATTGGCCTTGGTTCATTTCCCATAAAGCAAGAGGAAAGCCAAACTTAAAATGCTTGGCCCTACAAGGTCTGAGGGAGTGCTGTCCAAGGACGGTGTTGAATGTGACATGATTCTAGGTCACCAGGAAGGATATGCACAGGACGTTCGGACCAGCAGGAATCTGCAGGGGCATTGCTGAGTGGTGGTAACGTGGATAGCACCCACTTGCCATGGAGAAGGTGCCTTAACAGGTAGCAGTTCCTCCTGTGTGAGGCATCTGACTTCATAAAAGGCCCCATTCACGGGCACAGGACCTTCCTATATCACCTCCTTGTATGGGCCCAGAGTCCCTGACGGAGTCATTTCCAGCACGAAGCAAATCAGAATCCAGGAGTCAAGAGTCGAACAATTAAGTGCTACTTCCATAATGAAATGACTCAGCAATGAAAAACAACTGTAAATCTTACACCAATGACCATGCCTGATGAATGCCACTTTTGCAAATTATCTATGTCAGTAAAACTTAACTTAAACTTAAACTTTTATCTTCAAAAATCTGTGTTTTATTATACATTACATAACCAATTTTTCACAACTTAAAATAATTATTCAAAAACATTTGGAGAATTGAAAGAATAAAAGACAGACATGCCTAAGTTTCTTTTTAGCCAATATTCTTAGACTGTTTAAAGATATTTTCTTGTGGAGTTAATACATTTGCTAATATTTTTATCAAATAAAAATAAGAAGCAGCAATTGCGTATTTTACAATCAATTCAAAGTCCCTGGAACTAAAAACAAGAATTGCTCATGGTCATCTGATGCCTAAACCCCATCTGGGAACCCTTGTCCTCTGCAAAAGTCTAAATTCAAAAGCAAAGTCATTCAATATTGGTTGAGAACTGGATTCAGACTGGCTCTGTGTCAGCCATATGACGTAACAAATAACAGATTTAAAAACTCGGAGTGCTTGTGATAAATCAGCCACAGAATACCCAGGGGAAGCATGTGAAGGGCACAGTGTGACCAAACTCTCCCGGGCCTCAAGGACACATGGGGACCTGGGAGAGCTATTCCTGCCCATAGGATTAACTTTGGGGAAAAAACAGTTATGATAGATTTTGGACATTATGTTGGCAAACAAGTTTGTTTCTTTCAGATTTGTTGTGAAAAAAGGAAAGTAGTTTTATAAGACCATCTTTAAGAAATACAGTTTGATGATTCATTGGTAGATAAAATCAGAGACCAGTAATACTTTTACTTATTTTTAAAATTATGTGCTTTTTATATAATTCAAAAGAATGAATACATACGCATATATATGGATACATGTATAATTATTGAAATTCACTCATTGGGCAGGCAGACAGATGATAGCTATAGGCAAATAGCTAGGTAGCTAGAGATAGCCCTAGACACAGAGAGAGAGAAGAATAGATATATCCTTGAGCAATTCCGTAATTAGGTCATATTTATTGTGTGTGTGCATTCATGTGCCATGTCTTCTTTATATATCTCAAAAACTCTTAAAAGATTAGTTAACCTTTGGATTTGTAAATTTGGATGCATTTCATTTTCCTAGGCTTATTTGTTTCCTTTGTGAAATAAGGGATCAGGACTAAAATATTTCAAAGAAAAATTGTTTTTAATTCTGGTCTGAGTGATCAAAAGATCATTCACTGTCACATTAAGATATCAGTTTTGAGGCCAGTGTTGCGCCGTAGCAGATAAAGCCTCCACCTGCAGTGCCAGCATCCCATATAGGCACCAGTTCAAGTTCCAGCTGCTCCACTTCTGATACAGCTCTCTGCTGTGGTCTGAGAAAGCAGTGGGAGACAGCCCAAGTGTGTGGGCCCTGCATCCATGTGGCAGACCTGAAAGAAGTTCCTGGCTCCTGGCTTCAGACTGGCCCAACTCCAGCCACTGTGGCCATTTGGGGAGTGAACCAGCAGATTGAAGACTCTCTCTCTCTCTCTCTTCTTTGCTTCTGCCTCTCTGTAACTCTGCCTTTCAGATAAATAAATAACTCTTCACAAAAATAAATAAATGAATGACATCAGTTTTGTCACTAGGGTAGCTAGGATGCCCCAGTGCAGTGCATCTGTGAGCTGGGATGAGAACTCTGGGAATGAGATGCAGTTTGAGGCCCACTATCATGGTTTCCCAGATGTCCCCACCAATTCAATTCCTGTGCCCGCATTCAAACCCTGTGAAGTTCTGAATGCAAGAACAGCTGAGTGACAGGACCAACACCGGGCTGTAGATAACTCTGAAGCTGGGGCTTAAGAAGGAGATGAAGAGAAAGATAAAATACAGATTAAAACAGGAGGAAGGATGGAGGAAAGATAGTGCTAGAGGCACACAAAGGAATGTATTCTATCTGCATGACAGAGGTCCCCAGAGTTCAGCAGTGAAAATCGATTGACAGCTCATTCAAGGATTCCTTCACTCACCTTTCCAATAGTTACTCACCCAGTGCGAGGCACTGGCCACATGCCAGACACAGTGTTAAACAAAACAAATGGTCCTGCAGTCAAGGTTTTTATACTTGAGTGAAGGACGCAGACACCCAGAACCAGGCTGGGTCTGAAACTTGATTTAGCGCATCTCGTAGATGCCGGCAGAAAACTGCGACGTGGGTCAGAAATGGTGGCGTCTGCCTGGTTTCCTGGGGCCCAGTTCCCAGAAGCCAGTGGTAAGGAGGTCAGTTAGTACCTGGACACACGGTGGGCTATGCTGTGGAAGACGAACTTTGGGGAGCAGACTGTGTAATGGACAATAAGTAAAGTTGGCTATCCAGTGCTGGGTGCCCAGTTACACTGGAATCTTTGCTAAACAGCGGATGGTTTTGATTATAGTTGTATCCCAAATATCACTTGGGGCATATTTACCTGAAACGCAGCTCACACGAGCACCTTACCATTCTCCTTGCTGCAGGGGGTAACCAGCCTGACTTCAGCTCCTGTGTGCGTGTGTTTGGGGTGGGGGGATCTCCATTCTCCTGTTTTTCTCCAGTCGTGGATGCCTTGCCCTCAGACTGCATAGGAAGATGGAGAGGCCCGTGGAAAGTCACCTGCCAGCTCTACACACTGATCACTTTAGCGCAAAGACGGACCGCTGCGGTTCGTGGCGAGTGTGGTGAAATGGAGGAAGCGGCTCAGAGCAGCGACTGCTCGGGGGTCTCCGGGGTCCTGGCTAAGCGCAGACTCAGCTCCCCCAGTTGCGCATCAGGGCGACACTGTGAACCTTCCGGGAGGACAGAACGAACCCTCACTCAAGGCCTTGCTCCTCAGAAAGTGGGTGGCGAGCCGCGGGCTGCTCAAGGTCCTGCTCTGCGGGGTTGCTTCCTAGGGAATCGCCCCCGACCCGTTCCCCTCAGAGAATCTTCGGGCTCGGAGCCAGAGGAGACCCGGGGTGCCCTGGCCCCGGCCAGCCGTCTTCACTAGCGATCCGCTGTGGCTCTGCGGAGTTCCGGCCGCTGCTGGACACACGCTGTGTCCACTGGGACCCGTTACACGTCCGCCCAATCGCTGGAGCGCGCTCACCCGCGATGGCGGCCGCGCAGGGGGCCTAGCGTTCCGTTTTAGTCATTCCCTGTCCTAGTCTCTGCGGATTCCACGCGAGTCCAACGCCCTTGCCCCTCTCCCGCCGTCGGAGCAGGCCCAGTGTGGACCCCGCTGCAGCCCCGCCGTCCAAGGAGGGTCCTTGTGGACCCCTGCGGCCCTCAGGACCCCCTCGCCCGCTGCCGCCACCGCCACAGACCCTCGTCTGTCCCCCGGGGCCGAGGGGTCGGGCTCCAGGCGCTGCTGTTTGCCAGCGACCGACGCGGACAGGAACAACCCCTAAGGTGAGGCGACTTCGGGGAGACTTCAGCGCGGTTGGCAGGGTCGCTTCCCTCCCACGCCGCGGGATTAGGCCTGCGCTGCGTGGGAATCCACCGTCACACTTTCTCTTCTTCGGTCTTCTCCGTGGTCCGCCTGGCGCACGCAGCCCTCCCCCGCGCTGCGAGGATCCGGTCGGTGAGGAGCTGCGTCCTGCCGTGCGCCAGCGGCCGCATCATTGTCCGTGATCCCGTTTCTTCCACAAATACCCAGGAGTTCCCCGCTGTCCTCAGGAACAGAAATGAAAACCGCAGCCCCACACCCCTGCTCTGGAGAATTCCGTCCTTACCTTGCTCTCTGCTTCTTTGCTGATGACCCCTGTTTGTCAGGTGTGTGAACTTCTGCGTTTTCTTTACCTCTTTCCTTTTCAGTTCTGCCTCCTACAAGGTCTGTCACAGAATCAAGACGCCTTCAATACGTCAGATAAAGTGTAGGTTATGAGAAAGCTGAGGCATTTTAAAAGTTCTTCACCACAATCAACTCATCTCTTAATTCTGTTGCCACAAAGTCTGTGAAGTGCTCATGTATACATCAGTTCTATTAATGATTTTATTAATGAGATGAATTTTTAAAATTCTCTTGCATTGTTTCTTCTGCCAGCTGGGTCTCATTCTCTCTTTGTTCCAGAAAACTCTGGACCGCTGTGGCATTGGCATGTATCTTTAAATATTGGGGGTCCTTATCTTTCCATCAGTATTCAAACAGCAAGGTACGGGAAATCTGACTCAGAAAACTGACCTAATGTGGTGGAAGAGAGCCAATTATTATGGGAACCCGAACTGTGAGCAGCTGTGTGTCTTTACTCTGACCTGGTCCTTCCTTTAGAAAATAACTCCCCAGTCCATTGCCTGGGGGTCACAATAATGGCTACTGGCACCTGGGGACCAGGAGGAGGACAGAGAAGGGACCCCACCTTTCAGAGAAAAAAGAGATGGGCAAGGATCTCTCAGACCCAGGCTTTGCAGCCCCCACCTCTCTCCTGCATTCAGGTCTTTTTGGTGCCTGAGTGTAACCAGGCTCTCAAATGAACCAAGCCACTCACCGTAGCCTCACGTCAGATGTGGTGGGGACAGAAGTCTGCACCATGTCCCAGGGACCCTCCTCCCACCCTTG
Organism: Oryctolagus cuniculus; assembly: GCF_964237555.1. Lineage (NCBI taxonomy): Eukaryota > Metazoa > Chordata > Mammalia > Lagomorpha > Leporidae > Oryctolagus > Oryctolagus cuniculus. The sequence goes on from NC_091447.1 coordinate 57,108,609, forward strand.
CTCACACGTGCTATTTCTCTGCAGCAGACACAACACAATGACGGACACTGTCACGTCATCGATCCTCAAGACGGAGGGCTCCAATCTTCCACCAGAAATTTAAACATCCCCCATTTCATCATACATACCAGGCCTGGTCTCTCCCTAGGGAGATGGAGTTTTTCTAGCTCCCTACATGGTAGAGGCTAGGACAGGGCCACAGAATCCCTCTCTGAAAGTTTGCCTGCCCACATAAAGGGACTTTGTGTATGTTTTCCCCAGGTGTTGGGTGCTCTTTAGTTCCAAATGTCCCTCCCCATGATAACAGTCAGAGGCAACAATAAATGTCACTGCTGCCTGAAGTACATCCAGGAAGGATGAGTTACGACCGACACAAAATAATAAACCGCACCTGCCACTCCTTCCAGGACCTGCGTCAGCAGGTGGCTGTCCCTCACCACAGACACCTGGACTTGCAGAGGAAAGACTGAGGGCTCCCTTGGTCAGTCAGCCTGGTTTCCCCCAGGACTGTGTCCTACAAGTGCACCACGTGGGAGACTTTATTCTGCTCAGATTCAGTGAGACATAGTCTCTCTTTTCCTTTTTGGCTAACTTGTGATTAGCATCCGAAAGTCATGTGCACACACGAGTTCCGCTTTGTCTTCCTAACGGCCTTATCCTGAGGCTAACCCGTCCAGATGTGAAGAGGAGGCTTTTCTGAGACCTGCATGGCCATGGAGTAAGACTGGTTCTTCCTTCAACCACCAGAAACTTCTGAGCTTGTCTCTGATTGGATCCACTTAGATCACCTGCTGTCCCCAACCCAATCGAGTTGGGAAACACCTCAAAAACACCCTCGGGGTCTGGGGCTGTCCTCCAAGCCAGAACAAAGGGCTCCAGCCTCTACAACGAGGGAAGAGAAGCAGGATGGCCCTTCAGCACAGTGGCCACCAGGCAGGTCAAGCAGGAGGATGGTTTTGCATAACTCTACTTTGGCCACCATTGTAGTACTGTTTATAGATACTGTAAGATGATTTTCCAGATTTATATTATACATTTTAACCTATGATAATATACCTTCAAAAATACCACGTCACCCATAGTGGAAGAATCAAACATTATACTTTTATTTTCCTCATTCCATCCTTAGTTTCTGTTTTATTTCTACATATATTGTAATCCCAAACTTCCATGCTTCTACATAAGCTATACAATTTAGTATATTCATATAATTTTCATTTAGATTTCCAGTTATTTTTTAAAGTGATGAAAAGGGGCCAGTGCTGTGGCGTAGCGGAATAAGCAGCCACCTGCAGTGCTGGCATCCCATATGGGCACCGGTTCAGGTCCTGGCTGCTCCACTTCTGATCCAGCTCTCTTCTATGGCCTGGAAGAGCAGTAGAAGATGGCCCAAGTCCTTGGGCCTCTGCAGCCATGTTGGAGACCCGGACGAATCTCCTGGCTCCTCGCTTCGGATGGGTGCAGCTCTGGCCATTGCTGCCAATTGGAGAGTGAACCAGCTGATGGAAGACCTCTCTCTCTCTCTCTGCCTCTCCTTCTCTCTGTGTGTAACTCTAACTTTCAAATAAATAAATAAATCTTAAAAAAAAGTGATGAAAGATAAATTTAGAATTTATTTTATATTTACTGTCATATTTGCAAATCATTTATGTGGTAAGGGGCTTGCATTGTGCTTGTACAACCAAGAAAAGTAAAAATAAAACAATTAAAAACTGGACAACAGATAAGAATAAATATTTCTCCAAAGGAAATAACCAAATGAAAATAATCACACTGAAATAATACTCAACATTGTTAGGCCTTAGAACAATGTAAACCGAACCCATCAAATACCACTTCAAGTCTACTGGGATGGCTACAGTAGGGAACACAGGTAATAACAGATGTTGGAGAGGATGAAAAAATGCAAAAATCTTTGATGTTTCTGCTAAGGTTGTAAAATGTTGCAGCTTTTTTGAAAAACCAATTTGGCAGATTCTCAAAAGGTTAGCCAAAGAGTTGCATATGACACAGCAGTTACACTGCTAATTTTGTACTCAAGAGAAATAAAAAGATATATGCAGCTCCATTATTTGCAATAGGCAAACCGTGTAGCATCCAAATGTGCCTCAACAGATGGATGTGTGAACTGAATGTGGTTTGAACATAACCAAGCCCCAGCAGGCACTCTAACGCCTGGACAGACCTTGACCTCTGATCCCAGGGAAGCAAAATGCCCAGAGTCGGCAAGCGTCTGGAGCTAGGAAGGAAATTAGCAGCTGCCCACATCTGGGCTGGGGGACAAGTTGAGGAGAGATGGGACTCAACTGCTCACAGATATGATGAAGGGTTGGAGGGGTCAAAAAGTTCTAAAAACAAGCTATGATTAGACTGAGCAACTGAGAAACAGACTTGTACAGAGGATTTACACTGCATAGTGTGTGAAGTGTTCTGTTGTAGAGTTACTGAAGGAGGAAGATGACCTCAGAACGGCGCAGTAGTGAGCAGAGTGGGTAGCAGGGCGCACAGATGCTCTGCACTGCCTAACGGGAGCTTGTGGTCACTCACCTGGAAGCCACATCCTCACCGTCAGTGACACTTCTCATGTTCTGTCGTTCACACTCCTTACTCACAGCTGCCTCTGTTTAGACAGGACTCATTGTTGCAGATTACGGAAATCAAATTCAAGTTTGTCTAAAGTAGTGTGGAGAGTGCCCCGCTCATGTAAGTGAGGGAGACAGACGGAACCAATCAGGCGTGTGTGGCTTCCATCCCTGTCCATCACTCGGCTGCCTTCTGCTCTGTTTTATTTCAGGTGCTTCCTGCTCTTCTGTAAGGCACAGGTCCCAATCTCTGGCATGGTGACGATGGAAAAAACCATTTTCTACTGCTTACCTCTTGTGAATAGTGTGGTGTGCCCACTTCTCTGTCAACGTTTCTAAAGAGAGGGACCAAGAGGGGAGTGAAAGTATCTATTCACTGACAAAGCTAACAGGTGCCAACTAATTATAGTTTTCCTCTTCACTAATATCATGGAGTTACTTGAAAGGTAATGTATAGCAAAATGTTCTTTCAGTTACAACTGAAGCTAACTGGGGAATGGGGCTTAGATCTGTAGCCAGATGGCTTTCCCATTTTTGTGTCCGAGACAGAAACAGGAGCCAAATGAATGAGAAGTTGGCTCTGCAGAGTGAAGGGAGTCAAAATACGCTGAGAGGTGAGTGGTAAGCTCCACCTGCCTCCGCCGGCCCCTGCTCCCAACTCTTAATTTGGGAAACAGTAAGAAAGAGAACCAAAAAAAAATCCAAACAACTGTCCTTACATCTCTGCCTACTGAGGAGGACGTGTTCCTTCCCCACAGTACTGAGAAAGAGAAGCTAAGTACATTCATGCAGAAGCTGGCCCCCACGGAGGAACCCAGTGTGTGTGCACGCACACAGATGCACACAGGCACGGCTTGTGCTCTTGCTCTCCTCACAAAGGAAAGCCGTGCACCTTCATGCTTGCTGATCCACCCAGGGATGCTGGGAAGCTGACACGGTTAATGCTGAGTACAGAAGCTCTGAACCGCACGGATGATACTTGGGTATGCGTGACTGCATCTCAAAGCCTCGACACAGTCTGCAATTTGCCTAAATCAAATAATCATGATGAGGTGACTAAGCATGGTTGAAGCACAGTAGTAATGATGATTTAAACAGAATTATAGAGGCCTCAGAATGAAAAATCAACTGTACTGCAATATTTTAGGAATAGGATTAGCTTCTAATGAATGTACAATTAAAGAGCCCTTCTGTTTAAATGTCTTCGAAATGAAACAACATTTCCCGGTTAGGAGATAACTTGTTTTTTAAATATTAGTGATTATGAACTAGCCATTGTACTATCACTATCTTTATTATTATTTTTGATGTCTCATAATGATTGAAATATTAACATTGACTCCCCTCAGTCCTCAAGTTTAAACTACAATGGGACAATAAAATATATACAAATAGGCAAGAAATTCTAAATTTCTCTAGGTAAACCTCTCTATGGAAAATAGATTAATATAATTTGGGCTCAAAAGTAATGTCTTTAAAAGTTCTTGTATAAATTTTCTTTATATTTTGAAATTTTAAATGATAGTCATAATGACAAATAATTAATTACCAACATTAAGAAAACTAGTAAAAATATGTCATCAGCCAGTTCAATAATTCGTATTTTTTGTGAAGTTAATCTACTATCCATTTTTCAAAAACAGTGATTGAAAAAAACACATTCTCAGCTTTACAGTATAAGTCCATTTTAATATAGTATAAAATGAAGTTTTTAAAATTTGAAAAGCGACTTATAAATCTAAAAAGAACTACTGAAATTTTCTCAGAACATTAATTAGTGTGATATTAAAACTAAAGAAATCAAATTTCCATACTCAGTTTGTCAATATTGGCTCTTTATCATTAACATATTTTAATTACTGAATTAGGGTGGCGGCCTGTTAGACACACAGGCTACCGCACTGCCACATGGACTCAGCACGCTGGGTCTGTTTCTTCTTCAGTCCACAAGTGCTGCTTTCATGTTCCCTCCCTACTCTCACATCTGCCACCAGCTTTCTGATACCAGTAACAACCTAACAGCAGCAAAATGCTTCATCTTCTCATTTACATCGTGTTTTAGCAAAGTTTAAGTTTGTATGGTTTTCTCACTGTTACAGAATTCTATATGAGAAAATGGATGATTTTAAAGAGAATCTTATGACTGACCAAATCACAGAACTAGAACTTTTGGAGTTAGTTTTTAATGCCCTTCATACTTGAACCCACATTCAGTGCTCTTTCTATGGCAGGACCTATCACTCTTCCTTCAATTTAATGGAACTATTGTACCACCTAAACTTTAAATCACCTGTCTTTCTAGTCTAAACTGGATTCAGCAAATACACTGAATACAAGAATGACAAGGTGAAATAATGGCTGTTTTCCAGATAATCTCAGCAGTGACTGGAAAAAACATGGTTTGGGGTTTGTTATGTTGATGATTGACAATGAAAAAATGAGAATGAGAATTCCTAGAATCATTCCCAGATAGGGACAAACAGAATGGACACTAGTAAGGGAGAGTTGGAGACCCAGTGTAGTGGGAGGGAACCCTAATGGTGCACACAGCTATTTCCGTATCTACTTGGATAGATTAATCATAAGCCACATCAGTCACATACTTAAAATCTTTTACAAAAGTGTTCATGAATGTATTCTTGGACACATTAGAGAAAAGTTAGCAAAAGATAGAAACTCTGCAAGTCTGCTGAAGTTTAATGAATAATTATTACACCTCAAAAAGCTGGATGCAGATCCTGCTTCCTGCTGATGTGGACTGTAATAATACCTTCTTTTCTAAGGAACACATCATTAAAGTTGAAAGGTTGTTCCTTAGAGGAAGAAAGGAATACGGACCCACAAAAGAACAAATAATGTCAGATCAGGCATTTAGAAAAGTGTAAGATCAAAATGATGGATTAGTAGCTGATTGAAAAACTCAACTCAGAGGGAATTAATGGGTAGAGGTCAATGTATAAAGGTGGCTTTGGGTAGAGGACCACTGGCTTTATCCTTGGTTATGTCCTTTTCAGAATGTCATCAATCAGCTGGACAACCATGACTATCTTATCTGTGCAGGACTAATATCAAGGATGTATAAACACAGTAATTATGCTAAATGGCCAATTAAACAATAGGGGTTTAGACAGCTGCTCAAGAAAATCCATTCAGGAATGCAGTTGGCAAAAAGAAGAAAAACAAAGATACAACAAAAGAACCCAATAAGTGAATGTATAGTCTGCAAAAAGAGCAGTTTCTGAATAAGAGAACAGTAGCCTGTCCAATCTCAGTGATCCAAGAACACCCAGAAATACACACCTACTTTGTGACACACACTTTTTAAAAATGTCCAATGAAATATACCGAAAGGAGAGCCAAGAAAGAAAATGTATTATGTGAAAATACAGTTTCAATAACTACTGGTTTTTGGAATATTATCAGCTCACAGTGAGGGTGGGTGGACTGGTCACTCACAGCTTACACAATGGTTATCCATCGCATGCTGTTGTATGGGCAGGAGGAGGACTGTGCATGGGAATTACTGGGAGACAGTTTTATATTCTAGCAGCTGACGAGCATGAGCGTGAGCAGCAGACTCAGGAAGATGTGAGACTCCATCCATGTTCATGTTCCCGTGTTAACCAAATGAGCATGTGGGCCAAGGATGGTGTCCACTGGGCACAGCAGCTGATTTGATTTCTGGCTATTTTTCATGTCATTTCTAGCAACAGAACCAAGTCACATATAACGTGAAACAAGTGGGTAGAGTAGCTGTTAAGTTGAGTGCATCGGGGACTTCATATAAAACAAAAATATAAGTTCCATCTCCATAGTAGACTCTCCCATTATTGAAACATACTTGTTTCCGCTCCCAGGAAAGATTGAAGAAACAATCTAGCTTTTAAGAGAATCGTTTTGCTAAGAGTCATCAGTTCAGGCCAAAGGAGAGATGAACTTTTCATAACTTAAGGTAGGAATTGACTCAACCAACTCCGAAGAAGAAGGAACAATGGAGAGGCTGTCTGTGCCCTTGGGGAGCGCACATCTGCCACGGCCGTCTCTGTGATTAAGTAGGTGGTGGAAAAGGAGGTGCATTACTGAGTGCAGAGCCAACGGCACGGGTCAAGCACCTCCTGGGGAAGGGGTGGCTATTCCCAGGGTGTGCTTGGAGGGCCTAAAAATACTCCCCAGTTATATTCTTTTTGTTTTGTTTTGTTTTGTTTTTTGACAGGCAGAGTTAGACAGTGAGAGAGAGAGACAGAGAGAAATGTCTTCCTTTTCCGTTTCCTTTTCTGTTGGTTCACCCCCCAAATGGCCGCTACAGCCGGTAATGCACTGATCCGAAGCCAGGAGCCAGGTGCTTTCTCTTGGTCTCCCATGTGGGTGCAGGGCCCAAGGACCTGGGCCATCCTCCACTGCCTTCCCGGGCCACAGCAGAGAGCTGGACTGGAAGAGGGGCAACCAGGACAGAATCCAGCACCCTGACAGGGACTAGAACCCGGGGTGCTGGCGCCAGAGGGGAGGATTAGCCTAGTAAGCCGCGGCGCCGGCCCCCAGTTATATTCTTCCTGTCGCTTCCCTGAACATAGAGCAGGAGGGGGGATTTAAATTGGTTTAGTTCATAGGTCTTTTTATCAGGGGACCCACAGCTCAGACATTTATACACCCAGGCCATGGTGGAGGGTATGGCTGGGGACTAGGGGACACAGCTCAGACTTTGCAGACAGATACAGGGTGCTGGGTGTGGTTGGGGACTTTGGTCACCCTGCATGAGGGAGTGTGTGTCTTGCTTGTGGACAAGGGAAGAAACACAGGTAATGCCCAGAAAGTGGACCCTGGTTTATCGTCTCTCCCCTCACTGGGGAAGAACCACATCACCCCACTTTCCTGATGAAAGCCCTAGCCTATGATTTGTCTGTCAATGAAAATAGGTAGAGGTGGTATGTTTTCTTTCTGAAATAACTTTGCAAGCTCCTTTTCCCTTCTCCTATAGACTGAGGCCACTTCACAGCCAGGGCTGATGTCGAAAGAATATGTGGGGCAGGTGTTGTGGGGCAGCAGCTAGCTGCTGCCTGGGATGCCCACTTCCTGTATCAGAGCACAGGTTCTGTTCCAGGCTGCTTCTCTTCTGCTCTGTCTCATGATTAATATACCTGGGAGGCGGCAGAGGACCGCTCAAGTGCTGCCTGTGCCCTCCCATGGCAGAAGGCGCAGCCGGTCTGTGGGGTCCCCCAATGGCTCTCAAAGACCTTTTTGCTGATACTCTGGATGGAGCCACTAGGGGCTCAGTGGGGGAATCCGTTCCTGCCTCAAGGGGACCTCACTCCCACCGTGCTGGGTCAAACCAGCCACTTCTTATGCTAACTTATGCCCACGTAATCTACTGTCCCAGAACTTTCTTTGGAAATTTTCTCCATTACCTTAAGTAGATCAAAATATGGACACTCTGTGATCCAGTCCCAATATCTGATCACAAAGCTTGTGCAATTGTGATTTGTTTATGCTGAATTTTAATTTCAAAAGATATAATTTCCTTTCCAGAATTGATAAAGACATTGTTTTTTCAGAGGTTTCACTATCTTTTCAATATGTGCTTCATTACAGAAGTTGATAGTAGATTTTTCAAGATATTGTACTGAAATACTGTTTATGTGAGTCTATAATTTTTCAATGTTTAAGATCAATCCCAAACAAGCATTCTGAAGGTGTGTCTGCATATCCAGTTCATAATATTTTCCTTCCTTCACTAAAATACCATTTCCAGCAATAAATCACAAAACACTCACTTTCTCCATGGCCATTCTCTTCCCCCAAAAAATTCCTAATTCTCCCCATACTTCTCTCTTTTGCATTACCAACTTCCTTGGTGGTGTTCATACAGATTTTGAATTCAAAGTCATGAGTCTGAGTTTAGCATAAAATTACTGAGATTTACAAGTACTGAATTGAGCTGTTCCAGGTTTACCTTTTCACAGACTTCCTCATCTCAGAACACAACTGCACCCAGTTGACTTGGCCTTCAAGCTAATTTTCAAATAATTTTGAAATACTGTACTTGACCTTTTGTTTTAATAAATATGTTATGAATATATTAGGATTTTAGAGTTTATGCAGCCTAAAGGAATGTGTAAAAGTTTTTATAATGGTATTGCTCTAAAAATACTTTAACATTATGATCAGAAATGTGATGCCAGCTTCACTAAGTGACAGCAAATGTACATTAAATATTCTATGATTAGTAGTCACACCAATTTTCACATCGAAGGAAATCAGAACTGTCTTTCAAGACTTCTAAAACTCATTCTACATGGAAATCTTTTCTTTTAATAATGGCGAAGATGAATTAAATTATATTTTAATCTATAAACTTGAACGATAGTTGATCTTCTGGATTTAGATTTAAAAGGAAAGCCATAACAATAATTTATCCTGATATATTTTAGAATATAATATTGTATCCTAGATAGTTTAACTGGAACCTTGGAGAAATTACCAATAGTCAGAACTGTGAATTGTGCACGAGATTTCCGTGGGGTGGGAGGAGGACAGAGTGTGCAGAAGGCAGGAAGCTCTGGTTGAGGGTGCACTCCCTGGGCATGATGCACTCCTGTTTTCCTTCCTAGCCCTTCCCACTCCCCACTCCCCACACCCTCTCTCATACCAGTGGGTGAAGCAATGGCCAATTACATGGATTTGGAGATAACTGTGCCCGCTAGAAGCTGAGGGTAGCTGGATGGAGTAGTGTGCCAACCAGGGCAGCACCGCCTCCCTGTAGTAAGGTTCTGTCTGATCCAAGTGACTCCACTGTGTCCCTGGCCACTGGCTGGCATCCCAGGCTGCAATGGATCCAGGTGCATTTGCTGAGTGAGGGTGCACAGCTGTGTGGCAGGGGCCAATATGGAGCCTGCATTCCATTTCCTGAATCCACGGAGCTACTCGCTGGGGTCCTCTCAGTCCTCTGCAGCTCAGGCTACTTGCCGCCACCCTCTCCCTAGAAACGTGTTTCCCTGGGCCTTCCTGTTGCCACACTGTAATCTTACCCCCTCTCTGTTTCTCCCAGTTCTCTGCTCTGGCCTTGAGCAGCTATATACTCCTCCAGCTCCTGCAAGTGGGTGCCTTGTTATTCCCAACATTCCTGAAATAAGATCGGATATCCCATCCAGCTGTTCCCTTGGGCAAGCCACCTAACCACTGTGTAGCCATTCCCATTTTTCATCTGGAGAGTGGGAAAAATAATACCTATTTCAAGTATTATTGTTCAATTTGAATTAGTTATACTCTATGTAGAGCAATGCAATTTTCTTTTTATTCTTTCTTAAAATTTTATTTTTAAATGGCAAGTGGCTGTATACATTCATGAGATACAAAGTGATGCTTCAGTACATGTTAGTAGAAAGGTAGACTAGACATGGAGTTGGGACTTGAGACCAATAACTCCAAATGTCCACATCTTGAGATAATTTTTTTTTGTTTGCACACTTGAATTAATTTAAATTTCGTAGGATCTCTTCTTAAGGAACTGTATCTGTCTCCGCAGAAGCCCCAGCCTTCAACACCACCATTTACAACTTGGCATTCAACAAAGAAAATTCCAGAAAACTCTCAGACATTTTGTGTTCTACAAATATCAACTCTGGCAGGAAATCTTCAATCAGTGATAAAATGTAAGGGATCTTCAAAAATTTCATGTAAAATGCGTATCTACTGACTGGAATTAGATAAATTTGTGAAATCCAAATGACTGTTATTTCCATTAGATGTAGGGGTCCAAATAAAATCAGATTTCTAATTTCTTCACAGTGGGTTCTATAAGACAGAAGCAACAAATGAGAGAAGGTAGGGAGGAAAGGAGGCAGGGAGCGGAGGAATGCAAAGTGGGTGGGGAGGGCAGGCGGGTGCTGCAGGTGGGAAGGGGCAGGACCACCTCCGCCACAGCTTTGCTCTCCTGCTTTGTGGTGTGGGACCCAGTGAGAACAATCAACGTCACCACGTCTATTTAGCCTGAATTCCATGGCAGCGCAGTGGCATCGTGATGTCTGGGAAAGACGCACAGGAGCCAGAGTGTCACCACGGCCTCAGGAGGGCACTGATCTGGAACGGGAAGGGTGTCTGGTCAGCGCCACAGCTCTGCTGGTGGTCCCAGGTCCCACATGATAAATTGCATATGAGGACACTGTCAACCCAAAAAGGATCACTGGAAGAGAGTTTGCGTTAATAAAATCTTTGCTCCATCTTGCATAATTTGTTTGAACACAGCTGTGCACCCTCACTCAGCAAATTTTCTATAAATTGCTACTTTTTTTCCCAGTTTATTTTTTATTTTTTTTTGTTTTTTTTTGTTTTTTTTTTCTTTTTTTTAAACTTTTATTTAATGAATATAAATTTCCAAAGTACAGCTTATGGATTACAATGGCTTCCCCCCCCCATAACGTCCCTCCCACCGCAACCCTCCCCTTTCCCACTCCCTCTCCCCTTCCATTCACATCAAGATTCATTTTCGTTTCTCTTTATATACAGAAGATCAGTTTAGCATACATTAAGTAAAGATTTCAACAGTTTGCTCCCACACAGAAACATAAAGTGAAAAATACTGTTTGAGTACTAGTTATAGCATTAAATCTCCATGTACAGCACACTAAGGACATAGATCCTACATGAGGAGTAAGTGCACAGTGACTCCTGTTGCTGACTTAACAAATTGACACTCTTGTTTATGGCCTCAGTAATCTCCCCATGCTCCAGTCATGAGCTGCCAAGGCTATGGAAGCCCCCTGAGTTCACTGACTCTGATAATTTTTAGACAAGGCCATGGTCAAAGTGGAAGTTCTCTCCTCCCTTCAGAGAAAGGTACCTCCTTCTTTGATGACCTGTTCTTTCCACTGGGATCTCACTCGTGGAGATCTTTCATTTAGTTTTTTTTTTTTCCCCAGAGTATCTTGGCTTTCCATGCCTGTAGTACCCTCATGGGCTTTTCAGCTGGATCTGCATGCCTTAAGGGCTGATTCTGAGGCCAGAGTGCTGTTCAGGACATCTGCCATTCTATGGGTCTGCTGTGTATCTCACGTCCCATGTTGGATCATTCTCTCCCTTTTTGATTCTATCAGCTAGTATTTGCAGACACTATTCTTGTTTATGTGATCCCTTTGGTTCTTAATCCTATCATTATGATCAATTGTGAACAGAAATTCATCACCGGGACTAGTGAGATGGCATTGGTACATGCCACCTTGATGGGATTGAATTGGAATCCCCTGGTATGTTTCTAACTCTACCGTTTGAGGTAAGTCAGCTTGAGCATGTCCCAAATTGCACATCTCTTCCCTCTCTTATCCCCACTCTTATATTTAACAGTGATCACTTTTCATTTAAGTTTCAGCACTTAAGAAGAATTGCGTATTGATTACAGCATTCAACCAAAAGTATTAAGTAGAACAAACAAAAAAAAATACTAAGAGGGATAACATATTAAGTTGCTCATCAACAGTCAGGGTGAGGGCTGATCAAGTCACCATTTCCCATAGTGTTCATTTCACTTTAACAGGTTTCGTTTTTGGTGCTCAGTTAGTTGTCACCTATCAAGGAGAACTAGTGGTATTAATTGCTACTCTTGTGTGTTTCATCATGTTCTCATTAGTCCCAACTACACTTTTATGTTAACCAGTCACTTAAGAGTGTCTGTTTCTTTTTTAGAATTTTGTTATTATTTTGCAATTTTTAATATAATTTTTATCTTTATGATAATAACATCCAGTTTTATTCTTCATGGCTGGTAAAGTTGACTATGTAATTTCTGAGTTTGGGATATTTGAATTTCTAGCTATTCTTGAGAAATGGTTAGTTTGTAACACTTTAAGCATTCAAATAAAATATAATAGCTTGGTTTAAGGTATGTTTTTGGATAAATAGCTAGTAAGCCAATGGAATTAGTTATCAGATATTTTGTTTTTGTGATCCATTGAAGACATAGGAATGTCAACATATGCTGTTATTACTGACATCTGAGTCAATATTTCTGCTCAGTGGGAAGAGCTATACCATGGATTCTAATATTCTGCTTGATCGCATTTCCGTTGTGGGTTTTATCTCCGCAGTATAAAAGACCTTTGTGTCCACTTTGATTTTCTTTTGCCTTGAATCATTCTCTATCAGACATTAATATCAACACCTTTGCTTCATTTCTTTTTTCATTTTCTAGCAAATTGTCCACCCAATATTTTTATAAAAGATTTACTTTTATATCATCAATGTGTCTGGGAAAAAGAAAAAATATAATCACATTCATTCTTAGCACAGATGTGAGCTATTAAATTTGTGTAGGCAGCCTTCCACACTGTTGGAAAATGATGTAAATACTGACAAGGAGCAGTGGTGTTGCTGTTTATGTAGAAACAGACTCAATGAGAGTCTAGGGAAAGTTCTTTGCTCCCTCCACCAGGCCCTAATTGTCATAGTAGGAAGAAATAAGAAAGGGAGGGAGGGAGGAAGAATGGAGGGATGGAGGGAAGGAAGAGAGAAACGGAAGGACTGAAAAAAAGAGGAATCTAATGACTAACATCTGAAATCGCCTGGGAGTAATCCCTCGATTTTTCATAAATATTTATAAAACCACACCCCAGGGCACTCACTGGCATGCCTAAACCAGTATGGGGATAAGTGATGTCAGTGATGGGGAAAGCTCCGCTGAGTTTGCCATTTGTGGAAACGACTCCATCCCAGAGTTTTGCCCCAGCTGGAAGCAGAGGCTAATGCACAGCCCAACTCATGGCACTCACAACTCCAGAAGACACAACCCTCCCTGCTCCTAGACAAGGCACAGGGCCAGGTCTGTCTGTCCCTGGCTGCACACCTGGGGCTGCCTCAGTTTCCCCACTATCTCGGAGACGGGTGTCCAGAATCCCTGGGACTGCTGTGGTCTCAAGGCATGCTATTCAAACATGTGAGGCTGGCATGACTTCTGATGGTTCATCAGACGCACGATTATCTAAGGTTCACTCAGGCCACTACTCTGGTTTCAATGTTGAGTAAATCAGACGGGCTCTGATTCACAGGGCACATGTGCCAGGAGTCACTGAAATAACTACGTGCTCCTGAGTGAAGTCGTTCCCCAACTGAGCAAAGACAGTGACAGGCTGCAGGAAGACTTCAGCTCTGCACTGTGTGCTGCTTGACTCTGGATTCATGCTTTGCTGCCTGGGGCTGGTGTGGAGGAGGACACAGCTGGGAGGACCAGCAGAACAGCTGGTCCAGGAACATACACCACCCCCACCAGTGATGCCTCCACCCGGCCCCACATGCCAAACCCCAGCGAGTGGGATTAGAATGAGAGAATCTCCTCAAAACATCCTCCATCCACTGATAATTCAAAGTAAACAGGATCTTCACTGAGTGACAGGTGCTGCCAGGAGGTCCTGCCCCGGGACGGCCCCTTCCCACTCTGACAGACACAGCCAGGGCACAGGAAAGGCCCAGCAAGAGCCCCTCCTGGGTCCCACAGGGGCTGTACCTGCTCAGGCCAAGAGCAGCAGACTCTGGAATGCGGAACTACATGGAAACAACACAACCAATGGACACCTGGACACAGGTTAGGCGAGCAGGCCCTGAGTTGCAGGGAAGACTGCTGGACACACTTCAGGAGGTGAGAGGGAGTGGGCGTCTGTAAGAGCATCAAACAGCTCAGCGAGAGTGCACAGAGAAGAGACAGCAAAAATTATCCCCGGAGGTTGGTGTGTGTGTGTGGCTTGTCTTTTCATTGTCTTAAAACTGCCTTCAGCAAAGCAAGACTTTGCAATTATAATGAGGTCTGTCTACTGTATGGAAATTTTGTGCTTTTTTCCCTTTCATGAATTATGCTTTTGTTGTTGTGTCTGAAATCTCATTACTAAACCTAGGCTCACCTCGATTATTTGTTATATTTTTGCATTTTAAATTTAATTTGATCATTTATTTTGAGTTATATATCGATAAGTTCTCTCTGCTGATATTTCTATGACATGGAGTTATCTATCTAAACATGTGTTAGTCAATTTCAAGTGCAGATGATAAGTTGCTTTATAAAGTATTAAAAACTGTCAACTTTTGACAAATTATTTTTAAGTGTTGTGACTGAATAAGTTTCAATATGGTCCACAGCATGCTTCGACGTTTCCATTTCAATACTATTCCAATCACATAAATATTTTAAAAGACTTAAGATTTACGTAAATTCTGAAATCTGGAGTAAGGTGTGGTGTTCCCTTTCTTCCCATATTTTTGAGCTGAGCAGAGTATGAAAATTCCATGAAACAGCTGTGGAATCAGCATGGATAATGTATCCTTGTCAAACAACTATCCTCACTGATTTCATCGAGGACTGTAAAAATTCTACTAAAAATATCTGTCCCACTTTCTCTCTCTGACATTCTGTCCAGGCATGTTCCCTCTGGGTGCAACTCTTATTTGGAGAGGTGGCACAGACGCAGCCAGTGTCTTGAGTTGGGCCCCTGAGGGACACTGAAGTGAGCTAGAAGATGGCTCTTGGTTTAAACAGCATCATTAATACCAGATTTCACTGTCGCTCCCCCTCTTCATGGAGGAACAACACAGGACCCTGCGCTGTTCTTTTGTCTGCTCGGCCCTCCCCAGGTTTGCTGCTGGTTCTTCCCGGGTTGGCTACCAACCCTTCCACCTCCATGGAAGGGCGGTTCCCCCTGCCACTTTCCCCACTTCTGCGGGGGAGCGGCACACCACCGGCCGGTTCTCTCGGGGGCTGCACAGGTGTTCCTTCAGGTAGATGTTCCTCAGGTGTTCCTGGTGCATGTTGTCTCTCTCCTCCTTTATAGTCCTCTTCCACCAATCCCAACTCTGCTACCCACACGCCGAGTACGCTGCTCTCCTCCAATCAGGAGCAGGTCCTACAGTTTATTGGTTGAACTGGAGGCAGCTGTGTAGAAGCCGTTTTTACTCCTCTCCCAGCGCCATATTGTGGGAGAGCAGATGCATAGAATAAGTCTTAATTCCAGTAACTTAGCTTAGTCCAAGTTTCTCCCAGTTGCTCCCCACATTTCACCGTTATTAAACATGGCTTTAAAATGCCATATTAGAAAAAGAAAATATGATCAAAAACCTTGTGCGAATGGAAACATTTGTACTTAAAATTTTAATACTTTTAATCATTCTTTGACAAAGAACTAAGCAAGATCATAGATGTATTCACTAATGATCATAAAATATCCTGGTAGAACTTCTTATTCCCCTCTGTTGCTTTTTACACCCCTAACTTATATCTGAAGAAGTTTGATAAGAAGTAGCATTAAACACAGAATGTCATAGTATTTTGAGTGCCTCTTTCCTATTCATCATTCCTGGAGAGACAGAAGCAATGCACTGGGGTATCTGGATTGTCTCCACAGTTACTTTTTATGCTAATTTATGAGAAGTGCCTCCCCTGTAACATTTCACTGTATCTACCTCATCTTTGTGTAGCCAGAGTGCCTGGACACAAAAAGAAACACATTGACAGGATTATAATCTTGAAAACAGCATGTTACAGAAGCCCTGTTAGGTGAGATGTGTGGCTACTGCACAGACATGCATGCATACATGTTTAACATGACATAATGTGTTGTTAACACGCATGTCCATGCACTATCATTAGAACCCTGAATGGAAGTGCTTCTATCGCTTACTGGATATACTTTTATGTCCACACAAAGGCATTTAGATCAGCTGGTTTTTAATTTAAAACTTATATGAAAATATAGAGATAAATTTTCTTAAAATTTTTCCATCAAAATACAATTGAACTTATTTAAGTAGGTGAATCCATGTACTTCCCCAAAACTAAACAATTCTAACTAAAAAAAGGGAGGAGGGGAATAGGCCAAGTGGCAGCTTCAGAAATATGAGTAAATTTCACACATTCTGAAACAGGAGATAGATACACATATGGAAATGTCACAGAAGCCTCAACACAGCTGCACGGCAGGCAGCTGGAAAAACCAAGTTACTTTTGGCTGCTTCTGTGCCCACTCTTGGTCTCCCCCACACAGCCTGAACCCTGGTCCTCAGCCAGGGTGCTCATCCTCTCACTGCTGCATTCAAGAACATTTCTTTATCACTGACATTTTGAAGTCCAGCTACAATTTGAGTTAGTGTGAGGACCTTCATTTATTCTGCTCCAGAATCGTTCCTCTCCTTTCAAACGTTTGTGATAAATACTTGAGTATTGTTTCTTATCCCATTTGCTCTTTCTTCTTCAGCCTCATCTTCCCACCCGGAACTTCCTTTTTTTTTTTTTTTTTAAGATTTACTTATTTCAAAGTCAGAGTTACATAAAGAGAGGAGAGCCAGAGAGAGAGAAAGAGAGAGAGAGAGAGAGAAGGAGAGGTCTCCCATCCGATGGTTCACTCCCCGATTGGCTGCAACAGCCGGAGCTGCACCGATCTGAAGCCAGGAGCCAGGAATTTCTTCTGGGTCTCCCATGTGCGTGCAGGGGCCCAAGGACTTGGGCTATCTTCTACTGCTTTCCCAGGCCATAGCAGAGAGCTGGATTGGAAGTGGAGCAGCTGGGTCTCAAACCAGCACCCATATGGGATACCGGCACTTCAGGCCAGGGTGTTAACCTGCTGCGCCACAGCGCTGGCCCCTGGAACATCCTTTTGAGAGTTACGAATCTTTCTTCCACATTTTCTAGTTTTTAACTACTGTGCTGCATTCTGAGGCATTTACTAAGATTTCATTTTTGGTTTGATAATTTGCATTCAGCAGTGTCTAATCTGCTCAGAAAACCTGTTTGTAAGCACACATTCCACCTTGCTGAATAATCGCCATTGTTGCTCCACACCCTCGATCCTCCCACCCGGCTGTAGGCACGTGGGTGAGACGGCCTCCCCCTGTCACAGGGTGGACCCACACCCTGACAGCCGTGTTGCCATGGACTTCCGGGTTGTCTGGAAAGGAGGCAGCCTGCACCTGCTTGGCTGCTGCACGTCCTTTGGTGCAGGTGACCTTCCTGGAACTCATCTCCACAGCCCACCTCTCCCTTAGCTCCTTCCCCCTGCCCCGGCAGCACCTGTACCTGGACAGGAAAGAGTAAAAGTGGCTCCTGGGACTTTTGCTCCACTCTGTCTCAGGTGAGTTGGGTATAGGACAAACCTGATTTCCCATCCAACTGTCTCTTCCTTCCAGGCCGGGCCAGCCGTGTGGGTACTGTTCCTCCTCCCTGGTGCCAGCCTGCCTGCCAGACTCAGGAAAACACTGAATGCTGACTCCCCGGGCTGGGGAAGACTCGGGATGGTCACCAAGTATGTGACCCTCTTCCCAGTGAGACGCATGGTCGTGTTCCTTTCTAGAATCTGGGCTTCTCTGACCACCTGAATTCAGGGCACACGGCGGACAAGTTTGGAAACCTAGGCTTGCAGTAGACCAGTTGTTTCTCGAATGCCTGAGCTGCCAAGGAAGAAGCCCTCATACCCTGCCTGCCAGGGGTGATGTGGAGAAAAAGTGGCACCCCAAGCTCTGCTTTCCAGCTGCCCCAGACAAACTGGACCCTACAGTCGAGCTCAAATAGCAGCCGCACATATCAAGTGGCTCCAGTCGGCAGTACGGGAAGTAGAATAGCCTCACTAAGCTTTGCCCGGAATCTTAAACCACAAATCATGACAAAATTGTTATTTAAGTCTCGGGTAGTTTGCTATGTGGACACAAATATGAGAAACCACAGTAACTGCGGAGCTGCACAGATTCTGCATGTTCTGCACAGTCTCCACCAGAGAAACCTCAGCCGGTCCTTCATCTGATGGTCCTGCTGTGGGTTTCTACCATCTTGGGACGTGCAGCACTGCTGGCATCCTGCTTGGGTTGGCGGTGCCACCACCCTGCCTATGTACACCTGATTGTATTTGGCTGACATTTTGATTTCCAAAGAAATCTATGTGGCCCTCTAAGAAGCAGGGAACATACCCTTCAGTCTACCCCATTCATACTGTTTTATGGGATTTTTCCCAAGCATCAGGGATGTTTATTTTCTCTTATTGAATGCTCACCTAATCATTTAATTTATATTGCTTTGACCAAGGATTCAGGATTCTGCATGACATTCACTACCAATATTTATTTTATTCCATGAATCACTCTTATGGTTTACTCAGAGGAAACCAACAGAGACCACACCCATTGCCTTCTCTTCTTGAGCCACATCAAGGCTCTCAGCATGAAGATTCCTATGGAGAAGCATGGTGGGAGGGAAGGTCACTTGCCTTCCGGCTCCAAGTGTGTGGCCAGGTCCTTGCTCCTGCATCACCCCTGCGGTGGGAAAAGCGATCCCATTCCAGTGTCCTCTCCCTTAAGCTCTGTGT
The DNA here is from genome assembly GCF_964237555.1 of Oryctolagus cuniculus. Taxonomy (NCBI): domain Eukaryota; kingdom Metazoa; phylum Chordata; class Mammalia; order Lagomorpha; family Leporidae; genus Oryctolagus; species Oryctolagus cuniculus. The sequence continues at coordinate 57,127,507 of NC_091447.1, forward strand.
CAGGTCCCTTGTTCTCACAGCAGAAAGAGGCAAGGATGCACGATGTCTCAGGGCAGGCACGGCCACCACACCTGCCTGCAACCTGTTAGTGCTGCTTGGGACTGGGAAGGCCCCACGCTCGCGACCACATTGAGAGCTGAGCAAGGGCATACTTTCCGGTTAAAGTGAGTTTTGTTAACCGGTTACTGCCAGCATCTTTTCCTGAGCCCCCTGACAGTAGAGAATCATCTTTATAAAATTCACTTCTCTAGCATCAGACTCCTTAATTGACGCATGGAGTGAAATACATCCACACACTTTCCCATTGGCTGGACAGAAACTCTCCCTGCTGCACTTTCAGCTTCACCGTGCCTCTGTCATGTCATAAAATAATTTTGTTCCAAATAGGTAGCATATTTCCCAGCTGCTTGCTAAAATTCCAAAACTTCATACTTTTCAGAGCTCAGTAACATTGCCTCCAATTTTCCTCACATACCCAGTACACCAGAACTCAGCCATTCAGAACTCAACCCCACAGTGACGTGTGCAAGCAAATTCTCACCTGCATCATGACGTCTTAGGAACCCTTCCTCTATGTCACTTCCATAGGTCACATACACCATGCAACTTAGGTGTATTTCAACTGCAGGATTTATCAATCATTACCCTTTGTTAAGATGTATTTTCTACATATCCTGGCAAGATGTGAATCTGTCAACAATACGAATGAATCTTTTGATTTTGAAAATATGTAAAGGCATCTAGCATAACACACAAAAAGCACATATGCATGCTTTTAAATATTTTTATATGGTGTCACCTTGTTTCATAGTGTTTATTAAAATAAAACATTTCTCGCAAGCTGTACTCTCCTTTGTTCACTCCCCAGTAGGTTCCCTGTCATGGCTTCATGTGTGAAGTCACTCTGAGTTCACTGTATCTTTCCAATTCATGTGTTCACGGCCTTGGTACAAACACACACACACACACACACGCTCTTCAGTGTACCCCGCAGATGAAATCTCAATGCTCCCATTTCAGCTCATCAGTTGTAACCAAGTACTGCACTATTGCAAAATGCAAATCATGGGCAAAACGCTGTGGGGACAGAGGGCTTTGAGGAATTTTCTGAGTTCTGTCCAGTTTTTATGGAAAGCTAAAACTACTTTAAAATATTTTCTGAATTTTTTGAAGAATTAATATGAAGAACTCCAGTCACACGTGTAATCCTGACTTCCTGAAGGCCATGCCTGGGGGAGACTCCCACCTGGAGTGCCAGGACTCAGCTTAGCATAAGAAGTTCAGGACTTCCTGCGCCTCCATCTGGCCCCTTGTCCTCAACTGTGCTTGGTTCCCAATTTCTGCTTCCCTTCTAAACTCTTATTTATTTATTTTTTATTTTATTAACATAAAGCAGATATATTTCACATATTTCATAGGTACAATTCTAACATAATAACCATATTCCCTCTCTCCCCTTCCCTCCCTCAACCCCCCTCCTTCCTTCCTTCTTTTTTCTTTTAAAAATTAATATTCATTTAGTTTTTAACACATCCGATGGGATTTGTAGATTCAGTTCTAAGAACGTAATGATACTCCCTCTCCCTCTCCCTCCTTCCCCCTCTCTGCATCCTACCCTCCTTTCATCTCCCTTTCTTTCTGTCTTTTCCTTTTTGATTTCTGAGATAATGTATTTTAAATTTACATTACAGTAAAAAGGCTTAACATGGAATAAGAAGCTTAACAAGTAAGAAAGTGAAGACTCTAGTTTAGTGGGAATATAGACAATGGCTATAAACAATAATTGAATGGAAAAATGAACATTTCATCTATATACAGTAATTTTTTTAAAGATTTATTTATTTATTTGAAAGTCAGAGTTACACAGAGAGAGGAGAGGCAGAGAGAGAGAGAGAGAGAGAGAGAGAGAGAGGTCTTCCACCTACTGGTTCACTCCCCAGATGGCTGCAATGGCTGTAGCTGTGCCGATCTGAAGCCAGGAGCCAGGAGCTTCTTCCGGATTTCCCACACAGGTGCAGGGGCCCAAGCATTTGGGCCATCTTCTACTACTTTCCCAGGCCATAGCAGAGAGCTGGATCGGAAGTGAAGCAGCCAGGTCTCAAACTGGCGCCCATTTGGGATGCCAGCAAAAACATAGCTTCAATCCGCCCTATAATCACAGGCTTAATGTACCACTAACTATAATATTCAACAAGTAGAAAGTAGAGAGACCACAGTCCCACAGGAGTATAAACAAGGGAAAAGAGCAGCAATCAACTCACAAGATGCCATTTCATTTCTATACATATCAGGGAAAAGAGATGATATTGGTCTTTTGGGGACTGGCTTATTTATTTCACTGAGCATGAGGTTTCCAGTTGCATCCATGTTGTTTCAAAAGACAGAATTTCATTCTTTTTTATGGCTGAGTGGTATTTCACAGTGTATATACCACATTTATCTAGTCTTCAGTTGATGGGACAAGGGATCAGATGATATTCCAATGATCCATACTTGGGTTTCTGAAGAACAGATCCCCACTTGCTAGCAAGGCAAACGCACCACTTCCCTTGCCCCTGTTGTCTTCCCCTGTCCTCCTGAGAGTTCTAGCATGCTAGAAATGTACACTTGTCAGAGTCACATCCACTTGACACAATAAATACACATGCAAACTTCAAGCCTATCCAATAAACCATTGACGTTTTAATTTTAAAAGTAATTGTTCACTTAAAGTATATCCCAGAAAATGTGCACTATGATAATGGAGTATGGTCATGTAGCCTTCAAGCCACAAAGTGGGAGAATACTATAAACAACCTCAGCTGAAATTTTCAGAGGGTGTGACTACTCACGAATGTTGCAAGTCAAATGAAAAACCAAAAGACAAAATGTGAAAAAGACACTAAAAATGCCCTGATGCTGTTCAATATTTATCTTCCCCAAGTTCCGGGCTACAACAAACATGTGCCAATTTGGTAAATTAATAAAATCTGCTCACGTGGTGTGTTAAAGTGCATGTAGAATGCACTAAGATATGACGGAAGCTGAGTGAACCTCAGTGCTGTCAACATCAGTGTCTGCAGTGACATCAGTGGGTGCAGGCTGCAGAGACGGCAATGCACTCCTGATGCCAGCAGGGCTCGCATGCACGCATACCCCTAACAACTAGGAAATGATAAAAATAATTGTTCTGCTAGTAAATATGCAAATAATTGAATAATATTTAGCTTACGAAAATAGAGTAGGTTAGATGCCAGAGAAAGACTGGGCCTAATCTGACAAATGTGGAAAAACAGTATGCCAGGGAGATGCAAGGGTGCAGTCAACCTGGGTAAAGTGGTGGCTGTCGCGGAAGTTGGCCACACCAGAGCAGTGCAGAAAGGGCTGCTCTTGGAATCAAGCACCCACACCCACTCTGCCTCTGCACCCATGGTGGGGACGTAATTAAATCAAATGTTGAGTAGGACGGTAGACACCTTTCAGTCCTGGAACAATGACCCCTCTTGCTTAGAATTCATACTCACCAAACAGATTCAGGATCGACTGTCTCTCGTGTGCTTTATCTGCAAGGGTAATGGCTGTAGTGGGGCCTGGTCACTATAAAGATGGTTACAAGCTAAACTTTTCAATTTTCAGTTTATAAAATTAATAAGTTGACATGCAACTGTATGCAAATTGATTCCATGGAAGTCTCAAGATCATAACTCACAAATTCACTGGAAGGCACGGCATTCATCCATGATGCTTCATGAGACACAGACACAGCCTGGTGATGCCCTTCTGGGAACTCACCTCGGCCTCTCTGTCTCTGCTTCCCACACAGCCATTGAGGGTTTCTATATTTGCTGCATTACTTGGAATTAGTAGGCTATTGCCAACAATGAAATTGAGAATTGTTCCAAAGAAATTGGACTCAAATATAACTTTATGAGAAAAATGTATTAATCAACTGAACTAACTATGGAATTTATTTTAGCACATTCTAATAAAATCACTACAATACCAGATGTAGCATGAAAAGCCAAGCCCATCATCCATGCAAATTCACTAATATAAAATCTGCACAGAGATTTGATCAATAATACTTACAGAGACTGGGATGGCGAATATTAAACCTAATGTTATTCCCTAGGTTACATGTCTTGATGACACACTGGGAAAAGGTGTTTTATTTAATATTAATAATTCCCTCAAATATTTGCTCTTTCAAGAACTTATATTACTTTCATCAGTCTTATCAGACTATTCAGGGAGAAAAATATATTAAGATTAAAGATATGCAGGAAGTAATAATATTTCATAAATCTGATTTATAAATCTCATAAAGAACTGGAAACAGACCCTTAGTTTTTGCCATACCATATAGCAAGCTGTTATTTTGAATGAAGGTTGTAAAGTCTCACTGATCCCAATTTTTTAATTAATAGTTCTGAATGGTAAATACCCATTTTTATAGATGGCCTCATTGGTATATGGTTCACCACTGGACATCTATTTCCAATATTAAGACGACATTTTCTGCAGTCCACCTCCATGTATCAGAAGAGGAAATGCACTTTCCTCACAGAGCCCATTCTTTAGCATCCTCCCTGATAAGTGATGGCGGTCGTAAGAGGTTCATTCCTCTTCCACCAGCAGGACTCTTGCCCTCTACCTGAGACCCCTTCCAGGTGGATCCTACATTTCTACGCCCAGCACCAATACCAAGTTCAGACCATCCATGTGTGCCACAGACCACACGAGGAGATGCTGTCATGCTGACACTGGTCTTGTGCTTTTCATAAGCCAACATTTATTAAGAATTCTACTTTTTGTCATGCATTACATGAAAGAAGCTGGGAATACAAAAGTGACTAAGAAAGACATGTCCTCTTCCTCAGGAACAAGAATGTGGTGGCAGAGACTGCCATGTCTTACAAAAACAGGAGCCAAAGCAGAGATTTTCAGGGATAAAGGGAAACATGATGGGAATAAAATCAGGGCAAAATTCTTGTTTATATTCTGCCTAGAAATAAACAAGTAAAAATACCCTTCATGGGATCAAAAATACTGACTCCAAGTTGAAATGTAGAGCAAATAAGAAAATGGATAAGCTTTATAAAAACAAGTCAGGGGGCAGAGATTCAGGCTTGCAGTCAACATGTCCGTATCCCACACTGGAGTGCCGGGGGTTGATTCCTTGCTCTGGTGCCTGACTCCAGCTCCCTGCTAATGCAGACTCGGGGAGACAGCAGCGACAGCTAAAATAATCGAGTCTCTGCCATTCATGTGAAAGACCCTTGAGTTCCTGGCTTTGACCTGGGCCAAGCTGTTGGGAGCATTTGGTGAGTGAACAGGGGATGGGCTCGCTCTCTCTCTCTCTCTCTCTCTCTCTTTCTCTCTCTCTCTCTCTCCCCTCCTTAACAGGGGTCACTTCATGGGAACCTCATTTTCCCTTCTTGTGTATCATGTTCTGTTCCACCTTGCAGATCAGCATAATGGTATTTTCCCCTTACTCTGCTTTCTTAAATCAATTGTAGCATCCAGCTGCGCCTCTTCCCTAGCCCTCAGCTAGGTACCCAAAGACAGATGACAAAAGGTGTACTCAGACTGCACAAAACCCCTGAGCCTGTCATCCGGGGACATCCGAGTTGCTCCAATCAGCTTCCTACCAGCTGCTTCAATTAAGAGGAAGTGCTAGAGCTCAACCAAGGTTTCCCTGGGAATCTACCTGGTGCAGCTTTTGTCTAGAGGTTGTATCTATAACGGGTTTCCCGGATTTGCATCTCCGTATGTGTTATCTGCACTTTCTCTTCCCTGCAGACACACTTGCACCCTTTTCTCTGCAGTGCCCCCCAGACACAGACAAGAAGGTTTCCCAGGGAGCAGGAATGCAGTCAGAGTGGGCCTGCACGAGGCAAGGTGAAAACACTGGGTCTCTATCTGCCTCAGGAGCGTTGATGAGACACTTTGGGCTTGGCTTTCCCATTAATGAAACATAAATATTACTTAGCCAAGATAATACCCTATCCATAGCTCCTCTCAAAGTCCTAAACACTATCCCCAGAAGTCTGCACACGTGTCTCGGGTCCACTGTGCTTCTCTAACTCCAGAGCTGCTCAGCCCCAGGCAGGCAAGGCTGAAAATGCCCAGGTACTGATGCACAGGAAGCCCACCTCAAACAGTGAGAGATGTTCGCTGGTGGATGCAAACCTCAATTAACTCGCTGGTGATGGCTCCAAGCCCTGTCCTGGGTGCTCTCAGCAGAACCCTCACAGAATCCACCCACGGTGTCCACAAGTAACTCAATGCATGTTTTATTGGTTTTCCATCCTTTCACGTCTTACTTTTCCATTTCTGCAGAGTCCACTGCTGTGGTTACGTCCTTATTTTAGAGCCTTCTGTGAGAACAGGGAGAGCAAAACCAATATTGCACCATAGGGTAAGAAACACTATTCTTGATACTAAATAAACTGAGCATCCATAAGACATGTGGCACAGATCTGATAATACTAACATGCCTTCCCCTCATCCTTACCCAACTGGTGCATGTTGGCTACACCTCTCCTACAGCTGAGACAGACAGACAGACAGACACAAACACACACACACACGACACAGAAAAAAGTGATCCCTATTTCTGTTAGAGGTTTATCAACATGCTTTAGGTCAGCAGTTTCCATTTGTTTTCAACCAGAAACCTCAGATGAGACTCGTGTAGCCACCTTCTGATAGGCGACACTGAAAGTAGAAGGCCTTGGATACAGAAGCCCACATTCAGTGAATCCAGGAGCACACATATGCAGGAGACAGGCAGGGGGACCTCTGTCTTCACAATTCTTTCTCAATGAGGATTCCACGCCCACAGGAGGAAGAGGGAAATAGGAATGAATGAGGGAGGACAAGTAAAAGAAAAAAATCAACAGCACAACTCAAGCAGGTGCAACTCCACCTCCAAACACCAGCTGCCAGCACTCCCTGTGGGTGGTGTTCCCCATTCCTCAAGAGCAGGGCTTACCTAAATTAACCTCAGAGCCGCTTTGCATGCAAGCTAGAATATTCACTCCTATTCTGTTTCCCATCAAAGTCATGTTCAGTTTCACTCACCATTCAGCAAAAAGATTGAAGGACATCACTGAGGTGCCCCAATAAAAATGCAAGTTAATGGAGACAATCCAAGTTTAAACACAAGCTCTGCTTATCAATATTTAAAGAAACAAACAAAGGTTGAGAATTAAATTCCCTTTAAGTAAGGTTGCAGTCCAAAGATTAAAGATTACTAACTGGGCTCAGCATCAACTGATCTGCCTGTGTTTGTTAAGTCTGAAGAGACTCGCTTCCTCCTCAATCCTTGAATGTTCTCATTCCCAATAAAACAAAGAACCTTGAGCAGCCAGTGCCTTGGTGATCTGTCACAAGGTGAGCTACATGCACCATCTGAAATGCATTGGTCAGGAATTTTTAGGAAGAAAGAATAGTTCTGTATGGTACTGAGTTGGTTCATGCACAACTGTGTGCATTGGTAAAACCCACAGACCTGTACACCACAAATGGTGAGCTTCACTGCCTAAGAATGTCAAACATCTCCCTGAAGGTGGGGGAATACAGACCGTGGCGGATGAGCTAAACTGTGCGCCTGGTGGACAGCATGACCTCCCTGAACTGAGAAAGTTGCTGACCCACTTATCTTAGGGAAATACCGATGGAACATAGCAATTCCCTGCTAGAGAGGAAAAGAACTGTACAAACACACTCTCCTCTGATTGCCAATTTATTCCTCAGAAGTACTGGTTAGCAATCCTTTTCAAAAACCTGCTTACTTATGTAAAATGCAGAGACAGAAATAGAGAGAGACAGACAGAGATCTCTCATCTGCTGGTTCACCCCCTCCCCAAATGCTTGCAACAGCCAGAGCTGGGTCAGGCCAAAGTCAGAAGCCTGCAGCTCAGTCTGGGTCTCCCACAGTGAGTGGCAGGAACCCAAGAACTTGAGCTGTTTCCTGCTCCCTTCCAGAGTGCACTTGGGCAGGAAGCTGGACTCAGATCTAAGCCTGGACTCGAATCCAGGACTCTGTTCAGGGATGTGGTGTCATCCACTACACCAAAAACCCGCCCAGTTGGTAATTCTGAAACCTACTTTACATTTTAACAGTAGTTTCTCCTTTTCCTCATTTGAATTCCTAGAGACTCAATTATCCATAAAATGTTAAATGAAAAATTCCAGAATTAAACAATTCATAAGTCAAATAATTTTTATTATAGCATATTGTTACAATTATTCTATTCTATTTATTAGTAGTTGCTGATCTCTTACTCTACCTAATTTGTAAATTAAAGTTTTTCATTGGTATGTATGAAAAATCAGGATATACAAAGTTTGTCATTAACCATGGCTTCAGGAATCTCCTGGGCATCTTGGAATGTATTCTCCATATAATGTAGTACAATGATTGACTAAACAAGTAAATAAATTATAAGTAATGGGAGTCATATTTCTCACTGTCAGTAAAAGACGTTGTAAAGAGCTGGAGAAAAGTAGGCATTATCAGTATAAATTCATGATTATTATAGCAGACAGAGGATGCATAGGTAAACAGATAGGTAGACGATAGGTAGGTGGTAGATGATAGCTCGATAGATGACAGATTATCTGATGGCTGTAGCCAGGTAACAGTGTGACTACACGGTCAAGTATAGACACTCGTACTCCCAGCTCTGTCCCTTTGGAAGGCCTAGAGACAGGACACCAGAGTGGCACCAAAGCATAAGCAATGCACACATTTAATTCCAGGAGACCATCATCCTACTGCAGAAATCAGAGCATCCTACTGAGTGACTGATTCAGGGATAGGACAGGGCAAACAGCAGGTGAGGTGGAACATCTTACAGAAAACAATAAAATATTTTCTAAAAACAAATAAATGAAGACGGGGACATGCAAAGGTGCACCGGAGACAATCAGAAAGCATCCCTGATGGCCGATAGGAGAATCATTTGAGCAACAAAGAAACAATGATAATGTTGCATTATATATCAAAGAATATAATTAGTACCCTGGAGTCCATATTAGCATAAGGAAAAGAATAAAGGAATGAAATGACGATAAGGGCATATATTATTAGCAAAGAATTTTAAATAATAGAAGAATGTGGGAGGAGAAAAATCACCATTATATTGCTATATAAATAACAGCTGCAGGCCAGATCCATGGATGAATACGAAATTAGCAGGTAAAACTTTAAAGAGAAACAGAACATGTTCCTAGGCTATAGTTTCCAATTTCTTGATGCCAGGACTTAGTGACTTGCTCCTAACAGTGTGGAATGGGAAAGAACAATAACTTCACAGTGGAGAAATCGGGCAGAAACCGCCCTGAGTGAGGGACAAAGGTAATGCGCAAGAACTGTCTGACCTGAGGTCTGAGAAGGGCACCTCTCTATCTCGTCATGCAACCTCACTCCTTGCTTGTCTCTAACCTCCCCCCTCCCAGCTGCAAGAATTCTGTGGCTTCCACCATCTGCCATCCATAGACCTAACATTCAATTCCAGTGTACATCTGAGGTACTTCAAAACCCTCCTGGGAAACAGAATAAACTTAACAGTAAGTTTATTTTGGTGCAAAAATGTGAAATCCAATGATACAGGTTCCTCAAAAGGTTCATGGAAAATACATATCATGAAAAAAATTATGCAAGAGTTTCAAAGTTTCTGAAAATCAGAAATCCAGTCTAATCATGACAAAGTATCAGGAACACTCAGATGGAGGGAGATTCTACAAAGTGCCTGAGCAGAACTCTTCTCAAGTGTCAGAGTTCAGGGTCAGTGTCGCGTGTGCAGCAGGTTTATCTGCTTCTTGCAATGCTGGCTTCCCATATTGGAGTGTCAATTGGCGTCCCAGCTGTCCATTTTCCTATTTACCTCACTGCGAATGTGCCTAGGAAGGCAGCAGTTGATGGTCCAAGTGCTTCTGCTCCTGCCACCTATGAGGGGGACCTGGAAAAAGCTCCTGTTTCCTGGCTTTGGCCTCAACCAGCCACAGCCATTGTGGCCATTTGGGGAGTGAACCAGTGGATGAAGGATAGAAGATCTTTCTCTTTCTCTCTTCCTTTCTCTCTCTCTCCTATCTCTTTCTCTTTCTCTTTCTCTCCCCACCCCTTTACTGTTCTGGCTTTCAAAAAGATAAAAAAAATTAAAAAAGAAAGCTGACAAGAATGAAAGATAAATATTAAGGAAAAAGTGTCACAGTTCTAGAAATAGGAAAGGAATGGAGGCACTCATGGATAGGCAGGACCAGGTGGTTATGATGTATAAACACACATGTGTTCCAGGATATTCCTGAAACAGAAAAATGCAATGACATTTGTGAGAAAAACTGGTGAAATCTAAATAAAGCCTATCACTGAGTTTAATTTAAGAACACGTTTCAGCAAAGGAGAATGCTTAATGCCTTTGCTTTAGAACTGTGTGTAGAATAGAACTATTTTGCCACTCAGGTCCTTGTAGTACTGAATCTCAAGTCTAAATTTGATTCAGAAAGTGATTTACAAGTGTTGATTCAATATCCCTTCTCTTGAACTTCACGTGCCAGATTCCAGGGTTACACAGGATGATGGCATTGGCTCTGCATCAAAGACCCTTAGAAAGCAAGTTGTTGTCTACTTCCTGCAGCAGAAATCCCAGGTCAGTCTGGTTCCTGAGAGTCCTGGGGCTGTCATGGACTGTTGTGCAAGACAGATGTGTCCAACAGGATCAGGTGAGCCCCTCAGCCTTCCTGCCTTATCCCTCGAATGCTGCTCAGTCTTGCCAGACACAAGCCCAGACTTCATTCACGCGGCTCAAGTCAAGCTGTGCTCCAAGGCCACTACCTCTGGCTAAGGGACCTCCACAAACACAGCTGGATAAAGCAGCCTGAAACTGCACAGACCTGCTGAGGCCAAAATCACAGGCACCGGACATTTCAGAATCCTGCTGAACAGCAGGGCTGGGTGAAAGTCTAACTGTGAAACAGCCGCTCACAGCCCAACAGAGGCTGTGCCACAACAGCCAAGGTCCTCGCGGCTCAGCTCCACCCAAAGGCTCAATCAGCCACTGTGATTTTTCTTAACAAATTCTCCTCCTGGTCTTTTGATGTGCCGTGGTCCAATCAGGACAGAGAAACATTCAGTGGGTAAAACAGAGGTTTACTGTGAAGAAGTGTGAAGTAAAGCGATCACAGGACACCTGTGGCTGAGTGCCCAGGCCAGTGTCTCCAGACTCTACTGCAGGTTCAGTTCAGGGCCCAGCACGACTGGGCAGTGCAGCTTGTCACAGGCCACAGTGGGTGTGCAAGTCACCGAGCAATCCAAGAGCAGCCTTGCAGGATCCACGGCTTCAGTTCATGAAGCACCACAGTTTTGCACACGGAAGGCTATTCTGACCAACAGAGAGAAGACAAAATCCTATGCCATCAGTGACTCTATATATACCTGAACCTCACACAAGTCCCATCAGGAGTCTGTAAAAATGACAGACCCTTGCCTTCATAAATGCCTGCATAATTCACACAGGATTAACCAGATGTGCCAGCACCCATGCAAGGGACATCAGCACAGAGTGGCTTTGCACCCTGCTGGCTCCCTCTCCTGAGTGTACCAGCTCTCCTCAGCACACTCCTAAGTACAACGCAGAAAACCTCCGCTTAGAGACTCTTACCGGCCTGAGAGCCTGTCTTGTGTGTCTCCAGGGAAGGCGGCGGGGGTCTTCCCGTAGCCCGCACAGCAGCCTGCTTTCCCCAGACCGCGCCCTGGCCACTCTGAGCTCTTCCTCTGCACATGGATGCCTGTGTGTGTCCCCTGAATGGCAGCATCCCCTCTTCCGTTTCTGATGCTTGGTCACACCCTCTGGGTCCTGCAGTTCTGGTCCATGACAGGGCACATCAGCTGTTTACCAGTCATCGTGTGCACACACAGCTCAACGTTACATCAGGGTGAATCAAAGAGCCGCAAAAGCCAGGAGATTTAAACAGAGGAAAAATAATTTGCACCCCGGCTTAATCACCTTTTCTACTTTTCCTTAATGGTTAATGAGATTTTAGTAATTTAAACGTATTCAGGGGTAGGTGCTTTACAATGACTATAGATGACCTACTTGAAAGCATAAATGCTTTAGAATTAGTTGTAGTGCTTCAGTAACTTTAAATTCTGCATTCTGACTTCTTTCTTCTGCCCAATCATTGCTATGAGCTGCACACTTCCCAGGGGTGTATCGTTTAGACACAAGTGCTCCTTTCCTTCCATTTCCAATGTTTATTTTTTGCAAATGGCCAATTTAAGGAGAACTATATTGAGCCACTGAGATTCTGCATGAACACTTACAAGGAACAATCTTCAAAGCAGAAGCATACCAATGCTTTTAAATTGCCCTCAGCAATAATTCCTAACATTTACTTTGCTATATCTTTCTGAAATACAACTTTATGAAGCACGTGCAGAAAAAAACATTTAAGTGCATTTTAGTTACTCTGATGAGAAACAGCAAAATTAGTACCAAATACACACAGGAAAATAAGGCAATGAATTAAGGAAATACATAGATGAATATTAATTTAAGAGATGTGCTGTGCTTATGCTATGATCTCAAAATTATCTTACCACAAGGAACTGCTGTATATATAGACATCGACAATGAAGCTGCTACAATTCCTGTGTATTTGCTGAAGTACCATGAGTATAGCATTCATAATCCTCTGGATGAAATACCACATTTCAGAATGTTCCAGGAAGACGGAGTGTCATGTTCACTCAATTGCACCTCTGACACCGCTCTCCTGGGAGAGTCAGAAATAGTCTCACATTCATGGAGCCTGTAATCTCTAGGCAGGTCTTACAGAAACAAATCTTTGTCACATGCCTCTCCTGATAGCCAAAGTAAACACTTGTTTCTTGTAGAACAGTTAAAATGTCCATGACTGTACAGTGGAAAAATATGAAAATCTCCACAAATGGCTCCTTCAATGTAAAATGCTTTTACACAATTAGTAAACATGGCACAGGGTAAATATCACTATTATTCTCCAGCCCAAAGCCAATTCTGTTCCTGTTGCACGTGTGTCTGGCCCTGTGCTGGGGGTGATGTTGTAGATATGAGCCACAGACAGGGGATTTTCCCACTTGGGAAGTTTATAATCTAGCAAGACCGACACGCTGTGTAAGACACACCTGTGATAATGTCTGAACAGTGAACATACAGGCCCCAGACCTGCTGATGTGCAAGTGGTAGAGATGTAGGGAATGGGCCCATCGACGAAGAGAAAGCCCAAGTTGTTGAAGGGCACACTGAAATAGGAGGTGCATTTTCAGGCAAGTTTGGAGAGCTGGATAGAGCCAGACTGGAGAATTGCAGATTTCGACAAAGATTTTCTTTTGTAAAAAATTGTTTGGTTATTCAAAAGGTAGAGAGACAGAGATCTCCCATCCCCTGGTTTACTCTCCAAATGCCCACAACAGTAAGAGCTGGGCCGCACTTAAGCCAGGAGCTTGGAACACAATCTCATTTTCCCACATGAGTGGCAGGAACCCTCCTACATGGGTCAGTACCCGGTGCCTCCTAGCACGCACGTTAGCAGGAAGCTGGAATTGGGAGTGGAGCCAAGGGTCAAACCCAGGTGCTCTGGTATGGGGTTTATGGGTCTGAAAAAGCACCTAAGGCACTATGACAAACCAAACATCTGCCCCAAAACAGAACCCCAAAGAAGAGTTTTTGTAGCATTGTAAATAAGTGGGTGACAATATCTTGATATTTTTGCACATTGAGTATTGACTAGTGAAAACAAGGATGAAAGACACAGTGACAAGTTTCATTATTATAAACAATTTATTTGTAAATCAGTATCACAGCAAAGCACTGTGTCCTGAATAGTGTTTTTGTGCCTAATAAAATACCGCAGACAGCTTTCCTTATGAGAACATGGTGTCCCACTCCACAGCATCACAGTATTTGTTGTATCAATGTGCCATGCTTTTAATAAATCCATATTTTATCTCTTTTTCAGTATTTCAAATATTATTAACAACATACTCTAAATCATATCTTTGAAATGAGTATACTACTTCCAAATTCATGAAAATGCTGAGTTAAGGCTAGGCTTGTTTGAGAAATTCAGATAATTAATGTCAAAATGATGTTTGAAATATTGTGCCAACACTGAAAATCCCATTGTCAGTGATGTGTACTCTGTTCTTCCCACTGCTCAGCGTGAGCTTCATTCAGTGCCACACACCCACTCTCCTGACCACGCTCTGCACTTGATAGTAAATGCCAACCTTCATGGCCTGACATCAATCGCCCCGTTTAACAGATGTGTTATTCACTTCCTTTATTCCTATGATGGTGTCCATTTTACAAATATGGAAACTGACTCACAAAACGATGAAGAAAACTATCCACTGTTATACAACTAGTGAATATGCACAAGGTGTGTGACCACTATGGTGTATTTCTTTAGAAAAGTTGTTTGACAAAATTCAAAATTGACCCATGATTTTAAGAATCTTTTAGTGCACTAGAAGTAAGCCATAGCATACTAATGTGATAAATACTCTGCAACTTCTCACAATTATTAGAAAGTATCTTTAACTGTGGCATTCCCTAGTTTTCCCATTAAAATGAAGGATCTCAAAAGTTTCAGTGATGACACTGTAAATACTTTTAGACATTTTAGTTGATTCTTTAGTCAATGAAATAAGAAACAATGTTCTTAGAATTGCATCTATTGAAACTGTTAAAAACTAATCAAAAATAAATAATAAAATAAACAGAAGATGGCTCTCATAGATTAAAAAATAAAATAGTGATTTGTTAATGTAGTTAACAAGAGTTAAGTTACAACCAGACATCCAAGCTGGGCATGGACGCTCAGTGATCAGATACAGATGTGTGTTCTGTCCTCCCCTGGTTCTGAGAAACTCTTGCTGACAATCAACAGTTAAATAACAGCAAGTCTGATGTGCTGAGTTAAGGAAAGCCGGAAGTTTGGTGTGAGAATGAATATAGCCACAACCTCACAGACGGAGAACAGGGAGACCACATAGCCGCCGGGCTTAGGTGCCAGGACGACCATCTCTAAGCCAGATAAAGACCTGGAGAATTAGTCTGTATGGGAGGTGCTGGCAAGTCAGCGTGGTGAGCTCACCCAACCACGAACTTCACGGGACACCGGAATACTCTGTGGAGATTAGAACAAGGCAAGGTCGTGGCAATGAGCGGTAACTCCAAAGTGAATCATTGCAAGTCGGTAGTGAGTGTGACTTTTACTGGAGAAGTGGAAAGGCCCTGGGAGAGGTTTTGTTTGTTTGCTTTTAAGATTTTTGAAGGGTAGAGTTACAGAGAGAGAAGGAGGACTGAAAGGAGAAAAAGAAAAGAGAGGGAGAGAGAGGGAGAGAGAGAGAGAGAGAGAGAGAGAGAATCTTCCATCTGCTGGTTTATTCCCCAAATGGCCACAGTGCCCAGGGCTGGGCCAGGCCAAAGCCAGGAGTCTGGAATTCCATCCAGGTCACCCACATGGGTGACAGGGACCCAAGTCATTGGGACATCCTCTGCTGCCTTTCCAGGAGCAATGACAGGAAGCTGGATCACAAATAGAGCAGACAGGACTCAAACAGGTACACATATGAGGTGTTGACGTTGCAGGCAGCAGCTTAACCTGCTGTGAAACAATGTTGGCTCAGAAAAAATTTAAAAGGATAGTGTAAATGTTAAAATTTGTATTAAGAAGAAGCCCTTCGACTATTTTATAGATTATCAATGGGAAAGAAAAAGATCAGAGGTGAAGACTGAAGATTTTGCAAGGAATCAGGAGATGATCGTGAGTTAAACGTGAGTTGTGGATACAGATATTAAAAGGGGGAATAAAAGCAGATTTGAAACATAGTCAATCAGAAAAATGACCATACTTGGGAATTGTTCAGATATGCAACAAACAATGAAAGGGAGGCAAATGATGGTCTCACCCAGTCTCCTGGGCAACACTGAGAAGTGATAAGTTTAATTTGGGACTTGTTGAATTTAAAACGTGAGTGAGGTCTCCCAGTAGAGATATCCAGGACACAACTGAGTATGCTTGAGAAACTGTCTTAGATCAGATGAGTTAGATGAACATAGATGCCCAATGGTGGATGAGACAGCTGGTAGTTATCACAAACTGAGAACAAGATTAGTAGAGAGGAGCATGAGGAATTCATCTCTTAGTAGGATGAGGAAGAGCCTGAAAAATACTGGCTTAAAAATGCCAGAAACTAAGAGTATAAACTCCGTAAAACAAAGAGTAGGTACAATAGTCCCTCCCATGGTTGGGGGATATGTTCCAAACCCCTAGTACATGCCTTAACCCTTTGTGGAATTTGTCTTTCCCTATAAATTCTTACTGATCATAATGTGTAATTTAAAAATTATTCATGGTTAGAAGTTAACAATATAGAGAACAATTATACCACAATAAAAATTATGTGAATATGATCTATCTCTCAACAAATTCTTACTGTACTCTCACATGTTCAATACAATGTGCACTGTATAGCTTCCTTTTAAAGATCTCACTCCAGCATCTCTACTGTTGTGCTTTGGAGATCTTGTTAAGTAAAATGAGGGTCACATGAACACAAGCACCATGACACCACAGCAGTTGTTCTGGTAACCAACTAAAGCTATTAAATGGCTTTCAGGTAGACGGTGTATACAGCGTGGACATGCTGCACAAAGGATGATTTCAACCCAGGGGGACACTGCTGGACAGCAGATTTCCTCACATTGTTTGGAACGGCTCTCAGTTTATCATTTACACGTTTTTTATTTTTGAAATTTCCATTTGATGTTTTTAGACCACTGTTGACTATACATGTGGGGAGCAATCCGGACTAGACTAAGTTGCTCGAATTAGGACTTATTCTATGCATCTGCTCTCCCACAATATGGCGCTGGGAGAGAAGTAAACAGCTTCCGCACAGCTGCCTCCAGTTCAACTGATAAACTGTAGGACTTGCTCCTGATTGGAGAGCAGCGTACTCGGCGTGTGGGCAGCCGAGTTAGGATTGGCGGAGGAGGACTATAAAGGAGGAGAGAGACGGCATGCACCGGGAACATCTATGGGGAACATCTAAGGGAACCCGTGCAGCCCCTGAGAGAGCCGGCCGGCGGTGTGCCGCTCCCCTGCGGAAGTGGGGAATGCGGCCAGGGGGAACTGCCCTTCCACGGAGGTGGAAGGGATAGTAGCCAACCCGGGAAGAACCAGCAGCAAACCCGGGGAGGGCCGAGCGGACGAAAGAACAGCGCAGGGTCCTGTGTCGTTCCTCCACGAAGACGGGGAGCGACATAATGGTGCCGTGACTTGGATAGGAAACTTAGGACGGATATGAAACTTAGGAGGGAAGAAACGGGAAGAACTAGGGAAAATATCGGAGAGAGAAACTAGCAAACAGCCTAGGGAAAAGCCGGACGAAAAAGGAGCCGGAAGAAGCTATTGAAAGCCTAGGCATAGACTCGAAACAGCCTAGGGAAAAGCCGGACGAAAAAGGAGCCGGAAGAAGCTATTGAAAGCCTAGGCATAGACTCGGATACGGACTACGGGGGGAAGCTGGGAGGAATCTCTAAGGTCGAAAGCGAAAGTGAAAGCTAGAACAAACAGACTCAGATGTAGACTGTGGGGAGAGGCCAGGAGAAATGAGGGAGGAATATTGTTGGAAGAAAACTTAGGGAAACATACCGGGTAGAGAAAAGTGTTAGGGAAATTGAAGCCGCGGGGGGCAGGCCGAGGCGGATACGAAAGCCACTTTGGGATTCTCAAGTTAGCCCGGGAATAGGGGGCGAAAAGTTGAAACCAGAAGCTGAGACGCAAGCCAGATTGGGATCCGTCTGATTAGCCCGGGGAGCAAAGGACGGGAAGCCAAACCGTGGGGCGGAGACGTACGCTGGGTTGAATTCGCCAGGCTAGCCCGGGGAACTTAGATTGAATGCTAGTGGCGGACACGTGAGCTACGCTGTGTTACTCGCGGAAGCCGCCGCGTGCAGAGAGAGCACGGGGCGTGAATAGATAGGGAACGCTGGCGTAGGCCGTGGTTCAGACGCGAAAGGGTTAAGCGTGGAGACCGCGGAGCGCGCGAAGCCGAGCCTCGCAAAGCCGGGAAGCTGCGCAGATGAGAGAGGCGCGCGGGCTGAAGCGGCGAGGTGCCGGGAAGCTGCGGGGATAAGAGAAACAGAAGTTTGGAAGTGAAGTAAAAGAGAAATGGGAATGCTGGAAGATAGAAGTGAAATGGGAGAGGTAGGAATGCCCGGAGATAGAGAAATAGAGAAAAATAAGGCCTCCCCTCAACATGCCAATTAGAAGGCTTGGATTCGGTCTGCCCGATTAGTGAGGCGATGAGCACCTGGGCGGCTAGCCGCAGGTCACCGAAGACAGGCACGGATTAACATCAGTAAAGCTTCCCCACAATGCAACAATTAGGAGGCTTGGATTCGGTCTGCCTGATTTAAGGCGGTAAGCGCCAGCAAAGCTCGACCAGAGTATGAGCTGCAGGTCACCGAAGATAGGCACGAACCAACACTAATAAGTCTCCCCCACAATAAGGCAATGAGAAGGCTTGGATTCGGTTTGCCTGATAGGTTTTGTAAGCCCCTGCAGGCAGAGCAGAGCATGCGCTGCAGGGCACCGAACACAGGCATGCATCAGCGCCTAAAAACCTCCTCACAACATGGCGAAGAGAGGACCCGGATTCGGTTTGCCTGATGGATAGGACTTGTAAGAGCCTGTGGCAACTCTAGCAAGTAGAGCAGAGTGTGTGCCGCGGGACACCGAAGACAGGCGCGTATCAACGCCAAAAAATAAAAAGAAAGGGGGATCTGTGGGGAGCAATCCGGACTAGACTAAGTTGCTCGAATTAGGACTTATTCTATGCATCTGCTCTCCCACAATATGGCGCTGGGAGAGAAGTAAACAGCTTCCGCACAGCTGCCTCCAGTTCAACTGATAAACTGTAGGACTTGCTCCTGATTGGAGAGCAGCGTACTCGGCGTGTGGGCAGCCGAGTTAGGATTGGCGGAGGAGGACTATAAAGGAGGAGAGAGACGGCATGCACCGGGAACATCTATGGGGAACATCTAAGGGAACCCGTGCAGCCCCCGAGAGAGCCGGCCGGCGGTGTGCCGCTCCCCTGCGGAAGTGGGGAATGCGGCCAGGGGGAACTGCCCTTCCACGGAGGTGGAAGGGATAGTAGCCAACCCGGGAAGAACCAGCAGCAAACCCGGGGAGGGCCGAGCGGACGAAAGAACAGCGCAGGGTCCTGTGTCGTTCCTCCACGAAGAGGGGGAGCGACAATACATAACTGAAATAAGAAAAACAAACTGGATAAAAGGTGGGAATTGTGCTTTTCAAACATGAGGGTGCAGTTCACAACCTCATTGGGTGTTATAATGTCAATCAAAAGTAACCACTGAAATTAAATCCACGCAGGGTGTTTTTAGACTTAGAAGTCTCTATCTTAGTTAATAGGAAAGGAGAAAGAGACTTGGGTTTGATTAACATGAAAATAACTAATAAAAAGAAAGTCTTGGATGCAAAAAGTGATTACTACAAGTCAAATTACCATATAGTACACAAATATAGACTATTTCGAGGAAAATTTGGGGCAAATTTTATTTTGAATGAGAATGTTATTGAAAATGTAAAGAAGCAAATATAGGCGGGCAACTAAAAATGCAGAAAGAGGGTAATGCCTGTGGAAATCCATGGAGGACAAGGGCAAAGCAGCTGCCGTTGAGTAGCTCAGGTATCTCACACACTCAGCTGGCCAACATTATCCACTGAGCTAGGATGTGCTCTTTGTGACTTTAATTTTGGAAATACTGCATCTGAGGTGCTGTGCGGCTTCCTGATGAAGACATTTGGGAGCATTTAAGTCCAAAGTTCACAATGGAAAAGCACACTAGGGAAACCTCAGAATATTTATAAGTAATTAAAGCATGCAGTGGACAAGGCAGCCTAATGTCAAAGATACACAGAGCTACAAATGTGTTCAGGAGTGTCCAGAGCATTTTTATTTAGTTCAGACTCTAAAAAATGTACCAGAACATGAAGACATTAAGTTTGACAGCTGTGCCACACAAGGGAGCTCCATGGAGTTTTAATCATGAGTGACAGAGAGGGTTCAGTTCAAGGTGGGGAATTAAAATCGTAACTGCCACTGGGCGAGGACTTGCTCTATGCTAAGACATTGCTTCCACCGGTTTACATCTATGACCCATTCAATCTTTACAAGCACTCAATGACATAGATGCAATTCTTACTATGATTTTATGTAACAGGAAACTGGGTAACAGAAAATTGCTCAAGATCACATAGCAGAGTATAGAGTGTGATGTTTGACCTGGTAGTATTTCATAATGTTTGCAAACTGTGGCGGCTTTATATGTCAACATAGCTAGGCTGGTGCAACATTCTTCAGGACACTCTTCTAGGTGGTTCTAGTTGGAGATGGCTTTGATTGACAGAAATATGGATGAGCTTTAGAAGAGAGAAGAGCCAGGCAGGGTTCGTCTCGACCACAGTTCAACACACTCCTGCCCATCTAATGGCTTTCCCAACATGGCTCTCCCTGGCCCTCCCATTGTATTTTAGTTTTCATGGGATCTGGAACAGGCATTCTTACAGCTAAGCATACAGCTGAGATTGGAAGTGATAAGAGGCAAACAGGAAGTCCGCTTCATGCTCACAGGTTCCAGGTTATGCTCAGTCTCCTGGCTCTTTTTCCCAGCTCCTGGCCCAAGAGTCCCACAGTGGCTTCAGGCAGACCATCAGGTGCACTGGCCACAGCCTTCCAGAGTCTTTCACTGTATAGTAGCTGACTGTTGTGCTGAGTGGACAGTGGCCCTGGGGGTACCCTAACTGTCACAGGCTGACTGACTCAAACAATTAGTTGCTTAAAGGAACATTCAAATATTTGTTTAAAGTTTCACGAGCTCAAAATGGATGTATAATATTAATTTTTCTTCAGTCTGGAGAAAAGTGTATTGAAAAAAGTCCTGGGTTCCACAGATGACTTTAAAGACCGGATAATAGAGGGAGCACATGGAAAGAAAGCTGAGAAAATGTAGGCAGCATGGAAGGAAAGTCAGGAGAGAGAAATAAACGTTTCAAGTCAGAAAAACTTGTGAATATATCTCTTCAAATATAGTGTGCATACTGCTTTCCACTCTACTTTCACAGTTACAGCATAGCATTTCCTCCTAACACAAAATACTTTCTTTGAACATAATTTCAACTTGAATTGCTAGTTATATCAGACTTACTTTAAACAATTTAAAACTTATGGATTTCCATTGCTTTATTAAAAATAAAAAACTCAACAAATAGAATTTACCTTAGAGTGATTTTTTTATAAAAATTTGATTTGTGAAAGTTATTGTCAAGTTAGTTCATGAAAATATGCAATGCCCTTCAAAGTCAGCAAGAACAGAACAGGTTTCTGAAAGGGTGACCAAGTGTTGGGCCCCTGAGCAGAGAGAGTCTCTGGTTCTGTTCATAGCACTGAGATACAACTTTTGAGGATCTGTTTCCCCATAGGACCATGTGAGCAGTCAATAGAATATGACATGAGTACAGGGTGAAAGGCCTGGCCTTGTTCACAGACAGAATTTGCCAAAAATAGTGACCTATGAACCTTAATGAAGATCAAGGTCACTCTTGATAGGGTTGGCCCATTCTCCTCTTATCCAGGAGCTAAATGCCCTTATGTTGAGATAATATAGGTTTATGAGGCATAGACTTGTGATTTTATTATTCACAGATTGTGAGATTGCTTCATTTAAAAAAAGGGGAGGAGGGCAAGATAGTGGAATAGGAAGGGAGCACACTGATAGTCCGGGAAAAGACAGTTTAATAAAAGTGGAGATACTGCAGGTTCAAGAAAGAGTTAGGGAAGAAACAGCAGAAGACTCTTCCAGAACTACTGGTTCATGATGGACCTATGTGGAGGGCACAGGCACCCACGGCTCGGGACCCCAGCTGTAGGATCTATGCACCAGCGCTGGAAAGGGAGGAGCAAGGGAGCAGAAACTGACGGCCTTCAATTCTGCTCAGCTGTGCAGAATTACTTCCCTTTTGAATCAAAAGAGAGAAAGAGAGAGAGTGAGAGAGAGAAACTTACCACGCCTAACCTGTCACAGGTGTGTCACCTGTGGCACACCATTAACCCTGAAGAACCAAACAGAGCTCTCTGGCCACACCCATCACAAGCCTCTAAGGCTCCATCAAAAGCAGACAGTCCACTTAATACAGTCATAGTATAACGAGAAAAAAACACCACAGAAAGGGAAGAAGAAACCAAAGAATATCTCCACAATGCCAAGCAACAAACGCAGAAACAAGGAAACAGGAACAAAGAAGACATCATGATGCCCCTAAATGAACAAGACACCCCAATCCAAGATTATGAAGATGATGAGACAGAAGAAATGCAAGATACGGATTTCAAAAAATTTATGATAAGAACATTTAGAAGTTTTCAAAAACAAATTCTTGAACTACAGAAATCCTTAATGGACAGGATAGAAAATCTCTCTCATGAAAATGAAATCTTAAGTAGGAATCAAAATGAAATGCAGAAACTAGTAGAACATGAAAGTGTGATAGCGAAGATAAATCAAAATTAAATGAAGAATGCAAAAGGTCAAATTACAAACACATTAGAGAGCCTTAAAAACAGAGTCAGTGAAGCAGAAGAGAGAATATTGGACTTAGAAGACAGAGAACAGGAAAGTATACAGTCAAACCAAAGAAAAGAAGAGGAAATTAGAAATCTAAAAAATATTGTTGGGAATCTACAGGATACTATTAAAAAACCCAACATTCGGGTTCTAGGAGTTCCTGAAGGCATGGAGAGAGATAAAGGATTAGAAGACCTTTTTAGTGAGATACTAGCAGAGAACTTCCTGGGATTGGAGAAGGACAGAGACATCCTAGTACAGGAAGCTCATAGAAACCCTAATAACCATGACCACCACGACACATTGTAATCAAACTCACTTACTACAAGGACTTGCATGCCAGCAAACAGGGAAACCTATGAGAAATGGATAGATTCCTGGACACATGCAACCTACCTAAATTAACCAGGAAGACAGAACTATTAGGCAAGAAAAAGAAATTAAACAGATACAAATTGGGAAGGAAGAACTCAAATTACCCCTCTTTGCAGATGATAGGGTTCTTTATTTAGGGGACCCAAAGAACTCTACTAAGAGACTATTGGAACTCATAGAAGAGTTTGGCAAACTTGCAGGATATAAAATAAATGCACAAAAATCAACATCCTTTGTATATATAGGCAATGCCACAGCTGAGGAAGAACATCTAAGATCAATCCCATTCACAATAACCACAAAAACAATCAAATACCTTGGAATAAACTTAACCAAGGATGTCAAAGATCTCTACAATGAGAATTACAAAATCTTAAAGAAAGAAATAGAAGAGCATACCAAAAAATGGAAAAATCTTCCATGCTCATGGATTGGAAGAATCAATATCATCAAAATGTCCATTCTCCCAAAAGCAATTCACAGATTCAATGTAGTACCAATCAAAATACCGAAGATATTCTTCTCAGACCTGGACAAAAATAATGCTGAAATTCATATGGAGACACAGGAGACCTCGAATAGCTAAAGCAATCTTGTACAATAAAAACAAAGCCAGAGGCATTACAATACCAGATTTCAGGGCATACTACAGGGCAGTTGTTATCCAAACAGCATGGTACTGGAACAGAAACAGATGGATAGACCAATGGAACAGAATTGAAACACCAGAAATCAATCCAAACATCTACAGCCAACTTATATTTGATCAAGTACCCAAAACCATTCCCTGGAGTAAGGACAGTCTATTCAACAAAATGCTGCTGGGAAAATTGGATTTCCATGTGCAGAAGCATGAAGCAAGACCCCTACCTTTCACCTTACACAAAAATCTACTCAACATGGATTAAATCCTAAATCTATGACCTGACACCATCAAATTATTAGAGAACATTGGAGAAACCCTGCAAGATATTGGCACTGGCAAAGTCTTCTTGGAAAAGAACGCAGAACCACAGGCAGTCAAAGCCAAATCAACTATTGGGATTGCATCAAATTGAGAAGTTTCTGTACTGCAAAGGAAACCATCAGGAAAGTTAAGAGGCAAACAACAAAATGGGAAAAAATATTTGCAAACTATGCAACAGATAAAGGGTTAATAACCAGAATCTACAAAAGATCAAGAAATTCCTAAACAACAAAGCAAACAATCCACCTAAGATATTGGTCAAGGACCTATATAGACATTTTTCAAAGGAGGAATCCCAAATGGCCATCAGACACATGAAAAAATGTTCAAGATCACTAGCCATCAACAAAATGCAAATCAATGAGGTTTCACCTCACCCCAGTTAGAATGACTCACATTCAGAAATCTACCAACAATAGATGCCAGCAAGGATGTGGGGGAAAAGGGACACTAACCCACTGTTGGTGGGAATGTAAACTGGTTAAGCCACTATGGAAGTCAGTCTGGAGATTCCTCAGAAACCTGAATATAACCCTACCATTCAACCCAGCCATCCCACTCCTTGGAATTTACCCAAAGGAAATTAAATTGGCAAACAAAAAAGCTGTCTGCACATTAATGTTTATTGCAGCTCAATTCATAATAGCTAAGACCTGGAACCAACCCAAATGCCCATCAACAGTAGACTGGATAAAGAAATTATGGGACATGTACTCTATGGAATACTATACAGCAGTCAAAAACAATGAAATCAGGTCATTTGCAACAAAATGGAGGAACCTGGAAAACATTATGCTGAATGAATTAAGCCAGTCCCAAAGGGACAAATATCATATGTTCTCCCTGATCCCTGACAACTAACCAAAGGAAAAAAGGAAACCTGCTGAATTGAAAGAGACACTATGGGAAACAGTGAATTGATTGGCCCTTGTCCTGACTGTTGATGTACAACTTAATACTTTATCCTTTTAGTATTTTTTTATTCCACTTAATACTATTGGTTGAACTCTGTAATTAACACACAATTATTCTTAGGTGTTTAACAGAAAAGAGATCCCTGTTAAATATAAGAGTGAGAATAAGAGAGGGAGGAGATGTACAATTTGGGACATGCTCAATCTGACTAGCCCCAAATGGTAGAATTAGAAATGTGCCATGGGATTCCCTTTCAACCCCATGGCATGTACCAGTGCCATCTCACTAGTCCAAGTGATCAATTTCTGTTCACAATTGATCATACTGATAGGACTAAGAGTCAAAGGGATCACATAAACAAGAATAGTGTCTGCTAATACTAACCGATAGAATAGAAAAGGGAGAGAACAATCCAGCATGGGAAGCGGGATACACAGCAGACTCATAGAATGGCAGATGTCCTAAACAGCACTCTGGCCTCAGAATCAGCCCTTAAGGCATTTGGATCTGGCTGAAAAGCCCATGAGAGTATTTCAGGCATGGAAAGCCAAGAAACTCTGGAAAAAAAAAAGACTTAAATGAAAACAACCTCTGCGAGTGAGATCCCAGTGGAAAGAACAGGTCATCAAAGAAGGAGGTACCTTTCTCTGAAGGGAGGAGAGAACTTCCACTTTGACTATGACCTTGTCTAAATATGATCAGAGTGTGAACTCAAAAGGCTGCAATAGCCTTGGCAGCTCATGACAAGAGCCTAGGGAGATTACTGACGCCATAAACAAGAGTGTCAATTTGTTAAGTCAACAACAGGAGTCACTGTGTACTTACTCTTCATGTAGGATCTCTGTCCTTAATGTGCTGTACATTGTGATTTAATGCTATAACTAGTACTCAAACAGTATTTTTCACTTTGTGTTTCTATGTGGGTGCAAACTATTGAAATCTTTACTTAATATATACTAAACTGATCTTCTGTATATAAAGTGAATTGAAAATGAATCTTGATGTGAATGGAAGGGGAGAGGGAGCAAGAAAGGGGAGAGTTGCGGGTGGGAGGGAAGTTATGGGGGTGGAAAGCCATTGTAATCCATAAGCTGTACTTTGGAAATTTATATTCATTAAATAAAAGTTAAAAAGATTGGAACCCACCAAAAAATCTGAAGATATCAATTTCATTCATATACACTACATTTTTTGGACTCTATATACTAGTTATCACTATGTTCAGATAAAATATATTTGTCTTTCAGGTATTGGCTTATTTCACTAAGCATAACTACCTCCAATTGCATCCATTTTTTTTTTTGCAAGACAGTTTTACTCTTTTATGGCTAACTAGTATTTCAGCCTGCAAATATGCCACATTTTCTTTATCTGGTCACCAGGTGATAGGCATTTAGGTTGATTGGCTTGATAGGCACTGTGTTGATTTCATATTTTAGCTATCGTGAATTGTGCTGCTCTAAACATGGGGGTGCAGATAACTTTAATATGTTGATTTCATATCCTTTAGGTAAATTCTTAGGAGTGGGATGGCTGGGTCCTCAGTAAATCAGTGTTCAGATTTCTGACAAATCTCCATACTGTCCTCCATAATGGTTGTACTAGTTTACATTCCCACCAACAGTGGATTAGTGTACCTTTTCCTCCACAAATTCACAGAAATTTGTAACTTTTTGGATTTTGGATGATAGCCATGCTAACTAGAGTGAGATGAAACTTTCTTGTGGTTTATATTTGCATTTTCTTGATGGCTAGTGATCCTGAGATTTTTTTCATGTGTCTGTTGACATATTTATTGCCTCTTTTGAAAAATATTTGTTCTTATCCTTAGCCAATTTCTCAACTAGATTGTGCTGTTTGTTGTAGTTGAATTTCTCAGGATCCTCATTTATTCTGCATATTAATTCCGTATCAGATGCATAGTTTGCAAATATTTTCCCATTCTGTCCATTGCTTTTTCAATTTGTTGAGTGTTTCCTTGCTGTGCAGAAACTTCTTAGCTTGATGTAATCTCATTTGTCTATTTTTCCTTTTATTGTCTATACTTCTGGGAACTTATCCAAGAAGTCATTGCCTTTGGCAATGTCTTGCAGAGTTTCCTCGATGTTTTCCTCTAGTATTTCGATGGTCTCAGGTCTGACATTTAGAACCTTGATCCACTGTGAGCTTATTTTTGTATAGAGCATAAGATTGGGGTCTTGTTTCATACTTCTGCATACAGAGATCCAATTGTCTTAACGCCCTTTGTTGAAGAGACTGTCCTTTTTCCAGGGAGTGATTTTAGGTCATTTGTCAAAGATTAGTTGGTTGTAGATGCATGGATTAATTTCTAGTGTTTCTAATCTCTTCTATTGGTCCACATGTCTATTTTTGTGCCAGTACCAGGTTGTTTTGATTGTAACTGCCATGTAATATGTCTTCAAATCTGGTTTTGTAATTCCTCCAGCTTTGTTTTTATTGTTTAAGATCACTTTAGCTATTTGGGATGTCTTGTGTTTCCATATGAATTTTAAAATATTTTTAATCTGTTATACCTAAAATTTCTCCATTAACACAGAGGAGTTAAAATGCTGCTTTTATATGACAATTACACCAAAATAATATTGCCAACTGATGGGCTTGGCAGATGACAAAAGCTAAATAAATGTCGGCTCCCTTCCTCAAACCCTTTGAAACAGACACCAGCAGATCAGCCTGCAATCGAGACTGTGTTTCCTCCTCCATCAGCCTTGCCTGTTGCCATGGCCACACACTGAGCTCTAGTCCATGATATGCAGAAGACAGTGTTGGGGACCCTTTCTGCAGCCCATCCTTCACCTGGTGCCGGGAGTGTAGAAGCCCCAACTCTGCTACTAACATGAACAGTGAGGGCAAAGCCAGGCCCTGAGCATCACGGGCAGGACACTGGGCAGGGCCTGAGGCCAGGGACCCCATTCATGTGACCAGTGCATTTTCTTTGTTTGGCTTTCTCAACTCCCACATTACCTTTGCCTTTTGTTCTGTAGACTTTGCTAATCACTCCATGCTAGCAGAATCCTCTATCGATAGCACCTGTTGGAAGACTGAGTTCTGATAATGAAATTGCTTATAAGTTGTTGGGAGGTAAGGCCCAAGCCTTCCTAACACTCTTGCCAAGGAACTGGTGGGGCAGGGCCCCGTGGTCCCCTCAGCAAGGTCAAGAAGCTTCTGTGAGCATGGCCGACTTCTTGGCCCCGACCCTGGATTGCAGTGTTGGATACCTGTCTCCAGCCCTGGGTGCCCTGAAGCTGCCGTGGATCAGGGGGCTCTGAAGTAGCAGCAGAGGCAGGAGGTCCCCCACAGCCAGCTCCTTGTCGCTCCCAGGCAGTGACCTCCACCCTCATCCCTTCCAACTCTGCGCAAGAACCAAATGCAGGAAAAAAAACATTCACATTTTAGAAATGCTTCTTTTTGCCTGCACTGGACTCGAGCTGAGAAGACCAGTTTTATGTGGGCGATAAATAAACTTTCCTCTTATTTAGGCCACTGTTATTTTCAGCTTTCTGTCACTTGAAGCCAAATGCAATTCTAACTTGTAAATCACCAGATCACTAACCTGGAAAATGATTTTTGCAAATGTGGATGAGTTTTGCAGAGTAGATCTTTAATTTTCGACACAGGGCTCTTTTAAGACATCCACGTATATAGGTGGAAGTTTAATTCAATAACCTCAGTGAAATACTTACAAGTTGGGCCTTCTCACAGAGGACACAACTTCGAAGAATGAAATGGCATGTCCTATGCTGTTTGTGATGTAACTGCTTCGTGAGTTCACAGGGCACCTAGCAAATGGCCCATACAAATCTTACTTTTATCCTAGTTTAGATTTAAGCAGTGCATTCTGTGGTTGTTTCTGTAGTGTCTAAACCACATGAATCAGAATGAATTGGACTTTTTCAAACTATATTGACTTCAAAAATAATTCTGGAAAATTATTGTAAATATTTTCCATTTGGATCTGTGCCAGAGTTACTATAATTAGCTCTTCTATATTTCATTTTAAAACAGATTTACCTGGTTGCTTTACTGGGTAATGAGAGAATATGTAGTGCTTGGCTAGTTTAACAATTTGAGCATTGGAGGTGGAGTTTGCTACATCAGTGGTTGTAGACAGAACCCCCAGATCCTGGATAGACACACTGCACTGGCAAGGCCCAAGCTAAACGGTGAATCTGGGCAGAAGGTGGAGATAAACAGAGCTACCATCTCCTGAAAGACCACAAGGCATGGGCTTCGCCAGGAGTGGAGGAAGGAGTGAACTTCATCTGGGTGAAGGATGAACAAGCTAGTACACACCCGGGGCTTACGTCACCATCAGGGCGAACACATTGCTGGGAGCATGTGGTCCTCTAAATTAGCCTTTATATTCTGTATGCATCAGTCCTGCTGTCTAATCTCATTTCTTTCAAAATCTTGCAGAACAATGGAATTCTTTTTGTGATTTTTATTCAATTTTTTTTTTTTAGTATACCGTAATTTAGAGCTGGTTTGGTCACGAGGGAACTCCAGATGGGTGAACACTGAAGTAACATTAAACCTGGTGGGTATTTGTCATTGACTCATTAAAGTTAGGATTCGGAGTGGGAAATTGTGTGCCAGTTGGAGAATAGTTCAATAAAAATAAATCATTAGATAAAATATGACAATAACTTTGCATACATAATTCAGCAGTAGTTTTTACCTGTACAACTGCATGCTATTTTCTTCAAGGGAGAAAACAATCAAATACTACCTTTTAGAGGCCAGCGCTGTGGCCTCGCTGGTAAAGGCACTGCCAGCAGTGCCAGCAATCCATATGGACGCTGAATTGAGTCCCGGCTGCTCCACTTCCAATCCATTTCGTTGTTAATGGGCCTGGGAAAGCAGAGGAGGATGGTCCAAGTCCTTGGGCCCCTGCACTCACATGGGAGATCTGGAAGAAGCTCCTGGCTCCTGGTTTCAGATCCACCCAGTTCCAGCTGTTGCAGCCATTTGGGAAGTAAACCAGCTGATGGAAACTCTCTCTCCGTCTCTCCCTCTCTATGTCGGTAACTCTGCCTTTCAAATGAATAACCAAATCTTTAAAAAAAAAATCTTATACAATGGAAGAAGCCATTAAATATTTAATCAATTGAATTTCTCTGTTTTTTCAATTTGGGAAAAATCACTTGCTGAGTATAAACTTATTTTTCTCCAGTTAGTACTTCAATGAAGATATTCCTCCCTCAGGTTTTACCCCATGTCAATAACAAAATGAGAAACAAACAAGCATATCCATTTTTGCCATCCTGAATATTTTTCCTCCTATTGGGACTTTATGGCTACCAGGGACATTTGAGGTCATATTGTTAAGGTCCTCACCTAACAGTTCAGTCAAATATATTCAAACGTGAGATACACCAAGTTTCAAGATTGCCCATTCTCCTATTTGTTACACTATTACAACATGTAGTTTCAATATGTTACACTATTCGCAAGAAATTAGCTATATTTTGAATTTTATGAGTTATTCAGTTTGTTCAGATAGTAAAAGCAATTTCAGAATATGCAATTTGAAATTATGATAAAGTGGTTTGCTGGTATTAGAGAGCTTTGTTACAGTGACAGCTATAATTCTAGGTACTGTGTTACAAGACTCCTAGATACTGCTGACCAGTAACATTTTATCACTTACCCTACTGTGACCACATGAGAAAACATTGCTTTGTCCAGATCTACTCAACTACTAAATACCATGAGTTGGATTTGAATCCAACTATGACTAGCAGCAGGATTGACATTTTTACTATAATGAATGTTGTATTTTCTTCAACTAATGAAATGGTCACATAAATGCATGGATGACAATATATTAATATAGTAAGGACACTTTATATGATTGATGAATAAAACTTTTTTATGAAAACAAAAATAATATATTAAAAACATAAACAAAATTGGTATTGGATGACCATGGAATTTTATTGTTTCAATAATCATCATCATTTGATGTATTAATACTTTAAGATTTATGCACAAATATTCATAAAATATATTGTTCAGTATGTTTTTAAGTAGTATCAGTAAACTCGGTGTCAAGTTTATAGTAGCACAGACACATTCTGTAAATAACTTTCCATATTCTGAAAATAGTTTATAATTATTTGTTCTTTCAAGCTTTTTGAAAAACGTTTTGAAATGATCTCAGCATATTACTATTTTCAGGATCATTTTTAGTAAATATTTTACATATACAATGATGATTAGATTTTTGGTCTCTCTAAGGCCAAACTTGGTAATTATAGCTTAGAAAGTCATTCATCTTGTCCAATTCAAATTCATTAGCCTAGAGTTGACAACGAAGTTTGTAATACTTCTGCTAATTCCCCTAGCACACTTGGTTATTTCAACATGTAGTTTCCTAATTTGTATATTTAATATTCCCTGTGTCCTTTTTTCATGATTATGTTAGCTGGCAGGTTAACTGTTTAGCTGTTTTCCTCAAACAAAATGCTTTTGATTTCCTATGTTTTTTCTATTTGTTTAATAGATAATCTATTTTCTTTATTGTTACTTCCATTGATTGTACTTCTGTTGTTCTAGCTATTTGGATGGAACTATTAAATTGATTTCTTTTTACTCCTTCTAATTTATCTGATAACTGAGAACCAAATACCTCAATATAGCATGCTGTAATATGTAGCATATATGTACAGTATATTGGTTGCCTAAAATCCTTTAATATCTTCCTTATTTTTCTATTTTAACATGATTGCCGAGTTAATTTTTAACATGAAGTTTTTTTTAGTTCGTGGTAACTTTTATCTATAATTGTATGTCTGTGTTTTCAGTCTTCCATGGCACATGGACTAGGAGTGAACCCTAACCTACTTTCCCAGTACATTAACTCCGAGATCATCTCCACAGAAATTTTTGGGGGTATACTTTAGTCTCATTATTTGTAAATCCTTGTATTCATTTTTCTATTTTCAAGGAAAAGGGTATCATTCCCAGGTGAAAGCACATTGCTTCATTTGGAAATTATGAAAAGGAACACCTCACCCAAGTAAAGTTAAGTGAGGAAAAGGACGTGGTAGATGAGCATGAAAAGATAGCGTGTTACTACAGAGAGGGGTATGGGTGCAGACACTGCAGCTGTGAGCACCTTGGACACAGCGCAGGCATCCAGCGCTCAAAGTTTGCTGAGTTCAGTTTATCAACAAGGCTTTCTTTGCTTGGCACAGAATAGAAACAACAAAATTACAGAAGCCTGTGTGCTTTCGGATAAGGTGTTCGGTAGGCATGAAGCTGACCAAATAACTTGCTAGTTGATTGCATTTGACAGATAATGTATGTTAAGTGTGGTTTAAAAAATAGTGAATTGTGAACTGAAATTGATCACTTGGAATAGTGAGATGGCACTGGTACATGCCACCTTGATGGGATTGAATTGGAATCCCCTGGCACATTTCTAACTCCACCATTTGGGGCAAGTCCAGTTGAGCATGTCCCAAATTGTACATCTTCTCCCTCTCTTATTCCCACTCTTATATTTACAGGGATCACTTTTCAGTTAAATTTAAACACCTAAGAATAAGTGTGTGTTAATTACAGAGTTCAACCAATAGTATTAAGTAGAACAAAAAAAATACTAAAAGGGATAAAGTATTAAATTGTACATCAACAGTCAGGATAAGGGCTGATCAATTCACTGTTTCTCATAGTGTCCATTTCACTTCAACAGGTTTCCTTTTTGGTGCTTGGTTAGTTGTCAGGGATCAGGGAGAACATATGATATTTGTCCCTTTGGGACTGGCTCATTTCACTCAGCATGATGTGTTCCAGAGTCAAAGGGATCACATAAATAAGAATAGTGTCTGCTAATACTAACTGATAGAATAAAAAAGGGAGAGAAAAATCCAACATGGGAAGTGTGATACAGCAGACTCATAGAATGGCAGATGTCCTAAACAGCACTCTGGCATCAGAATCAGCCCTTAAGTCATTTGGATCTGGCTGAAAAGCCCATGAGAGTATTTCAGGCATGGAAAGCCAAGACACTCTGGCAAAAAAAAAAAAAATGACCTAAATGAAAGATCTCTGCGAGTGAGATCCCAGTGGAAAGAACGGGCCATCAAAGAAGGAGCTACCTTTCTCTGAAGGGAGGAGAGAACTTCCACTTTGACTATGACCTTGTCTAAATATGATCAGAGTTGGCGAACTCAAAAGGCTTCCATAGCCTTGGCAACTCACAACAAGAGCCTAGGGAGATTACTGACGTCATAAAGAAGAGTGTCAAATCGTTAAGTCAACAACAGGAGTCACTGTGCACTTACTCCTCATGTAGGATCTCTGTCCTTAATGTGCTGTACATTGTGATTTAATGCTATAACTAGTACTCAAACAGTATTTTGCACTTTATGTTCTGTGTGGGTGCAAACTGTTGAAATCTTTACTTAATATATACTAAACTGATCTTCTGTATATAAAGAGAATTGAAAATGAATCTTGATGTGAATGGAAGGGGAGAGGGAGCGAGAAAGGGGAGGGTTGTGGGTGGGAGGGAATTATGGGAGAGAAAAAGCCATTGTAATCCATAAGCTGTACTTTGGAAATTTATATTTGTTAAATAAAAGTTAAAAAAAATAAAAAATACTGAATTGAAAAGGTGTGCAAGTTAGCCACTTTGACAGCCTCTAACCTGGTTTCATAACATGATTAAGAATGAAGAGTGATAGGATCATGTGTCTCTTCCTCTCTCTCTGTCACTCTGCCTTTCAGATCAGTCAATACATATTTTTAAAGTAAAATATGCCTTTCTCAACATTGTAGTCTTAAGTTCAGAAAGCTAATAAAAACGTCCCTAGACAATGTGTGGAAGATTCCAACTCACCAGTTTCAACTCCACTAATTTCACAGATACTAAAAGACTATACAGAGCCATTAAAATATGTAAAGTCCGTGAAATACTACTACATTCCTATATTTACAAAGCACTTTGGTTATCCCTATCTACATGGAAACACTTAATATGCCTTCTTAGACTCTGTTGGTGCCTCCAGGTCTCAAATTCATCTATTCCTCCAATCTCTCCTTCCCCTGAGCCACTGCCCCATCCCTGGAACTCTGCCTGGACCGCAAGGGCCCACCCTGGCCTGAGACAGTTCAGCCTAGGTTTAGACCAGCTGCATGCACATCTGTCTGGTTTTTCCCACCTCATCCCAAGGTGGCATAGGAGAGATCAGGCTTCTTGGGAAACTTCCAAACAGATCAAATGTCACAGCCTGGAAAAGTAGAAAATTAAACCTAGTAGAACAAATATTGATCAGTGGAAGATCAGACACAGGAGGTAGCAGGTCAAAAAGATCAATCCCCTGTCCACTCTGTCTGGGATTTTTCTCAGGCATGGTTTTAATGTGGAGTTCATTTACAGATGCCATACATGGGTTAGGGATTGCATAATCTGTGCAGCAGGTCTGCATCTCTCAACCTGACAAATTTCACAGCTTTTCACTCTTCTCTGTCTTATTTTCTTTTTACCCCTCAAACCCCAAGATTGTACCTTTTCAATAAAGCAGTAGATTTTAGTCCTTATTTTGGGGACTGTTTTCCATAGGACCTCATCTGAGACAATTGCTAATTACAAAGAGCTTAATGATTAAAGGATGAATAATTTATGTCCTTGTTACTCCGACCTTCAGTGGATAATGAGAACAGTAGAGAGATGCTAACTAGAACTGGAACAAAAAAGACTGCAGCAAGTCTTGGATTATGATGACTAGGTTATAAGATTTATGGGCAAGGCCCGGGGTCATATTTTAAAATAACAGAATTGTATTTGGAGGAAATAAACAAAACTAACCCAAATCTAAGATTTGCAATTGAAAAATAAGGTCCAAATTGCATTTTCCACAATGGATAGCTTACAATAGTAGATGACTTATGAGATGCAATATCTAATAAGTTTTTATCTTTCAGAAATCATACTTTTTTACATTTAAAATCAGGAGTTTTCATTCTCAGAGTTAGGGCTACAAGCCGCAGCTGCTCCCAGTTCTGCAGTTAGAGTTATTATTCTAATTTTGCATGGTATTCAAAGGTAGTTCAGCAGTTTCTACTATAACCTAAGCTACATAGTGCACTTGAACTAATTATACTTTAATCTTCTTCTAAATTAACCAAGATTCACTTTAATTTTGAATTCAAATAGAAACAAAAGAACAATGATAATCTAGAAGCCAGCAGCAGACATAAAAATTGAAGAAATAATTTGAAATTAATACACTAAATTTAGCATTAAGAATTGTAGAAATTCTAGAAATGTTGGTAATCCCATATTATCTCAGTTTAATTAATTCATAGTAACTTAGAACATGACATAGTATAATAGTGCATGGATTTATTTAATGAAGAGAATGTGCGATAATAATAAGAAAGAAACAACTCCAAAGTACTTTACCTGCCCTTTGCTACAATGATTGACTAGTAATATTGCAAAACAATAGGGGATTCAAAAATTACAGGCAGGAAGAATCCAACTATAAATATAAATAGGAAAATAACTTCTGGAAATATTTCGAATGAAATACAATGTGGTGTACTGAAGAATCCAAGTTGGGAGAACTGCTGACGTCTCTGATCTTGAACATTATACATAGTCCCAGCATCAATATGCTGTGGATTATTAATAAAGGCAGATGTTACTTCGTTATCTGATGGTGCCAATTGTTCACTGGGGTCAGTTGCTCACTGTCAGCGATGGTATATTTGATAGCTCCATTAGACCAGCATTGCGCAATTGGACCCGGAGAATTTGGCAAAAGTGATGACTTCTGTTTGTTCAGAATTCTTTGCAACATCACATCTACTCATACATCACTTCTTCATATCAAGATACGCAGTCTCTTTTGATGGTATTGTGATTCATTTTCATGTTTATTAATTGGGGTTTAATAAATTATGGTTTTGGAGTAAATATCAGAATCACCTATTTTGCTGGCAAAAAATGCAGTATGTGAACCCAATTTCAGCAAGTGTGCAAAGCATCTGAGGGTCCTTCAAGAACTCATGAAAAAATGAAATAAATTAAGAGATACATACTTTTGTGCAGTTTTTTTAAAATCCAGATTTTTTTTCATAATGCATATTTTCCATGAACTTTCTGAAATACCCGCACATACCTGAGAAATAGTTACATTACTAAATCTGAATCACTGGGATTAAGGTGTATTAGTACTTTTAATCAGATATTGTTTAATCTTTTATATGAATTAGAAAGTTTGCTAAACTATGCTTTCTCAGTCATTCAAGTATAAAGTTGTCAAGGACATTGGCATGCACGTCCAAACCCACATCATATTCTTTCTTTGAAAATGTAGAAGTCAGGGCCCGGCGCCATGGCTCACTTGGTTAATCCTCTGCCTGCGGTGCTGGCATCCCATGTGGGCACCAGATTCTGTCCCGGTTGCTCCTCTTCCAGGCCAGCTCTCTGCTGTGGCCCGGGAGTGCAGTGGAGGATGGCCCAAGTGCTTAGGCCCTGCACCCCATGGGAGACCAGGAGGAAGCACCTGGCTCCTGGCTTCGGATCGGCGCAGCGCCGGCCATAACAGCCATTTGGGGGGGGGGGGGTGAACCAGCAGAGGGAGGACCTTTCTCTCTGTCTCTCTCTGTCTCTCTCTCTCTCTCACTGTCTATAACTCTGTCAAATAAATAAAAAAAATTTTAAATAAAATGTAAAAGTTGGCCTCTTACACAGAAATCTGGGCCACACTGCAGAAATCCAAGGACGTCCCAAGCAGGGCAGCCATGAATGGGCATCTGCCTCCTCGGGTGCTGTCCATGAATGGGCATCTGCCTCTTCAGGTGCCGTCCTGCCTTCCTCACTCAGCAGTGACCTTAGAACTTCCCCTCCACTACGGTGCCGCTTTATCATAATAAAAAATACAAATGTTGCCCCTTATTACTGGCACATGCTCTAAAACCCTTTCAATTTCCTGATTGGAGTCAGGGCGTGATAGGAGCATTTGTTGTAATATTTGATTTTAATCCCAGGTTCTGAACAAAAAATTTTCTAAGATCCAAACAGTGTCTTTTATATGCTATTTTGAGATGGCTGGTGACTGGGAGCCCTACACAGCTGCAAGATAGATGCAAGACCGGCGCCGCGGCTCAGTATGCTAATCCTCTGCCTTGCGGCGCCGGCACACCGGGTTCTAGTCCCGGTTGGGGCGCCAGATTCTGTCCCGGTTGCCCCTCTTCCAGGCCAGCTCTCTGCTGTGGCCAGGGAGTGCAGTGGAGGATGGCCCAAGTCCTTGGGCCCTGCACCCCATGGGAGACCAGGAGAAGTACCTGACTCCTGCCATCGGATCAGCACAGTGCACCGGCTGCAGCACGCTGGCGACGGCCATTGGAGGGTGAACCAACGGTAAAAGGAAGACCTTTCTCTCTTTCTCTCTTTCTCACTGTCCACTCTGCCTGTCAAAAAAAAAAAAAAAAAAAAAAAGATAGATGCAAGTCACAGGAAAAACCAGGGCAGGATTAGAAAACGGGTGTTTTCAGCCTCTCTCTCAGACCTTCAGCGAGGGGAGGGGTTTGGAGATTCACTTAAACACCGGAGGCCAAGGACTTAATTAACCCCGCATCTATAGGGAAACCTTCATAACAGTCCTGAACACTAGGTCTGGAGAGCTTCCAGATGGGTGGATCAAACACGTGCTGGGCAGGTGGCCCAGCGAATGGCGCTCAGGTCAGTGCCCTGCTAAACCTCTATGTATCTCTTCTCTGGCTCTTCATCTGATCCTGTTATGATGTCCTTTCGAATTAACTGATAATGGTAAGTGGAGCTTACTATTCTGTGAGCTAGCAATTGTTCTAGCAAATTATTGATTGACAGTTGGAGTCTGTAAGAACCCCAGACTTGCAACCGAATCAGACAGAGTGTAAGAAGACTAGGCACTTGATAGTTGAAGCTGGCTTCTGAGTAGGGACTGAAGATTAAATGCAAAAAGCGTTGTGAGGCTGAGTCTTCATGGGACAGGCTCCCCAAATGCAAGTCACAATCGAGGTGACTTTACAGGCTTGCAGGGTGGAGTTCGGGACCTGCCAAGAATGAGCTCTGCTGAAATCCCCAGCGTTTCAGTAGGGATCCCGCAGGATCTCTCTAGGAATACGTTTGAAACCTGAGTTGTGCACCTGCAGAGGGATCACATCAGCTTGTCACTGAACTGAGATAATTAAGGTGATTCATCACAGACAGCCTGCCCACTATAGCAAAAGTAAATTATTTCTGAAGTAGGGTAGCAAATAGAAAATTATATGTATGAACATCAGAAAATCAGCTGTCTAGGAATTAATCCAACAAATGTTATGCAATACCTTACAGAGAAGACAATAAAACATTAATCTGAGAAGATTTTAAACACCTACAGAAGTGGAATAATATGTTCATTAATTGTTAACGTCCATATTTCAAATGTCAGTTATCATAATACTGTTTTTGAAGATCAGTACAATCATAATTGATTTTCTTGTGGAAATTCACAAGCTAATTATATGGAAATGCAAATATATCAAGGATAGTGAAGACAACAATGAAGCAGGATGAAATGAGGAGATTTCATGTTGCCAAGCACTGACAACCACAATAACCACGACATTGTGGACAGGCACTAAAACTGAGCCACAGACCACAGAAACATAAGAAAGGATTCATAAACAAATTCAAACATTGGATTGAGGGGAGTTTGGAGACCAATGATTTCAGTTCAAATGAGTTAACAAGAAGATAGGAGTTTTGTAATTTATGCGACACCATTGAAGCACTTATGAAAATCTAAACCACACAAACCCTTGACGCCAAGGCATTTGTTGTACTTTGCTTTCACAAATACACTCTCAGAGTAGTGGATAAAATACTATCTCTTTTTGAATACTCGTAAAGAAATGAATGAATACCTCTGCCTTATCCTGAACCAAAAAATCTACACCGGACTCACGGTGAACATAAGTGTGAAAGGCAAAACAAAGCTTAGAGGAAACACATTGGTTGATCTCATTGAGCTCAGGGTGGGAGTATACAAAAGGCAACGACATAAGGAAGAAGAATCACCAACTGGACCACGTTCAAATAAAGATCTTCTCTTTAAAGGAATCCATCACTCAAAATTAAGAACTAAACCATTGTGTGCGACATTTTTATACAAATATTAACAAACCAATAAGAAAAAAGCAAGGGCAGGCATTTGGCACAGCAGGTAAGATGCCACTTAGGATGCCCACATTTAAAATTGGAGTGCCAGTGTTAAAATCATGATGCCACTACCAATTCCAGGTTCCTGCTAACATGCACCCAGGGGTGCAGAAGTGATGGCTCCGATAGGTGGATCCTTGTCACCCATGTGGGAGACATGAACTGAGTTTCAGGCTCCTGGCTTCCACCTGGCCCAGCCTTAGTTGTTTCAGGCATTTGGAGATAGGAGGCTCTCTGTCTCTCTTTCATAATAAATCAATTAAAATGTAGGCTGAGAAACAACAACCCGAAAGATAGATGACCAAACTACGTCCATAAAAATTACAAAAGTTCATTTTCTTTTGCCAAAAATGCAAATTAAATCTTCAACAGGTGTGAAAAATGGCTACAATTACAAAGACTAGTGATACCAAATGTTCGTGAGAATATGAAACAGATGGAATGCCCATAGATTGCTGGTTGGAGTGAAAATTGTATGAGCACTTAGAAAACTGTCTCCTTCATCTCCTAAAGATGAAATATTGTTTGATAAAAAGATCACACTGAAGATGATGTAACCACAGAAAAGCATACATATGAGCACCAATCCTATTCACAATAGTTTTGCATACCAGGATTCCAAACTAGGGAGAAAAACTAGTGACATGTCATAACAGATAAAAGTGTGCGGTACTGGAACCAGCAAAAAAAAAAAAAATAAAGCTATAGAAAATGCAATCATGGATGAATTTCACAAGCCTAATTTTGAACAAAAGCAGTAAAACACAAAATGATCAATATCACATAAACCTCATATTCTTTACATTTGATCAGTCACTTCTGACATGCAGGGAAGTTAGGGTGTTCTTTTACCTTCACTGTGATCATGAGACCAAAACAAACTATGCATGCTTTGCCTAAGATACTCTGGGATCATCAGCACAGCTGCATATCACATGCCTCCTGGGACATGAGTTTAAAATTATTGAGCATTTCTACTTATTATATAATTTTGGTTGCTGACTTATGGCTATGGCCCATCACATATGTAAAATTGTTGTATATCAATAAAAACAAATAATCTATAAAAAAGAAGCAGTGACAAATAATCAGAAAAAAAAAGTTAAGGAGAATCTTGACTGTCAATTTAGAAGCAAATCACACATAAACAATTACGAAAAGTGACATAAGCACATGCACATTAATGCACCACAAAGCAAAGAACATTGCAAGATAGAACAACTAAAATGCTATGAGGAATTTCTACTTGTAAGCACATAAGCATTAATAAAAAAAACTGCAATCTGTTTAATACATACTTTGTGTTTTTCTCAGCCATCTTTTTCCATATAATTCATGCAAAAAAACGGCTTTGATGAAGTAAATAATATTCATTTCAACCTTATGTAAAATAGTCTACATAATATGAAAGATAATAAAGGAACTTTGTAATGTAAAAGTATTCATTTAAAATTTGAGAAAATGTCAGGCTAAGAATTTGAATTTCATTTTCATTATAATTTCATAAATGGTATATTTTCTCATAGGAGATAGAAAAGAGCCTCGCCAATGTTGAAACTGAAGAGGCGTGCACTTTCCAATGCTGGTTTGGCTCGCTTTGGTTTGCTCTCTCTCTCTCTTTCTCTTTTCTGTCATCCTGCCTGTTAAATGAATAAATAAATAAATGTTTAAAGAAAATAGTTAGGTAACTGGATTAACACATAAAAAGAATATGAGATGAGGCTGGCACTGTAAAGCCATCGCCTGCAGTGTTGGCATCCCATATGGGCACTGGTTCAAGTCCTGGCTGCTCCACTTCCGATCCAGCTCTCTGCTATGGCCTGGGAAAGCAATGGAAGATGGCCCAAGTGCTTGGGCACCTGTACCCATGTGGGAGACCCTGCAGAAATTCCTGGCTCTGGCTTTGGATTGGCACAGCTCCAACCTTTGAAGCTATTTGGGGTATGAGCTAGCAGATGGAAGACCTTTCTCTCTGTCTCTCACTTTGTCTGCAACTCTGTCTCTCAAATA
The DNA here is from genome assembly GCF_964237555.1 of Oryctolagus cuniculus. NCBI lineage: Eukaryota > Metazoa > Chordata > Mammalia > Lagomorpha > Leporidae > Oryctolagus > Oryctolagus cuniculus. The sequence goes on from NC_091447.1 coordinate 57,168,683, forward strand.
AATAAATGTCTTAAAAATACAATATGCGTAGGGCCATCAAACTTAGCTATGATTATCTGAATGATGAAATTATGGATTTTTATTTTTTCATTATTTGTGTTTCCCAAATTTTGTATATTGAATAAAATAAGAAAATTACACAATATATGTTGCTGAAATAAATTTAAACAATTCTACCCATCAACAAAATATTTTATTAAATTTTTAATACTTCATTTAATTTATGTTGCAATTTAACATCATGAACTACACAACACTTATTTCTTAAGATCTGATAAAGCAGAAAGAGGGATAATCACTTGGGCATAATTAGGAATAAAATATTATTCCTTTTTTAACTTGCTTACTCTGTCATGAGGAAAAAAACTGAATGTAAATCTTAATCTTGATATTGGGTATGAAAACTTATAATACAATTAAAAGAAAGCAAAAGTTATTTTGGAAGAAGTAGTAAAAAAATAGGAACTAAAAAAAACTCACAGAATGAGGCAGAAAACTAAAACTTGAACAATGAGGCTTATTATAAAGTTGTGTAAGAACGCATCCAGGCTGAGATAACATTATTTATTCATTCATTCATGAATATATTCAAGAAAGATTTGTTTAGTACATACTCCTTCCAGCCAACTTTCACGGTCCCTGTTCTGGAATAGAGGTGCAGAGGACTTCATTGTCAGGTAAACCACACTTCTGCATTCCCCTTGCCTTGAGTCCGAGTGGAGACTTCTTTACCCCAGCTAGAACGCAGAGGGGACCAGAGCTGGACTTTTCCAAGAGCCGCCAGCTCTGTCTTTACTCCTTCAGTGCTGCCTGGGACAACTAGGATGAGCACAATTTGGACAAGGGAAAAAGTAATTGATCATTGAACAGAATTAACAGTGAAAGCTCCTTACGCAGGGGTCTGCACTTTGGTGTAGCAGATTAGGCCACTGCCTGTAGTACCAGCATCCCATAGGGGTGCCAGTTTGAGTCCTGGCTGCTCTACCTCCGCTCCAGTTCTCTGGTAATGCACCTGGGAAAAGCAGCAGAGCATTGCCAATGGGTTCTGACCCCTGCACCCATGTGGGAGATCTGGAAGAATCTCTTGGCTTCAGTCAGGCCCGGCCCCAGCTGTTGTGGTCATTTGGGGAATAAACTGGTGGATGGAAGATCTCTATCTCTCTTTCTTTCCCTCCTACTGTCTCTCTGTAACTCTGCCTTTCAAATAAATAAAATGAATCTTTTTTTTAGAAGGAAAACTTGTATACCATGGATTTTGGCTGCACCAATAAATAGGTAGTTTTATTTCTCTCGATTCCAGAAGCTCTTTTAAGCTGAAAATTTGCTTGTTGTGGCAGACTGTGAGTTCTGTGCAAAAATGTTATTTTGCACTTTAGTGGTAGAATGGTTGTGGTTATACAAGTGTCTAGCATGAGCCTCCCCCAGGGTGATGATGAATTAACCTGGAAGTAGAGGCCGACACTGTGGCGCAGCGGATAAAGCCACATAGGCTCCGGTTGGTGTCCCAGCTGCTCCACTTCTGATCCAGCTCTCTGCTATGGCCTGAGAAAGCAGCTGAAGATGGCCCAAGTCCTTGGGCCCCCGCATCCACGCGGGACACTCAGAGGAAGCTCCTGGCTCCTGGCTTCAGATTGGCGCAGCTCCGGCCATTGTGGCCCATTGGAGAGTGAACCATTGGATGGAAGACCTCTCTCTCTCTCTCTCTCTCTGCCTCTCCTCTTTCTGTATAACTCTGACTTTCAAATAAATCTTTAAAAAAAACCTGGAAGCAGGTGCTGCTGACTGGTGAAGGTCAGGGAAACATAAGACCACTCTGGTGACCGTATGAGGCAAGTGGACAGGACATTGCTCTCTGGGACTCTCAAGAAGACCAACTTGAATTAAGGCCAAAATTTTCAGCAGATGTAGGGCAGTTTGGCAGTTAAATAAGAAGCTGTGCTGTATTTCTGGCATGGCACAGTTTTCTGCCTTCTCTACGGCAGTGTCCTTTTCATCATCACATCGGTCATCGTTTCTCTCATTATGATCCTGGAGTCTTGATCTTCATTGTGTACCCCGTTCAGCCCAGCTACGACTGTAACCTAAGCTTTCACACAGCACCTTATGATCATGTTACCGCCAAGCAGACAAAGCAGTAGTAAATTACTTTGATGGAAAATAATTTAAGATTCTCTAAATGTTTTCTTTTCAAGATAATAGGTTGATTCAACATGCTTGTTTCTCTTTCCTTTACACATAGGGGTTTTTTCTAGAAAGCAGGCAAATATTTTTCATGACCATTCCTCTCTTCAGAGAGAAACAGCACCATGGACAGATCCAGTTACAGCAAGGAACATAAGACCAAAAATAAATAAATAAATAAATAAATGGAAAGGGAGCACCGTTTTCTCATAACCTCTGTCCACAGAAAAAGAAATATTGATGACTGGATGTGGCTCTCTCTCTCTGCATCTTTCCAACAATGTACAAAATTCTGGTGTGACTCCCTCGGGGTGCACAGTTTGAGATGCCCATTGAGGAAGAAGCTTCCCTACCACCTCACTCCCACTACCCACAGTGAATTCAGATCAGTGGAAAACCTGAGCAGGAGGGCTTTCTCCTTGTTCTATTATCTAAAGGAGACAGCAGGAAGTCAACACTAACAGGACACGCCAGGTGACGGCACAAATTTCTGACCTCATACTCCTCACTTGAGGTCTTCTGGACAGAGCTCAGTTTTTATGCATAGAGAGCACTTTTTTATTTTTTGGTCAATGTTTCTACATAGGATTGTACAATTGTGAAATAAGCATTGGCAACAGTCAAAATGCTTTTCCTGTTCTTACACCATGAGCTTTCCATGTGCACTTGAGATGACTTTGAAATATTCTATAATCTGTCAATCAAAATGTATAGATAAGAAGGAAATTATCCATCTTTATATGAGACACATTGCTAGTGCATTACTGCGTAGTACTTATTCATTTGATTTTAGTGATGGAATAAGAAGTTTGCCTCTGTTAAAGGCATTTTTAGATAGCTATAATAAAACTAGGACTTTTGATGGGGAAAAAGGTGAGGCTCATAATCCCTACTCTGGAATCGTGAATTTACAGCATTAGGAAATGCCTGTTCTGTGCATAGCAGTCAATAAATCAAATATTGTTGCAAAAACAACCATACTGGGAGGAAACATCGGAAGCTCTATCATATCTCAAGGCTCATGAGCTCCTAGTGATATGGAAGGATATTATGTCATACAAAATCCCTGAGTCATCAAGACATTACAGTACCTAGCTGGAAAATAACGCTTTTTGTATTCAAGAATATTCAGAATACAACTCATGCAAACTATTTTAAAGACTCTATTATACAGGTTTAGAATTTGTGACAGGTGTTCCAGGTTGTTGGTCATTCTCTCAATCATTTATTAAGGTAGATATCTTTATATAATTTCTATATTCTATTTCCAAAACTCCCATTTGAAAGGTTTTGAAACATATTTTCTGAAAAAAAGCAAATCTATTTAAGTGAAAATACTTGTACTTATAGTTTATTAAGAAAAAGGGATGGATTGGAACAGATTTTCATGAATAACCAGTGTTTCCACTTGAGTAGCAGTCCTTCTGATGCAGAATAAAAGATCCACTTTCCGTGAGTGTACCAACAGACATCTCAAGTCCTTAGAACTGAGTTTGATAGGACTGTGGAAGTGGAACAATGGGGAGGAGAGAGAATTTACAAAATGGGGCCTTAGTGGAGGTGTCAGAATGGGACAGGTCTCATTTCTCCATAAAACAAGTACTCTTCCAACTTTACACATAATTTGTATCTAATCTCTTGATATGTGCTACATTCCTAAAGGGAGAACAAAAGGCCGAGACCTGTTGATACTATACAATATTTCTGCTCTTTACATTATATCTACTGTTATTTATAGCTTTATATAATTATTCCTTTTAGGACGTTTGAAAATTGCATCAGTTTTCTTTTTTTAAAGATTTTATTTATTTGAAAGGCAGAGTTACAGAGAGGCAGAGTCAGAGAGGGGCAAAGGCAGAGGCACTGAAAGAGAGAGAGGTCTTCTATCTGCTGGTTCACTTCCCAAATGGCCGCAATAGTGGGAGCTGGGCTGATCCAAAGCCAAGAGCCTGGAGCTCTTCCAGGTCTCCCACTTGGGTTCAGGGTCCCAAGGACTTGAGCCATCTTCCACTGTTTTTCCAGGCCACGGCAGAGAGCTGGATCAGAAGTGGAGCAGCCAGGACTTGAACTGGTGCCCATACGGGATGCCAGCACTGCAGGCAGTGGCTTTACCCACCACACAACAGCATCAGCCCCAGCTGTATTTTTTATTTTAATTTTTATTTATATAAGATGAACAAATTTCATGTATTTCATATACACGGGTTTAAGAGCATAATGATCCTTCCCACCCTATACTCCTTTCCACCCATGCTCCCACCCTCATTCCGCCTTCCTTTCTTATTTTTTCTTTTAAATTTTACAATGATATGCTTTCAGTTTATTTTATAATCAGAAGCTTAACTCTCCACCAAAATAAAAAGTTCAATAAATAGTAAATAGAAAAACCACAGTTCCTCAAGAGTATAGACAAGGGCTGTAAACAATAATCAAGGCTCAAAGTGTTAATTTCACTCATATAAATCACATTTTTTGTTGTTGTCTGAAACTATAATTAAAGGCACTCTGGAGTCAAGACAACCAAAATAGGAAGACACTGATGTGTTCGAAATCCCTTTTTTTGGATATAGATCTGAGATAAAAAAAAAAAAAAAAGAAAGCACATACCTTTTATATGCAACTCAGAATCCTTTCTTATACTATTAATACTGTTTTCTTAAAGATCTGGAGAAAGAAGTGGAATCATTTCATACCAAATTAGTCTTAAATACCCTTCAGTTTCATGTCTCCAGAGTTTTATTGCCACTGTAATACCATGGGGTAGGAATAGTTGAAAATACAACAAAGGACAGATGGAGAGCTGGAGAAAGCATATATCCATAAAAGATAGATTGGTGGGTAGATGATGGATGGATACAGACAGATGGATAGAAGCATGAATGGGAGGATATTCATAGATATAGGTACAGGTATTCTGTTCATATGTGGCACATACATTAATGATAATTGTAAACTTTGGAAAAGTCATAGTTGAGTGATCGTGGAAAAGAATTCAGGTAAATTAATTTATTTTTGATTATCTAAGTTCTTTAATGCTGCTTCATTTTTGAAGGATAGTTTCACTTGATACAGAATTAGACTTCAATAGCTTTTTTTCTTTCAATATTTTAAATATTTCATTATCTTCTTGCTCACTTGGCTTCTGATGATATGTCCATTGTAATTTTTATCCTTTTGTTCCTTAATATATAGTTGTATTTTTCACTTTGCTTTAAGATTCTGTTTTTTCTGCAGTTTGAATATGATACACCTACGTGTGTGTGTGCGCATGTTTGTGTTTCTATGTATAAACATGCACATTGATATTTATTCTCCTTTGTGTTCTGTGAGCTTCCTGGATCTATGATTTTTGTGTCTGATATTAATTTTGGAATATTTTTGGATTGTTACTGCCTCTGTGTTCTTTTTCTGTTATTTCAGTTACACAAAGAATAAACTATCTAGAATTGTCCAACAGTTCTTGGAAGTTCTGTGTTTATTTTACTTTGAATTACTCTTTGCATTTCAGTCTGGGAAGATTCTATTGACACATTTTCAACTTCAGTGACTTTTTTCTTTTTTTTTCTTTTTTTTTTTTAAATTTTTTGACAGGCAGAGTTAGACAGTGAGAGAGAGAGAGACAGAAAGAAAGGTCTTCCTTTTTCCGTTGGTTCACCAGCCAAGTGGTCGCTATGGTCGGCGTGTTGCAGCTGGCGCACTGTGCTGATCCAAGGCCAGGAGCCAGGTGCTTCCTCCTGGTCTCCAATGCGGGTGCAGGGCCCAAGGACGTGGGCCATCCTCCACTGCCCTCCCAGGCCACAACAGAGAGCTGGACTGGAAGAGGAGCAACCGGAACAGAATCCAGTGCCCCAACCGGGACTAGAACATTGGCTGCGGGTGCCGCAGGTGGAGGATTAGCCTAGTGAACCACGGCACCAGCTTTCAATGACTTTTTTCTTCAGCTATTTTCTCTCTAAGCCTATCAAAGGCATTCTTCGTTTAACTAAATGAACTAGTGTTGTGATTTTTCACATCATCTCTGATTCTTCTCCATCTCTCTGCTTATACTGTGCATCTGCTCTTGCTTATTATTTTTTTCTATTAGATCCCAAATTTCCTGTTTGATCATTTCAACCTCCTTGTCAGGTCTAAGTCTGATTCTGATAATTGCATTGTCTCTTCTGACAGTGTTTTTCCTTCTCATTTGGCATACTTTGTATTTTTGTTGATTTTGTTTGAAGCTATACATAGTGTATTAGGTATTAGAAACCAAAGAAAATAGGCAATTTATGTAAGAATTGATATTACACTGTCTCTCTGTCAAGATGTACATAATGTCTGTGGTAGGTACAGTAGAATCTGTACTGAGAATGAGGCCTCAAATTGCTCTAATACTCTTGAGATTTTTGTTGTTGATTTTTCATCTGCTGTTTGTCTCCCATATTCACCATGAACTTCTCTAAATATTCTTCCTCCAACAGAACAAACTGTCTCACCTCTTTCCGTTATCTGCTGTTGTTACGTCAGAGCCTGTGTGGTGGAAGTTTGTGGGTAGGAAGAGCATTCTGTAACCTTCTGGTTAACCCCAGGTGTTTTAGATTACCTGTGTACTAAGTTAGGGGGCTCCGAAGCAGAAAGAACACTCTCCTCCCAGATGGGACAAGGTTCTGGCAAGTCTTTTCATGAACAGGTGGACTTCATCATGAAGAAGGTCCTGGGCATGTTCCGCAATGATTGCACCAGCCTGCCTTGCCAGAGCTAAGACAACTCCATCTTTCCTATATTTTCACTGTGAAAACCCTGGGAAGATGTTGGAGGTAAAGAACTCGGTGTCCAGGAATTTTTCAGCCTCCAGCTGGTCCACATTTATTTCCCACAATTCTTCAAAATTGCTATAAATCTTTCTAGCAGTCCGCGCTATGCAGCTATCGCTCCAGCTCTGCAGCTCTCCACTGTCCCCCGGAGTGTGCCTGTCGCCCAGATTCAGGGAAGCTTAGTCGCTCTGTGACCTCAGATCTCTACTGAGCTCACGTCAAGTTGATCTTCAGGCTGTCAATTCTTTTTCACACAAAGATGGGAGTAAGACATCAAGCACTTTACATGTCAGAAATAAAACAGGATGACTCGTCCCACTCTTCCTAGACCTCAGTCTCTCTCTATGAGAAGGGCCAGAAGACTACCACAGGCCATTTTGTTGGTTTTTGTCTCTTACTCCTTAACAGTATAGTGTCTTAGAACTGAGTTGTTAATCTGGATTTAAGAACTGAACCATCCCCTGCCCCCAACTCTGCAATGTTTAGATGGTTTGCTGCTGTCATTCTGATTACAGTGTTTGATATTGAATTTTCAGTGTAGCCTTTCTACTTTCATTTTTAAATTCAAAAACATGTGAATTTTTATGGCTGCAGGGCTTCCAAATGTTTTATGGTTTTAGTCTTATAATTTATTTTAAGTTTATAGAACAAGATTGATGAAATGTCTTGTAGTTGGGAGCTAATATTGCTAAGCTTTTCCTAATGCTAATTGTTAATGATTTCAGTGATCTGTCCAGATTTCGAGAGAGGACCCAGGGCACACATGATAGAAGAGGGGAAGAAACATGTATTGAGTGTTAGACTGTGAATGAGGATGCAGGTTCTACCTGGCCATTGGGATTTCATGAGGTAGAGAACAAAGACTGTAGGCAGCATTGGGCTCAAGCTGGGACTGACAGGCAAGGAGGGCAGTGTGTATGCGAACACCCAACCTAACCACTCAGGTTCCCACAGGGAGACCTTGGGAACCAGGGTGCAGCTGCATGTTCTCTGCCCCATTCGGGAGGCAACAACACCGTATTGATTCGTGTTGATGATTTAGATGTGGTGGTCATCTTGTACAAACAGAATGCTCAGCAACAAATAGTCTAAATTCCTGTCTTTCAGCCACTGGTAAAACCAGCTTCTCAGCTGGTGAACTCTTTGGGATCTTTGGGAAACTGCAGACCCTGTGGCTGAGAGCTGATGCCTATAGGAAGCTCCATGCGACCACTCTCCTCCCGTGGGGCAAAAGCAGCCCTTAGGTCTGGTAGCATAGCAACCAAGTCTGGTTGAGTCTTAATTACTGCTTCACCTCACCTATGAAAGTTTGTCGCTCTCAGATGACCACCAGGGGTCCATGCTGAACCTCGGAGGACATGAGCCTTCACTTTCCCAGCATCCATTGCATGTGGTCACTTCATTGCCCTAGATTTTGCAGTGGAGCTGGTGATGCCTGGACAGGGAGGGCCCAGAGCCTGCTCTTTCCTGGTGGGTGGACCATGGTGGATGCTGGGCAGGTAGACATCCTGGAATAGCAGTGGCAGGGCCGCTGGAGGCAGGAGCTAGCCGAGGCACTGTGCAGGAACAGCAGTCTTACCTCATCACTGTTGCCTGGGCAGTGACTAAATGACACCAGCGTGGTACCACTTCTGCCCGGTCATCTCAGTCTGGTTCTCGTGGTGAGTCATCAGCACATCTGACACAACTGTGAGACAAGAAGGGAGATCCACACGGAGCTCACATGTTCTCAGCAACATAGAAGGAGGACTCGGGTCTACAGAGTCTTAACCACCCAGGGATCCTTTACTTCCCCAGTCTGTTTTTAATGACAGCAAGGCTTTTCCTTCACACTTCTTGTCAAAATTTTACTCATCTTTCAGATGTGGGTTGGTTTTCATAGTGAGTCGGAGAGAACTCCCGAAGAACTTTAATCCCCTGGGAATAATTCAGTTATAATTAAACAAATAAAACATTTTGTTCCAAGTGTATACTGACATGGCTATATTTTGTCCTTGATAAAGTTATAAAGCAAAATGAAGATAAATAGCCTGAGATATATTATAATAGATAATAAACCAGTAAAATGTCTCATAATTCATCATAGCAAAACAGAATGTCAACTTTTGAACCTAATTTAAAAATAGACAATCCTTTTACACATTTTTGTTAAAGAAAAGATAGTGAATTTAAAGAAAATTCTATTTAATATAGAAAAATATATTATACTAACATTAAATTAAAATTAGAATTATTTTTGAAATAAAATTATTCTACACAAAACAAAATTTGAAATTAATGTAAAGTCACAAAAAGAGCAAACATTCTTTTAGAAGTTACTAGGGATAGACATGTGGCCTAGCAGTTAAGATGCCCACACTGAAGTTCCCAGGTTCATTTCCCAGCTCTGGCTCCCAGTTCCTGCTTCTTTCTGATGTGTGCCCTGGGGGCAGCAGTGATGGCTCAAGGAGTTGGGTTCCTACCACCTATGTGGAAGACCTGGAGTGAGTTCCTAACATCAACCCCAGTCCGGACCTTACTTCTGCAGGCATTTGGAGAGTGAACCAGTAGATGGAAGCATTATCTTTCTCTCTCATAAAATATATATATTTTAAAGAAAAACTTATCAGAGAAACCCCATCTAATAGAAGGAAAATGGCACTATTTCCTTCTGAGGCAGCCAGGGGATGTTACTAGAACTGGCCGGCATACCTCTCTAGGTAGGGCACTGGTGCCATGGGTAAGTACCCCATACACCACCTGACCCCTGAAGTCTCTTTTCACAGTCATTGTAGGAATCATCCTTGCAGAATAGAGCACAGAATTAGGAAGAGTTATTTGTATAACACATGGAGGTGGTATGAGGGGAAGGGGCACCAGCAATCAGTGAGAGGAAAGAATAGGTTCTGTTCACCACCCCCAGCCCCAGTTCAATGTTACATATTCTCACTGGTTGAGCGACAGGGCAAGTCAGAGCTCTAGCTCAGGGGATGGGACTGCTCCAGCAATGATGGCCAGACTCAGCCAATGGATGAGAATCGTGCCTATAACTCGTTCTTCACCTAAAAGGATGCCCACATACGACAGAGGCAGAAAATGAACAGAGCTGTGGGACATCCTCAGTGGGGGAAATACAGTGCCTGTGTAGACATCTATTCTCTGGTGAACACAAGGAGATATCAGTAATTTTGGGACATATGAGACAAGACAATGCAGAACAAGGCGAAGCCAATAGCTTTCTCATTACAGAAGACAAAAGTACATCTTCAAAAATAATTTAGCCCAAAGCACTATAAAACCATGTCAGGGAGCTATTTGTCCTCCTTGATAAAGAACAAGAAAAACACTCCCTTGGAGTAAGAATTTGAGACTATAAAGAAGGAATTACTTCAGACGAACAAGGAGTGCGGCACAATGAATGAAAATCAGATGACAGGCAGCGACTGAGAGCTCAGGCTAACAGGGCCTAGGTGAGAAATGGGTTCCATGGAGGCAGAAGAATCAAAGAGCAAGATACAAATTCTCACTGGAGATAGACTATGCAGAGATTTGATGTAAAAAATTATGGCCTTGAATAGGTCGAAAACTTGAAAATTCCTCTAAGAAAGCAGAGGAAAATCAAGATGGTGAGTGAAGACAACAGAAATCCAAATTATTAAAATTTCTGAAAAACCCCAATGAATACAGTGAAGATGAATGAAGTTGGATATAACTCATGGAAGAGTAGGCTAAAAAAACTTGAGGAGTGTTCTACGATATTTTGCATGACAATTTTGATTTTCTATCTTTACTTCTAGCATTTTTGAAAGTGTTCTAAAGTGTTATTTAAAATTTATGATATTTTCAAAATTCTATGGAACTAGAAGAAAATTTTTCTAATTTTTAATATAATATCCTTTTTTCTTAGGAAGTTGTGACACTGAGGTAGTGATTTGTGCTGCTCAGCCACCTGTTCTGCACTCAAATACAGCCTGTGACTTTAGGTGGTCTGTGCCCTCCCTGAGGACACAGGAGACGGAACCTGAAAGACCAGGGTCCCCACTGCTGAAGCCCCACTCTCCTGGCTTAGAATCATAACTAAGCGCCCGTGAAAAGCAGAGGAGCTGCTGATGTGTGATGACACCACTGGAGAATGAGCTGTGTGGAAGCACATCGCTTCATGAACATAATTCATCCTGCCTACTATGCACATTTAGAAAACAAAACAAACAGGAGACCCTCAAAGGAAAATATGTAATCCCGTCTCCCCAGAATAAGCCTCATGAATATTACAGTGTGTTTATTTTGTTATCTTCATTTGCATGGCTGTGTGAGTTTAGCTATGAATTACAACATGGTAACAGCCTTTTGTTTGCAGATACATATTCTCCAGCTCCACGGTATTAATATCTGTGCAGCGCCTCATCACACTGGTATAAATCACTTTGCTCAAACCGGATTCTGTCTCTGTTGACAATGGTTTGGGGGCCTGGTAGGAAGGCACGCTCCTGTCCCTGCAGTGCCCTGAGGGTGAGCAGAGAGCCCTGTCCCTGCGAGGGAAAGTGCTGCCCAGCCTTGCTGCCCTGCTCCTCTGCTGCCTGCCTACACCTGGCCATGGTTTCCTCACAGTGTAGCTCTCATGGCTTACCCCAGGGACTTCAAGGTGGGGTTCCTCTGCCCTGTCACTGGTGCTCCTCTGATTCCAACCAAGTCCTTGGTCCCCTGGCTGCAACACAGGGGCGCAGGGTTCTCCTCCACCTCAGAACAAAGGCTACAGTGACTCCTGATCCCACCCAGGCCCCCACCTGATGCCACTCCCCGAAGTTACTGCAGGACACGTGATCTCTCCCTAGATGCTCAGAGGGGATTTTGTCAATGGCGCTCTGCACCTGTCTCTGCTGAAGACCACAGAGGGCGTTCACCGCGACATGGCCTCCTCCATCCTGCGCCTCCCTGCTGCCCTCCCACCCACACCACCGTCTGCTGCAGTTCCTTTCCTCTCCTGGAGTTTGTTCCAGCAGGTGGGATTTGAGGAGAAAGCAAGTGGCTTATTAATAACTCAGGAGAGCAAGTAACTGTAAAACTTGCTCTTAATCTGTACTTTATACCTGGTGTGTATGTGTGTGGGTGCAAACTGTTGAAATCTCTACTTAGTATAGAGTTGGTCTTCTGTATATAAAGTTAATTAAAAATGAACCTTAATGAAGAATGGGATGGGAAAGGGAGTAGGAGGTGGGATGGGAGTGGGGGTGGGAGGGTGGGAATGGGGAGAAGAACCACTATATTCCTAAAAGCTGGATATATGAAATTTGTATTCATTAAATAAAAGCCTTCCGAAACATAAGTCAGGAGAATATCTTATGCATTACACATGAGATTCTTACTCAAATAAAATAATTAAGAATATTATGAATGTTTTTGAGCCTTCCCTTGCCTTCCTTCAATGCTCTCTGCAGTCAGTTCAGCACCTGGACGAGCTTCTCCACATACTCCTGTATCTGGGCCTGCTGCTCACCACAGATTCTCAGGTCTCCCATTGGATGGTGCTTGGAAAAACAGAACAACCACTCCCACACACAAATTAAATACAGTAGCTCTCCAAATCCATGTGGATTCAGTCAACCAGGGAGCAGAAATGGAGTTTGGCCTCTAAAGACTGTCCACACTAAACTCCTCTCTCATCACTGTTCCCTAAACAACTCAGTGCAACAAATACTTATGTAAGATTTACACTGTCGTAGGTATTATAAATATTCTAGAGACAATTTAAGGCCTAGAGAAGGTGTTCTTAGGTCCTGTGCAAATACTCTGCTGTTTCATACAAAGGACTTGAGCATCCAGAGATTCAGGTTCTGTGAGGGTCCTGGGACCATCCCTCATGGACACTGAGACTACTTTACAGTAAAAGGCGGAAACTCAGCAGAGGACCCAGCCAAAAACATGAGAAGAGATTTGTTATGTGACCTTCAGTGTTTATGGGGTATTTCTACTGGTTCTGGTTTCCCTGATAAGAGCTAGAAGCTTTTAGATCTCACTAAGATAAAATCAAATCTGCAAAACTGATGTGTATTCTTCCTCCTAAAAGATGAGCAGTGAGGGGCTGGCACTGTGGCATAGCAGGTAAGGCTGCCGTCTGTGGTGCCAGCATCCCACATGGGTGCCAGTTCAAGTCCCCGCTGCTCCACTTCCAATCCAGCTCTCTGATATGGCCTAAGAAAGCAAGAGAAGATGGTCCAATTCCATGGGCCCCTGCACCTGCAGGGGAGACCCAGAAGAAGCTCCTGGCTCCTGGCTTCAGATCAGCGCGGCTCCAGCTGTTGGACCATTTGGGGGTTGAATCAGCAGATGGAAGACCTCTCTCCCTCTTTCTCTTTCTCTCTCTCTCTCTCTCTCTCTGCCTCTGCTTCTGCCTCTCTCTCTAATTCTGCCTTTCAAATAAAATAAATCAATCTTAAAAAAAAGATGATCAGTGAGGCCACCCATGGTAAAACACAATATCCTGGCACCAAGCCTCACATGCATCTTTGGACACTTCTCTTCAATACTTTCCAATGAATTTAAAAGTGAAGTTTGCAGGCTGGTGTTGTGGCACAGCATGCCCTGGCTGTTCCACTTTCAGTCTGGCTCCCTGCTCATACATCTGGGACGCAGCAGAAGATGACCCAAGTTCCTGGGCCCCTGTCACCTATGCAGGAGGCCAGAATGAACTTCCAGGCTCCTGGCTTTGGCCTGGCCCAGCCTGGCCTTTGCAGCCATTTGGGGGACCAGTAGATGGGAGATATCTCTCTCTCCTCTCTTTCTCCCCCTACCTTTCAAGTACAATGAATACATCCTTTTTAAAAAGTAAAGTTTCAGGTGAGCACTTGGCAAGCAGTTAAGGCACAAGTTGAGAGGCCCTCATTCCATCTCGGAGTGCCTTGGTTCAAGTCCCAGCTCTGGCTGCCAACTCCAGCTTCCTGCTAACGTTCACCCTGTTGTGCAGCAGGTGATGACTCAAGTACTTAGGTCCTTGCCACCCACGTGGGAGACCTGTACAGAGTTCCTGGCTCCTGGCTTTGGACTGGTCTAGTCTCAGCTGTCGTGAACATTCAGAGTGAGCCAGACGATGAAGCATTCCTCTCTCTCTCTCTGCCTTGTTCCCTCCCCTTCAGCCTTTAAAATGAATGAATGCGGCCGGCGCCTCGGTTCACTAGGCTAATCCTCCACCTGCAGCGCCGGCACCCCGGGCTCTAGTCCTGGTCGGGGCACCGTATTCTGTCCTGGTTGCCCCTCTTCCAGTCCAGCTCTCTGCTGTGGTCTGGGAGGGCAGTGCGCCAGCTATGGCGGCCATTTGGGAGGCGAAGCATTGGAAGGAAGACCATTATCTGTCTCTCTCTCTCACTGTCTGGCTCTGCCTGTCAAAAAAAAAAAAAGGAATGAATGAATGAATGAAGAAATAAATAAATAAAAAGTTTTTAAAAAGCTTTAGGTCACCATGTTTGCAGTCTACTCACAGAAACCAGGTGGCAGCATGACTGAAAGTCAAGGGCGCAGTTTAAGCTTCAAAGTGGTGATGAGCGCCGTGAGGCATTCACACTCATGGTGGCTGTCCTCACACTCGCCACTGCCCACACGGGAGACGCACACTCAGGCCTGCCCCAGCCTTGTTGGACTCTTGTCCCCTTCCACATTATCTTCAGCAAATTAGCACTTCAAGTGTGACTTCTCATAAGACAAAAGGTCGCCACAATGCTCAACTTAGTAGTTCCTGTGTCTTTACTGCATGAACAGTTGTTTCTATGAATATTTCCTTTTATATATTGATAACAAAAACCAACGATCTTGGAAGTGAGTGGTTTAAATAATGAGAACATTTGACTTTAATTTTTAATGTGCCTGGTGGCTATTTGCGAATATTCTTCACAAGTAGTAAATTATAGTCAGAGATGTAGGAAAAACCCTATCTGCAGGCATTTTGTTCTTGCTGAGGCTGATGGGAGAAGAGCAAGAATGCAGTTGGGTACACCCGAATCTACTTCCTGGAGGAAGGTTTTCCAGATAGAGAGAAATAATAACAGAAAAGTGAGGGAATCATGGAGCCAAATTTTACCTATTTCAGTATTTTTCCTGATAGAAACTTTAGTGGAGTCAAGAAATTGATCCTTCTATATTCCCTTCATCTGCATCAGATATCTGCAAATGCATCATCCAGCTGACACTACTGACTCTGTGCACGAACACATCAGCCCCCTTCTAGGCTGTCACCTCCATTACAGAAAGTCGAAGACCAGAGGGCAATCAAGTCGCTGTTCTTGCTGAGATCCCATGAGTCAGGGCACCTGGGGGCAAAGCCAGGGCTACCAGCTGGACCCACGTTGCCAATCCACAGCTCCTCTGCTGCATCGGCTTGGAAACGCCAACTTCACTGCCCTTTGCCTAGAAGACATTTAGATTTAACTGGTGATATGGGGGGGGGGGCTAGAGTGAAATCTTACTTTACTTATGAAAATTAATCTAACAAATTGTAGAATTATATGAAGAGCTAATATATTCCACATTAAGTAGCTACTGAATGATTTCCAAATATTACTAAGAATAAGCTAAATAAATATTTTAAAATGTGATCAATTCCTAAACTTCAGCATGATCAGCATTTCCATATCGTTATTTTTTTTTAAAGACTTATTTATTTATTTGAAAGATTACACAGAGAGAGAAAGAGAGGCAGAGAGAGAGAGGTCTTCCATCCACTGGTTCACTCCCCAATTGGCTGCAACAGCTGGAACTGTGCCGAACCAAAGCCAGGAACCAGGAATTTCTGCAGAGTCTCCCATGCGGGTGCAGGGGACCCAGGACTTAAGCCATCTCCTGCTGCTTTCCCAGGCCATAGCAGAGAGTTGGATCAGAAGTGGAGCAGCTGGGACTTGAACCAGTGCCCATAAGGGATGCTGGCACTGCAGGCAGCTGCTTTGGCCACTACACCACAGTGCTCGTCCCCATTTGCATATCTTTGAATGTATTATTCAATGTTAAGGAAACTGAAGGGTTTTTCATGCTGTTATAAACAGTAAGAAAAGAAAGCTAACAGGACAAAAGGAAACAGGTCATGCTGCCTCTGGGATGAACAAAAGCAGCTGAGTCACTGAATGCTGTTCCGGTTAGCACCTGCTGCACCCAAGAGCATCTCTGTCAGTGTGAGTCAGCTCCTTAAGGAGGAATGCTCTGACACTGAAGTCACAGCTACTCCCTTACTCCTGGAACTCTGGTGCCAGTGACTTCTGTGCTAATCTGGATGACCTCTTGGGCTCCCTCTTGAGGATGGTTGCATCTGTGTTCCCAGATGGGAAGAAGGAGAGAAAGTAAGCCTCCTGCTCTGGCCTGCACTAATTCCACATCTACAGATCCAGCACAGAACACCTGGATTCTTTAAGCCTCAAGGCCTGGAGAGCCAACGAACTCGAAGGCAGTGTGTCCCAACATTCACAGAGTGGATGCTCTCCAAAGATTCTGGGGCTTGCTGTTTTGTGACACGTGTATTCAGTTCCCATGATACCAGACAAATGTTGTGTTATGACTTAGCTACAGCTGTGAGAAAAAAAATAACCTGGATATTTTCAGTGAAAGTTCCATATTCATCTCATTCTCCTGTTCAGAATATACAAAAAACAACATCTCAGTGGTATTCATAATTGAAAATGGTTAGTGGGGGCCGGCGCCGGCACTGTGGCATAAAGCCACTGCCTATAGTGCTGGCATCTCATATGGGCACTGGTTCGAGTCCCGGCTGCTCCACTTCTGATTCAGCTCTCTGCTATGGCCTGGGAAAGCAGCAGAAGGTGGCCCAAGTCCTTGGGCCCCTGCACCCACCTGGGAGACCCAAAGAAGTTCCTGGCTCCTGGCTTCGGATCTGTGCAGCTCTGGCCATTGCAGCCAACTGGGGAATGAACCAGCAGCAGATGGGAGATCTCTCTCTCTCTCTCTCTCTCTCTCTCTCTCTCTCTCCTTCTCTTTCTCTCTCTGTGTAACTCTTTCAAATAAATAAATGAATCTTTAAAAAATGGTTAGCTAAGCAAATGAATATATTATGACTATGCTAAAGTAGCTGGTAATGTCTTAACAGAAACGGAACCAAAAGTACTCAGGCTCTGATATGTAAATTTGGTAACTTTTCCTATACAAATATTAAAGAAGGGGTTAATAAAATGAAAACTAAGTCTCTTTAACCACAACCTGTCTTCAAAATGAAATTACCAAGATAGAAACACAAAGCAGTTTTCTGAACTTTCCTCTTTTAAATATGCATATATGCAAAACTGTGCGGAAGAACAGATGGAAAAATAATTGAACATACATGACAGGGAGTTGATTACCATGTATATTACATCTGGATGCATAACAGATCAATGAGGAAAAATTAATACCACCATTAAAACTTTAACTGGGCACAAATGTAAATTCACCAAAAAATCACTTATCCTATAGAAAATATCAAATCTTCTAAAAAAATTCTGAACTCACAAGAACCATATATTTTAAGCATATCAAATACAGAAGATAAAAATAGTTCAGATTAATTTAAAAGTGTATCTTTGATTCTAGTAAGGAATGCGCAGAGTAGGATATTAGTTTTGCTATAAATCCTTATAGTCTTTACAGCAGTAATGTTTGTAAATCAATTCAGAATCCTCTGACATGTTCATCTATTTCATCAGGCAATTGTACTTATTTAATAACAAATACTACAAATTTCATCAAATAAATTAATGGAAGTGTTTCTTACTTTTTTATGGTAGAAATGTATTAAAATCTAAATAATGAGTAAAAATAGATTAAACTCTTCTTACAAAGTTTATGATTATCAGAAAATATGCATGCTACATTGTGAATAAAATGGGTTTTAAGTACCATATATTCTTCCTGATCTCTGGTAACTAATAGAGTATGTAAAAGTTAATCTAGGGCCGGCACCGTGGCTCACTAGGCTAATCCTCCACCTTGCGACGCCGGCACACCGGGTTCTAGTCCCGGTCGGGGCACCGGATTCTGTCCCGGTTGCCCCTCTTCCAGGCCAGCTCTCTGCTGTGGCCTGGGAGTGCAGTGGAGGATGGCCCAAGCCCTTGGGCCCTGCACCCCATGGGAGACCAGGAGAAGCACCTGGCTCCTGCCATCGGATCAGCGCAGTGCGCCGGCCTCAGCGCGCCAGCGGCAGCCATTGGAGGGTGAACCAATGGCAAAGGAAGACCTTTCTCTTTGTCTCTCTCTCTGTCCACTCTTCCTGTCAAAAAAAAGAAGTTAATCTATAGAGTGAAATTGACACTTTGAAATGCAATGACTTTGAACAGCCCTTGTCTCAACTGCTGAGGAACATTTTTTTCATACAATTTGTTGAACTCTTTACTGATATAGGGTTGATCTTATGTGCATAAAGTTAACTGAAAATAGATCTTAGTGAAATACAAGAATAGGAATAGCAGAGGGAGGAGGAAGAAGGGTGAGAGTGTGGGTCAGAGGGTGGGTTATGGGAAGAATTACTATGTTACTAAATTTGTATTTATAAAATGCAGGAAGTTTGTATACTTTAAATAAAAGTTAAAAAGTAAAAAATAAATAAATAAAAGTGGCATATAAATCCCACTCACTACATTTTTACTTCATGTTTCAGGGCTGTGTTATTAGATGCATATCATTTCATGATTGTACAGTATGTTTATATAATTTAGGTCAATAGTACAAATTGGAGGCATTCTAAGCAAGGTCATCTGAGAAGAAAGACTGGATGAGAGTCATTCAGATGTATTATGCTCAGTTCACTAATCTCACATGACATCTAAGAATAATAAGGCAAGGATGTAGTGAAAATGAAAATGAGGATTAGAATGAGAGTGTTTGGGTTAGGCCTAACCCTCACACTAGCATCTCAGGTGACTCTTAGTCTTAACAAGACAAAAGAAAAAAAAAAAATAAATGAAATTTGTTGTGCTACTTGGCTTGCAGGTAGATCTTAACAAAATGTAGTGTTATGTATTTCTGTTAGGCCATCACAAAACACACCAAACATCAGAGTAAGGGAAAGGGTTTACTGCGGAAAAGCCAGCAGATGGGAGGGAAGGGGCCAAGAGGGAGAAGGTAAGAGAGAAAGAGGAGAGAGGAGAGGACAGAGGGGAGTGAGAGAGGAAAAGAGGAGGCTAGAGAGAGTGAGCAGGAGAGAAGAGAGAAGCCAAGAGAGCCACGTGTTCAGGAACAGGCCCTTGTAAAACTTTGCCGGAGGGCGGGCAGGGAAGCAGGAATAGCCAATCCCATTAGGTTGGGGGTGGAGCTTGGCACCAGTGGTCAGGCCATGTGGCTATCTGGCTTTCAGCAATGGCAGCAGGAGCCGGGGCATAGGCTGTAAATCAAGGTGCAGATCACGCCATAGATAAAACTGTGCCATTTTCCTAATACTAAGTATCTTTTCCAGACATTTATGCAGAATTTGAAGGCATCTTCTGTAACTCTCATAGTCCACTGAAGTATGAAATATTGCTGTTAAAGATGGGACAAGTGTTAGCAGAGACTCTACAATGTGTGAAATTCATACCTCACTTCTTAGGAGACGTTATAGGTCTGTGTTTTGGAAATAGGGGAGACCTAACTACGTAAAGCTACTTCCTCCACAGATATTTTCCTGGTGAGGACTCCACCATCACTCAGTGTCTCTTGCAAACTAAATGCTTGTCCAAGTTAAAAGCATATATTTGTCTAGTTTAGTAAAAATAGGCATAAGACAGTGATTTATATGATAAATGGTCTTCTGAAGCATCAAATATCAGGTCTGTATATTTACACTTGTTACTGCCAACCCGTACCTGAGTTATGATGGAAGCTCAACCAAAAATAAAATTTTAATACCAGAGCATTTCAGGCTTTCTTGATATGGTTCTTTAGATACTGTAATATTAGCAAGGCAATTTTAACCAAGGAATTCTTTTAAGTTTTAGTCTTCTTTAGTGAAATTACTCTACTAGAGAGTAGTTTCCCAGAAGTCGACGTCATTTATGAAACCTTCCTAACATGCCACTGAAGGTGAATGTGACCTTCCCTCTCGTGAGTTCCATGATGCATTTTCTTCCTCCAGTTATGAGGCTTATTCCTGTTCTACTGTGAACCATGTCAGTCTCACCCTGCTTGTCTCATGGATATTTTCCTTTGTTCTTATCATCATCTACTACAATCACTAAAGCTCTAGTCCTTTGAAAGCAGGAAGCTTATCTCATGTGTGCCCTTGATCTAGAAGCAGAAATACTTGTGCAGTAGTCAATGGATGTTTTCTAAAGTTGGCAATACATGCTTAGATTCAAAAAGTATGTTTGCCCAACTTGAAGTAAGTGTGGATAAGTTACAGACTCATTCAAAGTCTGTAACCTGGATTTCAGAAGTACTTTAGATTCATACAATAAATACCTAAAAAGGGTTACAAGTGCAACAGAAAATTTTATGTAGTTTCATTTTCAGAGACCAGAGAATTGTTCTCCTACATTTGAAACTCTAGATTTTTACAATTCTGCAGCTGGAATTACAGGTGAGACTAAAACTACTATTAGATGTACAGGCAAGGATCCCATTTTAAAAATTGTTTCATTTTGTCCCAATAAAAGAGATTCTAGATACTCCAAGTGAAATAGCTTGTATTTTTATAAGATACAAACTTTATGCCATACGACTGACGTGGGATTTGAAGATATTGTCTAAATATAATTTAAGTATTTTAAAATAACATTTTTCTTGGTGCAGTCTTATCCATGGCGCAATCTACACCCTGACACCATCCTATGCCTCGGCTCCCGCCGCCATTGTGGGAAGCCAGGTGGCCACATGGCCCAACCAACCATGTCAAGCTCCACCCCCATACTAATGGGATTCACTGCTCCTACTTCCCTGCCCACCCCCCACCCCACCCCTCCACAAAGTTTTAAGAGGACCTGTTCCTGAACACGTGGCTTGCTCTCTCTCTTTCTCTGTCGCCTGACCTCTGTCTCTGTCTCTCTTATGCTTGCCTTCTCTCTTTGTCCTTCTTTGCCTCTTCCCTCTGGTCTGCTGGGTTTTCTCCAATAAACCCTTTCCCTTAAAAAAATATGTTTTTCTGATAAAAATCTTAGAAGTAAATATTCTACAATATTTGGAGTGTGTTGAAGTTAATTTTGGTATAATAATATGCAGATACCACTTACCTCAGGTTTAATAATGACAAATAGAGGGCACAATGAAATAATAATGGAAATAAAGACTATGTTCTTAAATTGTTAAATAAAATATAGGCTACAGCAACTCTGATATCGAGTGCATCTGTGTGTGTGTGACTGCATCTTTGAAAGGAAATGTGACACAATATTCGCAATATACTTTTGAGTGTAAGAATCGATGATGGGCTGGCATTGTGGCTCACTTGGCTAATCCTCCACCTGTGGCACCAGAACCTCAGGTTCTAGTCCCGGTTGGGGCGCCGGGTACTAGTTCCGGTTGCTCCTCTTCCAGCCCAGCTCTCTGCTGTGGCCCGGGATGGCAGTGGAGGATGCCACTGCACCCACATGGGAGACCAGGAGGAAGCACCTGGTTCCTGGCTTCAGATCGGCATAGCTCCGGCTGTGGCGGCCATTTGTGGCATGAACCAATGGAAGGGAGAGCTTTCTGTCTCTCTTTCTCTCTCACTGTCTATAACTCTCTCTGTCTCTCTCTCTCACTGTCTAACTCTGCCTGGCAAAAAATAAAAATAAAAAAGAATAATTGATGAATGTTTCTTCTTAATAGTTTCCATATGTTCTAAAATAACTCCTCTTATCCAAAATACTCTTGTAAAACATTTAGAGCATGTATATATATATATATATATATATATATATATAGGTGTGTGTGTGTGTGTGTGTGTTTCTAATTTATTAGAGCAGTCATATCAAGCTACTGAAATTTCTTATCTGTGAGGTAATGTACGGTTTTCAAAATTTGGTTGAATTGCAGACATAAAGGGAGGCACCTTTAACTAACAATTCTTCCTATCATAAGTACCCTAGGAATCTTATTACTGCAAACAAACTTCAGCTTCAGCCACTATAACAAATAAATCAGCAGCAACAAATAAACCAACCTTTTATTTTGACTCATGAATACCTGTACCTATCATCATTAGGTATTATGAAAGTGTGCTTTCTACAAATTGCAAAATTAGTCTTGCAATGACTCTTCCCCAAAAACAAATGGCTTTGCATGAACATCAGAATTAGTATGTGAATCTAACTCTAATCACAGAATGAATTTTTAAATTATCAATCTGTTAATATAAAATTGAATAAACATATGTGAATCTAACTCTAATCACAGAATGAATTTTTAAATTATCAATCTGTTAATATAAAATTGAATAAACATGGAGTCATTTAAGAAATACTACTAAGTCTGAGAACAAACTAGCTTTTAGAATGGTATTTTTCAATTTCATGATATTTTGCACCCTGGGATAGATGTTCCTCAACTTACAATGGGGTTACTTCCCCAAAAATTCATTGCAGATTGAAAATACCCTAAGTTGGAAATACTTTTAACACAACCTACTTATAGAACAACATGGTTTAGCAGCACAGTGCACTGTAAAGTATGACTTGTTTTCTCTCATGATCTAGGGGCTGAACTGCACTTGCTGTGGCTGCCTGCAATGAAATAGAGCTGTGCTGTACGCTGCTGGCCTGGGAAGAGGTAAAAAAATCAACGTATGGATTCTACTGAATGCATTTCACTTTCACATCACCATAAAGTAAGTAAATAAATAAATAAAAACTTGAAATGTCTGAGAACATCTGTAAATGCACAACTGTAGAAAGATTTCATTTTGAAATTGCAAGAATTGGCTCAAATTGTTTGCTTTAACTCAATAGCTTAATGTTTCATTATCATTATTTCTGAGGAGAGGAATTCACTTTTATATAATGATATAGCTGGCTGAGGCTAGTACAAAATACAGTGTCTTTGAGTAGGGTTTCTAATCATGCTTCCTAATGTCAAATTTTAACTCTGCCACTTACTTACTATGCCTACTCTTTTAAAAATATGGGTTTAGGGGCCGGCGCTGTGACACAGTAGCTTAATCCTCCACCTGTAGCACCAGTATCCCATATGGGTGTCAGTTCTAGTCCAGGCTGCTCCTCTTCTTATCCAGCTCTCTACTGAGGCCTGGGAAAGCAGTGGAAGATGGGTCCCTGCATCCTCATGGGAGACCTGAGGAAGCTCCTGGCTCCTGGCTCAGCTCCGGCCATTGTGGTCATCTGGGGAGTGAATCAGCAGATGGAAGACCTTTCTCTCTGTCTCTCTCTCTCTCTCTCTCCCACTGTCTGTAACTTTACCTCTCAAATAAATAAATAAGATCTTTAACAAAAATTAAAGATTAGTTTATTGAGAAGGAACACCTAGCTTAGCATTTAAGACATCTGTGTCCCTCATCAGAGTACCTGGGTTTGATTCTTGGCTCCAGCTTCCTATTCCAGGATCTTGCAACCAGAGCCTAGCAGCGGTAATGGTTCAAGTATTTGGATTCCTGCCAGCCACATAGGAGATTCAGATTGAATTCTAAGCTCCAAGCTTTGGCCCTGGCCCAATTTCAATGGTTGCAGGCATCTGGGGAGTGAATCAGTGGATGAGAGTCTCTCTTCTCTCTCCCTTTGCTTGCTCATTCTCACTCTTTCTATAACCTCCCACCTTTCACACAAACAAAAAATTTGGATTAATAACAATAACCACTTTGTATTTTCTTTAAATTGACAACATATTTATAAAATTCTTATCAGAAGTATAGACATGTAATATAATTTAATAACTATCAGCTCTAAAAGTATGCACCAAGAGGGCAACTTTGAAGGTGTCACATAGGTCCATCTCAGGTTACCCTCCAGATTCTGGGGCTCAGAAAAATAGAGGTGAAAATGCTGATACTCTGTCCACTATTATTGCCATTAGCAATAAAGTCCTTTCTCCCAAATCCCAGGGATCTCCTGTCTTCTTACACAATCCATGAAACTAAGTTTTCAGCTTGCACATTACATGAAAGTCCAACCCCTTTAGAGTTCCTGCTATATTTGGCTTATAGCAATAAAAATGTATTACTTGACAACAATCCACTCTAACACATCTCCTTTTATCTTAAAATCAACACACTGATCTCACAACAAGTACCTACTCCTCCCATCATGCCCTATAGGATCATTTTTTTATATTAGAGCCCTTATCTAATCCTGGTTCTCCACGGGATTTCAATTATCTCCAGAGGATATCTAGTTTAAAAAGCAGAAAATATATATCTTTGCTATAAATCAAAAATATTTTATTAAATTAGAAACATTTCAATTTGAGTAATTTCATGAAACATGATGCTCTCATTTTAAATCATTTTACCAGAAATCTTAGAATCTCATCATACAAAAAAATGCTTTCTTCCAGAGAAACCAAAGGGCAATTTTGTTTGAAATTATGGGAAACAAAACCACAAAGAAAACAAAACGTAGATGCTGTGTTTGGGTAATGCATCCTTGCAATGTGAGATTGAATATAATAAGACAACCAACCATTCGCCCACAAAAATTAGTTCAGGGGCCCCAGAATTTAAACAAACAATTCTGAACAACATGTTCCTCCAAATAATTATCTGTTTTCTACCCCCTCCTTACTCAAAACAATCACTATTTGTATCAAACCACAGAATCTGGAGTTTGGCGATTCAGAGATTTCCAATACCGTGGCAAAAATTAAAACTTCAATGACTAAGTCAGCCCACAGAGTTCTTCAGTGTGAGTTAGAGGCAGCAACTAATCATAACATTAGTTGTTATTAGTATTTTCCTTATGGAAAATCCCAAGCCTCTCCCTGACTCTTTAATGTGTATTTTTAGCATATCTCTAACTGGAGGCTGCACATAGAAGTAGTGTGCATACAATAGAACATTCTAAACCAGGAATATCCAAGTTACTTATTGATGCATGAGGCAAAATGAATAAATCTTACAAATATCATAGTGAGCAAAATTATGAAGTCACACAACCAGTGATTCTACACCATGTTTTTTCATTTGTATGAAGTTTTTTTTTTTTTTTTAAAAAAAAGCAAATTTGGTGCGGCTCCTGTGGTGTAGCAGGTAAAGCCACCGCCTGCAGCACTGGCATCCCATATGGGCACCGGTTCGAGACCCAGCTGTTCCACTTCTGATCCAGTTTTCTGCTATGGCCTGGGAAAGCAGTAGAAGATGGACAAAGTCCTGCACTCATGTGAGGGACCCGGAAGATGCTCCAGATTCCTGGCTTTGGATCAATGCAGTTCTGGCCATTGCAACCATTTGGAGAGTGAATCATCAGATGGAAGGCCTCTCTCTCTCTCTCTCTTTCTGACTCTGCTTCTCTATAGTTCTGCCTTTTAAATAAATAAATAAATCTTTTAAAAAAATAAGCAAATCTCTTTGTATACACAGGCAATGCCACGGCTGAGGAAGAACTTCTAAGATTAATCCCATTCATAACAGCTACAAAAACAATCAAATACATTGGAATAAACTTAACCAAAGATGTCAAAGATCTCTACAATGAGAATTACAAAGTCTTAAAGAAAGAAATAGAAGAGCATACCAAAAAATGGAAAAATCTTCCATGCTCATGGATTGGAAGAATCAATATCATCAAAATGTCCATTCTCCCAAAAGTGATTTATAGATTCAATGTGATACCAATAAAGATACCAAAGACATTCTCAGATCTGGAAAAAATGATGCTGAAATTCATACGGAAGCACAGGAGACCTCAAATAGCTAAAGCAATCTTGTACAACAAAAACAAAGCCGGAAGCATCACAATACCAGATTTCAGGACATACTACAGGGCAGTTATAATCAAAAAAGCATGGTACTGTTACAAAAAACAGATAGACCAATGGAACAGAATAGAAACACCAGAAATCAATCCAAACATCTACAGCCAACTTATATTTGATCAAGGATCGAAAAACAATCCCTGGAGCAAGGACAGTCTATTCAACAAATGGTGCTGGGAAAATTGGATTTCCATGTGCAGAAGCATGAAGCAAGACCCCTACCTTTCACCTTACACAAAAATCCACTCAACATGGATTAAAGACTTAAATCTATGACCTGACACCATCAAATTATTAGAGAACATTGGAGAAACCCTGCAAGATATAGGCACAGGCAAAAACTTCTTGGAAAAGACTCCAGAAACACAGGCAGTCAAAGCCAAAATTAACATTTGGGATTGCATCAAATTGAGAAGTTTCTGTACTGCAAAAGAAACAACCAGGAAAGTGAAGAGGCAACCAACAGAATGGGAAAAATATTTGCAAATTATGCAACTGATAAAGGATTAATAACCAGAATTGGTTTAATTCTGTAATTAATACACAGTTATTCTTAAGTGTTAAAAATTAACTGAAATGTGATCCCTGTTAAACATAAGAGTGGGAATAAGAGAGGGAAGAGATGTATCATTTGGAGCAAAAAACTTAATATGACTGGTTTAATTCTGTAATTAATACACAGTTATTCTTAAGTGTTAAAAATTAACTGAAATGTGATCCCTGTTAAACATAAGAGTGGGAATAAGAGAGGGAAGAGATGTATCATTTGGGACATGCTCAAGCTGACTTGCCCCAAATGGTAGAGTTAAAAACATACCAGGGGATTCCAATTCAATCCCATCAAGGTGGCATGTACCAATGCCATCTCACTATTCCAAGTGATCAATTTCAGTTCACAATTGATCATAATGAAAGGACTAAGAGTCAAAGGGAGCACATAAACAAGTCTAATACCTGCTAACACTAACCGATGGAATAAATAAAGGGGAGAGTGATCCAACATGGGAAGTGAGATACTCAGCAGACTCATAGAATGGCAGATGTCCTAAATAGCACTCTGGCCTCAGAATCAGCCCTAAAGGCATTCGGATCTGGCTGAAAAGCCCATGAGAGTATTTCAGGCATGGAAAGCCAAGACACTCTGGCAAAAGATCTCTGCGAGTGAGATCCCAGTGGAAAGAACAGGTCTTCAAAGAAGGAGGTACCTTTCTCTGAAGGGAGGAGAGAACCTCCACTTTGACTATGACCTTGTCTAAACAAGATAAGAATCGGAGAACTCAGAGGGCTTCCATAGCCTTGGAAACTCATGACCGGAGCATAGGGAGACTACTGATGCCATAGACAGGAGTGTCAATTGGTAAAGTCAACAACAGGAGTCACTGTGCACTTACTCCTCATGTAGGATCTCTGTCCTTAATGTGCTGTGTATTGAGATTTAATGCTATAACGAGTACTCAAACAATATATTTCACTTTGTGTTTTCATGGGGGTGCAAACTGTTGAAATCTTTACTTAATGTATACTAAACTGATCCTCTGTAAAAAAAAAAAAAAAAAAGAAATTATCAACTCCCAACTTGACTCTCACTGGGATTAAACATGACAATAGGTCTGATCTGATTTCATCATCACTTAAAAAAAATCATCTATTATTTTTCACTTTATGTTTCTGTGTGGGAACAAACTGTTGAAATCCTTACTTAATGTATACTAAGCTGATCTTCTGTATATTAAGATAATCGAAAATGAATCTTGATGTGAATGGAAGGGGAGAGGGAGTGGAAAGGGGAGGGTAGTGGGTGGGAGGGACGGTATGGGGGGGAAGCCATTGTAATCCATAAATCGTACTTTAGAAATTTATATTCATTAAATAAAAGTTAAAAAAAATAACCAGAATCTACAAAGAGATCAAGAAACTCCACAACAACAAAACAAACAACCCACTTAAGAGATGGCCCAAGGACCTCAACAGACATTTTTCAAAAGAGGAAATCCAAATGGCCAACAGACACATGAAAAAATATTCAGGATCACTAGCCATCAGGGAAATGCAAATCAAAACCACAATGAGGTTTCACCTCACCCTGGTTAAAATGGCTCACATACAGAAATCAGCTAACAACAGATGCTGGCAAGGATGTGGAGATGGGACACTAATCCACTGTTGGTGAGAATGCAAACTGGTCAAGCCACTGTGGAAGTCAGTTTGGAGATTGCTCAGAAACCTGAATATAGCCCTACCATACAACCCAGCCACCCCAATTCTTGGAATTTACCCAAAGGAAATTAAATTGGCAAATAAAAGAGCTGTCTGCACCACAATGTTTATTTCAGCTCAATTCACAATAGCTGAGACATGGAGTCAACTTAAGTGCCCATCAACAGAAGATTGGATAAAGAAATTATGAGATATGTACTCTAGAGAATACTATACAGCAGTAAAAAAAAGAAAGAAATCCGGTCATTTGCAACAAAATGGAGAAATCTGGAAAACATCATGCTGAGTGAAATAAACCAGTCCCAAAAGGGACAAATATCATATGTTCTCCCCGTGAGTGAGATCCCAGCAGAAAGAACGGGCCATCAATGAAGAAGGTACCTTTCTCTGAAGGGAAGAGAGAACTTCCACTTTGACTATGGCCTTGTCTAAATAAGGTCGGAGTTTGTGAACTCAAGAGGCTTCCATAGCCTTGGCAGCTCATGACAAGAGCCTCGGGTGATTACTGACGTCATAAATAAGAATGTCAATTGTTAAATCAACAACAGGAGTCTCTGTGCACCTACTCCCCTTGTAGGATCTCTGTCCCTACTGTGTTGTACTATGTGAATTAATGGTAAATCTACTACTCAAACAGTACTTTATACTTTGTGTGGCTTTGTGGGTGCAGTCTGTTGAAATCTTTAGTATATACTAAGTTGATCTTCTGTATATAAAGATAATTGAATATGAATCTTGATGAAGAATGGGATGGGAGAGGGAGTAAGAGATGGGATGATTGCAGGTTGGTGGGAGGTTATGGGTGGAAAAGCTGCTATAATCAAAAAGTTGTACTTTTGAAATTTATATTTATTAAATAAAAGTTGAAAAATTAGGCAAATCTGATTCATAAAAAGGAAGCAGGATACTGGTTATCTTGGGGAGTTAATGATATTTGGTGATGATAAGCGGTACAAAGAGGCTTCCTGGGGTGCTTTTAATTTTTATCCCTGTGTATGCTTACACATATGTGTTCACCTTTTGCAAATTCAGAGTGAAACAGAATTTATGTAATTATTGTATGTATTTTATATTTTGATAAAATAATATTTTAAAGCTTGAAACAGTTGTTCAAAGCCTTTTTTCTGATCTCCTGACTGAGTCCAGCACTGAAAGGCACCCAGCATTATCCAGGACCAAGAGCTTTTCTTATGTCTCCATATTTTTCTCAGTCTCTTCTCAATATTCTCTGTACTCTATGTAACATTTTAGTAAGGAGTTACTATATTTTTCTTTTCCACTACCTGCCCAAATGCCACCTCTTCCACCCATGTTCACATTCAGGGATTGTGTGCTAACCCCTCCTAGCTCCTGTCAAATGGATATGCAATTCTCACCAACATGTCTTCTGATCGATTAATCTTTTCCCGCTTTGTGCGAAGCCAGTATCTGTGCACTCCTCATTCGCACTGTCTGTGGATAACCTTTGTGTCTTGTTTTGTCTGGCACTACAGAAGTCCCACTCCCAAGTGGATGGTGCTGCCTCTCCTTATCCCCTGTTTTATCAACTACCAAAAACACAGCTGACAGTCACCACTAATCCTGCTGAAACTGCCTGCCATGGAGAAATTCACAACTTTACAGGAAATGGTAGCTCTAGGGAATGAAAAGTCCCTCATTATGGACAATTAACTGTTACAAGTTATTTTAACTTATTTCTACATGTTAGATTTTCTGGAATTTATTCCAAAATCACTAGATGCACTCTTCAGGGACATAGAATGGGAAAGCCTTGGCCACAAAGTCCCCTTTTGTACAGCATCGATTTTCTAGAGGTCTTCGAGGTTGTTAAGGTTTATGATACGTGGAATTTAGAACATTTATCTCCTCTCATAATCATGATTTTATATTCCCTTCCCCATATTCCTACTTTTAGACCTTTTATCTATCTGTCCATCAGTATAAAGAAGCTTAGAAAGAAATAAGGAAAATGAATCTCACGGAACTGTGTGGCTGACACAGCCTGGCGCTCTTCTGCAAGTATACACACCAGTTCCCCAGCCCGCCACACAGGATTTTTCTTCACAACACCATGCCCCTGCCAGTTTGTGTGGGAACACCTGAATGGATTGCTTCATCTCAATCCTCATTTCCAGTGGACTCTGCACACCGCAGAATGGTCTGTGAGGACTTGGAACCTCAGCTGGTGATGGGCAGGGGAAGAGCCATGTCCCAGAGACATACACTTGAAGGTACTGAAATACGGTGTGCGTGGCACAGATTTATTACCTAATACTCAGAAACTGCAGATATGGATAAAGGATGTAAAGAGGGAATAGGTAATTCTGTCACTTTTGATAATTCATTTTCACATTTTTTGTATTTGTAACGAGGATGTGCATGCACAGTTCCAAATATCAGATTTAAAACTGCATTTCTGTTAGTGTAGCACTATGAAGCTTATGTGTCTCTGTGTGTGTGTGTATATATATATATACTATTATTATTTTCATAACAATTGTAATGTTTGAGCCACATCCCGAACCCTCACAGGGCAAAGACGCCGTAGTCCGTTGGGCGCAGGTGCGGTTCCAGGACAGTGCAGGCCACGGTCACGGCCACGGTCCCGCAGCCCTGCGGACACGCACACGCACGCACACGCGGTTCGGGCGCCGCGCCAGGTCTCCGGCGTGCCAGGCTCACAGCACCCGTTGGCTCTGTACGTTATTCCTCAGCATTTTGCGTGTGGTCCTTACACCTTACAGGAGGCACGCGGCTTCCTGAGACCGCGGGGAGCGAGTCACCCCCGAGCTCCGGCCCTGGGGTCGCCGCTGGGCAGCCTCCACACGCAGGCTCGGCTTCTGTGATGTTTTCTGTTTCTGTTCTGTTTTCTGAGATCTGTGACAATACGAAAATAGCTCACAGATGGACCACGTGGCCCAGAAATGTACAAACAAGTATGTCATGAGCGCAGAATGGGTGTCCAGTGCTGTTGTGAAATGCACACGCCCATAGATCAGCCACAAGTCAACACCCGCGTCCGTCCCGGGCTGGGCTGCACCGGCTGTCGGTGCACACAGTGGACAACATGGACGCCAGACCAGTCACAACAAGTCACAACCGCGCCAAACCGCGACGCCCTCACGCCTGAGTGACAGCCTCACTCCCAGCGTCTCTGACACCTGAGTGCCCACCTTCCTTGTGGCCTTATAGCCCTCACACCTCAGTCACCGCCTCCCTGCCAGCCTCCTAGCCCTCACTCCTGAGTGACCGCCTCCCTCCCAGCCTCGTAGCCCTCACACCTGAGTGACCACTTCCACCCTGGAGCCGCCCTCACACCTCAGTGCCTCTTTGGCAATGACTCCTTAAAGCCCACCTCCCGACTGCTGCCCAGGAGGTTTCTCACTTTCAATAAATCTCTCTTTGCTCCCTGTCTTTGCCTGCATGGAAATTCTTCTTTCAGGTGAGACAAGAACTGACATCACCTCCATCTTCCCACATCAGTTAGGAAGCCACTTGGAATAGCAGCCGCAGCCCTCATCCCGGGACTGCCTGATTCCATGTCAGATCTGCATCTGATCCAGCTTCCTGCAGATGCACACCCTGGGAGGCAGCAGTAGTGCTCAAGTACTCGGTCAGTGCCACCCACGTGGGAGACAGGGCTTGAGTTCTCTGCACCCATCTTCGACCTGGCCCAAGCTTTTGTGGTTATTTGGGGAGTGAACTAGTGGGTGGAACATTTATTTCTCTGTATGTGTCTCTCAGTTTCTCTCTCCCTGCCTTTCAAATAAAATGGGAAAAAAATGAATAAATAAATAAAGTTTGTTTGCATGTTTATACACAGATTTTCTACTGTGTAGCACATTCCACAGCAGGTTCCAGCCTTCATTGTTCAAGGGTCAACTACATAAGCATTTCTGAAAGCATCCATTATACATGGCCATGGATCCACCAAAAACAGATAGCACTAGAAAATGTTACAGGAAACTGACTCTTACAATTAAATCACTGAATAATTTCTACCTGTAAATAAAAGTATGCATCTCTATTTTAAATTATTTTGTATGTTACTGATGTAGTCTTTATGTTTTTCTCAGTCACCCAACTCAACTTTACAGTACTGTTTTAATTACTTTGTTCTACAGATTGCCCCAGCTTTGAGTATTGGGAGCCACTACTGTTGGCCCCTGTCTCCCATTAGTGTGGAATTTTTTATAGCACATCCTTACTTCATTGCACTAGACAATACCCTGAATCCCTCCTATGTATCTTCTGCCCCAGGCCTGGAAGCAACCATTTCTCCAAGAGGACCTGGTTCCTTTTCTTGAAGGATACAATAACAAGGTCTGGGCCCTAGAAGTGCTCATGGGTGTCACTGCTTCCAGGCTACTCAGGTGACAGAGCAAACTTTGTGTATACTAACCTATGTCTGTATGCATATCTGTAAACGCTTTTGTATGCAACTACCCATATCTATGGAGAGGTAAACCCAAGTTCACCTGGAAATCCCAACACTAACCCACTGTCACTTGGGTCATTCTCACACCCTCTCCCTGTATACCTGTAGCTTTCAACTACATGGAAGAGGTTGAGATGTGAGGTGTTAGACTGCAGAGACCTGGCTCCACCACCTACTACCTTTTTCTTAATTGCCCAATTCTTTCAGAATTGTTAGTTTCTGTCATAGGACAAATGACTTTATCAACTAGAATCCAGTACTATGTGTAATTTCTTTGTTTTTAATCTTACAGACTCTATTAATTTCCAGAGATATCTAGGTCAGCATTCTCTTTTCCTCCCTGCAGTGAGTTGGTTCACACATTTGTAAAACATATAATCATTTTTGAGACGTTCTCTATTGTTTGCAGTCTTCTAAATTACTTTTTTAAAATTTTTCTGTATATTAATGTTACTCTGTCTTGTAAAATTCTATGTATGTTTGACATATAATCAATACCTTATCTTTACCATTATTGTAGAATATTTTCATTGCCCTAAAAATTAGCTATGCTTCACTTATTCAACACCTCTGTATCCAACCCTTGCCAGTCATGAATCTGTCATATAATTGAAATCATAGAACTTGTAGCCATTCAGGCTAGCTTCTATAACTGAATAGTATGCATTTCAGTATCACTTTTGGCATTTTGTAGTTTGATGCCTCATTTTGTTTTATCACTAATATTCCAATGTATGTTATAACATAGTTCATTCACCTTTTGAAGGATAAACTGGCTACTCTCAAGTTTTGGTGAACATAATAAAGCTCCTATAAAATTTTGCATACAGGTTTTAGTGTCAGTACACATTTCAAACTTGTGTGACAAGCATCAGGGAGTACAACTGCTGGATTCTATTGTGGAACTATTTTGCTTTGTATGAAACTGCAGAATTGCAAAGATTTAACTTTAATATTGACTTAGCTATTTTGTCAGAAATAGAATAAAAGGCAATATAAATATTGTATAATTAAAATAGTGCAGTCTGTATAACAAAGTAATAAAACAGTATTATATTACACAAACAAGTTCCCATTGATATAATTGATCAAATAAATGGTAAAGAAAAGGTACACCTTCTATACAGAACAATAGAAATTAAAGGAAATACTGTCACTCAAGAAGGTGGAGCATCATTTTCCTTAAGTGCAGGTTGCGTGTTGTGACTTCTTTCTACTAAGTGTCTATACAAAGGAGAAACATTTTTCAACAAAGAAACCTGACATGCATCCCCTCAGTCAGCTCATCTAAATTAACACCATCAGTAATGAGTTGTATGAATAGAATCTAACTTAATACACATACTAAGAATGACTATATGCCTCTGTGACCTTCCTCCCCAAAACACATAACCCCAGTCTAATAATGAGACAAATGCCAGACAGGTATCAACAGGGGGATAGCCAACCAGAGCTCCTCAACCTTGCCAAAATCATCAATAGCAAGGATGGTCCAAGAATCTCACAACCAAATGGAGCCTAAAGAACATGCCTACTAAATGCAGGGGTAGGATGGTGGGTCCTGGAGCAGAAAAAGACGTAGACAAAAGCAATGGTAACCTGAATCAAGTGTAGGCTCTAGTTCGTGGTGTGTCAAAATGGCTCTTAATTGTCACAGACCCTACGAATGTAAAAGTGTGAATATCAGGAAACTCTATGGATTATGCTGGAATTCCCTCTACCATACTCATAATTTTTCTGTAAATCTAAAGCCATTTGAAAACAAGATTTTGTTTTAAAAGATATGCATTCCCATCAATATTGCTTACACTGAAATGTTAAGCCTATATTTAAGTCATATATATAATAGATGTACATATACAAATACATGGTTGATGTTTAAGTCAGCTAAGACATCAAATAGTCAACAATTATTTATTAAAGACTAATATAAGAGACAACTAGAATAGAAACTTGGTGAGAAATACATGAATAATGTAAGAACAATGTACAGTCCTTTTCCTTACCTTCCAGTGAATATATTATACAAGTGCAATGATGGACATGAAGAGCATTATAATTTAATTAAAATGAAAAGATAGTCATTATCTAATGGATGAATTTAAAAGGCTTCCCAAAGAATGGAAAATTAAAATGCATCTTGAAATATTAGTCCTCTTTCAACTGATGGTGAGTGAAAGAAATGCCTTGTGTGGAATGAGACCATTTGTTCTTTCACTCACTCACTGTTTCGTAAAATGGTTACTTATTACACATTTACATCAAGACCCACTTCTGCCATCTCCATGCTGGGTGTATTTCAACCCCTGCTCCAGCAATGAGCAGAGACTCCTCTCGCTCCTCCTGGCCTGGCTTGCCTGGGGGCCCATGCAGTGTGGTGACGCAGTACAATTCACGAGCCAAAGCCTTTAGGAGACCTAAAGGTTCCATCTTCATTTCTTGGGATGCTCCCTGTTGGAACCCATCGGGAAATGAGACATCTACGTCACATGGATTGTTCAGTGGAGAAAAACCATGGTATCCCAGCCAATGGCCTCAGCTGAGGTCCCACAGGGGAGAGCCAGTGGCAGCTGCCCTCAGTGAAATGGGAGCCAGCCACATCTAGAGGCTGCATCTGCTGTCCTGGAGGAGTAGGAACTGGGACACTGGGGGATTTTGCTATTCAGCAATATACGATTGGCACAAAACCCGGGACTTGGGAAGCTGGCCTTGGGGCCAGGCAGGGTCTCAGACCTGAAGGGTAAAAGCTTTTAGTGAAGGCTGGAAAGGCAGTGCGGAACTCACTCAAAAAATTGCTAGTTAAGTCTGAAGAAAAGTAATTCTAACCCACATTCTCTGACTGATAGTTTAATGTTACTTGTAGTAAGATGTAAGCCAGAAAATGAATTAAATAAATTTGTGCAGCTGAATAAGGAGATTGCAGGCAAAACACTGAAAGTGCCAACTGGTTGCTTCTGACTGATCATGAAAAATTGCTGAACCAAAAAAAATAAATAAATAATTTGAAAGCAATTGTCAGTTTCTAAGAAGTTAGAGAACTCCCAACCCAGGAACTGCTGTGCATCTCCAGGTCCTCTAGCCATCCTGAGCATCTCCTGAGCAAACAGCTCTAAGGGAGACCCCATTGCACAGGCAAGTCAGGTGTGTGTCTTCCAAGTCTCCTCCTGGTTGAAACTCAAAGATTGTTTCCGGTTCCAGGACGTAACCTCCAGCCTGGAGAGTGTCTGCCTGGAAGGATTTACGAGAATTGGTGCAATAACATACAGCGGTTTGTAACTTGAATCACAGGAAATCTAAAGACTATTAAAAGAGTAATACCACTTGAACTGAAAGTGAGAGAAGCCGTTTAAACTGAAGACAACTTTGAGTCCCCAAGCTTTTATGATCCAGAAGCAGGCTTGGAAACACAGACCACTTTGTACACGGTGGGAAAATTGGTAACTCAATGGAGCATGGAAGACCAATCCTGGTGAACAGAATCATTTCCTGAGCAGGGAATGGAGCAGGGGAATGGGCACCGTGTGTGTGCAGGACCAAAGTCAGAATTCTGTAGTCCAGGGACTGCTGTGTGTCCCGTATTTCCCCAATAGGTGATTTCTAGAATTCTCAGACACACTATTACAGCCTGGGTGATGCAGGCAACAGAGGATGATTTTCCCACAGTTATGCAGGCTGGAAGCCCCAGATCAAGATGCCGGCAGTCAGTCTCTTCTGAGACCTCTCCTGGCTAGCAGAAGGCACCTTTGTTGTGTGCTCAGATGCCATTTTTATGTGTTGGCATCCCTGGTGGCTCTTCCTTCTCTTACAAGAACAACAGCCATATCACATGAGGCCTAGCCTAACAAAAGATGCCTCTAACACCTCAGCTGCTCAGAAAACACCAACACTTTTAGGAGCTCCGTTTCAAGGACCAGGCAGAGACACAGGTGATGAAATCAAGTGCCTTGAACTTGAGCACAATGCCATACAGACTGAGGCTGCAGAGGGCTGTCAAAGGGTGAATGCATTCTGCACTTGGAGAAGGGAAACTATCTGGTCTGAGAGATGAATTGTGGCTACAGAATAACCTACTCAGAGGTTAGCCTGCTTCCATCCCTGTCCGTCACGACTGACCCTGCAACTTGCCCTGAAGTACAGAGTCGATCACAATGGTCCCTTGTGTCTCTGGGGCTGGGGGTGCTCCCTAGAGAAATGCAGTGACACAGCTAAGGCAAACCAAGTCTCATGCAGAAGCAGCAGGAGGAGCATGGGCGTGCCTCAGCCAGGCCTGGGCTGAGAGCAGCACCAAGCACTAACCACTGCTCCAGCCTTCTGGGAGGCTCCACTCAAGTCACCCGCTGAGGTGACCACAGCTGCGGCCACTCGTGAGGACACAGGAAGCAGCTACCTGAGCCTGTGTAGCCCACACAACTGCAAGGGACAACACAGGTGTTTTTCAGCCTCCTTAGGTGCTGCATAGCAGTGAGCAACGGGACCTGTCCTCAGGATCATCACCACACACTATGCAAATCTCAAAAAGGATAAGATTTTAAAAATTAAGGACTGCAAAATAAGAAAAGGTTTTACCTGCAGCAGAAAACGTTTTCTAGGGAAGCCATTTGAGAGGCCTCTCTGAGTGTGAAGTGGAAATGAAGACCCCAGTTTTGGGCATGCTGCCTTCAATATGCCTATTATATATCCTCATAGGATTCCCCAGTAGCTGGTGTGCATGCAAGTCTGGAACTCAGCACAGGAGTTCAGGAATTTCAGCTGGAGACAAACACTCTGCAGGCATTCAGATGGAGACGTATTTAAAATCAAAGTCAATCAGGCCAAGTGAGAATTTTGAAAGGGCAGAGTAGGTGGCAGCAAAGCAGGTGAGATCAGAGTTTGAGAGCGAAGACGTGAATGGGCTCAGGAGCATCAGAACCCAGAGTCATCATCTCATGCACCTGCAGCAGGGCCTGGGGATGAGCAGAGAGCTGCCGTTTGTCCTGCACAGTAAGGGCAAAAGGCACAAGGTGTATCTCTTGGATCAGCAAGTCCTAAAAATCAGCAACACATTTTACTGCAGGGGAACAAGTTATAAAGGAGAGGAATTGCAGCCGAGAAAAAATGTTCTGCAGCAGATGGACGTTGGCACAGGGAGTGGGCCAGGGCAAGGAGAGAGGGGAAGGCACTGGCTGACCATGGGTGGGCAGTGAGCCGGACCAAGGTGTGCCACCTGTGTGATGACACAGCTGCCATAGCTCATCTGCGTGGGAAAAGGATCAAATGATGCAGTGTGATGCGCAATGAAATAAAATCATCTCACTTTCAAATAAAAGCCCCATTATCTTTAAATTAGACCTATCTTTTATTATTTAGGTTTAAAAACATAAATTTTATCATGTCATGGCATATCATCACAGCAAGCTGTACAAAATTATGCAGGCGACATGTCACAGTCCGTTACAGCTGCTGACAACAGAGATCCAATTCCACTCACACGTGGTATCTTCATTAGTCGCATTCATAAAAGCAGAAGTGCAGCTAGTGGTCATCAAGGGTGGAGAATGGAGAAACTGGAAAGTACAACTTCGCTTGTGTTCAGTGAGTACGTTCTGGAGATCTTCTCCTCAATAGTCCCTAGAGTGAAGACGGTGGCATTGTACATGCCAGCATTTGCTAAGAAGGCAGACCTCATGTTCTGTGTTCCTACTATAGGAAAAGTAACAAATAAAAGGATGCAAGGCAACTTTAGGAGGTGATCTTGGTGGTGGTGTCATTGCTGTGTGCATGTGAACAAACTCATCAAATTGTGCATATTAGGTATGTGGCTTTCTTTGTATATCAATTATCTTTCCATAAAAATGAAATAATTCAAGAAGTTCACAATATTTTAACAGGGTCTAGTTATTTATTACTGAAGGATAAAATGTGCAATCTCTTTTTTTAAGTGTTTCCTTCATATTTTCTTCACTTTTTTAAAAAGATTTTATCCATTTACTTGATAGGCAGAGTTATAAACAGAGAGAGGGAGAAATGGAGAAAAAAGTTTTCCATCCACTGGTTCATTCCCCAAATGGCCACAATGGCCGAATCTGGGCCAATCCAAAGCCAGGATCCAGGATCTTCTTCTGAGTCTCCCACGTGGGTGCAGGGGCCAACGCACTTGAGCCATCTTCCACTGCTTTCCCAGGCCATAAGCAGAGAGCTGGATGGGAAGAGGAGCAGCTGGGACAGGAACCAGCACCCGTATGGGATGCAGGCACGACAGGTGGAGGCTTAGCCCAGTACCCCACAGCGCTGGCCCCATCAATCTCAAGAGCTGAAACCCACTTTCAGAATTACTCCTTCTTTACCACAGCCCCTCACCTTTTGAACCTCCCCCTCGCATACCACATATGTGCACACTTGGTGGCCTGGCTGTCATTGCAAGTGCAGTCCTCTTTGTCTTGGTCTGATGTGTGAAGTGAGTGGCTCTGCCTCAGTTAGGACCCTTCTCTCCTCTTATGTCCTAAATGGGCAATGCCAACTTTTGTCAACAAAAGAAAGATGCAATTCTAGTTAAACACTTGCTACAAGATTACATGGTCTTCCTGTTTTATATGTGAATATAAAATAATGAACATTACCTGTTTTTATAAATCACTTTCCCATCTTATCTGCCAATTCACAAAGTAAAATAAAGTGGCAGAGCCAGATCATCTGATGCCACCCACCTCTTCTCTGGAGACTCAAGGCACCGATGCGGTGTTAGCTCCTGGAAGCATGGGCTGCAGGGGATGGAGCCCATCTTACTGGGAAGAAAATGGTGACACTGAAAACAAGTTGTGGAATTTGGCACTTAATAGGATTTCCACTCATTAGGAGTTGATCTTTGCTGAAGCCGTTAATCCTCAACAGGGTCTACAATAGCATACAAGTCACAAGGAGCTGAGTAGTTACTTTGAGTGAAGTAAACTGGCACTCTCAACCTCTGGATAAGCATTGAAAATGCAACACTGCTGTTATACAGTGGAATTACACACAGACACAAAAATGTGTCTGCCCGTTACCAAGTAAACCCAAGGTAAAGGTTGAAATATAAAAAGGTGCAAGTATGGATGAGATGGAAATTATGGGCTAATCTCAATTACTGGCTTAGGCTACATTGCTTATGACAAGGTGTCAAGGGATGACCCATATCACAGGATGAATGCCAAACACATATTTGATTATAGAGATACAACCAAAATTCCTTAAAGATATCACAGTTGGAAGTTATGAAAGTTCTGTATGTGGTTTGCATGATTTCTGAAAATGTATTTGTATTAAAACAAGTTCCTTGTTAGTACCTGGCCCCCACTTCCTGCTGTACTTCCTGAGTGGGTGCTACAAACCTGACAGGAGCTGTGTCTGCCTTATCCACTCTCGACACAAGTGTAGTAGACAGTGCTGTCATTAGAGA
Organism: Oryctolagus cuniculus; assembly: GCF_964237555.1. Classification (NCBI taxonomy): domain Eukaryota; kingdom Metazoa; phylum Chordata; class Mammalia; order Lagomorpha; family Leporidae; genus Oryctolagus; species Oryctolagus cuniculus. The sequence goes on from NC_091447.1 coordinate 57,208,533, forward strand.
GTGCATAGAATCCTTCCTTGAGGACTGACAGTTTCTATGCTGTTCAAAATTTCTGTCATTTCTTGAGGCAATTATTGGTAGCTTGCTTAATAATAAAGTTTATTGAATTATTTATAACAACAATCAATAGTATACATGTTAGCCTTGATGCTGCTTTGTCACTCCCTGCAACCAACATCAGTAGAATTTGACAGTAGATTCAGTTCTGTGCAGTTTCCACAAAGCCGTGCCTTAAGATATAATTAGGAACTTGGCAATATACCATGATAAGTGTTCAGCTTTCTGAAATGATCTTTTCCCCACATCAATAAGCTTTATGCTGCATCTAAAAACAGTCATTCAAAATTTCTTAATGATGGTGATTGCAGCATTTTGCTGACTATTCTGCAGTCACTATGGCTGTAGGAGCTGACAATTAACTTCAAAGAAACTGCATTCGTGTCACAGTCTACACTAAGCATAATCCTCACACTGTCCAAATTGCACATGGGCCATTCAGACCTGAAAGATTGCTCCGAATTTTGCTGTGCTGGTGACAATTCTAATAAACAAGGAACTCAAATGCCCAAAAGGAAAATCAGATTTGAAAACATCTGGTGCAGTGACATAAGTACAGAGGAAGATATAAAGAATCCAAGGAAAGGCCAGGGAGAAGAGTCACAGAATGCAGACTATGTGAGCATTAACAGAAACAAGAGAACAAGAACCGGCCAGTCTTCCTTCATAGATCATAACATCCTGTATCTAATCCTCGTTTCTGATGTGGCAAAATGCTTTACAGCAAGAGTCATGAAATATATGACAACGGATTCTTTCAGAGGGCAATGTTGTAACTGCATGATAACTGCCTGGTAACTGGCAAGAAGCTCAGCTAGAATCATAGACCCTCGCCTTCAGAAGCGCATTTGGTAGATAAATGTGTGAGGATCACCTCCGTGCAGCCTTGATGGATCTATTCTTGGGGGCTTGGGTATTCTCAGTTTCAGGGAACTCATCAAGAGGTATCAAAGCAACAACAGAGCTTGGAGTGTGATAGGCATGAATATGAATCCTTGATCTACTGTTCTAGTAGACAATCTTGAGAGAGTGAAGCAAAATTTTAATTCCCTCACTTTGAATAGGAATATGATCCCAAGCGCAAGTCCATCATATTCATTATTCTCCAAGAATCATTTCTAAGATTCTTTCTCTTTTTCCAGCTATTCAATGCCTTCACTCTGAGCTGATTTGGAATTACATAGTCGTAGGATTTCAATGGTTTTTATGTTCTTCACCTTCATGGATGTAGATATCAGTGATTGAGTACTGAGCTTTTTTTAGAAAAGAGTTATTTTATTTACTTGAATGTCAGAGTCACAAAGAGAGAGAGGCCGGCACCGTGGCTCAATAGGCTAATCCTCCACCTTGCAGCACAGGCACAACGAGTTCTAGTCCCGGTCAGGGCGCTGGATTCTGTCTCGGTTGCCCCTCTTCCAGGCCAGCTCTCTGCTATGGTCAGGGAGTGCAGTGGAGGATGGCCCAAGTGCTTGGGCCCTGCACCCCATGGGAGACCAGGATAAGCACCTGGCTCCTGCCTTCGGATCAGCACGCTGCACCGGCCGCAGCACGCAGGCCGCGGCGGCCATTGGAGGGTGAACCAAAGGCAAAAGGAAGACCTTTCTCCCTGTCTCTCTCTCTCACTTTCTACTCTGCCTGTCAAAAAAAAGAGAGAGAAAAAAAAAGAGAGAGAGAGGCAGAGAGAGAGAGAGAGGTCTCCAACCTGCTGGTTCACTCGCCAATTGGCAGCAATGGCCAGAGCTACACAGATCCGAAGCCAGGAACCAGGAGATTCCTCCAGGTCTTCCCATGCAGGTGCAGGGGCCCAAGGACTTGGGCCTCTTCTACTGCTTTCCCAGGCCATAGCAGAGAGCTGGATTAGAAGTGGAGCAGCTGGGACACAAACCAGAGCCCATATGGGATGCTGGCACTGCAGGCGGCGGCTTCATCTGCTACATCACAGCGCCGGCCCCTGAGCTTAACTTTTATTGTTAATGCTTCCATCAGACACAGAATCCACCAACCTCTAGGCTGTAGCACCAGAGATTTTGCTTGGCAGGACAACACACTTTGAGCTAAAGAATAAGATCTTATTCTTGTGAACACAGCCCCTGCCTCGTGGTTTCTGACTTTACAATGGTGCAAAAGCCACACATGTTCAGTTGAAGCAAGGCTTCAAGTTTGGATTTGAGGTCTCTCACTGCCCTCTGGCCATGCTGGGCAGTGCCATGAGTGCAACCGTCAGTCACCCATGGTCACAAGGGAACACTGACACATGCAGTATGCTGAGTGCTATCCACTCAGGTGGATTAATTACATTTTACCCTATGATATGTTCAGCTGTGATGGGTTAAATAGGACATAACTCCATGTTAAGTCAAGGGATGTAGAAATTTTTCAAACTTTTGTTTATTTTCACTTTTTGAAAGACAGGGAAGTAGAGACAGAGATCTCCCATCTGTTTGTTCACTCCCCAAACACCTGCAGCATCCAGGTTTGGGTCATGCTGTAGCCAGCAGCCAGAAACTTCATCCAGGCCTCCCATGTGGGTGGCAGGGACTCAGATACTTGAGCCCTCATCTGATTCCTCCAAGGATGCATAAGCGTCCCTGAGGAAGCATTAGCCAATATCCAGAGACCCAGAGGAAAACGGCTAGAGAGGTTCCATTTCTCCCTGGCCGTTGCAGACCTGACCTGCCTGTGTGCCCTGCAGGCTGCCTCTTCTCTTCAGAACCACACTGAGTCCAAGGAAAGTCCTCCTGCAAGCGCTGGAGCCCACCCTGCTACTGGACATGAGGACTCAGAAGCCCATCTCGGGCTGTGCACCTTGCTGCCCAGGAAGGTTGCTTCCAGAAGCAGCAGCCATGATGTCCTTCCTCCTCACCCTCTACTGCTTTTCACAGCTTTGAGCATTTTGAGTTTGGGATGCTAACTGTTTCCTAGTTTCAATAATTGCTCAATTTATGCTTCTATTTCACATTATTTTGATTACTTTCAGATGTTTTCCAGGGAAAAAGTGGAAAATAATAGTTTCAGGCCCTTGACACTGCAGGAGAATTCTCATTGTCCTCTAGCATGGATTTGATGCCCACAAACCAGCGTCCCCCATGCCAGGTGACTCCTGTCAGTGCACATCTGCACACTGGGCTGCTCCGAGGCTCGCCAGTGATCTGGCAACAGACTCGCTGGTGTTCTGGCAACAGTTTAACTTTTCCCAAAACCAGGGGTCTCTTGTCTGAAACGGCTCATCTTGTTTTACAGACCTGACAGCCATTTCCTCTTTCTTCGCCCTCACTCACTGTGAATTCTCTTTAATTTCCTTTTCTTGATTCCTCATTTAACTCATTATGTGTGCTCCATCTTTTTTCTAATGTTCTTGTTTGTCCTTTTAAAATAGCTGTGATCCTTGCATGGCTGCTCCCACTCAGGACAAGTGAGTATTAACGCTCAAGTGTGAGTCCCGGGTCTCTCCTCCTGGCCAGCGAGACTCGCACTCTGCAAGCCCTGCTCAGCCTCTCATCTGCAAGGGCCGGGTTCCCTCCACATTTAGCCGCACTTAGCTGAAAATGCAGGGGGACCCTGCAGGGGTCCCAGAGAAGCCCCCACGTGCCCTTCCTCTGGCTCTGTCTCCTGAGCTCCTGAAACCTAGGTGTTGCCAGTCTCCAGCTCATGACCTCTGTTCAGAGCCCTGCAGCCTTCCCGGGTCTCCCCTCTGAAGGGAAGTCCCAGGGAAGCAAAGTGGCACATTCAACCCATCAGCCTAGACCGTCTTCCACACTACTTGGTTACCTGAGCCAGGTTTAGGAACTATGAAGACATGCAAAATACACGTTGCCTTGGCACCTGGGTAAGTGGTGAGAAATCCCCACAAGAGTAAAACCTGCACCTCCATTCCAGTGAGGAAAGATGTGACTGAGAGGCGTTGATGCCTCACATCAACTGCACTTGCAGTTACCAGTCAATTCACTTCTTTTCAATGCTTCCCTTATAATACGGATCCAATGTATTTTACCTTCAAATGACTAACTTGCAGTTGGGAATAATTTTTTTTTAACAGGTAGATTTATAGACAGTAAGAGAGACAGAGAGAAAAGTCTTCCTTCTGTTGGTTCACACCCCAAATGACTGCCACGGCCGGCGCTGTGCCGATCCGAAGCCAGGAGCCAGGTGCTTCTTCCTGGTCTCCCACGAGGGTGCAGGGGCCTAAGCACTTGGGCCATCCTCCACTGCCCTCCCAGGCCACAGCAGAGAGCTGGACTGGAAGAGGAGCAGCCGGGACTAGAACCCAGCGCCCATATGGGATGCCGGCACCTCAGGCAGAGGATTAACAAAGTGAGCCACAGTGCTGGACCCTGGAAATAAAATTTTAAAAGTCTGTTCCGTAGGTCAGGTTTGATAAATTGTTAGTGGTCACTACATACAAGTGGTTGAAAAAAATAACCATTTTAGGCTGGCGCCGCAGCTCAATAGGCTAATCCTCCACCTGCGGCGCTGGCCCCCCAGGTTCTAATCCCGGTCAGGCCGCCGAATTCTGTCCCAGTTGCCCCTCTTCCAGGCCAGCTCTCTGCTGTGCCCCGGGAGTGCAGTGGAGGATGGCCCAAGTGCTTGGGCCCTGTACCCCATGGGAGACCAGGAGAAGCACCTGGCTCCTGGCTCCGGATCAGCGCAGTGCGCTAGCAGCAGCGTGCTGGCTGCAGCGGCCATTGGAGGGTGAACCAATGGTAAAGGAAGACTCTGTCTCTCTCTCAATGTCCACTCTGCCTTCAAAAAGAAAAAGAAAGAAAGAACCATTTTATTTATTTTGTTTCATAAACAGCACCAAAATCCAAATACTGTTTTTAAAACAAAAAAATGTGCAAGACTGAAGATCTGGTGTGCATTACATGTCTCACTGAAGAGAGCCCATTGTACCCAGACCTCATGACAAAGTGATATCTTGACCTACTGCCTCTGGCACATAGGCAGAGGTACACACGTGGCACGTGACAGAGTGAAATCCCGGCTTCCTACCTCTGACACATTGGCCAAAGTGGGCACATTGTGTGCCACCCACACAGTCTGCAAGAAAAGGAACGTGGAAGGCACACAATGATTAAATTAGCTTATGGGGTTCACAAGGCTTTTCCCATAAATCCATAATCCAGTTTTCAGATCATTTAATTGTCTTTTAGTTGTACCAATAATGCCTGTTTTAACCTTGAGCATGTTCAATAAATAAATAAATAAAATATGAAGTGTTCTTCTTCCTTGACCATTTTCAAGTGTATAAATTTGTCTTCTATATGAAGGTACTTCAAAAATTTTTGTGGAAAGAATTAAAAAGTTAACTTCGTTGGAAAATATCTTGAAATCCACATGGAGCTTTTCATAATATGCATTTTCATAAACTTTTTGAAGACCCTTCATGAAGACACACGAATCTTATTTTTGCACAAAATTGAACACCTTTTAATTCCATTTTCTACAAAATTTTCTCAGATGTGAGAAAATAGAATCCCATCCTCTATATCCAAGAAACACTTCCTTTGGTCACCAAATCTCTTTCAGACTCAGCATGAAAACCTCTACTGCAGCAAAGTGGAGCTGTGTTCCACAGAGATAAAAAGGATTCCATCTTCAGAAATGAATGAATGTTTCAGATACTATTAATGTGGTTACTGAATTCACATTGTGTGTAGACCTCGAGTGTGTGTATTTTGTAGGGTCCCGTCATGGTGGCATCTATGGGCCCCGGTGCAGGCTTTCTCGATGCTGTCCCCTTCTGAGGCCGCTTTCCTCACTTCTTCATGTGAACCCTTCACTCGCCTCTACAGCGTGTGAGTATTCAAACAAACCACCTGCCACACCTTGGAAATTCCTGTCAAAATATCCCTTGTGCTTTGTTCATCTTTGCCAATGACTACAAAACCAAATGCAGTGCTTTGCACAGAGAATGAAAGGAAATTATAATATTGTTAACTAGCAAAGAAGAGAAAGATTTTTCGTGAAGAGACTTGGGTGAAATACGTGGCAAAGTCGTGTGATACAAAGAAACGGTTATCTCTGTCAGTGTTTCAATGCTTCTCTGCAGCAGAACGTGGGTATTTCCAGCAGCCAACCTCACCTCTGGACACGCAGAGTATTAGGATAGAACCATCTGAGCTTGTGCTGACGGATCCTACTGAGTGTGCAGGTACAATTCAAAACCAGCATGCTGACAGGGACAGTCTCAGAATTGGACTCCTGCCCAGGAAATTGTTACCTGCAGACCAACTGTGGCTGCGACAGTGAAAAAAAACCACAGTTCCCAAGAAATTACCAATGTCGCAAGCTTTGAAGTTAAATTGCTCTGGAAGTCGAGGCCATCCCTCATGAAGGATCTTTGACCTACTCCCTGGAGAGTCAGATTGCCTGCAAGAAAATAGACATTATCCATGGGCCGTGGTTCTACAATGTTAACATCTTCATTGTCTGTAGGTCAGGCCTCTGTAATATTGCTTATTAACTACCTATCATTGCCGGCGCCGTGGCTCAATAGGCTAATCCTCCACCTTGCGGCGCCGGCACACCGGGTTCTAGTTCCGGTTGGGGCGCCGGATTCTGTCCCGGTTGCCCCTCTTCCAGGCCAGCTCTCTGCTATGGCCAGGGAGTGCAGTGGAGGATGGCCCAGGTGCTTGGGCCCTGCACCCCATGGGAGACCAGGAAAAGCACCTGGATCCTGGCTCCTGCCATCGGATCAGCGCGGTGCGCCGGCTGCAGCGGCGGCCATTGGAGGGTGAACCAACAGCAAAGGAAGACCTTTCTCTCTCTGTCTCTCTCTCTCACTGTCCACTCTGCCTGTCAAAAATAAAAAAAAAAAAAAACTACCTATCATTAGTTATTTCAGTTATTTTGATTGAGTTCTGTGCATGTAGTCAAGAAAGCACACAGCATTTGAAACGATACTGCAGATTCCTTTTTAATGCCCAGGAAAACACAAATTAGTCTGGCAGGCTTGCTAAGGTAATAGATAAATAGATGCAATATAATATAACTAGGTGGAGTGTTGATATCATATATTACTACAATTACATACAGTCACCCATGAGTAGAGGGGAAGGGCCTCAAATGCACAGCCTGTTATGTCAGAGATGACTGCCCCCTCCAAACCAATGGTGACTGTGTCAGGAGGGCGGCACTGGGCAGTCAGTGTGGAAGCCTTCTGTCTGCAGTAGTCCCACCTCACCTAGCACACAGCAGTCCACCTTCAGAGGGATGCAAGCTCTATTACTTCCACTCCAAGATTTCTGATAACTTGTGATACTTACTCTAGAAACATTGCATAGAATTAACGAATGAAGCCAGCTAAGGCTGGTCATTTCTCTGGCAAGTTACACATTTATTGCTTTCTGTAGCTGTCCTTTAACTCAGCCAAAGAAAAATTTGGACAAAGTCAAAGCCAGCAGCCCAGAATTCTACTCAAATACAAAGTGTTATAAAGATATGGAAAGAATAGAAACTTTCTGTTGTTTTATATGAGTATAGTATAACATTGATAAGGCGAGTATATAAAAGGAGGGAGAAGAAAAGTAACCCAATCTAATTTATGAGCACTGGTAAAAAAAAATTCTCAATAATGGAGAGCAAAGTAAAACCAGCAAAAAGAATCACTATTGCATAAATTTTGTCCCAAGTATACAAAAATAGTTCAGCCTGATAAATCTATTAATGTAAACTACCTCATTACTGGATTCATGTTGGAAAGGGACTTTATAAGAAGGATACAGGAGAACATATGAAAATAAAAGAAACAACATTACTAATAGAAAATTCTGAGACTTTTAACATAGTAAATGATAAAATAATATGGGCAAATAAGAAACAAGTTTAAAATTTAAAAAATGGGCACTTAGGTTGATTCCAGGTCTTAGCTATTGTGAATAGAGCTACAATAAACATTAAGGTGCAGACCGGTTTTTTTGTTTGCCAATTTAATTTCCTTTGGGTAAATTCCAAGGCGTGGGATGGCTGGGTTGTATGGTAGGGTTATATTCAGGTTCCTGAGGAATCTCCAGACTGGATAAAAAAATTATGGGATATGTACTTTATAGAATACTATACTGCAGTAAAAAATAATGAAATCCTGTCATTTGCAGCAAAATGGAGGAATCTGGAAAACATCATGCTGAGTGAAATAAGCCAGTCCCAGAGGGACAAATATCATATGTTCTCCCTGATCGGTGACAACTAACTGAGCACCAAAAAGGAAACCTGTTAAAGTGAAATGGACACTATGAGAAATGGTGACTTGATCAGCCCTTGCCCCTACTGTTGATGAACAACTTTTTTTTAATTTTTATTTATTTATTTATTTATTTTGACAGGCAGAGTGGACAGTGAGAGAGAGAGAGAGAGAAGGGTCTTCCTTTTTTGCCGTTGGTTCATCCTCCAATGGCCACCACGGTCGGCGCACTGTGGCTGGCGCACTGTGCCGATCCGATGGCGGGAGCCAGGTGCTTATCCTGGTCTCCCATGGGGTGCAGGGCCCAATTACTTGGGCCACCCTCCACTGCACTCCCTGGCCACAGCAGAGAGCTGGCCTGGAAGAGGGGCAACCAGGACAGAATTCGGTGCCCCGACTGGGACTAGAACCTGGTGGAGGATTAGCCTAGAGAGTCGCGGCATTGGCTGATGAATAACTTAATACTTTATCCTTCCTAGTATTTTTTTTTGTTTGTTCTACTTAATACTATTGGTTGAATTATGTAATTAATACACAGTTGCTCTTAACTGTTGAAACTTAATTGAAAAGTGATCCCTGTTAAATATAAGACTGGGAATAAGAGAGGGAGAAGATGTACAGTTGGGGACATGCTCAATCGGACTTGCCCCAAATGGTAGAGTTAGAAACATACCAGGGGATTCCAATTCAATCCCATCAAGGTGGCATGTACCAATGCCATCTCACTAGTCCCAGTGATCAATTTCTGTTCACAATTGTTCACACTGATAGGTCTAAGAGTCAAAGGGGTCACATAAACAAGACTAGTGTCTGCAAATACTAGCTGATAGAATAAAAAAAGGAAGGAAGAGAACGATCCAACATGGGAAGCAGTATACACAGCAGACTCATAGAATGGCAAATGTCCTAAACAGCACTCTGGCCTCAGAATCAGCCCTTAAGGCATTCGGATCTGGCTGAAGAGCCCATGAGAGAATTTCAGGCATGGAAAGCCAAGACACTCTGGCAAAAAAAAAAAAAAAATGACCTAAATGAAAGATCTCTGGGAGTGAGATCCCAGTGGAAAGAACAGGTCATCAAAGAAGGAGGTACCGGATGGCACCGCAGCTCACTAGGCTAATCCTCTACCTTGCGGCGCCGGCACACTGGGTTCTAGTCCCGGTCGGGGCGCCGGATTCTGTCCCGGTTGCCCCTCTTCCAGGCCAGCTCTCTGCTGTGGCCAGGGAGTGCAGTGGAGGATGGCCCAAGTGCTTGGGCCCTGCACCCCATGGGAGACCAGGATAAGTACCTGGTTCCTGGCTCCGGATCAGCGTGGTGCGCCGGCCGCAGCGCACCGGTTGGTGGCCATTGGAGGGTGAACCAACGGCAAAAAAGGAAGACCTTTCTCTCTGTCTCTCTCTCTCTCTTTCCACTCTGCCTGTCAAAAAAGAAAAAAGAAAAAAATAGAAAAAAAAAGAAGGAAGTACCTTTCTCTGAAGGGAGGAGAGACTTCCACTTTGACTATGTCCTTGTCTAAATAAGATTGAAGTCGGCGAACTCAAAAGCCTTCCATAGCCATGGCAACTCATGACAAGAGCCTAGGGAGATTACTGATGCCATAAACAAGAGTGTCAATTTGTTAAGTCAATAACAGGAGTCACTGTGCTCTTACTCCTCATGTAGGATCTCTGTCCTTAATGTGTTGTACATTGTGATTTAATGCTATAACTAGTACTCAAACAGTATTTTTCACTTTGTGTTTCTGTGTGGGTGCAAACTGTTGAAATCTTGATATGTACTAAATTGATCTTCTGTATATAAAGAGAATTGAAAATGAATCTTGATGTGAATGGAATGGGAGAGGGAGCTTGAGATGGGAGGGTTGCAGGTGGTAGGGAAGTTATGGAGGGAAAACCATTGTAATCCATAAGCTGTACTTTGGAAATTTATATTCATTAAATAAAAGTTTAAAAATTTTTTTAAATTATTTTTATAAAATCTATAGTAGTCTTACACATAGAAATCAACTTTAGAAATATTCCTATTAAAGTCAGGTGGGAAACACTCATTTCCATTGTAATCCTTAGTGTGCCATTGCCAAAGAGAACCAGAACTGGATGCTGTTAGAGTTAGGCGTACACATTCATAAAAGAAGAATGGAGATCTCAGGACAGGACAGGGCCCAGTTCTGAACAGAGTGAACACAGTAGAATGAGTGTGGGCAGGGTCGAGGGTGGACAGTTAGCGAGGGCAAACCTTAGGGTTGAAGGGATCCTTGCTGGACTGACCTCACAGGTTCTTGCCAGTGACTGCCAGGGTGATCAGAAATTAAGCACCGAGGAGAGTCTAAGTCAACAAAGAGGACTAGGTCAACATGAGTCAGGCTGAGTAATTTAAAACAGATGTTTCCTTAAAGAGTTTTAGCCAAGGGATTGTGATCTCTGAGACACATAACCCATCCTTTCTACAGTGTTCAGTGAAGAGAGATCAAGCAAGAGAGCAGGAGAGAAACAACTAGAACACAGTAATAGTGCAAAGAAGGGGTCATGCCTGCTGAAACAGTAACCCCAGGGTAGTGAAGAGTGGACCCAGGAGGACAAGAGTAAGAAGTCACATGGCAGGGATGGGCAAGACGGAACACTTGGTTGAACTGCATCTGGCTTTTGTGATTGGAGAGAGAGTGGATGGTTCTACATATTTAGACACCGTGGCATACGCTAAGTGTGCATGTGAGAAGTCCATGGTAGCGCTGACAGATTTGAGTCAGAAGCTCCGGAATGATGTCAAGCCAGAGCCATGAGCCAGGCAGCACAAAGTTTGCAACATGGTGGAACTCGCCATGCTCCTACACGGAAGCCAGTGGTGCTTGGTGGTCCACAGAAGGGATTGGAACAGTGCATAAAAGGGGGTTGCATGGTGCAGACTGCGGTGCTGCATGGGGCAGCCCAGGCTTCCACAGGAGCCAGTCATGTCTCCCAGTCTGGGCCGTGCCATCCTGTTTTGCCAGTATCCACAGTGCACAGCCAGGCTCCCTGGCCCGAGCCATGTCAGCTTGCAGTGGGGCCTCATCTGACATCTACGTATATCAGACATTAAAATGCTTCCTTATCATTGCTGCAGTTTATTAATTAATCTGTCATTGACAGGATTAATGTTAAATTATCTAATAGTACTAATCTCAATATCCATAAATTTTCAAGCATTTACCAAGATTTTTAGGAAGTGTTTTTATTTGAGAAGAAGAGAAACAGACGCAGAGTTCTTCCATCCACTAGTTCACTCCCTCAGATGTCTGCAGCAGCAGAGGCAATCAATCCAAGTCTCCCACGTGGGTGAGCCAACTACTCAAGCCATCTCCTGCAGCCCTGTGGGGTGTGCATCAGTGGGAAACTGCAATCAGAATCTGGAGCCTTGCTGAACCAGGTGCTCTGATGTGGAACGCGGGCATCATAGCCACCAGGCCAAGCACCCACCCCTACTAAGATTTGCAATAAATGAATGTTGCAGGAATATGAAATAAATGGCTGAAATACTAGATGATATTTCCGAAAGTGCTATAAACTCACGTTCTAGACCAATCATAACTAATTCCTCTGTTACAGAAGCAATGACATTCATCAAAGAAATTTTCCTATGAAATAATTTTAAGGACTCTGTCTACTGTCAGCTACTTTGTGTCTGCCATCAGTTGTATTAAGTTCTTGCTGGCATTTTCTCTGTGGCTGTTTCATTCCTTGAGCAACTTGCATTTGCTATCAGTTAAACTCCATTTGTCACACAAGAAAATTTCATTGACTTGTAATACAAACTTTGTTGTACTATCATCTATAATATGGCTTACTTTTGAAATATTCTGACATTTCATTGATTCTTCTTAAAATGGTGCAATTGTTCAATTGAACAGAAGAGATGTTATTTCAGTAGGAGTTTACATCATTGTGTTAATACTCTCATGTTCTGGCACATGTAATCAGGCAATTTTTCCTCCAATATGACTTATCCGATTTACTATGATATTTCTTAAAGTTATATTTGTGTTCTTATTATTAGAAGGCATTTAAAAACCCCATAGATACATTCCACAGTTTTCCTCTGTGTATCAGAAATAAGATATGCCCTTCCCATGTCTAACAGTCTATGTTGGCTAAATGTTTCCTTAATCTTAAAAGTTTCTTGGCTTCAATTAAAAAAAATGTTTCTGAAGAACAAGAGCTGTACACACAGATAAGCTATTTTTAATTACTCAGCTGCATGTCAACCCTTAACCTTTATTTTATGGAAGAAGTTTAAAAATCATAATATACATATATGTAGAATGATCACAAATGTTAAAACTGAAGATCAGCACAGGGGTGTTGAATTGTCAGCTCACATACTATTAGTTATTGACATAATTTCCTATAATAGTAAATTACTGAAAATGTTCCAAGCAAAAAGAGAAGTTGCATATCTGGAAAATTCAGTATGTATTAAATACCTCAACTTATAATTTATTCATATGTAAAATGAAGAGGTGGCCTCAGATCAGGTGTGCAACGTGCAGGTTTCCCCTGCATGAATGTTCCATGAGACATCCGCTTGCCAGGATGCACGACATTCCTTCATGAGCACCAAGAGCCTCCTGGGAACCTGCCGCACACCCACCAAATGCATCTGCACTTTTCAGCCACTGGAACAACAAAGAGTAACGTGATTTTCCAGACAGTCTTCTGCAGACAATGGAGTCACCTGGAGCACCACGGGCCTCAGTCAATGCGTGCAAAATAAATCACAGAAGTCACGTTGCCCAATGTAAAACACAAAAGATTGTGAAATTATCAACCACAGGATACCATGGTAAGTGCCCTTCAGAACTAACATAGATGAATGATCTCCCAAATAGGGGGCAGTTATCCTCAGATCCTAAAAATGAAGGTGGAGCTTAAATTCAGCAAAATAAAATGCAACTTCTTCCTCCACAACACACACATTAGCACACACAGACCTATTCATGGATACACATAGAGTCACACAGAATCACACGCAGGGCCACACACACAGGCATGCACAGAAAGGCATGGACTTGCAGGCACACACAGGCACACACACATGGGCGTACACAGACACACATGGGCACACTCACAGGCACACACATGGGCACACTCACAGGCACACACACACACTTTAACATTGTGTATATATTCCAGATTATAGGTTTTTTTCAAGTGCTTAAAATGACATTTGAGGAAGAGAATCCCCATGGTTACATAACTTTAAGCTTATAATTGCGTGTGGGATAATTTACAAAGGTAGGCTAAAATATCGCAGGTGCACCTTTTTAGTGCCTTTAAGGTATGGGGCTTCGTTCTCCACTAACATTGAAGGACTGTGAACTGGACATCCATGTGCTTTCTACTCATAGTGGTATAATGAATTAAAATTATTTCACCGGCTTTGCAAGCCCCCTAAGTGCACCGGTGCAGGGGTGGGGACAAGGGCCCAGGAACTGCTCATCATTGACAGGCTGCAGCTGAGTCCCGACAGCCCTAGCTGAGACCAAAGAGTAAGCTTTTCTATTGGTTATTGAAGGACAAGGCGAGCAGGGGCTGTTCATTAGACACAACGTTGAGTAGTTGAAACTTAGAAAGATAACTGCCTGTTTTCAAGAAAAGAATATTTGCTGAACCATGATGCTTCTCCTTCTTTTTACAGGAAACTCTATCTGAGTCTCAGTCTTCAAACACTGTGTAGCATTATTGACTGAATTTAACTGCAATGTTGCAAGTGAGAGTTGTAGCTCATAATTTGAGAATTCTTTACCTTCAATGGAGCATGAAAAGAGACAAGATTTATTTCCTGGAACGTTTAAAGGCTAGATTGCAATGACATATTTATTTCATTGATATTGGATATCTGGAGGTTACCATGGATATGCCAGTGTCCGCAGTCTGTAAGGTGGCAGAGTCTTCAAAAGGCAGCACATCTACATTTCTAAAAGATTCTGTGAGGATTTCTATTTCCACTAAGGGCAGACAAACCCTCCCACTGAGCACAGATGAACCTGGGCAAATAAAAATAAGCGTGTGAGTATCAAAGACTAACAGCTAACAGAGGCTAACAGCTCAGAGAAGATTGCTGGATCCAGATGCAGGAGATTCACAATAATGAACCCAGCACCTGAAAACACTGTTCCCCACAGGGGAACGCAGAGGTGCAGCACAGAGGTGCAGCGCAGAGGCCCCGTCAATGCTGGGGACACTGCTGTGAGACTCTGGCATCTGAGGCAGAATGGGGAGCTCTGTGAATTGGAAGATTTGAGCAGAATAAGAGAGTAGCTCCTTGCCTGCCTGGACGATACTTCAGCCTCAGGTTGAAAGAGATGGAGATGGACACAGACCAACATCCCAGATGAATAGAGTGCCTAAAATGTAATGTATAGGAGTGAAATTGACATTTTGAGATTTGATGATGATTGTTCACAGCCTTGTCTCTATTGTTGAGGAACAGTGGTTTTTTATTACTATTTCTTGAACTCTTTTCTTAGTGTAGGGCTAATCCTATGAGTATAAAGCGGACTAAAAGTAGATCATTGTAAAAATTCAGAGAGGGAATAAGAGAGGAAGGGTGGGAGTGTGGGTGGGAAGTATCACCAGGTTCCTAAGTCTGTATATATGAAATATATGAAACTTGTTTACCTTAAATTTAAAAACAATATTGATGAAGATGGCATATTTAAAATAAAGCATCTAAATATTTACCATGAATACAAAGTGAACTCAAGTTCCAAGGTAAAGACATTATTGTCAGACAATAAAACTCAAACAAAACAAACTACTGTATTTTCATGAATATATTAATGATAAGGGTGTAGAAAGCTTGAAAATGAAATAATAACAAAAGATATATATCATTTGAACACAAGCCACAATAAGTGAAAGATTAAACAAATGATCTCCAGAGATACTGAGAAAAAAATTTTTTTAACTTTTATTTAATGAATATAAATTTCCAAAGTACAGCTTATGGATTACAATGGCTTCCCCCCATAACTTCCCTCCCACCTGCAACCCTCCCCTTTCTCTCTCCCTCCCCCCTTCCATTCACATCAAGATTCATTTTCAATTCTCTTTATATACAGAAGATCAGTTTAGCATACATTAAGTAAAGATTTCAAGAGTTTGCTCCCACACAGAAACATAAAGTGAAAAATACTGTTTGAGTACTAGTTATAGCATTAAATCACAATGTACAGCACATTAAGGACAGAGATCCTACATGAGGAGTAAGTGCACAGTGACTCCTGCTGTTGACTTAACAAATTGACACTCTTGTTTATGGCCTCAGTAATCACCCTAGGCTCTTGTCATGAGCTGCCAAGGCTATGGAAGCCTTTTGAGTTCACCAACTCTGATAATTTTTAGACAAGGTCATAGTCAAAGTGGAAGTTCTCTCCTCCCTTCAGAGAAAGGTACCTCCTTCTTTGATGACCCGTTCTTTCCACTGGGATCTCACTCGTGGAGATCCTTCATTTAGGTTGGTTTTTTTTGTTTGTTTGTTTGTTTGTTTTTTTGCCAGAGTGTTTTGGCTTTCCATGCCTGTAATACTCTCATGGGCTTTTCAGCCAGATCTGCGTGCCTTAAGGGTTGATTCTGAGGCCAGAGTGCTGTTTAGGACATCTGCCATTCTATGGGTCTGCTGTGTATCTCGCTTCCCATGTTGGATCGTTCTCTCCCTTTTCTATTCTATCAGCTAGTATTTGCAGACACTAGTCTTGTTTATGTGATCCCTTTGGCTCTTAGTCCTATCATTACAATCAATTGTGAACAGAAATTGATCACCGGGACTAGTGAGATGGCATTGGTACATGCCACCTTGATGGGATTGAATTGGAATCCCCTGGTATGTTTCTAACTCTACCATTTGGGGCAAGTCAGCTTGAGCATGTCCCGAATTGCACATCTCTTCCCTCTCTTACTCCCACTCTTATATTTAACAGCGATCACTTTTCATTTAAGTTTCAACACTTGAGAAAATGTTTTTATTCCTCAGAGTGGACTCCCTAGAAGCATTTGGGATTCCACATTAGTATGCACCGAAAGCCATGGCCTTGAAAGAGCATGAAATTGAGCAAATACAAGAAGATAAAGACAAAGCATCAATTGTCTTATGAGTTTTATTTTTCCTTTTTTAGAAACTGATAAAAAAAATCACAAATTTAGCCAAAGCATGTGAGGTTATTGAGGCTAACTTCAACCAATACCCATATATAGAGTACTGAATTCACAACCAGGAACATTCTGTTCAATCACCTGTGGAGAATTTTGAATTTATATAAGGGCACAAAAACAAGTCTTGAAAAATTGAAGCCATACACAACACCATATTTGACCACATTTAATTAAATTATAAATAACAGAAATATAGATTAAAATATTAAATCTTTACTTCCAAATAAACTTAAGATCAGAGAAAACCAAATTGAATGATTGAAAGAGAGGACATTAAGCAATCATACCTCATAGGTGATAGGACCATTTATACAGAAACATGGTGAAATTCCTGAGAATGCGTTTGACTCTCAGAGAAATCTCATGGCACTCCCAAGGATGCAAGTTATGTGCTTGGACAAAATCATCTACAAATAAGAAAATGGAATTAGAGTTTAGTAAAAATACTGGACACAGGAAATAATTATATATTATAATTACATACTTGCAACAAGTTTTAAAATGTTGATTTAATAAACAAATTTCAGTTATCTTCAAAAGCATGCTAATAAAAATGTTTACACTGCATGAAAAATATGTAGAAAACAACAAAATAACATTGAAAGAATTAAAGAGCTGAGTAAAAGGGAAAACCCACCACATTCATGCAATGAGAATCTCAATAATAGAAGAAAAAATCATATTTTCTCCAGTGTGACCTGTAGACCCAACGTGTTTGCACAGAAGAGAGCAGTGGTGGAGTCTGAGGAACTCATTCCAGAATGCATGTGAAAATGATGGACATCAAGAAGAGTACATGAATTTTTGATAGAAAAAAACAGGATGAGAGGACACATCTTTTCAAGTATTATCTTATCACACAGCTGCAGTAATTAAAAAAAACCAGATGACAGGTCAGAGACAGACAACGCACCCACAGACCATAACTGGGGTCTCCAGGAAATGTTCACACATATAAGAATGCAGATTTATGAAAACAGTGTCATCACAGATCAGTGCAGAAAGGTTTGTTTTCATTATATGACGCTGCGAAATTGGATATCCATCTGTAAAAATAAATGTATCTTACACAAATAATAATTCCAAGTGCATTATAGAAATAGTTATAAAAATAATACTTAGCAAATAATTAAGAAGGATAGATTTTGATATGCAGGTATGTGAATATTTTATGAAGCAAACAAAGCAGTCATATAAATTTAAAACTGACTCAGTTTATAGGAAGAACGATTCAGAAAGTCAACATGAAGTTGTAAAGTAGAAGATATTTCAGTACAAAAATTGTCAATCAATTCATATTGGAATATATAAAGATTGATAAATACATCAGAAAGTCAGACAATCTAATTGAAAAATGCATAAAGGACTCCAACTATTGCTTCCCCAGAAAACATACAAGAGACCAATGAAGACATGAAATGGCACCTGGGCTCATCGCTAGCCAGTGGCATGCAGAGTCCAGTTCACAGAGAGGCCACTGCAGGATGACCAGCTGAAGGGCTGGAATGGACGGGCTGAGAACTGGATGACAGCGCAGGGGCGTGGACAAGAGAAGCTCTGTGAGTGGTGCTGTGAATTGGAACTATTTGGGGAAAGCATGTGGTGGTATCTAACGTGGTATAGATTTGCTTCCAGAGATCCGACACCTCCTAATGTCTATCCCTTGGGAATGAAGGCCTGATTCTGCCAACAGCCATGTTCATGACCATTAAAACAGTGCCTTCAGGTAAAAGGCAAAAAGAAAGTGTGATTTTCATGATGAGCAAACAACACACACACACACACACACACACACACATGCCATGTGAAGCAGTTTCCCGGAATCCTGAAACAGCACCCATGTTACACAATTCAGTGCCTGTAAAGGCCTCACATGAGCACCTGGGTAGTTTTTGAGGTGGTTTCTTTTGATCTGGGTAAAGATGACATCAGTGTTCCACTGATAATGAGTAATGATGTCATACATTGATATTTAAGGGACTGTTCAGGATGAACATTATATTTTACAGTTAAAAGGTCATTGCATGGAGCCAGCCAGGCACCAGCTGCTGCCCACCGGAGAGAGGAACTGCCTGTCAGCACCAGCCTGGGCTGCAGCGCACCACGGCTATGGGTGGGCAGCTATGGCCACGGGCACCTGGGGGAAGCAGGGCTGCACTCTGATGAGCTGAACAAGCTCTGAGTGTGGACCCAGAGGTTACCCAGCAGACCATGGAGCTCAAGCGAGAGTGCAAGATTGGCCAGTCCCAGAAAATAGTTTGTGGTTTGATTGAGCTTGTTGACCAACTTGCAAGGGAAGCAGAAAATGGAAAAATGGAGGCCACTGGCACTCGGAACCTGCTCAAGTCTACAGCAAGGCAGTGAGATGTCCAACAGCAGCAACTGCAGGCCCTCATGGCACAGAAGAAAAGGCAGCTACAAAGGATTTGAGTTGAATGCAAAGCTTTGTGTAAAGTAGAAGCAGAGCGGAATGAATTTATTGGCCAACTTATTCTTCAAAGATAAACTGAAAATTTCATTTTTATAGTAGGAAGGCAAGAAAAAGGCCCCCAAACCAAAAAAGCCTCTGTATCCTTTCAGCGACTGGACCAGGTCCCAGGAGACAGTATCCCTGGAAGGGAGTGTATGGGGAGCTGGTTTCTAAAGCTCCGTGCCCAGTCACTGCCACTAAGCACTGGTTCTCTCCTCTGCCATTCAGTCTGAACTAAACAGTCTGTAAACTTTGAGCTTTGTAAATTCATAGAGCTTTGGAAAGAAAAGCAATAAATCATTTTCAAATGCAAAAAAAAGTCATAGCATGGGCAGGCATTGCAGAACAGCAGCTGCCTGCATGTCAAAGGGCCTGGGCCTCGGAATCAGACTTTAAGGCACTCGGATCTGGCTAAAAAGCCCATGAGAGTTTCGCAGGCATGGAAAGCCAAGACACTGTGGCAAAAAATGACCTAAAGGAAAGATCTCTGCTAGTGAGATCCCAGTGGAAAGAAGGGGCCATCAAAAGAGGAGGTACCTTTCTCTGAAGGGAGGAGAGAACTTCCACTTTGATTATGGCCTTGTCTAAATAAGGTCGGAGTTTGTGAACTCAAGAGGCTTCCATAGCCTTGGCAGCTCATGACAGAGCCTCGGTGATTACTAATGTCATAAATAAGAGTGTCAATTGCGGGAGTCACTGTGCACTTGCTCCCCATGTAGGACCTCTGTCCTTAACGTGTTGTACTATGAGAATTAATGGTAAAACTAGTCTTCAAACAGTACTTTATACTTTGTGTGTCTATGTGGGTGCAATCTGTTGAAATCTTTACTTAGTATATACTAAGTTGATCTTCTGTATATAAAGATAATTGAAAATGAATCTTAATGAAGAAAGGGATGGGAGAGGGAGTAGGAGATGGGATGATTTGAGGGTGGGACAGTGGTTATGGGGGAAAAACCGCTATAATCCGGAAGTTGTACTTTTGAAATTTATATTTATTAAATAAAATTTTTCAAAAAAAGAAGGGAGCCTGGGCTCGTGTCCCAGCTACTACACTTCCAATCAAGCTTTCTGCTGATGAGCACCTGGGAGGCAGTGTGGATGGCTCAAGTGCTCCGGTTCCTGCTTCCCTCATGGGAGACCTGGATGGAGTTCCTAGCTCCTGTTTTCAACCCAGTCCAGCCCCAGCTGGTGGGCATCTGGGGTGAATCAGAGGATGGAAGACCTCTCTCTCTCTTTCTCTCCCCCCCCCACTCTGCCTTTCAAACAAACAAACAAAAAAAAAGGTTAAAGCACCAAAAAACCACAAAGACTCCTCAGTGCACCCTGAATATCCTGGCCTGTAGGTTTGCTGGCATTTCTCTCCTGTTAGGCAGCAGTATTTATCTTTTGTTTGCCTCGGTGTTTGTTGTGTTGGTGGAGCTGAGGAGGGGCTTGATCTTCCATGATGGAGCACCCATTGCTACCATCAAATTAAGGTTCTGTCCCTCGTTAAAGCCCAGACTACTCTTCCCACCAGGAGACGAAGCCGTACAGCACGCAGAATCCCCATGACTGGAAGTGGAATCGGGATTGGAACCTGACCCAGCTTTTTGAGCCTTTTGTGAAGTTGTATTTTTTGTTCATTCAGAAGAACGACTGGAAGTTCCGAGTGTGAAGGCTGGAGCAGTCACCACACATTTCCCACCACTGTGCAACGCAGCCCCAGGAGAGATGGAAATTCCTGACACAGAGAAAGAGGCGGGGTCTGCCAAGCCGCACTGACAAAACAAATCACACCCAGGGCCGGGCTTCACAGTCTAACGAAAGTCTAAGGCCGTTGTTGCATTTTGGTTGTTGTTTTTTTCAATTACTTATAATGTGAAAATGCCGTGGTTGACAAACTGGAACTATGGGATTGCATGTACTTAAGATTTATTGTTTAATGTTACTGAAAGTGTAGGTAGAAGATTATTTTGAGTTAAATATGTTTCTAAGGGAAAGAACACTGCTCTGACATTTAAATCCATTTCAGGCCCAGCTGTGAACAGAACTGAAATGGAGCAGGAGACGTGACCTAGGGTAAAAGCATGGTCTCGTTTGGCTTTAGTTTTTCATCTAGAAAAGGAGGTCAAGATACGAAACCTGTCTCACTGGGTTTTGAGATGGCAGCAATGCCATTCAGCAGTTAAGAGCAAAGCTGGGTAACACTGGATTTTAGCTCCACTCTAAAACGTGATGTTAATATCCAGGCATAGGGATTTCAGGGCGATTAAAGGAGATAGCTTCAAGTAAGGATTCTGTAACTTGCTGAGTATTTACCATGTCTGACAAAAATTCACTGTCACTCATTCTGTCTCAAAAGCACAATGATTATGTTTGGTTTTTGTATATTCCAAGGCTCTTTCCATCTGAAATTTTGTAATCAGTGATTTATGAAGCCAGTCTTTTAGGAATAAAAAAAATTCAAGTAAAAGCTCAATACTCTAATTTCTTAAGTTTTTATTTTTTTAAATTTTTATTTATTTTTATTTGAAAGACAGAGCAAGAGAGAAAGAGAGGTGTCTCATCTGCTGGTTTATTCCGCCGCGGCACCGGCGGTTTATTCCCCAAATGCTCTACATAGCTGGGTCTAAAGCAGGCTGCAGCCAGGACGACACAGTAACTCCATGGAGGTCTCCCACGGGGGTGGTGGGACTCAGCTGCTTGATCCATCACCTGCTGCCTCCCAGAGTGCATGTTAGCAGGAAGATGGAATCAGGCAAAACCAGTACTCAAACCAGGCCCTGTAGGATACGGGTGTCCTAAGCATCATCAACCTTAGCACCAAACACCACCCCTCTGTGGAAATTTGTCTGCTGGATATACTTGTATCTACCAGAACAAAAAGTTAAGAAGGAAATTTGCCTGCTGTCTGCATTCTCATTACCAGGTTGAACAATATCAAACTGCCATTGGCCAAATGGGGCTAATACGACTAGAAGGCAGACTGCTGACAGCACAGAGCAGGCCACAATACAGTTACGCTTTCCCATTTATACACCAAGTTGCTGCAACAAAATGCCTGTGCCTGCAATCCTGACCCAAGTTTCCCCTGACACAATAAACTCTGCTATGAATTCACTGCAACAAAAAACTCCTATTGCAAAGACATTTCTTAAATCATATAATCATAGGAACCGTTTTCCCCATCTGGTATTTTTGTAGTAATCAGAACATAATTTTTAGTTTCTTTTTACTGTTTCATAGAGTTCTATAAATTTTTGTGAGGAGGGAGCCCTTAGCAACCATAAAGCTTTTCACAAGTAGAAAAAAGAAAGAAAATGAGGGAAATCTAATATCTTGAATCATTAACTAAGCTTTTCTATCATACCTCATAATCTGCACTGGATCTGATTTATATATCTACCTCTCCTGGACTATGCTGTTTAATTCCTGAGAATATGATCAGTTAAGTTATAAATTCAGTGAAATGATAATATGAGTAGACTGCTCTGACAGTTTGCTAATCTTAATCTGGTTAACAAACGTGGACTTAATTCAAGAAGGGCCTGGTGCTGGCCTTGTGGCACAGCAGATAAAGCCACCACCTCAACACAGCCATCCCACATGGGTGCCTGTTCGTGTCCTGAATGCTCCACTTCCAATCCAGCTCCTTGTTAGTGGCCTGGGAAAGCAGCAGAAGATGGCACAAGTGTTTGCACTCTTGCCCCCCATATGGGAGACCCAGCTGACGCCCCTGGCTCCTGGCTTTGGCCTGGCCCAGAGCTAGCCATTGTGGCCATCTGGGGAGTGAACCAGCAGATGGAAGATTCTCTCCCTCTCTCTCTTTCTCTCTCTCTCTTTCTCTTTATCTCTCTAACTTTAATTCTTTCAAAATAAATCCACTTTAAAAAAAAAAATAAAGAAGGCTTGTTTTCTTCTAAATAACCACAGGTCAGGAACAGCTGTAAAGAAGGTCTCCAAAGTCCAAATTAATAATGAAATTTTTCTAATAGCTTCCCACGGAATCTGTTTCAATTCTCATGAACATCCCCATGGTATTTGTTGCTATGTTCAGTTTTCCTTTAACCTAAAAATTGTAGAAAATATAATACTGAAAATAAATGCAATAATAAAACATTTTAAGCTCCATTCATTGGAAAACACATAAAACACAGCTCTGTGACTCCTTAAATAAAGTTTGATTATTGGAGAATGAAAAGATATCCTTAAAATCGATCCTAACCTTAAATCTGCTCATCTCTGGAAAACCAGTAAGATGTCCCATCATCCTCATAATACATTCCCTGACTCCTTTCATGTTCAAATCAGCACAGTTGTTGACGTGCCCACAAAACAGTGAACACCGTGTAATGCATCGGTTCTATGGGAAATGTTTAAAGGCATGAGGGGAGCTTCCACTTTTCAACCAATCAATCTAGAATCACTTATTCACCAAAGAAAGAAAAGAGAAAATTCTTCAGTGAATTTAAGACACAGAACACAGAAAATTTAATGACCCAGTACTTAAAAGATGGGATCATTTCTCTGTAGGAAAAGACTGTCTCAGCGAATTAAACAAGCGGGCCTTACAGGCTGTTTCCTGAAGCACTCTGTTTCACGTGAACTCTTAGTAGATACTACCCGTTCCGTAGAATAGAGTTCCTATTTCTGTCTGGTCCCTGCTGTCTCTCAGAGATAATGATGCATTCCAGAACGAGTTGAGAAAGGAGTTCTAAATTCCTCTCCTCATTGACAACAACTACTGCTTATCAGTCTAAACTGATTCTTAACATTTCATGGACACATGCAATATAAAGTGAAACCCAAATCAGTTAGGTACGAAGCTGTGCAGATAAATACAGTGATCTGTGCTCCCTAGGATTTCACCTGCATGCCCTCAACAAACAAGGCAATGGAACGGATTTCGTATGTTTGAAGACATAACGTTCTGTATTATTGATTGTTTTATAACCTGAATTTTTAAAATATTTTTATTTTATTTATTTGACAGGTAGAGCTATAGACAGTGAGAGGGAGAGACAGAGCGAAAGGTCTTCCATCTGCTGGTTTACTCCCCAAATGGCACCGATGGCCGGAGCTGGGCCTATCTGAAACCAGCATTCCGGAGCTTCTTCCTGGTCTTCCACATGGGTGCAGGGGCCCAAGGACATGGGCCATCTTCTACTGCTATCCCAGGCTGTCAGCAGAGAGCTGGATGGGAAGAGGAGCAGATGGGACTAGAATTGGCACCCATATGGGAAGCCAGTGCTGCAGGCGGAGGATTAATCTCCTGTGCCACAGCACCAGCCCCCTAACCTGCATTTTAAAATTTTATTTATTTGAAATTCAGGTGTATATATATAGAGGTGGGGAGGGAGATAAGGAGAGAGATAGGCAGAGAGACAGATTGACAGAGATCTTTCATCTGCTAGTCCACCCTCCAAGTGCTCACAACAGCCAGGGTGAGCCAGACCAACACCAGGAGTCTAAACTCAATCCAGGTCTGCACAGGAGCCTGCAACCCAAGGTCATTATGCCACATGACTGGCAAGGACCCAACTGCCACTCACCTGCTGCCTCCCAGGGTGCACAGCAGCAGGAAGCTGGACTGGACTGGAGCTGCAGCTCTTAATCAGTTGTAGATCTTAATCACTGTGCCAAACTCCTGCTCTCTAATTTTCATTTTTATACTGGTTATCATTATTTCCACTCATGAAGTGTCATGTGTGTTTTAAATAAACTGTATAATGCAGTCAAATCTGAACGTTATTCCCTTTTCGATTTGAGCCTCTGCAACCATCCTTAAAAAGTTGCCCATAAACACAGTGCTCCTAGTACTTGGCTTCACACAAACGGTCTCTTCCCCTGCATTTACCTGGATTTATGGTGTATGGCACGTATCCAACACCGTCTTCAAAAACACTGGACATGGACACCACGGACTAATTTGTGGAATTAGTATACCTTTTCACCATTGACTTTATACGATCAACTTTTGTGGAAGTTCCTTTTTTGGAGAGGGTGCCATATTGCTTCTCAGAACTACAATCTGCTAGTTTCAGGGAACACAAGGATAAGCAGAGGGGAAGCTCTCCTCTCATGAACTTCTCCTCATCACAGTGGAGGACAAGATAGCCAAGTGCCAAAGGCAGAAATGCTGTAGGGGAGTGGGTGAGCAGCGGGTGTGGAAGACTGGAAGAGGGAGGACAAGGAAGGCAGGAAGTCTCTTGGGTGGTGCCGAGGCTTATTTGAGGCCAATGTTCATAAGCATCTAGAAGCACCTGTCATTCTTTCCATAGGGTTTTCTAGGATGGTGTTTGATGTTCTGCTATGGTGCAAAGATCAAGCGAACACAAACTATCAAAATGATGGGGACGTATAACCTTTGAATCAGTGCCTCCTGGATAAACATAGGCACAATTATAAAATGACATATGATTAGGACTTCTGTGTTTGGCATTATCTGGAAGCCCTATCCATTTGTAAGGCACAGTGGCAGAGAAATAAGGAGGGAGGGAGGGAGAGAGGGAGGAAAAGAGAAAGATAGAAAGAGAGAGTAAAGAGATTTTCCAACATTGGCTCACTCCCCAGTGCCTACAACAGCCAGGACTGGGCCAGATTGAAACCAGGAGTCAGGAACTCCATCTGGATGTCCCACTTGGGTGGCAGGAACCCATATATTATAATCATCATCTGCTGCCTTCCAGGTGCATTAGTAGGAAGCTGAATCAGGGGCTGGTGCTGTGGTGCAGTTGGTTAATGCCTTGGCCTGAAGCACTGGCATCCCATATGGGCACCAGTTCTAGTCCCAGCTGCTCCTCTTCTGATCCAGCTCTCTGCTATGGCCTGGGATAGCAGTAGAGGATGGCCCAAGTCCTTGGGCCCCTTCACCCACGCGGGAGACCAGGAAGAAGCTCCTGGATACTGGCTTCAGATCAGCACAGCTCTGGCCGTTGCGGCCATCTGGGGAGTGAACCAGTGAATGGAAGACTTCTCTCTCTGTCTCTACCTCTCTCTGTAACTCTGTCTTTCAAATAAATTAAATAAACTTTTTTTTGACAGGCAGAGTGGACAGTGAGAGAGAGAGACAGACAGAGAGAAAGGTCTTCCTTTTCCGTTAGTTCACCCTCCAATGGCCGCCGTGGCTGGAGCGCTGCGCTGATCCGAAGCCAGGAGCCAGGTGCTTCTCCTGGTCTCCCATGTGGGTGCAGGGCCCAAGCACTTGGGCCATCCTCCACTGCCTTCCCAGGCCACAGCAGAGAGCTGGACAGGAAGAGGAGCAACTGGGACAGAATCCAGCGCCCCGACTGGGACTAGAACCCGGGGTTCTGGCGCCGCAGGCAGAAGATTAGCCTATTGAGCCGTGGTGCCAGCTCAAATAAATAAAATATATCTTAAAAAAAAAGGAAGCTGTATCAGCAACAGAGTAGCCAAGACTTGAACCAGCACTACAATATGGGGTGTGAGTATTCCAAGGAGCAGCATCACAACATCTGCTCCAAATGCCAAAACGCAGAAACAGTTCAAATGTCCAACACTTGAGACATATGGCTTACATTTCAGTGGACTTGTACAATAGAATCCTGTGCCTTTTATTAAAGTGGGATTGGAAAGAAGTCTATATGAGAATTAGGAAGAACTCTATACAAATGCTGACCTATTTAAACATTAAAAGAAGACATGCTGACCCATGGCCATGAGAGAGGCATACAGCCTCACTGGTTGGTCCCACAGGAACTCGCAGACAAGGCCTTCAGTGGATCCCCACTGTTTCCTGGTACTCTTGCTGTTACCCAAGTCAATGCACTCTCCCAAGAGCCAAAGTAACTGTCTCATGTTTCTCTATGCCCTTAAAATTGCAACTTTCCTACCCTCTTGTCTTAATTGTTGACTTTGCCTTCATTTCATTTATATTTAAAATTTCAGCAGAAAACCTTTTCCTGTTCCTACCAAGGAGGCCACTGATGCAATGGGTCATCCACCAAATCAGGCAATTCTCTGAGCTCTCCACTGAGGTGGTCCCTGACATTGGGCCCAACCCACCTCTCTTTGGTCACTCAACAGTTTCCCCTGCTCTCCACTCCTCTCTGGAATCATTTATTCATTAACAATCACATGCATAACGTTCACCGTATACCGGGAAATGCCCTGAGTACTTCAGAATTAACTCAATCTTCAGACTGCTCTGTCTGCTGAGTCACTCCCCTGACACAGAGAGCACTGCCCTCCGCTTAGAGGCGCTTTGCACCCACGCCCCCTTCAGCAAGGAGCTTCCTCTGGCTCTGCTGCATGGAAAGGATCCTCGGATGAGCTCCAAACACTCAGAGGGCTCCCCGGCTCTGTCCCTGCCCTGTCCTTGAAACCATGCCAATCAGGATTCCATCCTCACCAAACACACAGCTTGTCAGAATGGCTGATGATCACCACACGGCCAGTGCCAAAGGTCAAACCAGTTTTTTCTTCGTTGGACCCAAGACTACACTCAGCATAGCCAATTCCTCTCCTCCCCTGACCTTCAGAATGTCCCAGTCCCCTGATCTTCCTTGGCTCACCTCCCAGCCCCTCATTCACCTGGTCCTTTCCTTGTCTGCAAATTACAATCATCTGAGAAAGCAACTCTGAGAAAACGCTCCGTGCCCAGGACACTCCCAAGACGCAGCCCCAGACATGAGGCTCAAGCATCCCCAGTGTTGCAAACTCCCCAGGGAAATTCAACATGGAGCCAAGGCCAGAACTGCAGCCTAGCCAACAGAGCTCCAAGAAGTAGTAGAATTGGTTGTCAGTGGCCACACCCCTCCGACCCCATCCCCACCCTCCTGCCACTGGCTACTCCTCGTCAGCCACCCTGGCCTCCTGCCTGTGCCGCAAACACCTCATGCCCCTCACATCCCTGATCTGGCCTGGAATCTGACCTGAACAGGCTAAATTTCTCTCTTTACATAAGTTTACTTTTTCTTGTTTTTCTCATCATAAGCTCAGTGTTAAGTTCTTATATTTTCTCCTTTCTTCCTTGATAATATCACAGAATGAACATTTTCTCAGTGCAGCCTTGCTCCTGTTCCATAAATTTTCCATTAATGTTCATGTTGTTTTATTTTCCATTATCAGTCTTGACATTTACTGCTGTGATCCAAGACTGATTTCATGAATTATCTAGAACAAAACATCCCTCAGATCCAACTCCAATCATCTGATCTTTGTTTAATTTATGCATTAACAATGTCACATTGTAAGAAATATTAGAAATACATATGTTCTGTAAATTACTTAATTCTTCAACACTTTTTGTAAAAGTTTCAACCCAAAGACTCTGAGTTGAAGATACATAATTATGCCAGTATTTTTCAACATGCAGACAGGGGAGGGGTGGTAACTATCATTCTAGAAGGGAACCCAACATCGTTTAGATGTTCATGGGTAGAGCTGAATCTTCCAGGTGCAGGCCAATTAATTGTTTTTCATTGTTACTAAAAGCATTCATTTTTCTGGTTCATAGTCAGCTGCCATTCTTTCTTGTATCTCTCATGAACGTCTGGGTGTTTTCTCCCCTTGAGTCCATGTGGACAGTAACTCCCAGCTTCCACTCCCTGCGCCCTTCACCGTGCTGGCCATTGTGGGGCAAACCCATAAGCAGGTGTTTCTTTGCACTCCTTCTAACCTGGGGTTCCCTCTAGAGTGTGTGTGTACATGTGTTTGTGTATGTGGATAGAGAGAGAGAAACAGAGAGAAAGAGACAGAGGAAACCAAACAGAACATATAGATATGTTTGCTGTAAACTTAAGGCAAATTTTTAAAACAACAGAAATACTTAAACTTTGGCTTAAAAGAAATAAGACACACCACACATATGAAAATGTGTCCATAATTTAAATAAGGGAAGTCTGTATTTCACTTGTAAGGAAATGTGTCCATAGTACACATTCACATCAAAGCAGTAGTGTACGTGAGCATTGTGGAGCACGAGGTTGAGCAGCATTCTGGATGTGCACATCCCATATCAGAGTGCCTCGTTCAAGTCCTCGTCGCCCCACTTCCAGTCCCTGCCACCTGCACTGGAGATCCTGGTGAAGTGTGGGCCCCTGGCTCCTGCTTGGCCCAGTCCTGGGTGTTGCAGGCATTTGGGGAGTGAACCAACACAAGGAAGATCTCTCCCTCCTTCTCTCTCCATCATTTTGCTTTCAAATAAATAAATAAATCCATTTTTTAAAAGCGATGTATAAAAACAGTCAAAAATGAAAGCCTCATTTTTTAAGGAGTCTTATAGACCTCTCAGAAAATAATTGAAATACACACATTATTCTGACAGGCTTTTCTGGTGGGCTGATAAGTAATACTGCTTTCTCCTACATTACTTTTTATAATGCTTGAATAGTTTTCCAATGAATATGAATTGTTTTTAAAAATATGATGTGAAAATAAAAGCATTTCATCAAGAGTAGAAAAACAGACATTTGAATTATGGATATGCAAGTAAAATTCTAAATCCATATCTGACAAATGCTCACTTAATATCTCATAATTCAAAGTATGTTTCCTCTTAATGTAAAACTCTCGTTCAAAACTACAACTGACCTCAGACCAAGATATTTCCCCAAGCTAAAAGGTGGAAAAAATTCCCCATGTTTTGTGATTTTTCTAGAAGCTGTAGCAAAACAATATGACAAAATTCAGAGCCTGTCTGTTGAAGACAGCTCAGATTGATCATTGTTTGTACTTGACAAAGCTGCATAGCCAAATACCAAAAGATGGAATAAAAATAATGTAGCAGGTAGGAGACTGGCAAAGAAGTCAATTGGAGAAAAAAACACAAAAATCAAATGTTTTACTTCACACTAGCAAACACTTTCTAAAGCTTTAAAAAAAAAAGTCTGTGGCTTATTCTAAATTGTGAAACTGAAATAGAATATTTTCCCTAATTGGTTAGCCAATTATCTCAGAAAAATCATTTAAAATACACATTTTCCCACGAAATGTCTTTAAGCTACTGAAAGTATGAAGTCTCTCATAAGAAGCTGGCACGGGGCTGCCCCAGAGGAGCAGCAGGTTCTGGAAGAAACAGCCGCCCTCCACCTGCAGGCCCGGCCGTGCTCAGGCCCCGGCATAGGCTGGGAGGCCCCTAGGAACCGCGCGCCGCATCAGCACCGGGAGACAGGTGCACCAGCGTGTCGTGCATGCGTGTCTGCATGCATGCGTGTGTGGAAAGGGGGAGAGGCAGAGGGGACTTTGCCAGTTCTGGATGACCACCCCTCTTTCACAGCAAGAGGTCTTAGAGACCTACAAGAAGCTTCTTCGAATAAAACCAGGCACACATATTAAAATATTGAGTGTGCAGCATTTCAACATGCAAAAATTTCATTTCTGCGTCTTCCTTTTTGTAGTGATTACAAAAAAGGTCTAAAAACTGTTATCCACTTCAAATGCTTTAACTCAATAGAACCCATTAACGACAAATGCTCGATAAACGAAGTAACAAATCGAGTCTGAGATACAATGAAGGAAGTGAGACAAGCGGCCTTTGTGGCTGGGGAAAAATGAGGTAGAAAAAATCATTGTTGTTCAAGAGATAATTATTTTTAAAAAAAAACTATTCATTGTGTCCTTGTTTAGAATGTTCAAAGAGAGATCTTGATTGTTGCCAGTTCAGTGAAGCCACATGCAACACTGTCATCAAGACTGGAAACCAGGGAGGTATCCAGTGAGCACGGTGTCCCAACAAGGACAGTTCCACGTGTCCAGTGCCAGAACATGGTTTTCCTGTTGGGCTGAGGGCTGTGCTCTGCTGTGTCTGCACAGCCCTGCCCTGAGCTCACTCGCCACCACTGGCAGTGACTGTTTCCACGACACAGGCACAAAGCACAGTTGCAAGGACATGAGGCTTTGTTTCAGCAATGCAAAGTGGTCAGTCCAATGTAACTACTGCTCAATCTGAGTGTCAGGGCCCCAGATAATGGTCTCCCTGTGCCAAAACCGGGAAAAATCAGGTCAGCAAAAGCCTCTCATTTTGCAACTCTAGAAGCCATTAATGGCGATGTTCCCACAGCATCACAAGACTTCCGACCTGTCTCCTTTCAAATCAACAGGGGCAGTGATTGCTATGCAAATTACAGATAAAATAAGGACTATTTGTGTGAATTTTTATCCCACTGAACCAACTTTGAGGGAAAAATTTTATGAGTACATTTCACAATATCTTCTTAATCTTAGAGTAAAATGTAAAATATAAAGAAGAAATTAATGTGTCATAGTTACACCGTCTTTTATTCTAAGTATAGTTACATATCAATTTGATCAGATTGCATTGAAAAATTCACATTCTGTTTTTGAAAACTGACCTCACAACATATGCATGAACATAACATTATAAACAGTTTCCTTAACTGCAGATCTTTTTCTCAAACTGTTGTGTGTGTGTGGGTGCAAACTGTTGAAATCAGTGCTTATCATGGAATTGGTCCTCTGTATATAAAATTAAACTAAAAATGAACCATAATGAAGAAGGGGATGGGAGAGGGAGAGAGAGGCGGGGTGGGAGTCGAGGTGGGAGGGTGGGTATGGGGAAAGAACCACTATCTTCCTAAAATTGTACCTATGAAAAATGCATTCATTAAATAAAAACTTAAAAATAAAAAAAAATCCCTGTGCACATTGAGATGCAATAGCATTTTTATTTTTGAAATTAGAAAGTACTGAAAAGCAGAGAGAAAATATTTAAAAATTAACCTAACTCATAGGACTCAAAAATGCCTCCAACTGAAACTGCTGTCAGCCATGTGCTCCTTACAGCACGTGTCTGAACGCGCCCCTGTGTGTGAGTGTGCTGTCTGGGCACTGGGACACCTCGCCCAGACACTGCACCCTGCGAGTGTGTCTAATTCTGTAACCATCACGCAGAGAGCACTGCGGGAAGCTTGAGGAAGTCCCATAATGTGAAATTCTGCCCGAACGTAGATTTTCTTAAGACAAATTCACATTACTAGAAAAAGGGGAAATAGAAAAATGAAAAACATTTTAGTCTTGGGGTAAAAAGCTATTATTACAGTGACACATGTTTCCAGGAATTCCAATTATACAATTGCCTGGACATACCAAGATTACTGATTTCACAGAATCTGCAGGAGTAAATTCAAAGGACTCTATGGAATGGCTGAGGAGAATTTTCATATTTGCATAGAAGGATTGACAAGTTTTTCGAGGTTGTTAGTTGTGTATAACAACCGTCATCATACCTGTGCCAAGGCTGGTTGCAGGGGCTGGCATTATGGTCTAGCCAGTTTAAATGTCAGCTGATCAACCTCCAATCCAGCTCCCTGCTAATGGCCTGAGAAAGCAGTGGAAGATGGCCCCAAATGCTTGGGCCCCTCATCCATGTAGAAGTCTCAGAGGAAGCTCCTGGGTCCTGGCTTCAACCTGGCCCAGTCCTGGTCGCTGGGACGACTTGGGGAATGAACCAGCAAATGGAAACCTCTCTGCTTCTCTCTCTCTCTCTCTCTCTCTCTCTCTCTCTCTCTCTTTCTCTCTCTCTCTAATTATGCCTTTGAAATAAATAAAATAAATCTTTCAAAAAACAATGAAACAAGGCTGGCTCCAGCCTTTCTCAAGTATGTCTGCTAACTTAGTAGCCCTGGAGAGAGCTCCATTGTTGCCTAAAGTTTCTCCCCTTCAGTTACAAGAGAATTTGAATACTTGTTTTAAAAATGTTAGCAGTCAAATATGCTTTTCTAATGTGCCTGTGGGTTTTTTTTTGGGGGGGGGGGGGGAGTGATGCTTTTTTTTTTTTTTTTTTTGCATTTTCATTAAGGATGTCATTCTTGTTACATGTGTATCACTCCCCACCCACCACGTTACATGACTGCAACTAAAAGCTTGGTCCCTGTCCCCATTATGAGGACAAGGAAAAGGAAAGAGAACACTTAATCTACCATTAGATGCCGGTGATAGCTGACCTTAGGGCTCCAGCACATCATCCTGCTGAGTGACCTGACCGCTCTGGGGCTTTGACAGAGGCTGTAAAGGAGGCTGGGCTGCTGAGCCAGGTGCTGAGGCCGGGGGCGGTTTCCTGGGACACTTGCTTGATGCTTGGACTTTATCTTGAGGACGGCATAGCAGGATACCTAAGGGGCTACCAAAGACTGTTCAGCTGAAGCAGGCAGAGTGTTGTGTTAAGGGATGCCGTCGTTTCATTAGCCAGGACGGAGCCCCTTCAGCCTGGAGCCCGTGCTTACTGTGCCCTTCGTTATCCATACACCTTCGCGTTTTGTTACAGCAAACTCAAACCTCCAGCCATGCTGGCAGGAAGGGCCAGATCCCTCTGCTGCTGCTTCTGGAACACCCTTGCAAGCTTGTTTGTCTGCCTGAGCAGACACTGTAGTCATCCCCAGCTCTGTTCATCAGAGTATGAAAAGGAAAAGAAAGGGGTATCTGGTTCAGGGACATGTCTATGTATTATGCCAATGGGGAATTTCAATATAGAGCATACAAAGATACTTTGGACAGTTGGTGGAAATGAATTTAAAAGATAAGTCTATTTTGGTACAAAACAATTTTGAAATCCATGCACAGGAGTTTGGTTTCACTTTTGATATTCTTATACAAACTATTTTTGCTTCAAGATCATAGAAGTACCAGTGTTTTACTGTGCAGTTTATTTTATTTGCTTTTAATTCATTTTCTATATTTTGACTTTTTTTTTTGACAGACAGAGTTAGACAGTGAAAGAAACAGAGACAGAGAGAACACTTTCTGTATTTTGAAACAGGAAGTAACAACTACTTTTGTTTCTCCTTTTCCAAGAAGCTTTTTAAAAGCAGAACTCTTTGAATGTTGAATATTGTTTTAACTTTCCCTTGCTCATAAACATGATATTGTGGGGAGCAATCCGGACTAGACTGAGTTACTGGAATTAAGACTTATTCTATGCATCTGCTCTCCCACAATATGGCTCTGGGAGAGAAGTAAACAGCTTCTGCACAGCTGCCTCCAGTTCAACCAATAAACTGTAGGACTTGCTCCTGATTGGAGGAGAGCAGCGTACTCGGCGTGTGGGCAGCCGAGTTGGGATTGGCAGAGAAGGACTATAAAGGAGGAGAGAGACGGCATGCACCGGGAACATCTATGAGGAACATCTAAGGGGAACATCTAGCTGAAGGAACACCCGTGCAGCCCCCGAGAAAGCCGGCCGGCGGTGTGCTGCTCCCCTGCGGAAGTGGGGAATGTGGCTAGGGGGAACTGCCCTTCCACGGAGGTGGAAGGGATAGTAGCCAACCCGGGAAGAACCAGCAGCAAACCCGGGGAGGGCCGAGCAGACGAAAGAACAGCGCAGGGTCCTGTGTCGTTCCTCCACGAAGAGGGGGAGCGACATAATGGTGCCGTGACTCGGATAGGAAACCTAGCTCGGATAGGAAACCTGACTCGGATAGGAAACCTAGCTCGGATAGGAAACCTGACTCGGATAGGAAACTTAGGACGGATATGAAACTTAGGAGGGAAGAAACGGGAAGAAATGGGGAAATATCGGAGAGAGAGACTAGCAAACAGCCTAGGGAAAAGCCGGACGAGAAAGGTGCCGGAAGAAGCTATTGAAAGCCTAGGCATAGACTCAGATACGGATTACGGGGGGAAGCTGGGAGAAATCTCTAAGGTCGAAAGCGAAAGTGAAAGCTAGAACAAACAGACTCGGATACGGACTGTGGGGAGAGGCCAGGAGAAATGAAGGAGGAATATTGTTGGAGGAAAGCTTGGGGAAACATACCGGGTAGAGAAAAATGTTAGGGAAATTGAAGCCGTGGGGAGCAGGCCAAGGCGGACACGAAAGCCACTTTGGGATTCTCAAGTTAGCCCGGGAATAGGGGGCGAAAAGTTGAAACCAGAAGCTGAAACGTAAGCCAGATTGGGATCCGTCTGATTAGCCCGGAGAGCAAAGGACGGGAAGCCAAACCGTGGGGCGGAGACGTAAGCTGGGTTGAATTCGCCAGGCTAGCCCGGGGAACTTAGATTGAATGCTAGTGGCGGACACGTAAGCTACGCTGTGTGACTCACGGAGGCTGCCGCACGCAGACAGCGTGCGGGGCTCAAGTACATAGGGAACACGGGGCTAGCGTGGAGACCGCGGAGTGTGTGCGCAAAGCCGAGCCGCGCAGAGCCGCGAAGCCTCGCAGATGAGAGAGGCGCGGGCTGAAGCGGCTCAGAGCCGGAAAGCTGCCGAGAAGCAGCCTCGGGGCGGGCGCAGCCGGGAAGCCGCGGGGATAAGAATGAGAGCGGGAAGCTGCGGGGATAAGAGAAACAGAAGTTTAGAAGTAAAGTGAGAGAAATAGGAATGCTGGAAGATGGAAGTAAAATGGGAGAAGTAGGAATGCCCGGAGATAGAGAAATAGAGAAATAGAAAGGCCTCCCCTCAACATGGCAGTGAGAGAGCTTGGATTCGGTCTGCCTGATTAAGTGAGGCGATGAGCACCTGCGGCGGCTAGCAGCTTATGCGCCGCAGGCCACCGAAGACAGGCACGAATTAACATCAGTAAGGCCTCCCCACAATACAACAATGAGAAAGCTTGGATTCGGTCTGCCTGATTAAGGCGGTAAGCGCCTGCAAGCAGCTCGACCAGAGTATGAGCTGCAGGTCACCGAAGATAGGCACGAACCAACACTAATAAGTCTCCCCCACAATACGGCAATGAGAAGGCTTGGATTCGGTTTGCCTGATTGTTAGGGCTTGTAAGCCCCTGCAGGCAGAGCAGAGCATGCGCTGCAGGGCACCGAACACAGGCACGCATCAGCGCCTAAAAACCTCCTCACAACCGAAGACAGGCGCGTATCAACGCCAAAAATAAAAAGAAAGGGGGATCTGTGGGGAGCAATCCGGACTAGACTGAGTTACTGGAATTAAGACTTATTCTATGCATCTGCTCTCCCACAATATGGCTCTGGGAGAGAAGTAAACAGCTTCTGCACAGCTGCCTCCAGTTCAACCAATAAACTGTAGGACTTGCTCCTGATTGGAGGAGAGCAGCGTACTCGGCGTGTGGGCAGCCGAGTTGGGATTGGCAGAGAAGGACTATAAAGGAGGAGAGAGACGGCATGCACCGGGAACATCTATGAGGAACATCTAAGGGGAACATCTAGCTGAAGGAACACCCGTGCAGCCCCCGAGAAAGCCGGCCGGCGGTGTGCTGCTCCCCTGCGGAAGTGGGGAATGTGGCTAGGGGGAACTGCCCTTCCACGGAGGTGGAAGGGATAGTAGCCAACCCGGGAAGAACCAGCAGCAAACCCGGGGAGGGCCGAGCAGACGAAAGAACAGCGCAGGGTTTAGTTTCGCTCCTCCACGAAGAGGGGGAGCGACAGATATAATAAACAAGAAAACCCATTTCAATCAATTTTAAGTATTTAGACATAAGAAAATATTCACCATTTTCTCTAACTCCCCGGTGGTTTGGGTAAGCATGGAATGGCTAAACAGATGCAGCCCCTGTCACACCGTGAGTCAAGGCTCCACGCTGATCACGGGATCCACTGCTGTTAACTAACAGTGAGGAGGCGCTGGTGTCAGGGTAGAAGCCAGCAGCGGATCCTCCTGACCCAGTGGGACACATTGTATGCATATCCACCCAGTGTTCTGAGATGTGGGGTGGTCTGGTCAGGATTCCATGAAACAAGGGAGACAGCAGGAGGTGAGCCCAGAGGGGCCCGAAGCCAGGGTCTTCCTGAAGTCGGGGTCTGTGTCCCTTTCCACTGAAGAGCTGGTCTTTTTCCTTTTTTTAATTCATCTTTTTTCCCCCAAAGTAACCTTTCATTTAATGAGTACAATTTCCATCAGTACAACTTTAGGAATATAGTGATTCTTCCCAACCCCACTCCCACCCCACCTCCTCCTACCTCTCCCATCCCATTTCTAGTCCCATTCTCCATTAAGAAAAACAAACGAACAAAGAAACTCTGTTCTTTCTCGCCTTGAATAGCTCTTGCCTGGTCTGCTTTTCTTCCTCCTCTACTTCCTCACAGTAAACTCCGATGTCAGTTTTGCCTTTCTCAGTGTAACATGAGTCTTCATATTCTCCATGAACCAGGCACACATGGGTGATCAAACCCATTCTCCCTTCCAGACCGTGCAGGTGGGCTTCTCATAGCAACTGCGTTGTCTGTGGAATGGGTGATCCACAGCTGGGAGGGTTGGACCCACAGCATCAGTCTTCCAATGTGCAGCCTCGGGCATGTGACCTGGGTGGGTGGCTTTCCATGACCACCGGATTGTGTGTCATCTCAGAATCTACCAGTCAGCAACTTGCCCAGCATTTTATGTCATATCCAGGTTTTCATTTTTCTGTCTGATATACCAGTTTCATTATTTAAATCTCACTAGTTGGCTTGTGAAAGTGTAGCTTCTGCCAGCACCCAGCCTGCCCTGGACCATTTTGAATGAACAGTGATCCTCAGAGGTCAGGGTTGGTCTGTGTTCACTGACAGCTTACATTATTAAAGAAAATGTTTCTTGTTCCTGTCTGTCAAATCAAAATACTTCCAATATGTCAAGCCATTGCTTGTTTCGGTCATCTGTCAGCCTTGCAATTGCTGCTCGATTAAGGTCAAAGTTGACAACAAGCACACAGAGGAACACTGCCTGGGAGCAAGGGGGTGCTCCCGACAGCCTCCGTCAGGTGGGGCTTCTCCCTCACTTCTTCTATTGTAACCACTTAAATACTGCAGAGTAGAAACATATCCACCAAAAACATAAAAAAGGAAGTTTGATATTTAACCAAGATTCACCCTTCTGATTTCAAATTCAAGTCAGGCGTCTACAAGTGTTTACTCCACGCATGTTTGTTGTAGGGGCACACCTGTCAGATACACATGACCAGCTTAGCCTATCTTGACCGTATTTTGTAAAAATTCTTGCACCATATGTCGTTATCCTAGAATATTTGTATGGTCTAGTTTATTAAAATTTTAAGATATTGTTCTTCCTAAAAATGAAATAATTTTGTTGGTAAAATTAACAGCATTGCCGTTTTAAAGTGAGATCTCCAACCTCCTGTGATGAAGACCACATTTGTGGGTCATGCAGTGATGAGCACAGTAAAGTCATTCGATGGAAACTTCTTCCAGTGTCTCTAGGACGCGGCAACGTCTCCTCAGGCAAATGTCCTGCTCTGAGATTCCGCAGCAGAAGCAACAGGTCCACAAATTCATTTCCAACTTCTTAACACATCTGTTGATGGAATTATTTTCAACAGGGTGATTTACTTTTGAGGTGAAAGAATTTGCAGCAGAGATAATGGAGTTCCTCCTCAAAAACAGTCACTATTAAATGCACACACTGATTATCAGAAAAACTCTAAATTATGTGGAACCATAGCATTTTTGTGGAAAAAGACACAATTAGAGAAAATTTAGTTAAATGACATAATTGGCTTATTTGCAGTTGGTGAATGAGGTAGCATCTCACTTAGAAACACAGAAGTGCCAGGTTGGACAGGGCTGGGCAGGAACAAGGAAGCAGCGCAAAACAAAATGCGGGTCGGTGCCCTCCGGGTTGGATTAAAGCAGAAGGGACTGTTCACCAAGCTGCTTACAATGGGCCTGTTTGGGGATTTGGCTGCTGTCTCTTCTGACTCCTAGGAAGGTCCAGGAAACAACGTGCGTTCCTTGGGCCGTGTGGGGCTTTATCATGAGTGTCTCGTTTTAGTCTTGTCCACTGGGGCAGGTGCAGGAGCCCAAATCAACAGCCCCCTGTAATTTTTGTTTGGCTGTCACATATATACTTGTAAACACATTTCCAAAAGAGCCTTGGAAGGAACCATTGTTGTCACTGACCTTGTTTTTTAAGAAACAAAGATGTTAATCTGCAGTTCCGCATCTGTACTGCTGGGTACGTGTGTCTGACTTGTGCCTGATGTAAAACATGTGTGTTCAAGGTGTTGGAGCTGAATCCCTTGACTTCCCACACTTGCTGAAGGCTGCTGAGTGCACAGTGGCCACCACAGGCAGCAGGGCCTGGCCTGTGCTCTTCTCTTTGATCCGGGAGTGGGAGAACCCCCAGCAGTGCACTATCAAAAGGAATATTCTGTGTGGCATCTGTGTTTGAAGTAGCTGAGGCAGAGCTCAGAGGTTCCACTTCCTTATACTCTCGGACAGCAACACAGTGTTGTTCTGCTTCTCCACACTCTCCCGGGTCCTACTCAGACCCACTCATGTGGGGGGATTCAGAACCACCCAGACGGCACACCACTCAGGGTGCGGCTTGTGTGAAACGGTGGGCAGAAGGAGAGGAATATCAATACTTAAACCTGCATCACAGGTGTCATTTCAAATTCAAAATTGCTTTAATAGTTTATTTCTCCTTTTTTAGACTATACTGTTAACAGTTCAGGAAAGAATGCACTGATGCTTTTGAATTATTATAGCATCTCACACAACTACGGAAATTTAAAGATCATGGCACCCAGTACTATTGCTGCAGAAATAAATTCTTATTTGAGAAATTATCTTGAAAAAACTAACATTGTTTTTAAAAGTGACTGAAGGTACTTTATGTTATAATAAAGTTGCCTTATGCTAATGGTAACCATTATATTTTAAAAATCTGCTTCTTTCTGAAAACTGATGTTCAGTATGTCCCTGCGCATATAGAAACAATTCAAGAACACAAAAGAGAAAATAAGGGAACAAATTCTCCCTTGAAGTACAGTTTTGGAGTCTCAGTGTTTCTTTGAACTTGGGTGAATTTCACATAACATATAACTAACCATTTAAAAATGTACAGTGCAGTGTTGTTTTTGCATTAAGAATGTTGCAAACGCCCCCTCTCCAATGTCACAAGTTTTCACCCAGTCCCATTCCTCCCTCCCTCCACGAGTGGGAGAAACCTGGAAATAGTCCTCATACCTCGTGTTCACATCCCCACACGGTTGGTTCACACCAGTGAAAGTTTCAAACATGGGATGAGGACAAATAACACTGTGCAAATGTCAGATAGAAAGAAAACTGGTCACGAGCCGGGGAAGCGGCCAGAGCTCTGGAGGCCTGCACCACTTCAGGGAAAAGGCAGACTCTTCTTTTATAACCATGTATTTCAGCAAAATAAGAAACGTTTGGAAATGTTGCCATACTGGTGAAAAGCTTACCATCACACAAAACAAACAGTCCCAAAGCAGGAAGACGACTCGAGGGCTCGCCGTGAGGCTGCAGGATGAAGGCGGTCAGGCTGCATGCTAAGGCACAGCAGGGATGCAGAGGGAAACCTAAGGCGGACATGTCAGTCGGAAAGAATAAAAAAGGAATGAGAAGAGAGTTGCAACAGAGGTTCTGATCTGCACAGAACATAAATAGATATTAAAAGCAATGGAAGAATAATAAAATAGTAAAAACTCTGGGAGCAAGGACAGACTCGAATGCGCAGGCCGAAGGCCTGAGCACTCAGGTGTAAGTCCGCTCACACCCACACGCAATGTGACAGAAATCTACAACCTGGAAACCAGGACACCTGCTGCGTTCAGCGCCATATCCCCAGAACAAGAGGACCCAACAACAACAGGTGCCCCGTAAATATCAGGAATGTTTGTTGAGTGACTGAGTGAGTGAGTAAGCTCAAAATCAGGAAGACACTGTGTCCAACACAAAACACACACATCCAAAGACAGAGACGTGGGAACGGTGAAGGCAGTAACGATTCACCAGGTGAGTATGTCCGGGAAAAGGCATCCGAAATGGAAGACATAAACTCAGGACACAGGAGCCAGAGAGTTGTCCTCAGGATAAATGTGAACAAGCAACTTGCTGAAAACTTGGTTACAGAGAGATTACAACACCACGTGGAGAGAGAAGTCAGGGTGAGGGCGACGAGGGGCTCACAACCATTCATCAAGCTGAGACTTAACTGAAGTGAAGTGACTGGTTGTACCATGGGACACTGTTAGAAAGGACAAAGAAGAAATAATCAGAAGCAAAGATTCCACAACAATACTGTGTTAAGGTAAAATTCATGCCGTGCAAATAGCAGCAACGGTCCTGTTGCACTGAGGGGCCTGGCAGTCTGGCTCCAGCTACGTCTCCTGCTGGGCCAGCTGCTGGGTGCCTCCTGATTCTCAGAGCCTGGCCCCTCTGATGGACACAGGTCTGCTGCACACAACACAGATGAAGCCACAGTCAGGCGCCGTGGTGCTTCCTGGCCCCTGCTCAGGCCCCGCCCTGGAGGAAGAAGCAGAGTTCTGAGGGTCCTACCAGGCCATGGCTTCAGGAGGCCCCGCGTCCCGAGACTGATGCTGCCACTCTGCCACTGGTCAGGGATCTTCCATCAGCCGTTGCCCACCTGGCTCTGAAGCTGGGTCAACACAGTGCTGCTCTCCAGACCTTCCCCAGGCGCTGTGGGCCAAGAGTCCTGGAAGTGGACTTTGCACAGGCAGAACATGCAGATCAGATGGAGGGTCACCCCAAGGCTCAGCTGTCCATGTGGCAGCCCCAAAGCAGGCTTGTGGGTCCTCCAAGAGTTCTCCTGGTTCTTGTAGGGCCCAGGGCTTTGTCCAGCCCTGACGGCTGTGTGCTGGAGTTTGCCTCTCCAGCCCTGACCACAGTGCTGTGGGCTGCCTCTGACAAGGACTACACCCTCAACATGGCCTGCTACTGGGCGAGTCTGCCCCAGAGGAGAAGTGGTGTCACACACATACTCCCCTCCCCCACTCACCCCTGACCGCTGGCCCTTTCACTCTGAAATCCAGAGAGGCCTTTGCAGGAGAGAGGGGCTGACCGTGTAGACCACCCTGGAGTGCTGTGCACGCCAGCCCTGCAAATGAGGAGAGACTTCGATTTAAACACCTGTATACAGAGTGCTGGTGCCTGAGCTGTCTGTGTTTGT
The DNA here is from genome assembly GCF_964237555.1 of Oryctolagus cuniculus. Lineage (NCBI taxonomy): Eukaryota > Metazoa > Chordata > Mammalia > Lagomorpha > Leporidae > Oryctolagus > Oryctolagus cuniculus. The sequence goes on from NC_091447.1 coordinate 57,250,226, forward strand.
TGTGAATTAATTTAGCTGTGTTAAGGGGAAAATGTTTGAATGGGAAAATCACAGACGAGGATACTTTTAATACTCAGAGGAACACACAGGCAGAAAAACTGGTGCCCGGGGTGTGATAATTGCAGTCTTCTTGTCTATTGACTTGAGAGGAAAATGCAGTCTTCTTGCATAATAAATAAACAAAATTTCAATATTCAAGGCCTCATCAGAGAGATCTGTCACTGAGAAACATTGGTTTCCGTGCTGCCTCCAGGACAATCTGTTGCTCTTGAGGGCCTCTGACTGTTAAATGCTCACAGGAATTAAATAAGTTCTTATGAAATCAGAGACTTTTAATCAGAAAATGAGACAAAGTTTAACACAACATCCTGAAAACAGGCTGGTTATGGTCTCCGTATAGAAACATTGGGTATCTGTAAACCCAGTGCTTCTGCCGTGTCTGGGCCCTGACAGTTCCATTTATGGGATGCTGGAGAAGATGCACACTTGACGCATGTTTCCATTCCACAACAAGGACTGTGCCTGGAATGTGTGCAGTGGACACTGGCCAGCGTCCAATTCAGCGGTCCCCAGAATTTGTGCTCTTCTGACTCTTCAAATATTCAGATTTTGTCTGTCATTATTTTCCTGCATTAGAGATGAAAACACATTTCAAACTTCTCATTAATAATTTGTTGAAAGTTAACAATAAGAAAATCACTGTATATTACCTTAAAATGTATTTTAAGGAAAATGAGCATATTTTCCAAAACACAAGTGAATCTAACCAGAATAGTGCTAATGTGGCAGATGTTTGGGCAGTGGCTAAGACAACACCTGCATCCGGTATTGGAGTGTCTGAGCTCAAGGTGTGGGTCCACTCCCAATCCAGGCTTCCTTCCAGGGCACACCCTGGGAGGCGGCAGGTAGGTCCCTGCCACCCACGTGGAAGATTCAGCCTGAGTTCCAGACTCCAGCTTCATCCTGGCCAGGCCCAGCTGTTGAGGGCATTTGGAAAGTGAACCAGATGATGGGCGCTCTCTGTCTGTCTTTGTCTCTGCCTCTGTCTCTCCCTCTTTCTATTCTTGTGTCTTTCAAATAATAAGAAAAAGAACAGTGTTGTTGCTTTATTTTTCTGCAAATATTGTAATGCCTGGTGTAAAAGAAGTCAGCTGGATTCTCATATCAGCTTCTGCATTCCATCATTTGCCATATGGTGTTTTGGTTGATATATATGAAGAAAATTTAGTCTCATGCAGACACATATTGGAAAGGGAGAATTTTTAATTAAGCTTTTTATTTTGGGATAATTGTGAATGCAGATGCAGATGTTGGAGGTAACCCTGAAGCTCTGTGTCGCATTGGCCCAGTTCTCCCGAGTGGTGACATCTTACAAACCCACAGCACAATGTGAAAGCCTTGGTAGAAAGACATGTAAACGAAGGCTGACTTAATTGTGGCATTTAGAGGGAACTCTTGGTACCTGGAAGTGTGAATCTGGAATCTTACCTGTGTCATCAAAGTAGTGATGGATTCAGTACTCTACCACCATTCTAATGATTGAAAAAAAGAAAAAAAAAAGGAAACAAACAAGAAGTCCCTCTATAACATGAATAAAATGTTTAAGAAAAGAACGAAAGAAAAAAAAAATGTGAAAGCCTTGGTGTTGGCACTGAGAGGATCAAGAGGCAGGACAGTGCACACACACGCCCCCACGCGACTCCTGGCAACTGTGGCTCTGCTCTCCTTTTCTGTCACATATAAGAATATTCTGTAAATGTGACCCTTCAGGACTGGCTCTCGTCATCCAGCACCCTTCTCTGGACAGCCATCTGGCTGCCGTGTGTGGCAGCTCCCGGCTCCTTCTTTGCTAAGGCTGACAATTGTCAGTGTGTGCACTCACCACAGTCTGTCTGTCCAGTGTTCTGCTGTGAATAAAGCTGCTAGGAGCACAGGTTTCCCGTGAACTGAGGAGTCCTGTAGCTGCTAGCTGCACTCTAGAAGCCGATGAACTCTGTTCCAGGCCGCCTTGGCCGTTCCAGACTTCCCCAGGCAATTTATGAGTCACCAAGTTTCCCTTCTCCTCAGCAGCATTCTGTCGTCACTACTTTGTTATTATTTTGACGATTTGTTTTGCCCATCTTCTCACTGGATTGCCATATTGCCTATTGAGTTAGGAGAATTGTGTATGGACTCCAGACACGTGTGGTCTGAAAATACTTACTCCCAGTCTGCAGCTTCTCTTTTCATCTGTGCATGGTCTTTGGCAAAACAAAATTTTTTATATATTTTTATGAAATCCAACTTATTGATTTTACTTTTATGAGTCATGTTTTGGCGTTAAGTCTAAGAATTCTCTGCCTAGAATAAGTAGTTTCCAAAGACTTTCTATTTGGAATTTTTCCCTTAAAATGTTACTTTATATTTTGCACCTAAGTCTGTAAAGCATTTTCGGTTAATTTTCTCTGTCTAACTTCTCATTTTTTCATGTGCTATATTCCACTTTTCATTTAGTTTTTGTCCGTATATTCTTGAGTTCACTGAGGTACTTTGAGGAGTTTTGTGAATGTTTTGTCACTTTCTGGGTCTCCCTCTCTAGATTGTGCCCTCAGCGTTGTCAGGCTCCTGTGGAGGTGCTGTGACCTCCCGAGGGGCAGTGGACTCTGCGGCCTGGGAAGCGTGTCTCCGTGTCGGAGGAGAAAACGCCCCGCCCCAGCTGGTCAGATGCTCTTGTGAATATTTAATAGTACAGAGAAAGCAAATTAAAACTGTGCTGTCTGCTTTGGGACTAAAGGAGACTTTCTCAATCAAGCTTTATGCAGAGAGCTAAAGAATGGGAGGCTTGTCTTTGTCATGTCCCTGCTGGAATGCCACCCACCCGGCCCGCTCATCACAGGTTTGCCTTTCGGAGCGGAGGAGCTCAGTGAAATGCTTCCTAGTGGTCCCCAGTGCCAGTGCCAGTCTGCCACTCCGAGGAGTCCCACAAGCCCAGCAGACACGTCCAGGCTGCCTGTTGTGGGAGGTCACAGCTGGACGAGCACTCAGGTGACCCACCCTGGGCCTTAATCTGAATCTGAAATTCCTTACTTTAGTATCTCTCAGGACCAAATCGCTTTTTCTGAATCCATTGTTTTCCGTCAGTTTTTAACACATTTTCCTGGTTAGTATCAGTTTGCCAGCATTTTCATCTGTGTTCCCTTAACCTCTGTGATTACTTATAAACCTACCAGGACTGGAGTGAGCATGGTGGTGCCATGGGTTAAAGCTGCTGCTTGGGGCACCCACATTCCATAACAGAGTTCAAGCACAGCTAATCTGCTTCCTATCCAGCTTCCTGCTAATGGACCTGGGAAAGCAGCAGGGGATGGCTGAAGTACTTGGTTGCTGCTACCCATGTGGGAAACCCAGATGGAACTCCTGGTTGCTGGCTTTGGCCTGACCCAGACCTGACAATTGCAGGCATTTGGGGAATGAACAGTGGATGGAAGAATGGGCAAACTTTCTCTCTGTGTCACTCTTTCCGATAAAAATAAGTAATTTTTTAAAGTTATCAAGGCTTGATATTTATTTAGCTGCCTAGCTGACATTGTGAATGCCACAATTTAACTATTGCATAAACAGTGTCCATGTTACCGTGCTCTGAATTCACCACCCTCTGAATTCCCCTTGGTGTGTCCATGACAACATTTATATAAAGTATTTGGAATGTCACACTCATTTTTCCTGTTGCTCGTAACTCATTTAAAAGCCGCAAGATTTATTCACCCACCTATCACTGGAGTGCTGCCCTACATCCTATCAGGATTAAATTGCCAAATTTTAAAGCCACAGCTAAAATATTTCATCAACTCATGAGGCTCATCTCTTGCTTTTGTAAAAGTCCTTATAAGTCTTTGAAATCCTGGGGGTCACTCAGTCACATTCTCCACATTGTGCGAACACATGAGGTGATGCATATACTCATTCATTTAGATGCTAAATTACTCCTAAGATAATCAGAATAAACAGATTTACTCTACACTTTGAAAACTTGTGTCTATGCAATTCACATAAGCTTACCCCAATCTGATTTCATTTTGTAAAAAATCTCAATAGAGAATAACAGTTATGTCCCAAAACATGAACTGTAGCTAACTGTAGCTCTTTTGTGGTGGCATTCTTTTCTCAATTATTTCCAAATATTCTGTCTTCTATTATCATTTCTATAATTACATTATGAACTTAAAATATTTATGAAGAAATAATGAAATGTTCGTAATAAACTTTTAAGCTATATGGAAATGGTATATTAAAGAAATTGATATTCATTTGTATTTCTTTATCCGTAGAAACTGTTAATTTTAATGTCTTTAATGTTTTCTCTTTTTTAAGCTTTATTTATTTATTTGTAAGGGGGAGGGAGAGAGAAAGAGATATCTTCCAGCTGTTGGTTCACTTCCCAAATAGCCACAATTGCCAGGGTTCCCATGTGAGTGGCAGGAACTCAAGTATTGGTCCAAGCTCCATGGTCTTCCAAGGCACTTTAACAAGAAGCCAGCTTGACAGCGGAGCAGCCAGGACTTCAACTCATGCTGTCTGATGTGGGATGTACGCATCCCAAGCAGGGGCCCAGCCCACTGTGCCACACAACCCTCCCCTTTTTTGTGTTTTTTGAAAGCTTTATTGACATGCAATTCATGCATCACACTGTGTGTGCTCGGAACGTGTACAATTCCATGAACTTTCATGTAACACAGAGTTGCCAGATCAACTCCAGAATCTGAGAACCTATTCATCACTCCACAAAAACCCCCATCCCCTCAGTCATCTTCCCCATTTCCTTCCATGCTCCCAGTGGTGGAGGAAGCACAAAGATAAAAGCAGACGTGGAAAAGCGGCCAGAAAGGAGCTACAAGTCAACGAACGGAGGTGGGCAGCCCACAGGAGCTGAAAACAGCAGGGAAGGGAGGAAGCCTCTAGAAAGGAACTCAGGTGTGGGGAGACCTCGAATATCACCCGGGCATCAAAGGCAATAAGTTTAACTTGTTGGAAGCCTCAAACTCTGTGGTTATTCATTACACAGCTATGGAAAACTGATAAACTAAATAAGAGAGGTAGAAATAATATTGATTTTGTATATTCATCTTTTAACTTGAAAATTTTTTGTGTGTCATCTCTTGGAATCTTCTATACAGGAGGTCCTGTGACCCACAAACAGAAATGCTTTCACTTGCTTCTTTCCAGTGTGGACTCCTGTTACTCCCTTCTCCCAACTAATTGTCCTATCTGGAACCCCGTACATTCTTAGAGAAGTGGGAAAGTGGGCAACCTTGTATTGCTGTTGCTCTTAGAGGACCACAATTTAATCTCTCAACATTAGGTATGAAGTTAGCTGTAGAATTCACATAGATGTTCAAAGAAATTCCCTTTTATTCCTAGTTGGTTGGGTATTTTAATGATGAAAATGTTCAACTTTATCAAATATTTTTTCTGGATCTTTAGACTTAATAATACATCATGTACAGCAGCACAGAGACATGGAAATGGTCCTCATGGAGGAGTAAGTTAGAGTTCCCGGAAGCCAGAGGCACAGCATGCCAGCAGCACACACAGGAGAGCACCGGACGTGCCAAGAGGCAGAGAGGGGGAGGGAAGAACCGGACAACAGCCTATGTGTGGCTTCCCCAGACGAAGAGCAGGGCAAAAGGAGCTGGCTTAGACTTTGATAGGTCAATAATTTCAGTTGTTCTGGCGTTCTTGGGCACTTGATGCTGGGGCAATTATTTTAGGTCACAGGCATAGTAGCCCTGAATATTAAAGAACTCCTAAGATGAAAGCCCCATTAAAGAGGCCTCAGAGTGTGGACTCTGGGTTGGTTGGTTTGCACATGCAAGCTGCCCTTGTAGGTTAGTTATCTCTGACCCTAACCATAACCCTAACACTAACCCTAATCCTTAAACCTAACCCTAACCTTAACCCTAACCCTAACTGCAGGAAGTAGCTAGCACTAGGAGATCTACAAAGCCCCAGATGGGAAACATCAAAAATGATAACAATAGACAAAAACAGAAAAAAGACAGGCTTCATATTCCTTGTATCCTGTTGATGTAGTCTATTATATTGAATTTGTATGTTTTGGAGTGTTAAACAAATTTTAAATTTCTGGGACAAATCTCACTGGATCGTGATACATACTCCTTTTTATATGTTGCTGGAGACTATTTGCTGGTATTCTTCGAAGATTTTCCCATCTTTATTAATAAAAGATATTGGTAGTAGCTTTGTTTCTTTGTTTCTTTGTTTCTTTTTTCTTTCTCCTCCTTGTGATGTTTTCATTGGTCTTTTTTAAAAAATAGACAATGGCCTATATTTTTAATTAACATTATAGTCAAAAGCTTAATGCTTCACTAAATAAAGAGATCAACAAATGAAAACTGAAAAGACCCTAGTTCAGTGGTAATATATGCAAGGGCTATAAATAATAATCAAATGGAAAGATGATCATGTCACTCACACACAGCACATGTTAAATAACTAAAAAAAAATCAGTAATCTTCTGTGTCTTAGCCAGGCTCCCTTCTGCATCCCTACAATGCGTTCTTGGTCAAAATCCACATTTTTCTTTTGTAGATGATCAACTCTAGTCATTCCTTCTTCTCTCTAGAGAAGCCTAACCTCTACTCCACAAACAGTGAATTTTTAAATACAGAATTTATATTTTCTTCTGTTTAAAATCTTACTTCATTTGGATGAAATCCAGATCTACTTGCAATTGACTATTTTCTTCTTGGATGCTTTTCCTGTTTCTAGATTTTGAAACTACTTCTAATCATATCCTTTTGCTCTCCAAACTCCAGTTATCCCAAGTTACGTGCAGTGCCTTGATTACTTTATGATCCCAATGCTTGATGCATTTGTTTTCCAGGAATGTTCTTCACTTCGTCATTTGGTTGCCCTGTAATTGTCTATTCATATTTTAATTCTCAGCTCAAATATCCACAATTCTAGGTAGGCTCTTAAGCCATCCCTCCTAACCTTACCCATTAAAATTTATCAGTCACTCTTAAATCTTCACCCACAAAGTCTCTCACATTTAGCTTAGCGATTCAGATGTCCACATTGCACATTGGCTTCAACTCCTAGTTCTGGCTACTGGCATCAGCTTCCTGGTAATACAGACCCTGGAGAGCAGTGGTGACGGCTGGATTAATTGGATTCCTGCCACCCATGTGGGAGACCTGAGTTGTGTTCGCACTTCCAGCTTTGGCCTCAGTCCAGCCCTGGCCATTGTGGGCATTTGGGGAGTGAACAAGAGGACTGAAGCAGCTCACTTTCTCACTGTCTTTATGTCTCTCTTTTTCCCTACCCCCAGTAGTTATTTTTCTTGAAAAATCACACGATGTTACTCACTCAGGAAAACATGTGGGTACACACACACTCTCTCTCTCACACACACACACACTCTCTCTCACACACACACACTCTCTCACACACACACACTCACACACACGCTCTCTCACACACACACACACACTCTCACACACATACTCTCTCTCACACACTCACACACACACTCTCACACACACACGCTCTCTCACACACACACACTCTCTCACACATACACACACACACTCTCACACACACACTCTCTCACACACACACACACACTCTCTCACACACACACTCTCTCTCACACACTCTCACACACACACTCTCTCACACACACACTCTCTCACACACACACACTCTCACACACACACACACTCTCTCTCTCTCTCTCGTTCTCTGAATCTCTGTGTTCAGTTAGAAGAGCCTGGAGGGAGCCCTTGTGCTTTCAGTGGGGCTCATTTGGAAAGAGTTGCAACAAAGCACCAAACCAGACACATATACACATACGCGACATGACAAGGTCAACACAAGTTTACACCAAGCAAAAACAATTAACCAATCTGTCTTCATTCAATTATGTATTTTATAGGATACAGTAAAAGAAGCAAGTAGAGGGCTAGTAGATGCTGAATAGGGAGGGAAGAAACAAATGAATGAGAATCAATGAAAAGACTGTTAATCAGGGAAATAATTTTGAAGGTAAATAATCAGGCCAAGATTTCCAAGAAATATATGTTTATTTTGTATTTAAATGCATCAGGTACATTATATATTTTTACATTTAATCATAACAAAAATTTATGTAGATTAAGTTGACTTTTCATGGTCCATTTCTATTTGTGTGATAATTCAAATTAAAGAAAGTAAAATTTGTCTTAGCTCTCATCTGTAGCTTCATAAGGCTTACTAAGCATATGGTATCTTGAACAGAAAGTTTTTGAAAAGTCTTACACTTAGATTTTTTTTTTAAGATTTATTTATTTATTTGAAAGTCAGAGTTACACATAAAGATAAAGAGAGGCCGAGAGATAGAGAGAGGTCTTCTATCCACTGGTTCCCTCCCCAGTTGGCCACAATGGCCGGAGCTACACTGATCCAAAGCTAGGAGCTAGGAGCTTCCTCCAGGTCCCCCAAGCAGGTGCAGGGACCCAAGGACTTGAGCCATCCTCTACTGCTTTCCCAAGCCACAGCAGAGAGTTGGATCGGGAGTGGAGTTGCCAGGACTCGAACCAGCGCCCCTATGGGATGCCAGCACTGCAGGTGGCTGCTGTACCAGCTGTGCCACAGCGCTGGCCCCCTAGATGTTCTGTTTTTATGGGTTACAAAGGCTGATAACATCATGAGGAAATTCTATATGACAAAAGTCAGTTATCACACAGGAGGAGGAACCACATGTGTCTCATCTCCACTACACTGTACTGCCTTCCACGGTTCACAAGAGAGATTCAACCCTTAGTGAGAGAGGCAGGGCCTGAATCTCTCGTGTGTTGGATTACAAAGATCAAATGCTGTTGAGATACTCCTCATGTTCCTTACATTTCATGCCTGTCTGGTCCATTTTAACTTTGTGCTCAAACAGTAGACGAGTTTGCATGGGTGCAGAGCTGTGATGATGTCTCTACCGAATGGGGCGTCGATGGGCATGGAGAAGTGTTTTAAAACCATGATGCATAGAGGATCCACCATGAAGTCCTAACAGAGGTCCCTCCTAGTTTCCAGGGTTGCTTCATAGTGTAAGCAATTAGCCTTTATATGTGTGGAGTAGAGGAACAGAGGTGCAATAATCCTTTCAGACTTTGAAACTCACTCCTATCTCTCTCTTCTTTCTGTTATTTGTGAGTATTTTCACTCCACAAGGTGCCACAGTTTAGATCTGAGTCTGACTGTTCAGGCTTGGTCTGCAGGGCAGGGGGAGGAGGTGGGACCTTCAGCAAATATGCCCGAGTGTGGCCCTGGAAGATGGCAATCATGAGAGGGTGATGACAAAAGCATAAGTTTGGCCCAACTTCTCTCTGCTTCCAACTGACCATGTGATCTCTCCTTAGCCTGTGTTCCACCACTGCTATCTGCCACCTTCATCAGAGCCCAAGCAGTTGGGGCTGCCTGATCTTGGACTGGAACCTCTAAAACTGTGAGCTAAGTAACCCTTTTCTCTTTGTAAAATTAGTTCTTTTTTTGAGCCGGCGCCGTGGCTCAATAGGCTAATCCTCCACCTTGCGGCGCCGGCACACCGGGTTCTAGTCCCGGTTGGGGCGCCGGATTCTGTCCCGGTTGCCCCTCTTCCAGGCCAGCTCTCTGCTATGGCCAGGGAGTGCAGTGGAGGATGGCCCAGGTGCTTGGGCCCTGCACCCCATGGGAGACCAGGAAAAGCACCTGGCTCCTGGCTCCTGCCAGGATCAGCGCGGTGCGCCGGCTGCAGCGGCGGCCATTGGAGGGTGAACCAGCGGCAAAGGAAGACCTTTCTCTCTCTGTCTCTCTCTCTCACTGTCCACTCTGCCTGTCAAAAAAAAAAAAATTAGTTCTTTTTGGTTTTTATTGTAGTAGTGAAAAGCCTACAAATACACAAGGAATTCAGGCTGGTTGCCGTGGAGCAGCTTCTAGGGGGATGAAAAGAACACTGTCCTTGACATCCAAAAACATCAGTTGTCTGTGTCCGACCGGGTGACAGGTGTACACCCTTGCAACTTCACGCTGTATCTCTGGGATTGGTTTCCCACCTCTGAACCCTGAGAGTAATGACTGCTTTAACTGGCTCTCTGGTCAGTAGGAGATTAAATAAGAAGTTACACATATGTGTCTTGTGAACTCTAAAAGCCTCTCCATCATCAGGTGTTATTAGGCAGAATAGTTAAAGAAAAGAATCGATTTTCAGTGAAGACAAAGTCAACTGCACAGCGTGAAGAACCTGGAGCTGTTACAGATGATAGAGGGAAAGCAGACGCCAGTGGTTCCCTCCGGGTTGCGTGCGGATTTCACTCTCAGATGCCGTCAGCACCATTTAACCCATCATTTTTAAATAAACCTTTTCATTTTAAAATAATCACTCTCTGAAGAGAATGTGAAAGGCACAAAAAAGACATGAGAAAATACAAAAGTAGCTACAGCTAAATGCTGATTTATGTCCACAGCAAATATGCGTATTTTCACGTGCAAAAACTACTCTTACTTTGTAAACACACCTTCAAGATTCCATGGAAGCATTCATTTAACAGCTGCATACAATTTGTATGGTGCAGGTTCTACTGTAACCCCTGTTTAAGGTCAGTGCGCTCAGTGCTGCCAACTCAGATACCACACATGTGTATTTGACAGTAGCCCATCGTTCCTCATCCCACCTCATCTCTCCTGGCAATTCCTCACTATTCATGGATAGAGAAGCAGGTTCCTAGAAGAACCAGGCTCTGCTTGCAGTCTGGATACCTTGGGATGTCAACAGGGAGGTGAAGCCCACAGGAAAATGCTTCTACCAGGACACACACACACGCGCACATGCACACACACACACATACACATACTCCTTGTCCTTCCCTGAAGGGCAGCATTGCAGGACCTCACCCTGGTCCTCCTTCCTCCCCACTTCACCCTGAACACTCCAGCGCCCACGATGTTTGCACAGTATTCCGGGCAATAACCAGGAATGCAAGAAGAAAACAGGTGGGATGAGAAATGATGGGCTGGGGTCAAATACTGGTGTCTGAGCTGGCAGCAGTGAGAGAGCACTGGGATTAAGGAAAAGTAAAGCGTACATTGCATGAGTTGTGAGTAGTCCCTGGCTCTCCAGGAGCCAGGCCAAGGCTGACAACGTAGCTGTGTTCTTGCAGGTGCTCAATGCGACCTGATTCCAGCTGCTCAGGGAGTCTCTGTCCTGGTCCTCAGGATGCAACCAAGGATCTGCTCCACGTGAACCCTCCCCGATCCCTAGTCATGGGTTTCCCAAGGGTGTGGGAAGCTGAGCCGTGACAGGGAGGACTGGACTCAGGACTATAGGCATCCCAAACACAGGAAGGGCAGGGTTCTGACTTGTCCTTGGGCTGGAGGGCTGCAGACAGAGAGGCCTACACCCTGCCTGTCTCCGGGACCAGACGTGTGCCTCCCTGGGAGCCTGTCTCTCTGCAGCTAATATAAAATTTGTGTGTGTGCTTCCTTTTCCCCGCCCTTCCTTGGGTGGAATCCCTCCCAGAGTTTAGAAACAAGCAGGCTGCTCACCTCTGCATTCTCTGCCGTTGTGACTTTTCTACCTTTCCCTCTCTCTCAACAGGTGAGACAGCATTGTGAGAAGCCTCAGGTGCCCAGGTGCACTTTGGCCTGGTAGCCCAGGTCATGGGATCTGCCTGTGGGGAAGATGCATGAGGCTAGCTGAGGGACTGAGACACTGGCATTTAACAGTAGCAGTGTGAATGCTGAAGGCATAACAGCAAAATGAATAACTTCCTGTAATTGCATTTGCTATGTCACAATGATATAAAGAGCAATCCAGAATGATTTTTTTAGAAAATTGATTAATACCATAGTATGGGATTTTATTGAAAAGATAATTATTTGCTTTAAATAGGTACTGATTTATTTTAAATGTAAATTCATATAACATCAGGTTGCAATTCTTATCCTTCAATTAATTCACAAAATATTTAAGCTATGCATTCAAGCACCTTGCTTCAAGTTCACAGTGAGAGCATGAGCATTCATTACCAAGTCAAAATAAAAATGAATTGGCACCAGAAAAAATCTTCCAGTGGATTTCATAAAAGTTGCTTTAAAATTTAGCACTCAAAGATAATCAAAAGCACTAGCACTATATATTCAGATTCCAATTCCCTTGTCTGTTTGAAATGTGGACAGATAAAATGTCTTCAACGGATGTTTGTAATTATTGTACTAACATGTTTCAGTATTCAGTACATTAAGGGAATGCAACAAAATCTTAAGTAATAGAGTTTCAAAAATCAAAGTTATTCTTCCACCATTATCAGCATTCTAATGGCCCAGAATATTTTTAAAGCTTTGCACACAGTAATAGGAGAATGCTTTCTATCACTACTAAAAAGAAAACCCACAGAAAAGCATTTAAATATCCATGGTAAAGTATGTATAATAATCCTGACTTCCACAATCACTTTCATTATCACAAGGCTTCGTGAAAGAAATGCATCTGGCATTTTAGGAAGAAAAAGAGAGTTCAGAAAATTTTGGAATTTGAACATAAGATCGTACCTTTTATAGTCATATAGTAGCTTCTGCTCTATGGTTTTTTTAAAATTCTAAATTCTTCAATATTTATCAAAATGGATTTTATGTGACTAATATTCATTTTTATCAGTATTAATTACTCCAGTATTAAACTCTTTGAAGTGGCTATTCACCCTTATTTCTTATTTTAAATAGTTTAATATTACTTGATGCAAGCATATTGAATAATTCAGAAACATCTCCAAGTGCATGACCACATATGGTTGAGAGGTAACAAATATTTCTTTCTATTAAATTGTGCTAATTGCAATACAGAATGAAGCAAAAAGTAAAATTTATACTATTGCTTTTGATACACTATATTATTCAGTTCAATACTAAATGTTCACACTGACAATGTGGGCTATTTTGCTTATGAATGTCTTGATATTAAAAAAGGCATAAATGCTATTTTTCATTGTGATAATCCCCATCCCCACCCATCCACATCCTCCTTGGCTGTGCACAGTGGGCAAATGGAAAATAATTCAAGTGTTCTAAGAGCAAAGCAAAGGGCTGCCAAAGGGTAATAATCAGTAATGAAAAATAGTAAAATGTGACTCAGTGCTTTCAAAGGAGGAATTCGGCAGTGTTCTCTCACATTCTGTCACCTTGATATTTACTCAGGTCGGAAAAATTCATGAGGCTCCAGGGTCTTAACTGCACTTCTTTATTTTCGCAAACTGATTCTTGGCCTAACATCTCCTTGTATCTGAGTCACTCATGTCCTAGATCCGGGCTCTGTGGCCACACTCTGCACATGCAGGCCTCAAACACTAAAGCCACTGAGCCTGTTGGCTGGCCCAGCCCTGAGCCTTGGAGACCTGATTGCTCTGTGCATGCCTGTACCATGGACCCCAGCCCTACAATCACTCCCAGGGAGCCTGTGCTATTGACATCTGAGCCAACGCCACAAGGTAGCCCGTTCACTGAAACCCCATCACTGTATGCCATCGTGTGCCTTCCCTCCAGACCCTGGCTCTGAGTCTGCAGTGTGTGCACCTGAGCCACCACAGCAGATACTGTGCCTTGGTGCCACGGTGGGCCTGTGCTGCCTTTGCTCCAGACCTCAGCTACCAGCTGCTCCACAATCACATCTCACACCCTCTTACTATAGGGACTACAGGGCCACTTAGGTCACATCAGCCTAAATCTGGGAGCCTTGGTCCTTAGATGTGTACTGGTTCCTCAGATCCTGGGTCTCTGTATGCTGAACAGGGACTGTGAGTCAGACATAGAGTCACCACCCTCCTGAGTGCTCCTGCACACAGTCTCAAGTGTCAAGAACGGTCCCCTTGGCCATGAACTCCCTGGTGGAGAAAACAGTAAAGGGGAGCTCTGCCAGCCTTCACCTCTGCAGAACCCAGCAGCCCACACCACTGTTGTGAACCCCAAGGCCTTGGCCACTGAGGACCCTGCTGTCTTCACCAACACAGGCCTCAGCTGAGGGCTTACAAAGACCATACCATCGTGCCATCCCCATAGCTGGTTTCCCCACTGAAACCCACCCATGAAGCCTAAAAGAGGTAATTGCTCCGTAAAATGTGCAGACTTCAACACATAACAACACAAAGCACAGAAATCCAAAGAAACGTTAACACCACTAAAAGAACACAACAGCTCTCTGGTTATTGATTCCAAAGAAATGAAGATCCATGAATTGTTCAACAAAAACAAATTTGTTGTTTTATGGAAACTCAGTGAACTTCAAACGCAGAGACCATTCTGAAAATCAAGGAAACAACACACAAACAATATCAAAAGTTCAACAAAGATGGAAATCATAAAAAAAAAGAATCAAACAGAAATTCTGGATCTGGAGAATACAAAGAATGAAATAAAATGCAATAAAGTTTCAACTACAGACTCTCCAGCAGAAAAAAAAAAAAGATTTCGTGCACTCAAAGATAACTCACTTGAAAACATAATCAAAAGGAAAAAAATGAAAAAGGAATAATGAAAGCCTATTGAATAGCCAATGATTCACACTGTAAGAGTTAAAAGGAGATTTTTTTTAAAGGGACAGATAGCTTACTTAAGGAAAGAAAATAAAAATAGCATACATAGGGGCTGGCTCCGTGGGCTCACTTGGTTAATCCTCAGCCTGCCAGGCCGGCATCGCATATGGGCACCGGGTTCTAGTCCCAGTTGCTCCTCTTCCAGTCCAACTCTCTGCTGTGGCCCTGGAGGGCAGTGGAGGATGGCCCAAGTGCTTGGGCCCCTGCACTCGCGTCAGAGACCAGGAGGAAGCACCTGGCTCCTGGCTTCGGATCAGCACAGCTCCGGCTGTAGTGGCCATTTTGAGGGTGAACCAATGGAAGGAAGACCTTTCTATCTGTTTCTCTCTCTCTCTCACTGTCTAATTCTATCTGTCAAATAAATAAATAAATATTTATTTAAAAAGCATATATAAATATATGTACATATAGTAACACATAGTTTATTTTCAAAGCACAGACATTATAATCATAGGAGTATTAAAAGTCATTCTCGGCCGGCGCCGCGGCTCACTAGGCTAATCCTCCGCCTAGCGGTGCCGGCACACCGGGTTCTAGTCCCGGTCGGGGCACCGGATTCTATACCGGTTGCCCCTCTTCCAGGCAGCTCTCTGCTGTGGCCAGGCAGTGCAGTGGAGGATGGCCCAAGTGCTTGGGCCCTGCACCCCATGGGAGACCAGGAGAAGCACCTGGCTCCTGGCTCCTGCCATCGGATCAGTGCGGTGCGCCGGCCACGGCGGCCATTGGAGGGTGAACCAACGGCAAAGGAAGACCTTTCTCTCTGTCTCTCTCTCTCTCACTGTCCACTCTGCCTGTCAAAAAAATAAAAAAATAAATTAAAAATAAATTAAAAAAAAAGTCATTCTCAAATTGAAAAAAAAATTCCATTAAGAAAAGCAGTTACTAATTTACCTGAAATAACTGACTTTCGCAGCTAGTACTTCATAAGCTTCAGAATAAATAAACATTTTGAGAATATATATGCATAAGAACTAAAGCATGTATGATAAATATTCCAATTATTTAAAAAATTCTAAAAATTACTATAAACTAATAATTAAGCTATAAAATATGGAAAATTAAATAAGAAATGCAAGTGGTCAGTTTATATATAAAATCATCTGAATGTCATAGAAATTAAGAAGAAATTTTAAAGAACAATGAACGTATTATCTTTATAATATCCTTCACCAAAAAAGGTCATCTTAAAGATTCAACAAATTGTTTTTATTCATAAAAAAGGAAACTGATGCAACCCTTTTCCAAGGCAGTTTGAAAATGTTACTGAATTTGTTCCCAGAAAATATTCTCTCAATATCCACCCTACATAGATATCTAGAAATACAACTTCACAAACAGGCACAAACAATACCATCTGTTGAGCACATTTTAAAAATATTTACTTATTTATTATACAAGCGACAGAGAGGCAGACAGATGAGGAGAGCTTTTATCTGTAGGATCGTGCCACACATGTCTGCATTATTCCAAAGAGTGCCAAAGCTGGGAGATCACAACTCAATCCAGATCTCCCACGTGGGTGTCAAGAAACCAGTCACTTGGGTCATTACTGCTGCCTTCCAGGGTGTGCATTAGCAGGTAGCTGAAGTCAGAAGCTGGAGATGGATGTCAAACCCAGATACTTCAATATAGGACATGGGTGTCTTAACAAGCATGTCATCAGCAAGGTTAAATGCCTGCCACCAAGCAGATTTCTAATAACAAATAATTAAAATCAACTTAATATCTGCAAACAAGAGAATGGCTACATATATTGTGTTATACTCAGAATGTGAAAAATGTGTGGAATAGCCAACAATTAGCAAATACAAAGGTAGATCCATATAAATTTTTCTGCTGCTTACCAAATGCACCATGAAAACCAAAGAATATATCCTTTCATGGTATATATTTTACTGATATCCTTAAACACAATAACATATTGTACCAGTGTGCATGTGCTAACACATGAAATGGGCATATGTGGTCAGCTCCAGGGAATAAACGTGACACTGAACTGGGTGGAAGCCAAACGAGAATCAATCATTCTCTGCAATGGGTTCGTGCTTGCCTGTCTTTCTTCACTATGGAATTAACTGTTCACTAAAAAACAAGCATTTATGGCATGAATTTAACTTCATGGGCTACGTTTGGCTCTGAAACCAAAGTTAGCCCTGATACTGTTTGATTTTTAGTGTTATCAAGAACAGGTGTAAGACCCTGGCCGCTGAGCTGTAAGACGCTGGCGACCAGGAGTAATATTGTTTATAGCACAGGCATGTGGTTAGCGCCTCCCTCAGCAAGGTACACCTTCAGGGAGCCAATCCGGGGAGATCAGGACACATAACATCGGCAGAGTCTTATGCCCTGCTAGAGACTCAGTCAGTGTCGGCAGCTCCTACTTGAGACACTTCTCCCTGGTCTGCACAAGGGGTCTGGAGTCACCTCACAGTTGGTGCATGACAGCAAGCAACATGCCATTGGGAGACCAGGGCTTTCCCTGTGCTCAGTGATGCTGGCCAGGCGACGATGCAGAAACTCCTGTAAGAGACAATGGGGAGGGTCCTCTCAGATCTTCACCGTCGAAGCAACCTGTTTGCATTGCTTTGATCACCAGCACTTGTAACTGCATTGCAGGGAGAACTCCATCTCCTACATTCAAAAGAATTTTTCTCACAGTTTGATCAAAAGTAGTTTTCGTGAATGTGCTTGTGATGGTTCTTGAGAACCAGCTGCCGTGCTACAGAAGTGGGGTGAGAACCATCAGAGGCGTCCTCCTGGGGAGTTTCCAGTGTTCATACTGCAAGGTGCACAGAGCATGTGGACTGACCCATGTGTTTTCCCTATGACTGGAGGAGACAAAGTTGTGTTTCCTTCACGTTCTAATCTCAAACCTATACTGCTATTGATTAGATTTGATGGGAAGCCAGAGACCAGAACTCCCACCCACCTGGAAGCTCTGCTTTGAGTAACAAAGTTGGAGAGTGCAGCCTGATGAACAAAAAAGACAATGCCCAGTTCATTTCTCAAGCCTAAGATTCTAATTGGATTCAAGATTTTAAGATCAGGGTACCAAATTACATTTTAATAGAATATTCATCAAGAGTATAAGAGGATAGGAAGGACTAATTAGAGTCGTGTTTGCTAAAATTTAGTACTGCTTTTTATGAACTCCTCATTTGCAAGACCTACCAAAGACATGTCCATGTGCCATGGTGGCCCAGAAGTTCAAGGGCCCCTGTGGCTTGTGTGCACTGTGCAATGTAAGGTAGAAGTCACAGTGAGGTGGAGGTCACAGTGTATTCCAGTAGTTGTGGAGAGTATGCTCTGTCTACCATACCTGCAACTCAGGGTGCCTACCTGCAATCCCAACATTTCCCCCAAAACACTTGACATGTTTTTATTACACACAGAGCTTTTGTCATGAATATTTTCTAGTTTAAAGAGGATTTCTGATCTTGTGCTAACTGGAGCATGCGATTAGTTTAAAGGAACAAAATGGACATAAGAAACAGTCTCACCTTTTGTCCTCTGGACAGCCTACTATATTTCTATGTATATATAAGACAGTATTTTTTTTAAGATTTATTTATTTGTTTTAAAGGCAGTTACAGAGAGAAGTCTTCCATCCACTGGTTCGCTCCCCAAATGGCCCATATGGGTTCAGAGGCCCAAGGACTTGGGCCATCTTCCACTGCTTTCCCAGGCCCTAGCAGAGAGCTGGATCAGAAGTGGAGCAGCCGGGACTCGAACCAGCACCCATATGGGATGCCAGCACTGCAGGAGGCGACTTTACCCGCTATGCCACAGCACTGACCCCTCCACTGCAGTCTGAAATCCAAGGATGATTGGGGGACATTTAGCCTAGCATTTATGATGCCCACATCCCACACTGAAGTAGTTGGGTTCCATTTCCGGCTCCAGCTTCCTACTCATGCAGATCTTGGGAGGCAATGGTGATGGTTCAAGTCACTGGGTTCCTGCTACCCATGTAAGGGACCTGGATTGTATTCCCAGCTCCCATCTTCCACTGCTTTCTCAGGCCATAGCAGAGAGCTGAATCAGAAGTGGAGCAGCTGGGGCTCCCACCGGCACCCATATGGGATGCCAGCACTGCAGGCAGTGGCTTTACCCGCTATGCCACAGCACCAGCCCCTGATGGGTTTCATTTACATGGAAGAATTAAGGAAAAAACAATTTGTCATGAATCATAGTATTTTAGTAAAAATACTACATTTTAATTGAGATCACAATGTTTTAGGGTATACATAACCTATGTATTATATAAATAATGTGTATGTACTGTAATGTAGCTGTAGATTATATGCATACATTATAAAAGAAAGGCGACAAAAAACCAATAGCTATCTACTACAGAGAAATATATTTGACTAACTCTGAGTTCCTAAATTCTTTCACTGATTATTTATAACTCAGGAACACAGCTTAATTTTTGAAATTTTTAGCCAATAATCTAAACTATTATACATAATTTGTAATATAGTTTCACAACAATTACATTAATCACTTGACTTAAGAAACACCAAACTTTATTCAATAAACAGTAAAAACAATGAAAAGCATTGCACATCACATGGTATAACTATTGTTACCTTCTGTGAGCACTGACAGAACTTAGCAATGACTTGAGTTTCTTTGAATCAAAAACTATTACATGCACTCAAAGTTGCTTAAAATTTTCCATTTATGGGAAAATTCAGATGATTATAATCCAAAATCAGTTATTGCTTCTAAATGTAAAAAGTGGTATAATATGATACAAATTTTAGCATCAAACTTCTTTACTACATTCTAATGTAACGGATGGTCGTTGGGCTTTAGAAAATACTGTTTCATGCCTTGGTGAGCTCCATCCCTTTGACAAGGAGTTCATACTCGAATTTCTCCATGCATTTTGAGGACACCACCTTCATCTTGAAGTTCGCAGCATCAACTCTGACTGGCCAACTCGGGATGTGTCAATGAACAACTGCAGTTGTTAGGATTCAGGCAAAATGATCCGAGGCTGCTTCAGGCTGGGAAACAAGGCACTCAGGAGGCTGAGTAACCTTATCCAGAGAAAAAGCTCTTTCTGGTGGCACAGAACTGTGAACCCTGGATTTTTCCATAATCCCGATGAAGTCTTCTTCAGGAATATTATAATATTTTGAAGCCAGATAAAAATGTCCAGGATAATATTGTTGCATGCTTTCTAAAGCAGGTTATATTCGATTGGCATATTCCTTGTCTTGTTTACATTTCTATGATTCTTTTCTTTTTCATTTGTTTTAACGTTGTTTTTCCTCCCTTTTTTCTTTGAACTTTAGGCTTATTAATAGCATGTGGTCTCACTGACCTCTGAATTATAATGAAGAGAGAAAATCACAGAAATCTGAGTTTGCTTGATGATTTCTTACTTTAAATGTTAAAAGCATGTGCAGACTTGAATGTAAAAGAGCTAATTTGGCTAATCCAATTAACTTCATAATGCAAGTGCAACATATCATTAATGTTATTTCCTCCCATTTGTTTAATGGATTATCTAATTGGTTTAATATAAAAAGTAAGACAGACTTATAGTCAGATGTTCAAGGTTTTTATGGAGAAAAAAAAATCAGTAGAAAAGAAACAACACAGAATCCTGCAATGCAGAGAAGACAAGAGGCAGGCAGAGGCAAACCAAGCAGACTGAAGACATGAGACAGGCAGAGGCAACCCTTTCACCAGAACTGATTTTTAAAAAACTCAGTTATGCCATTGAGATACGTCACTCACAATGCCACTTACCACTTGTCATGAGCTCCTGATGCCTTGGCTCACAGGACCTTAAACCCAGCCTTACTGAAGCACAAGATTTAAGTAAATCCAGCATCAAGATATGCGACTAACATTAGGTCAAACTGGTTGCCTTTGTCCCATTTGTCTTATTCTCTGAAAACCAGACTCTTTGGGGCAGATTTTCCTCTTTAAATCTTATCTCCTGATTTTGAGCTATCACGGTAAGATTGGATAGAACAGCTATGTTTGATTTTCTCCTACATCTCAATTTTTAGAATTATTGTCTCTTATTTTCTTGCAATTAGTGTTCTTAATACAGCAGATGTTTTTCTTGTTTCTTTTTCTAACAGCATGTTACTGCTTTGAGTGCAATACCTTAATTTCTTCTGAAAATATTATTTAGAATTTTCTTCTACTATCATAATTTCTTATAATGACAGAGGATCTTTGCTTGGCTCTTTTTGAACCAGCTGGAGAATCTTGTAAAATGTCTGGTGAGCCGTTGCTGTGGATCCACGTGTGGGATCCTCTGCGTTGGTAAGAAACGAGCACACAGCCCCCTGAATGAAAAGTAGTAAAAAGTTTGTCTTTGGGTGGGAGTATTGGGACAGTGGAAAGCTGGAGTAAGGAGTAACTGAATTAGTGTAGCACAGTGTAGAAAGATTTCTAGGAAGGTGGGGCTATTTTACTACCTAGGAAATTCTTTGTTTTGCCATTTTAAAACTGAATCGTCCACTATCTTCATGCAGAGAGAAGTTCACTGTGAAGTTCCTGAGACATTAACTTTTCCTGAAAGCGTCTGTTCCATTAAATGCTGGACAAGTCTTCTTATGCCCAGGAGACAAGCACACACCTTTCTCTGCATCCCAAGGACCCACCTCCTTCCAGGGCTAGGCCCCACTGTTTGGGATTGAGAAAATCATTTTATTCTTTGAGTCAGACACCTCATACTTAAGTTCCTAAGACTCCAATAAATTCTCCGTAGTTATAATTCCATGATCGCAGCATTCGCAAATGTTTAGTCTGAAGATGCTACACACTCTGTTTTCGGCACTTCACTGGTAAGATTGCAAATCTTCCCAGAAAATCAGTGAATATATACTATTGATATCAGATTCTAATCCAAAAATGAATGTTATAATATATAAAATATTAGCCAAGAGATCCTGAGAATAACTATGGAAACCTAAACAAGAGAAGTTTATTCTGGGAACAAAGTGATGGAACATCATAAAAAACACTTTTATGTAATGGGTAAAGCCGTCACCTGCAGTGCCGGCATCCTATATAGGCACCGGTTCTAGTCCCAGGTGCTCCTCTTCTGACCCAGCTCTCTGCTATGGCCTGGGAAAGCAGTAGAAGGTGGCCCAAGTCCTCTGGGCCCTGTACCCACATGGGAGACCCGGAAGAAGGTCCTGGCTCCTGGATTAGGTTCGGCGCAGCTCCAGCTGTTGCAGCCAATTGGGGAGTGAACCAGCGGATGGAAGACTCCTCTCTCTCTCTCTCTCTCTCTCTCTCCTTCTCTCTCTGTGTAACTCTGACTTTCTAATAAATAAATAAATCTTTAAAAAATATGTTATATGATTTACCATTTCAATATGTTAAACACAATTGTGGAATAGTAAGAGACAGTTCATAACATAATGGGAAACCCTAATAATACTGGAAATCAAAATGCCTGTATTCAAAACCCGTGGAATAACTGAGACTCTGTGCCAAAGAACTCTTGTATGCACAGTAGATGGAATGACAGTGTCTAACCTTTATGGGTTGTAAGAAACCATGAACACCAAGTACTTAAGAACATTTCTTTTTTTTAACTTCTTTAATTTCTTTTTTTTCAACTTTTATTTAATAAATATAAATTTCCAAAGTACATCTTTTGAATTATAGCAGCTTTTCCCCCCATAACTTCCCTCCCACCCACAACCATCCCATCTTCCACTCCCTCTCCCATCCCATTCGCATCAAGATTCATTTTCAATTATCTTTATATACAGAAGATCAAGTTAGTATATACTAAGTAAAGATTTCAACAGACTGCACCCACACAGACACACAAAGTATAGAGTACTCTTTGGGTAGTCGTTTTACCGTTAATTCGCATAGTATAACACATTAAGGACAGAGATTCTACATGGGAAGCAGGTGCACAGTGACTCCCGTTGTTGATTTAACAATTGACACTCTTATTTATGATGTCAGTAATCACCCAAGGCTCTTGTCATGAGCTGCCAAGGCTATGGAAGCCTCTTGAGTTCACAAACTCCAACCTTATTTAGACAAGGCCATAGTCAAATTTGAAGTTCTCTCCTCCCTTCAGAGAAAGGTACCTCCTCTTTTGATGGCCTGTTCTTTCCACTGGGATCTCACTAGCAGAGATCTTTCATTTAGGTCTTTTTTTTTTTGCCACAGTTTCTTGGCTTTCCATGTCTGTGAAACTCTCATGGGCTTTTTAGCTAGATCCGAATGTCTTAAAGGCTGATTCTGAAGCCAGAGTGCTGTTTAGGGCATTTGCCATTCTATGAGTCTGTTGTGTATCCTGCTTCCCATGTAGGATTATTCTCTCCTTTTGAATTATATCAATTATTATTTGTAGACATTGGTCTTATTTATGTAATCCCTTTGACACTTAATCCTATCTTTTTGATCAATTATGAACTTAAATTGATCACTTTAACAAGAAAGATGGCATATTCCATGCCTCCTTGATGGGATTGAATTGGAATCCCCTGGCACATTTCTAGCTCTACCTTTAGGGGTAAGTCCAAGTGAGCATGTGACACACTGTACATCTCCTCGCTTTCTTATTCCCACTATTATATTTAACAGGGATTACTTTTCATTTAAATTTAAATGACTAAGAATAATTGTGCGTTAATTAAAGAGTTCAACCAATGGTATTAAGTAGAACAAAAAAATACTAAAAAGGAATAAAATAGTAAGTTGTTCCTCAACAGTCAGGATAAGAGCTGACCAAGTCATTGTCCGTTTCACCTCAACAGGTTTCCTTTTGGGTGGCTCAGTTAGTTGTTACAGATCAGGGAGAACATATGATATTTGTGTCTTTGGGACTGGCTTATTTCACTCAGCATGACGTTTTCCAGATTCCTCCATTTTGTTGCAAATGACCAGATTTCTTTCTTTTTTTTTTTTTTTTTACTGCTGTACAGTATTCTATAGAGTACATTTCCCATAATTTTACCCAGTCTTCTGTTGATGGGCATTTAGGTTGATTCCATGTCATAGCTATTGTGAATTGAGCTGAAATAAACATTAGGGTGCAGACCGCTTTTTTGTTTGCCAATTTAAATTCCTTTGGGTAAATTCCAAGGAGTGGGATGGCTGCGTCGAACGGTAGGGTTATCTTCAGGTTTCTGAGGAATCTCCAGACTGACTTCCATAGTGGCTTGACCAGTTTGCATTCCCACCAACAGAGGATTAGTGTCCTTTTTCCCCACATCCTCGCCAGCATCTGTTGTTGGTAGATTTCTGAATGTGAGCCATTCTAACCGGGGTGAGGTGAAACCTCATTGTGGTTTTGATTTGCATTTCCCTGATGGCTAGTGATCCTGAACATTTTTTTCATGTGTCTGTTGGCCATTTGGATGTCTTCTTCTGACACATGGCAGGGGCTCCACGAATGTTAATAGAAGAAATATCTGTACTATAAAGAGTATGAGTCTCCTTTTTCGGCTAACCTCAGTGTCCACTCTGCATTCCTTCCTCCCTGCACATCAGCACATGCAAGGTGCCATGAGGCCAGCACACAGCAAACAGCTGCTTCTCTAAGCCACCTTACTTCTCACGTGCAAATGGCTCCGAGTGTGATTGCACAGTGTGAACAGAAGCCTCTTCCAGACTTTCTGAATAAAACTTTCACACAGAAATCAACAAACAACAAATGCTGGCAAGGATGTAGGGATAACAGGCACTCAAATCCACTGTTGGTGGGAATGTGAATGTGTAAGTGGAAGTCAGTATGGAGAAACTTCAGAAATCTGAATGTAGACCTACCGTATGACCCAGCCATTCCACTCTTGGGAATTCACCCAAGGGAAATTAAATCAGCATACGAAAGAGTTACCTGTACCCCACGTTTACTGCAGCTCAATTCACAATAGCTAAGATAAAGAATGAACCCAAATGTCTGTTAACTGAAGACTGGATAAAGAAGTTACGGGAGGGGCCAGTGCTGTGGTGTAGCAGATAAAGCCTGCAGTGCTAGCATCCCATATGGGTGCCAGTTGAAGTCACAGCTGCTCCACTTCTGATCCAGCTCCCTTTTTTCTTTTTTTTTTCTTTCTTTTTTTTTTCTTTTTTCACAGGCAGAGTTAGACAGTGAGAGTGAGAAAGACAGAGAGAAAGGTCTTCCTTTTTTCGTTGGTTCACCCCCCAAGTGGCACTGCACCGATCCAAAGCCAGGAGCCAGGTGCTTCCTCCTGGTCTCCCATGCAGGTGCAGGGCCCAAGGACCTGGGCCATCCTCCACTGCACTCCTGGGCCACCACAGAGAGCTGGACTGGAAGAGGAGCAACCGGGACAGAACTGGTGCCCCAATCAGGACTAGAACCCAGTGTGCCAGTGCCGCAGGCAGAGGATTAGCCTAGTGAGCCATGGCGCTGGCCTATCCAACTCCCTCTTAAAGTGCCTGGGAAAGCAGTAGAAGATGGCCCAAGTGCATGGGCCTCTTCACCATGTGGGAGACCCAGAAGAAGCTCCTGGCTCCTGGCTTTGGATTAGCCCAGCTCCAGCCATTGAAGACCTTTGGGGAATGAACCAGCAGATGGAAGACACCTCTCTCTCTCTCTCTCTCTTCTCTGCATCTCTGTCTTTCAAATAAATACATAATTCTTCTTAAAAAATATGGGATAGGTGCACCAAGGAATACTACACAGAAGTAAAAAAAATTAAATCCTGTCATTTGCAACAAAATGGATGAAACTGAAAAACATTATACTTAGTGAAATAAGCCAGTCCCAAAAGGACAAATATCATATGTTCTCCCTGATCTGTGATAACTAGCAGAGCACCTAAAAGGTAATCTATAGAAGGGAAATTAACACTTGAAGTGCAATAACTTCAAACAGCCCTTGTCTTGACTGTTGAAGAACATTTTTATCCTACAATTTGCGAAATTTTCTACTTAGAATATAGTAAATTGTATGTGTATAAAATTAGTTGAAAATAGATCTTAGTAAAAAATAAGAATGGGAATAGGAGAGGGAAGAGGAAGTGGGTTGGAAATGTGGGTGGGAGGGCAGGTATGGTGGGAAAAATCACTATATTCCTAAAGTTGTATTTACAAAAATAAATAAGTAAATTGTTATATATTCAATACAACACCCTTTCATGATGAAAACTCTAAGCAAACTGGGTTTCGAAGGAACATTCCTCAATACAATCAAACCAATTTATGAAAAACCCACAGCCAACATCCTATTGAATGGGGAAAAGTTGGAAGCATTTCCACTGAGATCTGGTACCAGACAAGGATGCCCACTCTCACCACTGCTATTCAATATAGTTCTGGAAGTTCTAGCCAGAGCTATTAGGCAAGAAAAAGAAATTAAAGGGATACAAATTGGGAAGGAAGAACTCAAACTATCCCTCTTTGCAGATGATATGATTCTTTATTTAGGGGACCCAAATAACTCTACTAAGAGATTATTGGAACTCATAGAAGATTTTGGCAAAGTAGCAGGGTATAAAATCAATGCACAAAAATCAACAGCCTTTGTATACACAGGCAATGCCATGGCTGAGGAAGAACTTCTAAGATCAATCCCATTCACAATAGCTACAAAAACAATCCAATACCTTGGAATAAACTTAACCAAGGACGTTAAGGATCTCTACAATGAATTTACAAAACCTTAAAGAAAGAAATAGAAGAGGATACCAAAAAATGGAAAAATCTTCCATGCTCATGGATTGGAAGAATCAATATCATCAAAATGTCCATTCTCCCAAAAGCAATTTATACATTCAATGCAATACCAATCAAGATACTGAAGGCTTTCTTCTCAGATCTGGAAAAAATGATGCTGAAATTCATATGGAGACACAGGAGACCTCGAATAGCTAAAGCAATCTTGTACAACAAAAACAAAGCTGGAGGCATCACAATACCAGATTTCAGGACATACTACAGGGCAGTTGTTATCAAAACAGCATGGTACTGGTACAGAAACAGATGGATAGACCAATGGAACAGAATTGAAACACCAGAAATCAATCCAAACATCTACAGCCAACTCATATTTGATCAAGGATCCAAAACCAATCCCTGGAGTAAGGACAGTCTATTCAATAAATGGTGCTGGGAAAATTGGATTTCCATGTGCAGAATCATGAAGCAAGACCCCTACATTTCACCTTACACAAAAATTCACTCAACATGGATTAAAGATCTAAATCTACAACCTGACACCATCAAATTATTAGAGAAAATTGGAGAAACCTGCAAGATATAGGTACCGGCAATGACTTCTTGGAAAAGACCCCAGAAGCACAGGCAGTCAAAGCCAAAATTAACATTTGGGATTGCATCAAACTGAGAAGTTTCTGTACTGACAGTCAGGAAAGTGAAGAGGAAACCAACAGAAGGGAAAATATATTTGCAAACTATGCAACTGATAAAGGGTTGATAACCAGAATCTACAAAGAAATCAAGAAACTCCACAACATCAAAACAAACAACCCACTTAAGAGATGGGCCAAGGACCTCAATAGACATTTTTCAAAAGAGGAAATCCAAATGGCCAACAGACACATGAAAAAATGTTCAAGATGACTAGCAATCAGGGAAATGCAAATCAAAACCACAATGAGGTTTCACCTCACCCCGGTTGGAATGGCTCACATTTAAAAATCTACCAACAATAGATGCTGGAGAGGATGTGGGAATAGGGACACTAACCCACTGTTGTTGGGAATGCAAACTGGTCAAGCCACTATGGAAGTCAGTCTGGAGATTCCTCAGAAACCTGAATATAACCCTACCATTCAACCCAGCCATCCCACTCCTTGGAATTTACCCAAAGGAAATGAAATTGGCAAACAAACATGCTGTCTGCACCCTAATGTTTATTTCAGCTCAATTCACAATAGCTATGACATGGAACCAACCCAAATGCCCATCAACAGTAGACTGGATAAAGAAATTATGGGACATGTACTCTATAGAATACTTACAGCAGTCAAAAACAACAAAACCCGGTCATTTGCAACAAGATGGAGGAAATTGGAAAACATCATGCTGAGTGAATTAAGCGAGTCCCAAAGGGACAAATATCATATGTTCTCCCTGATCGGTGACAACTAACTGAGCACCAAAAGGGAAACTCGTTGAAGTGAAATGGACACTATGAGAAACAGTGACTTGATCAGCTCTTGTCCTGACTGTTGATGTACAATGTAATACTTTATCCGTTTTAGTAGTCTTTTTGTTCTAGTACCATTGGTTGAACTCTGTAATTAACACACAATTATTCTTAGGTGTTTAATTTTAACTGAAAATGATCCCTGTTAGGAATTTGGAATACATTATGCTGAGTGAAATAAGCCAATCCCAAAGGGACAAATACCACTTGTTCTCCCTGATAGGTGACAACTAACTGAGCACAAAAAAGGAAACCTGTTAAAGTGAAATGAACACTATGAGAAACGGTGACTTGATCGGCCCTCACCCTCACTGTTGATGAGCAACTTAATATGTTATCCCTCTTAGTATTTTTTTGTTTGTTCTACTTAATACTTTTGGTTGAATACTGTAATCAATACACAATTCTTCTTAAGTGCTGAAACTTAACTGAAAAGTGATCACTGTTAAATATAAGAGTGGGAGTAAGAGAGGGAAGAGATGTGCAATTCGGGACATGCTCAAGCTGACTTACCTCAAACGGTAGAGTTAGAAACACACCAGGGGATTCCAATTCAATCCCATCAAGGTGGCATGTACCAATGCCATCTCACTAGTCCCAGTGATCAATTTCTGTTCACAATTGATCATAATGATAGGACTAAGAACCAAAGGGATCACATAAACAAGAATAGTGTCTGCAAATACTAGCTGATAGAATAAAAAAGGGAGAGAACGATCCAACACGGGAAGTGAGCTACACAACAGACCCATAGAATGGCAGATGTCCTAAACAGCACTCTGGCCTCAGAATCAGCCCTTAAGTCATGCGGCTCCGGCTGAAATGCCCATGAGAGTATTTCAGGCATGGAAAGCCAAGACACTCTGGGGAAAAAAAAAAAAAGACCTAAATGAAAGATCTCCGTGAGTGAGATCCCAGTGGAAAGAACGGGTCATCAAAGAAGGAGGTACCTTTCTCTGAAGGGAGGAGAGAACTTCCACTTTGACCATGGCCTTGTCTAAATATGATCAGAGTCAGTGAACTCAGGGGGCTTCCATAGCCTTGGCAACTCATGACAAGAGCCTAGGGTAATTACTGATACCATAAACAAGAGTGTCAATTTGTTAAGTCAACAACAGGAGTCACTGTGCACTTACTCCTCACGTAGGATCTTTGTCCTTAGTGTGCTGTACATTGAGATTTAATGCTATAACTAGTACTCAAACATTATTTTTCACTTTATGTTTCTGTGTGGGTGCAAACTGTTGAAATCTTTACTTAATGTATGCTAAACTGATCTTCTGTATATAAAGAGAATCGAAAATGAATCTTGATGTGAATGGAAGGGGGGAGGGAGTGGATAAGGGGAGGGTTGCGGGTGGGAGGGACATTATTGGGGGGAAGCCATTGTAATCCATAAGCTGTGCTTTGGAAATTTATATTCATTAAATAAAAGTTAAAAAAAATCATTTGGTGAATTCAACACCCATTCTTGTTAAGTATTTCAAAAGTAAAACCAACAGGCTGTGCTTTTGTTTTGGATGTAGAAAGTGAGGGACAGAGGCAAAGACCACTTACTTCATACTGGTGCAATGGAGTTGTCTGACTCACGGTGAGGACCAAGATGGGAAAGGCACCGATGTGAATCCAGAGTGTGAAAGGAAGCTGTATCTGCCAGAAGTTGGGCAAATTCCACATCCTATCATCTCTTCCATTCACAGGCTCCTGCTATGAATAAAAGGAAAGAATTCATAAAGTAAAATACTAATATCTTTGACTAAAAACATTAAAAACTCATGTTACACCAAAAATTATGTTAAGACTTTCAGCATTTACGTAGAAGTAAAATGTTTCCTTCTCTGTATAATCCATGTTTTATTTGTTCTCCTTTTGTGGCACAAGCCTTTTGTTTCTGTGGAGTTTCACTGGTTCACCCAGGGCTAACAAAGGGGAATCCTGTGGAGCTGGGAGACTGCAGGCTCTCCTAATTAGCAGCTGCCTGTGAGAGAAACTGAGCAGATAGCAGAGAGTAAAGAGCTGTTGATTCCAGCAGATGAGGTGGGATTCCAAATAATGAAAGCATAAGGAGAGAAATAATTTAATAGAGTTCAAAAATGAAATATTACACACAAGCCTACTTGTTTTCTACATGCAGTAATGTATTTGAATTCCTATGGAATTAAGAGAATCTTACCTTTTCTCCTTTACTACCCAACAACAAATACATACTATCTTTCTTAAAAATATGTGTGCATGATTACTGTCATAGAATCTGTGACACCTTAGGAAAGAACATCTTCAGACACATCACTGTACTTTGAACCCTGCAGTTGTAAAAAGTAAAATGAAGGTACCTGTGATATTACTGGCTTTTGCAGACCTTTGAGCCCATCAAGAAAAATCCAAACTGCTCCTGCATACATATGGAATCCATACCATGAGATTAGTCTATGGACTGGGCAAACACTTCTGCTCAGATAAAACATTGCTAATATTCTGGAATAATCCTCTTTGCTTTCACAATTGGTTTCTGAATCACCCAACAACCTTTTGAATAAAGGCCCAGTGTGTTGTTGAAAGGCAGACGTTACATGAAAATGTCGCATGCTGGTGACAGAGAAGGCCAAGGTTTGCACATACTTGCTCTTCCCCTCGAGAGGCCTTTCCTATTCCCTGACACTTCTGAAACCCCATCTTCATTAAGGAGAAGATTCAAGACAGCTGAGCAAGAGGAAAACCGACAACTAGATTTCTGGCCCTGGGACACCTCCACACTGGGCAACACATCTCCTCCTCACGCGTTACTCAGTAGCTCAGCTTTAGAGTGAAGCCAAGGCCACTCTAGGCAACACGCGTGCTCAGGTCTTCATCTTGTGGACATGTATTTCCTTTCTGTCTGTGAAAATCTCAGCATTCAAGGGTTCTACAATAATAAAGTGTTTCTTTTTCTTTTTCTCTATTTTTTTTTTATTTTCATCTCAGCAGAGTGACAGAGGGACCAAAAACAAAACAAAACAAAAAATAAAACCTTTCATTTGCCGTGTCACTCCGCAAATGCCCGCAATAACCACAGATGGGCCAGGCCAAAGCCAGGAACCAAGAACTCCATGCAAGTCTCCCATATGGGTGGCAGGGACCCAAACACCTAAGCCACCATCTGCTGCACCCCAGGCACATTAACAGAAGGCTGAATTGGAAGCAGAGTAGCGGGGACTAGAACCAGCACTTCCATATGGGTTGCTGGTGTCCCAGGCAGCAACTTAACCTACAGCACCAGCACCTACCACATAACTTCACTCCTTTCCCTGAGTTTTTACCAAAAAAAAAAAAAAAAAAAAAAAAAAAAGGTACTGGGGGCTCCTGCATGCAAATTTGCCCTTTGAATCCACTGTAAATACAATCTCCAATACACAGTTCCTCATTATTTAACAAAAACACAGCTGAGGCACAAAGCATACTTTTCAAAGAAAAGTTTTTGAGAGATAAGATACAGCCCACCTGCACTTGTCTTATATACTAATTGTTTTTTATTCATGTCTGTCTTTAGAGACCAGAGTAGTAGTAGATTGAACCAATCATGTTGACCTTCAGGACAATTAATTTTGTGAGATTACATTTTTATCTTTGCTAGCACTCCATACTAATGATTTTAATAGAAATAACCCAATAAAAATTGCTTATATCAGGGTTAGCATTGTGGCGTAGCAGTTAAAGCAGCTTCCTGCAATGCTGGCATCCCATATAGGTGCCAGTTCAAGTTCCACTTACAATACAGTTCCCTGTTAATATACCTGGGAAGGCATTGGAGGATATCCCAAATGCTTGGGTTTCTGCACCCATGTGGAAGATCCAGAAAAGCTCCTGGTTTCTGGCTCAGCCCAGGCTGTTGCTGCCATGTAGGGAATGAACCAGTGGATAGAATATCTCTGTCTGTCTCTCTCTCTCTCTGTCTCTCCCTCTGTAACTCTTTCAAGTTAAAAAAATCTTTTTAAATATTGCTTCTATAAGTAATAAGTATTTACAATCAATACACACTTCTATGAGAAGATTGCTATATGAAAAGTCCTGTTGAATTTCCATCATCAACATCACAAACTACATAACCTTCAGTTTGGAACCAGAGTAGCAGCTCATATTTATTACAGTTTGCATATCAGTGAGTCACACAGCGTTAGCACATTTAGACCTCATTTTTAATCCACTATGCCTTACCACTTTTGGTGTTCAGTAGAGTTATAAAATGGCCAATTTCTTGATGAAATGATGTGGCTTGGTGTGTGTGTGCATATACACGTGTAGAAAATCATGTTAACATGCATAAGATTCTTCAAAATGCTCATGCACTTTGACTCCTTTAATGTCACAGGATTTAGCTTGAGTATAATCAAATATACATAGGATGATTTATGAACCACAATTTATGGCATATTATAGGAAAAGCTAAAAATATAAAATAACATCAGAATCCAATACTAGGAGATTTGTTGTTTAAATTATATGCCATTAGTACAAAGCTAGTTATCATAATGCATTTTAACACAAAGAAAAGTTGTCATGCTATGATCTCAGATGAACAAAACAGACTGTAGATAGAAGATTATTATGTACTCTAGTTGCAATTTTAGGAGAATCATGTGTTTTAAAGAAAAACTAAAAATCTTCACACAAAAATGTTCTCAGAGGTTCTTTGAGTGAGATTTTGGCTATTATCATTGAATAAATGTGGATTATGTTATGTTAACAGAGATAAGAGTAGATTAAAATGATGATTTTGCAGAGCTAAAGAAAATGTCGAAAAGAAAGTTGGTTTGTTTTCTTTGCAATTGCCCTTTTAATCAGC
Organism: Oryctolagus cuniculus; assembly: GCF_964237555.1. Lineage (NCBI taxonomy): Eukaryota > Metazoa > Chordata > Mammalia > Lagomorpha > Leporidae > Oryctolagus > Oryctolagus cuniculus. The sequence continues at coordinate 57,282,777 of NC_091447.1, forward strand.
AAAGAATAAAACAAACAAGCATACACTTTTGCAATTTTCTCATTTGTTGAGAAATTACATTGTCACAAAAAAACAAATTATTTTTTAAATTTTGAGCATATTTTACAAAATACTGGTTAAACCAAAGCAAAATACAGAATCAATCTATTAGGAAAATTATCAAGTAGAAAAGACAAACACCGAAACATTATAGTCTGGACACCTGAATAGACAGGGAACATGAAGCTAGAAATTTTTAAAGAGGATATTAAGAAGGGCCCCTAGTGATATCAGTTTAAGAAAATAGTAAGGCTCGGACGTGGCTAAGCCTGTCTCTCTAAACTTCAGAAAGGTGACGTCTGGCAATAGAGGGCTTTATCTTGAAGTCATGCAGATTAGAGCCCCTTGTGGCCATGGCCAAGCCTACCTTACTGAAGTTCCCGCTCCTGCCGCCTCCCTGTCCAGAAAACATCCTGGCACGCTGGGTGCTGAGAACACGGGGACTGTGGCGGTCCCGGTGCTGGTACCTGTGCAGAGCACGGCGAGCGGGGAGCATGTGGATGTAAGGGGGAGGGGAGGTGTGGATGTAAGCGTGAGGGGAGGTGTGGATGTAAGGGTGAGGGGAGGTGTGGAGGTCAGGGTGAGGGGAGGTGTGGAGGTCAGGGTGAGGGGAGGTGTGAGGGTCAGGGCGAGGGAAGGGTGAGGGGAGGTGTGGAGGTCAGGGTGAGGGGAGGTGTGGAGGTCAGGGTGAGGGGAGGGTGAGGGGAGGTGTGGGGGTCAGGGTGAGGGAGGTGTGGAGGTGAGGGTGAGGGGAGGTGTGGAGGCCAGGGTGAGGGGAGGTGTGGAGGTCAGGGTGAGAGGAGGGTGAGGGGAGGTGTGGGGGTCAGGGTGAGGGAGGTGTGGAGGTGAGGGTGAGGGGAGGTGTGGGGATCAGGGGGAGGGGAGGTGTGGAGGTGAGGGTGAGGGGAGGTGTGAGTGTCAGCGTGAGGGAGGTGTGGGGGTCAGGGTGAGGGGAGGTGTGGAGGTCAGGGTGAGGGGAGGTGTGGGGGTCAGGTGAGGGGAGGTGTGGGGTCAGGGTGAGGGCAGGTGTGGAGGTCAGGGTGAGGGGGCGTGTGGGGGTCAGGGTGAGGGGGCGTGTGGGGGTCAGGGGGAGGGGAGGTGTGGAGGTGAGGGTGAGGGGAGGTGTGGGTGTCAGCGTGAGGGAGGTGTGGGGGTCAGGGTGAGGGGAGGTGTGGAGGTCAGTTTAAGGGGAGGTGTGGAGGTCAGGGTGAGGGGAGGTGTGGAGGTCAGGGTGAGGGGAGGTGTGGGGGTCAGGGTGAGGGGAGGTGTGGGTGTCAGCGTGAGGGAGGTGTGGGGGTCAGGGTGAGGGGAGGTGTGGAGGTCAGTTTAAGGGGAGGTGTGGAGGTCAGGGTGAGGGGAGGTGTGGAGGTCAGTTTAAGGGGAGGTGTGGGGGTCAGGGTGAGGAGAGGTGTGGGGGTCAGACGGGTGAGGGGAGGTGTGGAGGTCAGTTTAAGGGGAGGTGTAGGGGTCAGGGGGGAGGGGTGGTGTGGAGGTCAGGGGGAGGGAGGTGTGGGGGTCAGGGTGAGGGGAGGTGTGGGGGTCAGGGTGAGGGAGGGTGAGGGGAGGTGTGGGGGTTAGTGTGAGGGGAGGGTGAGGGGAGGTGTGGGGGGTCAAGGTGAGGGCAGGTATGGAGGTCAGGGTGAGGGGAGGTGTGGGGGTCAGGGTGAGGGGAGGTGTGGGGGTCAGTTTAAGGGGAGGTGTGGGGTTAGGGTGAGGGGAGGTGTGGAGGTCAGGTGAGGGGAGGTGTGGGGTCAGGGTGAGGGCAGGTGTGGAGGTCAGGGTGAGGGGGCGTGTGGGGGTCATGGTGAGGGGACCTGTGGGAGCACAGGGAGGGACTTGTGGTGTGTGTGTGGAGGTCCTTGCGCGGGGACCTGTGGCGAACACGGCGGGGGACGTCTGGAGAACACAGGGAGGGCTGCGCTGCCCAGAGGACACGGTGATGGAGTCACTGCTTTCTGTGGTTTAGTCTTGACGGCTTTAAACAACACACATTTAAAAAGCTATGAAATATTCCTGTAAATACAAATGAGTACATATCCACTCATGCAAATTCAAGATGCTTTACAAATAATGCCCTTTCTTCAGTTTTTATATTCTTGTGTTTCATAAATAAATGTGAATGGAAACAATATAAAGTCGTTTTAGAAGTCATATAATACTTTTAGAAAGCATTTTATGAGGAAAAGTGCATGCAGTTCACTTTATGATCCATAAACGTACAAAGCAACTTCAAAATACATGGAAGAAAAAATAAGAACAAAATCATTTTGTTTCTTTATTTTTAAAGCCATGTATTTTATATTTTCTTCAATTTTTAAACATTCCATATATATAGTGAAACACCTTGTTTTTCAGCACTGAAAAAATGAAAAATTTAAACTTACACTAATCTGCAAATGATGCTGACAATATTTGCTCTAGTATAAATAGAAGTTTTTTATTTATGTATTAATGCAAACTACAAATAATTAAAAGTGAGCTCTATTACAAGACTAAAGGACAGATAGAGCTCACTTATTATAAATGAGAATATATAACAAGCATCTTGTTTAACATAATATTTTAGGTAGTGCTAAGTTTTTTTTTTTTACTAAGGTGTTAGTTAGCTTCAATTGTTTAGAAAATACAGCCAAAATTAAAAAACAAATTTAAACACATTTCTGTGTCATTGTGACATACTGAGCTCTCTCACGGATGTCAGATCAGATGCCAGCAATATGTTCTCTGAGATTTAGCTACTTTACATATTGCACCTGTCAAAGTCCCTTTGATTAATAAAGTAATTGCTTGCTGGGAAAAAAGACAAATTATGAACATTCTGCTTTTGACCACAAATTCCTTTAAAATGGGTACATACATTGTAAGGTTTCATTGTAGTTACACATTTAACAGAAACTTGGGAAAATGTTCACAATTCTTGATTCTTGTGACACCTGTCTACAGGTCTCGGAGAAGACAATAGATTCCCTGGTGACACAAGAAAAGCAGAAGAACTATTTGTTTGATACTTAACTCTTTTACATGGATCTGACCTGTATAATTGACATTTACTGTAATTCAGGAGTTCAAATAAATTATGTGAAAAATTCCAATGAAATAACAAATTAATGAGAAACTAATTCTGGAGGGGAAAAAAGCAAAAACAATTTTCCTGCTCTTAAGCTGTCACACTCATTTTGGTCACTGAAATATGTATGGGAACACCTCTCAAACAACACAAGCAACTCTCCGTTGGACATCACCTGAGCATCTTCTAACTCAGCTTCCTAGAGATGGCATCGGATACCACTGGTTGAGGACTCAGTTTTCAGAAGCCAGTGAAAGCTTTTGATCAATCAGCTTTAAACAGGTTCCCATGACCTTCTCACGCTTCATGATTGATTGGTTTGCTAGAGCACCACAGAACATAGACATTTTACACATGCTTGCCCACATACCATAAAGGACGTTGCAAAGGATACGGATGAATCTGTCTGTTGATGAACAAACGTATGGAGGAGATGCACCAGGCATGTAGGGCAGGGGTGGGCAGGGGGGATCAGCACAGATGATCTGGGCTTCCATGGTGCCTTTGGGAGCATCACTTGCCAGGCGTCTCTTCAGCAATGTGGAAGCTCTAAACTTACTCCTTTTGGGTTTTCATAGAGGCTTCTCTATCTAGGCATGATTGATTGCACCATTGGCCGCTGGTGAACAACCCAGCATGTGGGTCCTCTCCCCTCCACAGAGGTTGGGGGTAGGGATGAATGAAACCCTCTGTTCAAAAGGTTCGTTCCCCTGGCAACCAACTCCATCCTGAAGCTGTCCAGGAGCCCATCAAGAGCCAGCCTGTTAGAACAAAGACACTCGCGACACTCAGGAGTTACAAAGATCATAGCTCTGTCTCAGGAACTGGGCTCAAAGAACAAATATTAGAACAACAAGTGCTCTTATCACCCATCAACACGGTTTTAGCGGCTCCATCTCAGGAGTAGGAAGCAGAGACCAATATGTTTATATTTTATTATCAAGTCCAAAGAAACAACACGTAAAGAGTATAAATTAATATTCAAGAATTATATAAAAGAGTAAAAGGATGTCACTTTTAATATATTGAAGTTAGAAATCTAGATATATAGATATATATCTAGAATATTTAGTCTGAAATAAAGTCTATTTAAGGTATTTCATACATAAAAATACTTTTATATGTATTTACATATGTGTTAGATTTTATATGTATATATTATGTTTATGTTAAGTTCACATGTGTTTTTACGTATGCTATGTTTATATTGGTAAGTTTATATGTTACATATTTTTGCATATTTTGCATTATATTTTGTTTGTGAAATGATTTACTCTGTCACATGTATTCGGATCCAGAAATATACATGCAAAAGTTTACCTAAATTTTTTTAAGATTTTTTATTTACTTCAGAGCACAGTTACAGACAGAGAGAGGGAGAGACAGAGTGAGAGGTCTTCCATCCACTGGTTCATTCCCCATATGGCTGCAACAACCAGAGCTGGGCTGATCTGAAGCCAGGAGCTTCTTCCAGGTCTCCCACGCAGGTGCAGGGACCTAAGCACTTGGGCCATCTTCCACTGCTTTCCCAGACTGGATTGGAAGTAGGAAGCCAGGACTCAAACCAGTGCCCGCATAGGATGCTGGCGCCACAGGCAGATAGATGCTTAGCCTATGATGCCACAGTGCCAGCCCCAACCTCATTTAAAAAAAAAAAAAAAAAAAAAAAAAAAAAAACATTGTGTATTTAAAACATTATAGATGGCCGGCGCCACGGCTCACTAGGCTAATCCTCTGCCTTGCGGCGCCGGCACACTGGGTTCTAGTCTCGGTCGGGGTGCCGGATTCTGTCCCGGTTGCCCCTCTTCCAGGCCAGCTCTCTGCTGTGGCCCGGGAGGGCAGTGGAGGATGGCCCAAGTGCTTGGGCTCTGCACCCCATGGGAGACCAGGAGAAGCACCTGTCTCCTGCCATCAGATGGCCGCGGCGGCCATTGGAGGGTGAACCAACGGCAAAGGAAGACCTTTCTCTCTGTCTCTCTCTGTCACTGTCCACTCTGCCTGTCAAAAAAAAAAAAAAAATATATATATATATATATAGATGGTATAGATTAATAGCTGGGAATAAATAAAAAGGGTTTTCTTTCACCAAAAATTACTGTTTTCATACTACAGAGAGCCCAAATCCTCATTTGTTGCAAATCCAGACAAGAGTTTGTTTATAATGCTATGTGGACTCAGAAGTTACCTTAGAAAATCAACTGAGGCTGTAATGAGCCTGACTACACCTGTGTTTTGTGACTGATGATAGCTCTTTGAACAAACAAAGCCTCAAGGCTGCTATTGAAGCACAGACAGTAATTCTATAAGTTATCTAAGACAACATTGTAATAAATGTCTGAGGCCATAAACTGGTCACATGAGATAGTTTTTGTTTTAATCAGAATAAAGTTACATACTTAAACCTGTCATATTAAGAACATATTTTTTATTAAATCCCGGTTTTATTTTGAACCATTTAGCACGTTGGAAGGCAAAAACAGAACTAAGAGAAGAGAAATTAATATATACTAAAATCCTGAAACTAATGTTTAAATTCTTAATACAAATCTTCATTTGTATTTATAAGTATTGTCTCTAGAAATAAATAACACAATGTTCATTCTAAGTATACATCTAATTGTCAGTAATTGTTGGCTGGTAAAAGAAAAATTGTCCTCCATTTCTCTTATTTATTTTATTATTTTTTTTTTTTTGACAGGCAGAGTTAGACAGTGAGAGAGACAGAGAGAAAGGTCTTCCTTTTCCGTTGGTTCACCCCCCAAGTGGCCGCTCCAGTGGGCACGCTGCACCGATACGGATCCGAAGCCAGGAGCCAGGTGCTTCTCCTGGTCTCCCATGCGGGTGCAGGGCCCAAGCACTTGGGCCATCCTCCACTGCCTTCCCAGGCCACAGCAGAGAGCTGGACTGGAAGAGGAGCAACCAGGACAGAATCCAGCGCCCTAACTGGGACTAGAACCCAGGCTGCCAGCGCCGCAGGCGGATTAGCCAAGTGAGCCGTGGCATAGGCCCTCCATTTCTCTTAGTAACTTAATTGTTCTACGATTCTGTTCCACAGACTCTGAGACCTGATCATCTTGATTACAGGTGAAAAGCACACTCCTGCCTTGTACCCCTTTAGCTCTCGGTGAAGCATACATCAAACTAAATGAAGACTCTGCCTCCTCTGCCCCAGGCTCTTCCACAGAAATACCGCCTTCATTTCTCCCTGTCTCCAAAATCATGGTGGAAACTCTTCAGAGCAGTGCAGCTCCCCAGCTGCAGGTTTCTCACAGGGAAGAGTGCTGTTTATCAGCTGCAGATTCCTGTACTCTGGGATTTTAAGGTAGGTAATGGTTTATGACAAGAAATACACATTTGAGCTATGGGACCCAAATATTGAGAAAGACGTAGTATTCCAGAATGTTCTGCTTCAGCAAACACTCCCTGAAAACCGTTTTCAAGGGGAAGCTTTATTTTGGCTCAATGTTTAATGACTGCATTCATCTGATATTCTTTGGAATTCTGCTACTGAAAAGAGACTGAAGCAAGCTTTGGTTAATATCTCAAGATGCAAAAGGAGGCTTGTGTTGTGGCACAGTGGGATGAGCTACTGCCTCGGGCACCCACATGCCAAATTGGAGTGCTAGTTTGATTCCCACCCACTCTGCTTCTGATCCAGATCCCTGCTAATGTCCCTGTGAAGGTAGCAGATGAGAGATCAAGTACGTGGACCCCTGCCACTCACATGTTAGACCAGAATGGAGTTATTGGCTCCTGGCTTCTGCCTGTCCCATATCTGGCTGTTGTACCCATTTGGATAGTGAACTGGCAGATGGAAGATCTTTCTATGTCTCTCTCTCTCTCTTTTTCATTCTGCCTTTCAAATATATAAATGAAATAAATCTTCAAAACAATAAGATTATTAAGTGTGGATGTTCCCTGGGCCTATGCAAATATATGAATAAAATCACTTCTCGGCCTTTTGGCTAAGATCAAGTGCAAATATATGGATATGACGAGGAGTATCTGGAAGTTGACTACCATGTCAAGAAAGATCATAACTCAGAAAGCAAAGATCCTAAATAGTGAAAATATCATGTGAAAGAAAGACAATGAAATTCATCTACTGAATTTGAATTACAACTCCTCTGCAAAGTAGCTCCAAATTATGAGACATTTTTTCAGTAAAAACCTTTTTAATTTGTCTTTATATTTAAAACGTGAAGGACTAAGAGGCCATGATAATGTAGCCATGATCTTAAGTGATATCCTTCTAGGTACCTTCTTCACATGACTTCTAATGTTTATTTTTTTAATGATTAAATATATCAAAACTACAAAAGACCATGTCTAGTATATTTTAAGCTTCAAGAATGATGTTAAAAACCAATGTGTTTATCTTAAAAAAATTATCCCTAGTTCCTTTGCTACCTGTCATGTGCCCTGCATGCCTCATCCGTGGTCTCACACCCCCAGAAGAAAATGTTAACTGTGTTAGAATCCCATGACATCATCCCCAAATGTCTTTAAAGTTGTCACTCACCCCTGTCAAAGACTACCTAAGTAGCAGGTTTCCATCATTCTAATAAAACCGTCATGCATTTTAATTCTTCTACTACTTGCTTTCCCTCCCTCAGCACCAGGTTTGGGTTCATTTAGGTTGATGTCTTTAGTTGCAATTCCCAATTTTCCCCTCTGCATTTTTGTGCAAACAGGCAAAATGCATTCCTTTTACATTGGAACTGTTTTCTAGTGAGGCCATGACAAGCAAAGCTGCCTATAATACTCTTCTACATTTCTGCAAGCACACAGATGTAATAAACTCTTCACCATACATATCATGGAGTGGCACCTTTTGTATTCATAAAGTTGACATTTTCATTTTCTCTGAAATAATTTTTATAAAATTCAAATTATTTGTTCTTTGAACGTGTAGTGAAAATCACCTGCAAAATCCTGTAGGTTAGTTTTTCCTTTAGGAAGAATTTAAGTAACTGTTTTTAAACTTGACAACTGGGCTTTGGGTTTTCAAGTTGAGTTTCTTGCAAAGTGGACTCCATTAATGTCCGTTTGGACATGTGGTGTCTGGTCTTGCCTTAAAGACCCAGCACCACTGAATCAGGGCAGACAACAATGATCTCAGAGTTCAGGCCTATTACTGTACTCCACTATGGCAGAGAATGTGTGACTTGACGTCACACCCTTCTCTGGGGACCACACAGGCATTGCTAGGAGTGAATCTCTTTTCCTGAACCTAGACCAGAGCCTGTTGTTTCTGACAACAATGATTTAGAGCATGTATTTATCTCTTTCCAATCTGAATTTTGTAGTTATGTTCTCATGTTTTAGTGAGGCATAATATTTTGTCATACAGGTTTTTCCAAAGATTTTAATTTTTCTGCACTAATTAGAGTAGTTGTTCCCAATTTGACTGTGTTCTACCACTGTTAGTGATTTACAATGTGATGATCTTTCTAAAGACTAACAAAGTCAGCTGTACTATTCTTGGGGAAATCCATGACATTTAAACAATTTTTTTAAAGAAATGACTTTTTGGTATAAATTGTTGATTCTCTTTCCTGAGATCTGCTTTTGCCAAATTTTAATCTAAATACTGAACATACATTTGCAAAGTATATCACTACAAATTCTTTTGAGATAAGAATTAACATCACTTTTAGATAAGAAATACAAGATTCAGAATGGCCAAGGAACTAGTCTAAGTTACCCAGAAGGTGGGAGGTTGGAATGCAGCCATGTGGGGAGAGCTTGTGCAAGGACTTAAGAGTACTGGAAGCAACTGGAATAATACCCCATTTTCAGGACCATTCTTTGAGGGTGGAGCAGTTCCTAATGCCTTTGGTCAGCTATAGAACATATGACAAGTTTTCTTCATCTGTTCTTAACAATGAAAGAGATTTTGACTAAAAATGAAAAGGGAGAATAGAAATTGAGCCAGTAGAATGTCTAGAAATCTATTGCATTAAACAACATGTGAGAAAAAGCTCAAGAGACAATTACTGAATTGGAGAACAGATCTGAAAAAATTACCTAGAAGGCTGCCTGAAGTTGGAAACAGAAACACAAAATAGAGGTCATACCTAAAGGGGAGGAAATGAAAGGGTCAAGCATGTTTCTGATCCGAGTTCAAGAGAAGATGTGGAGAGAATGGACAGGAGTGGGGTCACGTTTGAGAGTTAACAAGAATTTTCCAGAATTCATGAACAGAATAAATCTTTAAGTTCAGGGAAACTAATAACTATCAAACTGAATACATAGAAAGAACAAAATAAAACCAGAGAACAGGAAAATCAAAGACAACAATGGAGCCAAGAGAACACAGATTTCCTGTAAGATCGGGCCAACAGCGTCGCAGACACCTCTCCCTCCTTATGTAGATCCACGTTTCTCCTCTGGATCATTTTCCATCTGTCCCAAGAACTTTTTTCCTAACATTTCTTGCAAGGTAGGTCCACTGAGTATAAACTCAAGTTACATTTTCTGAGAATTTTTTTTATTTCTCCTTCATTTTTGAAGGGCAATTTTATAGGGTAGAATTCTCAGTTGATGGCCTTTTTCCCTAATATTTTGAGTATTTCGCTACACTCACTCCCTGTTTTTCTGATTTATGAAGAAAAATGAAATTATTCTTACGCTTACTCCTCTAAACATAATGTATTTTCCCTGTTCTGACTTCTTTCAAGAATTTTTAATTTTTGGAGGGGAAGAGTAAGGATTTTTTTACCATTTGAGTATGGAATGACTGATAGTGGTGTGTTTTTTTTCTCTATTTATTTTCTTTCTGCTTTCTTTCTTTTTTATCTTCCCCAGCTCTGGTTTAGTGTCTGATTAATTTGGGGAAATTTCCAGGCTTTTTTTTATAAATACCTGTTTTTCCCTTTCTGTCTTTGTTCTATTCCTTGTGCCACTGTGTGTGATGCCTCATGCTGTGTCCCACAGTTCTTGGATATTCTATTTTTACAATCTGTTTTTCTCTTGGCTGTTCTGTTTTAGAAGTTTTTTATTCACATACCCTCAAGTTTAGAGACTCTTTCCTCAGACATGTGTACTCTTCAAATAAGCCCATCAAAGATATTTTTCATTTTGTTACCGTTTTTATTTTAGTATTTGTATTTACTTTTTTTCTGAGAATTCCAAATTCTTACATTTCTCATCTGCTCTTGGATGCTATTTATTTTTCTAATTAGAACTGTTGGCATATTAATTATAATTATTTTATATCCCTGTTCATATACTTACAGCACCCTGCCATGTCTTATACTAGTTCTGGTGCTTGGTCTGTCTCCACAAGCTGTGCATTTTGTCTTTTAGTATGCCTTGTAATTTTTCTTTACAAAATAATGCACCTGGTACTGTTTCCTGAAGGGATTTTTGTCTAAGGTTTTCTGATATGCCAAGTTGTGATTCTCTTATCTCTTTATCCAACTAGAGGAGGAGGGCAATTGTTTGTCCAGGGATCTCACTTTCCTAATGAAGCTAGGAAGAGCTGTGATTTTCAGTTCCTTCAGCTTTTCACTTACTGATAGGATTGAGTAACAACTCCCAAGTTCTTTATATGCTTGGCCAAAGGCAAGAATCACATTTCCTTTAAAGTACACATAATAGTTATAAATAGTTCTTTTTGTAACAAGATTCTACTATGAAGCTTCAAGGGATGGAAACTATGACCACAATTACAACTTATCTCTCATATTTCCCTCAGTTCCAAGAGTATTGTAGAAAATCTGTCAATATTTTAGATCCAAGAATAAATAAATTAGGTTGTGGCTCTCATTTGCAACTACAGCAGATGTGTGCTACTATTTCTCTGGTCATTATTTTTCTTGATGAGTCTTTACTGAGTTGTAGCTTTTAAAATACTACTAACTAGCTAAGACTAAGTAAGCTTCTCTCATGTGTGCGTAGACACTTCTTTACCAGTCTACTATTAATTCTAGCTAAAACTAAGTTTTGTTTGTGTCTTCTGTTTCTAGTCTGTGCTCATGTGTATAGCATAGTTTTTGGAATATATTTGCAGAAGTGAATCTCTCCTAGGTAGTGTTTACTTCTGACAACATTAGGCGATGTGCTGTAATCATAGCCTTAAGGCTTAGAGTGGGTTTGACTCCTATTAACATTAATGAGAATTGCTTGGCTGCCTCTGTACATAAAATACTAGAATCCTGTCCCTAGGTTATGTACCCTCTGGGTTTCTATGGCTAATATATGTCATTAAACCATAATGGCAAACATAACTACTTGGAAATTACATTTCACCTTTTCCGCCTGCAGATTTCAAATCAAATTGCAAACAATTAATTGTGTTTATAACCCTAGTGCAAGGTACACTTGAAAAGCAATATAAGAAGATAAAACTCTACCATCTTTGAAGTGAAACTTCAGCTGAGGAGAAATGACAGTTCTTAAAATAGCAACCCTTATCAATTCATGATCTATGTAATGGCATGGTAAATACAAACAGGTTATCAATTCATGATCTATGTAATGGCATGGTAAATACAAACAGGTTATCAATTCATGATGTATGCAAATGGCATGGTAAATACAAACAGGTTATCAATTCATGATGTATGCAATGGCATGGTAAATGCAAACAGGATAATTAGACAATATCTTGGCAGATGGATTTGACTGTTAGAAATCTATCCAGGACCATGGGCTTCATAGTGGCAAAGTCAATGAAAATGCTCAAATGTGGTGTGGATTCTGTGCTTATGAAGTGTTATCAGCAGGCACACTTTCCCTACGAAATGGCATTTACAGAGAACTGAAATATCACCTCTTCATTTCTCGTGGTTCTGGTGCACCCTGGTAGAACATAGTGCAGGGACTGCTGAGAAGACAGTCTGGGTGGACAGCAAAGGGACCTGGGCACAGCAGAGAGGAAGCCACCGGACCTGAGGGATGCAGTGAACTCAGGTTGGCTTTGCCATTGCTGGTTTGCAGACCTTGTGCTGAACAGTGGAGATACAAAGCATGACACAGTCGACGAGGCCCCATTCTCATGACCATGACTTTCTAGAAAACTGATCAGTGAGTACTGATCCAGTGATTTTATCTGAGAAACTCCTAACACCACTAAACACTGAGAATCAAAACAGCCTTTTCTTTACGTGACTTATACCACTGATGTGCTGATATTTACTTTATTCAAAATTAACACTGAAATATTTATGTTTATTTATAAATAAAAATAAAGGCATTACATGTTATTTTTAAATATTTCATGAAAAATAACTTTTTAAAACAAAAACATTGTGCTTTGTGTGCAAACCCTGTGTATCCTTTCAGACTGGATGCTCCTAACTGTGCCTGCATTAAATGCCACAATAGGTTGTTCAAGAAGAGGAATATGAAGAAAATCAATCTTGAAAAAAAACAGGAACATTTTAATAGCCTTTCAAAATATTCTTCTTTAATCTTTTACTAAAACTCTACATGAGGTAGTTTCATAAAGGTTAATGAAATGTGGAATTTGAAGTCCTATCAAGGACTGTTCCTTACTTGGTTATATACAAATCCTTTTATCTTGCACTTTGAATAATCTTTTACTCATTTGTGATTCTGCAAAGCCATGTATTAATAATTTGGAAAATAAGAATCATAGATTTTGTAAAGAATTATTTTATTTATTTGAAAGAGCTACAGAGAGAGGTAGATAGAACCAGAGAGAGAGAGGTAGTCCATTTCACTGGTTCACCTCCCCAAATGACCACAACAGCCAGAGCTGGCTGATCCGAAGCCAGGAGCCAGAAGCTTCTTCCAGGTTGCTCACGTGGGTACAGGGGCCCAAGGATTTGAGCCATCTTCTACTGCCTTCCCAAGCCACAGCGAGCTGGATCAGAAGTAGAACAGCCAGGACTCGAACCGGTGCCTATATGGGATGCTGGCACTGCAGGCTGGGGCTTTTACCCACTGTGCCACAGCACTGACCCCAAGAATCCTAGATCTGTGTAGATCCCCTGAATCTGACACATTTGATCAGTCTCTTTCACCCTACCCCTCTCTCCCTGTGTGTGTGTGCGAGTGTGATGTGTATATATATATATATATATCATTATAATATATCTTATATATATATAGTCACATTTGTTGGTATCATTTCATATATTAGGAAGACAGTAGATAAAAATTTTGCCTCAAATATTTACAGTTGTTATTAACAATTGAAAGCCATCAGTTGTATAGGAGGCTTACTTTTCTCATTTTCTTTTTTTTTATTTATTTTTATTTTTTGACAGGCAGAGTGGACCATGAGAGAGAGAGACAGAGAGAAAGGTCTTCCTTTTTTCCATTGGTTCACCCTCCAATGGCCGCTATGACAGGCGCACCGCGCTGATCCAAAGCCAGGTGCTTCTCCTGGTCTCCCATGCAGGTGCAGGACCCAAGGACCTGGGACATCCTCCACTGCACTCCTGGGCCACAGCAGAGACCTGGACTGGAAAAGGAGCGACTGGGACAGAATCCAGCACCCCGACCAGGACTAGAACCAGGGGTGCCAGCACCGCAGGCTGAGTATTAGCCTATCGAACCACACTTTTCTCATTTTCAAGCAAACAGAACCTTCAGTGGTTTTTTTGAATGAAGATATCTCTGCACCAAGAAGTTGAATGTCCAGTTCACAGCTCAATTTCCCAGGTACCTTCCCTCTAGAATCCACTGTGTCCCATTGCTGCATAAGTGCTTAATGGAGACTTCCCATTCCACAACACAACATGTCAAAAACACATGGACTGGGGCCGGTGCTGTGGCGCAGTGGGTTAATGCCCTGGCCTGAAGTTCCGGCATCCCATATGAGCACAGGTTCTAGCCCCGGCTGCTCCTCTTCTGATCCAGCTCTCTGCTATGGTCTGGGATAGCAGTAGAAGATGGCCCAAGTCCTTGGGCCCCTGCAATCACATGGGAAACCCGGAGGAAGCTCCTGGCTCCTGGCTTCAGATCAGCGCAGCTCCAGTCATTGAGGCCATTTGGGGAGTGAACCAGCAGATGGAAGGCCTCTCTCTCTGTCTCTACCTTTCTCTGTAACTCTGTCTTTCAAATGAATAAAATAAATCTTTAAAAAAAACACATGGACTAATGGCTCAAACTGTAGTCGAAGCAGTGTTTTCTTGTGTTTCATCAAAAGCCATTTGTGACACTGACCTCACTCATTTTGTTGTTTTCACTGCCAGTGTGCATCAATAAAGAATTCAGTAACAGCTTGTAGCTCGTTGCTGCTGTCTTAGCATGTGCTAGGATATCAATAATTGCATTTGCAATTGCTTTTGCACTGTCAGGGCAGGTGCAAACACACTACATTTGGAAATAACATTTTAATATGACTATAAAAAATTTTAATTTCATAAACCTCCTGAAAGGAGAGTGATGTGTCAATGGACAGCACTTTGGGAACCACTGGAGTGAACAAATGGATTATTGAGGTAATTATAGACTGTGATAAGGGCTGGAACCTTAATAAAATGCAATCATTTGAGGATGGTTGATGAAGGCGCTGTCTGCAAAGGTGACATGTAAGTTGAAGGCTGACCCTGCATTAGGAAATGTCATGATGATGCCGAATGCATAAATCCTAAACCTGGCAATAAATGTGCTTGTTCCATGAAAAGAATGAGTGCAGTGTAAGTGGAACTGAGTAAAAGAACAGGAGAGTGGGGAAGCTAGAGAGATTGCTGGGGAGAGGCACTGTAAAAGTTTGTAAGCAAGAAAGCCAATTTGAAATATGCCATACTGCTATAGAGTCATAAAAGGATTTTAAAAGAAGAAAAAGTAATATGAGGTATGGTTTTTGAAGAATGATTTTTGTAGTAAAGACTAGAGGGCAAGAATGGAAATGGTGGAGCTGGCACTGTGGCATAGTGGGTAAAGCCACCATCTGCAATGCTGGCATACCATACGGGTGCCAGTTCAAGTGCAGCCAGCCACTCCTTCTGATCCAGCTCTCTACTATGGCCTGAGAAAGCAGTAGAAGATGGCCCAAGTGCTTGGGCCCCTGCACCCATGTGGGAGACCCGGAAGAAGTTCCTGGCTCCTGGCTTCGGATAGGCTCAGCTCAAGCCATTACAGCCATTTGGGGAATGAACCAACAAATGGAAGACCTTTATTTCTGTCACTCCCTCTCTGTGGTTCTGCCTCTCAAATAAATAAATATTTAGAAAAAAATAAGAATGCAAATGGTCCACAAGACAACATAAAAGATGATAAGGATTTAGATGATGGCAGTCATTAAAGGGGAAGAAGTAACATTTTAGATGCGTTTTGTGTGTTGTGCTCCTGGAACATGTACATGGATTAGAATTGGATGTTGAGAGTAAAAGTTTATACCAAGAAATTCATCAAATATGGTTTTGCTTATTAAATTTGGGAAAATGGGAGAGAAAGGGGTTTGGTAGGTGCTGGTGAACAGTTGCGGAGAAAGACCCTTGGATGAAACCAAGGGGTCTGTTTAGAATGCACTGAATTTAAAACATATTATACTTTCAAGTAGGCCTAACAAATGCAGTTGAACCTTTGGCTCTGAACATCAGTGAACAAGTTACATTTTATATATTTGATAATTGGCATTCAGATGGCGTTTAAAGTTATGACCTGTGCGAAATTACCTAGAGAGAGAGTATGTGTGAATCAAGAAAAAGGAGGACCCAAGACTGAGCTCAGAGCATGACGAGATGGAATCTTGATGTGGCGAGTCATTTCTTCACTGGGCTATTGTACTGACCCAAAATTATTTCTTTTTTTATTTTATTGAAGGTATACAAATTTCATGTAGACAGGTCTGGGACTACAGTGATAATTCCCACCCTACCTTCCTGCCTGCCCATGTTTCCACCCTTCTACCTCCTTCCTCTCCTAATCCTTCTCTCAGTTTTTACAAGGATCTACTACTGAGTGTAGTTTTTTACACTCATTAGTTTGACCCTAGAGTAAGTAAAAAGTGTGCAACAAACAGAAGAAAAACATGGCTAAGGGCAGTAAATTATCATGGAAGCTCAGAATGTCAATTTCACTCCTGTACATTACATATTTTTTCTCTGATAGTTACCATAGATGAGGGAAACACATGGTATTTGTCTCTTTTGGACAGGTTTATTTTACTTAGTATAATGGTTTCCAGTTTCAACCATTTTGTTGCCAAAAAAAAGAATTTCATTCTTTTTCATGGCTAAGTAGTATTCCATAATGTATATACACCACAATTTCTTTGTCCAGTCATCAATTGATGGACATTTGGTTTGATTCCACATCTTTGCTATTGGGAATTGAGTTGCAGTAAACACGGGGTAAGATAAGTCTTTCATATGCTGATTTCATTCCCCTGGGTTAGATGCCCAAGAGTGGGATTGCTGGGTCATATGGTATATCTATTTTCAGTTTTCTGAGGCATCTCTTTACTGTCTTCCATAATAGCCATATCAGTTTACATTCCCACCAAGAGTAGATTAGGGTACCTTTTCCTCCATATTCTCACCAGAATTTATTGTTTGTTGGTCTGTATGAGAGCCATACGTGATATAAAACCTGATTGTGGTTTTGATTTGCATTTCCCTGATAGTGATTCTGAGCATTTTCTCATGTGTCTGTTGGCCATTTGAATTTCCTCTTTTGAAAAATGCCAGCATGTGAACTAACAGTGTATTTTTAGTATAGTTTTCAATTATAAATCTAGTTTCTTTAATAAATATAAGATGTTCAGGTTATACATTTATCTTGAGAAAGAAAAGTGTCTTTTTATGAAAATAATTTATTTCATATTCAGATTTATTGGTATAAATATTAACTATAATCACCTTTATTATCAGCTTATTTTTTATTTTATTTATTTATCAGTTTGTTTTAATAAGCAAGAGCACATGTTCAATGCAAAAATAATAAACTTTTGCTGGTATCTATGTGATAAATGACCACTACTCAGCCATAAAAAAGAATGAAATTGTGTCTTTCACAACAAAATTGCTGCAATTAGAGACCACTATGCTTAGTGAAATAAGCCAGTCACCAAAAGACAGATATTATATGTTTTCCCTAGTTTATGGTAACTGATATAGTACAAAAAATGTAATGGAAAGGAGTGAAACTGACCTATTGAGATTTGGTTTTCATTTATATCCTTGTCTATACTCCTGAGGAACAGTGGTTTTTCTAAAAAAAAAAAAAAAAAAAAAGCCTGTTCAAGTCCTTTGCCCCTTTCTTAACTGGATTGCTTGCTTAAGAAACTCAACAACAACAACAACAAAAAAGCAATCCAGTTAAGAAATGGGCAAATGACTTGAACAGGCATTTTTCAAAGCATTATGTCTTGATGTAATTGTCCTTTCTCTTCAGCCTGCACAGCTGTTGCCATCATAAACAAAAATCCCTAAATGGGAGGCTTCATGTCTAGAATTGTGATTTTGTCCATACTGTTTACTTCCATGTCTGCCATTTCCCATTGCTGCTGTCTGCTTCCTGTCACTGTTGTCTCCTTCCCATCTGTACTGTTTCCTTCCCACTACAGGTATTTCCCATCACTGCGTCCGCTGTTAGTTACTGAGCTTGATAAGCCACAGACTCTGTGATTCAGGCTCTCCACACTGCTCTTGGGAGGCAGCAGAGAGGGCGTAAGTTGTTGGGTCCTTGCCACCCACATGGAAGAACCTGAACTTCGTTCCTAGTTCTTTGCTTCTGCCTCTTGGGAAGAGAATCGGCAGTTGGGAATGATCTCTCTCTCTCTCTCTCTCTCTCTCTCTCTGTACATCTCAAATAGATTTAAAAAATAAAATGAAAATATGGACATCATATGTCTTTCCATTGGCTTTTAAATTTTTAATGAATATTACTTTATGGTAGTGTGCTTAGAAATCTTGCAATTTTTTGTTAAATTATTCCTTGGTATTTTGGTTTGTGATACTACAGAAAGTTGCATTATTTTGAATTGTATTTCCTATTTGTTGCTGTTATATAGAAGTAATTTATATTTCATATGTTGACCTTTGATTCCTCAAATTTCCTAAAGCCTTTCATCATTCTCATAAGTTGCCAACATTTCTATGTGCATACAAATAGCATCCGTGAAACATTATCTTTGCATTTTTATTTTCCTGTTCTTAAATCTTTACCTTGTTGCAATGGCATGAACATGTAGCACCACAACATGTATGTTCTCCTAGCTGCAGCCCTATAAATGTTGTGAGAAGCTATGTGTAATTTTATCTTTCTTACTAAATTGGTATCTAGAATTTGTCGTTGTAAATTGAGTTATCAATGAGTAGTTCTCAGCAAGTATGAACAGTCCCATTTAAAAGTCAATTGCAGGGGCTGGAGCTGTGGCATGGCGGGTAAAGCTGCAGCCTGCAGTGCTAGCATCCCATATGGGCCCCAGTTCGAGTCCCAGCTGCTCCACTGCTGATCCAGCTCTCTGCTATGGCTTGGGAAAGCTGTAGTGGATGGCCCAAATCCTTGGACCCCTACACCCACATGGTTGACCCAGAAGAAGTCCCTGGCTCCTGGCCGTTGCGGCAACTGGGGAGTGAACCAGAAGATGGAAGACCTCTCTCTCTCTGCCTCTCCTTCTCTCTGTGTGTAACTCTGACTTTCAAATAAATAAATAAATCTTTTTTAAAAAGTCAATTGCATCACCTATCTTTTAAATGCAGCAAATAGTCCCTTAACACTGTAGCAATTTTCTATCATGCATTTTATATTAAAATACACTCTTCCACAGTCTATAATATTGCATTGGTTCTTGAATTCATACTTCTGGTATACTTCCTTCTCAGAATTCTATTTTTCTGAAATATTTTTCTTGAAAGTCATTTATTGTTTATATTATAGTACTCTGAAATAAAAATATGTACATTAATTAACATGATATTTAAAATATTTCTATGACCATAAGGCAATAGGAATTATAATGCTGTTCTCAGATTTTTTTGCATTTACTACTATTATGCATTTAACCCAGCAGAATTAATATAACACATATTTTCATTTTCTGTGTGCACACAGAAAGGGTGCACGCTAGACCATGAGTAGGTACTGAGGCTCCCAGATGAATGTGCGGAGGCTCCAAGGTACATTAACATCCTGCCTAGAGACAGAACAGGACACAAAAGGAGTTGAGAGAAATTAGAGAACATTTAAAATACAGGGAAGATGAAAACGCCCATAGCAGGTACACCACAAGGAGAGAAAAGATTGAATTACACAAACAGTTGAACACAAACAAATGATGTGGAAGAACTTTCCAGAAATAAAAATGATCCATGTAGGACCTTAAGTGTAAAAGTTTGTCACAAACGCCATGTGCCCAGGAGGACATGCTGGTAGATTAACAGTAAGTTTGGCCGGGAACTGCCAGCACAGTAGGGCAGCGGAGTCCCCAGCTCCTTCCCAGCCATCCTGGGGAGAGGAATTCTTGGGAGCCCCCAGTAAGGGCTGGCTACACCCACCAGGAATAGAGTCCTATAGAAGAATGAGGTCCTTCTAACCTCACACAGGCACAGAGTGAGGTAGCTAATACAGGGGAGCTTTCTCTTCAAGGTGGGCCTGATGGAAAAGGTGACATCTGCATCTCCGCAGGCTGCAAACAGCCTGGTCTCCTGTTAGCTTAGCTCGGGCACCACGGTGAGCTCTTGGGTGAGCTACAAAAGCCAGATATCAGGGAGATTCTGGCCTGTGGAGGTCCAGGTCTGGTCATTATGATCCTAACTGTAATTGTCATTACTGTGGTCCAAATTAAATGCACTTTGGCCTGAGAATGCAGTCACTAATACTTGTATTTTGATTCTTCAAAAAACTGTAATGGTCTGGAACATGGAGAACTGTTCTAAATGCGTCTGAGTTTAAGCATCTCCAATGTTTTGTTCACATCTTCAACAGTCCTCTGCCTTCCCTTCCCTCCACCCAAATCCTAATTATCCTCCAGGATTCGCACTGAACACAATACACTATGGTGTTCTTTCTTCACTCCCCAGTCAGAGCTAGTCCCCAGTAATCCCTAGTAGTGCCAATTATCTTGGCGTGGGTGGGCTTGATAAAACTCTCCATAATTCAAATACTTTGGGGAAATAGTGATTTGTAAATTTTTTGTATGTGAAAATGTAGGTAATAAAGTTATAATCCACATAAATGCCTTTTTTGCTTGCTAAGCTTTTATTCCAGATGCTTCCTTCTGAGTCTGACTTACACCAGGGTTTCCTACATATATACATGAAAGGAATGGCTGAAGATTTGAGCTCAGAGAGAGTGCAATTGAAGGGAAGAATGGGGGATGAGGAGTTATGTTTCCCACATTATGAACATGACCCAGCCTAGGACATCTGCTCTGAACAGGGCCAGCAAGGCTGAGACGTGGACCAGGCCTTAGAAGAAAGCTGAGAGCTGAGGCAGAGAAGCAGGGACGCTCTGCCGACAGTTGGCAGTCAGCACCATGGGACAGAAAATCTTGCAGAATTTATAAAGTCTCAAAGGGGAAACAGCCAGGTTAGATCCTGACAGAAAGAAGCATTTGGAGAGTGTGTGAGAAGCTCAGAGAGCGCACCGAGACGTGTCTTCCATGCCCCTGCCTTAAACCAAGACAATCACTCTCCCTACACCATGACTGTTTTATCTACATCTGGATCCCTTCAAAAAACCTGAATTTAACCAGTTTCATGTCCCCTGAGCCAGCACCTGATACTCATCAAGTTCAAACCATTTTATGTCAGCATTTCAATGAATATAAGCTTATCATTTACATTTGCTTTTTATTCATTTTTCTGTTCTCCTTCGGCAGCAAGAAACACAAGGTTGCAGTTGTAATGGAATAATCTGCCATCTTTCAGCTGTTTGAGTATTTCCTAACCTGTAATTTACAGTGTTTCTAAAAACATTCTTTCTTGGATTTTAACCTTTGGTGAAGCATAGCTCTCAGCCATTGAGTGACAGGACAGGAAGGAAGTGGGTAGACTTCTGGTCAACAGGTAAATAGGGGTCTGATGCCCACATTTTTTTTGTTCCTATGACGTTCATGCTCAAAACTCATGGAAGGGAGCCATAAGCCGTGCAGTGAAGAAGCCCCTGACACAATCACCTGGGAGTGTGCACACACATAAACTCTCAATAAAACACATCACCAGTGCTTTCCATTAATTGCTATTTAAAAGTGTATGGCCAACATCAAAGGTTCTCATATCAAGGAACATGCTTTATTTAACATTGTGGATAAATTAGAAGAATAAAATCTAATTTCCAATGATCTAAACTTAGGAAGCATTAGATCACAATTTAAAACTAAGTTTATATTAAATACAAAATATCTGCCGGCGCCGCGGCTCACTAGGCTAATCCTCCGCCTAGCGGCGCTGGCACACCGGGTTCTAGTCCCGGTCGGGGCGCCGGATTCTGTCCCGGTTGCCCCTCTTCCAGGCCAGCCCTCTGCTGTGGCCAGGGAGTGCAGTGGAGGATGGCCCAGGTGCTTGGGCCCTGCACCCCATGGGAGACCAGGAAAAGCACCTGACTCCTGGCTCCTGCCATCGGATCAGCGCGGTGCGCCGGCCGCAGCGCGCCGGCCGCGGCGGCCATTGGAGGGTGAACCAACGGCAAAGGAAGACCTTTCTCTCTGTCTCTCTCTCTCACTGTCCACTCTGCCTGTCAAAAAAAAAAATAAAAAAAAATAAAAAAAATAAAAAATAAAAAATAAAAAAATAAAAAAAAACAAAATATCAAACGTATGAATCAACATAGTGTAATTAAGACCTCTGCTCTCAAGGAACTACTAAAAATAACCTGACAGAAACACATAAATGTAAATGAACAAACATTGAAATTACTCAGTGTGGGTGTATATCCAAGAGGCCTCCAAAAGTGTCATGAAAAATGTGCATTTGTTTTTTTAAGATTTTTAAAATTTTCTTATTAGAGAGAGGGAGAGACAAAGAGAGAGGTCTCCCATCTGCTGGTTCACTTCCCAAATGGCTATAATGGCCACAGCTGGGTCAATCCAAAGCCAGGAGCCAGGAACTTGTTCCAGGTCTCCCATGTGGGTGCAGGAGCAGAAGCATTTGGACCAGCTTCTACTGCTATCCCAGGCCATAGGAGAGAGTGGGATCAAAAGAGGAGCCACTAGGACTTTAAAAAAAACAACTTTTATTTAATAAATATAAATTTCAAAAGTACAACTTTTGGATTATAGCGGCTTTTCCCCCCATAACCTCCCTCCCACCCACAACCATCCCATTTCCTACTCCCTCTCCCATCTTCATCAAGATTCATGTTCACCTATTTTTATATACAGAAGATGAATTTAGGATATACTAAGTAAAGATTTCAACAGTTTGCACCCACACAGACACACAAAATATAAAGTACTGTTTGAGTAGTAGCTTTACCATTAATTCGCATAGTACAATATATTAAGGACAGAGATCCTACATGGGGAGCAAGTGCACAGTGACTCCCATTGTTGATTTAACAATTGACACTCTTAAGAGAGAGAGAGAGAGAGAGAGAGAGAGAGAGAGAGAGAGAGAACAATCTGGGTGAGTCACTTTGGCACACCCTTAACCCTGAAGAACCAAACAGAGCTCTTTGGCCACACCCATCACAGCCTCTAAGGATCCATCAAAAGCAGACAGTCCACTTAATCTAGAGTCATAGTATAATGAGAAAAAGCACCACAGCAAAGAAACCAATATCAAAGAAGAAACCACAATATCAAACAAACGCAGAAACCGAGGTAACAAGAACAAGGAAGACACTATGATGCCCCAAAATGAAAAAGACACCCCAATTCAAGATTATGAAGATGATGAGATAGAAGAAATGCAAGAAGTGGATCTCAAAAAATTGATAAGAACATTAAGAAGTTCTCAAAAACAAATTCTTGAACTACAGAAATCCTTAATGGACAAGATAGAAAATCTCTTGCACGAAAATGAAATATTAAGGAGGAATCAAAATGAAATGAAACAACTAGTAGAACATGAAACTGTGATAGTGATGAGAAATCATAATGAAATGAATAATTCTATAGATCAAATGACAAACACATTAGAGAGCCTTAAAAACAGAATGGGTGAAGCAAAAGAGAGAATATCAGGCTTAGAAGACAGAGCACAGGAAAATACACAGTCAAACCAAAGAAAAGAAGAGAAAATTAGAAATCTAAAACATATTGTCGGGAATCTACAGAATACTATTAAAAACCCAACATTCGGGTTCTAGGAGTTCCTGAAGTAACAGAGAGAGATAAAGGATTAGAAGACCTTTTTAGTGAGATACTAGCAGAAAATTTCCCAGGTTTGGAGAAGGACAGAGACATCCTAGTATAGGAAGCTCATAGAACCCCTAATAAACATGACCAAAAGAGATCCTCACCACGACACGTTGTAATTAAACTCATCACAGTGAAACATAAAGAAAAGATCCTAAAATGTGCAAGAGAGAAACATCAGATTACTCTCAGAGGATCTCCAATTAGACTCACAGCAGACTTCTCATCAGAAACCCTACAAGCTAGAAGGGAATGGTGAGACATAGCCCAGGTATTAAGAGAGAACAACTGCCAGCCCAGAATATTATATCCTGCAAAGCTCTCATTTGTGAATGAAGGTGAAATAAAGACCTTTCACAGCAAACAGAAATTGAAAGAATTTGTTGTCACTTGTCAAGCCCTACAAAACATTTTTAAGATGTGTTACACACAGAAACACAGAAACACGGTCATCAATATGAAAGAAGGTAAATGAAGGAAATCTCACACCAAAAGATCACAGGAAGTTCAAAACATATATTAGAAAATATCTTTGGCAAATGGCAGGGCAAAGTTACTACTTATCAATAGTCACAGTGAACGTTAATAGCCTGAACTGTCCAGTTAAAAGACAGAGACTGGCTGACTGGGTTAAAGAACAAAACCCATCTATTTGCTACTTACAAGAAACACATCTTTCCAACAAAGATACATACAGACTGAAAGTGAAAGGCTGGAAAAAGATATACCATGCCAACAGAAATGAAAAAAGAGCAGGCGTAGCCATCTTAATATCGGACAACATAAACTTTAACACAAAAACTGTTAAGAGAGACAAAGAGGGGCACTATATAATGATTAAGGGATCAATTCAACAGGAAGATATAATGATTATCAATGTATATGCACCTAATTACAGGGCACCGGTTTATTTAAAAGATTTGTTAAGGGACTTAAAGGGAGACTTAGACCCCAATACAATAGTACTGGGGGACTTCAATACTCCACTCTCAGAAATAGACAGATCAACAGGACAGAAGATCAACAAGGAGACAGTAGATTTAAATGACACTATAGCCCAAATGGATCTAACAGATATCTACAGACCTTTTCATCCTACACACAAAGCATTTACATTCTTCTCAGCAGTACATAGAACCTTCTCTAGGATTGACCACATACTAGGCCATGAAGCAAGTCTCAACAAATTCAAAAGAAGTAGAATTATACGATGCAGCTTCTCAGACTATAAAGGAATGAAGTTGGAAATTAGCAACTCAGGAATCCCTAGAGCATATGCAAACACATGGAGATTGAACAAGATGCTCCTGAATGAACAATGGGTCATAGAAGAAATCAAAAGAGAAATCAAAAACTTTCTGGAAGTAAATGAGGATAAAAGCACAACATACCAAAACTTATGGGATACGGCAAAAGCAGTGTTAAGAGGAAAGTTTATATCAATAGGTGCCTACATCAAGAAATTGGAAAGGCACCAAATAGATGAGCTTTCAATTCATCTCAAGGATCTAGAAAATCTGCATCAAATCAGACCCAAATCTAGTAGGAGAAGAGAAATAATTAAAATCTGAGAAGAAATCAACAGGATTGAATAAAAAAAAAAAAACCTTACAAAAAATCAGCCAATCGAGGAGCTGGTTTTTTGAAAAAATAAACAAAATTGACACCTCATTATCCCAACTAACCAAAAAAAGAAGAGAAAAGACCCAAATCAATAAAATCAGAGATGAAAAAGGAAGCGTACCAACAGACACCACAGAAATAAAAAGAATCATCAGAAATTACTACAAGGACTTGTATGCCAGCAAACAGGGAAATCTATCAGAAATGGATAGATTCCCGGACACATAAAACCTACCTAAATTGAACCAGGAAGACATCAAAAACCTAAATAGACCCATAACTGAGAAAGAAATTGATACAGTAATAAAGGCCCTCCCAAGAAAGAAAAGCCCAGGACCAGACGGATTCACTGCTGAGTTCTACCAGACATTTAAAGAAGAACTAACTCCAATTCTTCTCAAACTATTCAGAACAATCGAAGAAGAGGGAATCCTCCCAAATTCTTTCTATGAAGCCAGCATCACCTTAATTCCTAAGCCGGAAAAAGATGCAGCATTGAAAGGGAATTACAGAGAATTACAGACCAATATCCCTGATGAACATAGATGCAAAAATCCTCAATAAAATTCTGGCCAACAGAATGCAACAACAAATCAGAAAGATCATCCACCCAGACCAAGTGGGATTTATCCCTGGTATGCAGGGATGGTTTAATGTGCGCAAGACAATCAATGTGATACACCACATTAACAGACTGCAGAAGAAAAACCATATGATATTCTCAATAGACGCAGAGAAAGCATTTGATATAACACAACACCCTTTCATGATGAAAACTCTAAGCAAACTGGGTATGGAAGGAACATTCCTCAATATAATCAAAGCAATTTATGAGAAAATCACGGTCAACATCCTATTGAATGGGGAAAAGTTGGAAGCATTTCCACTGAGATCTGGTACCAGACAGGGCTGCCCACTCTCACCACTGCTATTCAACATAGTTCTGGAAGTTTTAGCCAGAGCTATTAGGCAAGAAAAAGAAATTAAAGGGATGCAAATTGGGAAGGAAGAACTCAAACTATCCCTCTTTGCAGATGACATGATTCTTTATTTAGGGGACCCAAAGAACTCTACTAAGAGACTATTGGAACTCATAGAAGATTTTGGCAAAGTAGCAGGGTATAAAATCAATGCACAAAAATCAACAGCCTTTGTATACACAGGCAATGCCATGGCTGAGGAAGAACTGCTAAGATCAATCCCATTCACAATAGCTACAAAAACAATCCAATACCTTGGAATAAACTTAACCAAGGACGTTAAAGATCTCTACGATGAAAATTACAAAACCTTAAAGAAAGAAATAGAAAAGGATACCAAGAAATGGAAAAATCTTCCATGCTCATGGATTGGAAGAATCAATATCATCAAAATGTCCATTCTCCCAAAAGCAATTTATACATTCAATGCAATACCAATCAAGATACCGAAGACCTTCTTTTCAGATCTGGAAAAAATGATGCTGAAATTCATATGGAGACACAGGAGACCTCGAATAGCTAAAGCAATCTTGTACAACAAAAATAAAGCAGGAGGCATCACAATACCAGATTTCAGGACATACTACAGGGTAGTTATAAGCAAAAAAGCATTGTACTGGTTCAGAAACAGATGGATAGACCAATGGAACAGAATTGAAACACCAGAAATCAATCCAAACATCTACAGCCAACTTATATTTGATCAAGGATCCAAAACCAATCCCTGGAGTAAGGACAGTCTATTCAATAAATGGTGCTGGGAAAATTGGATTTCCACGTGCAGAAGCATGAAGCAAGACCCCTACCTTTCACCTTACACAAAAATTTGCTCAACATGGATTAAAGACTTAAATCTACAACCCAACACCATCAAATTATTAGCGAAAATTGGAGAAACCTGCAAGATATCGGCACTGGCAAAGACTTCTTGGAAAAGACCCCAGAAGCACAGGCAGTCAAAGCCAAAATTAACATTTGGGATTGCATCAAATTGAGAAATTTCTGTACTTCAAAGATACAGTCAGGAAAGTGAAGAGGAAACCAACAGAAGGGAAAAAATATTTGCAAACTATGCAACTGATAAAGGGTTGATAACTAGAATCTACAAAGAAATCAAGAAACTCCACAAAAACAAAACCAACAACCCAATTAAGAGATGGGCCAAGGACCTCAATAGACATTTTTCAAAAGAGGAAATCCAAAGGGCCAACAGACACATGAAAAATGTTCAAGATCGGTAGCCATCAGGGAAATGCAAATCAAAACCGCAATGAGGTTTCACCTCACCCCGGTTAGAATGGCTCACATTCAGAAATCTACCAACAACAGATGCTGGCGGGATGTGGGGGAAAAGGACACTAATCCTCTGTTGGTGGGAATGCAAACTGGTAAAGCCACTATGGAAGTCAGTCTGGAGAATCCTCAGAAACCTAAATATAACCCTACCATTCAACCCAGCCATCCCACTCCTTGGAATTTACCCAAAGGAAATGAAATTCGGAAACAAACATGCTGTCTGCACCTTAATGTTTATTGCAGCTCAATTCACAATAGCTAAGACCTGGAACCAACCCAAATGCCCATCAACAGTAGACTGGATAAAGAAATTATGGGACATGTACTCTATCGAATACTTTACAGCAGTTAAAAAAAAAAAAAAAAAAAAAAAAAAAAAAAAAAAACAATGAAACCCGGTCATTTGCAACAAGATGGAGGAATCTGGAAAACATTATGCTGAGTGAATTAAGCTAGTCCAAAGGGACAAATATCATTTGTTCTCCCTGATCGGCGACAACTAACTGAGCACCAAAGGGGAAAACTGTTGAAGTGAAATGGACACTATGAGAAACAGTGACTTGATCAGCTCTTGTTCTGACTAGTGATGTACAATGTAATACTTTATCCATTTTAGTATTTTTTGTTCTAGTACTATTGGTTGAACTCTGTAATTAACACACAGTTATTCTTAGGTGTTTAAATTTTAACTGAAAAGTGATCCCTGTTAAATAAAAGAGTGGGAATAAGAGAGGGAGGAGATGTATAATTTGGCACATGCTCAATCGGACTTGCCCCAAATGGTGGAGTTAGAAACATGCCAGGGGATCCCAATACAATCCCATCTAGGTGGCATGTACCAATGCCATCTCACTAGTCCAAGGGATCAATTTCTGTTCACAATTGATCACACTGATAGGTCTAAGTGTCAAAGGGATCACACAAACAAGAATAGTGTCTGCTAATACTAACTGATAGAATCAAAAAGGGAGAGAATGATCCAACATGGGAAGTGGGATACACAGCAGACTCATAGAATGACAGATGTCCTAAATAGCACTCTGGCCCCAGAATCAGCCCTTAAGGCATTCGTATCTGGCTGAAGAGCCCATGAGAGTGTTTTAGGCATGGAAAGCCAAGACACTCTGGCAAAAAAAAAAAAAAAAAAAAAAAAAAAAAAAAAAAAAAAAAACAAAACCTAAATGAAAGATCTCTGCAAGTGAGATCCCAGTGAAAAGAATGGGGTCATCAAAGTAGGAGGTACCTTTCTCTGAAGGGAGGAGGGAACTTCCACTTTGACTATGACCCTGTAGGAATAAGATTGAAGTCGGCGAACCCAAAAGGCTTCCACAGCCTTGGCAACTCATGACAAGAGCCTTGGGTGATTACTGACGTCATAAACAAGAGTGTGAAATTGTTAAGTCAACAACAGGAGTCACTGTGTACTTACTTCTCATGTGGGATCTGTCCTTAATGTGTTGTCCAATGTGAAGTAATGCTATAACTAGTACTGAAACAGTATTTTTACACTTTGTGTTTCTGTGTGGGTGCAAACTGATGAAATCTTTACTTAATATGTACTGAATTTATCTTCTGTATATAAAGATAATTGAAAATGAATCTTGATGTGAATGGAATAGGAGAGGGAGCGAGAGATGGGAGGGGTGCGAGTGGGAGGGAAATTATGGGGGGGAGCCAATGTAATCCATAAACTGTACTTTGGAAATTTATATTTACTAAATAAAAAAAAAAACAATCAACACTCTTGTTTATGGCATCAGTAATCACCCGAGGCTCTGTCATGAGCTGCCAAGGCTATGGAAGCCTCTTGATTTCACAAACTCTGACATTATTTAGACAGGGCCATAATCAAAATGGAAGTTCTCTCCTCCCTTCAGAGAAAGGTACCTCCTCCTTTGATGGCCCATTCTTTCCACTGGGATCTCACTCACAGAGATCTTTCATTTAGGCCATTTTTTTGCCACAGTGTCTGTCTTTCCATGCCTGAGAAACTCTCATGGGCTTTTTAGCCAGCTTTAACTGGCACCCATAATGGATGCCAATGCCCCAGACAAAGGCTTAACCTACTACGGGGCAGCCCCGGTTCCTTGCATTTGTTTTAATTCCACATTTCCATGAACTTTTTGAAGTCACCTCATACATATACACATCCATGCACATAGAAGAATGTTTCTGGGGAAAATGCATATCTATATAAGCAGAATTGATAGAATTTATCATTTTTATCCATAACAAATGAAGATACATAAGCCTGGGAACTGAGAAAGCTGGGAGATGCTCAGGAGGCCTTTGCACTCACTTTGGTGTGCGTCATCTCCATGAACAGCAGTGCTGAGCCCGCACAAAACTTCACCCGCTGTGCACCAGCCACACAAAGGCAGGGGAGGTTCAAAACCAGTGCCCTACAAAATCAATTTAAACATTACAAGTGTTTAGCCTAGCAATTAAGCCACCTTACACTGGAGTTCCTAGATTGGTTTCCCAGCTCTGGTTCCTAAATCCAGCTTCTGGCTAATGCAAACTGTGATAGAGTATTGGCTGCTCACGTAGTACACCCACATGGGAGATCTAGATTGAGTTCCCTAAAACCAGCTCCTGGTTTTAGTTCCCCAGGCCATGTGGGTGTTGCATCAGTGAATGAAAACTCTCTCCCCGCCCCCTTTCAAATAAATAAAGAAGTTTTAAAGGATTCAAGAGAAGTGTTAATGCTTTCGGACTACAGTTAGCCACTGTAACCAGTAACTGACACTTCAGAAAGTAAATCTATGGATGGGGTACCAAATTTTATGAACTCAGTTCATCTGAACTCAAGGAGTCTGCAGAGGATGATGAAACCAGTAATATCAATACTTTGTTAATATTTAAAGAATAATATTTTAGAGACATTATCTGAAAAGTTTAACAGCTTTGGCAAAATATATCATTCTTAGGTCATTATGGCACAACAAGTTAAACCAACACTTGCGATGCTGGCATCCCATATTCTAGTCTTGGCTACTCTGCTTCCCATCCAGCTTGCTGCTAACGTGCCCAGGAAATGGCAGAAGAAAGTGCAAGTACTAATACACCCACCACCCTTGTGGAAGAGCTGGATGGAGTTCTGGCTTCTGGAACTAGCGCTTTGGCCTGTCCCAGTCCTGGCTGTTACAAACATTGGGAAAGGAAAGCAGTGAATAAAACCGCTCCCCAGCCCAGTCTCTCTTCCTTCTTCTCTCTGCCACTCCCTTTCTCTCTGCTTTTCAAATAAAAAACAAATCAACAAAAAAGATGACTTTGCAGAAGAGCAGAAATTTATCTTGACAAAACTGAGAGGTTGATAATTGGTGTAGAAAATCCTTCCATTTCCTATTCTCAGTGTAAGGGAAGGGCCACAGAACATGAGAGGAGCAGAAGCCACATAGCTTTGAATTTCAATTGGAGCCCAAAACCACAAGCTGTAAACCCTTCAATCAAAACAGAAATTACAGCCCTAGCTGCATTTCTATCAGGGAAAAGCAAATGTTGTGATTTCTGTACTGAAATCAAATTTAACCGGAATGATTCAATAAAATGATGGTATCATTATGAACGCCACACTTTTCCTTCAGGTTTGATTAGTCTAGACACCTGAGCTGAGAAATGACTATTGCTTGGTACTTCAAAGCACACTTGGCAACTTTGATTAAATATTTATGTTAAATGCAGATGAACTTAATGTGTTCCAATCAAGAGCTGGCAAGCTGGATAGACGTCCTTGTCAATTTTAGAATATCAGTTTGAAGCAGGAAGATATGAGATTGAACCGACCTCAATGATGCAGCCTTCAGATTTGCACCATTTGAGGAGGGATTGGAAGACCAGAGCCAAGCAACTCAGTGTCTCCCAGTTTCCTGGAACTGTGGAAAAGAAGGAGGAGAAAGTGAGGTGCAGCTGCTGCCCCCCTGCCCCCTCTGTGTCAAACTTATCCCCAGATGGCCTCTCACATCAACAAAACCTTGAAACGCCATTTTAGGGCAACTCTGAATCAATCTCTCCTTTGAAAATTGCTGTTAATTTCAGTTCTTATTCCTAATTCCTTTAGAATTAATATGTGCTTCAATTCAAAATGACCCTATTGCATTTTCTTTTAAACCAGGCTAAGTCCACAATGCATTTGCATTTATTCGGAGGGAGGGGAATGCTGTCTTTTATAAAATTGCACAACTCAAGTCCCCTTTGAAGCCAGGTTCAGTTATCCTTTTCCAGTCTTCACTCACCCATTCAGGTTCTCCATGCAGTCAGCTCTCAGTGTTCATGAGGGACTGCTCCAGGACGCTCCAGGACGCTCCAGGACACCCGCAGACACTCCAGTCCTTCTGTAAAATGGCCCCATATTTGCCTACGACCTATGCACATCATCTCTAGACCAAATCGTCTCTAGATTATCCGTAATGCCTAAGACAATGTGAATGGTGTAGAAACAGTTGTCATGTTCTCTTATCAGGGCATGTTCAATACAGGCAACGTTGTTTGTGTCCATTTGGTCAAATCCATGGAGGCAGAACCCAGTACAGGGAGGACCACCTTCATTAAGTCTCCCCAATCTGTGTGTAGCCTCTCACCCTGCTGCTCTAGCTGTCACTTTCTGCAGCCATTGTGTAGGCCCAGGCCCAGAGACCAGCCCAGTGGAGGACAGCGCTCCGGCCTTCTGCATGTCTGGTTGGCCACAGGCAACCCACGTGATTGCAGAGAGATCTCAGTGGACCAAATCTAGCATTCGGTCGCTTTGGAACCATACTCAGACACTAAGTCTAGTTGTAATTCTCTCAGTTTTACAAATCTACCATTTCTGGCTTTTTAATTCTATATTACATGCTATTGAATTATGTAAATAATTTTTATTTTTGTTTTGTTTCCTGGAAGAAGATATATGCTTGCTTTACAAAACTCAAACATCATGTATTTTTTAAAAAAATTATTTATTTTACTTGAAAGTCAGAGTTACACAGAGAGAGGAGAAGCAGAGAGAGAGAGAGAGCGAGAGAGAGAGAGAGAGGTCTTTCTATCCGCTGGTTCAATCACCAGTTGGCCGCAATGGCCAGAGCTGCGCCGATCCAAAGCCAGGAGCCAGGAGCTTCTTCCAGGTCTCCCACGAGGGTGCAGGGGCCCAAGGACTTGGGCCATCTTCCACTGCTTTCCCAGGCCACACCAGGGAGCTGGATCAGAAGTGGAGCAGTCAGGACTAGAACCAACATCCATATGGGATGCCGGCACTGCAGGCGGTGGCTTTACCTGCTGTGCCACAGCACTGGCCCCTAAACATCACGTATTTTTAAAAGTGAAACTTGAAGGACACTTACACTGTGCTTTCTCACTTAAACATAATTTATTTTGTGCAAATATTTTTTGAAACTTATGCACAGTTTTTTTGTAACACATTTTCCATGGACAATTTGAAGACCCTGCGTGCTCAGGCCTCCCAGGAATTAGGATTTCTCCCATGACTTCTCATTGCTGACAGCATGAGTCCCATGCTCTGTAGCATCATTCTTTGGATCTTCCCTCAGGGTTTCCCCTCAGGAAACGCATGTGAACACGTGGTTCTGTGTGCTGCATCTGCTCATTCATCAAAGAAGATTTTCCTCCAGCAAAAGTTCCTTGCTGTTCTTTCGTAGTTAGGGCTTTTGTTTAAAAAGCACCAGCATTAATAGGTACTCAAGTCAACCTAAGCTGGAAACTTAGCAGTTCCTTTTTCAGGATGTATCAGGTTATTTAAATATAAGAAGTTCAATTATGAGAGAGTCTCTGACAACAAATTACAGCATCGTTGTCCTCTTTCACGTTGTCGCCTCTTACCTTCTGTCATTTCTTTTGTTCTCGACACCAGGCCCCTCTTTTCAATAATGAACACACTTTATACTCACTGGTTCTTATTTTAGTTCATCTGTGACTTTGATTGCCTCCACCCTGGCTTAAAGTGACACAAGCTTCTAGCTTTTGTGGCTCTAGTTGCTAACCAGCTTATCTCAAGCTCCAGTTGCAAGTTTCTGGATTAAAAACATTTCTGGTACGATGCATTATTCCCATCTAGTTCATAACATACAAATCGCTTGCCAGGCCCACCTGGACTCTGACAGTGCTAGGTATCTACTTCCACCTCAGAGAGATGGCAGGGCACCAAAGATGGCCACAGACCTTCGGCACGGCCTTGGGGGCACAGGTTAGTCAATTGCATGTGTCAGCCTGGCTAGGCCATAATGCCCAGTTGTTTACTTAAATACTAGTGTACAGATGGTACCTACCAATCCCTATCTATGTGTATCTATCAATCTCTATATGTTTATCTACCTACCTTTGTATCTTTCTGCTTACCTACATGCTGTCTCTATCAATCTGTATCTACCTAACATCTGTCTATTCTATCTGTATCCATCTATCTGTATCTATATATGTGAGTATCTCTTTAATATGTATCCATTGCTGTTTTTATCTATTACTGTCTATAATCTGTCTGTTTCTATATCTATATATTTTCCTATTTCTCTCCATAAACTATATGTATGTATGTGTGTGTGTGTATATATATATATATATATATGAAAACCATATATATCCTACTGCTTGTTTTTCTCTCAAAAATCTTGTTTGATGGAGGGGAATCCTCATTTCAAGGTGGTGGGGAGCTGACATCACCACAATTCTCTCTGACAGTGCTCTGTTGCATGAGAATACCACAACAAGTTTGTGGGGAAATGGAATTAAAAGATGCTTATTTTGCGGCCGGCGCTGCGGCTCACTAGGCTAATCCTCCGCCTAGCGGCGCCGGCACACCGGGTTCTAGTCCCGGTCGGGGCGCCGGATTCTGTCCCGGTTGCCCCTCTTCCAGGCCAGCCCTCTGCTGTGGCCAGGGAGTGCAGTGGAGGATGGCCCAGGTGCTTGGGCCCTGAACCCCATGGGAGACCAGGAGAAGCACCTGGCTCCTGGCTCCTGCCATCGGATCAGCGCGGTGTGCCGGCTGCAGCGCGCCGGCCATTGGAGGGTGAACCAACGGCAAAGGAAGACCTTTCTCTCTGTCTCTCTCTCTCATTGTCCACTCTGCCTGTCAAAAAAAAATAAATAAATAAATAAAAAAGATGCTTATTTTGCTTGGTGCAAAAATCTTTGAAATCTATGAAGCTTTTTCATAATGTGCATTTCTCAAGAATGTTTTAAAGACCCTCATATGTAAGGGATTTCAAATCAAATTTTCTGCACCAAAATCCACACACTTTTTAGTTTTAACTTATAGTTTTAGTTTTACCTTATAGTTTACCTTTAAACTTATTGAAGTGTCTTCACATAATGACATATTATTTTATGTATCATATGTGTGACATATCAAACATTTTCCTCACTAAGCTACAGTATTTTAAATGCCGGAATAGTAAGTAATTAATGGCATTACCTGAGGGTCAGTAAGTTTTAACATAATAACATGACCACATTTTTAAAAGCTAGTACAGTTTTGAGGTGCAATATGGACACTGTTGCAGAAGAGGACACAGAGTTCCATCTTAGGACACTTCTGACTGGTGCCAGGAATCTCATCTGTGCTGTTGGTGCAGGTGCAAACATGATCAGCAAACTGGTTGGAATTCAGAGAGCCAAGAAAGGAGTCATCGGGACTGATTAAGGAAACACATGAGGAACTAAGTAACAGCTGCGAAGTCTAAAGATAGGAACCTGGAACTGTCTAGATGCTTCTCAACTTACAGTGAGTGACATCCGAAAGACAGGGATGTGAGTAGAAAATCTGAGAGTGCATTTAGCACACCTGACCTATGGACTGTCATCACTTACCAGCCTACCTTAAATGCACTTGCACATTCACATTTGCCTATTGTTGGGTACAATTACTTGACACAAAGCCTATTTTACTAGAAAGGGGTGGATATTTCATTTAATTTCTTAAATATTGTACTAAAAGTGAAAAGCATTAAGTTTCTAAGAGTATGCTTTTACATCATAAAGTCCTAAGTTGGGGCAGTCTGTAATTCGATTCTTATGACTAGAGGTGACTTTATTTTTCAATACTTTAATAGTATATCCTTCATTATATGTGAACACCACTCCAGTATAGTAAACCACGAAATGGGAATAAAGCTTATAATTTTGATTAGCATATTTTAAATCAATGCTAGTTTGTATGCATTTGACTAAATTTTCATTTGCAGTGAACTATTTTTTTTCTTCCTTCTGTAATGTCTGACATCACCATTTCTTCTTTAATCAAATACTAACATTTAATAAAATATATTACATTCTTCAGTGACTTACCAGGATCTTCTGCACCTCAAATGTTTGTGTAATGGAAATAAAAACTGACAGCCAGGTTTGATCTCAGTTGAAGTATATAAGTAGACGCAATCTTTAAGTCGATGTCCTGGTTTTCAGTGCCGCATCCTCCTCCATCCATGTGGAGCTAGGAACACAGGTGAGAGGGAGGATGTCACAGTGAGCCGGGAGCCAGGAGGGAAGAGGTGAGCTCCATGACAGCTCTTCCATGAGAACTGCACCCATCCTTCCGAGAGCCGTTCCCTCAGTGACCTAATGACCTCCTCCTCGGCTCCACTCTTGAAACCCCACCACAGAAACATCATCACCCTGGATACGAGCCTCCGACACGAACCCCTGGGGAACAAGCCACACAGACCCTGGCCGATGCCATCTCCATCCCTGCATGGGGAAGAGCACCTGGAGGAACAGGGAGAACGCACCAGATACAGAGAAAAGTAGACAGTGCAGGGCTAAAATGATAGTCTTCTCTCTCCCCACATATGAGAGAACCTAGGACAGTTTATGGAGGCACAGGCATTGTGACCCAGTGGGTTAAACCACTGCTTGTAACTCCAGCATCCCTGCCTGTCCTGAGAGCCATCTGTCCTCACCACACTCCAGAGACTGGACACAGACAGCTCCAGCCACCGGCCTTCTGGGTGACTGTGGCGGCAGGGCTTGCTTTTCTCCCAGCAAAACCCTTTTATGTCTCTTTTATCATCACACTTGCTTTCATCACATGGCCGAGGGTTGAAGTGGGCCCAGCATGTGGCTCCCCCACGCCAGGACACAGGATACAAATGCGCATCCTAGGGCCCCAAATTCTTTGGGACCTTTGCCTGTCAAGGCCAATAAGATTATTCACTATGGTGAACCAGATGTCCAAACACTGGTGAACTGATGAAAAAGATAATTGAGTGTGTTAATTTTTCATAAACTTGAAATAATAGATTTTTAACATTTTAGAATGAACCAGAATTCTGTTCCAATAAGATAAATTACAAATACCAACAGTGATTACATAAATGCCATTTGTTTCTCCCCTTCCCTGAGTTTGTTCTTTCCGTGTTTTCCGTGGTGCTGAATGCTCCCAGAAGCAGGAGAGGGTCCAACACCCTGGTCGTTGTTCCTTTCCCTCCCCTGAATTCTTGCCTTCTTGTTCACACTGGAAAGGCCTCTGCTATTCCACTAGCCTCTTACACAAAAGTGTTGTAAACACCCGCTGTACTCGCTGCCACTTCAGAGGAAATGAGAGGAAGTTGTTGATGATCATGTCACTTTTTTATCCCAGCATAATCATGTTGCCCGGTGAAGAGTAGCTTTTTCAGGGCTCTTTGATTATGAGGAAAGGCAATGACATGTTTTCATCTGTTCCTCATCCAGTGCCACATTTATTTTACTTTCTCACTTGGAATTGCTAGTTTTGAAAAAGATTGCTAATTTAAAAATACTTCTTGCATTGGAGATAGATCAGTAATATATAATTGTTCTATTCAGCTGCAGCATTTAAAATTTTAAATAACTGGAAAGCCAACAGACGGTTATAAGAAACTGAGCAACTGAAAAGGGATGTGCTGTTCACATCAGTGATCCTAGCTAGAGAAGTCATTAATCCATGACTGAACCACCTGACTGTACATAAAACACTGTTAATCTTCATTAAAGATTATAAAGGGCATGTCCAGCTGAATGCACTACCAACTACCCTTTGAAAATTGGTGGAATGTACCAGTATTTTTCAGGGTATCATGTCTTATACAAGGACCAAACAAAGCTTAAAATTCAAGGATATATCAATGTCTGTTAGTGTGGTGAAGTGGTGTGTAAATAAGTTTGTCTAAATGAAACATCCTAAAAGCAGTCCAGTAACCCCTGGAATTCACATAATCTCTACTCATTAAGGAGTGCACAAGTTGTGACATCTAAGAAAATTTATCATGATCATTAGCATCTTGAGATACATAGATTTGGGCTAATGGAAGTCAAATGTATTTAGTAATCAATTAGCGAAAATATGGCAGCTGTATAAGTGGAGACTATATCAGGACTTAGATATTCATTTGAAAACACATATATATGGTTACCATAATCTCTAAAATCTTCAATAAGACACTAAAACACTCTTTATTCACTCATACACTCAAGTATTCAGCTGGGTTTTCTGGGTAGGGGAGCAGAAAGGAGTCCCACTGTTTTCCAGGCTGCCAGACATATACAGAAATGAGACAGAGAGAAGTCCACAAAGTCTCTGCTGCTATGGGAATGTATGAATCGGCCTCCTACTCATGGGATTGACTATTGGACATCTCAGGTTTGGCTTCAAGGAGTAGATTTTTTAAGCTCCATGAAGAAAAAGCATATACTCATTTCAGTATTTGTCACCAGTACTCCCCAGCTGCATGAACACAGTACCACCCGTGCCACGTCAGAGGCAGCAGGGACACTGTCAGCAGAATTGGAGCAACCCTGGGCTGGCACCTGGACAGCAGGCGATGGTCACAGCTGGGATTTCCAGTCACCACCTGGTCGTTAACCTTACGGGCCCTGTGAGTTGCAGCATTTGTCCTTTGGTGATAGAAAAGTCTCCAGATGAGTCTGACATATGACAGACTTCTAAACACATCTCACTCCAAATGCCACAGGCAGTACTCAAATTAGAAAATCTCAGCTCAGGCTGTAAATGCTGGGGAGATGGACATCCAGCAATGATGAGATGGACACCCACAAATGATGAAGGCCGCCTTTAGACAGAGAGGATGGGAGAGTAACTGCCAAGGCCATGGCAACAGCCTTGCACCTGTGTTCCTTAATGA
The DNA here is from genome assembly GCF_964237555.1 of Oryctolagus cuniculus. Classification (NCBI taxonomy): domain Eukaryota; kingdom Metazoa; phylum Chordata; class Mammalia; order Lagomorpha; family Leporidae; genus Oryctolagus; species Oryctolagus cuniculus. The sequence continues at coordinate 57,321,096 of NC_091447.1, forward strand.
TTTTCAGTGAAACTCACGAGAGCAGCTGGTTAAGGCACACACGGGTTGCCCACGTTTCATATCCGAGTGCCTGAGTCAAGTCCTCCTTCTTCTGCTTCTGGTTCTAGCTTCCTGTTCATGTACACTCCATAAAGCAGCAGGTGATGGTTCAGGTAACTGGGAACCTGGCTTCACACAGGGAGACCTGAATTGAGTTCCAGGCTCCTGGGCAGCCCAGGATGTTGTAGGCATTTGGGGAGTGAATCAGTAGATGGAAGATTCATTCTCTCTCTCTCTCTCTCTCTCTCCCTATCACTCACTGTGCATGTGTGTGTCACTCTGCCTTTCAAATAAATAGTTGAATAATTACAAAAATAAACTCACTGCAAGTCTGCTTAAATATTTTCCTTGTAAAAATACTTATTTCATGAAAAAAATATATGCATGCAAGTGTGTGTGTGTCTCTCTCTGCCCCAAAGATAAATAAATACATATTAAAATTAAATATGACAGCATCTTCAGTGCTTAATACAGTATCTCCTTCAGAGGGCACCCAGTGAGTGTCAGTGGTGTGACTGTCTGGACAGCAGCCACCACTTTCCCCAAGAGAGAGGGCTTCCCTGTAGGAATTCAGTGTGAGCTCTGTTGTTTATGGAAACCTCGGCCAAAGGAGGACCTCGGCAGATGCTGCATTCTGAAAAATAGTTTAGATAGTTTCCTCCTCTTATAGAGAGCCAAGTAAACAATTTTTGCTAAAGCAGTAAGCCTTTGATTTCTCCTGGTACCTGGTCACAGCATTGGTTTATTTACCTCGGAGATTCTTTTGTCCATCAGACAGTAGGGGTGTATCGTGTGGTAGTATTTGAGTGTCTGTGGATGTGGGGTATGTGGGAGTGTGTGGGTGCAGTATAGATGTGTGGGGGTGTGCAGTATGCACATATGCATGGGAGGTATAGGTGTGTATAGAGTGGAGGTGTGGGTGTGTGGAAGGGTGTAGGGGGTGTTGGGGTGTGTGTGCAGTGTTAGTATACACTGTTAGTCGAGAAGTTTTGCTCCCAATTCATGTGAGGTCCAAACATGTACAGCATCACAGAGGAGCAAATCAGTTTCTTGGCCCTAGAAGATTCTATGATGGTGTAACACGAGTAGTGTCAAGGCAAGCTCAGGGGACTCAGCTGGAGATGACGGGGCACTTCTAGAAAGCAAATTAAGACAAGTACCTTCTAAAATCACAGTAAGTGAGTAAATTCACTTCCAGAGACTCTCCTGGATTAAAACTCATCATAAAACTTAAATTCCCTAGATCCATTCAAATATAAATCATTAGAAATGACCGTTGGTGCCTGTCAGTTTATGGCTGACATGTTAGGAAGCTAAGATTTGGGGGGAAAATGAAACCATATTACATCTTTCCTCAGATTTTTTAATAAATCAAAGTTGCAGAATGTGTGATAATATATATTAGTTATTGAGTAGTCAATAAAAGATAAATTGCAAAAAAAACTTCATACAAATTGAGACAGATAATTTAGAAATATAGAATATATAAATTTTGTTTCCTTCTTACCTGGAAGTATCATCTATTTTTAAGGAGAGATTTAAAAATATTATGAATGGTCTCTTTTTTTGTCAAAGTTAATAGTGTTTGTGAGAAATATGCCACTTATTAGGCGGGACCTAATAAGTAAAATAAAACAAGTCAACAAACAACACACAATTATCTTGAAAAATAAAGGATACCTAGTAAAAGAGTGTGAATGTATATTCCATCTTATTCAGATTAATGAATAGACAGTTCTGTTTTAAGGATAACATAAAATAATGATTTTAATCAACCTAAATGGCCATCAATGGAAGACTGGATAAAGAAATTATGGGATATGTACTCTACAGAATACCACATAGCAGAAAAGAAGAAAGAAAGAAAGAAAGAGAGAGAGAGAGAGAGATAAAGAGAGAGAGAGAGAGAAAGAAAGAAAGAGAGAGAGAAAGAGAGAAAGAGAAAGAGAGAAAGAGAGAAAGAGAGAAAGAAAGAAAGGAAGGAAGGAAGGAAGGAAGGAAGGAAGGAAGGAAGGAAGGAAGGAAGGAAGGAAGAAAGAAAGAAAGAAAGAAAGAAAGAAAGAAAGAAAGAAAGAAAGAAAGAAAGAAAGAAAGAAAGAAAGAAAGAAAGAAAGAAAGAAAGAAATCTGGTCATTTGCAACAAAATGGAATAATCTGGAAAACATCATGCTGAGTGAAATAAACCCGTCTCAAAGGGACAAATATCATATGTTCTCCCTGATCTGTGACAACTAACTGAGCACCTAAAAGGAAACCTGTAGAAGTGAAACTGACACTTGAGAAGCAATGACTAGATCAGCCCTTGTCCTGACTATCAAGAAACAGCTGACTATTTTATTCTTTTTAGTATTTTCTTTTTTTTTTTTTTTTTTTTTTTGACAGGCAGAGTGGACAGTGAGAGAGAGACAGAGAGAAAGGTCTTCCTTTGCCGTTGGTTCACCCTCCAATGGCCGCCACGGCTGGCGCGCTGCGGCCGGTGCACCGCGCTGATCCGATGGCAGGAGCCAGGAGCCAGGTGCTTTTCCTGGTCTCCCATGGGGTGCAGGGCCCAAGCACCTGGGCCATCCTCCACTGCACTCCCTGGCCACAGCAGAGAGCTGGCCTGGAAGAGGGGCAACCGGGACAGAATCCGGCGCCCCGACCGGGACTAGAACCCGGTGTGCCGGTGCCGCTAGGCGGAGGATTAGCCTAGTGAGCCGCGGCGCCGGCCAGTATTTTCTTTTTCTACTTAATACCATTGGTTGAACTTTTTACTTAACATAAAATTATTTTTAGGTGTTTAAATACAGGTGAAAATTGATCCCTGTTAAAAATAAGAGAAGTAGGGGCTGGCGCTGTGGCGCAGCAGGTTAAAGCCCTGGCCTGAGGCACCAGCACCCCACATGGGCATCTAATCCTGGCTGCTCCTCTTCTGATCCAGCTCTCTGCTCTAGCCTGGGATAGCAGTAGAAGATGGCCCAAGGACTTGGGCCCCTGCACCCATGTGGGAGACCCAGAAGAAGCTCCTGGCTCCTGACTCCTGGCTTCAGATAGGTGCAGCTCCAGCCATTGCAGCCATCTGTGGAGTGAACCAGCAGATGGAAGACCTCTCTGTCTCTGTCTCTGTCTCTACCTCTCCCTATACCTCTGTCTTTCAAATAAATAAATCTTTTTAAAAAAAAATAAGAGTGGGAATAAGAGAGGGAGGAGATGTACAGTTCAGCACACATTCCCTTGGACTTACACCTAAAGGTAAAGCTAAAAACTTGCCTGGGGACTAAAATCCTATTAAGTTGGTGGGTACCAATGCCATCTTACTAGTTAAAGTGATCAGTTTAAGTTCATAAATGATCATAAAGATAGGATTAAATGTTAAATGGGTCACATAAACAAGACCTAGTGTCTGCTAATAATAATTGGTAGAATTAAAAAGGAGAGAACAATCCAACATGGGAAGCAGGCCACAGAGCAGACTCATAGAGTGGCAAATGCCCTAAACAGCACTCTGGCCTCAGAATCAGCCCTTAAGGCATTTGGATCTGGCTAAAAAGCCCATGAAAGCAATTCAGGCATGGAAAGCCAAGACACTGTGGCAAAAAATGATCTAAATGAAAGATCTCTATGAGTGAGATCCCAGCGGAAAGTACGGGCCATCAAAGGAGGAGGTACCTTTCTCTGAAGGGAGGAGAGAACTTCCACTTTGATTATGACCTTGTCTAAATAATGTCAGAGTTTGTGGACTCAAGAGGCTTCCATAGCCTTGGCAGCTCATAACAAGAGCCTTGGGTGATTACTGACATCATAAATAAGAGTGTCAATTGTTAAATCAACAAAAGGAGTGTCTGTGCACTTACTCCCCATGTAGGACTCTGTCCTTAATGTGTTGTACTATGAGAATTAATGGTAAAACTAGTCTTCAAACAGTGCATTATACTTTGTGTGTCTGTGTGGGTACAAACTGTTGAAATTTTTACTTAGTATAGAGTTGATCTTCTGTATATAAAATAATTAAAAATGAATCTTAATGAAGAATGGGATGGGAGAGAGAGTAGGAGGTGGGATGTTTGGGGGTAGGAGGGTGGGTATGTGGGGAAGAACTGCTATAATCCAGAAGTTGTATTTATGAAATTTTATATATTAAATAAAAACTTTTTATAAAAATACATAAATAAAACAAAAAGCTTGAAGATCAAAAAATTAACAATTTTAAGCATGTGTGTTTTGCATGGTATTTCAAATAACATAAATGTTGGCAGTTAATCTCCAAATCTTTCTGAAGCTACGCTTACTGCAGATAGAGTGGCAGGGAGAAAAGGTCACCCATTACACCACTCATGAGATTGAATTCTCCAAGCCCTAAACCTACTGCAAAAAGGCCGTATGTTTTATTCCTGAGTATAGTTCACATCAATTAAATGAGTGGATCAATAATGAATGCTTCTTGTAAATAATGCAAGGGTTACCTGGCCGCACCTCAGGCCCCTCTGTGTGAGATTCTCCCTGTAGGGCACATCCCCGACATGCTTAAATCTCGAAGGAAGAAAACAGTTTATTTTAAATGTGTATAAATGTATATTCTCCCACATTAATGGATTTATAGAATTAATGCTCCTACATATGTCAGTGAACAGATACAAATACAAATTATTGACTATGAGAACGTACATGTAATTAATTTACTTCAAATAAAATCACAAATAAATAAAATTTTTAGTTATTCTTGTGCTTTTAATTTGTGATCAAAAACATCTAACCTCATAGATCCTCCAAACCAACCCTGTGACAAGCTGTTTTATCATATTAGTACTTGATTAAGGAAAATAGCATGTGACTAACCAGATACAGTGGAAACACACTTGGATTTTGGGAAGGGATGTGGGCACTGCTGTAATCCAAGACCAGGAACTGTTTGAACAGTGGCACCCGAGAGCATCACAGGGATGCACCCAGGGATTCCTGGATGCAAAGGAGTGTCCTGGAATCTCAGGCTGTCCTGGACTCTGCGCTCTGCAGTAGCAGTGGTCCAGGCCAATGCTTCCCTCAGCTGTCACTCACTGGAAGGCACCCAGAGGAGGTACATGTAGACTGCTGACCAAGAGCACCCCTGCTCTGGAAGAATGATGGACAAGTTCAGGTCTTAAAAGAGGCTTGGATGTTGGCCAAAGGAAGCTGGAATCTGTGCAAAGTGGATGATGATTCTTGGGTCCTGCTGTGGGGATCTGATTCAACACAGATACAGCATGTATTACAAAGGCTTTTCCAGGCTGAGCATCCCTGTGGGCTATTGTAATGAAAACAAAAACACACATGGTTTTTAGTCTTAGTTTAAAAAATGAGCAGCTTAGTTGACATGAAAGACACAGTTTGGGGTGTCCATACAATGACCACCTGAACTCTGATGTTCTGCACCTTCCCCAGAGCCGGCCATGTCCTTCCTGGGAAGTCATTGCCCTGCCCATAACCAGCGGCTGCTCATTTGTCAGCCTAGGCCAACACTCATGTAGGGGCATGGCTCTGTGAACCACACTCAGCCCAGCAGGTGGTAAGAAAGGTTTGCAGGAGGGGCCTGGAGGTTTATCTCACTGGTGGTATCACATTGAAGATGGAGTTCTCCAGTCTGCCTCTGGGCCTGTGAGAATCTGCAGAGAAGCGACCATCCCAGCCCATGGATGGCAGGAGAATGGCAGAAGTGCAGACAAGAACAGGGACCATGAAGATACTGAGATTTTCACTGGACAACCATGGCCCTGTGGTTTCATGCTTTCTTTCTGTGGCATAGTGATGCCTACTGTCTATGCCACCACCCATGTGCACCTGTTTAGAGGTGGGCCTTCTCCAATGTGGTGGTGAGGTGAGGCTGTGATAGCAGGGCAGAAGAGGAGTGACATAAAAAGGGAACAGGAGTCAGGCCACAGTGTGTGGGCTGCACCTGATCCGCCACAGGCAGGGACTGACATGACCACAACTGCACTTCAAAGGAGTAATTTAGGAGTAGTGTGTGGGAAGGATTTAAGACAAGGCTTGGAACATTTCACCACTTGGAAGGAGTTGTTGAATATTCATAAAACACTAGTTTATGGCTCAGCACAAATAATCTTTAAACACAAAGTAAAATACAGCATTGTTGCCATGGCAGTGACAAAGCCCAGGGAAGACAATGACAAGCACAGAGTCGGGGCTACTGTGATTAAATGGCCATAAAGCTTTTAAGAATTTAAGAACTTTTCCATGTGGAATATTTTGAATACAAAGGAAACAATTATAATTATTTTGTAATTCTTACTAAGAAAGATAGTAAAATAACAAGAGGATTTTTTTTGTTTGTTTGCACATAAGACCCATAAACCTAACAAAACCAAGTTCACCCAGTCAAAAATTCTGAGTAGGTCTGAAAATGAGAATAAGTCGATCAATAGTGAAGATGCTGTGCTGAACTGGACAACAGCCACGAGTCAGAATCCGCCTTGTCACACTTAGAGCAGCCAGCTGGCTGATAGGCACTGACTGGATTGCAGCAATGCACGTGATGACCAGATTGCATGCTAAGGTAGCACGCAGGTGCACACCACATCTCTTTATCCCTCACCATCTCACACTCACCAGTGACAATGAAGTGAAATGAAGAGAAAGAAGACACCACTGCTGAATTCAGAAATGTGACAATTGTAAGTAAATGAGAATGCCATAGAGCGCATAAATGGCTAATGACAAAATTTCCAAAAATGCGAATTAATAAAGGTCTTGAAAGGATGAGAAAAGGGATGTAGTTGAGAGGAGACAAGTATTTCAGTCTAGAATTGAAAGATGTATCAGGCATTTGACCTGGTAGTTAAGATGACAGTCATGGGGAACGGTGCTCTGGGTGGTGTAGCAGGTAAAGCTGCCGCCTTCAGTGCCAGCATCCCATGTGGGTGCCAGTTTGAGTCCTGGCCACTTCACTTCTAATCCAGCTCTCTGCTATAGCCTAAGACGGCTCAAAGGCTTGGATCCCTGCACCCGTGTGGGAGACGTGGAAGAAGCACCTGGTTCCTGGCTTTGGATTGGCTCAGCTCTAGGTGTTGTGGTCATCTGGGGGAGTGAACCAGTGGATGGAAGTCTCTCTCTCTCTCTCTCTCTCTCTCTCTCTCTCCTCTGTGTGTGTGTGTGTATGTGTGTGTCTCCCTGTCTCTCTCTATGTGACTTTGCCTTTCAAATAAATAAATGAAACTTATAAAAGATGACAGTTATGGCACGTGCATTCCACACAGAGGACCTGGATTTAACACCAGCTCCAGCTGCCTGCTAATGCACTCCCTTGGAGGCAGTGATGATGGCTCAAGGAGTCAGATCCCTGCCGCCAGCAGGGGAGACTCAGATTGAGATTCCAGCTCTTGACTTCAACCCCAGCCTGTGGGCATTTGGGAAGAAAACACATGGTTGGGGCCGGCGCCGCAGCTCACTAGGCTAATCCTCCACCTTGTGGCGCCAGCACACCGGGTTCTAGTCCCGGTCGGGGCGCCAGATTCTGTCCCGGTTGCCCCTCTTCCAGGCCAGCTCTCTGCTGTGGCCAGGGAGTGCAGTGGAGGATGGCCCGAGTACTTGGGCCCTGCACCCCATGGGAGACCAGGATAAGTACCTGGCTCCTGCCATCGGATCAGCATGGTGCGCCCGCCGCAGCGCGCCGGCCGTGGCGGCCATTGGAGGGTGAACCAACGGCAAAGGAAGACCTTTCTCTCTGTCTCTCTCTCTCACTGTCCACTCTGCCTGTCAAAAAATAAAAATAAAATAAAATAAAATAAAAATAAAACACATGGTTGGGATCTCCCCCCCCATGTCTTTCCTTGTCTCTCAAATAAAAAAAAAATAAAAGCTTTTCTCACAGAAAAATTATGAGGGCCTCCTTTGTCTGTAGTCCGATTTCCATCGACCTTAACGAACGTTCACAGCACTGTTTCTCCAGGCTGTACCCCCAGGCATTCTGATGACTGAGTTTGGAGCTGGGCCCACGAATCCACGTTTCAGCAAGTTCCCCAGTTCTACTGCTGCTGCTGTTTCGGCATATAGAAAACCACTGCCCAAAGTCACAGCAGCCTAAACCTACACACATACGTCTTGCAATGGCCAGTGACTACCCCACATAGCCTTACCAAAGGTGCCTCCATTTCTTTGTCCCCTCTGCAGGCCATAAGAATCGGTGCCTTTCCAGACTTCTTCAGATTCTGCTACTTAGGATTGCCAGTCCCCTCCAGATTCCCAGTGGGCCTCTCAGCCTCATGGTGCCCCACTGAACACTCCAATTTCTGGGCTTCCACAACAGTGCACCCTTCTTATTTTTCTCCCAACACCAGTCTCTTTCTCTCCATCTCTGTTGTGCTTTGGATATGATTTGAGCTCCCAGTAGTCCTAAGGAGATAATACTGACAAATGACGAATCATTAAGAGGTAGGCCTAGTGGACCATGAGCAGCGTGCAGCCCTCCCTCAAAAGACATCACCCTGGTGCTCACAGGACCAGATCTGGTCTCGCGAGAGCAGGTTGTTGGAAAGCACAACCACTTCACACGCATGGTACCATTTCCCTTCCCTCATCCCTATGCTCTGATGCTGCCACAGGGTCCTCAGCAGAGGCTGGCATTGACTTTCAACTTTCCAGCCACCAGAATCACAAACCAAATAACTCATTTTCTTTATTCACCACCCACCATCAGATATTCTACTTGAAAAGCCCAAAATGGGCTATGAGCATCTACACTGTTGACTCAAGCTCCCCCTCTCCAGCTTCCATGCCACAAGGTTCTTTCTGAAACTTCCCGAAGATCCAGGATTGCCCTGCTTAATGGCCTACATTTATTCCCATCTCTTTTAGGGTCATTCTACTTGGACTGCATGCCACAGACCCCCACAGCTGACCACTTGTCTTCCTTTACTTCACAGCTGCAAGCCCTGCCCTGTGGCCCAAGCCCCTAGCTCTCTCTAAGAACACCTTGAACTCTGTGTAGTCTGCCAGGGTTACAGGTTGGACAGTTGCAGAGCCGGGAGTCCAGGGTCAGAGGGTCAGCATTCTGGTTTCTCTGGGGTCACTCTCCTTGGTATTTTCTGTGTGTGAGAGCACCCTGGGTTCCTGATCTCCTCCCTCACAGGGACCTGGGGCAGACTGGATTACAGTCTCCCTAATGGCTCTGTTTTAACTTAGTTATCTCTTTAAAGGCCCTATCTCCAAAACAGTCACATTCTGAGACACTAGGGTTAAGGCTTCAGCACACCAATGTTGAGGGATGCAATTCAGTCCATAACGAACCTCTGCATTGCAACCCTCGTTGGAATTGGAATTGAGTTATTTTTCACTTCCCCTGAGTTCTCTGCTAGGGTGCTCAACCCTGAATCTGAAGCACCTTCCACTGTGTCCAGCCCATTAGGAGGTCAACATTAGCTTGTTTCCTCCTGAGTACAGAAATCATGGTGAGGAAAGTGTTAGCACAACAGACATGCAGCCAGTGCTTGCTCCTCTTGGCTGTAGGTACCCAAATACACCTCCTCAGACAAATGCCTGCAGTGCAGATGCCATCGTAGTGATGAACCAGTGGTCCACTCAACCCGAAAGAGGACAGGGACAGACACATGTCCAAGGCAGACAAGCCCCACCGTTCAAACATCCGCTAAATGGGCTGTGTGTAGCCAATAACCAAGCCACCATTCCCTCCCCAGTTCACCTCCTCAAGTAGCTGAATACAAAGAAGTACACCACCAGTATCCACCCTCTTCACTCAAGTTCTCATTATTTAATCCAAGGACACCGGAGTTGACAGTACGCACAAGGAAAGCCTCTGTTCTGGTTCTGCTGCAGGCGTGTTCAGCTCTTGGTCTCCCTGAACCAGACACTTCCTGAGGCACAGGCTACTGTTCACGCCGATTCCTTGACCTTGTTTTGCAATTAAATAAAGTAAAATTGATGCAGTTTTTCACAATATAATGAAACACAATAAATGCTCTTCAAAAAAGTAAGTTTGCAGAAATATACAAAAGTAAAAAATGTCATTCAGAAAATAGCTACTGTTAACATATTATCTATGTGTCTAGTTTACATGCATATAATACAATATTCACGCATACTGTATACAAATGCATATATTAAACACAGAGAAAAGAGCTTGATTCATGGACTTTTTCAGGTGCTTTTTTTTAGGATGTATTTATTTATTTGAAAGGCAGAGCTATAAAGAGAGACAGAGACAGAGTGACATCTTCTATCCACCAGTTCACTCTCCAAATGGCCACAACAACCAGGTCTGGGCCAGCAACTGAAGTCTAGAGCCAAGAACTCCATCCTGGTTGGTCTCCTACATGGGTGGCACAGGCCTAAATATTTGGGCCATCTCCTGCTGCCTTCCCAGGCAAATCAGCAGAAAGCTGGATCAGAAGTAGAGCAGCCAGAACTTGAACCAGCACTCCCACATGAAATTCTGTTGTCTCAAACTGCTTGGCTATAATGATGGACCCTCAAGATATCTGCTTCCATAATCCTTCTAATTTTGAGAAATACTTTAGATCTTTTAGGTTTCACTTATTACATGCCTTTTATCCATGCAGAATTGATTTTGATATATTGTATAATGTGACATTCTTTGGTATATTGTATAATATGTTATTCTTCTTCCTTGTAAAATAAAAAATTTTGTCTTCCTTTAAAATTTAAAATAAATCATTGCTTATTAAAAGCTTTCAGGGGACTCGATGCATCTTTTTTCTCCTTTTTTTCTTTTTTTTTCTTTCTTTTTTTTTTTTTTTTTTGAAAGGCAGAGTTAGAGAGTGAGAGAGAGAGAGACAGAGAGAAAGGTCTTCCTTCTGTTGGTTTACCCCCCCAAATGGCTGCTACAGTGAGAGCTACACCAATCCAAAGCCAGGAGTCAGGTGCTTCCTCCTGGTCTCCCATGCCAGAGCAGGGCCCAAGCACTTGGACCATCCTCCACTGCTTCCCGGGCCACAGCAGAGAGCTGGACTGGAAGAGGAGCAACCGGGACAGAATCCGGCACCCCAACCAGGCCTAGAACCTGGGGTGCCAGTGCCACAGACAGAGAATTAGCCTCGTGAGCCGCGGCACCGGCCAACTCAATGCATCTTTGAGTAACATGAGAAAGTGATCCACTAATGCCTCTTCCCCAGACCCTAACCCACACCTGGGGGTCACCACAGTTATGTTTTCATGTTGATTTCCAGCCAGTGTTTCTTTGCCACTGGTAGGCTCCTGTCTCAGTCCTGTTTGAGCTGCCAGAAGAGATTTGGTAACATAAAACCAACAGGATTTGTTCTGAATGCTGGAAAGCCAAGATCAAGGCACCCACAAATTCTGTGGCTAGCACAATGTGGCTCAGCTTCTGGAAAATGCCTCCTGACTGTGCCCTGGGGGCAGCTGTCACAAGGGCCTGCATCCTCTTCTCAGGGCAGACCCCTCCCGACTGACTGAACTCTGGCTGGTCACTAGGTATTAGGTATTAGGCACTAGGTATTAGGTTGTAGCACAAGAATTTGGGACAACAAAAACCCAAGACCACAGCAGCTAGTTCTAGCTTTCTTTAAAGTCAGATCTGACCAAAAAGTTATACTACAAGTTGCTTCTTTATACTGAACATTTGCTTAGAGATTATCTCTTGTTTAAAAAAAATAGTTCACATCATCTTCCTTTAAAGTTGCTTGATATTCCAGAGTACAGTAGTGCATTTAATTGGCAGCCATAGTTAGAGATTTGTTTGATTTCTTGATATCTATTGCGGATATTCCTTTATCCATTTGTTGAGTTCTCTTCATTTTACACAAGTCCTGATGTATACAGGAGTAAATTCTAGCATTTATCAATTAAATTTTGGCAGAAACTTCCAAAGTTCCGGAAAGATTCTATCTCCCTATATCTCCATGGTGGGTGAGGGCACTCTCTTTTCTTGTATTGTCCCAACTTAACACATTTGAAGTTGTCTTCACTCTTTCATGATTATTGGACTAGAAATAATACCTAGTCTTATTAATTTGCATTTCTACATTTTCCTATCTATGAAATTTTCCTTTATAGCTTATGACTTAGTTTTAACTCATTTTCTTCAAATTAAGTTTTCAACCTTATATTATTTTTTAAAATAATTTGAAGATTTTACATTAATTTATTTTCCTTTTGAAGATTGAAATCATTTCTTATTTTATCAATGCCGAGTACTTTCACCGGTTGACTGTTGCTTTTCACCTTTGTTTAAATTTACTTTCATGTTTTATGGCTACTTCTTACTTCATGCTTTGCTTAAGAAGTCCCTCCTGCAGGATTCACTCCATCCCTGCACACTTTTGCCCAATATTTTAAAAAGCTGAAGTTCAAGTTTGGAAGTTTTCTCAAGTGCCCTGGGCTCACTGAGACATCCCTTGGCCTAGATGCTGGAGGGGCCTGTATCAGGCAATTCACGCCTGCAGTGCTGAAGGCCTCTCCTCTCTTCTTTCACAAAGCCACTGCAGCCAGCTGTTTGTCCTAACCAGCTTCCCTGGGGATCTCTGTTACCCAACCCAATGGCTGCATGTTGCAATTGTCCAACAAGATTGGTATGTTTGGTATTTCACATCTCGTCCTTCACATCCAACCTGGTTGCTGTGTTCCATATTTGACATCCATCCCTCTTCTTGAAGCACTGTCACTTCTACCTGTCTGGAGCTGAAATACGAGTTGAGAACCGAGGTTCTTGGCTCAATCCATAAACATCATCTTCCTGTGTGATTTCATCAAGAAAAATGCATCTTGGTGTGCCCAAAAGCATATTTATTTTGTCATCACATTTGAATGATAGCTTCATCCAGACAAATCCATTTTCCTTAAGTCAGTTCAATGCTTAGACGCTGAGACCAGTCCTGGGTCTGTGTCCCTTTCCACCATTTAGCCTTGCACAAGTCACTTCACTTCATTGTGTCTAAACTCCCTTCTCTGACAAATGAAGCTAATAATAAATGCTCATCTCATCAGATTGTTAAAACAGTTTGGAGAGGAAATGTGTACAAAGGACTGAGAACAAAGGCTTGCTAAATATGTTAATTATCATTATTATTTGATGACTTTATGCGTTAAAATAGCAGCTGTCATCCTGTGCCTTGTTGCTTTGTAGGTAACCTTTCAAGATTTCCCACCCTGAAGTTTGTAAGCTTTTCTTTTGGAGCACAGACATTCCACAAAGATGACTCTGGATGCTGGTCTTCTTTTCCTCCATTTGTATCCAAAAGCCTGTGTTTTCTTAGTTCTTGAAAAGTTTCAGCAATCTAGGCTTTGGTTTTTGCTTTCTCCCATTCTAACAGTTTTTCCTAAAGCATTCCTGTTGGGTAGACACGGAAACTGCCTGATTCATGTTCCATGTCATTGTCTCAGGTTTCTCACATTTCTTCTACTTTTCCTTTTATACTACATTCCTGAAACACTTTCCTCATCACCATCAAATCATCAATTCTTCACCCATATGAATGCTGCCTTTGAAATGTATTCCTCTGATACTTTTACTTTAATTTCCTAAATAACTAAGGTTGCTTTTGTGCATATTACCAGCCTCATTTATCATATAGAATAAACTCTTCAAAACATTCTTCCAGGATGCAGAGAATAGTTCCATTACAGCTTCCTCTTTTCTATTGTCAAAGACAAAACGGTGATGTGTTCAGACCATTACAGCAGAGAAGGCACTCATACGGGACGTCTCTGAAGAACCACTTGGAATTTTACAGGGCAGGTTTCATGCATCTGGAGAAATGATGGAGGCAGGTTGTGTTTAGATGTAGCTGGCGTTTCCTCTGAGGTCAGTGACTTCTCAGAACGCAAAAGGCTGGGGGCTTCTCAACCCCTGCTGCTTTCCAGGAGCCAATGGTTCAAGTAACACACAAAGTCCCCAACTGCACTGACTCTGGTGGGTGCTTTTTGGGTTCAGCTGATGGCTACATTTAACTGCATTTCTGCTACTTAGTTGCCAGTAATCCATGATGATCCTTCCATGTCCATGGGGTGCCTGTGAGTGAAATGAGAGAATGTTTATAACATCACCCTCATCCCTCACTGTCCATGGAATTGGTTTCAGGACACCCCCACACACCAAAGACCACAGATGCTCGAATGTCTTATACAAAACAGAATAGCATTTAAGTAAAACCTGTACTTATCCCCTTGGATGCTTTAAATCATCTCTAGATTACCTGTAATACACATAATACAATGTAAATGGTATGCTAATTATTGTTATACTATATTAGGGAATAATGACAAGAAAAACGTCTGTATATTCTTAGTACAGATGCAACTTTTTCTCAAATATTTCTTACCCACTGTTAGTTAAATCTGTGGATGCAGCATCTGAGAATCTGGAACACCAGCTGTAAATCTTCAATTCTTCTCATTTGCCCACAAATACAACCGATATGTCTAGCCCAGATTAAGAAGCACATATTTATTTGCCTATCACATACTAGTGTTTTCATTACATGCTCCATGAAAGTCCTACCATGAACTAGCAGCCCAATGGGTCATATACCTATTTCTTTTCATTTGAGTAGCCATGGCCGTTTGGTGCTACTTCTGTGGCATCAATGCAGAGAGTATAATTACAGTTTCCTAGGCATCTTTAAGGTGCACTAAAAAGCCATACACAGTAGCCATGGCCACCAGTAGCCATGTACCAAGCCAGTACAGGAGCTCAATTATACTACATGTGGTTTAAATAAAGAAACGGAGATCTCAGGAACTCGGCTGCCTGATTGCATCAGCCCTACTCATGACCTGAAGAATGGAGGACAGAGGTTCCCCCAGCAGTTTAAAGGGGGAATTTGATGAAAACCATGGTGACTGGGAGCATACTATGTTTGCTTCTGCAGATGAGTGCTCCAGCTGAGTCTCCTGTGTGTGCGTTGGGGAGGCTGCCCTGCCTCGTGCAGGCCAGCAATTCATCTGGAAGCCCCTGAGCGCCTACAGGCACAAAAGTCCAAAGGAACCAGAAGCACCCAGAAAGGTGAGCCAACCCTCCCTCATGACACAGAGACTCACCCAGAAGTCAAGAACAAGAGCCAAGGGATTCTGAAAGATGCCTGGAACTTAGCAGGGTTAAAGGGTCAGGAAGGAAGGTGGGCAACGTCTTGACACTGCAGCTTGCACAGCCCCTCCCCTGTTGCTTACCACATGCTAAAGCTGCTTGAAGCTAAGCTCAGAAAACAAGGATGAGCACTGGGTTCCAAACACCCACACACATCCCCACGCCGAGGGGCAAGGACCCTGAGCTCTCAGAACAGTTGGTGCAGATGGAGCCCAGGCAAGGGAGAAAACGAGGGTGAGCAAGTCAGGGAAACCTCGAGTTCCTCTGTCACCAGCTGGATTAAGGCGATGAATCCCATTCTATTCACAGGAAGAAAATAGAGCTTTTCTAATACAATGCACAGTATTTAGTGAAAAACTAAAAGTCACCCCTACAGATACTTTAATGATATTTTAATGATAAAGGAGCCAATCTACCAGGAAAATATATTTCTTAATTAACATAAGCCCAATAACCTACATGTGTATAGATACACTTGGGTCAATAGAAAGATAAAATATACAAACTGATATCATATAACATTTATAGACTTCAGTTTAACACTTACACAGAGGAAAGTTTAGTCTTAAATATAATATGTGTTAAAGATTCATTTATTTGAGAGGTAGAGTAACAGAGAGGGGAGAGAGAGAGAAAGGTCTTGCACCCACTGGTTCACTCCCCAAATGGCTGCAATGGCCAGGGCTGGGCCAATCCGAAGCCAGGACCCAGGAGCTAGGAGCTTCTTCTGGTCTCCTATATGGGTGCAGGGACACAGGCAGTTGGGCCATCTCCCACTGTTTTCCCAGGCCATAAGCAGAGAGCTGGATCTCAAGAGGAGCAGCCAAGACACAAACTGGTGTCCACATGAGAAGCCATAGCCCTGGCCTCTAGTCTTAAATATAATATTAGAAATTAAAGAAAGCTAAAAATTAATTATCTTAATGTGGCATTTATCTCATGAAATTAGAAAGCATAGCAAATATAATCCAATGAAAATACAAGAAAAGAAATTACACATAAATGAATTTAAGAAAACAAAACAAAAACACAGGAAAATCCACAAAACAAAGCTTTCTCTTAGACTGAGACTAATAAAAGAATAATAAAATTTATAAACTTATAATAAAATTGGCCAAGAAAAAAGCAGAAATTATCAACAGAATAAAAAGGAAACATTGCTAAAGATTCATTGACATTACATAGTTAATAAGAGATTATGAACAACTTTATTTGCATGAACACAATTTACCAGAGGTGAAATGAGAAAAAAAATAGGAAGTGTGAATAAATCTTTTGATTTTAAAGTAATTAAATCTATAGTAAATTTTTATCTGCCTCCTGAGGAAATCTGCAGTGTCAGAGGTCCTCATGGGTCCCTTCTTCAAAGCAGTAAAAGACTATACAACCCCTTATGACAGTGAAAATGAGGAGCAACTGGCCCTCTTGTGAGCCCGAAGCAGACCAGAGCTTAGGAAGCAGACAACAAAGAAGAAACTCACAGGTCAATTTCTGTTACGAATGGAAAAGAAAAGCAAATATATATAAAATGTTGAATTGAATCCATCATTAAGTAAGGATGACATCATTACCACAGTGAGACTACTGCAGACGTACAAAGTCAACCAACATCAAAATTCAATTTATTTCCACATTAATGCAATTTTTTTAAAAAATGAGAAAAGTCATGTAATTATCTCACAATATACAGGAATGTTCACTAATAAAATTCAAGTCTCTTTCATAATTTTTAATGAAAGAAACAGCAAATTAGAATGGGAAAATTCACTCTTGGCTTAAAAAAAAAAAAAAGATTCACAAAACACTGCACAAATGCTGTCTGTGATGAGACCGCGTGGAAAGCTTCCCCTGGCAATTTTGAGGAATTCAAGGATGCTCACAAAGGCTAAATCTGCTCTACTGACTGGGAGACTTGGGCCAGAGCCACAATACAGAAAAAAAAAATCAGAAATAAAATTTAGAAGGAAGACATTCAAGTAACACTATTTGAAGAATAACTGATGGTGTGTACACAAAGTGCAAAAGACACTGAAAATAAGCAACTGGAATCAATAATAAATGTGGCAAAGTTGTTAGATACAAGAGCAACATACAAAAATCAATCAATATATTTACTTTATATGTTAGTGGTAAACACAAAATGAAGTTTTAAAAATATCATTTTCCAGGCCAATGTTGTCATGTAGCAGGTGAAGCCACCACCTGCCACACCAGCAACGTTAGCATCCCATATGAACAGTGGTTCAAGTCCCGCTCCCTGTTCATGGAAGATATCTTCTCTCTCTCTCTGTAACTCTGCCTTTCAAATAAATAAATAAATAAATCTTTTAAAAATAAGAAATTAAAATGTCAAAAATAGCTAATCAAAATATAACAAAATATCTAATAGCACTATCTTAAGTTTTTAAAAGACAGCATTGAGAGAAATGCAAAGCCCTGTTTGACCAGGACAGCAAACAGAACTGTGTGAAGTATCTTGTGAGCAAGATCAATACAACTGATGATATAAGTAACATAGTGCACACAGCGGCATGACTGTTAAATTGAATTTTAGAAGTGCATGCAATGCACAGTGGAATTCAGTGCAGTTGGACAATTGCTTTAGGCACTCGATCAATGTAGATTGCCAGAGTGGATTGTTTGGAATAGAAAACAAGCATTTTTGAAGAAAGAATTGCCCTGATGAATAACTCTTCTTCATTCAGCCCACTAAAAATGTATTTGACTCTCAATTTAATATTGCTTGAGTAGATAAATTGGGGAGACTTCTATGAACCTTGTTGACTGTCTTCCCTCTTGTTAAATACTGATACTAATAATTTAAGTTCCCAGATTACATGTATTAATCACTAAAATTATCAGTGGCACCATAATGTTTTAATTTAAATATCTATGTCTAAATAATGCTAATAATTCAGAAGAAAACAGAAAATGTATATCAAATATTCAAAATTTGGTTGAATCAGTATTTTGAAACATCCAGCTACTATATTCTATTTTTTCCACTTTTATCTCAGTATGTATCATTGTACAAACACAACTGCCAGAAATTGTTTTTGTCACACTACAGTTGTGGAATGACCCCGAGATAGTGTCATACCCAGGTGTCATACCTTTCCCGGGTGAAAAGGACCCTGCACAGACTTAAGGTCATGTGTTTTATGTGGTGAAAACCAAGGTTGCCCACTCTCCAGCAGCATCCTGGTACATCACTGCTGGTCAGATTGGCTTATGCCATCAATACAATGGCACAGATGAGTAACATTAGAGCAGGATGATCTTGTTTGACTAAAACGCATGGCAAGGCCACAAAAGCATCACTGGTGCTCATTTGTGAAATGTTGGGTAATTACTATGGCCTGGGCCAAAAATAATTTAGGAATGTGCTAATAGAATTATTTGAATTGTTGATTGCCACATACAACTTAACAGTGTACTTTAAAATATTGAGAATTATTACAGTAGTGTGTTAATTTCTTTAAGAATCAGAGTTGGAAAGCAATAGAGAAAGAAAGATAGAAATTGCCAGCAAGGACTCCCATATATTTATTCACTCTCCAAATACCCACAATTGCCAAAACTGAACAAAGAACAAGTTGGGAGCTGGCTGGGGACGCCATCCAAGTCTCCAGATGAGTGTCAGGGACCCAAAACTTGAACCATCACCTGCTGCTTCCCAGAGTGTGCACTAGCAGGAAGCTGGAGTCAGAAGCAGGAGTATTCCTATATGGGATTTTGGTGTCAACTGGCAAATTAACTGCCAGACCAAAGACCTGCCTATTTTTTTTAATTTTCACTATATATTTAAATATGTAAAATTCTGGTATTTGGCAATTTTTGTTTTAAGTAAGTATGACTTTTAACAAATTTAGTTGACTTAATTGATTTAATTTAGCTAAGGTAACAATCTGAAGGCATCAAAATAAGTGTATTGACTTAAAAAGACCTTTAAAAATTAAGGAATAATTGTTAATTGACATAAAATTGAGGAATCAGTTAATTTGTGGGAATTAACTAATGGAGTTAATGAACTGTACAACTGTGTTAGAGCTGTGTTGATCATCACAAATTAATTTTTTCTTGTTTCTGTTAAGGTTTAGGAAGAAGACAATTATAAAACTCATTCTGATTCTATTTAGTGACCTAAGGATTCCTTTTTCTTTGTAACACACTTAATTCATACGTCTAAGAAAACTATTTATAGAGAGGCTGGAGCACATCCGGAAGATCAATACTCCACCAAGGTTGGTGTTTCTCAGCAGGTTCTTCAGGTGTGATTTATAAGGTGCCAGAAGCACTAATGGAATCCTTAACTCTTTGTCAGGTCTATATTTTTACTAATTATCTACATTTTAATTACAGTCAATTGTTGCATATATTAACTAATGACTCTGGAAATTTCATACAAAGATTCTAAACCAAGTTGTGGTGGCCAGGGAATTCATTCCAGTCAGTCCAGAATGGAGCAGAGGTTGTGAAAAATATTACTACATTTAATATATAGCTGCTGACATTTAAAACATTAAATGTAAACATTTCACATGCTATGATCTGAACTTACTAAGAATATAATATTAAATGAAATCTCTTTTTTAAAGATTATTTAAAAGGCAGAGTTACAGAGAAGCAGAAGCAGAGAGAGAGAGAGAGAGAGAGAGAGAGTCTTCCATCAGCTAGTTCACTCCCCAAATGGCCACAACTGCCAGAGCTGGGCCAATCTGAAGCCAGGAGCCTGGAGCTTCTTCCAGTTCCTCCAGGTGGATGCAGACTCAAGGATATGGGCCATCTTCTATTGCTTTCCCAGGCCATAGCTGAGAACTGGATAAGATGTAGAGCAAGGGGCCGGTGCCGTGTCTCACTGGGTTAATCTCCGCCCGTGGTGCCGGCATCCCATATGGGCTCCGGGTAATAGTCCTGGTTGCTCCTCTTCCAGTCTAGCTCTCTGGTGTGGCACGGGAGGGCAGTGGAGGATGGCCCAAGTGCTTGAGCTCCTGCAGCTGCATGGGAAACCAGGAAGAAGCACCTGGCTCCTGGCTTCGGATCGGTGCAGCGCCGGCCATGGCAGCCATTTGGGGAGTGAACCAACGGAAGGAAGACCTTTCTCTCTGTCTCTCTCACTGTCTATAACTCTACCTGTCAAATAAATAAATAAAAGGAAGGAAGGAAGGAAGGAAGGAAGGAAGGAAGGAAGGAAGGAAGGAAGTTAAAAAAAATGTAAAGCAGCTGGGACTCAAACCAACACCTATATGGGATGCAGGCACTGTAGGCAGCGGCTTTACCTGCAAGCCACCTTACCAGCCCCATAAGTGAAATGAATTCTTTCTGTATCTTCCTCTCTCTGTCTACAACTCTACCTCTCAAATAAATAAATAAAATGTTAAAAAAAAAATCTGTGAGTAACAGCTAGGCTCAATAGGTTAAATAACTTACCTAAAGGCCACCACCAGGAGATATAAGACCTGGTAACATCCAATCACCAGATGCCAATCCCAGTTAAAACTTCAGCCTCTCACTGTCTTTAGAACTGGTTCTAATTCTGCCACTGAATGTATTCCTGATCACCAGCTGACCAGCAAGCTCATGGTGGCCCTGCCACTGAGTCATCCAGAAACATATTTTCACCATAATAAGAAACTACCAATCCTTTCCCCACGTGTAGTGGAATGAGAAGGTCATGCCAAGATGGCCACTGACAATAGAAACTGCCTGGCAACAGGCCATGATTGGATGGCTTCGGAAACCACATGACACAGAGCCTGACTGACAACAGGCTGTGATTGGATGGCTTTGGAAACTGCCTGGCAACAGGCTGTGATTGGTTAGGGCATAGACCACCCCTTGACCGCATTGGCTGCCTTGGCTATATAAGCAGCTGTAGCAACTGAAATGAAGGAGTCTACGGGCTGCTCGTCTCAGACCTTCTTTCATCTGACTCCTGGGGTCTGTGTGGTGACTCCGCGCCTCTTGTCTCCACCACACTCTTCCTCTCAGAAATGAATCCACCTCAACACCCAAGGTGTCCGTGGCATTTTATATCCCTACCAGCAATAACTGAGAGGATTTCCAGTTGTTTAACATCCTCACTTGGTGTTACTACTTTTTAAAATGGTAACCATCAAAATAGGTTCTTAGTGTGTCTCCTTGTGGTTTAACTTGCATTTCCTTGATGGATAATGATGAGGAGGATCTTTCAATAGGCTAAATTTTTATGTTTGTCTTTGAGGAGGTATCTATTTGGAAATTTTACTCATTTAAAAAATTGGATCATTTTGTTACTGTTGAGTTTTGGAAATTTTTTATATATTCTAGATACAGGTCCTTTGTCAGAAATTCGATTTGCAATTTTTTCCCATGTGGGATTTGTCTTTTCATTCTCTTAATTGTGTCTTAACACAAAACATTTTAGAATTTTTGGCAAAGTCAAATATAGCATTTTTTCTCTTAATGACCTGTACTTTCTGTGTGCAGTTGAAAAACTCTTTATAGGTGTGACATCAGCAAGGTGGCAAATTAGGACATTCTGTTACTCATCCCCCGACAGTAGTATCAAACAAGCAACTCAGTGTGCATGAAAACACCTTGACATTACAGCACTCAGGCTTAGCACAGAAGTAAGGCCCTGACAGACTCAGCACCCAGGCCTGCACAGCTCAAGGCTGGTCCCTGTAGCCCAGGTTCCGGGTTCCCTCTACCACAAGGCCAGCCCCAGTAGCCACACTCATGGTCCCAGACTCCAGACCATCCTGTATGGATTCAGCCTTTGCCCAGCACCTGTGACCAATCATTCAGGCCAACCTTGCAGACTCAGTGCCAGGCCAGTGCCATTGACCCAGCTCACCAGCTGCTGGCTCAGACAGCATGCTAGCCTGCCCAAGGACTGCAGAATCCACCAGATTTCTTGTCCCTAATTTCCATGTGCACTAACCCCTGAAGGACTTGTGCTGCCAATGCTAGGCTTTAAGATCCAGACTAGGTATCTTCTTCTTCAAAGGCACGGACACCAACACAGAGCCACAAGGATCACAAGTCACTAGAAAAATGCAACATCACAGCGGAACACAATAAAACACCAGTAACAGACCCTAAAAATGGCACTCTACAAATTGCCTAAAAATAATTTTTAAAGATAACCCTAAAAAACCTCAGTAAGTTGTAAGATGACATAAACAACAAAATATATCAGGAAAACAATACACAAAACTTTAGAAGTTCAACAAAGGAACATAAATCACAAAATAACCAAGTGGATTCAGGTGCTAGAAATAACAGTGATCACTGCAAAATTTCATAGAGAACTGAAACAGCAAACTCAATCAAGCAAAAGAAAAAAATCAGTGAACACAAGGACCATTTGTAATTATTCATCAGAATAAGAAAGAATGAAGAGTGGAGAATGATTATAGAACATTGAGGATACTACCAAGGAAATCAATACACAGATGCTGGGAGTCCTGCTGCACCTGAAAAAGAGAAAGGGACAGAAATGAGGACAGAAAATTTCTCAGAACCAGACACAAAGGTTAACACCAATATCTACAAATCCCAGAGAAACTCAAGTAGGTTAAATGCAGAGATTTTCAATGAGACTGTTTATAATTAAATTCTCAAAAGTCAAAGACACAATGAGACTTTTAAGACTAACAAGAGAAAAGCAACTCATCATATACAAGAGACTTTGTATAATGTATCAACAGTTTTCTCAGCAGTAGCTAGTATGTCAAGAGAAAGTGGGATTATATATTCAAAGTGCTAGAAGGGACAAAACCTGGCAACCCCAAGAGTACTATACCCAGCAATAGTGTCCAGAGATAAAGGAGAGATTAGGAATGTCCTCGGCAAAAAAAAAAAAAAAAAAAAAAAAAAAAAAAAAAAAAAAACCATGGGAATTCATCAAGAAACCATAAAGGGAGTTCCTCAGCTTGGAAAAGAAAAATGATGCTAACAAAGGACAGGATAACATTTAATGTATAAGATGCATTGTGACGGGGAGAATGTAGTCAAATTCAGAATACCCTAGACTATAATGGTGCTGCATAAATAAATTGTAGATGCAGATGATAGTTAAAAGACAAAGGTATTGAAGATAAGTAGTGTCACAACAATTTGTTAAGGTATTCATGGTATAAAAATGATATTAGCTGTAAGTACAGACATCAGCTGAAAATGAAGGGACAAAGAAAAGATATTCCATGCAAATTCAAACCAAAGAAATCAAGGGTAGGTGTACTTAACAGCAGACAAAATATTCTCTATCATTTCTCTTACGTCTACTCTGGCATTTATTATTATTTTTTTCCTTTTTCTGCCTTTAGGTTTAGCCTGCTTTTCATTTTCCAGTCCCTTCAGGTATAAAGTTAAATTGCTTATTTGAGATATTTCTCTTTTCTTAGTGTAAGCATTTAGTGCTATAAGTATAAAACTGTAAAGGGATACAAGATCACTGTCAAATAATACAGAACATATTTATCAAAAGGATATAATGGGGCCGGCGCCGTGGCGCAGTAGGTTAATCCTCCGCCTGTACTGCCAGCATCCCATATGGGCACTGGTTATAATCCCTGCTGCTCCTCTTCCAATCCAGCTCTGTGCTGAGGCCTGGGAAAGCAGTAGAAGATCGCCCAAGTGCTTGGGCCCCTGCACCCATGTGGGAGGCCAAGAAGAAGCACCTGGCTCCTGGCTTTGGATCGGCACAGCTCTGGCCATTGTGGCAATTTGGGGAGTAAACCAACGGAAGGAAGACTTTTCTCTCTGTCTCTCCCTCTCACTATCTATAACTCTACCTCTCAAATAAATAAATAAGATCTTTAAAAAAAAGATATAATGAGTGCAAGTACTCATACATGCACCCAAAATGAGAGTGCATAAATATGTAAATATTATCAGAACTAAGCAGAGAAATAGGCAACAATATCATAAAATGTAAGGGACTACAAGTCCCCATGTTCAGCAATGGAGAGAGCAGCCAGACAGTCTCACCAGTAAATACTGTCAGGAAAGCTGATATCCACATGCAACATAATTAAATTAGGCCATTATAATGTGCAATGTATAAAAATTAAATCAAAATGGATTAAAGAAATTAATTTAAAAAACCATAAAACTACTATAAGAAAACAGGCAGAAAAGGCTATAACATTGGTCTAGGCAATGATTTTTTTGATATGACCCTAAAAACAAAGGCAACAGAAGCAAAAATAGACAAATGGTGTTATATAAAACAAACAAAACTTCTGCACAGCAAAAGAAACATTTAATAAACAGACTACCTAATAAATGTGTGGAAATTACTCAAACCATACATCTGACAAGGGTTCACATTTACAATACATAAGAAAGTTAAGCAACTTAATAGTAAAAAAATCCAATTTTAAAAATGAGTAATAGACCAGAATTAACATTTCTACTAAGAAGACAAACGGCCAACAGGTGTATGAAAAATGCTAAACACCAGCAATAATTATAGAAATGAAAATCAAAACCATACCTCACATCTGTTAGCACATCCATTAACAACAACAAAACATCACAGGTGTTGGTGAGGATCTGAAAGAGGGAAACACTGTTGGGAGGAATGTAAATTAGAGTGCTCTTATCAAAACAGCGTGAAGGCTCCACACACGATTAACAGCAGAACTACCATAGTATCCGGCAATCTCAGTTCTTTTTGTACAAACAAAGCAAGTGAAATCAGGGTGTTGATGAGGTATCCACTCCTCTGCATTTGCAGTTACACTCACAGAAGTAGGATGTGGAATCAAACTGCTCATGGACAGAAGGACGGACAAAGAAGAAGCTACACAAACACATGCACCTAGACAGTGGAATATTATCCACTCTTTAAAAGGAAAGATACTCTGTCATTTGAGCAACAGAGATGAACCTGGAGGAAATTATGCTGAGTGAAAAAAGCCAGTCACAGAGTGAGAAATACAGCATGATCTCACCCATAAGTGCAATCTAAAAAAGTTAACTGGTAGAATGGAGAGTATAATGGTGGTTGCCAGGGGGCCTGTTGCGTGGGGAAAATGAGAGGGTATTAGTCAAGGATATAAAGTATCAGTTATGTAGGATGACTAAGTTAGACCTAATGTACAGTATGGTAATTATAGTTAACAGTGTTTTATTGTATACTCCAAATGTACTGAGAGTAGATTTCAAACGTTCTCACAACAAAAAAGCAGCTATGCGATGTGATGTATATGTTAGTGAGCTTGACTGTAATAATAATTTCAGAATGTCCATGCATATTAAAACATATTTTGCACCTAAATATATACAATTTTTGTCAATTATACCCCCTACAAAACTGGAGAAAACACTTCTTTCTGTATATTTGCCCTTCTTGCACCATGACAGCGCAAGCCTACGATTACCTTAGTGCTGGTTCCCTGTATTCTTTGAAGGGTCTCTTTTTGAAGAGCTAGTAGCATTTTGTAAACAGTTACATTTAGTTCTTTACAACTTATAGTTTGCAATTTGCTCCAAATTTTGACTTATTTTTTCATTGGCTGGGGACTTTAACGATCCATATATTGATAGCCATTTAATCACACTGCAGCCATGAAATGGAGGATTTTAAAATCCTTAACAATTGCTTCATAGAAATTCCAGGGGACCTGGCAGGCCCCAGCCCTCACACACTCACTCTGCTTCCCACATTCCTAGGAGTAAACAGAGCTGAGATTTTTTCTAACAGTGAGGTGAGCAAATGATTTTGATTTCTCCATGGTGACAAATAACTATAAACCTCTGTCTTAAATGCTTAATGTGATTATATGAGACACATGAGGTTTTGGACATCAGGTCTTCTGTAAGACTTCAGAATTCAATGTATATAGATGGACTTGAACACTGATTTGAATTAACTGTCAAGAGCAAGGTGTTTCTTCACAGAAAGCAAAGAATTTAGCCCAGATGTTAACAAGGAGAGCTGTTCTGTCACAACCAGACAGCACAGGAGCCTGCTGTGTGTGCACAGCAGCACCAGGAGCACAAGTCCACTCTAAGTGCAGGAAAACCCTTCAAGAGTGTGAGTCTGCACTAAGTACAGAAAACTCCCCAGGACTGACTCAGCATATTGCTGCTGTGAACATGACCGAGAATCCCCTACCCAAGCACAGGAGAGACTCCCTGTGAAATCGAGTTGTGCTTACTCACCAGACAGTTACACATGTGGACTAGATACCACCACGGAGAGCAGCATCACACACGTAAACATGTATCACCGTGGAGAGCAGCATTCCACATGTGGATTGTACATCTCCTGGAGAGCAGAATTTCACATGTGAACCATACATCCAGGAAGATCCAAAATACACAGACTAGAGGCTTGGGAGTTTGTGTGAGGTGACATTTCACTCTGACATTATTAATTGTGTATGTGTTTCCCACATTAGCAAATTCTCACCTCTCCAGACACCATATGGATGTCCTAAATTCAATGTTGACACCAAGTATCTGTAATTAGTGCAGAGCCTACAGGTAAGGGGTCACTCCCATAAGACTATGTCCCACTTCTGACTCCAGTCATAAGTCCTGGGTCTCTATGTCACTCAGTATACCTGTGCAACCTGTATGCAACTTAGTGTCCCCATGAACCCTGTTCCAGTTCATTAATTTTCTAGAACAGGTGGCAAAGCAAGGAGCACACAGACTCTCCCATTATGGAATTTGGCCTCCATCTTAACTTTCCATGGGAATCATTAAAGGTGCGGCTTTGAACCCCACTGGAATCACGGCTGGTGCTGTGGCGTATTGGGTAAAGCTGCCACCTGCAATGCTGGCATCCCACATGGGTGCCGGTTCAAGTCCCGGCTCCTCCACTTCCAAAACAGCTCCCTGCTATGCTGGGAAAGCAGTAGAAGATGGCCCAAAGACTTGGAGACACAGAGGAAGCTCCTGGCTCTTGGCTTTGGATTGGTGCAGCTCCAGCCATTGTGTCTAACTGGGGAGCAAACCAGTAGATGGAAGACCTTTCTCTCTGCCTCTCCTTCTCTCTGTGTAACCCTGACTTTTAAGTAAATAATTTTTTTAAAAAATGAGCCCCATTGGAATCTTAGATTCCTGGGACTCCAACCTTGGCCATCCCTGAAGCCACCATTATCTGTGGGCCATCCCTTCCCTCTGGCAGAGTAACTGCACAATCCCATCACTCCAGATTTCTCTTCTACCTCAAATCCACAGCTCAGGGCTTCGCAGTACCCTGGGATATAAAGCAACATTGAAAACTGGAACCTTATTGGTCCAGGCCACACCACTGTTCCCTCACTCCAGGACTCCTTACTCAGCACCACATGGCACTGATTTGGACACTGTGAAAAAACTTCCCTGCCCGCTGGCATCTACACTCTCATTGGCAAGACACAGAACTAAGTATCTGCATGAAAATAAGAAAATGCAACACTGCAAAAAGAAAGAGAGAGAGAGAGAGAGAGAGAGAGAGCAGCAGACAAATCACTGACATGGGGTGGTCAGAACAGGACTCAGGGAGAAGGCAACACAATCCATGCACTTCCCAAAGCCCTGGAGACATCACAGCCAACCTTAGTGGACCTCGGCAGGGAGGGCAGGCACAGCTTGAACTCCTCTGGGACCGGAGTTTCAGTTCCACTG
Organism: Oryctolagus cuniculus; assembly: GCF_964237555.1. Classification (NCBI taxonomy): domain Eukaryota; kingdom Metazoa; phylum Chordata; class Mammalia; order Lagomorpha; family Leporidae; genus Oryctolagus; species Oryctolagus cuniculus. The sequence continues at coordinate 57,348,793 of NC_091447.1, forward strand.
AGGATCTGGTCTCAGGGTGTTGTGGAGACATTTGCACCAGGTGAAGAAACACCTTCCTGGTATACTTTACTTGAGTGTCTTTTGAAGCAAAAAACTGCAATGATGTGTACAGCCCTGGAACTATTTTGTCTGACTCAAACAAATCAGTGGTTTTGTTTTCTACCTCTGACAACGTTTTGGTACTGTTCACAGCAGCTGCTGTAGACTACCATTATACCCAAAGTCCCAGACACCTATGGGTCCTTTGTGGCGAGAAAAGTCTACCCAATAAAATTTCTGGCTCTGGAAATAAATTTCAGCCAATGGAAAAATCACTTAGAAAATCTAGTGCACATTTTCCTCCATCAGCTAAATTGTTCCCAAACTTCATGAAAACGAAATGGTATCAGCTTTTAGCATCTCTAATACATTCCTTTATTGCACACAGCTTTTTGAATCACATTAAAACCACAGGATTGGAGTTGCCATGAGTAATATTTTATCAGCACAAATGAGAGAAATTTTTTGCCATACAAATTAGAGTGATTATTTCAATTCATGCTGTGATATTTATGGGCAGAATGATTGCAGATATTTTATTTAAAAAGAAGGAAAGAAAGAAGAGAAGAGATCACAGCAGGATTCTAAATACAGGGTTCAGTTTTGTTTGTGTGTGTCTTAAATCCAGCTACTTAGCAATAATTTATTGTCGATTCTTTCACACTTGCTGGATTCAGAAAGTACGTGCCTGTCCTGTTTACAATGATGGACACTCACTTCCCTTGTCTGTGCTGAAGGTTTAAGAAAGCCACAAAGCAAACCAGACACCACTGAAAAGCTGCTGCCTACAAACTGGAAAGACACAAATAAAAGGTCTAAAGAACTGTTCTCTACTATTGCATTTAGCCCAACCTTGTTCCTTTAATAAACCCCTCTGCTAGTACTTACTCACTTTGTACAGATTCATATTCCATGCTAAGGGGTGGTCAAGAGAAACGGAAGCAGGACATCCTGTGGTGATATCTTTCCTCATCACTTATCTCTAAAAGTTTTCCTGGGGAAATCTGATTTCAGGGAAGTTGAAGAAGACCTGAGCCCGTGCTGCCATGTCTGAGTGCAGGGTGTGAGATATAAACAGATACAGAAAGGAATTTCAATTTGTATAACCTTCAATAATTACACCAAGTATGCCTTCAAAATTTTGAAATTCGCTTCCTTTATATTCAATTAAAACTTTTAAATTAGACTTGAAGTGAAACTATGTCCATTCCAAGGCCACTTACAACTTGCTTCTGATTCCGCCATGAAACTGAGGCTGACTGAGTCCCAGCAGAGCTGTTGAGGCAAAGGTTGAAGTGGAAACAAGACAGGGGCCTCGGAGGGGAGGAGCCATGCACCTAATCCAGTGCTCTGTGTGGTGCAAGAGTGGAGAGGAGAGCAGGAAGTTGCAGACAGGGCAGATAACTCAGGCAACACGGAGGGAATTCCTTCTTCCAAATGCAGGTTTTTGGCGGGTGCTGCTGGAGGCTCACCAAGAAGCAGACCCTCAGCTGTGCAAGCTCAGGGAGAGGCAAAGTATGTTCTGGTTGCTGATGAGATTAACAGAATTTGTGAATTCACATATCATTGCTTCATGCAGACTGCCATTCACTGTCTGCTATGTGGAGGTCTCACCACTGGGAGCCAAAGGCTTTGTCTTGGTGGATGGAGGATCAGGATTAACAATGTGCCCAGCAGTGACTGGAAGGAGAACATGCTGCCAATCAACATGCTGTGAAACTAACTCCTTGTAGCAATCAGTGAATCAGTTTCCCAAGGGTGTTTCTGATGAAATCCAGAATGGTTTTTCCAGGGGCTTGTGGCTTCTCACATGCAGTAGTAAACCATGTTGCTTGGTGGCAGTACTGGTCCAGGCTGCCTAGGCATGCTTTCTTGAGCTTGCTAGAAACATTAATAAAAAGGCTTTCTTTCAACCCCACAGGAGACTCTTCCATATGTGAGAAGAATACGCAGGGTTGAAGTGCTAGATATTTTACTTCCCCCTCTCCCATTCCAAATTACTCCCATTCCATTCCTTTCACTTGGGTTTAGCAATGCTGTCTCAGAAAACAACAGACTGAATCTCAGAAGCAAACTTTTATGTATTACTGACATTCTGACAGGAGACAGAAAGATGAAACAAAATTATTAAAGATACACTTTATCAAAATCACAGACATGATTAGCTAAACTATCTTTTAAAAAGACATTTGAATTCAGACCTTTCTACTGTCAAAAGGTGCCCAATGCACTGGCAAGTCACAAACACCTGCACTCTTCCATGGGAGACCCTTCAATAAGATGCCAGAAATTACAGCTAAGTGTGGACTTAGCTAATCACTAACTGTGACTGCACAGCAACCACTAAAACCCCATCTATTCTACTATTCTATGTGTGAAATGGAACGAGGTAAACTATAGAGACATATTTCAAGACTGGAAGGAAATCAGTACAATGTCCATTAGACAGAAAACAGTGACACACTGTTGGGATAAAAATTTCCCCAAACTACCACTCACGTCTAGCACAGAGAAAATATAGCAATAACTACCATTAGATTAAGTAACAGAAATTTTAAAGTACCTGAATGTGTGATTGAGAAGTGGTAGATTAAGTAAAAAAGAGTATACTTTGATTACAAGTCAAATTAAACAACGTAACAGTTGGCAACAAAAATTTGCTTTCATCATTGTGAAAGCTGGCTTCAGATCTAGTAAGAAATTTTTTTAAACTACTTTAAAAGGCATTATTTTCTAGTTTGCCAAGTTTCCTGTTTTTTTTAAAAAAAACAGCCTTTGATATTTCCCTGCACTACAACCAAATACAATCTAGTTAAATATGATTTGATATAAAAGTTAGCAAAACTAAGGTTTTTCAAATTCCAAATATTTTTCATAAGAATTTAATGAGAAAAAATGACTGTGTGAAGTAGCACATCTGGTGTAGGGAAAACATGGTACATATGTAAGATATTATACTAGAAAACAGAAAAGTCCACTAACATGGCCAATTATGTCATTACAAAATTGCCTGAACAGGGGGAATTACTCAATGTGCTCATTTCAATCCATTGTTGAAATAAAAGACTTCTTACATCTAGAATAGTCTTATGTGAAGATGCATTTATTGTTTATTTAAACATAATTAAGATGATACTTGTAACTGGAGAAAAGAATAGCATAAAATATTTTAAGTCTGTGAGTTGAGTCACTGCTTGTGAAACTCAGATTATTTTTGGTCTCTATCTCAATGTTCTGTCATTTCAAATTATAATTATAAAAAGTGAACATCGCATAATGGCTAGCATAATGGAATATCATGATGGAATAATTAATAGAGGAATTTGGAAGGTGGAGATGAAAAGAAATCAAAGCACAATACTTTCCTCCTAAGTGCCTTAAGTTACATGGAGCCCATGGCAACCCAGTGCACCCATGCAGGGGAGAGGGAGGGAGGGAGAAGGAGGGGAAAGGAGGGAGGAGGGAGAGGGGAGCGCAGGGAGGGAGGAAAAGGATACTGGGAGGGAGAAGGAGAGGGGAGAAGGGGAAGAAGGGAGGGAGATGGAGAGGGGAGAAGAGAGGAAGAGGGGGGGGAAAGGAGGGAGGGGGAGAGGGGAGGGGAGAGAGCTGAGGGGGAGAGGAGGAGGGGAGAGGGGAAAGGAGAGACAGAGTGGGGGAGGGTGGAGAAGAGAGGGAGAGGGGAGGGGGAAAAGGAGGGAGGGAGGGAGGGAGAAGGGAGGGGGGAGGGGGGAGGGAGAGATTTGCTGCGAGGAAGGGAGTTGAGCCACTGCCTGTGTATGGGCGCTGGTTCAAGTCCCGGCTGCCCCACTTCCAATCCAGCACCCTGCTAATGCGCCTGGGAAAGCAGAGGAGGATGGCCGAAGTGTTTGGAGCAGGCACCTGGGGGGAAGACCAGGAAGAAGCTCCTAGCTCTTGGGGCGGTCCTTTGGGGAGTGAATGAGCTGATGGAAGCTATCGCCCGCTCGCTCGCTCTCTCCCTCTCTGTAACTCTGCCTTTCAAATAATTAAATGAATCTGGGGAAAGCGAGCTCTCCAGGGCTCCCAGGGGCAGGCGTTGCGCTCTCTAACCCGGCGAGACAGACGCAGGGCCGCGTGTTCAACGCCCGGAGCTCAGAGCGGACGAAGGCGTGAGCAGGGGTGGAGGACTTTCCTCAGGAAACTGGAAAGAGACGCAGCAAACCTGAGAAATGGCGGCGGCGCGGGGCCCGCGGCGCCTCCGAGGGCGCGGGCGGAGACGCGGGCGCGGGGCAGCCGCCGGCCGCACAGCGCTGGGGGCTGCCGCACACGACGCCCTTCGTCCCGGGACGGGACCGACCGGGAGCCGCGGCGAGCGGACACCGGCGCACGGGGGACGTGGCAGCGTGCTGTGGGCGCCGTGGGAAGCGCGGGGCCCGGCCATGGCCGCCGGATCGGACAGTCCCGGCGTGGGCCGCGGGCTGCGCAGGAGGACCCCGCAGCGGAGGGCCAGGCGCCTCGGCCCGGGGACGCACCGGGGCCTGGAGCGGGCGCCGGCGCGGGGCACGGAGCGCGGCGCGCCCTGCGCGCTTTGGGCCCTTGGAACCTTCGGGAAGAGCGACTCCGGCCGCCGACGCAGCCGTACCCGGGTGCGGCGAGGTCACGGCGACTGTCCGGCAGCCCCGGAGCGCTCTGCCCGCGTCCCTCTTCCCTGTCTCACGCGACCGACCGTGATGACCTCTGCCTCCTGACGCCTTCGTGCACTTACAGACTTTGAGGGCGACCCTGCGACCTTCGCATAACCAGGGAAGGCTCCCCGCATGGTGACCCCAGCCTCGCCTGCAGACTCTGCCATAAGGCGACACAGCCCCAGCCTCTGGGAAGACACCGACGTCTTCCAGGGCCCCCTGTGCCCACCACGATGGCAGACACGTCTGGGAGTACCGCAGACAATTCTGAAGATGTCCAGCCCGGCTCCTCAGGTAACACTTGAAATTAAAAGTGCCTTCAGTGATAGTGCAAGTTGGTAATAGATGAGTAGGGCGCCTCAAAACGTTCAGGGAGAAGTAGAATTTAAAAATGAATCTGTTTTGGTGCAAAAACAATGAAAACCATGCTGGGTTTTTCCTAAGAGTTCCCAGGAATGTTTTGAAGACCACTTCATGTGCGTGGGTGGTGCTGTGGGAGGTGATTAAGTCCTGAGTGTTCTGTCCTCCCAAAAAGATATGAGCATCCTTATTAGGAGCACCTGCTGAACCATCTGTCCCTCCTGCCCTGAGAACACATGGGTCCCCCTTCTGCAGGTGCAGCGCAAGGCACCATCTTGGAAGAGAAGAGTAACCCTCGTCAGACACCAAATTGAAAGGCCGGTTCCTGGCCGGCGCCGTGGCTCAATAGGCTAATCCTCCACCTTGCGGCGCCAGCACACCGGGTTCTAGTCCCGGTCGGGGCGCCGGATTCTGTCCCGGTTGCCCCTCTTCCAGGCCAGCTCTCTGCTATGGCCAGGGAGTGCAGTGGAGGATGGCCCAGGTCCTTGGGCCCTGCACCCCATGGGAGACCAGGAAAAGCACCTGGATCCTGGCTCCTGCCATCGGATCAGCGCGGTGCGCTGGCTGCAGCGGCGGCCATTGGAGGGTGAACCAACGGCAAAAGGAAGACCTTTCTCTCTCTGTCTCTCTCTCTCACTGTCCACTCTGCCTGTCAAAAAAAAAAAAAAAAAAAAAAAAAAAAGAAAGGCCGGTTCTTGCACTACCAGGCTCCAAACCCTTTTTAGTTGAGTAACATTAAGGACATGGCTTCCGCTACTCTATAAGTGCCTTGGTCTTTGGCATTGTTGGGTAGCAGCACACACGGACTAAGATGGTCTCTTTCACTTCCTCTCCGTATTAGCACATTCAGGTCAAGTCTGATAAAGCTACCCTGTCACTCCTGCAGCCATGGAGTCCTCTCTGCACTATTTCACTTGCTCTAATTCCCCCATGGCAGCTGGTAAGACAGGGCTTACCTTTCAAAATGCAAATTAGGTCCCCTTGTCCAGACAGCTTTAGAATAAAATCCAGAGACTTGACCCGTATGACCACACGGAGAGCACCTCCTGCCCTCCTTCCCCACCAAGTGTCCCTTGGCTCCTCCCTGTACATGCTGGTTCCTCCTGTCCTCTGAGCAGGCCAGCCGGAGTTTCACCCCACACTTCTCTGCCCACCCTGAGCATACATCCAAGTAACTCCCCTTTCTCTTTCAGGTTCCCCTCTTCTCCCTGTGACCTTACTCTGCACTATTCTCCTTCATGGGATTTAGCACCATTTGATGCCATCTTGGCATTTATTTATGTTCTTTCGACTTTTTCTCCCAACTAGAATGTAAGTTGTATAAGTGATGTAGAAACACTTTCCAAATTCACGAAGCCAACAACCAGCAGGGCTGAGAGGAGACATAGCAAAATCCAAAAAATAGTTGGAGACTTCCACACACCTTTCTGAATAACTGATAGAACATGTATGCTACACAAGGACTACGTAAACCTAGCAACCTTCTGGCTCGAATTAGCATTTATGGGTTACGGTAGCCAATGCTTCCCTCACCAGGTGCTGCTGGAATGCTAATCAGCCTAACTGTTCTCAGCCAGAATAGAAGGGAACCTTCTCACCCGTGTGACGTTAAACAATAGCATATTTATATCTGAGAAACCTTCAAATACTTGGGAATCAAACAACCTATTCCCATGTTACTCATGATTGAAGAGAAAAACAGAAGAGAAATTTCAAAAATATTTGAGTAAAAATGAAAATGCTACACATCAAAATTATAGAGTGCCTCTAGACACCATTCCCAGGTGAATGTGTAGAGTTAAAAACATACATTACAAAATGTTTTCAAATAATAATCATAGCCATCACCTCCAATGAGAGAAACGAGTGAAATAAGAGCAAATTAAAGTTAAAGCAATTAGAAGTAAGTAAATAACAAGGGAAAGAGAAGAAGATAGCGCACTTGAGAACAGAGGCATGATGGAAAAATCAACAAATTAACACAACAATTTTTTTAAAAAATGAGATTATCTCAATAGATGCAGAAATGGATTTAGGAAACATTCAATATCCAGTCATCATTTAAAATTAATTTATGAAAAACTAAGAAAAGAAAGAGACACCCTTATCTGATAATGGGTATCTAAGATCAAATGTTTTCCTCCTATGATTGAGAATCGGTAAGAGTATCTCCCTTTGTAACTCCTATTCAGCATAGTAGGGGGTTTCTGGAAAATGTAATAAGGCACAACTTGAGAGCCTGTTTGGAGGTTCTAGTGGGTTTGGGAGAAGACACAGCTGCTCGTATACCCTTGACGGAAGACCAGTCTTCCTCCAGCAGGGAAGGTCGTCCTCTTTGAGTGCGCAGCTTCGAGGGGGATGCACCTGGAGGGAGGAAGGGACACCTGCCTAGCCAGCCAGACCAGCAGAATCAACCTTGGCAATCAGTGGAATGACAGATGGTGGCAGCCAGGTGGCCCTCACATCCAATAAGGCAAACCTTAACCAGTAAAACACAAACACTGAATAGAAAAAAATATAAAATAAAGCTGTTACTTTCCCCAGCCATTGCCTGTATGCATAGAAAATTCTAAGGGGCTGGTGTTTGTGTGCATCAGACCTCACTTGCAGTACCTGCGTCCCAAATCCCAGTACCTGGTTATGCCTCGGCTCCTCTGCGTCTTCCTAATGCACACACAATGGAAAGTAGCAGGTGACGGTTCAAGTACTTGGATCCCTGCCACTCAAGGGTGAAACCTGGATTGAGTTCCTAGCCCAGAGCTTCAGCTTGACCCAGCCCTGGCTGTGGCAAGTATTTGGAGTGGGAACAAGCAGATGGGAGAGCAACAACTTAGAAAAAATGTTTTTAATATACCATTTATGGGAGCAACGAAAACATGAAATACTTGGTTAGTCATGCAAATATTACATTCAGGAGCTGGTGCTGTGGTATAGCAGGTAAAGCCTAGGCCTGCAGGCCTGCAGTGCCAGCATCTCATATAGGCACCTGTTCTAGACCCAAATGCTCTAGTTCAAATCCAATTTCCTGCTAAGGACCTGGGAAAGCACCAGAGAACGGCCCAAGTGCTAGGACCTTGTACCCATGTGGGAAATGGGGAAAAAGCTCCTGGATCCTGGCTTCTGATCAGCCCAACTCCAACTTTTGCGGCTATTTGGGAAATGAACCAGCTCATGGAAGATATCTCTCTGTGTGTGTCTCTAACTCTACCTTTCAAATAAATAAATAAATCTTTAAAAAAAAAAAAAAGTCACTCAGTATCACTAGTCATGTGATATTCTTCTTTCTGAGTGTGGCCTATTTCATGTAGCATAATGACCTCCAGTTGCATCCATTTTGTTGCAAACACTAGAATTTCATTTTTTATGGCTGAGCAATGTTCCATCGTATATACATACCACATTTTGTTTATCCAGACATCTAGGTTGGTTCCAAATCTTAGCTTATTGTGAACTGAGCTGCTATATACATGGAAATACAAGTATCTCTTTAATATGCTGTTTTCATTCCCTTTGGCTAAATTCCCAGGAGTGGGAGAGCTGGGTCTTACAGTAGATTTATTTTTACCTTTCTGAGGAATCTCCATACTGTCTTCTTCTTTTTTTTTTTTTTTTTTGACAGGCAGAGTGGACAGTGAGAGAGAGAGAGAGAGAGACAGAGAGAGAAAGGTCTTCCTTTTGCCGTTGGTTCACCCTCCAATGGCTACCGTGGCCGGCATGCTGCAGCCGGTGCATCATGCTGATCCAAAGCCAGGAGCCAGGTGCTTCCTCCTGGTCTCCCATGTGGGTGCAGGGCCCAAGGACCTGGGCCATCCTCCACTGCACTCCCGGGCCATAGCAGAGAGCTGGCCTGGAAAAGGAGCAACCGGGACAGAATCCGGTGTGCTGGTGCCACAGGTGGAGGATTAGCCTATTGAGCCGCGGCGCCAGCCTCCATTCTGTCTTCTATAATGGTTGCTCCATTCCCACCAACATTGTATTGGTTTGTCTTTTTCTCTGTATTCTTGCCACCATTGGTTACTTTGATTGTTGAATAATAGCCATTCTAACTGCAGTGATAATACCTTATTGTGGCTTTCATTTGCATTTCCACAACAGGCAGTTATCCTGAGCACTTTTTCACGTGTTTGTTGGCCCTTTGAAAAATGCCTGTTTGTAACCTTTGCCCATGTCTTAACTGGGTTGTTTGTGTAGTTTTAATGATCTTTCATTATTTTAAAATTTACTATATACGAATGAAATGGACATTTTGCATTTGACTATTGTTTATAGCCCTTGCCCATATTGCTGAACTATGGTCTTTTTATGTTTTCTTGTTGAACACTTCGTTTAGTGGAGCATTAAGCCTTTGAGTATAACATAGATTGAAAATATGTTATTTTAAAACTTAAGAAAGAGAAATGAGAGAGAAGGAGAGGACGAGAGGGAAGGAAGTATCATTATATTCTTAGAATTTTATTTATAAACCACATTCTATCTGTTCTCTATGTAGTACTATTACATTAACTTGAGAATTGATGAGAATCATGTTGTAGTAATTATCATGACTTGAGCAGACTCGAGAGTGAGGAATCTTTTGCATGCCAGGTACCATTTGGATGTTTATAAAATCATTCATGGTCCATACAAAATTATCAACTTAAGCATTAGCCTGCTATAGATTTTGTGGGCCTTGCACCCCTGGGTAATGACCACAGGATCAGCAGCCAGCTTTGGTTCGTCAGAGTGTGAAAAGGAAAGGAAGATGTGTTCATTACGGTTGCAGCAGGAATGATCTCCCTGAAGGAGCAATATTCAAACTGAAACCACAAAATAAGAGGGAAGCCTGGAAAAGAGCCTGTCGTCTGTCATCAGGAAAGTGTTCAACAGCAGTGCCTCGCTCTGTGCAGGACAAAGTGCTCAGCCTGCAGCATTTGTGAAGTTGAGGGAGACACAAGGACAATCCCAAGGGGCTGCTCAGGGAGCAGCTGTCCTGCCAGGACCGCTGGACACAGGCAGAACACTGGGCTCTCAGAACAGATGCGGACTCTCACTGGGAGAAGTCTGCCCCTGGATATTGGATCTTACTGCTTCTCCAACACTCTCCTCGTTCAAGCCATGCAAAGCTTTTAGTAAAACAAATTTCTCTACACCTAGCTGGCTACAATCAATGCGAGTCACATTGCTCTCCACTGTGAGGGCCGTAAAAATAGAATCTGAAATTTAGGCTGAGGACTCTGGGGAGCAGAAAGTGTTTCACTTTGAATTCTGATTCCTGACATTTAGACCTGAAAACTCAGAAATGACAGAAAAGTAAAGCAGTGTAAGAAATAAGGGCTTCCAGGGAGATGATGTTATTAAGATTTTTCCTACATGTTTCCATCTTGTTCAACTTTGACCTTACAGTTACAAGAAGCCTTCATAGAGTCTTTAATACAATGTTCTGTGAGTGAAGGATTAACAAGAAATGCTCATCTTTGGATTTTCTCATCCCTGGAACTGCTTTGAGCCAACTAGGGCCAGAATTACTCCTCTCTCTGTCTGACGAGATTGGTGCAAGGAGATGCTCATGGAATCAGCACAAGAGGGCAAAAAGTAATACCAGTCCTTAGTCTTTGTGGTATTTGTTTTATTTCCTTATGGTTTTCCTCAAACTCAGAAGTGTCAGGTGCCTTCCATAACCTTCTAAATGACTGAAACCCTTAGGTTTCTTCTTCTTGACATAAAGGAAAACTTAAATCATGGAGCTCTGCATCAGCCCTATGGCTCTCCCAAGATTTCACTTTGGATGCTGTGGCCTAAATTAACCTGATGCCACAGTGCAGTGCACGCAGCCCTGTGACACTCGTGTGCCCTGTTCTGTCTCACTGGGACACTGGCCAGTGGGATGTTCCAAAGCTATCTAAGCAGACCCTCTGTAAACATGCTCTTCCACAACATGACCTTGCCACCTTCCCAAACAGGGGTGTGGGTCCCCGTTCCCAGTCTTTCAGAGGTGACACTGTGTGACTTCCAGGATTAGTGCATAAATAGCAACACATCTTCACCAAGTGCCAAATAACCCTTGAAAGTTGCCTCATAGCACGTATCATCAGGGAAACTGAAAACTGATACGAGATACCCCAGCACATCTGTTAAGAGCAGTGGAAGCCGAAAGTACTGGCAACACCAGATGCTGGCCAGGCTGTGGAGCAATGAGGACCTTCACTCATTGCTGGTGGGAGTGCACAGTGGTATAAATAACTTGGAAGACCGTATGGCAGTTTCTTACAAAACTAAGTACCTGTACCACATGAACCAGTGATTGGAAACACATGGCCACACAAAACCTGCCTAGATGTTTATAGCTCTTTATTCATAATTGCAAAAACCTGGAAGTAGTCAAAGTGACTTCCAGTAGGCAAATGGGTAAATAAACTGTGAGGAATCCACACAAAGGAATACCATTTAGCACCAAAATGAAATCAACTATCAAGTCATGACAAGGCACGTATGGTCCTCAAGTGAATATTGCTAAGTGACCAAAAGAAGTCAGTCTGTGCCCATGTAAGAGGTCATTGACAGCAAGTGTACCACTTTGGTAGAGGACATTGGCGGATGGGCAGGAGATATGTCGGAACTCTATTCTGTGCCCAATTTGCCTGTGAACCTAAAATGGCTCTAAAACTTAAACTCTGAATTATTGCTCGAAGCAGTGCATCTTCCTCCTGTGCACTTAGCGTTGTTTCTGGGCATCTGGGCCTCAGGTTAGATGTGCAGAAGGTGAGGCCCCCAGCAAACATGGGGAGGCCACACACAAATCCTCCAGCACTCAGCCAAGGACCTGCAGATGGGAACATAACTGTCCAGCTGGTGTGTGGGTGAGGACATTTCAGGTAAATATGACTCCCAGCTGTCAAGCAACCCTCAGCCATCCAGACCATCCCTGCTGGGACATCAGAAATCATGATGCAGAAGGGCTGGCATTGTGGTACAGCAGGTTAAACTACCACTCCCAGTGCCAACATCCCATATCAGAATGCCAGTTGGAGTCCCATCTACTCTGCTTCAGATCCGGCTTCCTGCTAATGCACCTGGAAGGTGGTGGATAATGGCCTGAGTATTTGGGTCCTTGTCATCCACACAGCTGGCCCAAATGGAGTTCGTGGCTCCTAACTTCGGTTTGGCTCGGCCTGGCTGTTGTAAGCAAGCATTGCTGAGTAGCAACAACCAGAAGATGGGAGAGATCTCTCTCTTTGCTCTCACTCTGTGTGTGTGTCACTCTACCTTTTGAATAAGTAAATGTATCTTTAAAAAGAAAGAATTGTGTAGCAGAAACAAGATGTCTTACTCTTACCTGCTTGAATTCTTGACCCACAGAGTCAAGGAGCACAACAAAACCATTGTTGATGCCACTAAATTTCTGAGTGGTTTGCTTTGCATCATTGGTAGTTGTCTCCTGCATAGCTTATGAGCAAGACTCCTGGGGCCGGCCTTCCATGAGCTAATGCACTGGCTCAGGACTCCAGGGAAGACCTGTCAAGGTTTTGAGCTGGGATTTCTGGGTGTGCAGTAATAGAATACTCAACAGTATGGTACCTCAAAGTGGTCCACACTGAGAACAAGCTGCTTTCTGAGCAGAGAGAGGCTTAATATGGAGACAGAAGGATGAAGTGACTTGATAGAGGCCAACATGGATGAACAGAAACTGAATTCACCATCCCACCCAAAACAAGTGAACAGACATAGCATGAGATGCAACAAGTTTCAGATACTGGACATTAGACAGCCAAGAAAAGTGGCCCTAGAGAGGGAGAAATAAGGTACCTGTGATTGCCCAGCCTCCTCTTGTGATCCTGGAGAGGGGAGGGCTAGGATGAATACCGCGACTGCCCATCCTCCTCGGAAAGGTAACTTAGGTAGGGCCCTGGCAGAGCCCTGGGCTGAGTTGTGCTGAGCAGCTGGAGCTGCAGATCCAGGGAAACCAAGACTGGTGAACAGCACCTGGGAAAAGATACAGAGGCCTTCAGCTGAGTATGACCAGTTCACTGGTATCCAGAGACAGCCAGAGGCTGGAGAAGGAATTACCAGAAGTAGAGAGGAAAAGCCACTGACCCACTCAGTGGCCAGGCACAGCATGGGAACTGAGTGGAGCACTCATAAGGGCCATGCGGTGTGTGCAGGGCATTCCCTAGACTAGAAGCTGCTCTGGTCCTATCATGGTTCATAAGTTCACCCTCAAAAGGAGCAAAGTATTTCCAAGTCACTTGACCACATCCCATAGCTAAACTCAAGAATATTTACAGGATGCAAAAACTTCCAGCCCTCAGTAGGGTGACATACATAGTCCCTGGGGTAGGCATTTGGCCTAGCCTTTAAGTTTGCTATCTGTGCATTCTCTCCAATTATTTAGATTTCAGGGATGTCTTTCACAGTTCTCAGAATCCAGGCCCAGCACATGTTTTATTAGGCATACTCCTGAGAGTTTCATTTTTTGAGTGACAGTGATGAGATCTTTGATTTTGGTTTCCATGTGTTCATTGCTGGTGCATAGAAATGCAGTGGATTTGTGTGTGTGTGTTTTCACCAAGGATGATGCTTTGGTTCCTTCATTTCCTTGATACTAGCTAACTTATGCAATTTCCTATAGCGCCTTTTTTCTTTTCTAAGTTTTTGCCATTTAGATTGACAAACTTAAATATCATTTGATTCTCACCTCTTACCTAATCAGCAAATTTGTTCTGTTTTCCCATTTTCCTATTCTTTGAGTTTCCACTTGTAAGTTGGTTATGAAAACTTTACAGATCCCACATCTTACACATACATTATTCTTTCAGGCCATCTCTACATTATTCTAGTCTTAGATTTATGAGTACAATTACATATAATTAAATTTTTCCTAGTTTTTTATGCAAAAGTTTCTTCAATCATCTCTTCTTTGGATAAAGCAAGACATCTTTGGCAAGCATGTCAGAATATGAGACTCTCAGAGTTATTACATATTTAAATAGATTTTCTGTTGCTGAAACAAAGACATTTAATTGGATGTAAAGTTCTTGACTTGCATTCTTAGGCTGGACCTTCTTGAGGATGTTATTTCTCTTCTAAGTTACTGACCTTCTCATCTGAGGTCCTCAGGGTACTTCCTCTATATGTATGTCTGCAACATTACTGGGCTACTTTTCAGAGCTAGCAGTTCTGGATCAATTTCTCCAAGTATACAGTGGATTCTTATTTTTTATTTACTTGAAAAGCAGAGTTACAGAGAGAGGAGAGACAGAGAGAAAGAGAAATTTGCCATCCACTTGTCCACTCCCCAGGTGGCCCCAACAGCCGACATGGGGCCAGACTGAAGTCAGGAACCCAGAGCTTCTTCTGGGTCTCCCACGTGGGTGCAGGGGCCCAAGCACTTGAGCCATCTTCTACTGCTTTCCCTGGTGCATTAGCAGGGAGCTGGATCAGCAGTAGACTAGCCATTTCTCCAACTGGTGGCCATTTGAGATGCCTGCATTGCATGCAGAGACTTAACAATGCCAGCCCCAACTGTAATCTTAAATATTAGTTTTTTTCTTGTTGTATTTTTTTTCTCTTCATAATTCTATCATATGTTTTTTATTTTTTATTTTTATTTTTTATTTTTTTGACAGGCAGAGTTAGACAGTGGGAGAGAGAGACAGAGAGAAAATCTTCCTTTTTCTGTTGCTTCACCCCACAAGTGGCCACTATGGCTGGCGTGTTGTGGCCGGCGTGCTGTGCCAATCCGAAGCCAGGAGCCAGGTGCTTCCTCCTGGTCTCCCATGTGGGTGTAGGGCCCAAGGACCTGGACCATCTTCCACTGCACTCCCGGGCCACAACAGAAAGCTGGACCAGAAGAGAAGCAACCGGGACAGAATCCGGCACCCCAACTGGGACTAGAACCCAGGGTGTCAGCACCGCAGGCGGAGGAGGATTAGCCTAGTGACTCGCGGTGCCAGCCATCCATCATATATTTTAAATCTTCTTTCTCTGTCCCCAAATTTCTGTGGGAGGCCTTGAAAGAATTCTAGTGTAACCTAAAATGCTTGTGGTTCAGCTGTACAGACCTGTCCTCTGCTCTCACTGTCAACCAGACCCAGGACAGTCTGCATCTGGGCCACAATGTCTTGGCAAGTTGCCCTGTGCACACACTCAGGATGAAAATTAATGAATCCTATGCTCACATCCAGAAAGTGCTGATAAACCATAGAATGCAACCCCCAGCTGATCATAAAGAGTGATGGGTGAGACCTTTTTTAAAAAAATTATTTATTTATTTATTTGAAAGAATTACAGAGAAAGATAGACAGAGACAGAGAGGTCTTCCATCCACTGA
Source organism: Oryctolagus cuniculus (assembly GCF_964237555.1). Taxonomy (NCBI): domain Eukaryota; kingdom Metazoa; phylum Chordata; class Mammalia; order Lagomorpha; family Leporidae; genus Oryctolagus; species Oryctolagus cuniculus. The sequence goes on from NC_091447.1 coordinate 57,364,141, forward strand.
TTCACTCCCCAAATGGCCACAATGGCCAGAACTGAGCTGATCCAAAGCCAGGAGCCAGGAACAACTTCTGGGTCTCTCACGTGGGTACAGTGGCCCAAGGACTTGGGCCATCTTATGCTGCTTTCCCAGGTGCATTAGCAGGGAGCTGGATGGGAAGTGGAGCAGCCAGGATTCAAACTGGTACTTCAAGCCAGGGCTTTAACCCGCTGCACCACAGCACCAGCCCCAGTTGAGACCTTCTTCTCAGGACTTTGTTTTCTGAGTCTCCTGGAGTCATCTGAGGCCTTCTGTGCCTCGTCACTGATCTGTTGGTTGTGATGATCTTCTAGGCTTTGCTCTGCCCCTGGGGCATAAAAAACACGCACAACTCACTTAGCCGCCTTGTATGGAATGTTGGTCGTGAGTATAGAGACATAAACATGAAAGTATTTTTAAAAAAAGTTACAGAGAAATATTATTTACTTCTTTTTATTGTATTTTCATTTTTCTTAGCTCTTTGAAATCCTATTTTTCATTATCTTTTTGTACTTTTAATCATATCTACTCTACCTTGGGGTCTTGACAATTCAATTAAGACTTCTGAAGTGATCTTTTTTTTGTTTAAATTTTTAATTTTAGGGAGTTTGTTTGATTTACCTTTCAGCTCTTTCTAGTCCATTTCCATTCTGAGTTTTTGGGTATCCTGTGCAAGGTCCTCTTTTCTCATTTACAATTGCTTCGTTTAATTATGTTGACTTCATCTTGGTATCCTGTGTTAGGGTTGCTATGATTCTTTCTATTTGAGGGCCCTTCTCTCTTTAATTGTTCTGGTTATGGCACTTCCAGCACCTGTATGGGGTGCTGCTTGAGCTTGAGCTGAAGGTGCCTGGGTGAGCGATGCAAGCCAGCTTGGGTGGGGTGTGGCTTCCGAGGTCTCAGTTCACACACCTCTGCTGCTGCTGCTGTGGCACACCTGATGTTGCTGCTGTCTTTTCAGGGTGCCTCCAGCTCCCTGGGAAATGAGTATGCTTAGTCTGTCATCTTTGCACCACGCCCTTCCTGGCCACAACTGCTGGTCTCCCAGTGGCTGTTGCCTGGAGCCGTTGGATCCTAGGGAGGTTTTCAGTGTTTCCCCATTCAGGGGCAGACGCCTTCCTGCTGTGGACAAACTCTAGGTGTCATGTCTGTGTTCAAAACTACTAGGATCTGACGCCACCACCTTCTCTTCCACTCCTGGCTCCCAAGTCTGTATAGCTAAGAGGTTAATTTCCCTGGTTTTACAAATACAGTTTGTCTTAGTGTCTCCTGATTCTACATGTTCGTGGGGTCTGAGTGATTTTATTCACCCCCCGGCTGATCTCTGTGACATTTCCCATGATTTATAAAGAGAATCTCACTTCATGTGTGGAGCCAGGTGGTATACCTCACTCATGGCTAATTCTTCCATGTACCCTAGAATTCCCCTGAGAATAGCTGATCCAGTAATTTCATCTCTAGGAAATAAAACAAAAAAAACTACTGAATTAAAATAAAAATGTATGTACAATGACACTAATGAAAATATTAATTATAGTATCAAACTTTAAAAGAAATATGCTGTCCCAATAAATGAAAATAAGTTATTGTAACCATATGTAGAATATATTTAGCCTTTACAAATTATATTTGTGAAGAATAATTAATAATAGAAAATATTCCTGTTAGCTGGAAAATTAAGGTGGAAATTATAACTTCAGAAAAATACAAGCAACATAATATTACACAAATATAGATAAGAAACTAAAGTGCCTGAATGTACATCAATAATAGCTGTCCTGCATATGTTATGTTAAATGTTCAGGTAATTAATAATGAATACGTTTATTACTTTACTGAAATATGCAGTGATATTATTATTTTCTGAAATTAAAAACATGTGTAAATAACAATGAAAGTATTCATTACTCTATATAGAAATTTATGTACTTTTAATTCTTTTTAATTTCTCAAAGGGATTCCATTTGTAATCATTATATGGTCAATTCATATATAGATATTTTAATAACAAACAATACATAGATTTGAGTTGAATTAATAGATCAACAGTATGTCCCTCTAATAGAGGTATACTAAAATTCTTTTTCTTTCATCTGTTCTCCTTTCTTTCTTTTAACAGATAAATGATTTTTAGTCCTTTCTAGGAGGAAGCCTGGATAGAAGGAAATGCAGTTCTTGTGTTTAGAATTAGACAAATATTTCTCCTTAGTTATGCTTCAAAGCTTCAAGAAATTCTCAAGAAACCAACTTCCACAGTTGGAATGGGGATTGTCTTATGAGACAGTGAAGTGTGAGGTCAAGAACACAGGTTGTGGGTCAGAGGTCACAACAGGGAAAGAGCTCACTGTGTCTGAATGGCCCTTATATGGCACTTAAATCTCTGTAGCTTCTTTTCTGAAGACAATTAGAATTGTTGTTAGAGGATTAAATAAGATGCCTAATATATTTTAAAGAATATCTTTCAGACAAAAATCTTTAAAAGTATTGACAATTAAAATTGCATGCCTGGCAAAACTATTATCTGCTGTACATCCTCCAAAAGCATTTTTATCCACAACTAAGAAAAAGAGGCAGGCATTGTTGTTAAAGCCACTGCTTGGGATGCCTGCATCCCGAAAGAAAAGGCCTTGGATGGAGTCCTTCCCCACTTACCATCCAGCTTTCTTCTGGTTTGCATCCTGGAAGGCAGTTCAAGTACTTGGGACCCTGCCAGCCATGTGGCAGACCTGGATGGACTTCCTGGCTCCTGGTACTGGCCTGGCCTAACCCTTGCTGTTGTGAGCTTTTGGGCAGTGAACCAAGGAATGGGATCTCACTCGCTTACACTCTTGTTCTCTTTCTTCTTCTGCCTTTTACATTAAACATAAAAATTTTTTCATCTAGATTTTATTTTTATTTATTTTTATTTGACATATAGAGTTAGACAGTGAGAGAGAGACAGAGAGAAAGGTCTTCCTTCTGTTGGTTCACCCCTCAAATGGCTGCTATGGCTGGAGCTATGCCGATCCGAACCCAGGAGCCAGGTGCTTCCTCCTGGTCTCCCACGTGGGTACAGGGGCCCAAGCACTTGGGCCATCCTCCACTGCCTTCCCAGGCCACAGCAGAGAGCTGGACTGGAAGAGGAGCAACCAGGACTAGAACCAAGTGCCCATATGGGATGCCAGCACTGCAGGCAGAGGATTAACCAAGTGAGCCACTGTGCCGGCCCAACATTAAACATAAAATTAACAATAAACTTGTAAAAAAAAGAAAAGAGAATTAGAGGTTGAAATAGCTTGTGGGAAGAATCATCATGTTCCTAAAGATGTAACTGTGAAATGTATGAAGTTTGCAACTGCAAAACTCTAAAGTTCTTCATACATTCATACGGACCTACTTCTAAGGGTACAGTTTAAAAACTTACTAGGGAACCCCAAACCCCCTTAAGCTGGATGGAAAAAACATAGCATTTTGAATGTTAAAGTGAGCATGGGAATAGGATTAAGCAATAAAGTGATCATATAAATAGGATTAAGTGTTAAAGTGGTCATATAAATAGCACGAAATGTTTAAAAATAATAATGGAAAGAATCAATAAAGAGTGAAAGCTCCAACATGGGAAGCAGTACATGCAGCAGATTCATAGAATGACAATCACTTCAAATTACAATCTGACCTCACAATTAGCTCTTCAGGCATTCTGGTCTAGCTGAGAAACCTATGCGAGCATGTCAGGCATGGAAAGCCAAAACACTGTGGCAAAAAGTGCCCCACATGAAGGACTTCCGTGGGTGAGACCCCCAACAAAAGAAATGGACATCAAAGAAGGATGTACTTTTCTCTGAAGGGAGGAGAGAACTTCTGCTTTGCTTATAGCCTTGTCTAAAGACTGACAGAGACTGTGAATTCAAAGCCTTCCACAGCCTAGGCAGCTCATGTCAAGAGCCTCGGATGATCACTGATGTCACACATAAAAGTGTTAATTGTTAAAGTAACAGCTGGAGTCACTGGGCACTAACTCCCCATGCAGGACCTCTGTCCTCAAAGAGTTGGATTATGAAAGTTAATAGTAAAACTTGATCACAAAGAACTGCCTTGCTTTAATGCATTAAGTGGAGGACATCCTCTGTGTATAAGCTATAGTAATGTCTAAGTGCTTGCAAAAGATGCACCATTCTTGGGTTCTTCTCCAAAGTTAACGCCCTCAAAAAAATGTGATATATATATATTTATATATATATTAATATATATATAAAGTCAAATCTCAGAAAGGTTTACTTTTATTGAATTAAAAAGCATTTTCTTCCCTTAGTGTAAAAATAAGCCTATTGGTGTTCTGTTGCACAGTAGGGTAATATAGTTAACAATAACATACTTTACATGTCTAAATAGCTAGAAGAAAGACTTCTGAATGTACACACTACAAAGAAACCTTGAATATATGAAGTGAAGGATGCTAATTTTCCTAATACGATCATTAAAATGTATGTGTGTCTCAAAATATTACATTGTACCACATAAAAATGTACAGTTATTATTTATCAATAAAAATTAGAAAACAAGTAAAAAAAATTTTGAGCACTGATACAGCATAACACAACTTACTAAGAATTATGATACTGAACAGTTTGTGTTAGGCACAGAAAAAGTCATTCTTACATTATTAGACATATTCCATGAAATTCCCTAAAATGTGGTTACAGAAACAAATTCAGTTAATAAATTGCTTTCATAATTATTCAGCTAAAATAAAGAAAGAGGTATGCATTGCTTAACTTACTCAAGTTGTGAAAGCTTGACAGAAAGTGTTGGTAGGAGACCCAAATCTAGTAGGAGAAGAGAAATAATTAAAATCAGAGAAGAAATCAACAGGATTGAATCAAAATAAAACTTACAAAAAATCAGCCAAACGAGGAGCTGGTTTTTTGAAAAAATAAACAAAATTGACACCCCATTGGCCCAGCTAACTAAAAAAAGAAGAGAAAAGACCCAAATCAATAAAATCAGAGATGAAAAAGGAAGCGTACCAACAGACACCACAGAAATAAAAAGAATCATCAGAAATTACTACAAGGACCTGTATGCCAGCAAACAGGGAAATCTATCAGAAATGGATAGATTCCTGGACACATGCAACCTACCTAAATTGAACCAGGAAGACATAGAAAACCTAACCAGACACATAACTGAGACAGAAATTGAAACAGTAATAAAGGCCCTCCCACAAAGAAAAGCCCAGGACCAGACGGATTCACTGCTGAATTCTACCAGACATTTAAAGAAGAACTAATTCCAATTCTTCTCAAACTATTCAGAACAATCGAAAAAGAGGGAATCCTCCCAAATTCATTTTATGAAGCCAGCATCACCTTAATTCCTAAGCCGGAAAAAGATGCAACATTGAAAGAGAATTACAGACCAATATCCCTGATGAACATAGATGCAAAAATCCTCAATAAAATTCTGGCCAAAAAAATGCAACAACACATCAGAAAGATCATCCACCCAGACCAAGTGGGATTTATCCCTGGTATGCAGGGATGGTTTAATGTGCACAAAACAATCAATGTGATACACCACATTAACAGACTGCAGAAGAAAAACCATATGATTATCTCAATAGATGCTGAGAAAGCATTTCATAAAATACAACACCCTTTCATGATGAAAACTCTAAGCAAACTGGGTATGGAAGGAACACTACTCAATACAATAAAACCAATTTATGAAAAATCCATGGCCAACACCCTGTTGAATGGGGAAAAGTTGGAAGCATTTCCACTGAGATCTGGTACCAGACAGGGATGCCCACTCTCACCACTGCTATTCAATATAGTTCTGGAATAGCCAGAGCTATTAGGCAAGAAAAAGAAATTAAAGGGATACAAATTGGGAAGGAAGAACTCAAACTATCCCTCTTTGCAGATGATATGATTCTTTACTTAGGGGACCCAAAGAACTCTACTAAGAGACTATTGGAACTCATAGAAGAGTTTGGCAAACTTGCAGGGTATAAAATCAATGCATAAAAATCAACAGCCTTTGTATACACAGGCAATGCCATGGCTGAAGAAGAACTTCTAAGATCAATCCCATTCACAATAGCTACAAAAACAATCAAATACCTTGGAATAAACTTAACCAAGGACGTTAAAGATCTCTACGATGAAAATTACAAAACCTTAAAGAAAGAAATAGAAGAGGATACCAAAAAATGGAAAAATCTTCCATGCTCATGGATTGGAAGAATCAATATCATCAAAATGTCCATTCTTCCAAAAGCAATTTACAGATTCAATGCGATACCAATAAAGATACCAAAGACCTTCTTCTCAGATCTGGAAAAAATGATGCTGAAATTCATATGGAGACACAGGAGACCTCGAATAGCTAAAGCAATCTTGTACAACAAAAGCAAAGCTGGAGGCATCACAATACCAGATTTCAGGACATACTACAGGGCAGTTGTTATCAAAACAGCATGGTACTGGTACAGAAACAGAAGGATAGACCAAGGGAACAGAATTGAAACACCAGAAATCAATCCAAACATCTACAGCCAACTCATATTTGATCAAGGATCCAAAACCAATCCCTGGAGTAAGGACAGTCTATTCAATAAATGGTGCTGGGAAAACTGGATTTCCATGTGCAGAAGCATGAAGCAAGACCCCTACCTTTCACCTTACACAAAAATTCACTCAACATGGATTAAAGACTTAAATATACGACCTGACACCATCAAATTACTAGAGAGCATTGGAAAAACCCTGCAAGATATAGGTACTGGAAAAGACTTCTTGGAAAATACCCCAAAAGCACAGGCAGTCAAAGCCAAAATTAACTATTGGGATTGCATCAAATTGAGAAGTTTCTGTACTGCAAAAGATACAGTCAGGAAAGTGAAGAGGCAACTGACAGAATGGGAAAAAATATTTGCAAACTATGCAACCAATAAAGGATTAATAACCAGATTCTACAAAGAAATCAAGAAACTCCACAACATCAAAACAAACAACCCACATAAGAGATGGGCCAAGGACCTCAATAGACGTTTTTCAAAAGAGGAAATCCAAAGGGCCAACAGACACATGAAAAAATGTTCAAGATCACTAGCCATCAGGGAAATGCAAATCAAAACCACAATGAGGTTTCACCTCACCCCAGTTAGAATGGCTCACATTCAGAAATCTACCAACAATATATGCTGGAGAGGATGTGGGGAAAAGGGGGCACTAATCCACTGTTGTTGGGAATGCAAATTGGTTAAGCCACTATGGAAGTCAGTCTGGAGAATCCTCAGAAACCTGAATATAACCCTACCATTCAACCCAGCCATCCCACTCCTTGGAATTTACCCAAAGAAATTAAATTGGCAAACAAAAAAGCACCTTAATGTTTATTGCAGCTCAATTCACAATAGCTAAGACCTGGAATCAACCCAAATGCCCATCAACAGTAGACTGGATAAAGAAATTATGGGACATGTACTCTATAGAATACTATACAGCCGGCGCTGCGGCTCACTAGGCTAATCCTCCGCCTTGTGGCACCAGCACACCGGGTTCTAGTCCCGGTCGGGGCGCCGGATTCTGTCCCGGTTGCCCCCCTTCCAGGCCAGCTCTCTGCTGTGGCCAGGGAGTGCAGTGGAGGATGGCCCAGGTACTTGGCCCTGCACCCCATGGGAGACCAGGATAAGTGCCTGGCTCCTGCCATCAGATCAGCACGGCGCGCCGGCCGCAGCGTGCTGGCCGCGGCGGCCATTGGAGGGTGAACCAATGGCAAAGGAAGACCTTTCTCTCTCTCTCTCTCTCACTGTCCACTCTGCCTGTCGAAAAAAAAAGAAAAAAAAAGAATACTATACAGCAGTCAAAAACAACGAAACCTGGTCATTTGCAATAAGATGGAGGAATCTGGAAAACATCATGCTGAGTGAATTAAGCCAGTCCCAAAGGGACAAATTTCATATTTTCTGCCTGATCGGTGACAACTAACTGAGCACCAAAGGGGAAACTTGTTGAATTGAAATAGACACTATGAGAAACTGACCTGATCAGCTCTTGTCCTGACTGTTGATGTACAATGTAATGCTTTATCCATTTTAGTATTTTTTTTGTTCTAGTACTATTGGTTGAACTCTGTAATTAACACAAAATTATTCTTAGGTGTTTAAATTTTAACTGAAAAGTGATCCCTGTTAGGAATCTGGAAAGCATTATGCTGAGTGAAATAAGCCAGTCCCAAAGGGACAAATACCATATGTTCTCCCTTATTGGTGACAACTAACTGAGCACCAAAAAGGAAACCTGTTAAAGTGAAATGAACACTATGAGAAACGGTGACTTCATCAGCCCTTGCCCTTACTGTTGATGAAAAACTTAATACGTTATCCCTCTTAATATTTTTTTTGTTTATTTGTTCTACTTAATACTTTTGGTTGAATACTATAATCAATACACAGTTATTCTCAAGTGTTGAAACTTAACTGAAAAGTGATCGCTGTTAAATATAAGAGTGGGAGTAAGAGAGGGAAGAGATGTGCAATTTGGGACATGCTCAAGCTGACTTACCTCAAACGGTAGAGTTAGAAACACACCAGGGGATTCCAATTCAATCCCATCAAGGTGGCATGTACCAATGCCATCTCACTAGTCCCGGTGATCAATTTCTGTTCACAATTGATCATAATGATAGGACTAAGAGCCAAAGGGAGCACATAAACAAGAATAGTGTCTGCAAATACTAGCTGATAGAATAAAAAAGGGAGAGAACGATCCAACATGGGAAGTGAGATACACAGCAGACCCATAGAATGGCAGATGTCCCAAACAGCACTCTGACCTCAGAATCAGCCCCTAAGGCACACGGATCTGGCTGAAAAGCCCATGAGAGTATTACAGGCATGGAAAGCCAAAACAATATGGCAAAAAAAAAAAAAAAAACTACATGAAAGATCTCCGCGAGTGAGATCCCAGTGAAAAGAACAGGTCATCAAAGAAGGAGGTACCTTTCTCTGAAGGGAGGAGAGAACTTCCACTTTGACTACGACCTTGTCTAAATATGATCAGAGTTGGTGAACTCAAAAGGCTTCCATAGCCTTGGCTACTCCTCACAAGAGCCTATGGTGATTACTGATGCCATAAACAAGAGTGTCAGTTTGTTAAGTCAACAACAGGAGTCACTGTGCACTTAGTCCTCATGTAGGATCTCCGTCCTTAATGTGCTGTACATTGTGATTTAATGCTATAACTAGTACTCAAACAGTAGTTTTCACTTTATGTTTCTGTGTGGGTGCAAACTGTTGAAATCTTAACTTAATATATGCTAAACTGATCTGTATATAAAGAGAATTGAAAATGAATCTTGATGTGAATGGAAGTGGGGAGAGAGAGGGAAAGGGGAGGGTTGCGGGTGGGAGGGAAGTTATGGAGGGGGGGAAGCCATTGTAATCCATAAGCTGTACTTTGGAAATTTATATTCATTAAATAAAAGTTAAAAAAAAAAGTGTTGGTAGGGAGGAATAGGGACCTTACAGGGTATTGAGCTCTCGGGATGTCACCAGGAGGTCACTGTCCTGGTCTCCTTGAGCTGCTGTAACAAATGCCACAGACTGGGGACTTCGACACACTGGATAACTTACTTGCTCCCAGCCTGGAGGTTGAAAGACCCATGTAAGAGTCCCAGCTTGGTTGAGTTCAGGTGAAAGCTTCCTTGCTGGCTTGCAAGTGGCCTCCTTCTCTGTGTGCTGCTGGCTTTTCCTTTGTGCCTGGGGCCTGGGTGTGTGGGTGGAAAACAAGCTGTGGTCACTCAGTTGTCTTCCTGTGAGGACACCAGTCCTCTCCTATCATTGTGAGCTCATTGAACCTGAACTGCTTCCACAAAGGCCATATCTCCAACTGTAGTCAAAATGGGGGTCAGGGCTTCAACGTAGGAATTCCAGGAAAACATAAACATTTAGTCCATAACCATCACCCTTGGGAAAATTTCAAGCTATGAGGTAGAATCGACTTCCCATAGTTAGTATTTGTTTAGATCTGAGTAAACACATGAAGTGAATACCCTGAAATATGTATAATCTGGTTCCCCTAAGGAACTTAAATGTTTTTAATGGTTTTCTCTATTTGAGAGAGGAGAGAGGGAAACAGGCAGAGCTGCCATCCACTGATGCACTCCCTGAATGCCTGCAGTGGCCAGCCAAGGCAGGATTCAGTCTGGTCTGTGACTGCTGGGGGACCCAACCACTTGAGCCACCACCACCACCATTGCCTCTCGGGGTGCACATTAGCAGGGAGCAGAAGCAAGGAGCCAGAGCTGAGACTCTAGCAATGTGAAATGCAGGCCTTTTAACTACAAGACCAAATGCCCACCTCCATAATGGGCTTTCAGAAAGACTAAAGATACCGTGGCCAACTTGAAATATCAAGACACAGATCTTCACAATATTCAGGAAATCAGAATAACAGATATGGGAGTCAGATCCCCCAGAAGAGTCTGCTGAAACCTATGTGAATATAAATCCTTTCTAAAGGCCTAGTAGGAGCTGTCTTTTCTAAGTATAGCAGACACTGTGGATTTCCTTTTGAAAGGTGTGGCCCAGGGGTCAGCAAATCAGCAGACAAGTAGCTGACTAGGATTGCACAATCAAAGTGGTAAATGTGCAGAAATCATGGGTGTCACTGGCAAAAAGAGAATAAAAGCAACAGTGAATGAAGTCTTAAATGGTTCCCAGGATTGGAGTGCAGGATGTGTGATAATTCAGTGTGCTTTCCATTGTACCAAGCTATTTATGTCAAGAACCTCAATAGATTATCAAAAATTCTTAAATATCTCTATCCAGAAAATAATTTTATTTTAAAGTAAAATAAACTTTTATTTTTAGTAATATTTCTCATTTGATATTGTTGATGAAAAATGTGTTTGAAATGTAATAATTCCTTTAGTTTCATTTTTGCTTTTTAAAAGTAAATTTCTTTAAAATCAAATGTTATTATTTAAAAAATAAAATGCCACATTATTTGATGTATAGCTAAGAAAGGGAAAACTGTCAGTTAAATGATGACACAGTCCTTCCTTGTAACTTAGTATTCCCTAAGCAATTAAAAGGATTTGGATTTATAAAGGTAAAGGGTTTTTCATTTTATACTTACAGAAAAACCTTTTTAAATATGTTTTATCATAAATCAACCATGTATATACATAAGAAAAAGATAGACAAAATGAATTGCTTACCATATTTCTACATTTCTAAACTGTTATCAATTCTTCTGAATAAGTTTTCATAAAATATTTATTAATGCCCTCGTACTCTCACACAGTACTGTCCTTTGTGCCATCAAGAGCATAGACCATGCAGCATATCATAAAAGCACTTCACTATTATCTCAGAATTTTTTCAAGCCATTGACAACAAATGACAACTGGGACTCAGCATTCCCTCTCTAAACAGCTCTTGCAAGTTTTGCCAAATGACACACCTGCCTGACCTGACAGGTCACCAGGAAAGGGAATAACTCTGTGTATGGCCAATCAATGACTGCCTGTAGCAAATAAGCATTGTCTTGCCCATATTTAAATTCTGTACATTTTCTTTGGTTAGGAAACTCGGGATCTTAGTTTAGATTTTTCTTTTTGTGAGTTGTATAAAATAAAATAAAAATAAAGAAACAAAATGACCCATCACTTGCAAGGCACATGCTGATTTCAGAGATAACTTTTTTATTCACCTTCATTCTAACTCCTTTCTCCCTTTCATTTAGTTGTGCATAAATAAAACAGTTCAATAAGAATAATATAGAAGAAATCTGAAGGGGAAATAGGCACCAACTTTTTAAATTTGTTTTGCATTTTATAGAATGGAAGTTTTGAGAATTTAATAGCACAGATGACACAGTAAACATTCATTGCAGGGGAGTAGAGCTGCACTTGGAATCTGTTAAAGCACTCATATATTACATTATTTAGGGACTCATACCTATGAACTCATAGACAGCAGTAGGAGTGTTTGTCTTCATTTGTGTTACATGAAAATGGTGGGTTGGTCTGAGCAGTGGTTTGCATTTCTTCTTAGGGCCTGAGTTGTCTTCCTAGCAGAGGGAAAAGACAAAACTCAGCTCATCTTCAGATGACATGTCAGCTTCGAGACACAGGTGGCCCATGTCTTAGACGTCCACACTTCACTTCGGAAGGTGTACCACTTGGCCAAGTCCAACACAGCTGGGCTAAGAAGAGTATGCCTCCTGCCAGGGGAAGTGGAAACGCCCAGTTGTGGAAAACACCCCCCTCACACACACACACTGCAGTCCATTGATGAAACATTATACTTAAAAGTACTGTGAACTCAATAGTCAAAATTAGTGGGAAAAATTATGTCACTAGAAGTTAAAATTAAAGAACTAATAACAGACTAATTATCTAGGAAGATTTTACAAGAAGAAATTAACATTTGGAAAATGTTTTCTTAGCTCTCAGCTCTGTCTACTGTATCAATGATGTCAGTTCAGTCTGCACTGGTCTCCCCTCACCTGCAGCTTCACTTCCTGCCTTTTAAGTTACTCATGGTCGACTTTGTTCTAAAAATACTACAGTCTGTTATATATTTTAAAGCACTACAAGACAGGAGTTCTGAGGTTCTGAATACAAAGAAATCATAAATGTAAGAAAATGGACACATTAATTCCCCTCATTTGATACATACAAAAATGGATTGAAGTATCACCCTGTAACCTATAAATATGTACTTATGTGTCAATTAAAATTTTTTAGATCTTAAAGATAAAAAAGGAAAATTCCAGAAATAAATCATAAGCTTTAAATTGTACATTGTTTGTTCTGAGTAGAATGATGAAGTCTTGTGTCATTCTGCTCTGCTCCCCGGGGAGGTGAATCATCCACTGGCCCACTTCATCTGTGCTTTCCATATGCTACCTGCCCATTAATCACCTAGTATAGGGAAAACATGGTGTCTGTAGGGGTTGATACATCCTTGATTTCAGGTATCCACTGCGGATCTTGGGCACACCTGTGCCCGGCAGATAAGGGGGTAATGGGAAGCAATTGATTGGGGCCAGTGTTGTGGATGGTGAAAGAATTCACCGGAGCAGTCAGGCAGAGCAGGTCAAGACAGATGTATTGACTACACCACAAGGCATCAGCAGGTAGGAGAGCAACAAGCTGCCTGCTGCACAGGGACTGCGGTTGGGAACATTGTAGACGGTGGGCAGCTCCTCATTGCTCAGCCGAGTTTTGTTTACTCGAATTCCAGTGGGTCTTCCCAGTCCGGGAATCTTCCTTTCTGGGAGGAGCTGGAAGTCCCCACTGCCTTAACGAGGGACTTTCCTGCCCACAAGGTGTCGCTCCCCCTCTTCGTGGAGGAACGACACAGGACCCTGCGCTGTTCTTTCGTCTGCTCGGCCCTCCCCGGGTTTGCTGCTGGTTCTTCCCGGGTTGGCTACTATCCCTTCCACCTCCGTGGAAGGGCAGTTCCCCCTGGCCACATTCCCCACTTCCGCAGGGGAGCGGCACACCGCTGGCCGGCTCTTCTCGGGGGCTGCACAGGTGTTCCCCTTAGATGTTCCCCTTAGATGTTCCCTGTGCATGCCGTCTCTCTCCTCCTTTATAGTCCTCCTCCGTCAATCCTAACTCGGCTGCCCACACGCCGAGTACGCTGCTCTCCAATCAGGAGCAAGTCCTACAGTTTATTGGCTGAACTGGAGGCAGCTGTGTAGAAGCCTCTTTCTTCTTTCCCGGCGCCATATTGTGGGAGAGCAGATGCATAGAATAAGTCTTAATTCCAGTAACTTAGTCTAGTCCGAATTGCTCCCCACAGATCCCCCTTTCTTTTTATTTTTGGCGTTGATACGCGCCTGTCTTCGGTGCCCCGTGGCACACACTCTGCTCTGCTTGCTAGAGTTGCCACAGGTTCTTACAAGTCCTATCAATCAGGCAAACCGAATCCGGGTCCTCTCTTCGCCATGTTGTGAGGAGGTTTTTAGGCGCTGATGCGTGCCTGTATTCGGTGCCCTGCAGCACATGCTCTGCTCTGCCTGCAGGGGCTTACAAGCCCTAACAATCAGGCAAACCGAATCCAAGCCTTCTCATTGCCGTATTGTGGGGGAGACTTATTAGTGTTGGTTCGTGCCTATCTTCGGTGACCTGCGGCGCATAAGCTGCTAGCCGCCCGCAGGTGCTCATCGCCTCACTTAATCAGGCAGACCGAATCCAAGCTTTCTCATTGCCATGTTGAGGGGAGGCCTTTCTATTTCTCTATTTCTCTATCTCCGGGCATTCCTATTTCTCCCATTTTACTTCTATCTTCCAGCATTCCTATTTCTCTCATTTTACCTTTAAACTTCTGTTTCTCTTATCCCTGCGGCTTCCCGGCGGCGCCCGCCCCGAGGCTGCTTCTCGGCACCTCGCCCCGCGGCAGCTTCACGGCTCTGCGCGGCTTCCCGGTGCCTCGCCCCGCCGGCGGGTTCCCGGCTCTGCGCGCACGCTCCGCGGTCTCCACGCACTTCACGCCCGCACCACGGCCTCGCGCCAGCCCCGCGTTCCCTATCTATTCACGCCCCGTGCTCTCTCTGCACGCGGCGGCTTCCGCGAATGTTTCTGCCACCACCGGCATTCAGTCCAAGTTCCCCGGACTAACCTGGCGAATTTCAACCTGGCGGCCCACGTCTCTGCCTCTGGTTCCAGATCTTCGCCTCTTGCTCCCCGGGGTGACTTGAAGAATTCCAAGGTGGCTTATATCTCCGCCTCGGCCTGCACTCGCGGCTTCATCCTCCCTAACATTTTTCTCTACCCGGTATGTTTCCTTAAGTTTTCTTCCAACAATATTCCTCTCATTTCTCCTGGCTACTCCCCACAGTCCGTATCCGAGTCCAAGCCTCCTCCAGGTTTCACTTTCGCTTTCAATCTCCTAGCTTCCCCGCCATAGTCCGCATCCGAGTCTAAGTTTCTTATAGGTTTCACTTTCACTTTCAACCTGCAGTCCGTATCTGAGTCTAAGTTTCTTCTTGCTTTCACTTTAAATCCTAACTTCTTTCCCACAGTCCATATCCGAGTCTCTGCCTAGGCTTTCAATAGCTTCTTCCGGCACCTAGGCTCTTTGCTAGTCTCTCTCTCCGGTAATTTCCCACTTCTTCCCGTTTCTTCTCTCCTAGGTTTTCTATCCGTCCTAGGTTTCCTATCCGAGCTAGGTTTCCTATCCGAGTCACGGCACCATTATGTCGCTCCCCCTCTTCATGGAGGAACGACACTAAGTCCTGCCTAGGCTTCATATCTGAGTCACGGCACCATTATGTCGCTCCCCCTCTTCGTGGAGGAACGACACAGGACCCTAGTCTAGTCCAAATTGCTCCCCACAACAAGGTTGCCACCCAGGCAACCCCATGGTGGAGACTGCTACATAGATGATCTCATAACTCTACCATTTTATGGGTAGCATTGCGGCCCAGCAGTTAAGCCAACATCTGCAACCAGAGCATCCCATACCCACAGCTCCCTGCTGCTGCACCTGGGAAAGCAGAGGAGGGTGCGGCAGATACTTGGGTCCCTGCCACCCAAGTCGGAGACTGGCATGCAGTTCCAGCTCTGGCTTCAGCCTGGTCCCACTACAGCCATTGCAGCCATCTGAGGAGTGAGCCAGTGTCTGGAAGATATCTCTCTTGCTGACTCTCTCTCTCTCATTCCCTTTCAGATGAGTAAATAAATCTTTTTTTAAAAAGATGTATCATTTCTCCATGATTCTTATGGCCACATTCATGGTTCAGGGTCACAGTATCTCTTGCCTGGTATATTAAAACAGTCTTTTTTTTTTTTTTTTTTTGACAGGCAGAGTGGACAGTGAGAGAGAGAGAGACAGAGAGAAAGGTCTTCCTTTGCCGTTGGTTCACCCTCCAATGGCCGCCGTGGCCGGCGCGCTGCGGCCGGCGCACCGCGCTGATCCGATGGCAGGAGCCAGGATCCAGGTGCTTCTCCTGGTCTCCCATGGGGTGCAGGGCCCAAGCACCTGGGCCATCCTCCACTGCACTCCCTGGCCTCAGCAGAGGGCTGGCCTGGAAGAGGGGCAACCGGGACAGAATCCGGTGCCCCGACCGGGACTAGAACCCGGTGTGCCGGCGCCGCTAGGCGGAGGATTAGCCTAGTGAGCTGCGGCGCCGGCCAAAACAGTCTTCTTAATGCTTCTGTTCTGGCCTCTCTCCAATTTGTCATTCTATTATGGCTCTATTTTTCTTTCCATTTAAAAATCAGAAATGCCACTCACATAAATAAAATTATTCCATCCATCCACATTGCTTCCTGGATGAAAGTCTAAAATGTCTCACACCAAATTGCTTCATGCCTTGACCATTGCCAGCTGATCCAGCGTCATGTTCTTCCTTTGCTTCACTCACATTTCCCTTTTGAGGGATCCTAAACTACACCCTTGGCCCTTTGCACAGTCGTCCATGCTGCTTGATTGGAATGGTCTGCTGTGCTTCCGTATGTGAGAACACTCGTTCCTCTTTCTTGTCTCAGCTAAAACACATCTCTGCTGGTGGTACTGATTTTGTACTGAAGTGCTGATTTTCTTTAAAAAATAGGTACTTCTTGGGCCAGCACCGCGGCTCACTAGGCTAATCCTCTGCCTACCGGCGCCGGCACACCGGGTTCTAGTCCCGGTCAGGGCGCCGGATTCTGTCCCGGTTGCCCCTCTTCCAGGCCAGCTCTCTGCTGTGGCCCAGGAGTGCAGTGGAGGATGGCCCAAGTGCTTGGGCCCTGCACCCCATGGGAGACCAGGAAAAGCACCTGGCTCCTGGCTCCTGCCATCGGATCAGCGCGGTGCGCCGGCCGCAGCGTGCTGGCCGCGGCGGCCATTGGAGGGTGAACCAACGGCAAAGGAAGACCTTTCTCTCTGTCTCTCTCTCTCTCACTGTCCACTCTGCCTGTCAAAAAAAAAAAAAATAGGTACTTCTTTTCTTATGTCCCTGCTGAATTCTTTACACATTATGTCTATATGCTATTACACTTATGTGATTACATTTACTCTATAAATATTTATTTAGATACACTCTAATGCTTATTGGATTCCTTAACTCCTTTACCATTCATTTTTTATTTACACAGTGTTCACTAAATAATTAATGGGAAATACATATTATAAAATGCATAATATCCATAGGGTCTCCACCTGTAGCACATTCTTTCCTTATTATCAAACTAGGAAAATTTTATCTTTATGTACAAAAATAAATTTTATTCCATCTTCCATGACTTCTTGATGAATCTTCACTTTTCATTTTTCTTAGTCTTAAACATCAGTCTCCCACATCCTAAGTATTAGTCTCACATTCTCCTCATGTCCGTCTCTGAGAATTCTGATCAGAGGTTATGTTTCAAAGAAAAAAGTCCTATTCTTGTTCAAAATCTTTGTGATATAATTGATCACCTTTTGTACAGAAGTGAACATTGATAATGACCAAGCAGTTTTCAAAAAGCTTTGTGTAGGGCTGGTGCTGTGGCATTGTGTGTAAAGCCTCCATCTGCAGTGCTGGCATCACGTATGGGCACCAGTTCGAGTCCCAGCTGCTCCACTTCAGATCCATCACTCTACAAAAAGCTGTGTGTGATTTAACTGTTCCACACTCTAGTATCAGGACCACGGAGAGCAACAGCAAACTAGAACTTCTAGCTGAGCCAGCTGAGGTCAAAGGTGAAGAAAGAAGGCATATCTGGTGGCTGATAGGAGATCAGTGATTTACATGTACTTACATATTGCAGGACAAGAGTGACCCTAACAGTGTCCATAAAGCAAATGTAATTTTCATCCTTACTGAAGCAGTCTGTTGGAATCTTCTTAACTTTTCGAGTAAAAATTTTAAAATTATAAAATACATTCTTTGTGACTACAACATTTCTTATAGAAAACAGTATTATACATTGAGGTAAGAAGTCTAAGAATCTAATTCAACTAACATAGTACTAATGTACTATGAGGAACAAAATATCTCGGATACGTTTCCAATAGCTCTGGAGACTCGGAAGCCCTAGGGCAAAGCCCTAGGGTTTGGCGTCTGTGAAGTTCTCCTCATCAGTGGTGTCTGCCATCCTCACTTGATAGAAACATGGAAGAGGGAAAACCTACTCCTCCAGCCCCTTAATAAAGGCCCTAGTCCTACCCATGAGAGCTCAGCCTGGAAGACTCAGCCATCTCCAAGAGGCTCCATCTCTTTAAGGTACCACAAAGGAATTCACATTCAGACTGGAGCAGCTCTAATGGTTGAGTCTTCCAGGCTGTATTTCTGTCTCCTCTGAAAGTAGTAAACACTCCTGAGTGTCAAGATTCCCTCTGTCCTCATGGCCATCTTAGTCCCTGCTTTATGGAAACCCCACACAAAATGACATCTCTCATGGATGGATCACAGGCACTAGGCACTTCTCACTTCACCCGGGGCTGCTATCCCCTTGTTAGAGAAATATAAATGCACATATTTCCACATTCAGGCTCCCCTTGGCACCCCTGAATTTTGTTAATCCTCCACTGTTCATGGTTTCCCTCTTTTCTCTTGCTTGCAGAGTTCATCTCATTAGTGTCTCAGGGTTGAAAAGATGCCCAGACACATACCCACACTAAATATTCATAGAAGGCTGATTAACACAACTAATTTTAATTTAAAATTCAGATTTTTACTATTAAATGGACTAGACAGTTGTGTCAGTTCAATCAGTACTCTCCCAAAATTAAGATAAATTTTTATGATACTGTACTGTAAACTTGACTTCAATAAAGGTAAATTATATTATATATAATTATATATAATTAATATTAAATATAAATTTAATATTATTAGTCACTGAAAGATTTGTGCACTTCTTTAAAACAAAAGTGTCATGGAACACTGACTAAATCCTTTTGCTGACTGACCAACATCAACTTTTGCCCCTGTAGTTCTTCTGTCAGTCTCACAAGACTTAATGACTTCTGTTTTTCCTGACATGCCCTTTCTTTAAATACATCATTAAAGACCTGAGCTACAGACATGTTCGACTGACATTGCATATGTTACATGTATGAATCCCTAAGTTCACTTTCCAGTGGCCAGTAGTATTTCTAAATATGGAATATATTTCTAAATATGGAATATATGGGAGAGAATAGCTTATCTCTGTAGCTTTAGCTCTTTCATGTGCTCATTCCTGGGCTTTAAAAAGAAACATAATCTTTTTTCAACTGATAGACTTTATCATGCATGTGAAGGTGGCTCTGCAGTTGCTCTTGGGCCAGACTGAACACCTCTCAGTTTCTTAAGTTCCACGTTTCTGTCCCATACCACGCTCCACATGTTCTCCATATCCACTCCCTTCTGAGAGAACAGAGCTCACATTGAACAGCAGCATCCAAGTAGGAGAACTTCCCTTCCCCCGCACTCACTCCCTCATTCACGCAGCTGCCCAACATGTGCTGCTCCTGTGCTGTGCCTGGAACACAAAGTTAATTGAGAAAGGAGGAACTTTGACCTGTAAACATATTGCATATGCTTGGAGGAGCTGGACTTAGTTTCTCATGGCCTTCCTAGAATGAGCCGCTCTAGGGGATTGGGGGTGGGTGTGCTGGGTGGGAGGGAGGAAGTACAAAGCCCCTTCCAGAGCCTTGTTCCAGGGGAGGATGTGAGAAAAACCTCTCAGAAGAGGTGATGGTTGAGTTGCTTACTGTAAGATGCCCAAGTACTTGCAAATTAGAAAAAGACTTAAGGAGTGGGAATGTACACACAAATTTTTGAGGTGGCCAAGTGAGGGATTGTAGATTGGATGAAAAAGCAAACCACACAGCAGGCAAGGATAAAGGGCTGTATATGTCTGCTAAGGAATTTGGTCTTTACTGTGGGAAACAATTGAGAGAATTCACTGGATTTGAACAAAAGAGTGTGGTGTCGTATTGGCAGGTAAACTGTCCGGCTAACAAGTTTAATGTGTGTGTTCAGAGAGAAGAAAATGAAAACCTTTGTGGCAGTGCCTGGGAGACATCAGCAGGTCCCCAAGATATCTACAGTTAGACCTGATGAGACTAATTCTGGCATGGTGTGCAGTGACTTGGTAGGACATAGTGAATGAAGACTGAATTATTGTCAAGGGGGAGGTTGAGGCAGTGCCCTGGGGTAGTCCTGTGTCTCTGCCATAAATGAGTCCAAGACTGAGAAACTGCACCTGCAGGCAAGAGACCCAGGAGAACCACTGGCAGAGAAGTAGGTGAACTTTAGGAAAAATGAGAGAAGCCATCATGAAGAAACTCAGGTGTAGGTAGAATATCATTTGAATGTCAGTTTTAATAAATTATTACATAAAATATATTTCTAGAAATAAAATATAGGAGTATGTAGCTAATAAAATCAGACAATTTAGAAAACCACAGAGCTACATTGTTTATACCATATAAATAAGATGTAACAAGGACTTTTAACGTATGAATTGTTCCTATTCCTAGAAGTTGAGACTTCTCATCAATGTTTAAGTTTGAATTATTCTCTAGAGATTTTGCTTTAGCGAGGTTTCCTCTCAAACATTACTAATTTGGGGAAAAATAATATTTGAACCAATTAATAATTAAGGGCCCTGTAAGTTATTTTTTTGTGTGTGAAGGAACAGATTTAATGAGGTTCTAACCTATTTGATAAGCATCCTTGAGTGTCCTGGATTCAATTACCTCTACTTAATGAGTGTTGCTTCATCTAGACCCTTCACTCTGTTTCTGTAATTTCAATTACTGAACTCCGTGAGAGAATAAAGTTCTGTCTTGTCATTTCAAACTCAGGTTATACATGGCACTCATTAATAAGGCTTCTTGAGCAAAATAATCTTTCAACTTTTGTTTTTGAGTAATAATGCAGACAAAATAGCTGATAATTTTATGTCCATTATAATCTTGACATTAACAGGAGGAGAAATTGCCCCCAAGGCTGAGAGAATGACAGCCTGGAAAAGAGCATGGAAGGCAGGGGGAGCACTGCTGCTGCTGTGGGCACAGGAGCTGGCCTTTGTGGAACAGGAAGTCCACCCCAGCCCCAAGCTCACTGTCCACCCGCCCTACTGCACCCCTGGGGGAGAGTGGCCTGCACCAAGGGGCCTGGCTCTACCAAGTGTGGGTGAAGAAGGGTGGACTTGGAGCTCCTAGAGGTTTTCAGAGTGTTAATGAGGACTTGGGAACACAGGAGCCAGCACTTTCCACTGCTGTGTTCTTGCATTTCCTTTTTTGCTGCTGTTGCTGCATTTTGTGACTTTTTTTTAATTTTAAGGTATACAAATTTCATGCATTTCCTATATACAGATTTAGGAACATAGTAATACTTCCCACCCTTCCCTCCCTCCTGCCCACACTCCAACCCTTCTTCCTCTCCTTCTCCTATTCCCACCCTTAATTTTTACAAAGATCTAATTTCAGTCTACTTTATACTCATAAGTTTAACCCTACACTAAGTAAAGAGTTTAACAAATAGTATGAAGAACAAAACACTGCTATTAACAATCATGGAATCTCAGAATGCCCATTTCATTCTTATACATTCTTGCGTCTTCTGTCACAGATGGGCCACGTGGAAACCCCCGTTTCCTCAGGGCAGTGCCTGAGAATCTTCACTGCCACACGCCCAGCCACACACAGCTGTCTAGGCAGTGTTTCCAGTGGCAGGTATCCGAGCCAGCTCTCACACCTCCTCACACCAGTCGTCCCCTCATGTGGGTGTTCGTCCACCCAGAAAGGTCTCCTTGTCCCTGATCTGGGCTCTCTGACTCTTTCAGAGTCTCCTGGGGAGCTCCCTCCTTAGTCACTGCCAGTCCCCCCACTCCACCTACAAGCACCTCTCTCTCCTTCCTCCTGTCACACACTCGCCAACTGCTTCTCCCTTTGCAAACATATTATCATGTTTCTCTCACAAAAGCTCATCTAACATAGCACATTTTCATAATCCTGTGCCATCTTATGTTACTTTCCAGCCAAAAAACTGGTACATGAGTTCTGGTATGCAAATAACCAGCAGCACATGGACTATCAAACAGAGTCCAGGAGCCCCCAGCATTTGCAGGCCCTGACAACTCCACCTTGGTCTCCAGTCACGACTCAAACCTCTTCTCTTGAGACAGGCTTGAGGCTTCAGTGCTAAGTGGCAAGAGGGGGAGACTAGTAGCCACAGACAGAGCAGGAAAGGCTCACAATCCAGGCTTGCATCTCCTGATCCTCACTTCTTCTTGTAAAAAAGAGTTCATTATTTTTAAGGTATCATTGAGGCTTCCTAATGCCAGTATCCAACATCCATCTTGCCCTAACAGCATTTCAATATTTGTTGTCTGATAAAAAGAGCTTAGAACCAATGAAATCCAACTCAGCAAGCACTAAGCATGTTTGTATTTTTTCTATAACCCTGAAAACGCCTTCCAAGCAGTGGTTTATTTCCTTGCAACAAATCTCTTTGTTTTTGGACAATCCTTGTGATAAAAAACTAGTTCTGTCTTAAATCTGCCTGCTTTTGGAACTTGACAGAGGGAGATATAAGAGGTATTACACCTTTGGCTGACATGTCTGGAAGCTAAGAGGAAAACAGGCTCTTTTTTCCTTAAAATTTGAAGCTTAACCATTTCCAATCAGTAAGATATGTGATTTTGCCAATCTTTTACTCACTCTCCCTCTAGAATGAACTAATTTATCTCCTTTATATCTTCCAGTTTAAAATCTCTAGTTGGTTATATGATAAGGGAAGAATTTAGAGATAACAAAGCAGAATTGTGACTAATGAAATATAGATTCTAGACATAGGTGCTGCCTAGTGTACTTTGGAACTACCAGGATTTACCCCTGTGAGGGAAACATCAAAATAGAAGCATTATTTATTGTGCAATATGCACAATTCTGAGTGTTTTATTATTCTGATTATACTATGCTCATTTACTATTTCTTGCAAATTGCTAATTTCCCCCTTTTGCAGATGGTATATCATGATTATATTTATCTCAGTATAGATTGAAGTTCCCAAGAAGAACACCTAAGTGATGGTAAGGAATAATTTAGTGTTCTGTACTACAGTGTTGTAAGCAGTGTATTTCTTTGGGGTAAATAAACGTTTATGAAAAGGAAACTTTGCTGCATCCTAGAAAGATAAAAATATCCATTTTTGATTGATTCCACCACAAAATAGCCCCTGAGCAATTTGAAAGTGAAATGCCTGATAACTAGAGCGCCGCACCTGACATGTTGTACATATTCACAAACACTTGGAAGAATAAGTGAATGAATCAATTAAAATGTTTAATCAACAATTCCTCTCTTTTGAATTTAATATGAGATGTGGTTCTGCAAAATTAAAATAATTTAATTCATCTTTCCCCACCATTCCTTGAAATTTACTTCCTGAGGCACTCATTATTACACTAATTATCAGTCCTGATAAATCAGGTCTAAGTGCCAATCAAATGCAGCTTCTGTAAGACCGAAACAGTGTAAAACAGTTCTGAGATCTGCAGCCAGGACTGAAGCAGAGTTATTGCACTGTCAGTGGGTTAGGAATCCAGGAAGACTGTCCTGAGCAAAATATGAGTATATCATGAGTAAGGCAATGCACCCATAAAGCAAGTATTTTATCTTCCCAGATCCCTCTTATCTTTTAATGCAGGAAGCAAGAACTTTTTTACAAGCAGTATTACACAAAAATTTGAGTAAGTTTTGGGGAGCAATTAAAAGGATTCCTCCTAAAAGATGCATTGATGAGGATAACAGACATGGAGGTGGGGAAGATATGATAATCATTTCCATTGCTAAAATACTGTCACTCCAGGACTACACTAAATTAGGAAATAATTAATTAATTAATGAGAAACACTACTTAGATTGGCAGAAAACTTAATTAAGACTTATTATAGAACAGGCATTTAGCCTAGCTATTAAGACACCCGCTTTGGATGTGTGGGTTCATTTCCAGCTCCAGTTCATGACTCCAGCTCCCCATTAGTGAAGATCCTGGAAGTTAGCCTTGATACCTCAAGTAATACGTTCCTGCCTCCCATGTGGAATACCTGGATTCACTTTCAGCTCCCAGCCTCAACATTGGCACAGTCCTGGCCAATGTAGGCATTTAGGGAGTGACCCAGCAGATGGGAGCATGATCTCTCTCTCTCTCTCTCTTCTCTCTCTTCTTTCTCTTCTCTCTCTTCTCTCTCTTCTCTCTCTCTCTCCTAATTAAAAAAAGTTAACTTTATAGTAATTACATACTTAAAAGGCATGTTAATTGAATTTAAAATAGTCAAAATATTTAAAATACATACATATGTATTATCAAACATAAATGTCAACAGTGGCAAAATATTTAAAGTAAATATTCAGATGATCTATGATGAAATACACTTCATATCCTCTGCTCAGCACTATTAAATGATCCCCATCACCTGCGAGATAAAATTCAAACCCTTCAGGGCTACATCTACTAAGCCTAAGCCACAGTAGCTTTGTCATTGGATTCATGAACCTGTATTCACTTCCTGACTCCTTTATCTTTCATCTGCTCCCAAGTAATACGGAATGCCTTAATCAGAAACAATGTGGCAAGCATGTGATGCAGCAATTATGTCAGCTCTTGGAACACTCACATCCCATATTGGAGTGCCTGGTTCTAGTCTTGACTCCTGCACTTCCAATCCAGCTTCCGGCTAATGCAGATCTGGGAAGGCAGGAAATGATGGTGTAAGTGCTTGAGTCTCTTGCCACCCATGTGGGAGATCTGGATTGAGTTTTGGGCTCTTGGTTTTGGCCTAGTTCATCCCTGCAAGCATTTTGGAAGTGAAACTGTGGGTGGAACATCCATCTGTGCCTGTATCGCTAGTTTCAAATGAAATTTTAAAAATATAAAAGAGAAGTAGACTTTGTGTCATTTTCTTTTGCCAGTAGAAAAAGAAGAACTACAACTGTGGAAGTGTCTGTCCAATTTGGCTCAGTTGGTCAACACAAGGATTGGTTGTGATTGGATCAGTTTCATGAGTCCTCTCCAGTAAGGCACTGACAGCTTCACTGGGCTACATCTTCACCCATTAACTTTGAGTGAGTCAGACACCCTCCACTGGTTCTTTCTTTTCTAAAACTAAGTTGCAGTGACATGGATGGACCCATGCCTTACCTGTGTGTGTTTAACCAAAAGGGTAAGAACCTTCCTATAAAATAATCACCAATTACTTATTACATTTGTTTTATATAGAAATGCATGGGGGGAATGTTTCTGTACCATGGGCCATTCACTCAACAATTACTTGTTTTATTTGTTTTATATGCCTTTTATGGAAAAACTTAAATATTGAAATGGCTAGAGGAGGGAAAAATGCTTCCATACCATGGGCCATTTTACAGATATTGCTGCATCTCCAGTGTTCATATGAGCTGGGACATCAGTGCATCATATTGTTCGAGTTGTTTTTGTACATCAGAAGCATTTCCTGTGACTAGAATCTTCCCATACTCTGCAACATGCTCCACACAGCAGAGGACACAGTTCATTTTATGACTCAATCATAAGATTGCAGAGTATTTATTAAATTCCTAGCTTAGCACTGTTTCAGGCTTTAGGCTTGGTGTATTTGAGTACCACACTTTTTTGCTGTATACCTCCTAAGGGTTGGTGAGAAGACAAAAGACAGAGACTTAAATGTGTACTCTGACAGGTGGACTGATGGGTGTTATGTGAAGGATACAGCAGATCAAGGTACTGCCTGTAATACTAGCTCTGTGTGATTAATCCCTTCTTACTAATGTGCTACATTTACTTCTAATTATGATGGAGACTTTTGCAAAAAAATAAAATGTCTTTGTCGCCAAAGCATGTGTGAGCAGAAGAATAAGCTGAAAGAGTTGTGAGGTCCAGAGCCTTTGTTTTTGAGTGTGTCCCAAGTGCTGGTTTGTGGTAGATGCTTGCTAAATGTCTGTGAACTGAGTGAACAAATGGCAATTACTATGATTTAACACAGAGAAGTCCATCACACCAGGGCAATAACAGAAGTGGATAGCACTGTGAATTCTGAGAGTAGTCATGGCTTCATCAGTGACATTCATTGAATGCCATCATTGCCATCACAGTCTTTTTCCATTTTTAGTTATACCAGTGGAATTGTGAATGTAGAAAAATGCAAAAGGATAATATATCTTGATCATATTAATCCATATGACCCATTTCTCCTACCCTTTAGCCTCATTACTTCTGCTCTAGTGAGATACTCACTGACTGTGGCAGCCAGACTGGGGAGGGCTTTGACTAATGTCATATAAATGGTAAACAACTCAAGTTCTTGGCTTTTGTACTAGAAATTCTGAGTTCCTATTATCAACCAAAAAGCTGAATGAATCTAAGGTGTATAATGAGATTAGAAGTAATTCCCTGGAGGACAAAAGAAAATACAAGAAGAAGCAATAATTAGATAATTGGGTGATGTGAATGTTTCTTGAGGAAAGAGGGTTCTTTTTGTTTTTGTTTTTGGCAGCTTATTAAGTTCTCATCTATAGTCTATGAGTGAGAGAATGAGAGGGATTCCAGAGATATTTCTGCAATATGGAACTATTGCTAACAATTGGTGTTTATCTTTCATTACTGCATTTTCTATGCACAAAAATATGCAAGTTTTGTTTAGTTAACACATCCTTCCAACAAACATGCTTTATAATGATTTTTAAATACAAAATATATTCTTTAGTTAATAGGTTTGTTCATTTTTATGAAATCCTACTATTCATTAATATATCTAAACAGAATTTGAAGTAGCTAGGCTAAAGAAGTGAATGTTTAGCTAGGCTAAAGAAGAATTTGCACCAATGTCATCTTACCAGAGGAGAAGCATCCTCCTCTCACAAAGTTATTAGACCTGCACATCACCTGGTTTAATCAGGGTCTAGTTAGAAACAGCATCTGATTGGATTTCAAATTACACTTCTCATGTAGACAATGGCTTCTTAGATCAGGCTCCAAAAGTACAGGCAACAAAACCAAAATTAGACAAAAAAGATGGTATCAAACTCAGAAGCTTCTGCACAACAAAGGAAACTATAGAATGAGAGACATATGATAGAATAGATAAGCTACTTATCTGACAATGGATTAATACCTAAAATATATAAGCAACTGAAAAAATCAATCAATGCTGTTAAGAAATGGACAAAGGATCTAACAGTTCTCAAAAGAAATAAAAGTGGCCAACAAATTTATGAAGAAATGCTCAGTATCACAAATCACCAGGGAAATGCAAATCAAAACCACATTGAGTTATCACCTCACCCCTGTTGAATGGCTATTATCAAAAATAGAGTAAAACCCAGCCCCAGCTATTGCAGACATTGAGGAGTGAACCAGCGGACGGCATGTATTTCTGTGTGTGTCTTTCTGTGTGTCTCTGTGTCTTTCTTTGCCTCCAAAATAACTTTTTTTAATTTTTCTTAATAAAGTGCTTTTATTTTCAAATTGAAAAGAGAAACAAAAGTTGGCAAAGATGTGGATAGAGGGACTCATACACTGTTGGTGGGAGGGTAAACTAGTGCAGCCACTATGGAAAACAGAATGTAGAATTCTTTAAAAAGTAGAAATGGAACTGCCATATGATCCAGCAATCCCACTTCTAGATATACATCACAAAGACATTAACTCATTGTATCAAATAAATACCTGCTGTACCATGTTTATAGTAGTACTATTAACAATAGCCAAAATAGGGAATCAGCCAAAGTATCCACAATCTGATGGATGAGTAAAAGAAAACACTACTTATCTATTTAAAAATAATGGAATTCTGGCTGGCACCATGGCTCAATAGGCTAATCTTCCACCTAGCAGCGCCGGCACACCGGGTTCAAGTCCCGGTCGGGGTGCCAGATTCTGTCCCGGTTGCCCCTCTTCCAGGCCAGCTCTCTGCTATGGCCTGGGAGTGCAGTGGAGGATGGCCCGAGTACTTGGGCCCTGCACCCCATGGGAGATCAGGAAAAGCACCTGGCTCCTGGCTTCGGATCAGCGTGATGCACCGGCCGCAGCAGCCATTGGAGGGTGAACCAACAGCAAAAGGAAGACCTTTCTCTCTGTCTCTCTCACTGTCTACTCTGCCTGTCCAAAATAAATAAATAAATAAATAAATAAACAATATATATATATATATATATATATAATGGAATTCTGTCATTTGCAACAAAGTGATGGAACTGGAGGATCTATTGAGTGAAACAGGTCAGACACAAAAAGATAAACACTGATTGTTCTCCCTTACATGTAGGAGATAAAATTAAAAATATAATAATAAAGCAACTCCATCTGAACATAGAATGGTGATTACTACAGGCTGAGAGGGGTAGGAAGTATAAAAGTGGTTTCTGTTTAAAAAAAATAGGGAACCTGGGTGCATTTCATCATTTGTGATAAACACGCTAATATGAGATGCCAATCATAGAAGTGGAATTCTTTGTATCACTACTTCATGATTTTTGTTTTGTAAATTTAAAACTATTCAGAATTAAAATGGTAAAAAATAGAATATGTAGTTCCACTTATTCACATTTACTATATCTCAACAAAATCTTAAAGTTTTTCTGACTTAATTGTTAACACATACTTTTTAATTTAAAAAATGTATTTTTCATGTTATTTCAAGGGGAACGAGACAGAGCGAGAGCCGTCTGTTGACTCACTCCCCAACTGCCTGCAACATCCAAGGCCAGGCCCGGCTGAAGCCAGGAGCTGAAACTCTGCCTGGGTCTCTCAAGTGGATATCAGGAACCTGAGTATTGAGATAACACTGCTGCCTGGAGTGTGCAGTCGCATCCAAGTTGGATGCCAAGTGACATACCCAGGACTTGAATCAGGCATTCCAATGTGGAATGGGAGTGTCCCAACCATCAATTTAACTGCTGAGCCACATTCCCACCATAGCACATACTTTTTCAACAAACATGCACCTACCATGTGCCAGGTCCTAGACAAGCCACTGATATGCAGCTATGAGCTCTGAGCAGATAGAACCCGGATTCTTTGTTTCAAGTTTGCAGGCTCGTGGGCAGGGAAGATGCCAAGCAGCTTGTCAGAATGAGGTGGTGTGAAGATGCCAGGAGAGCAAGTGAAGGGTGACCTACGCCAACAGGCGAGAGGGCAGCAGAGTCTCATCAGAGCTGGAACCTGACAGATGGCACAGGAGATGGAGGGAGGGTGTGCCTTCTAGAATGGAGGGGGCTCCGTGAGCCTGATATATGTGGGACCACAGATCCTGAAAGGAGGTGCTGGTTGGAGAGTGGATTGGGCTTGGGTGGAAGCTGAGGGTGGAGGTGAGGAAAGGCAAAAAGTTAAAAACCATCTGTTTCCTGCTGTCTCAAGGTCAGACTCGATTCAAAGGTGACAGAGGAACAGTATAATCACGCTGACAGTTCTGAAAAATTTCACCTGCCAATGCTATTGGCAAATATTGAAATGGAGTATGAATCAAGACCAAAAAATTCCTTAGGAGATTGTTAAAAAAGATTCAACCAAGATATGGTGGTGACATAGACAAGAGTAGAGCTGGGAAAGGAGGAGGAAACACTGGAAGACAAGCAGTTCCTACTCAGAGTCAGATAGTGAAGATAAATCAATACAAAATAGTATTTATTCCACAATGTAACAAAATAGGTAATGATACTTTTGCAGCTGTTCACCTGAATACTGAGGCTTGGCCAGTCCAGATTTCTAAAATATCACAAAGGACTCAGCAGTAATGTTTAACTGCAGCATACATCCTGTCATGTGAAGGGATCAGAAAGCAGAGTGAACTGTGTTTGGCTCAAGATCACATGAAGACACACCTACAGACAAATCAGTGCTAATTTTTGTGCCATTTGCAGTAATTCATTAAAATTTTGGAATCAGACAGTTATAATTGGCAGGTCTATTTTCGTTTTTTTTTTAGAAAACTTTTATTTCATAAATATAAATTTCCAAAGTACAACTTTCGGATTATAGCAGTTTTCCTCCCATAACCACCCTCCCACCTGCAACCATCCCATCTCCTACTTCCTCTCCCATTCCATTCTTCATTAAGATTCATTTTCAATTATCTTTATATACAGAAGATCAATTTAGGATATACTAAGTAAAGATTTCAACAGACTGCACCCACAAAGACACACAAAGTATAGAGTACTGTTTGAGTAGTAGTTTTACCATTAATTCTCATAGTACAACACATTAAGGACAGAGATCCTACAAGGGGAGTAAGTGCATAGTGACTTCTGTTGTTGATTTAGCAACTGACACTCTTATTTATGACATCAGTAATCACCAGAGGCTCTTGTCATGAGCTGCCAAGGCCATGAAAGCCTTGGAAGACTCCAACCTTATTTAGACAAGACCATAATCAAAGTGGAAGTTCTCTCCTCCCTTCAGAGAAAGATACCTCCTTCTTTGATGGCCCATTCCTTCCACTGGGGTCTCACTCACAGAGATCTTTCATTTAGGTCATTTTTTGCCACAGTGTCTTGGCTTTCCATGCCTGAGAAACTCTCATGGGCTTTTTAGCCAGATCCGAATGCCTTAAGGGATGATTCTGAGGCCAGAGTGCTGTTTAGAGCATTTGCCACTCTACGAGTCTGATGTGTATCCCACTTTCCATGTTGGATCGTTATCTCATTTTTAATTCTATCAATTATTATTAGCAGGCACTGGTCTTATTTATGTGATCCCTTTGACACTTAACCCTATCTTTATGATCATTTATGAACTTAAACTGATCACTTTAACTAGTAAGATGGCATTGGTACCTGCCAACTTAATGGGATTTGGAGTCCCACGGCACGTTTCTAGCTTTACCCTTAGGGGTAAGTCCAAGTGACCGTGTGCTGAAATGTACATCTCCTCCCTCTCTTATTCCCACTCTTATTTTTAACAGGGATAAATTTTCAGTTGAATTTAAACACCTAAGAATAATTATGTGTTAATTAAAGAGTTCAACCAATGGTATTAAGTAGAAAAAGAAAATACTAAAAAGAATAGAATAGTAAGCTGTTCCTCAACAGGACAATGGCTGATCAAGTCATTGTTTCTCATAGTGTCAGTTTCACTTCTACAGGTTTCCTTTTAGGTGCTCAGTTAGTTGTCACAGATCAGGGAGAACATATGATATTTATCCCTTTGGGACTGGCTTATTTCACTCAGCATGATGTGTTCCAGATTCCTCCTTTTCGTTGCAAATGACCGGATTTCATTTTTTTTTTTTTTACTGCTGTGTAGTATCCTATAGAGCACATATCCCATAATTTCTTGTCTGTTGATAGGCATTTAGTTTGATTCCATGTCTTAGCTATTTTGAATTGAGCTGCAATAAACATTGAGGTGCAAATTAAATTTGTCAATATAATTTCCCTTGGGTAAATTCTGAGGAGTGTGACGGCTGGGGCATGTGGTAGGGCTATATTCAGGTTTCTGAGGAATCTCCAAACTGGCTTCCATAGTGGCTTTACCAGTTTGCATTCCCACCAACAGCAGATTAGTGTCCTTTCTTCCCCACATCCTTGCCAGCATCTGTTGTTGGTGGATTTCTGAATGTGAGCCATTCTATCCGGGGTGAAGTGAAACCTCACTGTGGTTTTGATTTGCATTTCCCTTATGGCTAGTGATCCTGAACATTTTTTCATGTGTCTGTTGGCCATTTGGATTTCCTCTTTTGAAAAATGTCTATTTAGGTCCTTGGACAATTGGAAGCTTTAAAAACCAAGTATTTTGATGTCTTTACTTTCATGGAAATGCAACTAAAAGATTACCCAAGTGAGAAGTAGAAATCTTGAATGAACCAATAGTCATCAAGTAAGCACATTTTACATTTTTATTAACAATAATCATACATATTTGTGGGCTAATGTGTGACATTTCAACACATGTGCAAACCACATACTGACCAGATCTGGGTGGTCAGCATTTTCTCTTCTTTGATGTTGCTTTGCGATTGGAAAGTTGCAGCTTCTTTCTTCTATTTCCTCATAAAATCTCTAAAGGTGATGAATTACACTCACCCTCCGTGCTGTGGGACACTGGGAGCTTAGTCCTTTGCTCTGACTCTGATTTGGTACCTGTGATCCATACTCCCCCATCCTACACCCCCCACATGCCAGCCTCTGGTAGTCCTCATTCTGTGTTCTATTTGAGCTGTTTTGTTCGCCTGTTTGTCACCTTCACATATGAGAGGGAGCATGCATCATTTGTCTTTCTGAGTCTGGATTATGTCATTAACATGATGCCCTCCAGTTCCATCCATTTTGCTGCAGATGACAGAATTTCATTGTTGTTACCTGCTCCACCACATTTATTGGAACACAATTCACAATATCCAAGCAGTGGAGTCCACCGAGGTGTCCATCATCGATGAATAAATAAATAGAGAAAATATGGTATATGTGTGTGTATATATAACAGTATTCACATACGCATTTTAAGGTTTGTAATACTTCTGTGGCTTCGTTGTTACACTTTAAATGAATCAGCACACGCCATGAGCCTGACATGATGCCCATGTCCCTTAACACAGATGCATACTCCCTAAGTCAGACGCCTACGTAGTATGATTTTTAAAATTGTAATGACAGAGTATGTTTTAGAAATGGATTAAAGTTAGCAAACCTAATGCCATATATTTATATAGTGCATTAAATAGTCACAGACAAGTAAGCAACAAGATTCAAAGATCCTGGGCAGGAGGTAATTCTGATGCCGAACAGTAGTATACCATCTGGAGATAAAATGCAGTATAATGAAACAAGAAGACCGGCATTAGACAGACTTTTCTCAACAGTTTCACTGACTTTATGCCCACACCCCGCCTGTCGGCCGGACTGCGCCGGATGCGCCCTGGAATCAAGCGTCCCTTTCCTGACTCGGCGCCGGTTCCACCCTGCCTCCCCCCGGACAGGTGGGGCCTGAGGCGAAGCTCAGGGACCGCTCAGTCACCGCTTCACGCGAGGCTGCACCAGGCCCTGGCCGAAGAGGGTCCGGCGACGGACGCGGGGCGCTGGGTGCCCGGCCAGCCAGCAGTGAAGACAGAGGAGTGCGCGGAGTGGACGCCCGGCCGCTGCGTGGACACCCTCGCCCCGTGGACGCCCGGCCGCTGCGTGGACACCCCCGCCCTGTGGACGCCGCCCCGCCCCGTGGACACGCGGCCGCCCTGTGGACACCCCCTGCCCTGTGGACGCCTCCCGCCCCGTGGATGCCTGGCCGCTGCGTGGACACTCCCTGCCCGCCGTGTGGACGCCGCCCGCCCTGTGGATGCCTGGCCGCTGCGTGGACACCCCCGCCCTGTGGGCGCCACCCCGCCCCGTGGACACGCGGCCGCTGCGTGGACACCCCCGCCCTGTGGACGCCGCCCCGCCCCGTGGACACGCGGCCGCCCTGTGGACATCCCCTGCCCTGTGGACGCCGGCCGCTGTGTGGACACCCCCTGCCCTGTGGACGCTGCCCGCCCTGTGGATGCCTGGCCGCTGCGTGGACACTCCCTGCCCGCCGTGTGGACGCCGCCCGCCCTGTGGACGCCCGGCCGCTGCGTGGACACCCCCGCCCTGTGGACGCCGCCCCGCCCCATGGACACGCGGCCGCCCTGTGGCGCCGCAGCTCACGCACCAGCTCCTGGCCTGGGGCTGGGTGGCGCCGCAGTGTGTCGCAGTCTTTCTAGAGACATTGAAAATTCTCCCTCGGTTTAATTTTGTTTTAAAATGAGATCGTACTTTGAAATACGAAATAGCTGAAGTAACTAATTTGCAATGCTTCAGTGAAAAGTTTGCCAACCCTAATTAAGTCCTCCAGTCTCACAAGATTTTTTCAGTTGGCCCAGAAATATGTCTATAAGAATTGTGAAGAGAAATTAAGCCCTATTAGTGTCACAGCTGGTAACAAAGAGGCAAGTAGAAAAATCAAACCTTTAGCAAAAGTGAATGTTAACCAAGGGGCTGAAATAAAGGCTGCGTGCCCAGAATATCACCGTCATTTGCAATTTATTAGTTCATGCTGCATGCACGTTCTTTACTTCTAGTGAATCACACTTTAATTTCTGAGTTTTCCAGAATGTTTAAAAATAACTTAATAAGAAAAAAAGAACTCCTGTAAAATACTTTCCCCATCACACATGTAAGTGATGTGGCATGGGAATTCGTTGTGCTTCCCCCAGAAAGATGCTATGAAAATTAAGCAGAACAAAGAAAAATATTTGAGTCATGAAAATAGTAAAATGGTTCTTCCGAGTCTCACAGCACTTAATACTTTTCCCCACCATTCAGCCACTTGTGACCCGCAAAACAGTAAATGGTCTGTGCTTGTTTCCTCTGCCAATGAACAGAAGTGAATCCTGTGTGACTTAGCCCCACTGAGAGATGCAGAAAAGCATTATTCTTCAGAAACAATGATTCCCTGTTTTTATATTCCCTCAAATTTCACTACGAGCCCCTTTTATCTTAGCATTGTTTCATACTACATGAAACTCCCTTTCCTAGTGGCAAGTAACAAGGCTCTTCATGATGGCTTTTGAAAAAAGTGTCTGCAGAAAGTAATTGAAATGATGGGAAAGCCTTAGCAAAATTCACTCTGCTAGGATTAGGTCTGGAAGCTGCAGACATCGACTTTCATCTGAAACAAGAACAGGTAGCTGCAACTTTGGTAAGGTGCTCCAGTCCCTGGCCGTGGCTGGGCACCAGGGGAGGGCTTGGACCTGTCTGGAATGCCCCGTTGTCTTGACTCCAAGAAGCCCCAGACTGCAGAAATTTGATACTCTTTCCCGAGATGCAGAAAGTCATCCTCTTTTTTTT
Source organism: Oryctolagus cuniculus (assembly GCF_964237555.1). Classification (NCBI taxonomy): domain Eukaryota; kingdom Metazoa; phylum Chordata; class Mammalia; order Lagomorpha; family Leporidae; genus Oryctolagus; species Oryctolagus cuniculus. Next base: position 57,398,915 of record NC_091447.1, read on the forward strand.
TTAAGATTTATTTATTTATTTGAAAGAGTTACACATAGAGAGGAGAGGCAGAGACAGAGAGAAGGAGAGAGAGGAAGGTCTCGAACCGGCGCCCATATGGGATGCCAGCGCTTCAGGCCAAAGTGTTAACCCGTTGCACCACAGTGTGGGCCCCAAAAGTCACCTTCATTGTAAACATCGCTGTACTTTACACTTTCTGTGTTTCATTCTGTCCAGCTTCACATTCATGCTATGTAGAATGTAGATCTTTTTTAAAATTTTAGAGTATGAAATGATTAGAAAGATTCAGATTTTGTTTAAGAGTCTACAGGTTGTTCTCGTACAACTTAACATCATTCAATATCATAGGTAAAAAAGATCATACTGCTTGGTTCCCTTAAGTAAGAACTTTAATACATCTGCTGTCCCTCTGACCTCAACTTGGTTTTTACCTGCAGTAACTGGATATTCTTACACATGTAGGCTTTAGAAAGCACACTTCAGAAAAGGACTGTATTCTCAAAGACCACCAAGTCCCATTTCTGTCAGCGACTTTCCCCCAATCAGTGCTTGGCTGAACTATGACAAACAAGATGGCAGCACCTCAGGGGCTCCTTCCACCTTTCTGCAAGTTTTAGCAAAGTGCCCGTAACATGCACAAATCATGGAGATGGTACCATCACTGGGAGCCAAGTGCTTATTATTGTCTCTCCATATTTGCACCACATGGGCTTCTGTGGGCTTCTGTGGGCAGCTGCACAGCCCTTTCCCTTGAAGGAAAGTGAAATAAGGGCTTACAGCAAATGAAGCCCACGCACAGCAGGCAGCATTAATTGCCCGCGGCAGCACATGGAGAGGATCAGCGTTTGACAACATGGAGTTGCCTGGAGGGCCTCTGTCTGACAAGATTCTCATCTCAGGAAACTTGACTTGGAATGTAAGTAAGCACAATGTAATATGCACAAATCCAGTCAATCACAGCACATTACAATGGCACGAGTTATCCTAGAGCCACTGACAGACACCCAGCACTCATGTCCTCATCATCCTCTGAGCATATTCCATGGAGGAAGAGGGTATCTTCATGGAGAACCAAACCCATGGGTCCCTGGGGCAGGTGCATTCTTCTGGGAGACCATGATGTACAGTCCCGCTCACAGACATCCTACTACAACCCAGCTTCCACTTGGGTGATCCAAGTAGCAAAGGCCCTGTCTGTCCACTTAGGCATTCCACTCTGTCTGACATGCCCTCCCATCATGCGCTGAGCTTGCCCTTTTACAGGTCACACTCCATCAGCAACTTTACTGTCAGCCAAGTAAGAAAGGTACTTTTTCTCCGCTGAAGGACAAGACGAGGATTCTGCAGGCACAAGGCGGTGTCCAGACCCCACAGTGACTACCCTTCCCCCATAGTTAACACCATGAGAGCCAACATCTTTTTTTTTCATCCCTCACAATGCACAACACCAAGAGGAAGGCCTAAAGTATGGACTTTGGGTGAAGATGACATGTCTCTGTAGGTGCTTTGATCACGATTAAGTTTAAAAAATAGTGATTGACTATTCAATATAAAATTACTTTACATGGTGAATTATGCTTGAAGATTTTAATAAAAATTTGTGAAAGAAATGGCTTCCACATATAAACACTTATGTCATATAACCTCCAATAAGAACATCTGTGTTACTTGGAGATTTAATAAAAATTTATAGAAGAAATGGCTCCCACACACAGGCTGTTACACCATGGAAGTGCCATTATAAGAACGTCTGTGCTACTTGAGAGGCAACATCAAGTCTGCCTTACTTCTAGTCACGGATCAGGTCTTCGTGATTTTTGACAGGAGCTATTGAACCTTTCCCCTCTCAAGGAGAATCTAAAATCCCAGAGCTCTCCATGATCTGCAGTTCACTGCCCTTGTGAGCTCTCATTCTCAGTCTACCTACATGTTGGCATGCATGGTACTGCAAAATGATTGTAGAAAATGGAGTTAAAAGGTAAATTTATTTTATGTGCAAAAAAATTGAAATCCTTGCACATGAGGATATTCAAAATCATGAACATGCTTATTATGAAAAATCTATGCATAGATCTCAAAAAATTTTGCACAAAAATCAATTTATATTTTAATTCCATTATCTCACACTTTCTGAAGTGCCTTCCTGTAACAAGGAGAAAGAAAGCATTGGTAGCAGAGCTGAATGTGGTTTGGGTTTGGTTCTAGGGCAGTATCACTGCAGACCAGTGCTGAGGAACAGCATTAAAATCACCTGGGGCTTGTTTAACAATGTACATTTTTATGGGAATTGTGCCAACATAACCATGAAAACAAAGATCCCCATAATGTTGAGCTGATAGATTAGCATGGAAATTCCCTTTATTTGTCCTTAACTGCTTTTATACCCTGGAAAACTCTAAATGCTTTATGTATACATTAAGCTATAATAAATCCTAGCTATTGATTTTATTGTTGTTTCTTTTTTATAATTTCCAGCTTTTTACTTAGATCTATAGAAATGCAACTGATTTCCAAAATGAATCAATCATCTTCAGTAATTTTTCGATATTCTTTTAATTTTTTCTGTCACTTCTTACTGTTTCCTTCCAAATTTCACATCTCTTTTTCTTCTCTCTTTGTTTTTAAAATGGGCTCGGATTCTGGTGTAGTGTTAGAGGCAAATATGGGAGCATTGTTAGGTTAAAGGGAATGCTCTAACATTTCTGTCCTAAATATTACTGCTATAGGTCTGAAGTATATTATCTTTATCAACTGTCCTAGATAGAATTCTAAGATGATCCTATGATTCCTGACTCCTAATGTACACATTCCATACAATCACCTCACTATAAGTGTGGACAGAGCTTTCTAAAACTTTTCCTTAGAACTGCAGTCATAAATGTAGTCTTCAGTGCAAATTAACATGAATTCTAATGAATCATTTATCATCAGAATTAATCTAATGAGATTCATATCATTATTTAAAAGATATAAAGATATTTGTTAGAATTCAATAAAATAGTAACTATAGAAAATAAAGGAACAAAGACAACAGAAAAAAAGCCAATGTCATGCTTAGATATGAAAGTACTCTGCAAAATTCAAGGAAAATGGAATTAAGAGATAGTTATTTTGTTGCAAAAGGATTTTGAAACTGATTGGTCTAGAAACATGGATAGCACATTTGCACTGTTTCCCTCCAATGCGTATGTTGAAATCCAAATCCACAAGGTGATGGTATTAAGACTGTTAGCTTTTTGGTACATTCTTGTCTTTGGCTATCACAGACAAGTTGTCATGTATGAACAATTGTGTACAGGTGTTTGTGTGAACACAAACTTTCATTTCTCTGCGATTCCACCCAGAGGTGTAAGCGTTGAGTCATATCCTAAGGAGAGGCTTAGTTTTCCCAAGAAACTGTGACACTATGTTCCATCTCATGTTCCCATTGGCAGTGTGTGAATAATCCAGTTTCTCTGCTCCCTCATCAGCATTTGGTGCTGACACTACTATTTGTATTAGTCATTCTGATAGATGTGCAGCGTGTCTTACTGTGATTTTAATATGCATTTCGAGCCAGCACTATGGCATAGTGGGATAAGCCTCTGCCTGTGGCGCTGCAATCCCATGTAGGCAAGAGTTCAAGTTCCAAATGCTCCTATTCTGATCCAGCTCTCTGTTATGGCCGGGGAAAGCAGTGGAAGATGGCCCAAGTGCTTGGGTCCCTGCACCTGCAGGGGAGACCTGGAAGAATCTCCTGGCTCCTGGCTCCTGGCTCCTGGCTCCTGGCTCCTGGCTTCGAATCAGCCCAGTTCTAGCCATTGTAGCCATCTGTGGAGTGAACCAGCGGTTGGAAGACTCTCTCTCTCTCTCTCTCTCTCTCTGTAATTCTACCTCTCAAATAAATAAATGAATAAATAAATCTTTTTTTAAAAAAAAATACTATTAAGACATAGAGCCTGTGGGACATGAATTGGTCATGAGCCCTCCCGGATGGCATCAGTGCCCTTATATAGAAGACCCCAGAGAGAACCCTGACCCCTTCCAGTCCCAGACATTGTGGTCATCTGGGGAGTGAACCAGAAGATGGAAGACCTCTTTCTCTCTGTGTCTCTCCTTCTTTGTCACTCTGCCTTTCAAGTACATAAAATAATTCTTCTTCAGTGACTCTGAGAACTAATCTCTGAATTTTGCAATGTAAATAAATTGGTTACTTAACAAAAATAGTTTTCATGGAGCAGTAAACATAAGTCTAATTGAAGCACATAGAAATATCCCAAATACCCACTGACAGGAAAAATAAACTGTGGTATGAGCAATGAAGTATTAGCAACAGTAAAAGTAGGTTTCAGTTACCTATGGTAATAGAGAAATTTTTCCATGTAATAGTGAGTTGAAGAGTTAAGTCTCAAAACATTGCATAGTGCATGACTATCAGCTTTAGGAAGTTGAAGTATGTGCTCTTAAAACACAGTAACCACATGATTCATGTAGCTGTTAGTCTTGTGGGGAAGTTCAGTGAAACAGAATGGGGGAAGCCACACATGCACATTAAAGCTATTTACAATATTCCATCTGTTTTATGTGCCAGGTTAGGTGTTAGGTCAAGATGCTGAATTAGGAAGAGAAAGAAGAGGGAACACTCCTTCCCTTTTTTTTTTTTTCCTAAAAAATCCAGTCCAAAATCCTTTAGGAAGGTTCATGGGGGATATAGCAGCCCAGGCCCTGATTCAGGTGCAAGTGGTAGGAGAAGGTATCCCTTGCTGGGGAGGAGAGCAGGAGTGACTGGGTGAGAAAAAGGGTAATGGAAGGAGTTGATGGTGGGAGCAGCCAGTGCTGGTATTGGAACTTATGTGCATTGAGCAGAGTATCCACAGAGGTAGGTGTTTTGTCACAGGATGCTGAAGACTGAGACACAGGGAGATCTCTGTCCTTTTAGTGACATAACCATTTTTCAGACAACGGAGAATAGACCAGAAATTGTTGATTAGACGTGTATCATGAATATATGCTGAATAAGAAGAAAAATGAGATGGCATGATGGATTATGAAATGGTGCTTGTGTTAATGGGTTGGGGACCTTGCTTGGATGAAAATACTGTAAAGTAGTACATAATAGAAACAGAAAGTGTAGGTATAAATATTCAGAGATATTACTCCTGTTCAAATACATTTCATACCAGAAATCATTATTTTAGGACCAGTAAGTATTGGTGTCAGAGATGGCACAGATAAATTAAGAATGGAAACATGTTTTGGAACAGCACTCATATTATACCCAGAACTGTAAAGATGGTGATCTTTAAGAGTGTCATTCAGAAACACACTGAAATACAATCGAAACAAGTTCCTTTCTTTTTGAGATCCATGTTTTAGTTAAATGTATAAGGAAGGAATTTAGAAATAAATAAATTAGCCGGCGCCGTGGCTCAATAGGCTAATCCTCCACCTTGCGGCGCCGGCACACCGGGTTCTAGTCCCGGTTGGGGCGCCGGATTCTGTCCCGGTTGCCCCTCTTCCAGGCCAGCTCTCTGCTATGGCCAGGGAGTGCAGTGGAGGATGGCCCAGGTGCTTGGGCCCTGCACCCCATGGGAGACCAGGAAAAGCACCTGGATCCTGGCTCCTGCCATCGGATCAGCACGGTGCGCCGGCTGCAGCGGCGGCCATTGGAGGGTGAACCAACGGCAAAGGAAGACCTTTCTCTCTCTGTCTCTCTCTCTCACTGTCCACTCTGCCTGTCAAAAAATAAAAAAAATAAAAAAAAAGAAATAAAGAAATTTATTTTTAAAGCTCTTATTTAATGAATGCAAATTTCATAGGTACAACTTTAGGAATATAGTGGTTCTTTCCCCCCATACCCGCCCTTCCACTCCCACTCGCATCCCACCTCCTGCTCCCTCTTCCATCCCATTCTTCAATAAGGTTCATTTTTAGTTTAACATTATAAACAGAAGACCAACTTTATACTTAGTAAGGATTTCAACAGTTTGTACCCACCCACACATACAACATATAAATAAATTTAAAAACAGCAGGTCAATCTCAAAAGCCTTAAGTGATCTAGGAATATATTTAGGTATTTCGCTGTTTTTAATGATCTATGTATATTGGAATTGGACTTGTCCTGGTGAGAAATGTCAATGTCCTTGTCTAATGACTGCTGAAAAAAGATGAACAAAAATGAAACAAAGCCATTTTGTCTCCCTCTCTTGCCTTCTCTCTGTTGCTCTTTCAAATTGATCAAAAAAAATCTTCTAAAAAAAGTCCTCAGAACCAATCTCTGTATAAATATAGTAGTATTCAAAGTTTTTATTTTATACTGTGTTGGTTTCAATAAAATGTATTTTCAAAGACTATGTTTTTCCTTTCATCTATGGTGTCAAATTTATTTTCAGATTTCTTTAATGGAATAATCTTGGGTCATTTTCCGCCATTGTTTTGCCTGATAATAATATCCTCATGTACCAGCTTACTAGCTGTAGGCTCCATAGAGGTAACCCTGTTTTGCTCCTATTATTTTTCATTTCTACTTTCTTTCCTTCTTTCTCAGCCCCAGTCTTGCTATGGATTTATTGATTTAAAGCAAAAATTCTGGCTTCTTGGCAGAGTTTCTTTGCTGTGTGTCTCCATTCTAATTCATTTGCTTTTTTCTCTTATTTTTACAGTTTATTTCATTGTGATGACTTAACATCTGATCTTTCACTACCTTAGGTGAAAATAGGTCAGTGTTCAGCACTTTCCTGCTTGTCATCTATGCTACTTTCCTGCTTGTCATCTATGCTTCAAAATAAGTCATACCTTTCCTTTTACCATTGCTTTGGTCATTTTCCACAAACTTGCTGTGCTTTGCTTTTCTGAAATTATTTCATTAAAAATATTTCAAATTATATTGTGATACCTTTTTAAACATATAAGCTGTTTATGTTTTTGCTTAATTTCCAACCATCTTATGATTTTCTTTTTTAATTTTTTAAAGATTTATTTATTTTACTTGAAAGTCAGAGATACACAGAGAGAGGAGAGGCAGAGAGAGAGAGAGTCTTCCATCTGCTGGTTCACTCCACAGATGGCCACAATGGCTGGAGTTGAGCTGATCCAAAGACAGGAGCTAGGAGCTTCTTCTGGGACTCCCACATGGGTGCAGGGGCCCAAGGACTTGGGCCATCTTCTACTGCTTTCCCAGGCCATAGCAGAGAGCTGGATCAGAAGTGGAGCAGCAGGGTTTTGAACCTGCATCCATATGGGATGCCAGCACTACAGGTGGCAGCTTTATCTGCTATGCTACGGCGCTGGCCCCAAGGATTTTCTAAATATCCTTCTGTTGTTAATTTCTAGCTTAATTCAGTTTGTGAGAGTTCATTCCTTTGAGATTTGTCAAGACTTGCCCTCTGGCACAACATAGAGATTAGTTTGGTGAATGACACATGCCTCTATATGCATTGCAAGAGAATGTGATTTTTGTTGTTATAGGAAGGGGCATTCTGTGTCATTTAGGTCAAATTATTTAATCATATTATCCAAATCTTCTGTATTTTTACTGATTTTGAGATGGTCCATACTGTTACCAAAGGAATGTATCGAAATCTCTAACTATAATTATGGGTTATCTCTTTCTCCTTTTTTTCCCTCTCCTGGTTTCCATCTTACATATTTTGATATTACTACATTAAAAACTTATTACTTTATTTAGTCTGATTATATCAACACTTTCATTACTATAAATCCTCCTCTTTATTCCTAGGAACACTTCTCACCTTGAAGTCTGGTTTTTCTGATAACAGTATAGCCATACCATTATTTTATTGGTTAGTACTTTCTTGGTACAGGCAATGCTCATTATTTGTGTAATTATATTCTTTAAAGGTGCTGAATTAGAGTTAATTATGAACACTGAATTAGTGGATAAACCCTGAACCACTGCTGTGGGGAGCAGCCCGGACTGGACTAAGTTACTGGAATTAAGACTTATTCTATGCATCTGCTCTCCTGTGGGGAGCAGCCCGGACTGGACTGAGTTACTGGAATTAAGACTTATTCTATGCATCTGCTCTCCCACAATATGGCGCTGGGAGAGAAGTAAACAGCTTCCGCACAGCTGCCTCCAGTTCAACTAATAAACTGTAGGACTTGCTCCTGATTGGAGAGCAGCGTACTTGGCGTGTGGGCAGCCGAGTTAGGATTGGCGGAGGAGGACTATAAAGGAGGAGAGAGACGGCATGCACTGGGAACATCTAAGGGGAACATCTAGCTGAAGGAACACCTGTGCAGCCCCCGAGAAGAGCCGGCCGGCGGTGTGCCGCTCCCCTGAGGAAGTGGGGAATGTGGCCAGGGGGAACTGCCCTTCCACGGAGGTGGAAGGGATAGTAGCCAACCCGGGAAGAACCAGCAGCAAACCCGGGGAGGGCCGAGCAGACGAAAGAACAGTGCAGGGTCCTGTGTCGTTCCTCCACGAAGAGGGGGAGCGACACACTGCTTCTAGGGAAAATAGAAGGGTAGGTTCCCATGAGCCTGCACTCACAGCATTTTCATCAATTGATAAATATGTAACTGTTTTATGTGTGTTTCTATTGAAAAACAATTTATTTCACATATACCATTGACACATGAACATCGAACTCACAGAGTATAGCACTAACTCAAGCAGAGTGAAACATATCGAATACAGGTTTTCTCTTTACAACATGCCATAGCACTACAACAGGAAGCCATATCAAGCAGAAAAAAAATCACAAAAACACAAAAATGTGAAAAAATATGGTGCTAACTAGACTTCAAAAAGGACACTTTTTATAGTATGTGAGCAGAAACATAATGGCAGGATGGGGACCTGTTTGACTTCAACTGGAAACCTGTACTTTAAGAGACAAAAATTTTTCAGTATTCTCTGCATGAGGAATGACTGAGAAAATGCCAGGAGTATTGATTTGGGAGATGACTACAGACACATTTGACTGGTAGGTGAATTTGGAATATGTGATTGATGAGGATCAACTGTATACCATTTTTACCATCCTTTCAATTCAAATATTTCTGAATCATGTTCATTTCTCATTATTTATGATGACAATCTCTGTCTTCTACTGGGAAGTTTCAGTTCATTTAAAATTAGTGTAACTGATGATATTATTTGTTTTGAGTCTACATCTTCCTATTTGCTTCTAATTTTCCTGTGTTTTCTTATTCCATCTTTCTTGCCTTCTTTTGGATTAATTGATATTTATTTTCCCTGATTTGGGGTTTTTTTAAAAGATTTTATTTATTTGAGAGTATCAGTTGTTAAATCAACAACAGGAGTAACTGTACTCTTTTTTTTCACATTTTTTTTAAACTTTTATTTAATGAATATAAATTTCCAAAGTACAGCTTATGGATTACAATGGCTTCCCCCCCATACCGTCCCTCCCACCCACTACCCTCCCCTTTCCCACTCCCTCTCCCCTTCCATTCACATCAAGATTCATTTTCGATTATCTTAATATACAGAAGATCAGCTTAGTATACATTAAGTAAGGATTTCAACAGTTTGCTCCCACACAGAAACATAAAGTGAAAAATGATAGATGATTTTTTTTTAAATGATGATGAAATCAGATCAGACCTATTGTCATGTTTAATCCCAGTGAGAGTCAAGTTGGGAGTTGATAATTTCTTTTTTTTTTTTTTTACAGAGGATCAGTTTAGTATACATTAAGTAAAGATTTCAACAGTTTGCACCCCCATAGAAACACAAAGTGAAAGATATTGTTTGAGTACTCGTTATAGCATTAAATCTCAATGCACAGCACATTAAGGACAGAGATCCTACATGAGGAGTAAGTGCACAGTGACTCCTGTTGTTGACTTTACCAATTGACACTCCTGTCTATGGCATCAGTAGTCTCCCTATGCTCCAGTCATGAGTTTCCAAGGCTATGGAAGCCCTCTGAGTTCTCCGATTCTTATCTTGTTTAGACAAGGTCATAGTCAAAGTGGAGGTTCTCTCCTCCCTTCAGAGAAAGGTACCTCCTTCTTTGAAGACCTGTTCTTTCCACTGGGATCTCACTCGCAGAGATCTTTTGCCAGAGTGTCTTGGCTTTCCATGCCTGAAATACTCTCATGGGCTTTTCAGCCAGATCCGAATGGCTTTAGGGCTGATTCTGAGGCCAGAGTGCTATTTAGGACATCTGCCATTCTATGAGTCTGCTGAGTATCTCGCTTCCCATGTTGGATCACTCTCCCCTTTATTTATTCTATCGGTTAGTGTTAGCAGGTACTAGACTTGTTTATGTGCTCCCTTTGACTCTTAGTCCTTTCATTATGATCAATTGTGAACTGAAATTGATCACTTGGAATAGTGAGATGGCATTGGTACATGCCACCTTGATGGGATTGAATTGGAATCCCCTGGTATGTTTCTAACTCTACCAATTGGGGCAAGTCAGCTTGAGCATGTCCCAAATTATACATCTCTTCCCTCTCTTATTCCCACTCTTATGTTTAACAGGGATCACATTTCAGTTAATTTTCAACACTTAAGAATAACTTGCTCCTCATGTAGGATCTCTGTCCTTAATGTGTTGTACTATGCGAATTAACAGTGAAACTACTACTCAAACAGTACTTTATACTTTGTGTATCTGTGTGGGTGCAAACTGATGAAATCTTTACTTAGTATATACTAAATCGATCTTCTGTATATAAAGATAATTGAAAATGAATCTTGAAGAAGAATGGGATGGGAGAAGGAGTGGGAAATGGGATGGTTGCAGGTGGGAGGGAGGTTATGGGGGGAAAAGCTGCTATCATCAAAAAGTTGTACTTTCAAAATTTATATTTATTAAATAAAAGTTTTTTAAAAAGATTTTATTTATTTTTTGAGAGGTAGAGTTACAGATGCAGAGAGGGAAAGACAGAGAAAGGTCTTCCATCTGCTGATTCATTCCCCAAATGGCCACAACAGCCAGAGCTGAGCTGATCCAAAGCCAGGAGCCAGGAGCTTCTTCCAGGTCTCCTACATGGGTGCAGGGGCCCAAGCATTTGGGTGATCTTCTACTGCTTTCCCAGGCCACAGCACAGAGCTGGATCAGAGGAGGAGCAGCAGGGACTAGAACCAGTGCCCATATGGGATGCTGGCACTGCTGGCAGAGGATTAACCTACTGCACCATGGTGCCAGCCCCAGTTATGTTTCAAAAGTTTTATTTTACTAGCAAGCGCCGCGGCTCACTAGGCTAATCCTCCACCTTGCGGCACCGGCACACCAGGTTCTAGTCCCGGTCGGGGCGCTGGATTCTGTCCTGGTTGCCCCTCTTCCAGGCCAGCTCTCTGCTGTGGCCCGGGAGTGCAATGGAGGATGGCCCAAGTGCTTGGGCCCTGCACCCGCATGGGAGACCAGGATAAGTACCTGGCTCCTGCCATCGGATCAGTGCGGTGTGCCGGCCGCGGTGGCCATTGGAGGGTGAACCAACGGCAAAGGAAGACCTTTCTCTCTGTCTCTCTCTCTCACTGTCCACTCTGCTGTCAAAATAAATAAAAGAAAAAAGAAAAAAAAAGTTTTATTTTAGTGGTACTCTGAGATCACAATACTACTTCTTTCATTAAGATAGTCTATAGTTAATGAGCATTGTCATATGACATTAACAATAGAGACAGCTCTGAGAAGCACGGTGATAGGCAGCTTTGTGATCGTGCATACATAACAGACCAGTTCAGCCAGACCTCATCACCATGATATAAATGTCCCATCTCTGAAAAATGTTCCTGTGTATATCATAGTAAATTAGACATGATAATAAATGTTTCATTATTAAGCTTAAACATCCATAGAGAATCACTGACAGTCATCAAGATGCATACTTTATCAATCAAGTAATATCCACTTAATCTAACCATTTCAAAAAGTGAATGTTCATATTGGCTCTCTATTCTCTTTTTACATTGTAATGCATTTTATTTGAAAAAAAGTAGTTAAAACATTCAGTATATTTAAGAATTTTTTTTGAAATAACAGTGAAATATGTAGTGTAGATATTTAGGAGAGTACTTCAAAATGGAATGAGGCCGGCGCCACGGCTCACTAGGCTAATCCTCCTCCTGCGGCGCTGGCATCCCAGGTTCTAGTCCCAGTTGGGGCGGCAGATTCTGTCCCGGTTGCTCCTCTTCCAGTCAAGCTTTCTGCTGTGGCCCGGGAGGGCAGTGGAGGATGGCCCAGGTCCTTGGGCCCTGCATCCACATGGGAGACCAGGAGAAGCACCTGGCTCCTGGCTCCAGATCGGTGCTACGCGCTGGCCATAGCGGCCATTTGGGGGGGTGAACCAATGGAAAAAGGAAGACCTTTCTCTCTCTCTCTCTCTCTCTCTCTCTCTCTCTCTCCCCCCCTCACTGTCTAACTCTGCCTGTCAAAAAAAAATGGAATGAAAATATTAATTTATTTTGGTGTAAAATTTTCAAATCATGCAGTTTCTTCATAACACATATTTCCCAAGACCTTTTGAAAATCCTACATATATATGCATGAGTGTGTGAAATATATTAAAAATTAAAATGTTAGTTCTTGTATATTAGTTAATTAAAGGATATTAGGAATAGAAATGGGATGGGAGTATGGGGAATTTTAATTCTCTCTAATATTTCTTAATAAAATAAGGATAGAAATGAAGCAAATATGCTAAAAGGTGTCATGTCTAGCTGACAAGCATGTTGTCGCTTACATCATTATTTTCTGTTTTCCTATGTGATTTGAATACTTTGCCATTAAAAATGTTATATTAAGCAAATAAAAAAGAACTAGAACTTAAATATATCACCTTTGTTTTTTCTTCTCTCTAACTGAACAATTTCTCCCTTTAAATTTTCATCCCTACACTCACTTACATGAAATTTTATTTATGAGACCTTTTTAATTTGAATGCCTAATTTTTGGCCAGCGCCATGGCTCAATAGGCTAATCCTCCACCTTGCGGCACCGGCACACCAGGTTCTAGTCCTGGTCGGGGCACTGGATTCTGTCCCGGTTGCCCCTCTTCCAGGTCAGCTCTCTGCTGTAGCCAGGGAGTGCAATGGAGGATGGCCCAAGTGCTTGGGCCCTGCACCCGCATGGGAGACCAGGATAAGTACCTGGCTCCTGCCATCGGATCAGTGCGGTGTGCCGGCCGCGGTGGCCATTGGAGGGTGAACCAACGGCAAAGGAAGACCTTTCTCTCTGTCTCTCTCTCTCACTGTCCACTCTGCCTGTCAAAAAAAAAAGGAGTTTAATGCCTAATTTATTAAAAGTTTGGTAATTTCTTGATTGGTAAGAAAAGTTTTAAGTCCAGAAAATTTACCTCTCAATTCAGCTTTACCTCTGTTTTGACACGTGTTGTTACTTTCACACACACACACATACAGCTTTACAACTTTATGTTTAGACAAGTACCTTCCATCACATTTGCTTTTGGGACATTCAGGAGACATTAGTTAGTGTCTAATCTCATTAAACTTGTCATATTATCTATTGTGTACTCATATATTTTATTAGAATTATTACTTGAAAATACGCATTAAAAACCCAGGATCTGACATCTCTCCCCAATAATATGGTGCATCCATGAATGTAAATATTAAAGTTGTATAGTTTTTGTAACCCTCACACTAGAAACTCTCTCAAAAAATACAAGTAGGGATAATGTATTAAGTTGTTCATTAACGTTCAGGGCTATGCTGATCAAGTCACCGTTTCCCATAGTGTCCATTTCACTTCAGGAGGTTTCCTTTTTGGTGTTCAGTCAGTTGTCACCGATCAGGGAGAACATATGGTATTTGTCCCTTTGGGACTGGCTTACTTCACTCAGCATGATGTGTTCCAGATTCCTCCATTTTGTTGCAAATGACTGGATTTCGTTGTTTCTTACTGCGGTATAGTATTCTAAAGAGTACATATCCCATAATTTCTTTATCCAGTCTACCGTTGATGGGCATTTAGGTTGGTTCCAGGTCTTAGCTATTGTGAATAGAGCTGCAATAAACATTAGGGTGCAGACCGCTTTTTTGTTTGCCAATTTAAATTCCTTTGGATAAATTCCAAGGAGTGGGATGGCTGGGTCGAATGGTAGGGTTATCTTCAGGTTTCTGAGAAATCTCCAGACTGACTTCCATAGTGGCTTGACCAGTTTGCATTCCCACCAACAGTGGGTTAGTGTCCCTTTTCCCCCACATCCTCGCCAGCATCTGTTGTTGGTAGATTTCTGCATGTGAGCCATTCTAACCGGGGTGAGGTGAAACCTCATTGTGGTTTTAATTTGCATTTCCCTGATGGCTAGTGATCTTGAACATTTTTAATACATTATCCCTCTTAGTAGTTTTTTTGTCTGTTCTACTTAATATGACTGGTTTAATTCTGTAATTAATACACAGTTATTCTTAAGTGTTGAAAATTAACTGAAATGTGATCCCTGTTAAACATAAGAGTGGGAATAAGAGAGGGAAGAGATGTATAATTTGGGACATGCTCAAGCTGACTTGCCCCAATTGGTAGAGTTAGAAACATACCAGGGGATTCCAATTCAATCCCATCAAGGTGGCATGTACCATGCCATCTCACTATTCCAAGTGATCAATTTCAGTTCACAATTGATCATAATGAAAGGACTAAGAGTCAAAGGGAGCACATAAACAAGTCTAGTACCTGCTAACGCTAACTGATGGAGTAAATAAAGGGGAGAGTGATCCAACATGGGAAGCGAGATACTCAGCAGACTCATAGAATGGCAGATGTCCTAAATAGCACTCTGGCCTCAGAATCAGCCCTAAAGGCATTCGGATCTGGCTGAAAAGCCCATGAGAGTATTTCAGGCATGGAAAGCCAAGACACTCTGGCAAAAGATCTCTGCGAGTGAGATCCCAGTGGAAAGAACAGGTCTTCAAAGAAGGAGGTACCTTTCTCTGAAGGGAGGAGAGAACCTCCACTTTGACTATGACCTTGTCTAAACAAGATAAGAATCGGAGAACTCAAGGGGCTTCCATAGCCTTGGAAACTCATGACTGGAGCATAGGGAGATTACTGATGCCATAGACAGGAGTGTCAATTGGTAAAGTCAACAACAGGAGTCACTGTGCACTTACTCCTCATGTAGGATCTCTGTCCTTAATGTGTTGTGCATTGAGATTTAATGCTATAACGAGTACTCAAACAATATATTTCACTTTGTGTTTCTATGGGGGTGCAAACTGTTGAAATCTTTACTTAACGCATACTAAACTGATCCTCTGTAAAAAAAAAAAAAAAAAAGAAAGAAAGAAAGAAAGAAATTATCAACTCCCAACTTGACTCTCACTGGGATTAAACATGACAATAGGTCTGATCTGATTTCATCATCATTTAAAAAAAAATCATCTATCATTTTTCACTTTATGTTTCTGTGTGGGAGCAAACTGTTGAAATCCTTACTTAATGTATACTAAGCTGATCTTCTGTATATTAAGATAATCGAAAATGAATCTTGATGTGAATGGAAGGGGAGAGGGAGTGGGAAAGGGGAGGGTTGTGGGTGGGAGGGACGGTATGGGGGGGAAGCCATTGTAATCCATAAGCTGTACTTTGGAAATTTATATTCATTAAATAAAAGTTAAAAAAAAATACAAGTAGGATTTTCTTTCTTTTTTTGTTTTTTTCCCAGTTGCACTATCAAATTCTCATTACACCCACACATTTTTCAACACAATTAAAGTATTTCTAGAACACCAATGGCAAGATTGTTTGTTTGTTTTCCAAGAAAAGCAAAGCCAGAACACACAGAAAATTACAGAATGCCTCTCTGTTGTTAATTATCTGCGAAGATGTTGAAGTACTTCTTTCAAAGTGTCTAAATTACTGAGGTATTTGAGTCATCCTAGGGCTGTTAGTGCAATCTCATACTGAAATCCCTATCATAGAAACCACAGGGGAAACCTTCCATCTCAATTGGACACGCAGAGAACCACCTTTCATGTGAATGACTTGCTGCCAAGTAAGAAGAAACATAAATCCAAAGTTGGACAGAACAGTTCAAGTAAATTATATTAACACCAACGTATCATATTCATCAGTGACATAGTGTTACATTTCAGTAATATAGGGGTTCACTTACATTTTTCTGCATGTGAATATTCAATTTTCTCAGCATGGCCATTCCCCATTATGTGTTCTTGGCATGTTTGTTGGGGGATAAATTGACACTAAATGTAAAGATTTCTTTCCAAGCTCTCTGTTCTGTCACCACTGACTGACATATGTCTACTTTAATACTGGTACCACACTGCTTTGATTATGACGCCTTTGTAGTACATTTTGGAATGAGATAGTGTGACGCCTCCAGCTTTATTCTTCTTGCTGAAGATTGTTTTCATCAGTATTCTGGGTATTTTGTGGTCCTAAATGGATTTTAGAATATTTTTCTCTGTTTTTGTGAAAAATGCTATTGGAATTTTGAAAAAGATTTTATTGAATCTGTGGATTTGTTGATTATTATGGACATTTTAACAATGTTAATTCTTCTACTCCATGAACCTGCAATATTTTCCATTTATTTGTGTCTTCAGTTTCTATCAATGTTTTATAGTTTTTAGTGCAGAGAACTTTTCCCTCCTTGATTAAATTTACTCTTAATATAATTCTTAGCTTCATTGACCTTTTCTATGTTTTTCAGCATCTATTTCAGTTGCATTGGCCATGTTTGTTGTTTTCTCCTTTCTCTTTACTTTAGGCTTACTTTGTTTTTCTGTAGCTTCTTAAAATATAAAATTAGGTTGTTGACTTGAGATCTTTCTTTTTTCGTGATGTATGTATTTGCCACTACAACCTTTTTTCTTAGAACTGCTTTTTATGTGTTACACAAATTTTTATTATTCTGTTTCCTCTTCTAATAGTAAGAGACAGAGAGCTCCCATTCAACATTCACTCCACAAATGCCTCAATGCTCACACAGCCCAACTGGAGATGGGAGCTGGGAACACAATCCAGGTCTCCCACATGGGTGGCAGGAACCCAATTACTTGAGCCATCACTGCTGCTTCCCATGGTCTGAATTAGCAGGGAGCTGGAGCTGAGTATTGACCCCAGGTACTCTAATGTGGGATAAGAACATCTTATCTAATGGGACAAGAGCCTGCAGTGGTTTCAAGAAATTTTTAACAAACTTTTTCAAAACTTTTTGACCCTTTTGTTTCTCAGAAGTGGGTTGTTTAGTTCCTGAATAATCATAAATTTTCCAACCCTACTTATTATTTTTAGATTAATATCACTGTGATCAGAAATATTGATGATCATATACTTGATGGGGCTGGCACTGTGGCATAGTAAGCTAAGTCTCCGCCTGTGGTGCCGGCAGCCCATGCTGGTGCCAGTTCATGTCCCAGCTGCTCTTCTTCTGATACAGTTCTTTGCGATGGCTGGAAAGGCAGCAGAGGATGGCCCAGACGCTTGGGCCCCTGCACCTACCTGGGAGACCCTGCAGCATCTCCTGGTTCCTGGCATCAGATCAACCCAGCTCTGGCCATTGCAGCCATTCGGGGAGCGAACCAGCAGATAGAGAACCTTTCTCTCTGTCTCTCCCTCTGTGTCAGTAACTCTATCTCTAAAATAAATAAATAAAATCTTAAAAATAAAAAAGAAAAGACACTTGATATTTCCATCTCAAATTGTCTAACACTATTTCGTGGTCCAACGTATGAATCTACCCTGAATTCTGTGACTGTGGATTGAAGTTCTGGATATGCTTGTTTGGTCTGCAGCGCTGTTCAAGTCTCCTGTCCCCTTATTGTTTTTCAATCAGGATGAACTCTATTATTAAAGGAAGATTGAAGTCACCTTCTAATTCTGTATAGGTATCTATTTCTCCCTTCAATTCTGTTGGAATTTGCTTGATATATTTATGTGCTCCCATGTTGAGTGCATATATATTTACAATTATTATGTATCTTGATGAATTTATCCCTTTATCATTGTATAATTACCTTTGACAGATTTTATTTTAAAATCGATTTTGTGTTATACGAATTAAACTACCCCTGCTTATCTTCTGATTGTCAATTGCATGGAATATCTTTTTTTTTTATTTTTTTTTATTTATTTTTTTTTTTTGACAGGCGGAGTGGACAGTGAGAGAGAGACAGAGAGAGAAAGGTCTTCCTTTGCCGTTGGTTCACCCTCCAATGGCCACCGCGGCCGGCGCACTGCGGCCGGCGCACCGCGCTGATCCGATGGCAGGAGCCAGGTACTTATCCTGGTCTCCCATGGGGTGCAGGGCCCAAGCACCTGGGCCATCCTCCACTGCACTCCCTGGCCACAGCAGAGAGCCAGCCTGGAAGAGGGGCAACCGGGACAGAATCCGGCGCCCTGACCGGGACTAGAACCCGGTGTACCGGTGCCGCAAGGCGGAGGATTAGCCTATTGAGCCACGGCGCCGGCCTTGCATGGAATATCTTTTTGTGTCTCCTCATTTCATTGTATGTGTGTCCTTAGAGCTAAAATGAGTCTCTTGTAGAAAGGATACAGTTGCCTCTATTTTTTTTATCCATTTAGTCACTCTGTCTTCCAATGAGAGAATTTAATCTATTTACAGCTATAGTAATTATTGGTAGGCAAAGACTTACTGTTGCAGTTTTGTTCACTGTTGTATTGTGTTGTTCAGGGATTGTGTTGTGTTTTCTTTGTCCCATCTTCCTCTCTTGCTGCCTTCCTTATGGTTAGATGATTCTTTTTTGTAGTGGTATGTTTTGAATCCTTCCTATCTTTTGTCTATCAACTATGGAGTTTATTTTATGGTTATCATTGTGCTTGTGTGAAATACCTTTTGTTGTTAATAGTTTATTTTAAGCCAATAGTAATTTAACTTTGACCATATATAAATAGTCTATATTTTAACTTCTCCTCCCCCAACATTCTATGTTATTGTTAGAGTACAGGAGTAAGAAAAAGAGGAGAGGCTATGAATTCAGCAGTCAGAACAGGTTTATTTAGAGACAAACTTGACAGGGACTCACTACCAGTAAGGGTAGAGAGTTCCACCCTGGCACAGTCTAGGTATTGATATAGTCAGGACTACTTTCAGTTCTGGGTGGGTGGGTGTTAGGCAGGGCTAAGATGGTTTGGGCAGGCCTTTCAAACTCAGTGGGCACAAGCTAACAGCTGAGGCAGGATTGCACTGGTTTTGTGGAAGAATGCAGGGGGTTGGGAAATTTCTCATTGGAGCAGAGGTTGGGATGACCTTTCAGTCACTGGCAAGGGGACCAAAAAATAGATTTAAAGCTTTTGTTCTTGCTCCATAAGTTATTATATCAAAATTTACATCTTTTTATATTGTATATACATTGACAAATTATTTTATCGATTGTTGTTTACTTTCTTTTGTTTTTTAACTTTTATATTAGAGTTAAAAGTGATTTCCTTTCCACCACTGCAGCTTAAGAGCATTTTGAATTTGATTATAGGCTTAATATTAGTGCATTTTATGCTTACCTATGTTTCCATGTTTTTAGTTGACAACCATCTTTCAACTTGAGTAACTCCCTTTAGTATATCTAATGAGGCAAATCTAGAAAGAATGAACTCCCTTGGTTTTTCTTCATCCAAGAGCCTTAACCTCTCCTTCATTTCTGGAAAAAAAAATTCTTGATGGTCAGGTTTTTTCATTTTTGTTTTAACACTTTTAATATATCTTCCTGCTCTATTTTGGGCTGCAAAATTTCTGCCAAGAAATCTATTGATAGTTTGATGACAAAGGTGAGGAAGTAGTATGCTTTGGATGTAAGAAGTTGCTTCTCTCTTGCTGCTTTTAAAATTTTCCTCAATTTCTTTGTCTTTTCACAATTTCATTATAATATGTCACAGTGAGGGTTTCTTTATGTTTAACAGATGAGTTCTCTCAGTATCGTGGACTTGAATGTTTGCTCTTCTTTGCAGATTTTGGTTTGCTGCTGCTATTTTATTTTTTTCCCAAAGAAACCTTTTATTTAAGGAATACAAACTTCATGCATTCCATAAATACAACTTTAGGAACTTAGTGATTCTTCCCTCCTCCTTCTCCTATTCCCAGCCTTATTTTTTTACTAAATTCTATTTTTAATTAATGTTATATACAAAAGATTAACTCTATACTTAGTAAGAGTTCAACAAATTGTATGAAAAAAAGTTCCTAAACAGTCGAGACAAGGGCTATTCAAAGTCATTGCATCTCAAAGTTGATTTCACTTCTTTTTTAAGCATTTTTTTAAAGAAACTTAATTAACTTTCAAGAAGAAACCAAGAATGACACATCTTTTGTAAGCACTTAGACATAACTATAAGACATGAGAATAACCATCACTTAATACACTAAAATGAAATAAATTTTAGAGAACAAGTTTTACTATTAACTCTCATAATACAGCTCTTTGAGGACAGAGGTCCTGCATGGGAAGTTAGTGCACAGTGACTCCTGATGTAAGTTTAACAATTAACACTCTATGTATGATGTCAGTGATGACCTAACGCTCTTGACATGAGCTGCCTAGGCTATGGAAGCCTTTTGAAAGCACAAACTCCTTCAGTATTTATACAAGGCCATAAGCAAAGTGGAAATTCTCTCCTCCCTTCAGAGAAAAATACATCCTTCTTTGATGGCCACTTATTTCTTTTAGGGTCTCACCCACAGAGATCCTTCATATAGGACACCTTTGGCCACAGTCTTGGCTTGCCATGCCTGAAATGCTCTCATGGGCTTTTCAGCCAGACCAGGATGCCTTATGGGCTGATTCTGAGGTTAGAGTGCTATTTTAAGTGATTGTCATTCTATGAGTCTGCTGGGTGAACTGCTTCCCATGTTGAGACATTCACTCCTTTTTAATTCTATCTATTATTAGTACCAAACACTTAATATTATTTATATGACCATTTTAACATTTAATCCTATCATTATGACCATGTTAATACTTAATCCTATCCATATGATGACTTTAACACTTAAAACGCTACTTTTACCATGCAGTTTAAGAGGATTTGGGGTTCCATGGCAAGTTTTTAAACTGTACCCTTAGGAGGAATGTATGCAGAACTATACAGCTTTACAGTTACAAACTGCATACATTTCATAATTACAACTTTAGGCACATGGTGATTCTTTCCACCATGCTGGCCCTCCCACCCACATTCCCTCCCTCTCCCCTTTCTTATTCCTACTCTTATTTTTTTCCTAAGATCTATTTTCAATTAATTTTATGCATATATGATTAACTCTGTGTTAATAAAAGAGTTCAACAAACAACAAATAGTATGAAAAAAAAACTGTTCCTCAACAGTCAAGAAAAGGGTTGTTCAAGTCATTGCTTCTCAAAGTGTCAGTTGCACTTCTACAGATTGCCTTTTAGGTGCTCTATCAGTTATCACAGGTCAGAGAGAACATATCATATGTGTTCTTTGGGGAATGTCTTATTCCACTAAGTATAATGTTTTCCATTTCATCCATTTTGTTGGAAATGGCCAGATTTCATTTTTTTACCACTGTGTAGTATTGCATGGTATACACATCCCATAATTTCTTTATTCAGTCTTCAGTTGATGGGTATTTGGGTTGATTCCATGTCTTAGCTATTGCAAATTGAGCTGCAATAAACATGGAGGATCAGATATTTATTTCATATGCTGGTTTCATTTCCCTTGAGTAAATTCCAAGGAGTGAGATGGCTGGGTCATATGGTAAATGTATATTCAGATTTCTGAGGTATCTCCATACTGTCTTCCACAGTGGTTTTACCAGTTTACATTCTCACCAACAGTGTATTATGGTACCTTTTTCCCCACATCCTCTAGGATTTGTTGTTTGTTAATTTCTGTATGAAAGCCATGCTAGTTCACATACAGAAATCTACCAACAGATGCTGGCGAGGATGTGGGGAAAAAGGGACACTAACCCACTGTTGGTGGGAATGCAAACTGGTCAAGCCACTATGGAAGTCAGTCTGGAGATCCCTCAGAAACCTGAAGATAACCCTACCATTCGACCCAGCCATCCCACTCCTTGGAATTTACCCAAAGGAATTTAAATTGGCAAACAAAAAAGCGGTCTGCACCCTATGTTTATCGCAGCACAATTCACAATAGCCAAGACCTGGAACCAACCTACATGCCCATCAATGGTAGACTGGATAAAGAAATTATGGGATATGTATTCTTTAGAATACTATACCGCAGTAAGAAACAACGAAATCCAGTCATTTGCAACAAAATGGAGGAATCTGGAACACATCATGCTGAGTGAAGTAAGCCAGTCCCAAAGGGACAAATACCATATGTTCTCCCTGATCGGTGACAACTGACTGAACACCAAAAAGGAAACCTCCTGAAATGAAATGGACACTATGAGAAACGGTGACTTGATCAGCATAGCCCTGACTGTTAATGAACAACTTAATACATTATCCCTCTTAGTATTTTTTTTTGTCTGTTCTACTTAATATGAGTGGTTTAATTCTGTAATTATCACACAGTTATTCTTAAGTGTTGAAAATTAACTGAAATGTGATCCCTGTTAAACATAAGAGTGGGAATAAGAGAGGGAAGAGATGTATAATTTTGGACATGTTAAAAACATACCAGGGGATTCCAATTCAATCCCATCAAGGTGGCATGTACCAATGCCATCTCACTATTCCAAGTGATCAATTTCAGTTCACAATTGATCATAATGAAAGGACTAAGAGTCAAAGGGAGCACATAAACAAGTCTAATACCTGCTAACACTAACCGATAGAATAAATAAAGGGGAGAGTGATCCAACATGGGAAGTGAGATACTCAGCAGACTCATAGAATGGCAGATGTCCTAAATAGCACTCTGGCCTCAGAATCAGCCCTAAAGCCATTCGGATCTGGCTGAAAAGCCCATGAGAGTATTTCAGGCATGGAAAGCCAAGACACTCTGGCAAAAAGATCTCTGTGAGTGAGATCCCAGTGGAAAGAACAGGTCTTCAAAGAAGGAGGTACCTTTCTCTGAAGGGAGGAGAGAACCTCCACTTTGACTATGACCTTGTCTAAACAAGATAAGAGTCGGAGAACTCAGAGGGCTTCCATAGCCTTGGAAACTCAAGACTGGTGCATAGGGAGATTACTGATGCCATAAACAGGAGTGTCAATTTGTAAAGTCAACAACAGGAGTCACGGTGCACTTACTCCTCATGTAGGATCTCTGTCCTTAATGTGCTGTACATTGAGACTTAATGCTATAACGAGTACTCAAACAGTATCTTTCACATTGTGTTTCTATGGGGGTGCAAACTGTTGAAATCTTTACTTAATGCATACTAAACTGATCTTCTGTAAAAAAAGAAATTATCAATTCCCAACTTGACTCTCACTGGGATTAAACATGACAATAGGTCTGATCTGATTTCATCATCATTTAAAAAATCATCTATCATTTTTCACTTTATGTTTCTGTGTGGGAGCAAACTGTTGAAATCTTTACTTAATGTATACTAAGCTGATCTTCTGTATATTAAGATAATCAAAAATGAATCTTGATGTGAATGGAAGGGGAGAGGGAGTGGGAAAGGGGAGGGTTGCGGGTGGGAGGGACGTTATGGGGGGGGGGAAGCCATTGTAATCCATAAGTCGTACTTTGGAAATTTATATTCATTAAATAAAAGTTAAAAATAAATAAATAAATAAATAATAAAAAAAAAGAAGGGATGAGACAATGTTGAAGAGGAAGCCTCCAGAGGCAATTCATCCGCATCAGTTTTCAAGGAAATAATCTTGTTTGGGCCTGATCATTGACAGCCATCCTCACAAACATTTCAGCTGGTGTAGCTTACACAATTCTGAGGGAACTGTTAAACTCCAACAAAGTTTCATTCAATGGTTTCCAATACCGTTGTGTCCAAACAACTGCAGACAAGGGTAGAGCTGTCAATGGAGATTTTCAGTAAGTCAGATTAAGATGCTGAGGCATTTCTTTGAAATAAAGCATGACTTTCCCAGTATAATCCTGAAGACAAAGCACAATCAAAGCAGTGGATACCAAGAGAAGTGGTCCAGTCCAAGCAAAAGCAGATCAGCCAAGAAAAAGGCCAGGGCAACAGGTGTTTTTTTTTTGGATGATGCCAGGACGTTTTGCTGTTGACTTTCTGGAGGGCCTAAGGATCATAACTCTGTTTCTTAGGAGAGTGCTTTGAGAAAGTTAGCCAGAGTTTTAGCAGGAAAACTTTTAGCCTGGGGAAGCTTCACCAAAGAGTCCTCCACTATGACCATGCTCTTGAATATTACTCTTTTCAGCCAAGGGTAATTTTGTGAGAATTGTCATGGGAAATCATTAGGCATCTACCTTACAATCCTGAATTATTTTTTTTAAATCTTGAAAAATCATTAAAAGACACTTGTTTTTCATCAGTTAATAATATAAGATGACTGCATTTGCATGACTAAATTTCCAGGACTCAGTTCTTTAGGGGTGGACTAAATGGCTGGTGTCTTGAAAATGATGGAGTTTAAAATTAACAACTGGGATTACATCAAATTGAGAAGTTTCTGTACTGCAAAAGAAGCAGTCAGGAAAGTGAAGAACAAACGACAGAATGGGAGAAATTATTTGCAAATTATGCAACTGATAAAGGATTGATAAGCAGAATCTACAAAGTGATCAAGAAACTCCACAAGGCTGGTGCTGTGGCGTAGTGGGTAAAGCCGCTGCCTGCAGTGCTGACATCCCATATGGGCAACGGTTCAAGACCCGGCTGCTACACTTACTATCCGGCTCTCTTCTATGGCCTGGGAAGGTAGTAGAGAAAAAATGTTCAGGATCACTAGCCATCAAGGAAATGCAAATAAAAACCACAATTAGGTTTCACCTCACCCTGGTTAGAATGGTTTTCATACAGAAATCAGCAAACAACAGATGCTGGCAAGCATGTGGGGGAAAAGGCACACTGATCCACTTTTGGTGTGAATGCAAACTAGTAAAGCCACTATAGAAGATAGTTTGGAGATACCTCAGAAATCTGAATATAGTCCTACCATTCGACCCAGCCATCCCACTCAGAATTTACCCAAGGGAAATTAAATTGGCAAATAAAAGAGGTATCTGCACCTCCATGTTATTGCAGCTCAATTCACAATAGCTAAGACATGGAATCAACCTAAATGCCCATCAATGGAAGACTGGATAAAGAAATTATGGGATATGTACTCTATGGATTACTAGACAGTGGTAAAAAAAATGAAATCAGGTAATTTGCAACAAAATGGAGGAATTTGGAAAACAACATGCTGAGTGAAATAAGCCAGTCCCAAAGGGAAAAATATCATATGTTCTCTCTGATCCATGACAACTAACTGAGCATCTAAAAGGAAACTTATAGAAGTGAAACTGACACTATGAGAAGCAATGACTTGATCAGCCCTTGTCCTGTTGAGGAACAGCTTACTATTCATTATTTTTACTATTTTCTTGTTCTACGTGATACCATTGGTTGGACTCTTTACTTAACACAGAATTATTCTTAGATGTTTAAATCTAATTGGAAATTGATCCCTGTTAAAAATAAGAGTGGTAATAAGAGCGGGAGGATATGTACAACTCAGTACACATTTCTTCAGACTTACCCTTAAGGGTAAAGCTAAAGACTTGACATGGGACTCCAAATCCCATTAAGTTGGCAGGTACCAATGCCATCTTACAAGTTAAAGTGATCAATTTAATTTCATAACTGATCGTAAAGATAGGATTAAGTGTCAAAGGGATCACAAAAATAAGACCAGTGTCTGCAAATAATAATAGATAGAATTTATAAAGAGAGAATGATCCAACTTGGGAAGCAGGCCACACAGCAGACTCTAGAATGGCAAATGCCCTAAACAGCACTCTGGCCTCAGGATCAGCCCTTAAGGCATTCGGATCTGGCGAAAAAACCCATGAGAGTTTCTCAGGCATGGAAAGCCAAGACACTGTGGCAAAAAATAACCAACATGAAAGATCTCTGTGAGTGAGATCCTGGTGAAAAGAACGGACCATCAGAGAAGGAGGTACCTTTCTCTGAAGGGAGGAGAGAACTTCCATTTTGATTATGGCCCTGTCTAAATAATGTCAGAGTTTATGGACTCAAGATGCTTGCATAGCCTTGTCAGCTCATGACAAGAGCCTTGGGTGATCACTGATGTCATAAATAAGAGTGTCAATTGTTAAATCAGCAACAGGAGTCACTGTGCACTTGCTCCTCATGTAGGATCTCTGTCCTTAATGAATTGTACGATGAGAATTAACAGGAAAACTAGTCTCCAAACAGTACTTTATACTTGTGTGTCTGTGTGGGTGCGAACTGTTGAAATTTTACTTAGTATAGAGTTGATCTTTTGTGTATAAAGATAATTAAAAATGAATCTTAATGAAGAATGGGATGGGAGAGGGGTAGGAGGTGGGACAGTTTGGGGGTGGGAGGGTGGGTATTGGGGGAAATAACTGCTATAATCCAAAAGTGGTACCTATGAAATTTATATTTATTAAATAAAAGCTTTCTATAAAAAAAAAAGAAAGCCATGCAAAAGGGGCTGAGGTTTGAGATGAAACATCGTAGTTTTGATTTGTTATTTCCCTGATGGCTAGTGATCCTGAACATTTTTTCCTGTGTCTGTTGGCCGTTTATATTTTCTCTTGTGAAAAAAAATGTCTGTTTTAGTCCTTTGCCCATTTAATAACTGAATAGCTTATTTTGTTGTTGTTCAGTTTCTTTATATATTCTGGTTATTAATCCTTTATTGGCTGTATAGTTTGGAAATAATTTCTCCCATTCTGTCAGTTGCCTCTTCACTTTGCTGAGTGTTTCTTTTGTAGTGAGGAAGCTTCTCAATTTGATATAATCCCAATTATCAATTTGGGCTTTGATTGCCTGTGCCTCTGGAGTCTTTTCCAAGAAGTCTTTGCCTATGTCAATATTGTACAGGATTTCTCCAATGTTCTCTAATAATGTGATGGTATTGGGTTGTATATTTAGATTGTTAATCCATTTTGAGTGTATTTTTATGTAAGGTGTAAAGTCGGGGTCTTGCTTTATACTTCTGCATGTAGAGATCCAGTTTTCCCAGCACCATTTGTTGAAGAGAATGTCTTTGCTCTAGGGATTGATATTAGCTCATTTGTCAAAGATAAGTTGGTTGTAGATGTTTGGATTGATTTCTGGTGTTTCTATTCTGTTCCATTGGCATATCTATCTGTTTTTCACTATTACCAGTCTGTTTTGATTACAACTGCCCTGTAGTATGTCTTGAAATCTGGTATTGTGATGCTCCCAGCTTTGTTTTTGTTGTATAAGATTTCTTTAGCTATTTGAGGTCTCCTGTATTTCCATATGAATTTCAAATTCATTTTTTATATCTGAGAAGCATGTCATAGATATTTTGATTGGTATAATATTGAATCTATAAATTGCTTCTAATAGCATGGACAGTTTGATGATATTGATTCTTCCAATCCATGAACATGGAAGATTTTTCCATTTTTTGCTATCTTCTTCTATTTCTTTCCTTAATATTTTGTAATTCTCATCATAGCAATCTTCGATATACTTGGTTAATTATTTTAAGGTATTTGACTTTTTTGTAACTCTTATGAATGTTAATGATCTTAGAAGTTCTTTATCAGCTGTGGCATTGCCCATGTATACAAAGGCTGTTGATTTTTGAGTGTTGATTTTATTTCCTACTACATTACCAAATTCTTCTATGAATTCCATTAGTCTATTAGTGGAGGCTTTGGGATCCCCCTACATATAGAATCATGTCATCTACCAAAAAAAAGGATATTTTGACTTCCTCCTTCCAATATTTTTGAATTTGCTGAGACTTGCTTTATGGCATAGCATGTTATCTACCCTAGAGAAAATTCCATGCACTGCTCAGAAGAATGTGTATTCTGTAGCTGTAGGATGGAGAGTTCTGAAGATATCTGTTGGGTCCATTTGGTCTACAGTGTCAATTAACTCTGTTGTTTCCTTGCTGATTATTTTGTCTGGTTGATCTGTCCATTGCTGAAAGTGGAATATTGAAGTCCCCCATTACTATTGTATTTGAGTCTATGTCTCATTTAGATCCATTAATAGTTCTTGTATACATCCAGGTGCCCTGTAATTAGGTGCATATACATTTATAATAGTTACATCTTCCTGTTGAATTGATCACTTAATCATTACATAGTGCCCTTCTTTGTCTTTTTTAACAGTTTTTGTGTTAAAGTCTGTTTTGTCTGATATTAGGATGGCTACACCAGCTCTTTTTTATTTCTGTTAGCGTGGAGTATCTTATTCCATCCTTTCACTTTCAGTCTGCGAGTATCTTTCTTGGTTTGATAGATGGGTTTTTACTAGGCAGCAAATAGATGTGTTTTGTTTTTGAATCCATTTAGCTAGTCTGTATCTTTTAATTGGAAAGTTGAGGCCATTTACATTCAAGGTGATTATTGGTAAGTAATAACTTTGTCCTGCTTTTTTATATATATATTCCTATTTTTTACTTTGGATTTCCCTTGTACTGTTACTGGGAGATTTTCTACCTTCACCTTCTTTTTAGTGATGACCATATTTCTGTGTTCTTGTGTGCAGCATATTCTTAAGCATCTTTTGCAGGTCTGGATGAGTGATGACAGATTCTTTCAATTACTGTTTGTTATGGAAGCTCTTTATTTAACTTTCATTCATAAGTGAGAGCTTTGCAGGGTATAGTATTCTGGGTCAATAGTTTTTTTCCTCTTAAGACTTGGAATATATCTTGCTGTTCTCTCCTGGCTTGTAGGATTTCTGATGAGAAGTCCACTGTGAGTCTAACTGAGACCCTCTGAAAGTAATCTGGAATTTCTCTCAAGCATATTTTGGAATCTTTTCTTTATGTTTTACTGTGGAGACTTTGACTACAACCTTCACAGTGAAGATCTTTTCTGGTCATGTCTATTAGAAGTTCTATGTGCTTCCTGTACTTGGATGTCCCTGTCTTTCTCCAAATTAGGGAAGTTTTCTTTTATTATTTCACTAAAAAGGCCTTCTAAGCCTTTGTTTCTATCCACGCCTTCAAGAATTCCTAAGACCCGTATGTTGGGTCATATGACAGTATCCTATAGATCCCCAACAGTGTGTTTTAGTTTCTAATTTCTTCTTCTTGTTTTTGGTCTGACTGTAAAATTTCCTGTAATTTGACTTCTAAGTTGGATATTTTTTCTTTTACTTCACTGATTCTGTTGTTAAGGCTGTCCACTGCATTTTTTATTTGTTCTATTGAATTCTTCATTTACAAGATTTCATTTTGATTTCTCTTTAAGATCTCAATTTCATGGGAGAAACTTTCTTTTTTTTTAACTTTTATTTAATGAATATAGATTTCCAAAGTACAGCTTATGGATTACAATGGCTTCCCCCCACCCATAACTTCCCTCCCACCCGCAACCCTCCCCTTTCCCTCTCTCCCCCCCTTTCCATTCACATCAAGATTCATTTTCAATTCTCTTTATATACAGAAGATCAGTTTAGCATATATTAAGTAAAGATTTCAGCAGTTTGCACCCACATACAAACACAAAGTGAAAAATACTGTTTGAGTACTAGTTATAGCATTAAATCACAATGTACAGCACATTAAGGACAGAGATCCTATATGAGGAGTAGAAACTTTCTTTCATGTCATGTATGGATTTCATTAGATCATGGATTTGCTTCTGATTACTTCTAAGTAATCCTACAATCAACTTTTTTGAATTCCATTTATGGCATTTCTTCAGTGTCTTCATCTTCACATTCTAGTGTTGAAGTATTGTGTTCTTTTTGGGGTGTCACATTGTCTTCCTTATTCTTGTTTCTTGAATTGCTGCATTTATTATTCAGCATTTGTAGAGATACTTGTTGGTTTCTTCTTTGTTTTTTACCTGTGATGGCTTTAATCTTCTCATTTTGCTCATGTATTATTTTCCTGCTCTCATGTTATTGTCTGTCTTTCATAGCTCACCGAGTTGTTTAAAAGGCATTGTTTTGGTTTCTTTGTCAGGAAGTTTGTAGATCTCCACATCTTCCGGTTAAACGCTGGTCTTCTACTTTGCCCCCTAGTGGTGTCATGTTTCTCTGATTACTTGTGGTCTTTACTGCCTTATGCTAGTGGCTGTGTATTTGAAGAAGTGGGCATCCCTTCCAGCACCAGCAGACTGGATATTGTAGGGAAAACCCTTCAGCAGTCAGCCTGTCTCCAAGAAGCCTCTGCAGTCTGGGTAATGGAGTCTGAGTAAGCAGCTGAAGTCTTTGGGTGGTTGTCGTGGTATCTGAGTCAGGGTTAGGATGGGCCTGGTACCTTTGTCCATGGATGAAGATCTGGATCCTGGGTCCCTGAGGCTGATCTGTCAGGGTCTTCTGGTTAATCTATCTATGTCTATAAGGGAAGTGCTGCAGTATGGGTTTGAAGAGAAGGGGCCCTAGTGCATTGGTTTGTGGGGCTAGCCTGAAGCTTGAATCTGTAAGAACTGAGTTGGAGCTGGGGCTGAATTTATGGGGGTGGATCTGGGTCCTGAGCCAATGAAGGAGTCTGGAGTCTTGTGCACTTGGGAATGACCTAGTGCTAGTTCTAAAGGGACAGGCCTAGAACTTTTTTTTTTTTTTTTTTTTTTGACAGGCAGAGTGGACAGTGAGAGAGAGACAGAGAGAAAGGTCTTCCTTTTGCCGTTGGTTCACCCTCCAATGGCCGCCACGGCTGGCGTGCTGTGGCTGGAGCACTGCGCTGATCCAAAGCCAGAAGCCAGGTACTTATTCTGGTCTCCCATGGGGTGCAGGGCCCAAGTACTTGGGCCATCCTCCACTGCACTCCCTGGCCACAGCAGAGAGCTGCAGGCCTAGAACTCTTATCAACAAGGACTGGTCTGGTCACTGGGGCAGGCCTGGTGCTGGAATCCACAAAACTGGGGCGTCACTTCACTTCCTTCCCCAGTACAGAGAATCTGTCTCTCTTATGTTGCATGGTATTGGGAAAAGGCAATGGGGATAATGTGAAACTGCATTTCCTGCCCTCTTAAATGTGTCTTTTCTTATTTCCGTCCTCCATCCAGAGGCTCTAATCCCTCCCCTGGTATCTTAGTGCATAGATAGTGGTTCAGATTGGTGTTACTCTGAAGAATCAAGGGCTAGAAACTCCTCAAGGTCTAGAAATGTTTCCACTCTGTTGTTTTTGTAACTCTTCATATATTTCAAGTAAACTTTTAATTTTGGAACAGATTAAAATTTACAGGAAAATTTTAAATTTAGTACAGAGAATTTTTTTTTTTGACAGGCAGAGTGGACAGTGAGAGAGAGAGACAGAGAGAAAGGTCTTCCTTTGCCGTTGGTTCACCCTCCAATGGCCGCCACTGCCAGCGCGCTGCGGCCGGCGCACCGCGCTGATCCGATGGCAGGAGCCAGGAGCCAGGTGCTTTTCCTGGTCTCCCATGGGGTGCAGTACCATTTCCCCTCTTATTGAATCTCATACTCATGTGGTTCTTACTCCAATTCAATAAATATACAAATGTTGGGGCCAGCACTGTGGTGCAGTAGGTTAAAGCCCTGGCCTGAAGCGCCAGCATACCATATGGGCACCGGTTCTAGTCCCGGCTGCTCCGCTTCTGATCTAGCTCTCTGCTATGGCCTGGGATAGCAGTGGAAGATGGCCCAAGTTCTTGGGCACCTGCACCACGTGAGAGACCTGGAAGAAGCTCCTGGCTCTTGGCTTCGGATCAGCACAGCTCTGGCCATTTTGCAGCCATCTGGAGAGTGAACCAGTGGATGGAAAACCTTTCTTTCTGTCTCTCCCTCTCACTGTCTGTAACTCTACCTCTCAAATAAACAAATAAAAAAACTTAAAAATATATACAAATGTCAATCAATTTGTGACACTTTTGTGAGGTTTTCTTGCTTTTGCCTAATGTCTTTTGTGTCCCAAGATCCCATCCAGTATACATAGCATGTTTTATCCTCACATTTCCTTAGGTGCCTCTTGTCCATGATATTTTCTCAGACATTCTTTGATGGCCTTGGCATTTTTGAGTGCTGTTGGTCATGTCATTTCAAAATGTCTCTCAATTCATATTTATCTGATGGGTTTCTCAAAATTAGACTCAGGTGATGGATTTGGGAAAAGACCACAGAGTTAAGAGACCATTCTCATCATACCATATCAAGACTCTTTGTAAGAATGGGTTCAAATATATTTATTTCATACTTTGGGTTATAAGGCAATATGTTTTAGCTAATTTTGTCAAATTCTTTCAGATTTAACCATTGAGAAGTCTTTCCATTGGGTCCTGTGTCCTTTCAATATGTCTCCATTATTGTTTGTTGCTGTTTTGAGTATTTCTTAATTTCTGGTACACAAGATGTTCTAGGTTCATGTGGTATATATCCTGCTCCAGTCCTATTTTTTTTTCTCCCCAGTTCCTTGGGTACTTTTACTGAATAATTTAATTAGAAACTTTATGTTCTGAGGGGCTGGTGGGTTCATTAGTACCATGTTACTTTTGCATCTGGGCTTTCTAGCTACAAAGCAAGGATATACACATATATGCCAAGTAATGTATGTACACATATCTTTAAGGATATATACATATATGCCAAGTCTTCTATGTATGCATTTATTTACTTATAACCATCTTTACTCGTAAAAAGCTGTATGTGTACTAAGTTAAATATAAATGCATTGGATGTCTCTAGTTTCTCTACTGCATAGATCATTCTAACTTTTCCCTTCACTTGTTTGTTATAATTTTCCACCCCAACAATGAGAAATCTGGTTCCTAGCTGTCTCACATCCATGTATTCAGTTATTCAATTTCACTATATGTATAGTGGTTTCAGAATCATTAACTCATACCCCCATATGAATAACTTTATCAGCTAGGGAACAGTATTATAAGCATTTTTTAATCATGGAAATTCCAGTAATTTCAAAAGTTATGTAAGTCAGCACCTTCTCCCCCTACCCTATTTGGTGAGTTTGTTTCATACATTGGCAATAGAGTTAGATCCTTTTGTTTTATTATGTATTCCACCCTGGGATTTTCCAAGCTCCTAGTCATTTATTTTAACTTGTGCACATTAAGGTTCAGTCTTTATGCTGTAAAGTTCTATGAGTTTTCAAAAACACATTTTATTAGGTATCTAACATTACAGTGTCCTATGGAATAGTTCTTCCACCCTAAAAAGCTTCAATGCTCTTATTTCAAATTTCTTACCCCCTTTGAAATCCTGGCAACCATTGTTCTGTTTACAGAAAGTCTATATTGGATATTATGCAATATATAGCTATTCAGATTGATTTTTCTCACGTATTAATATGCATCTAAGATTTATTCACATTGTTGTGTGAATCAATGCATCATTCTTTTTTTCCTGCTGAAGAACATGCCATTGTAGGGCTCTCTCACAATTTGCTACCAATTCAGCTATTAAAAGATAGCTTAGTTGCTTATAGCTATCATGAACAGTTTCTGATAGCACTTTTGCACACTGGTTTTGTGTGGATTTGTGTTTCCGAATAAGATGGCTCAGTACCAGAGAGAGCAGTTGTTGACCCAGGTAGTAAGACAGTGTTTTGCTCTAAAATAAGCCATCAAACTGTATCACACAGTAGCTGTACCATTTTGCATTCTCAGAGGCAATGAATCAGTGTTACCATTGGCAGGTAGCCTAACCAGTGACTGATGTTCTGTGGGTTTTTTAAGGCATTTGAATAGCTATAGCAGTATTTAAGTTTTGCTTTAGTTTAATTTCCCAGATGATAAATGATGCCAAGTATCTCTTCATGTGCTTAGTTGCTATCTTATGTTCTCTTCGATGTAAGCTGTTCAGATCCCTTCCTAAATTTTAACTTGATTGTTTTATTATCATCACAATGTCAGAGATCTCTGTATATTCTGGATATACGTCCTGTATTAAATATGTGTTTTTCGAATATTTTCAGTCTGCATCCTGTCTATCCATTTTCTTAGCAGTATCTTTCATATCTTTCTTTCAATTGTTATAAAATATGACAACTGTTTTTTTCTTCCAATTGTACTTTTTTTTTCTTTTTTTTAACTTTTATTTAATGAATATAAATTTCCAAAGTACAGAATATGGATTACAATGGCTTCCCCCCATAACGTCCCTCCCACCCGCAACCCTCCCCTTTCCCACTCCCTCTCCCCTTCCATTCACATGAGGATTCATTTTCGATTCTCTTTATATACAGAAGATCAGTTTAGCATACATTAACTTTTGACATTGTTTTTTAAAATCCATTATAAAACCCAAGATCAGTGTTGATTTGATTTTCTGTGTTTTCTTATAGGAATTTTATAGTTTCCCATTTTGTATTTATGTCGATTTTCCCTTTTGAGATGATTTTTGTGAGTGTTGTATTGTGTATGTCTAAGGTCATTAATTTGCATATGGAGGTTTAACTGTTAATGCAGCATTTGTTGAAAACACTACTCTTGCTCCATTGAACTGTTTTTTTCCTTTGTTTCTTCATACATTTTTAATCATTGAAGTAGAACATTCTAAAATCTCTTGAAGCGAGAATAACAGATATAGTCTAGTTTTCTTATTTAAAAAAGTAGTTGTTTGATTCAACAGTGGGTTGGGCATTGAGTAAAAGAACATCCAACCTCTAAATAGTAATTTTTTATTGTGTTATCTCTACCCCTTTCTTGACAACTTTCTTACCTGGCAGACACTAAACGAGGTACTGAAGAAAAAGTATGGAGCAAAATAACTCAAATTCTTCACAGAGATAGTCTGTCTTGAAAAGTAGGAGATTGATAACCAATTACCAAACAGTATGGAAAATTTTATAGAAGAAATAATGGGTGAAGGGAAACACAGAAAAGGTGTATTTTCTCAATAGAGAGGACATAGACAGGGTTTTCTGAAGGGTTACTCAAATATTAACTTTATGTTGATTCAGAGTAATCCAGGAGGAAGCTGGAGGTGGGATGGATGGACTAGAAATGTTGAAGAGGGAGAGAAAGCATCCTCTCAAATTTCACAAAGCTCAAAAATCTTGGTTCTTAACCAAATGTGAAAAGGGAGCATAAAACTAAATGTGGGCCGGCGCTGAGGCTCATTAGGCTAATCCTCCGCCTGCGGCACCAGCACACCGGGTTCTAGTCCTGGTTGGGGTGCCAGATTCTGTCCCGGTTGCTCCTCTTCCAGGCCAGCTCTCTGCTGTGGCCCAGGAGTGCAGTGGAGGATGACCCAGGTCCTTGGGCCCTACACCCACATGGGAGACCAGGAGGAAGCACCTGGCTCCTGGCTTCGGATCAGTGCGGTGCGCCGGCCGCGCCGGCCATTGGAGGGTGAACTAACGGAAAAAGGAAGACCTTTCTCTCTGTCTCTCTCTCTCTGTCTCTCTCTCACTGCCTAACTCTGCCTTTCCAAAAAAAAAAAAAAAAAAGAACTAAACGTGTCATTTTAGAGGAAAGGTAAGAAAGCTGGGTAAGAATCTGATTGTGAAACACCTACCAGGCCATTGGAGCAAGTACTGAAGTGATTCTGTTGAAAGAATGAAAATATCCTATTTGTAATTTTGGAATACTCTTAATCCTGCATAGTAAGAAGGGCATGGAGATAAAGAATCACATCCAAGAGCTATGTGGGAATCCAGGTAAGACAAGACAGTAGCCTGATATTGAAGGTAAGAGTTGAAATTCAAATAGTAATAGCAGGATAAATCAATAGGACTTGCTAACTCCATGTAAATAGAGAAAAAAAAAGGAGGAGGCAAGATAACTTGAAGCTCTCTTAAATACAGATGATTTTCAAAATAATGTCATTGCTACATTAGCAAACAGCAAAATAAGCACTTATTTGGGCATAAGATCACAGGATAAATCCTGGGCACATCAGTTTGGTGTGCCTGAGAAGTATCACAGTGGATATTTTCCATACTTAGATGGTCCTAGATTTTAGGAGAGTTTTTTTTTTTGTTAAATAGATAGACTTTTGAGTTACCAATAATGTAACTGAAATTAAAGTAGCTTAGATTATTAAGGACGGGGTAGAAAATGAAAAGAAGGTGGCTTAGGAGAGAATTGTTGGTAGTACCAGCATTGAATGAGAAGTAGAAAAAGAGCCATGCCAAAAGAGCTACCAAGGACAGCCAAGGAAGTAGGAGAGTAAATGATTATAATATCATGTTCAGAAAGCAAGGGAAAACAGTGTTAAGAAGCATGAGGTGTTCATAAATGTTAGATTATGTTGAGAGATAAAATTAGATGTGGCATTTAAAAATGTCCATTGGTTTTATTTTTAGTCACTTTGCTTTTAGTCACTTTGGTGAAATAAATTTCAGCCAATTTGTGTTGTCTCAGTCCAGACTGCACTAAATTGCATTAACGAGTAAGAATGTATATATTTTGAGTGACATTTTTGTGTGCAACAAAGAGATGCTGTGCTGAAATGAATGAGCTGGTTGCACTGTTGCTAGCTGCATTTTATGGAAGTTATCGTGCACAAGAAATGGCAGAGATAGTCATCCTGGAATAATTCTAAATTGGCCAATGAGGATGACCTGGAGGGATGATATGACATGAACAGTCTTGGAAATCAGAAAAACTGAAAAGCAGACCGAAAGGAGTGTGCACCTGCTACAAGTCCTCATCTTTGTGTTGTCCTTCGTTTTTTCTCCTGCTCTCCTGTCTGGAATGCAGATGTGGCCATGCTGAGCCACCCTGAGCAGAATTTAATTCCTACTGATAAACTTGCCTTCTCTAAATACTTAATATAAATTCAGCTCTGCAAGGAAGTGTGTATTTGGTCACAGAAAATTGGTTGAGCTTTTCCTCTGATAGTTTCTATTTAATATTTGCAGTGGCATTAGAACATATTTGCACATCACAAAAGGTGAGATCTTGAGGTTGAAAGTTTGAGGAAGCTAACAAAAGTTTGAAATAGTTGAAAAGTTTGGAGAATCAAGTAGGAAAAATAATGGACTTATTATTACTGTGAAATAATGGCATTATAAGTACCATTGAGGGCGTAATTGAAGCTGGCAGAAAGGAATGTTTAATGTTATCAGTTGAATAGTAATGGTTTTGAATTTTTTAGCTCTTTAATCCTTCATTAAAAAAAAAAAACTTCAGAAACCATAAATGTCCTGATCAGTAAATTATCAACAGAGAACGCCCATGTGAGCAGCCCCCAAGTCAAAAAAGAGAACACAGCCAGCCCCTTTGAGCTTATTGCCTCTTTCCTGTATTGGCATCTAGCAGCACTCTAAGATTTTTTAAATCTCATTGAATGGCACAATACAGTATATACTCTCCTGTGTCTGACTGCTAGATTTATCTGTTCTGTGTGTACAGCTATATCTGTTAATTTTCTTCAATGTTTGAGATTTCATTATTTGAATACACCACAATTTATTCGTCTGTTCTACTATAGAGCGGTATCAGGTTTATTTCCATTTGAGCTATTAATTGTTGTGAATTATGAAAGGTAGTCATTATGATATCCTTACATGAGTTCATTAGTGTATACGTAGGAAAATTCCTATTGCATTATAGTTCATAGTATAAATGTATCTTACACTTTATAGATATGTCACATAGATATGTCAAACTTTACCAATGTGCTAGTACTTATTTAGTTATATCCTCACCAAGTTCCTTGAGCATTCCTATATTTCTTCATATCCAGGTGAATCCTTGGAAGGATCAGTCTTTTAAATTTAGATATTTTCAGTTTACTAAAATGTCATCATGATTTTTATTTGTATTTGTTACTGTTAAAATGTTTAAGCATCTCTCCATATTTATTAACCTTTTAGATATTCTCTTTTGTGAACAGAATATAAAATATTTTCACTTTAAAACATAATATTCCTTTTCTTATTGATCTGTGGAAGTTATGTTCCAGACATGAATGTTTTGATGGTTATATACAATCCAATTTTCTATTCCACACACTACCTTTCATTTTTACTTAGTTAATGTTTCTTTAGATAAATAAGACTTCCTAATTTTTAATATAGATTCCAATTTATCACTTTTTTCTTTTCTGGATGGTGTTTTCTTGTAGCCTGTTTAAGCACTCTTTCCCTAGACCAAAATCAATAGTGTTTTCTCTTATAATTTAGAAACTTTAATGTTTTAAAGTTATACTTTACATCATAATCAACCTTGATTTTTTTTCTGTGTAATGTAAGATAGGCATATTTTCCTCTGTGCCCATGTGGACATCCAATGACCAGCTATCATTTAGAGAAAAGATTTTCTTTTGACTATTTACCTCAAATGTCATCTTTGCAATGTAGAAAAGTTCATATATACACAGGAAGAATTCCATATTTTCTATTTTAATATCTTTTACTCATCTTTAACCTCATGTCTTCATACTGAATCTTGATATTTAGCAGATCAAGTTTTTATAATTACTGCAGAGTGTATGTTGAAATCTAAGCCTTGAAGTGATGATAGTTGGAACTTTGGGAAGTTGAGAAGCTTATGGGATTAGTGTCTTTGTGAAGGACACCCTAGAGACACCCCCCACCCCTGCCCCATCCCTTCCTCTGTGTGAGAAGATGGCATCTGCAAGTCAGGGAGGAACCTCACCGGACAGGAGCCTGCCAGTACCTTGTTCTTAGACTCCCCAGCTTCTAGTGCTGTGTAAAGTAGATTTCTTTTGTTTCTGAAGCCAACTATGCTGCTGTGCTGCAGCAACCCAGATGGATCAGCACCATGTCTCTTCCTTTTATATCCATTGTCATTCTTACTTTCAAAGATTTCCAGAATAAATTTAGAATTGCTTGTCAATTACCATGAAAATCCTTTTGAGATTTTGACTAGGTTGCAGAGATACATATATTCATTTGTTTTCCAATCAATAATGATGGGGATAGGTTATTTTATTTAAATTTCCTTTTACTTCTCCCAACATGTTTAGGGTTTTCCATAGAGATATTTGTCATTTTTCATTACATGTGTTCATGGGTGTTTAATTCTAGTGTAAGTTTTATCTTTTTTTAAACTACTTTAACATCAGCCTTTGTTGCTAGGATATGGAAATCAAGCTGATTGATATGCGGACCTCATGTCCAACAATTTTTCAAAATGTACTTATAAATTTTAACAAGTTGTCTTTAGGCCTTGCATTTTCTACATATATAATCCTGTCAACTACAAATATTGACAGCCGCACTTCCATCTTTTTGATCTTCAATGGCATGGGTTAACATTTCTTGGTACAATGCTGAATGATGACAAAAATTGTGGGCATCTTTATCTAACTCCCAAAGTCAGAGACACACATTTTGCCTTAGATGTGATATTTGATATTGGTACTTAATAGATATACCTCATGATATTGAGAAAGTTCTCTATTCTTTTTGTGCTAGACAGTTTTGTTATGATAATTATAAGTGGATGTTTAGTTTTGTTATATTTTCATTGATTTATCAAGTGGCTCACTAAATAAGATTCAGGATTTGATGTGCTAGCATTGGAAGTTCAAAGTAAGAATGATGGTTACCAGAGACTTTGGAGAGTATGAGGGAAAGAGGGATGAGGAAGAGTTGATTGAAAAGTACTAAGTTATATCTCAATAAGATAAACAAGTTCTAGTATTCCATTGCACAATAGAGTGACTATATATAATAGCAACATACTGTATTTTTAAGGTTACAAAAAAGATTTTCAGATTTCATCATAGAGAATAAATATTGACTGAGATAGATACATTCACCCTAAAGTGAACATTACACATTGTATACATGTACTGAAACATGACATAGTACCCTATAAATACGTGTGATCTTGTTATCAGCTAAAAATTATAAAGAAATAAGTTTGAAAGTAATTCTGGGCTGGCGCCACGGCCCAATAGGCTATCCTCCACCTGCGGCGCCGGCACACCAGGTTCTAGTCCTGGTCGGGGCGCCAGATTCTGTCCCGGTTGCCCCTCTTCCAGTCCAGCTCTCTGCTGTGGCCCGGGAGTGCAGTGGAGGATGGCCCAAGTGCTTAGGCCCTGCACCCGCATGGGAGACCAGGACCAGGAGAAACTCCTGGCTTTGGATCAGCGCGGTGCGCTGGCCGCAGCGCACCGGCCACAGCGGCCATTGGAGGGTGAACCAACGGCAAAGGAAGACCTTTCTCTCTGTCTCTCTCTCACTGTCCACTCTGCCTGTCAAAAAAAAAAAAAAAGAGAGAGAGAGAAAGAAAAAAAAAAGTAATTATATGAGTATATTTGAGTGCGTGCCGGCCCTGTGGCTTAGTCGGTAAAACTGCCTGCAGTGCTGGCATCTCATATGGGCACCAGTTTGAGTCCCAGCTGCTCCACTTCCAATCCAGCTCTCTGCTATAGCCTAATAAACTAGACGTCCTAAGTCCTTGGGCCCCTGCACCCGCTGAGAGACCTGGCGGAGGCCCCTGACTCCTGGCTTTGGATCAGCCCAGCTCCAGCCATTGTGGCCATTTAGGGAGCAAACCAGCAGATGGAAGACTTCTTTCTCTCTCTTTCTCTCTCTCTCTCTCTCTCTCTCCCCCACCCCTCCCTCTCTCTCTCCTCTCTCTGTCTCTGGCTTTATGTAACTCTGCCTTCCAAATAAATAAATAAATCTTTTTTTAAAAAAAAAAGAGTATATTTGGTTAGGTAACTAAAACTTGCATTTTAAAATGACCTACATTCAACGAAATCCAAACATTCAGGAATATGGGAATGTGTCTGCAGTTTTGTGAAACTAACACATGTGAAGATGTCATAAAAGAAACTGGAATGGCATTTGTGAAATAGCTAACCAATTCATGTCTTCATATTAGTAAGTAAAAGGACTGAAAGGGTTAAATGTTTTGGTAAGAGCAGGGTATCTAAATTTACTATTTCCAATGTGCAATGGTGTTTGGAAATGATAAAGTTTATGATGAGAAGATGAGAGAATGTGGCTGAAGTATGTATGTTGTACATAAAAATCTCGTATCTTAGATCCCAGAGTTTTGAAAATATCATCCAACTGAAAGCAGAAGCAAATAAGGGCTGAAGACAGGTCATAGGTTAGAGATTAAGCAAAAAACCTTTAATAAATTAAGGGGAGAGTCTATAAATAAATAAGAAGATAAGCATGTCCTCATTTGAATATGTGAGATTCAAGTGCACACTTCAAAGTGGAGAAATCAGATCTGGAAGTTCCCGTGTTTTGTTATTGGAGGTGCAAGAACAATAGTGGTCTCCATAGATGAGAACAGTCTGTAGGGAAGTGTTTAGTCTGGAGAGAACTAGACTTCTGTTGAAAGAGAGAGTGAAGAGGGCAAAGCTTGTCGACCTTGCAAGACAGAAGTCTCAGACACAGTGGAGAGAATCGATGGAGAATACATGAAACAGCATAGGAATGATGTTCCTTGGAGTGTAGGAGGCTGTTGCAGATCTTGCATGGGAAACAAAGTGTATCCATCAACCAATAAATCAAATTGTTGAAGGATTGTAGAATGAATGCCAGGTGCAATATTCCATCTAATCCCATATTTCTGTCATTCTCCCCTGTTCCATCTCACCTTTGAACTTCATTGCTGCAGCAAATTGTGCTCATCACACACACACACACACACACACACACAGCTCAATGCAAAGTAGTAAGCACAATTTTTCACAATCAAGCCTCCAAATACTGAATAAATACCAGGAAATTTGGAAGACTCCCTTTCTCTTTTTTCTTAACTTGCAATATATTTTTTAAAGTATAGTTTCCTATACTCATGTTTCCTTAATATTAAGAATTTGTGCTCCTTCTTAGCAATCACCAGGACTAATTGATCATTTAGCCCAGCCATAGAGGCCATTTCCACAGGGCTCTGGGTCTCTCCAAGGAAACTCTGATCTGACTCCTACTCTCTGAATTTAAAACACTCTGACTTGGGATCAAATTTTTCCTTTGTACAACCTCAAATAACCTCATAACTAAATTCTGACCATTTAAAGGAGTCTTAAATGGTCTTTTCCCCATTCTTTGCAATGTACTCCATCAGGATCTTTATCTTACTCTGAATCTGAGGGTTTCATATTCCTCTTTAACCAGGGTGCTACCATTTATCATCCAAGGATGGATTTGTACCACTCATACAGATGGTAAGAAAACTGACCTGACTAGGACCATTCCAGTGGGGTCCCCATACTGTTAAACAACCCAGAATTTTCATGACACCATCTTGAATCTTGGGATTCTCAGAAGTGAGGGAATATGCTATGTTCTAGGAAGACAGGATCCCTCATCTGAGACATTGAACCCTCCCTGCTATGCCCACCCTCAGTCCAGTGAAACTTTTTACCACACAAAATCATTTAACAGTCATTTAGTAACACATCTGGCTTAGTTTACTTGAGGGTGGGTGGGTGGCTGGGTGGCTGGGATCTCCACACAGCCTGGAGCCATAACAAGGCCCCTTGCAATGCAACTGAGCCAGAACACAGTTAAGCTGCACGCCAAGGGGAATTCTTGGCTCACCTGCACCTCCTTGTCCGTATCTCATAAGTGGTCTTGAGGCCAAAGTGCATTTTTCGTTGCAAGAAATATCCTCAGCTGTGCACTCAAGAGATGAATTCTGACTCATGAAACGCAGTGAAAGCAAGATCAGGTGCTTGATGAGCAGGCACACCTGGAGCAGTTACTGCAGGCAACTTATATGCTAGCATGCTGGTCCCTCCCCCAGCTACTCATTGGCTGCACATTATCCGGTGTACAATCTTCCCCTGGGGTCATCTAACTTACAAAGTTACCTTCCTCCTTCCCCATCTGCACTTTAATTTCCTCTTGTGAGTTGCCTACTCCATAACATCCTGATTGCCTAGGAAGTTTTGCTACATCTGCAACTCATCTGACAGTAATTTTCCATTCTGTGTTGAAAATGGACCACCAGACATTTTCTTACATTCTTATTTTGTCTTATTATTTTGAACTAATTCTAGGTTTTTTACTCACATATCAGTTCTTACTTCTTCCAGTTTCCCATGGTTTGTCTCTGAAGAATCTCAGAATGTTCCCAAATAATCTTCCTAAAAAGATCGCATAGGTTTAATGAAACTTTCCTTTTAATTCCATTTGCATTTCATTAAATCTCAGGTTTCCAAAACAAAAGTAGGGATAAATGAACATAAAAAATGTTAGTATTTATTGAGTACTTACTGTATACCTGACTCTGTGATAAGGCAGTTGCATGTATTACCTCACTTGTTTCCACCAAAGTCTGGAACAGAAGTTGTTATTTATAGGGAAACCTGATGAGATCTATGAGGTTAAGTCACTGGCTTAAGGATTTAGACATAATAAATACTGAGAAGAAACTTGAACGAGGTCTGGAGTACTCAAAAGTTACTTCTACTTGGGAAACATGAATACATAAAAATGTAGGCCTAGTTAAATGTTTATAAATTGATTTGTTTCTTGAAAGACTGTTAAAGCATTGTTATGTTATTTACTTTCACTGAAATTATAAATATAAGCATGGAACCATGCACAATCTTGGAAATTATAAACTCTACCAAAAATTGCTGCTTCTCTTGCATCTTCATTTTCTTCCTTCAAATAATTATCTGTTGCATAAAAAAACAGACATAGATAGTATTTATTCATGTCTGATGAAACCCATAGCATTTTTAATGTAAAAGCTCATATCAAAATTAATAAATATCACAGATCTGGAGCTCTAACTGCAGCAAGATTCTGAACCAGAAGAAATGTTTCTGAGCTGGTAGATTCAGCTGTAACATCCTCTGCTTGTCTTATTCAGAGGGTCCTAGCTGAAGAACTTTTATTAGGAGATGAACACCAAAATATTCATATTAACGTTTTTGCTAATGAAGAAAACAGCAGACACCACTTATAATTGATCATGAGAGAAAACAACATGAATGTAAGGGTCCTGAGCTTTGTGGAGCACATCTGGGCAGAAAACATGAAGTCTCCCTTTGCATTCCTGGAGGTGGCTCAAGCCAGATATTTCAGTTTGAAATGACAGAGCCTGACCCCAGGAATAATTTGAGGCCTAACTTCCTGACTGTCGATTACAAAGTTACAGAGCTCCACAGAATAAAAGTCAGACCTGAGTAATTCATATTTTAGTATGCAAAAAGGGAAATGATACATTGGTAAACATGCTTTGGTGACCACATGCTCTGTGTCCTGGGAAGCCTGGATCCAGACAGGCTATTTGCTCGCTGCTTTCTCAATCAAACAGAAGATACAGCCAACTGCAAGAAGCTACATGAGGAGACCTGCATGAAGAGATGGAAGGGAGATGTGAGGACTCCCTCAGATCTGGAACCTCACGTGCCTGGCCCTGTGGTGTCTATGAAGGAGTTTGGGTATAATCAATTGTGTTATAAATA
Source organism: Oryctolagus cuniculus (assembly GCF_964237555.1). Classification (NCBI taxonomy): domain Eukaryota; kingdom Metazoa; phylum Chordata; class Mammalia; order Lagomorpha; family Leporidae; genus Oryctolagus; species Oryctolagus cuniculus. The sequence goes on from NC_091447.1 coordinate 57,443,192, forward strand.
GTCACTCTCTTGACAATTTGTAGAATGTGTTGTTCAAAGGCATGAACAACACTCATGTCCTTGCCTTAAAACACTTTATCCCGTCCTGGGGGTGGTGGTGCTGTGGCATAGAGAGCTAAGCCTCACAATCCCACACAGTCCTGAATGCTCCACTTCCTACCCAGGGCCGAGTCACCTTTGAACAAATTTTCAAAGTGTAATGTGGAAGCCATTCTATTAAGAGTCTATGGGCCGGTGCCACAGCCCAATAGGCTAATCCTCCGCCTAGTGGCACCGGCACACCGGGTTCTAGTCCCGGTCTGGGCACCGGATCCTGTTCCGATTGCCCCTCTTCCAGGCCAGCTCTCTGCTGTGGCCAGGGAGTGCAGTGGAGGATGGCCCAAGTGCTTGGGTCCTGCACCCCACGGGAGACCAGGAGAAGCACCTGGCTCCTGCCTTCAGATCAGCGCAGCGCGCCGGCCGCAGCGGCCATTGGAGGGTGAACCAACAGCAAAGGAAGACCTTTCTCTCTGTCTCTCTCTCTCTCACTGTCCACTCTGCCTGTTAAATAAATAAATAAGAGTCTGTGGGTTCTCCCAAGTTCAAGAATGAAAAATGCCCCCCAAAGTCCCTTCTGAGAAAGGGATGATGCAGTCCACAATCACAGAGCTCTAGGAGCCCCTTTGCCTACAGATGTCATAAGAGAACAGGGTTTGAAGAGAAAGGCAAATCTGAATATGCAAAAATAAATTAATGCAGTGCAAAGGAGACACCAAAGGAAAACCGTGGAATGAACTCAAACAGGTGGAATTATGTCTGAGAAGGAGCATACTCATACCTGCCTTCCCAGTATTAGCTTTAGGGGGCACAGCAGTGATGGTAACACAGATGTTTGAGTTTTTAAAAAGCAAAATAATGACTAAAACCTGATTTGGAGAGTAATAAGACAGCCAAAGCAGAATGGTAAGATTTTTGTTTTTGGAGTACTAGTTTATGGACCGGTTTTTATATTAATATATATATTATATTTTAGAATTGTTTTACATATCCATTTGAAAAGCAGAGAGAGAAGTTCCATAGCACTGGTACATTCTCCAAATGCTTGCAACAGCAAGAGCTGGGTCAGGCTGAAGCTGGGAGAGGGAACTCAATCTACAGCTCTCACTTGGGCAGCAGAGATCCAACTGCTTGAGCCATTACCCACTGCCTCCCAGAATGCACTTTAGCAGGGAGCTGGAGTTGGTCAGCCAGGATGCAGACATTCAGATATCAGATGCAGGCATCCTAATTGCTATGCCAAATACCTGCCCCACCATAGGTATTTTTAAAGAAATTTGCAGTCATTTTTATGGATATGGACAAGTTGTTTTTCCTGGTCTTTTACCTCCAATCTCGTAGAGGAATGCAGTCTTCTTAAAAGGACTTATAAAAATAGTGACAGTCTCAGAACTGTATTGTCTGTATTGTCTGATGTACCAGATATTTACTTTCTATTAAATTTTGTTCCAACCACTAACAGTAGAGACATTTTATCTTTAATAGGACAAATTTTCTGTAGAAAACAATCCAAATGTGTTGATCAGCCCTACTAAGAGTCCTTGAAATGATCCAGTAGCTATTTAAGAACGAAGCTTGGTCTATATTTGAAAATCGAAAACAATATAAATACCTATGAGGCACTCATCATAAAAGAACAAAATGCCTTCCCTCCCTCCCTTTCTCTCATACCTTAAATGCCTATAACTTGTTGTTTGCACTGGCTTGATGGTTGATCTGGCCTATTAAAGCTCTTTATCTTATACTTTGAAACTTATTTTAGTGTACTTCTACAGTCACAGTGATTGGCTTCAATTAACAGCAGCTGAAGTGTTTGCTGAATTGATTCAGAACCTTTCTTGCTTAAAATGGAAGTTCTCTTCTGTATACTGAGACCTGTTGTAGCAGCAGACGACCGTGGGGTTGGCTATTCTCCAGACCTGTTATTCTCCTCTTCATGCCCAGTGCTGACAAGAAGCTAACCTTGCTATGGCCCTGCACCTGAGCCCATGGGCCCAGAACTCAGGCTCCACACAGCCAGACTCTGGTGCCGCAGCGCCGCCAGGCACACGTGAAGTAGGGTAGAAGGATTGCCCTGGACTGTGTTCTCTGTGCTCGGGCCGCATTCCCCAGACAGAACAAGCATCCACAGATCTCTGCTTTCGGAATGACAAATCTCAAACCCTTTGCTGAACCTCAGAGTGACAGACAGAAAAGGGGTCTGAACGTGAGTATCCCCCACGAGTGTCTCCAACTCCCACATTCTGCTTCTACCCACAGGGAAAAACAAACCTTCAAAAAATGCATAACGCTGTTATGAAGTTACCACCGCTTCGTTTTCTGAATCTGAGTCTCCACACAGCAGAAAAGGCTTAGAATTCCCACAGCCCTGAGAAGGGCGATTTCTCTGGCCAGTGAAGGCATCTGCCAAGCACAAATTCTCCATCTGTAAAATGGAAACTCACAAAACTGCATGGGTTCCCTAGCAGCGCCATGAAAACTCTCGTTTCCAACCGGCACTGCAGCCCCGCGGCTCGCCTCTGTCCTCCGTGTGGACGTCAGGTGGCCTAGCCGTGTCACAGACTCGCTGGCCGGTGCTCGAATTCGTAGACACACGGAGTCCTGAGAGAGACACGCATGGTTGCTCGGGCACTGAACAGACTAAAACATCGCAAACCCTCACCAGCGAGGGAACCAGCTGGGTTCCAAATTCTAGCAGTTCCTACGTTTTTGTGCCGAAAATAAAATTCCCTACTCGTAAAATTCCGGGGAACGTTACATAATTATTGTGTTCTGCTCAACAGAAGCAAACAAAACAAAAACAAATCACGTAACGAGGGCCTTCATGATATTTACCCTGCGCCCCCAGCGTAGACACCTGCGGGGTGCAGACACCGGTAAAACCCAAAGGCAGCCTGGTCGGGCGGGCGTTCCCTTCTGGAACATTCTCCCGGCGCCCCACTAGGCGCGCCATACCGGCCAGCCGGGGGTTCACAGTGTCTGCGCTGGGGCCTGTCCTGCCCCGCGGACCGCGGGCCGCACGCCGGGGGCACTGGCCCGGCTCCTGTCTGCTCGCGGCGGCTCACAACGGGTTAAGCGGTGCTCGCCTCCAAGGCTGCGTTCATCGCCCCATCCCTTCCCTCCCCCGTCTCCAGTGCCCCCACTCGCTCCTCCCGTCTCGGGCTCCCTGTCCCTAGCAAAAGCCGCAATCTCCCTGCTGCCGCGTCCTCCTGGGCACGGCGCACGCGGGACCCGCCCAGGCCGGGAAGCTGCGCCGATGGAGACCCGAGCTGGAGGAACGCCGCAGCCCGGACTCTCGGGCAGGGACCCCTAGACGGAGCCGCAGGCGGGAGCCCGGCACGCACGGGGTTAAAGGCGCCGCGGCCGTCAGAGGAGCCGGGCCCAGCGCCGCGTGCGCTCCGGCCCGCCCTGCCAGCGCCGTGCCCGGCGCTCGGCTCCGGGGAGCGCAGCGGCGCGCGAGCCGGGAGGCGGCGGAGCGCGCAGCTGGCGTGGGGACCTCCCCGCGACGCAGCCGGGTCTGCAACCGGAGCCGCGGAGTCGAAGCCCAGCGGCGTGGAGCCCGCGAGCGCAGCCCTCTCTTCCCGCGCCTGGGCCCGCGACCGCACGGCGGGATGTTCTCAGGGGCGCGCCCTGGGCGCTGAGACCGAGCCTGGCGTGCGGCTGCATTTCCCTCTTCCGGGGCACTCCGGCCGTTGGCTCCACCGATGTGACGCCCTCCCTGCGGAAGGATGGGGATCTTTCTGGCATATGTCGGATTCGTCGTCTTCTCTGTGTTCTGCGTGCAGCAGGGGCTTTCTTCCCAGGGTAAGTCCGTGCCCAGCGGCCGCTCCTGCCGCGTCCCTCACCGGGCGGGTGCGCCGGGTTCCTAGTAGGGGACAGGCGCTTGGGGTGTTACGCGTCGCGGTCCGTCTGGCATTTTTCTCCCAAGTTCATTAAAACGTGGGCAAGCGAGGCTGGAGGGGAAACCAAGCAGCGCCTGGCAGTGAGCGAGGCGGCTTCCCGGGCGAGCGCAGACACGGGCTTTTGTGCAGGTTGTATGAGCTGCTATCTGGGTGCGTGCACGGGGAGCCCTCGCCCGCACCCAGGCATCCCAGGGACCCTCCGCGGCCAGTGCTCCCTGCCCGCGCGGGCACGCTGGGCGCGGAGCGTCCCTCCCCGGGGTCCCGGAGTCTCCGTTGCCGAGTATTTATCTGAACCCCCAAGGAAAGGCACAGCCGGCGCTGCAGGCAGCGGTCGCGGAAGCCACTTGTCCCGGACTTCGCAGCCTGCACTGGTCGCTCGGCACCGCCAGCAGCTCTCAGCTGCGGGAATGACCGCATTCCTTGTGTGATCAGAGGCCGAGCCCTGCTTCCGGCGGGGGCAGAAAAGTCCCTCTCGGATAGGAGTCCTTGGCGGCTCCCGTTTCCGTTGAGTATAATTCAGTTCCAATCCACTAGAGAGCATCTGTGGATTTCATAAGATTTGGGAAGGATGCACTCATGGTGTCTGTCCATCGTTAAAAAGTGAGGGGTGCATCCGACCGAAATGATTCCTGCAGTCCCCAAGGGAGCGCACTGACCGGGCGCTTCCCTGCTCCAACCTTCCCAAGACCGCTTGGAGGGAACACTGGGCCACTCACAGAGCGCCTGAGTCCACAGAAGCGAGTTGAAAAAAAAATACGTGCGGGAGGAAGGGAACCGCTTGTTTTTGTGAGTGCCACCGGGCCCTTGAGTGTTGCCACCTGCAGTGTCAAGGTTGGAGGATGCCAGTGCAGTGGTCCTGGGGGGATCCTGGGGGTGTGGTGGCTGTGTCCCCAGAATGTGGATTTCCAAGACACGAGCTTTGTGAGAACAAGTACTAAGGTTATTTTGGAAAGGAAGAAATACACGCAGCTTAGGAGAGCAACTGCAGGCTCGGCTCGGGGCAGAAGGAGCCCTGCTCGGATGCATCAGGAATGCGTGCACCGACAGGGCGCCGCGGGCACGCTGAGCAGGCTGTCCAGTGCCCGGGAGTCACGGGTTGTTGAGCAACTTGGGGCCCTGGGTATGCTGCACCCCCAGACAGGCTGTCTACACCGCACCTCCCCGGACCTGTTTGTGGGGTGCAGCGGCCCCACCGGGTATCTGGATCCGACCTGGCTGGGAGACGGTGGTCGCCATGCTTGTCACTGGATCTGAAGCAAAGGGGTTTGGGCCTGGTAGCAAAAATAAGGCAGGTGATCGGGAGGCCAGGCCGGAGGGGCTGTCACGGAGGGGTTTGTTGCTGGCTTTCTTTTAAGTCAGGAAAAAACAGCGCGCTCTCAAGGGACGAGGCCTGCGAGGGTGGCGCGGACGCGACAACGGGACGCGTCTCTGTTTTGCAGCGAAATTCACGGAGTTTCCGCGGAACGTGACGGCCAGCGAGGGGCAGAACGTGGAGATGTCGTGCGCCTTCCAGAGCGGCTCCGCCTCGCTCTACCTGGAGATCCAGTGGTGGTTCCTGCGGGGCCCCGGCGGCCTGGAGCCCGCCACCGAGGCGGCCGGCGCGCAGGTAGCGGCCGCGGCGCTCGCGCGCCCGAGGGACGCCCCCCACCCGCACTCCCCGGCCGGGTGTCCTGGGATGAGCGACGCCCGGGACGTCGGCGGCTGAGCCCGATGTGCTCTGGCGACGCCAGACTGGACCCAGAGAGAAGTCCTGCCCGGCACGAGTGGGAAGCGGGCCCCGGGCGCCCTGCGGTGGCGCCGGTCCTAGGACGCTCCCCGTCTGCCTCCGGACGGTGGCGTGGGGCGGGGGGTCCTGTGGGAGAGGTCTCCACACCTGCACCCGGCCAGTTCTGTCACCACCGCCGCCCCTGGGGGCGCGGGGGCGCGGGGGAGGGGTCGAGGGAGCGGAAAGGGGGGGGCCGGGAGGGGGCCACGGGGGCGCGGAGCCCCGCGGGAGGCCGTGGTCGTGGACACGGACACTCGCGCCCCCGCCCGCCCTGGCGCCATCCCCGCGGTCGCGGTCGCGGCCACGCAGCGGGACGCACCCGGCCGTGCCGCGGCCCCGCAGCGCAGTCTCACGGGGCGGGCGGCGCGGGCACGAGGCGCTGCGCGCCGCGGGCGCTCCTCGCCCCTGAGCGGGCGCGTGCTTGTCCCGCAGGTGGAGCTCCTGCCGGACCGAGACCCGGACAGCGACGGCACCAAGATCAGCGTGAGTGTCCGGCGGGCCCCGGGGTTAACTGAAACGCGTTTGGATTTGCAGTTTGCACGCGCGCGGGGTGTCCTTACCCCGCTGGGTCACCGGAGTGGAAGCGCACGTAGTCCCTAAGTCGAGTTTCAGGTTTTAGTCAGGGGAATCAACAGCCAGACTCGATATGCCTCAGGGAGGTCGCGAGACGCCGCCAACGTGAAGAGCCCGTGGAGAAGGCGGGAAGCATCCGGGGATCTGGGGAGAAGGCGGGAAGCATCCGGGGATCTGGGGAGAAGGCGCGAAGCATCCGGGGATCTGGGGAGAAGGCGCGAAGCATCCGGGGATGCGGGGTTGCGATGACAGAAAGCCGCGGGACCAGAGTGCTCCCCCGCGGCTCGGGCCCCTTCCAAGTAGTGCGAATCCCAAAGCTGACGTCACCGCCCACCCCCATTGCAAACACCTGCACGCGCAGGTGGCCACTCCACCGGTTACTGCTTTTAATAGTTGTGAAAGGAAGAAAGATGGAAAAACTAAGTGTACCTCAAAGGTTAGGGTTAGGTTGTTGCTTTAAGTTGACAATACCGTCTAAGGACATTACTGGCGGAAATCGCTGTCTGAGGAGAACGGGGATCCCCCAGGCCTAAATACAATTCGAAGGTTTGTTTCTGGGAGTCTGAAAATCCCGTGGTTCTAGATGTAGAGGACATTCACTCAGGCTCTGACAGCATGTCCATGATATAGGTAGAAGGTTATTTCACAACCAAGAGTGTAAAATCTGTACACAAATTCTGGAATCGAAATGAGTGATCTCAATAGGGATGAAATACCAAAGAAAAATAAAATATAGACCAGAAATTAATGTGTAGTTCATAAAATCAGTGACTTTTTAGAAAACTTTAGCTTCATTTATTCTTGTGTCACAGAAACTGTTGGTTTCATATAATGCCAGAAAAGTTTATTGGTAAAGTCAGTTAACACTTTTTCTTAAGCCTTTCATGTCACATGCCCAGTCAGAATTAGGCCACCTGCTGACCATTGCAGGTGGTCACCCCTGCTCCATCACCCAGAGGCCCGCAGTGGTGAAGGCCTTGTCCATTCTGACGTTCAGACACTTACCTACCGATGGTGTTCATCTTCACCAGCAGTCCCCAAAATCTAGGGAGTGGAAAACCATTCTAGATCCAAACTCAGGCAGGACACATCTGTTGTTTTGCTTACCATCTGTGTGGCTTTATGTGTTTATCCTAAGCCTGCAGTTATTAACTTAGAGTGCTGGGGAGCTTGGGTCACATCCTGATCCCCGCTCCACCCTGGAGATGTAGACCTGATATTACTGCATTAATACAAGAGAGCCTTGAAGGAACACCCAGGTAATCTTAATGTTCAAGCAGCACTGACAATTACTGACCCAAACCACTAAGACTGTTTACCCAACTGTAAAATGGGATTATAAAGTTTACTTCATTTGGAGAATGTATTTGAAGCTATTAATTTTCCATTATTGTAGAGCATCCATACATTTACATGGTTTTTTTTGTATCCACACAAGTACATGCTTATGGTTATAGTCCACATGGAAACTTTTTGTATATATACCTCTGTATTATGTAAAAAAAGATGAACAGTTCTCAAGTTTTCTTAATTATTTATGGTCATTTGAAAGCTAAGTGGACCATTAACAAAATAAATAACATTCTGCCCCTTCACTTTTTTCTCTTTCAAAACAAACCAACTCCTTAAATCTTGAATGTCTTATGAACTCCATCTTTTTTCTGTCAAACCCAGACAATAGATGATGTAATATCAAATCTAACTATACAGATAAAGTACATATATATATACATATGTAATATTTCAAATACTTTGTGGAGAATTAAAAAGTAAGTCCATTTTGATGCAAAAATTATGGAAGCTACATATGTTTTTTTTACAGTAAGTATCGCCACAGACTTTTTGAAGATACCTCATTATGTATAATGCAGTCATATATAGTATCTAATATTACACATATTAGATAAATGGTCTTGCTATTCATCTGGTAGAAATTATTGAAAGAAATAAAAGAGCCTAAGGGTTGAAAATCAGACCCAACCCATGATTAATTGGTGCATTAGCACAAAGTCCCTGTAACAGCAGGAGTATTTCTCATTTCTGGGGGTATTAATCTGTACTCTGGGTCCCATGACTATCAGCAAGACTGCAATCAAAGTTTGAGCAGAAAAATATTTAACATCCCAGTGTATTTTCACTGCATCTTTAGCAGTCATCCCAACGTGGGGGTAATAGTACACTCTGAAACCACAAGACCAGCAGGCTATTTGTGTGACCTCTGAAGTTCAGCAGGTCAGTCGATAACCAACAGTGGTCTTGCCAGGTTAGGATTCACCCATCAGAGTTCATCAGCCAGAGGCCAATCCCATGATGGCAGAATGACAGAGCTGCTACTGGAACTTGGGACATGAGGACCACATGTCTGATGGCCTCTGGCACTGTTTGTGTTGAACTAACTAGTAGAGATCCCTAGAGCCTATGAGCCAGTTCTAAGTAGAGGAATAAATGAGACCTTCAGTCCTGGCGTTAAGGAAGTGAAAAGCCCCTTGTCTGTGGCTATAAGGCCATCAACACCCTTTATTTTTCTAGCAGTAGCCAGCTCCGGATACAAAGTGAAAACAAAGCCACTTGATGTAGCACTTTACTTTTTACCTGCAATTTTTCAGACAGTGAAAGTCCAAGGCAATGACATCTCCCACAAGCTTCAGATTTCCAAAGTGAGAAAAAAGGATGAAGGCTTGTATGAGTGCAGGGTGACGGACGCCAACTACGGGGAGCTTCAGGAACACAAGGCCCAGGCCTACCTGAAGGTCAATGCCAACAGCCATGCCCGGAGGATGCAGGCCTTTGAGGCCTCGCCCATGTGGCTACAAGACACGAAGCCCCGCAAAAACGCCTCTGCAGCGGCTCCCAGCAGCATGCACAGCTCTGCCACCCAGCGAGCACACGCCACCTCCAGCCCTCACGCAGTAGCCAGGATCCCCAAGCAAAGTCCACAATCAGGTATGGAAACCCACTCTGAGCCTTTTGCTTTCTCCCACACAGCCCCTCTCCAGGAAGGTCAGGTAGAGAGATTTGTATGTGACAGTTTGACAGTGGGAGTCCTGGTTGGGTGGGAATGGTGAGGAGACAGGAGCCATGGCAAGCCTGAGACTGGCAGGCCCTGGGAATGTGAATCTGCCCATTAGTCCCTGGCAGGCTTCAAATCCAGGGGATCTGAGAGCTGGATTTTTTTTCTTTGCCTGTATTTACACATTATAAGAACAATAAATCATGTAATGTTATATTATAAATGCACATTCATTTCCTGTACAGATTTATGTATCAATAATGACCCAAATTGCAAAGCTCCCACTTAATCAAAATGTAAATGAATGAGACACACATCATCCACCTTTTCAGCCACACACAGCGTTAAGCAGGACTGTTAGGGTTTTGATCGTGGAGGAGAAACTTCAGCTGCCTGTGATGGAAGCAATGGTGGTGATGGGAGGGAGGGAAGGAGGGCCGTGGAAGGCAGTAAGTGGTGCAGCAATAAGGCAGCTCCTGCAGATGCACCTCCAATGCCAATTTAGAAGCTTAGTCACACATTTCCTCAGTCAGCTGTGCAAGTTAAAGCTGTTCTGAATAGAATTAATTTATGCACTCATTCAGCCAATGGAAACTCACTGAAGTTTTAACCTTGATGTAGGATAAAGGCTTCTTGGAATAAGAGCCCCCTCGGTAGTCCTAATTGTTTCAGACACTGGACATAATATCACAGGAAAAAGAGCACAAAAATACTTAACTCATCCTTCTTGATGTTTTTCCTTTTACATTTTATCACTGAAGCAATGGCTGGTAATAGGGAATTACATGACTAACACTAAAGGTCTCATCAACCACTTAATAAAAAAAAAAACTTTGGTCGCTTTACCAGGATGTTTTCTGAGCTACATTTATATCAGAAATTATCCTGAGTATGCATCAAATACAATCATTTATCAAAAAGAAGGCAACACACACATTTAAGCCCTCGCTTGTGAACAGTGGTTTTAAAATAATGTATGCCAGCATGTAGAAGCTTTGTGTCCTCAGGGATCTGGCTATCAGATTGGTAGGGAGCTTGATTTAGGGTCCCTGCAAGCTTTCTATGCTCTTAAACACAGACGAGCAACAGTCCTAGCATGTCCTGGTCCTGACAATTTATGTCTGGCTGATGAACAGATAGCTTAGCATCTCTGAACCCCTTTGGCTTTGTCTTATTTTCCTCTTTATTGTCTCTGTTTCCCAAATTAAAGGACAAAACAAGCTTAGATAATAATGGTTTTCTTGTATATGAATAGTCTACACCCACATCTGTATCTTAGTTACGATTTTGTCTCCCATCTTTAATATGGCTTTGTTAGCATTGTGATTGGTGCTCCCCTGACAGTTTTCAGATAGAAGGTACTGCTCGTCCCATCCAGCCACTCACCCTGCTGTTAGGGACTCCTCACTTTTTCCAGAATTGAGGGAGAAAGGAGAGAATAGGTACAGGCTTGTGGAACCCTGGGGTCACGAGGAGCCTTTCTCACTGGAAATCCTTGCTCCCAGCAAAGCTTAATCTGAAGTTCTCAAGATGTTTAACTTCCATTTTTTCTACAAATGAATACTGGAAAACATTTTATATTTTTTATCAACATTTTCCAATTTCGATTTCAAAAGCTGAGATGGTCCAGCCTCTCATACAATTTAGTTGTAAGTTTCTGGGCTTACACGACTGTGGTTCTGTAACACAGAACCTGGGATGGATATTTATGTGTGATATTCACTGCATAGTCACATCCTGATCTGTAATTTTTTATGGTTCTCCAGATTACATTCAAAAAAGCTCATTTCAGTACCCATGTTTCATTTAATCATTCATTTGTTCCTTCCGTCACTTTAAGGAACTCATACACCAGACACAGGCATACAAAAGGAGATGACTCACTCCTTGTGCTCTGGGATTTTTTGTTAATTTCACTTAATGCCCATCTTTCTTGTCTTATTCTATTTTAGGCAATACATGGTTGAGGTATCAGAGTTAACGTCTGGCTTTCATAGCCAGAAAGCATTGCCAGCGTGTTATGTTTTGCCTTTGACCCAGAGGTGAGCCTTACCTGCAGGGTGTGAGGCACTGCAGGGTCAGCCTGTGTTGCAGAAGCTGCTGATGTGGCCTTCCATTTTCATCATAGCATTTGTCCTAGCCAACTACTGTGTCAGACTGAACTACCCAACTCTTTAATTCATAATATTTTTCTATCAAAGAAGTTCTGTGTCTTTGTGAAGAGAAAGCATTAGCTGAAAATTTCTTTAGATAAAATCTCCAAATGGCTATACAGTTAACTTGATCAGTTTCCCTATAGAAGAAACTCACATGTAGAGGAAGATGAAGGGACATCTACAACCACACATGTGCCACAAGCATGGTACAGTTTTCCCCGTCATTGGCCATGGCCATTCTGAGATACTTTTCTAGAAGTTAGCAAGCATGTGACAGATATCTCCTGTTTGAAACTGCTTTTGTAAATTTTTTCATAAATTATAAATTCTTACCTCTTGAGATTATTTCAGTTCTACCTCCATTTTGCAATGAACAGGACAAAATACCAAAAAAAAGGTAAATCAGGCAGATAAAGAAATCTTGGTTCTTGTCCTCCCCTGTCTCCTCTGCAGTTCTGTTAAGCTCTCTCTAGTGTTGGTCCCATGACCAATGTCATCCCTATCAAACCTGTCTCCCCTCCCTTTTCCTCTTCGCACAATGCTCGGAGAGAGAATGCCAATAAATAGGATGTGTGGGGACAGCAACACATGGAATTAGCAGCTGAAGAGGTATTCTGTGCAAGAACGGTCAGAGGGCACCTTGGAAGAAGGGGTGTGAACAGTTGCGAGTGTTTGTACGAGAAAAACAGTGAGAAGAGCATGATGTTCAGTACAGTGGCATGTGAGAAGTCACTGGGCTCAGTTCCCTCTCAGTCCCCAGCGTGAAGACTCCCAGTTTCCCTCGCTGCGCTAAAGCCATCTGGACCCAACCCGCCCCCAGATCCCCAGTCTTCCAGAAGCGAGACGTGCCCTGCAGACCACCTGTACAGTCCTTCATGTGTTGTCCCCATCTGTCTGCCTTCTGCTGACCCCTCCCATTCTTTCTCAGGCAGGGACACTGGGAGCACTGCCCTGCTCCATCCTGGCTGCCTGGATCTTCCCAAGGAGGTGGACAGACATGGATGTCCTGTGCCCTCTATAAGGGGCAGTCAGTCCTCTCAGCCTCACCTCCCTGGCCTCCTCCCCCTGCCAGTGCCACCACAGATGCCCTCTTGCACTTGCACACCCATGACTCATCCTTCAGCTTTTGCCCATCACTCCTGGATGCTACCTGTGTCTCCTCCACTGGCTCCCCATCTGCTGACCCAGCAGTTCCCCCTCGGCTCCATAATGTCATCCTCTTCCCATCCTCCATCTCCTGGTCTTCTCATCTGTTTCATGGATTTGGCTAGTAGCTTTCTGTTAGAAAATCTTCCATTCATGTTTCCACTTCAGATCTGTTTCTGGAGACCCAGATGCAGCCCACACACCTTGTGGCAGATTAGAGAAAGCTGCACACCTGCTGATGCTCCACTCATTGGGAGGGGAGCCTGTTTCCTCCCCCTATTGGGCTAGCCTTGACCACTGTAGCCAGTAAGCCATGAAGAACTGAGAGTGTGTCAATCCCAGACCTAGACTTCAGGGAACAAAAGCCACCTGAGATGCTCCCTGGGAAAGCCCAACCAAGGCACCGTGCCTTGCAGCCGAGTAAGATTCTTGGACTCCCAGCTACCCAGTGACTCTCCTGTAGCAAGCATCTGCAGCTTGAGCCCACCAGAACCCAACACACTCAAAGCTGGGGGTGCTGACCAGTGGTCTGCTTAAGGTGCAGAGTTCAGGGTAGATTGTTGCAGAGCAGGAAATAGCAGACCACGTTGCTGTCTCATCTGTCCCACCAAAAAGCACTGTGTCCCCGTGTTCCCAAACTGATTGCCTCATCCCAGTCCCGGCTCTGAAGGAAACCTTGAGCATATTCTTAACTCCTCCATTGCCGCTGAATTAGGCATTGAGTCCCCATCATCCTCATCTCCCAAAAACATCGTGACAAATGGCAGCTTTCTGTCCACCAGCCCCACCATTGTTCTCAGCACAGCCACTGGCTTTCCTCTCTGTTCTGCCCCCTCCTACCTCCCGTGTCAGCTCCAATTCAGAGAAATTATCACAACTATTCCAAGGCACTGCCACAGTGTTGAATCTGATTCCAGCCCTGTGTCTTCTGAATTCCTAATTCTGACGCTCAGTCTTCCTACCTGGTGTTTAGTGTTTCCAGGTGCTTTCTGCAAATGCTGTTTTCTTTTGCTTGCATGAGTTGCCCCTCCCCACCCAACCCCATTGGCTGAGTTCTGACTCAAAGGCACAGCCCTTCAGAGAGCTCTCTCCTATTCTCTGAGTGAGACTTGGCTGTGACTTCCCACGTGGCTCCTGCAGCAGCAATGGCTGACCCTTCCTTGCAGTCTTGTTATGCTTTCCATTTTGGGATTAGCTGCCTTTCCTGCACCAAGCCCTGCCTTCTGGGAAAAAAAACAAGCTCTGGCAGGGAGAGACGGCTGGTCACCCTCATTCTGGGACTGCATCTCAGTCCTCCAGGTGCCCAGAACAGATGGAGTTTGTGTTTGGGATGACACAAAAAGAGAGAGACAATGTGCCTTTGTTTTATATCCCTTTCCTTATAATTATGTAAGCAGATCATTTTCCCAGTTCCGAAACTGACCAAAACCCTCTAACAATATTTCCCAAAGTGTGGGGGCCAAATGCTCATTCATATTCCAAGGCTCCACCCAACACCAGTCTGAGTGTGGAGCCAGAAGTAGGTGTGTTTACGTTCGGCAAAGTAAGAGAGTAATTAGCTTTAACAGTTTTTGTGTGTGAGAACGTGTCTAGCCATTGGCTGTAAGGTGTGTCGGCATGCACTGTACAGACCTGTTGTGTTGCCAGTTCTTGTTTAGAGACCCTCTTGCCTTTATTTTTCTGGTGTAGGTGGGCTTTTGCAAAGCTGTTCTCAGACGTGTGATCAACTGCTGGTGTCTGTAGGTGAGCTGGCCCTGCTGCGTGTGGGGTCCCTGACCGCTCATCAGGAAAAGTGGTCTCTGAACGCTGCACACCAACACTGCCTTTTCACCAGGCTGTGTCTGAGTGTCAAGAAGCACCTGCCATTCCCACTTGAGAAGTCAGGCAAACAGGGCAGCTTTCCAGAGTGGAAGGTTCAGCAGGGGAGTCTGAGAGCAGGTTTCAGGGATGTTAGGAGGAGGGAGATGAAGGCAGATTGATTCAGGCCTTAGTGTTGACATTGGTTTAAATGATCCAGCTTGGCTGCTCACACAGGTTAAATTAATGGGATCATTGCTAGTCTGTCAGTTAAGAGGCGCTGTGTAAATCACGTGTCTGTGAATAAGATGAAAAACAGATTTGAGGCCATGGTTTGGACAATCCAAGTCAAGGAATCTGCTAGAGCCAGGTTTGAACTGGAATTTTTTAGATTAAGAGTTTATTCTGGTTAATTTCCTGCAAAGCGTTTTTAGCTTTACTCATGGAAATGCAGTCACTAGCTGGGCCTTTAAACCAAGGCCTATCTGTAGGCTGGGAAGGCTTTTCCTTCCCTGGTGGCCGTGACAAGATTCCCCTGTGACTGCATTTGAGGCATCACCTGTGTTTGAGGGGACAAGAAGCAGAATTCGCTGTGTCTTTACCTCATGTTTCCAGGGATTTCATGGTCCATGGGATTACAGGAGCAGCCATGGAGTGGCTTCCCAAGGTTCTTGCAAAGACTCCACTCCATGGGTCAATGTAACCCTAACCCTAGAGCAGGAAGGAAGAGCAGGTGCTCCTCCCCTCACTTTCCCCATGGGTACTGGAGCACGGATACCTTTGTCTCATACAACAGGGGGCACAGGTGAAGTGCAGAGGTGCTGCCCAGGCCTCTCCCATGGGTGCCAGTACAGGTGAGAGCTCCCAAAAGCTGATCAAGGGGATGGCTTCCCCGCTCTGCCACAGAGCAATTAGAGATACATCGGAAACATAAGTTTGAGGATATTTGTAAAAGCCTCAGAGAGAATGAAATGGGAGCAGGAACCAGTAATAAAGATGTCATTTATGATGCTGGAGAGCTACACACTTTCTTCCAGACTCACCCTGGACAGTGGGAACTGCCAGTGAGCGGGTCTGAGTCACTCTGGTCCTCAGTGCCCTGGTTTATGAAGCTGGTCTACAAACGCCCATGCCACGGGGATCCCCAGGTTGCAGGGTAAACCTGCACGGGATGAACCTATGATGTGAAAGCACACTATTCAGTAACCACAATTTAAGAGGATACTCAGTATAAATAGAGATTAAAGAAAATATCAAGAAGACTGGAAAAAGCTAAAAAATCTGATTAATTAAAAAATAGAAAAGGATTTATTTAATTAATAAATGCCAAAAGGAAGATCACAGTGTATAATTTATGCCCAAATGAGCTCTGATTAAAATTAAAAAGATAGGGCCGGCGCTATGGCATAGCCAATAATGCTGCTGCCTGCAGTGCCAGCATCCCACATGGTCTCTGGTTTGCATTCCACCGGTCCACTTCTGATCCAGCTCTCTGCTGTGGCCTGGGAGACCAGTGGAAGATGGCCCATGTCCTTGGGCCCCTGCACCTGCGTGGGAGACCTGGAAGAAGCTCCTGGCTCCTGGCTCCTGGCTTCAGATCAGCGCGGCTCCGGCCATTGTGGCCATCTGAAGTGATGGCCAGTGCATAGGAGTGAATCAGTGGATAGGAGACGTCTATCTCTCTCTCTGCCTCTGCCTCTCTGTAACACTGCCTTTCAAATGAAATAAATAAATCTTTTTTAAAAATTAAATTAAAAAGCTAAGCCAAAAAGAGAAATCAAATATAGGAAGATTAGCATAAAATCAGAGGTCTGAGGCTTTGAAGGTTTAATGTTACACAATAATTGACAAAGGCAGATGACATTTTACTATAAATAATCTAACATATTATTTAAATAAAATGTAACCAAAAAGTGAAGCAACCGACAAGGAAATATTTGGGTCTAATACTTAAGAAAGTAAGTAAAATTATCAGCATTTACATTTTGATTATGATTGTATAGTGTGCTGCAACCCCCTGGAGATGCCAGAAGTGGGCATGGGATCTGAGTGGTGACCAGGCACATGTGCAGCCTGTTTGCACCTCTGCGTTACAGCAGTGTCCAAACAGAAAATGCCAGGGCATCGCAGCAGCTCCTCTATAATTGCAGTCACGAAGAATGTAAAATACGTAGGCTTTCTGCATAGAAATGACAGCAGCAAACAAGTAGTGTAAGATGAGAACTTACTGAGAGAACTTAGTAAACATGCTGTGTGCTTGGGTGGCCATTCTCAGTATTGTAATTATGATGGGTTTTTAGAAGCATTTATAGAATTGATAAGTCTCAGTCAAAACCTTTGTTCATTTTTCTCTTGTTTGACGCATGTCATTTAAGCCAAGAATTTTTTTAATTTTTATCTTTTTAAATGTTTATTTGTTTTCATCTAGTTGGAATGCAGAGAGAGAGAGAGAGAGAATTAAAGACATGGATCTTTGATCTGCTGGTTTACTTCCCCAAATGCCTGTAACAGACAGTGCTGGGCCAGGTGGAAGCCAGGAGCCGGGAGCTCCATCTTGGTCTCCCATGTGAGTGCAAGAGCCCATGTCTTGGACTGTCTTCTGCTTTCTCTCACGATGCACTAGCAGGAAGCTCGATCAAAAGCAGAGGACCCAGGGCGGTGAACCTTCAGCATCAGCTCAACCTGCTGTGCCACAGTGCCAGCCCTGCAAACTGTTTTCTTTTTTAAGACTTATTTATTTGAAAGGCAGAGTTACAGAGAGGTAGAGGCAGAGAGAGAGAGAGAGAGAGAGAGGGAGGGAGGGAGGTTGGTCTTCCATCCACTGGTTCACTCCTGAGATGGACGCAACAGCTGGATCTGCCTGGATCCGAAGGCAGGAACCAGGAGCTTCCTCTGGGTCTCCCACGCCGGTGCAGGGACCCCATCACTTGGGCTGTCTTCCACTGCTTTCCCAGGCGATAACAGAGAGCTGGATGGAAAGTGGAGCAGCCAGGACTTGAGCCCTTATGGGATGCTGGCACTGCAGGCAGAGCTTTACCCCCTATACCACAGTTCCGGCCACAGCAAATAGTTTTTAAGTCAATGGGTATCAGCCAGGTTGCAGTGACTCAGGTGTTGTGTGTGTTGCCACCTGTGCTGTGAATCCACTCTTTCCTTCCCAGAGAGCTGTGGCAGGAAAGGTCAGCCACATGGCCTTGGCTGGCCCATGTATCCCTGAAATTGCTCTTCTGGGAGGGGGTTCCCAGGAGATCTGCAGTCAGACTCACCAACAGCCTTGCTCGTCACAGTTTTTGTGTACCTAGAGATGTGCTAATGAAGAGAGTAGAGAAGTTGCCTAATGAATGTGTTAAAACATACAGTGAATGTTAAGTAGCTTCTAGACTCATGTTTTCAAAGAAAGTTTCTTGACTTTAGAAAAAACTCAATACATAACATGAAAAATATAGAATACAAAGTCTTTAAGCAGAAATATGTGCCCTATAAAACTTGCGCAAGGAAGATCAAAATGTACAGTAGAGGTCAAGAAAAGTAATGATTTTTTTAATTTCCTGGTTATTTTATTTTTATTTCTAACACTTGCACAATGACACTTAATTTGTTATAAAAAAAAAAAAAGAGTTAAAATCTCCCAGATTCCAAAATGACAGGCGGGTATCTCATGAGTAAGAACATAGCAAATGTGTGAAATATATTCAACAAACAAAAGGAAGCCAAGTAAAAATAATGGCTTTGTGGGTTATAGAGATTGTGGCAAAATATATATGCATGTGTGTACACATGAACATGTGTGCATATACATACACACATACTGCCCATGTGTAATACACGTGAGCAAATAAAGTGCTGCTGTAAAAAAGAAGTACTCAGAAGTTTCTAGAGATACCAGAAAGAAAAGGTTTGGGCTCCTGGTCACTGGAGGGCCAGTTTTTGAGAAACAAGAATTGATACAAGGAAATGGGTTCATTCAAGAGGCTGGCAGCTTTGCACAAAAGTGCAGATTCTCAGGTGAGTTAGCTGGGTCTCAGGAGGGCCTGCAGGTCAGTGCCGGAAGCTGCCTGGCAGTGTCCCTGTGCTCCAGCTTGGCTCTGCAGCTGGAAGGGATCCTCCCTTTGGCTTTGGGCTTGATGGTGGCAAATTCCTTCCTTACTCGAGATCCTGCTGTATTAGCTGCCCTCCTGTGGCCAGTCCCTGAATTCCTAAGCGAACTTCATTTATCCGTTTGGACACTGACTACTCAGAGTCAGCAATTAGCTATTGATAAGCAGAATACAAAATGAGGAGAAAATGTTTTCTCTTTAGTTGTGGTTACACTATAGTATTGAAATTAGGAACTTTATATTTTATTACAACTTGCTTCCTGTGAGCTGAGGAAATGATCGGACCACCAAATTAGTCTTTGTTTTCCAAGCAAGATTCTAGGCATAAAGCAGCATCTTCTACAGCCCTAATTATTTCTAATTAGACAAATGTATATGCTATGAAGAAAATTTTCATTCACTCTATTTCAAACTACTAAAAATAACATGAGAGTTTTAAAGAAAAAAATTGTGTCTTTGTAATGTTAATGTCATTATAGCACCTAGCACTGTTTTAGCATGTAATTAGAATTAAATAAATATTCAGGGATTAAGAAATTGTGTTTTGGCTTATGTGCAGTGTGAAACCCTTGTGATGATTATGCCACCGCTAGGAATGTGTGTCAGTTCTTAAGCAACTTGGTCAGGCTGTAAGAAAACAGACTCAGAAGACCTGTGTAACAATGGCCAGAAAAGATGAGAACACAGCACCTGGCCGTGTCTCGTTGGGCCCTGACAGCAGCTGTGGTGGTAGCTTGCTGCGGTGGTGTTGACAGGTTGTGCCAGGGAATCTGATTGACTCTCCTGACACCAGCTGATTTCTGTCCTTTTATTTTTAGTCTTAATAAATAGGATATGGATACCAAAAAGCCTGCTTTAAAATCTCTAATTATGTAATTCTGACATCTAGAAAACAATTTCTGTTTTAAAGATAATTTGTAAAACATCCTAATAATTCAAAAAATACAAACTTGAAAAATTACATGTAAAATCTAAAGACATTTCCCTTTGGTTCAAACAAGTGTGTCCCCTGGAACATAAAACAGTATTATTGTACATCCAGATGGCATTGGGTCCTCAAATAATTAAATCCTCAAAACCACATGTTGTTGTAGCAGATATTTTAATTGAGGCACATTCTTTATACCTTATGATGGCTTCTTTACTCTTCACTTCAGAAGATGGGTGGAATTGAAAGCACATCCTCACAGCTGTGTTTCTTTCCTTCTCCCTATTTTTTCTGAGTTCCTCAGTTGCCATTTCTAAAAGTATGGCCTGTTTTTCCTCCTGCGATGAGAGATTCTTCTCTGATAGCATTGGAGATGAGGGTCTATCATAACAGGCCAAAAGAAGTGTGAGAAGAGAGATTCTTTATTTCATAAGTTAGTGAGCTATTGCTCAAAAACTCAGCCAAACAAGACCCTCCTTCCCTATTGCAGAGATTATGAAAGTGCATTTTTCTGGCCTCTCACCTTAGTGGTCAGTTGTCCACTCTGACTTCCTTAGGGCAATGTTTTCTGGCTATCCTGGGACAGGGGCTTTGGGTGCACAGTACCAGCAGGTAAGCCACTACACATGATGCCAGCTCATCCTACTTCATTCCTTAACCCAAATGCCCTTCCATACACCCTTCGTCGAATTCAGCATCACCTAGCATTATCAGTGCAACAAAGCCACCTGTGTGGAGTACCTAATATGGAATTTGTGGTCATTCAAATAAAGTTTAAATTAATGTGTATGTTTGCATTGTAAATAAAAAGTTAGCTAATTAAGAATGAAAGCATAATGCAGGAAGCATATGTAAAATCCGTGACTAGATAGTTTTAAGCACTTTTGCAGGATTTCTTTGCCTAACTGATGAAAATTATATAGCATTCTTATTCTGTACTAAAGCGGTGTGTATGGAATTACATATACAGATGTGAATGTGATGTTGCAACTTCATTCTTGAAACAGTTTATTTTTCTGGTGATTTCTATTCTCCCTTCCATTTTGTCAGAGCTCTTGTATTTCCATATATTGTAATAGGCAGAACTGGGAAAGTATAGAGTTTTCAGCATGAGAAATGCAGATGAGTTGGTGGCAAGTTAATGTGCAGCATCAGATGAAACGGAACGCCTCTCAGCTGCTCACTGCCTGCTGACTGTCCATTCTCAGGGAACATTCCCTGCCTGAGATGTAATTTTGTAGCCTCCGGGGGTCAAGGTCAGAGGCACAGACATGTTGCTGCTGTCATAGTCATCCTGCCCGCACGTGATCAGTCCTTATGCATGGACGCCTTAGCAGAGAGCAGCCGCATTGCTGCCACGTGCCTGGTTTTCAGTGTCCAGAAGGTGAATGTCCTGGCGGTGAGCCAGAGTCTGGAGCACTCTGACCGACGGGGTATGGCCAGGAGGCCTGCCGTGGAGATCTCCTGTGATGGGTCCTGCACCGCCCTGGTCGCATCCAGAAGCCTCATGACTCAACAGGGCAGTGGACTGGTTGAGAAGGGGAGTTTTACCCAGCTGCCACCAACATGCCAGGGATAGTAAAAACAGACGGCTTGGGTGTTACATCAAAAGGAAGCACATTTCTTTTAAAAAATGGATTTCTGGAAGAAATTGACACTGTCCCTTAAGAATTCCCATGAAAAGACATTCTTTTCAAGAAATGATAGGAGAAACCACCCTATCTTGTGACCTTTCCCCCCAGGCAGTGGTTTGAGATATGCAGACCCGCGTAAGAATTGCATTAAAAGGCAACTCAGATTTTCTCACTCAACTACTTTGGTCTCTCAGAGCTGGCATCTGTCATGGAAAAGAAGTGTGTCTGAGGGGCCTGTCCAGGGAGCGGTGATGGACAGTCGACTTTCTGTGAGCTGGACCTCTGCACACACAGCCAGGGCTCGACGCTGCTGCTTTTGCTCTGGGGGGCTTTCCACTTTCAGGTTTGTTCATCTGAGGAGCATCCTTAACGCTCCCTTCTGCAAAGCAGAGGTCGGCGGGGATACCATGGAGCACAGGGGAGGGAACTCAGCTCGCTCTGCACTGGATGCGCAAGAAGAGGAGGAGGAGAAAGGCCCATCCTGAGGACGGAAGCTGTGAATGAGGACCCTGCCCCATAGCTAACAACTGAGGGCTGTGGTTGTGCAGGAATCCTGCCTGTCAGACGATGGGCAAAGCTGAGAGCCGGTAAAATTCATGTGTGATACAATTTTGAGGTCATCGCCTCGATTTCCATTTAGTTAGACGGGCTTCCCCCGGTAGCCTCAAGCCCTGGTTGCCATCCCCTCCCTGTCACTTGGACAATCCACTTAACTTTTCTTGGTTCTGGGCTCTCAAGTTTAAATCAAAAACTTGTGAAACAGAGTTCTCAGAGACACATCAAAGCATTGGTAGAGCCACATGTCACTGAACTATTCAAGTGAATTCAGGGGAACCTTTAAGCTCTAAATGTCTCTAATGGGATAAGTTCAAAATACTGTTACATCCTAAGACGATACTGCATAACAAACAAAGCAAGCTTTACAGTTAAGGTTTTGGTAAACCAAGATGGGTGATATTTTCCTACCCAGTACACCTTGGAGTTGGGGGAAGTTGTCTGCAGTTGGTCACATCTGGTGCATTCTTTCTGGATAGGCTGGCACAGTCCACCTAGCAGCTTCATGCATTGGTGCAGTGCTGCTGCCTCAGGGAGCTGAAAGGCCCCTGCTCTCCGTTGGCCTCACTGTTGCTGGTGCCTTGTTTTTATGTATTGGCTTTGCCCACCCTCAATTCTTCACATAGCCCCGGGTGTCATTCTGTCTCACCAAGACGCATTTTCTTGGTCTGTGGATCCATACATAGGCTATTGAGAGAATGAACCAAGATCATGGACAAAAGGTCCCTACTGTGTGTTGCCTGGCACATGGCAGACCCCCATGTTTTCTGTGTTCTGGAGATTAATGTGAGCAAGAGATGCAAACATCTGTGATGAATCCAGCAGGGCCTTCTTCCAGCCTCGTGATCCTGGGCACAGGAAGAAGGGATGTGCACAAGGGGCTTTGCTTCCTTTAGGCCAAGCAGAGGGCCCTGGAACAGGGACCAGGGAGACACCTGGCTGCTGCACTGGGAGACAATGCAACTGGAACACTGCTGGCCTGGCTGCTGCTGATGCTGTGCTGGCTACAACTGTGCTTGGATCGCTTTCAGTTTTGCTTTTTCTTCTTAAGGAAATGGATGGAATATCTATTATTCTCTGAAGTAATAGTGATGGTGAAGACAGCATCTTTGGGGCTTCCCTGTCTTTCCTGTTGGCCACAGTCTGTTGAAAAGGGTGACATGAGCTCTCCATCTTGCAGGAAGAGTGAAGGGGGTGAAGGAGGGACTGCGTCCTCTAGAGAGAATTCTATCCCATGGCCTTTACCAAGTTCAGGACAGCCTCCTCCTTGCATGCATGGTGCCCACTCCCAGTGGGCACCTCTGATCTCAGGTACACAAACGAAAGGCAGCATTACTTGTAGAGCTTCAGGATGTCCTGCTGTGCTCTGTGCCCAGGGGAAGTCCCTGGTCCTATGGCTCTGCTTCCAGCTGGGTGTGGAACCTGCAGGCTTCCTGCCAGGATGTAGAAGGCAGAATCCCAACCTCACTTCTTGTGTGCTTATATACGGAGGCCAAAGTTTAAAACTCCTGGCTTTGTTTTGGAGAGTAATGGGGGGAAATGGCTAGAATTTTCCCTGCTTGCTTTTAATGAGCTAATGGTGTACTAATATGAAGCAAGATGAATACCATGAATTACAAGCAGTGTAGGCCATGGGAGAGGCAAAGACAAAACCTTGCTGAGGCTCCAAGCAGGGGCTGAGGGGCATCTGGTGAGACAGACAAGGCAATGCAGCTACACCTGGGGCTGCATTTAGGGGTACCCAGGCACAGAGTTCAAGAAACCACATAAGATAGATGGTCCCCAACACTCTGATAGGAAAGCATAATAATACACGAGCAGCTATTATGCTCATGTTAGTGAATTGTGTACCTGATGGCAGTCTAAAATCTCTGCAGCTTTAGCATTTTCTTTATAATGCACACATCCCCAGTTCATAATACACAGGTGAACCACGCTTTAACTTGCACACACTGGATGCAGGATGGGATACAGTGGGTCAGAATGAAGCAGCTGTTCTCAGTGGGGCACTTGGACAATGGCAATGCCATGAAGGCTTGAGTGACAGGGAAAGGCCAGCGTGCAGCATGGCACAGTGTCAGCAACCCTGAGCCAATCTGCAAGGTCCACATTGAAAAGGAAGCCATTATTTCACCAAATATCTTTCAAAGAGTACATGGTTTTATTGTTAGCTTTTTTTAAAGCCTTTCTTTAACACCAGGTATATTTTGTATCAAATCAAGTACTACTAACTACTTAGGGAGCCTAATAATAACTTTTTTATATCTGTTGAATCCCTGTCCAAAAGATAACAATATGTGCTTAACTTTGGAAAGCTGTGATGCTCGTGTGGTCCGTAGGTTGCATGTGTCGTCCTGGCAAGGTCTCTGAACCTGGAGCTGTTGACCTGAAGCAGGCTGTGCCTTCCTCACCTGGCCCTTCTTCATACAGGCACTCACCCCAGAGCCACTCCCAGTCGTCACTGGGCTCCTGGGGAGACACTAAATACCCTCCTACAGGTGGGCTACACACCTTCCAAAATGGCAAACCAGTGGCAACACTGCGGCACCCTGATAGGAAACCAGTGATTCAGGCTCATATTAGATGCCTCATATAGCAATATTTTGTTTTAATACAGATCAGTATCTTATATTTATTC
This sequence comes from Oryctolagus cuniculus, assembly GCF_964237555.1. Classification (NCBI taxonomy): domain Eukaryota; kingdom Metazoa; phylum Chordata; class Mammalia; order Lagomorpha; family Leporidae; genus Oryctolagus; species Oryctolagus cuniculus. The sequence goes on from NC_091447.1 coordinate 57,467,429, forward strand.
TGCAGTGGCTTTTGGGGAGCGAGGGCCTCTGCTTCCTTTGTTTCCTTTGCATTGTGGAGCTACCTGTGTTTCAGTGGAAGGCCTGGAAAGGTTGGCTTTCCCCACTGTTAGCTCTTCAAACCCCTCCAGCCTTTCTCCAACAAATAAATAGAGAGAAATGCTTGGAACCCCATCACATATCTGTTTCTTTACTAATAAAGGTATTTAATATATCAATTTTGGCTAGAAGTTTACTGGACATCTAGTTACTTCCCTTCAGTAATCTTGGGAAGAACTTCCAGTTCTAACAGCAGTAACTTTTCATCAGACTTTGAAGATCACTGAGAAAGATCCTTTTCTGAAGCAAATGCCATGGCAGTGCTCACCCTCACTCACAAAGACACACACACACACACACACACCCCTCCCCATCTCCTGGAGGCTGGTGGGTTTTGTTGTGCGAATGTAGCAGGAAACCAATACAGGAACAACTAAGTGACCCACAAGGAATTAGCAAGGGAAAAGGTTTGAATTTGTGTCTCTCGATGTTCCCAGCCGTGGGATGGCAATGATTGCAAACAGGCAAAACCCCAGCGACTCCCGGGACTGAAATACTTTGTATGTGTTGTTGTTTGCAGTGCATGCCAAGACACTCATGAGCACCAGAGCCAAGCTGGCGAGCTAATTAAATTATAAATGTATGTATTTAAACAGCCTAATAAGGAGCATTGGAAATCTTCAAGATGAGCGAATATCTTATAACTTCTTCCGCAGGTGCGAGGATAGCTACAAGCCATGGACTTTCTGTCCTGCTTCTTGTTTGTGGCTTTGTGAAGGGTGCTTTGCTTTAATCTAAAGTGCTGACTTTTTTCCAATATCACTTTCTCTTCTTAAAGCAAAGAGCAAATCGCCTGTAAAATCTACGGAGCGGACAGCAAAGTTGACCCTAAACTCCAAGCACCACTCTGCACCCACTGTACTCTAATATCCTACCCAAGGAGCGCCTGCTTCCGGAGCATAAACGAAGAGGCTATCACATGCTTTGTTGATGATATTTTCTTTGGCAAATCACCTGATCTTTTATTTCAAGAGAATTAGTGTGAAGTGATAGGATGTTTTCTAATAGCAAGATCTATTTTTTTTTCCTTTTCTTTCGGCAACTGAAAGTCATCATTTCACTGACTGCTCAGGGGTTGGCCAGAACATCATCGGAATAAACATTTACACTGTGGATACCGTTGGTTTCCTACTAAAAGGCCCATTGTCTACAAAAAAACAAACAGATCAAAATGCTACAGAGCATAAACTACCATCAGCTAAAGCCCCCAGATGGGGACAAGAACAAAATCACCAACACTACACGTCGACAAGAACATTAAGCAAAGAATATTAAAAGAAAGATTTTTTGTTTTCCCCTTTTTTCTTGGAATTTTTCTGCTTTTTCATGATTGCAGTTCGTGTTCTGTGGTGGCAAGCACTGATTATGGCCAATCCCTGTCAATCCTGGGAGGTTTCTATATAAATACATTTTAAGTGTTCTATATTTCAACGTGTTTTCATTCATTTTGCAATTCCTGTATATGCAAACCTGACAAATTCTGTAAATTGCTTACAGTATGTGTGATATAGCTTCAAAATAGATACACTATGAACCTCATGCAAGCTGATTTTCATCATTATATATAAATATATACATATGGATATCTACATGATCAGCCATCAGCCAACTTTTTTTGGCAGAGCATTTGTTTTTCATTTATAATTCATGCACTATGTGAGTTTCATAATGCATTGTTTCACTTCCATGGTTTGACAGCTACAGATGGAAAATGCATATTCAAAATTGTGTCAGTCTCTGATAAATGAATTAAGTTTTTCTGTGTGTGTGCTACACTGGAATTTGCTGTGTTCTTTTATTATGTGTGGTGTTCACTGAGGAGTGAGGGTCTTCTGACTGTAGAATGTATACTGTCTGGCTTTGACAGCTCTCCTTGCATTATTATCATTGCTGCTGTCAAAAGGAATGTTGTTTCCAAAAAATTTTCACCGGAGGCAGAGGTGGGCAAAGCCCCCATGATTCCCGGCTTCATGGAAGAACACCTAGTGCCATGGTTCCAAATGCTGCTTCCTTAGATCTTTGTGAACTTTCGTTGTGTTGTCATGCTGTTATTTGCTGCTAATTATATGTTAATATTGCCTAACTAAAAATTAAAATTTGGTTGTTGGCTAATATAATATGCAAAAGGCAACTGGAAATCTCTGACTCTAAAGAAGATAATGTGTGCAGCTTTCACTAGGTAAAGGAATTTTAATTCTAAATATTCCAACTTTGTTGGCTGTATGATAATTTGGACCTTGTTAAGAACTGTTTGTTTTCTCCTCTGGCAAGGGACACAGAACCGTTCATGTGTTCCATGTATACTGTGCATAGACATGGCTTAAGAAAGAAATGACCTCAGTTTTCCTTCCAGAGAGATTCTGCCATTTTCTTTCATTACAAAACCAGAAAGTCATCTGTGGGAATCATCTGCTGCATGCTGAGGTCTAACCTGAAGCTGAAGGCAGTGAATATCTCTGCTTTCAAAGGTAAATGCATTTTCTGTGGCCCAGTTACAAGCAATGTTTATATTTTCATGATATTCTTGACATTACTTTCTGAGAAATACTGTTCACGCTTAATCTTTTATTGTTATGTTTTGTGTTGATTTATGATTTCAGTCTAATGAGAAAAATAAAGGTTTTGATTGCGCTATTTTATTAACTTAGAAATGTATTTTCTTTCAAATATTAATATTTTAAATGAATAAAATAGTGGAAGAACATATATATATATGTAGATATATATCATCTATTAAAATCTATCAGGTCTTTTCTTTAAAGATTACATACATTAAAGCCTAAATTAATACACAGATTCAGTCAAATTCAATCAAGCTGGGAAAATCCTCCAGGTAATGTATTTTTACATGAGATGGGTTGGTTCTAGAGCTCTTCAGACTTGTGCCTGTATCTCCGCTGTATTCACAGTTTTAATAAAGATCACATGCTAGTTTGGGAAAAGTTCTCGTGCGACTCATTGTATCAGTGTCCAAGGTGATGAGGACCCATTTTTCATTGTGCTACCAGCTTGCTGGCCACAGTGGCATACGTCTATTTACATGAAGTTCAGAAACTTGATTTGGAACTTTAAGTACTAAAACAAAAATCATAATGAATTGAGATGTTTTAGTGGTTTTCACCTTACACTGTATCTCTCTGGGACTTTATATGCAGTTATGACTGGAAATGAAAAAGACTGAAAAGTAATGGATCTGACATTCTTAATCTTTTTTTTTATTATTATTATTTTTTGACAGGCAGAGTGGACAGTGAGAGAGAGAAAGGTCTTCCTTTGCTGTTGGTTCACCCTCCAATGGCCGCCGCGGCTGGCGTGCTGCGGCCGGCGCACCGCGCTGATCTGATGGCAGGAGCCAGGTACTTCTCCTGGTCTCCCATGGGGTGCAGGGCCCAAGTACTTGGGCCATCCTCCACTGCACTCCCTGGCCACAGCAGAGAGCTGGCCTGGAAGAGGGGCAACCGGGACAGAAGCCGGTGCCCCGACCGGGACTAGAACCCGGTGTGCTGGCCCCGCAAGGCGGAGGATTAGCCTAGTGAGCCGCGGCGCCGGCCGACATTCTTTATCTTGTTTCCAAGGTCCTGTAAAGTCTTTCCTGAGAGAATCCTAAAAAGCTGAAATTTCTTATTTAATTCAAGTCAGATATTTTTGTTCTTTCTTAAATACTGTCAGATTTCTTACATAGAAAACAATGCAAGTGAAAGCATTGGAAGATAAAGTGACAAAGCTACATAAAGCAGAAGCTTGTAAATAAACTGGTAAAATTTATGAACTCACTGAAATTACCATCCGTCCTGTGTACCCCTAAACAGCACAGCGCAACATGATTCACACAGTGTTTACCCTGCATTCATGCTGTGGCTTGCAGGGAGCAGGAGGCACTCTACAAACCCTGCAGCATCTTTGGCAGGGACCTGAGCACCCCTGTCCGTGGGCAGAGTGGGTACCACAGATGGCTGCTGCACACGCTTGCTCGTGGGCGTTTGTTTTACAGAGTGCCCCTTCACGCTCTGGAAGGGATTTGTTTAAGACTTGATGACCAAAGAGAAGAGCACTGAGGTGATTCTGAGCACCTAAGAGCCCTGATTATTGTAAATCTGAGCTGGCTTGCCTTAAAGTTCTTGAAAACAAGGCGTATTTTGGGAAATACATTAGCCCCTCCCCATACATGTATATTTGGCAAAGAAAACACATATTTTGGAGTCCAGAAAAAATTTTCCTTGAAATTTTGTTAAATAGAGCATGAAATATTAGATATGCAGTGGTGTTTACTGAATTTTTAGAATTAATGCTAGTATAATTTTTTAAAGATTTATTTACCTATTTGAAAGGCAGAGTTAGAGAGATACCTTCCATCCAGTGGTTCATTCCCCAGATGGCCGCAGCAGCCAGGGCTGGGCCAGGCCAAGGCAGGAGCCAGGAGCTTCTTCCTGGTCTCCCATGGGAGTGCAGGGGCCTAAGCACTTGAGCAGTCCTCCACTGCTTTTCTCAGGCCATTAGCAGGGTAGGGAGTGGAGCAGCCAGGATACAAACCGGCACCCATGTAGGGTTTTCATGTTACAGGTGGTGGTTTTACCCACTATACCACAATGTTGGCCCCTGATGCTAGCATAATTTTTGTTTTTTGTTTTGTTTTATTAGGCAGAATTAGTGAGAGAGAGAGAGAGAAAAGGTCTTCCTTCCATTGGTTCACCCCCCAAATGGCCGCTATGCTGATCCGAATCCAGGAGCCAGGTGCTTCCTCCTGGTCTCCCATGCGGGCGCAGGGCCCAAGGACCTGGGCCATCCTCCACTGCCTTCCTGGGCCACAGCAGAGAGCTAGACTGGAAGAGGAGCAACTGGGACTAGAACCCGGTGCCCATATGGGATGCCGGCGCCGCAGGTGGATTAACCAAGTGAGCCATGGTGCCGGCCCCTAATGCTAGCATAATTTTGCAGAAGATACACAAATACCATTTAAATAAGTGGTCATGATATTGGTCCTACATTAAAATTAATGTTGGTTTTATAAGGAAGTAAATGCAATTTGTGTGACTGTGTAGACTTGGACTTGGTTAATAGAGTTACAAAAGATGTGTTAATGTGATTTCCAGTGTTGTACCCAGTGATCTCATGCCTGCTTGTGTATGGAGGGAGAAAGGAGGCATTTCAAAGCAATAAAAACAGAAGACCTGGTAGCATGATAAAGGGGTGTGACAGGAGGGCAGGCGGCTGCTGTGAGGAGAGGATGTTTAAGAAGCCCATCAAGGGAGGGCACAGCATGTGCAAAAGCCCTGAAGTGAGGAGCACTTCCTGCAAGTGAAGGGCAGTGGCCTGAATTAGGATCAAGCCAGGGATTCCAGGCAGGGCTGAGCAAGCTTCTGGAACTCCAGTGTGAGTGATTATTCGGAACCGGGACACAGGCCCTCTCTGGAGCTGACCTCTCTGAATGTGGTTTAACTCGTCAGCAAAATCCTTTGGGAAACTGGGACCTTCCATAGCTCCATAGTGATTTGTGCTTCTGTATGGACAGCAACTGTAACAGTGTTGTAACCTTAGTTTACAACTGAGGAGCAGAAAGAAAAGTTGGAAGATAATTGGGACTGTTTTGAGTGCTTTGAGCAATAATTACAAATGTAATTTGAAATAAAAGCCTGAATATAGAAATTGAAAGGGCAGGCAAAGGGGCTGGCATTGTGGCATAGTAGGTAAAGCCACCACCTGCAGTGCATCCCAGATGAGTGCCAGTTCAAGTCCCAGCTGCTCTACTTCTGATCCAGCTCTCTGCTATTGCCTGGGAAGGCAGAAGATGACCCAAGCCCTTGGGCCCCTGTACTCACATGGAAGACCCAGAAGAAGCTCCTGGCTCCTGGCTTCAGATCAACCCAGCTCCAGCCGTTGTGGCCGTTTGGGGAGTGAGCCAGCAGATGGATGACCTCTCTCTCGCTCTCACTCTTGTTCTCGCTCTGTAACTCTTTCAAATAAATAAATTTAAAAAAAGAAAGGAAGGGCAGGAGGCAGGTGGAAAGAAAAGAGATGAGACTCCCAAACATTTAATTGTCAAAACACTGCATCAAAAAAGGTGAAGAGAGGGAGACCAGTGTTCAGATGTAGAGGATAGAGGTGCCACCTGCAGTGCCAGCCTCCCATTTGGGCACCAGGTTTTGTCCTGGTTACTTCACTTCTGGCCCAGATCCCTGCTAATGCACTTGGGAAGGCAACAGAGGATGGCCCAAGTGTTTGGGCCCTTGCACCCATGTGGGAGACCCAGAGGAAGCTCCAGGCTTCTGGCTTCAGGCTGGCCCAGCCGTGGACATTATAGCCATTTGGGGAGTGAACCAGAGGATGGAAGATCTCTCTCTGTCTCTCTGTCTCTGTCTCTCTAACTCTGCCTTTCAAATAAATATTTTAAAAAAAGCCCAGGGCGGGGGGAGTCTCTACAATGTGTACACCACCCCACCCACTACATACACAGTGGTTGTCAACAAATCCAAATGTGAAATCTTAGCATTCTCCACAATTTGCAAGTCCCACAAAAAGTACAGTGTTTTCAGAAGATTGTGGTAAAAGTATTCCATATTGTGTTAAGTGATGTTTTGTTGCTTAAAATTCTGAGGTGGGTGTGGCTCCTGAGAAGAGGGTTCCTGTTCTTGGAAGCTATGCTCAAAGTGGGAAATCTGGGTGAGTGTCCTGTCATATTTCACCACATATAAAATAACAGAAGTTTCACAAAACAGTCACTACCTTCATTTTGCATGTGCATTACATTCACACATTTGACAAAATATTAAGTTGGCTTTACTACCCACAATTTTGAAAAAAATAAAAAGCATTGATGTATTTTATTTCAAACTAAATGCAAATGACAACATACTCAAATGAGAATATATAATATAAAATAATATTCTTAACAGAGTTAAGAACATACGAACCTTTTAAAAGTGAAGTCAGAGCTGACCCAAGGGAGAAAACTTGCATTCCTTGTCCTTTGGTGACATTGCCAGGACTCCTGTTGTGATGGGGAGCAGAGGGCTGTCTTTCAAGTCTGGTCCTAGTGTTTGGTTTTAGCTGTGTTTGTATTTTCTCTTACCTTCATCTGAATCCCCTTCCTGTTTTCAGATATTCCCGGCCCCTAGTCAGAATCAGTGAGCTGTCCAAAGCTCTCAGAAATGCATTGCACAGTAGCCACTGATGTGTGAGTCCTGTGCACGCTGCCCTCAGATACCTGGAGCAGCTGGGGGAGATGTGGAAGTGGGGTTCTCTGATGCCCGTCAGGCGCTTTGGCGTGGCAGGTGGAGTGTGGCATCACTGGAGGAAAATGGAAGACATCTCCCTGGAAGTCAGGCTCTGCTGGCACATCCTTGTCAGAAAACTCCTGAACTTCCTGAAAGAATCAGAGCCACCACTGGGAGCTCACACAGCACCAACCCACGCACCTGCAACAGTCCCTGAAGGGGTCGCAGGTTCTGAGAGCAGGATTTCACAGGGGTCTCATAGAAGAGAAATACCAACTTTCGCAGTGCTGCCAGGCCGCGGTGTAGAGCCCCTCTCCTGGGGTGTCCTAGCTTGTTCACTGTTTGCCAAAATCCACCATAGGCCCAAAGTTGCCATTATGTACACCTGTAATTATTTCCTTAGCTCCTGAAAACACAGTTGAAATGTATGCTTTTAGAGATGGAAGATTTGAGTTTCCAGTCCTGCCAGGTAGTGGCTGCAGGTCCACAAGAAGTCTTGGAGTTTCTCTGTATCAAAAAGAAGTAGAGAGGAGGAGGAAGAAGAAGAAGAGGAAGAAGAAGAAAAACAGTATCTTCCTGGAGAAAGGAAGAAACAGAGGTACTACCAGAGCCATGGATGAGTATTTACCTCTTTCTTTGCCAGTGTGGATGGCAGCGGAGTCTTGAGCTGGGACAGCCAAAAGTGCACCAGGTACATGAGTAGCTGAAGCTGCTGGCCCAGGTGAGGGATAGTGACTGGAGCCAAAAACCAGAATAACTTGAAGTTTCCCATTTATTGCAATTAAAATTTCAGAAGGGACATTTTTTCACCTGGCAAGGATAAAAGTACTCTTATCACCTTACCTCAAAGTTACACTGATTCTCCAAGGTCTGAGCCATTATTGAGTCTGTTCCTGGTGCTGGGCCACCCTGGGATGCGACTGGGAGGCCAAGAAGAAATAGCATTTCAGGGATCTTAATAAATGCTCCACAGGGTGGAAGACAAACTCTTGAAGAACTATGGGACCCTGGATGGTTCATGCATCTCTGAACACTCAGAGAAATTGTGATGCCAATCTTCACAAGCTGGTGCAGTGACTGAAGACACGGGGCAGACTCCCACCTTGTGAGCAGTGCTACCTTGCTAGAGACTCTGACAGTGTGGGTAAAGGACAAACCCAGGCTCATCTAACTGAGGAATGTAGGTGCAAAGTTCATGCACAGAACAGTGGCAAAACAAACCCAGCAATATTTATGACATAGAGTAAACGCTTATTCCAAGACTACCAAAGTGGAAAAACCAACACTGAAATTTTCAACAATCTTCAAGTGGATTTCCCCAGAAACAAGCACAGATAAGAATTTGAGTCAATTCATTTATTTTGGAAGTTTGCAACTGGCATCTAATCCTTCAGGGAGCCTGACCTCTATGAATATAATGAACTCTGGCCTCATGGTGAGCCCCAGGGGAAACAGCAGAAGATCGCGCCAGTGTCTGCTACTCACATGGGAGACCTGAATGAGGTCCTTGGCTACTGATTCAGCCTGGCCCAGCCCTGGCTCTTGCAGCCAGTTGGGAAGGGAACCAGCTTCTGTGTCTTATCCCCTTCTCTCTTTTACTCTGCGAACGAAAGAAAGAAAGAAAGAAAGAAAGAAAGAAAGAAAGAAAGAAAGAAAGAAAGAAAGAAAGAAAGAAAGAAAGAAAGAAAGAAAGAAAGAAAGAAAGAAAGAAAGAAAAGAAGGAAAGAAGGAAAGAAAGAAGAGAGAATAGAGAAATTGAATCCATGTCTGAAGCATTCTAGAAAATTTCTTCCAGCAGTGAAAATGTGTGATGCCTCATCTACATACCACTAAGAATGAACCACATGTCCCACAGTTCTATCTGAACTCTGGAGACTGCACTTGCTACAGGCAGGCTAGTGTTCTGACTCACTGGGCAAACTGGAGGATAAGGCCTTGGACTTGCTCAAAGCCATGCTGGACACAGCCCTGCAGATCCAGGGCAGCTCCCTGTGTCTGTGTAATTTCAGTTGTTTTCCATGGGACCTTCTGAACCTCTTGAGAGGAACACCTCTGGGAGGGACATCAGGTTTCTGCAGGCAAGGAACCCACTCTGAAGAAGCAGAGGTAGTGGAGACTAAATGGACATGAGGCCATCAGGCAACACCCTGAGGCCTGGCACTCGGCAGATTCAGGACTCTGACCACATCTCACCACAGGATAGAGGCAAGGGAGTACCCAAGGGTCGCTGAAGGTGCGAGTAACTTGCACCAGAAGATCGCACTCTCCATTCCCCCACTCCTGCCATGCCATCAGGCCTCAGCCAGTCACTGGAGATTGCCTGTCAGTTTGTCTTCCATGAAGGGAAATATAAACCTGACTTACAGAGGACTTTGCAACCAGAAAATTCTCTTTAAGCTATTTGGAGGAGAGGGTCTGGTGTTAAAGGTGTAGCAGGTATAGCTGCCATCTGCAAAGCTGGCATCCGATACAGGTGCTGGTCCGAGTCCCAGCTGCCCCACTTCCAGTCCAGCTCCCTGCTGATGATCTGGAAAAGCAACGGAGGGTGGCCTGAGAGCCTGGGCCCCTGCCACCCATGGTAGAAGACCTGGAAGAAGCACTGGATTCCTGGCTTTGGTCTGGTCCAGCCCTGGCTGTTGTGGCCATCTGGGGAGTGAATCAGTGGATGGAAGACCTCTCTGTGTCTATCCCTTTCTCTCTGCAGCTGTGGCTTTATCTAGAGAACATTTCAAATGTGACTTCTATTTAACAGCAGATCCTCAACATATAATGCTCAGATCACATAGCGATGTAGGGATCTAGTTGTCACCCCTCGGATCCATGTCCCATAACTGAGACTAATGAGGAGCACAACAAAGAAGGGTGAGCAGAAAGGAAAGTTTATCAAGAGAAAAGAGAAGGGTTTCTGAGCAAGAATTCATCAGGGCAGGTTGCCTTGGGCATCCATATTCCTGGGCTAGGGGAGGTTGTGCAGCCTTTAGCAAATTTTTCAGTCACCAATGGCCTCCTCGTTGCTGGGGAGGCAGTATCTGGAGCTGGGTGTGTCCAGATATAAGCACATCCTGTTTTGTTGTCAACTTCTCTCTCTTGTTTTTGAGAATCGAGGCGTTGTGATCCAGGGGTGTCGTTCTATACGTCAAGCTTGCATCTCCCTGTGCGTATTAAGCTTGAGTCACTCAGGCCTCCTTCCCTGGCTATGGAGAGAGCCCACCGCAAAGCATGTTGTGCAGCTAGCAATGTGGGAGCCAGTACAGGTGACTACTGTCAGCAAGACGGCCATGATCCAGAGGCCTGTGAGGGGTAAGCCCAGCCATTAACCCAAGCATATTTGTTAATTTAAGTTAGAATAAGTAAGGCAGTACTTGTAGCACAACATAACAAGAGTAATCACCTCTATAGTCAACAAATATTGAATAAAGTTTAAAACTCTTAAGAAACAGGAAAACACTTTGTAAACTTCAGTTTGAAACATACTTCCTCAATAAGGCAAATGAAGTCTGTCCTAAACTAACAATAGACCACACTGTTGATATTAAACACTAAATTCTTTCATTGAGCTTGTGAACAAAACAGTCCCTGCTGTTGTTTAGTATTTAACATTGACCTGGTTTTCCAGCCAGTGCAAAAGGCAGAAGTAAGAGAAAAAACTAGAAAGAGTAGCATCATCTTAATATGAAGATAATATAGTTATCTTCCAGAAAACACAACAGGATAAACTGATGCATTTTAGGGCTAGTATTTGATGTAATAGAAGAGATTTAGTATGAATATAGAGAAACCACACTTTCCTATTAGTTAGAAAAACATAACATAAAAAATAGCAGAAAAAGAAATGCAAACCCAGGAGATGAGGCCCAATGAGAACTCACACACTCATGCAAACATAAACAATAATATAAAAAGTATGTGAGATACAAGTGAAGAAAGCCTGTTTGTGTACATTGACACTGAGGGCACAATAGTTTTATCACCCTGCTGCAGAACAAGTCTACCAGAGATAGCAGTCCTTCACAAAATCATGTGTTGTCATGTGTGCCTGGATAGTTGGGATTTTTCTTGGAATTTTCACAATTTTAAACTTGACCTTGGAGAAGAAATGAAAACAGCCTAAGAAAAGTATTAAAGACAAATGAAAGGAGAAAATAATCCCCCAGGTAATGGAAGTACAATAATTCAAATAGTGTGATACAGGCCCAAAAATTGACAGAAAGATAAGTGATACACCATGAATGGCCCAGGAAATACTTTAGTGTTCATAAATAATGCATAATCAGTGATGTTGTGAAGGCAAAGGCATTTGGCTCATTTTCAAAGTAAGGTGTTCAGCTGTGAGTAGAGAATTATTAACTAGCCAGTGTAGCAGCTTGCAAATGTGTGGAAAGTCACAAGTAGCTAGCCAGCAAAACAGCTAGGCTACAACCACAAAGTACATGCACCTGGAAAGTCCTGAAGCAAACAGGGTGTCGAGCAAATAGAAAATTAGGCGTGGTTAATTTAGCAAAACTGAAACAGATGGAGATTGGCAGTGTCTGGGAAGATTGTAACACCACGGTACCCAGCCAATGAGGAAACGAGGGAGGGACCTGCTAGCCAGGGAATAAATAGAGTGGTGTAAATTGCCCAAGGTGTGCCTGCCTACCTACCATCCAGGTCCCTGCTAATGCACCTGGGAAAGCAGCAGAAGATGGCCCAAGAGCTTGGGCCCCTGTACCTACATGGGGGACCCAGAAGAAGCTCCTGGCTCCTGGCTTTGGTTCAGCTCTGACTGTTGCGATCATTTAGAGGTGAATCAGCAGATAACGGAGATTCTCTCTCTCTCTCTCTCTCTGCATTAATTAATAAATCTTTTAAAAATAAAAAGTTGGAAAACTGGTGAAGAAAATACCCAGCACAAAGCACTGAAAGTAACTGCATAGAAATATAAAATTTCTGTGTGTAAAAAAGTTCAGAAAGCAACAACTTGCAAATACAACAGATAAAAGCCTAAGCACAGAGGTAACTGGCTTATATCCCCCATATTCAGGGAGATCACAAATGCAAAATGGAGACATGGCACAGGTGAAAAAACTGACTGAAAGTACAAACAACTTTAGACAAAAGAAAAATATTTAAAACAGGAGAAAATAATAAAGCAAGTGATAAACAGGAACTTGAAACTATGATAGTACACTATTTATAAATCTATGCAAATATATTTGGAATTTTAATTTTTTCTTCCACTCAGTATCTGTTAGCATGTGTTTCACAGGGGATATCTGGTGTTTATCTTGGTGGAGAAAATGTCTGAAGACAGAATTTTATCTCTGGGTTGAGATAGATGCATTTGTTATTTTTATTCCTTAAAGATAAAAATTGCTGTGGTATTTCTCTCTCACTTGAATGATCTGTTCAACCTTTGAATACCAGCCGTCCTGCCATTTTTATTGCTGCGAGATAATCATGGCAGTTTTTGAACCTTTTGTAGTGTTTTAGTTTCAACATGTTCCCAAAATTTTATGTTTGGAACTTAATCCCCAAATTCATGTACTGATAGTACTTGGAGTGTGGCCTTTGGGAGCTGACTGGTCCCAGGGGCTCTGTGGTGGGTTAGTGGGTTACTGAGAGAGTGTCTCTGTTGTGAAGTGTGAGCTCTGTCTGGTGAGCTAACTCCACCATGTCAGGGCTGCACCAGGAGCTGGCACCAAGCTGTTGGACTCCCCAGCCTCCAGAACCATAAACTCAATAAACTTCTGCTCATTATTATTTTTCTTTATTTCTTTATTTATTTTCATTTATTTTAAAGGCAAAGAGACACAGAGTCAGAGACAAACACAGATCTTTCATCCACTGATTCCTTCTTCAAAACCCTGGGCCAGACCAAAGCTAAGAGCCAGGAACTCAATCGGGGACTTCCACATGTGTGGCAGGGGCCCAAGTACTTGAGACATCCTGCTGCCTCCCGGGTGTTATTAGCTGGAAGCAGAGTAGCCAGGAGTCATGCCAGGCCCTCGATATGGAATACTTCTCAAGCAGCATTGTTTAACCAGAGAGAAACCAGAACTCTGGAACTCCGTGCAGGTCTCCCACAGGGGTGGCAGGGGCAAAAGCACATGTGCTATATTTACTGCTCTAGCAGGTGCATCAGCAAGGAGCTGGATTGGAAGAGGAGCAGCTGGGAGCTGAATCGTCACTTTGATATGGGATGTCCCCAAGCTGCATGTTAACTGCTGCACAAAACACCCACCCTATTCTTAATTACTCATCCTGTGTCACGTACTCAGTACAGCAGCAGAAAGGGCACTAGGATGAGCAGGGTATGCGGTTGCAGGAATCTCTGTAACCATGCGGCAAAGCCAGTTAGCACCTGTCTAACAATGGACAACTTGAAGGTATTCCCCCAGGTTTCCAAAGTGATCTCCCACTCTCTGGCACAACATAAGTGAAATCAATGTGTTGCCTGGGGCTGGCGCCATGGCACAGTAGGTTAATCCTCTGCCTGTGGCGCCGGCATCCCATATGGGTGCCGGTTCTATTCCCAGCAGCTTCTCCTCCAATCCAGCTCTCTGCTGTGGCCTGGGAGGGCAGAGGAGGATGGCCCAAGTCCTTGGGCCCCTGCACCCACATGGGAGACCAGGAAGAAGCTCCTGGCTCCTAGCTTCAGATTGACGCAGCTCCAGTCATTGCAGCCACCTGGGAAGTGAACCGGTGGACAGAAGACCTTTCTCTCTGTCTCTCCCTCTCACTGTCTGTAACTCTCTCTCTCAAATAAATAAATAAAAATCTTTTAATAACTTATCTGTTGAAACTGAGCTAAATTGCATTTTCTTTGAGCTAAGGCATCCTCTAAAGTTTGACAGAATTAAACTTTAAAGTTCTTTTCTTAAATAGGTGTATCACCTTATATCCTGCTAAGGTATACATAAAGTCCCAATTTATACTTGTGGATTACAGTTAGTTAAAATATACCACTCAGGTCTATAATATGAAATGATTATTAAATAATGTTTTTAATTTAGAGCTGTAAAAGGACCTCATTTTTCTAATATGGAAGCATTGCCTAATAATTAAGAAAATTGCCAAAAATTTATACCACTTTTTACTAGATTTTAAAGCTACCTTCCCTTATAAAAGCAATAAAGTAGCCAAGATATAAAAACAAACGAAGTCTGCATTTGTACTGGAAATGCCCCCTCCTCCATCTGTTTTTGCTCCCATGACTATATTTATTTCTTTACTGTAAATGGGAACATGAAGTACTCTTCTACTGAAAGCTCCTTTATTAACTGAGTCAGAGTAAAAGGTATTTCTTACACTAAAAAAAAGAAATTAATGTATTTCCTATTGTCATTCTTAATGCCAAGTGCACCTCGTGGAGACCTCCATTTTGGTGTCATTAACAGGAGGCTCATCTTCTGATAGGGCGGATAAATCTACCAGTGAGGAAGCATAAAACAAATGATGTTTAAAAAGGGTGATTTGGGTCCACACAATGCTGAAGAAGAACAAAGGTGGGGAACTAACTCTACCTGACTTCAAGGCTTGATATAAAGCTGCAATAATCAAGACATTGTGACATTGGTGGAACAGACACTTAGGTCAATGGAACAGATAAAGGACTCAGAAATAGATGTACTGGGGCCGGCTCTGTGGGTAGCGGGTAAAGCCACTACCTGAAATGTCAGCATTCCATATGGATGCCGGTTCGAGTCCTGGCTGCTCCACTTCTGATCCAGCTCTCTGCTATGGCCTGGGAAGCACCCGTGTGGGAGACCTGGAAGAAGCTCCTGGCTCCTGGCTTTGGATCAGTGTTGCAGCCATCTGGGAGTGAACCAGTGGATGGAAGACCTCTCTCTCTCTCTCTCTCTCTCTCTCTCATTCTCTTCCCCCCCCCCAACCCCGCTTCTTCTGCTTCTCTGTAACTCTGCCTTTCAAATAAATAAATCTTAAAAAAAAAAAAAAGAAATGGTTGTACACAATTATACTCAATTGATCTCTGAGAAAGGACAGCCTCTTGTACAGATGGTGCTGGAACATCTGCACATCACCTTCAAAAAAAAAAAAAATATGGACACTGACTTTAAATCTCACAAAAGTTAATTCAAACAAATCTAACTGTAAGATGTAAATGCGGCCGGCGCCGCGGCTCACTAGGCTAATCCTCTGCCTGCGGCGCCGGCACACCAGGTTCTAGTCCCGGTCCGGGCACCGGATTCTGCCCCAGTCGCTCCTCTTCCTAGCCAGCTCTCTGCTGTGGCCAGGGAGTGCAGTGGAGGATGGCGCAAGTGCTTGGACCCTGCACCCCATGGGAGACCAGGAGAGGCACCTGGCTCCTGGCTCCTGGCTTTGGATCAGCGTGTTGCGCCGGCCACAACGCGCCGGTCCAGCGGCCATTGGGGGGTGAACCAACGGAAAAGGAAGGAAGACCTTTCTCTCTGTCTCTCTCTTTCACTGTCCACTCTGCCTGTCCAAAAAAAAAAAAAAAAAAAAAAAAGATGTAAATGCAAAGCACAAAGCTATAAAATTCCCCAGAAAATACAGGGAGAAATCTAGATCACTTTGAATTTGACAGTAATAGTTTTTAGTTTGAAAGGCATAACAACAGAGACAGAGAGGTTCATTTGGTTCATTCCTCAAATGGCCTGAGTAGCCAGGGCTGAACCAGGCCAAAGCCAGGATCCTGGAACTCCATCTGGGTTTCCTATGTGGGCAGCAGGGCCCAAGTACTTAGGCCATCTTCAGCTGCATTCTCAGGAGTATTAGCAGAGAGCTAGATGGAAGTGGAGCAACCAATACTCCAGCCAGTGCTTATCTGGGATGCCTATGGCTTAACCCACTGTGCCATAAGGACAACCCTGACAGCAACTTTTTTAATGCAACACTATAGGCACACTCAAGGAAAGAAAAATTAATACATTAGACTTCATTTTATTGAATTCTTTATTGAAAGACACTTTAAGAGAATGCAAAGACAAGTCACAGGTCCTCCAGCAGGTCAGTAGACAAATAAATAGTGTGTCTTCAGACAAAGGGATGCTGCTCCTTATTTAAAAAGAGAGCCATAGTGCCGTGAAGACAAGGGAGAAACCTAGATGCATGTTAATAAGTGAAAGAAGCCAATATAAAGTAGACACATGCTATGTGATTCCAACCCCATGACACTGTGAAAAAGACAAAACTATGGAAACTTAAAAAAAAAAAAAAAACTGAGTGCCAAGGATTGTAGGAGAGAAGGATGAAAGACTGGAGCACAGGTCCGAGTGCGGTGAATCCACCCCTGCCCCACGAGACCCTGACAGGGATATGCACGTCCTTGTTCATGAGGTGGAGCCTGTGCACACCTGCAGGAGAGATCCCCGTTGTGAGGGTGGATTTTGGGTGGCAGTGATGTTACAGAAGATACTGCTTCAATGCCTGTACCACTTAGGTGAGGGATGCTGATAGTGGGGGCAGCTGTACGTGTTTGGGGGCAAAGGATGTGTGGTGACTCTCTGCTCCTGTCACTCAGTTGTTGCTGTGAACCTAAAACTGCTTTGAAATACAAAGCCTATTTTTTAATTTTTTTCCTTTTTTCCCCCCAGAAACCTTTTACATAAGGAATACAAGTTTCACATATTTCATAATTACAACTTTAGGAACATGGTGATTCTTCCCACCATACATGCTCTCCCACCCATTCTCCCACCCCTCTTCCTCTTCCATTTCGTATTCTCATTCTTATTTTTTTACTAAGATGTCTTTTCAATTAACTTTATACATATATGATTAATTCTATGTTAAGTAAAAAATTCAACAAATAGTATGGAGGAAAAAAACTTCCTCAACAGTCGAGACAAGAGCTATTCAAAGTCATTGCTTCTCAAAGTGTCAATTTCACTTCTATAGCTTACCTTTTAGGTGCTCTATTAGTTATCACAGGTCAGGAAGAACATATAGTATTTGTCCTTCTAGGACTGGCTTATTTCACTAAGTATGATGTTTTCCTGTTTCATCCATTTTGTTACAAATGACCGGATTTCATTTTTTTTACCACTGTGTGGTATTCCATGGTGTATATATCCCATAATTTCTTTATCCAGTCTTCAGTTGATAGGTATTTGGATTGATTCCATATCTTAGCTATTGTGAATTAAGCTGCAATAAACATGGGAGTATAGGTAACTCTTTCATATGCTGATTTCATTTCCCTTGGGTGAATTCCCAGGGTTGGGATGGCTGGGTCATATACAAAGCCTATTTTTTAAATGAGATATCAAGTCACAGAAAGACATGGAAGAAGCTTAAGTGCAATTTTGCATAATGAAAGACAACCTTCTGTGTGGGTACATACTGTATGAGTCCAGCTGTACAACATTCTGGGAAAGTGAAACCACAGGAACAGTGAAAGGACTGATGGTTGCCAGGGGAGAGCTAAAGAGGTGAAGTGCGGAATCTCCATGTAGTGAGACTGTTATGTGTGCTACTGCAACAGTGGGTGTGTGGCACTAGCATTCATCAAAATTCATGCAACTGTGCAAGACAGAGTGAACCCTGGGCTTTGATTACTCCTAATGCATCAGTGTCCATGTGTCAGTCGTTACAGATGTACATTAGTGCAAGACATTAATAGCAGGTGAAAACTGAGTCAAGGAGTTAGAGAGTATGTCAGAGCTCTCTGTAAAATCTGCCTGATTTTCTGTAAACCTAAGTCTTCTCTAAAAATAGAGCTTATTGCTTTTATTCAAAGATGATGTGTTTTAAAATATGGCAACACACTTTATCGTGTTTCAGGGGGAAAATGCATGCAGACACTTCCACTAAATTTGATTGAGGTCAAGGGTTTTGATGGGGCTAAAAGAGTCACATTGCTGATGTTCCTGTCCTGTTACCCAGCGTCACGAGGTCAGCATCTCAGCTAAAGATCAAGTCAAACAGTAATTAAATCTTCACACACACACAAAGATGCAAAATACACATTAAACCTTACACTGCCAAACATTTCATGATTATGATTATTTTGCAAACTATAATAGAAGCAACAAGCCCTTAAATCACTACACTTTCCATTTTTTTTCTCATGCATAGTTAGGAATTCATTTACTAGTGGATTTCATTCTGCCTGCAGCTCAAGTTCAAAGGTTTGAAGATGTCATTTGAGATTTAAGGGTCTTGCTCAGGGGGTTAACACCCTGGCCTGAAGCACCGGCATCCCATATGGGCGCCAGTTCTAGTCCTGGCTGCTCCTCTTCCGATCCAGCTCTCTGCTATGGCCTGAGAAAAGCAGTAGAAGATGGCCCAAGTCCTTGGGCCCCTGCAACCATGTGGGAAACCCGGAAGAAGCTCCTGGCGCCTAGCTTCGGATTGACGCAGCTCCAGCCATTGCAGCCATCTGGGGAGTGAACTAGCGGATGGAAGACTTCTCTCTCTTTCTCTCTCTGCCTCTCCTCTTTCTGTGTAACTCTGACTTTCAAATAAATAAATAAATCTTTTTTTAAAAAAAAAAGGGGCATTCCCGTGTGTGTGGAGAAAATCCAGTGGTTTACTCCATAAGCACCCACGTGGTGTAACTCTGAGTCTCTAGGAAGAGAGGGAGGGAGGAACAGAAGAAAAGAGACCATGGGAGAATGAAGATCCAGTGGGCAGCTTGAGTAAGCCCCCTGGACTTCCCGCCTGTGCTTGAGGGTGCTGTGGGTGTCCCAGGCCTTTGCATGTGTCATTAACAGCCAGCATCCCACAGACTTTGAGAAATGAGAGAGACAGCCAAACCATTCTGTGTCTGACTCATCCTTCACGTTTCTGAGAATGTCAGAAATATTAGCGGTGCCACTGTTCACCTGGATGGGAAGCTCACTTTCACCTGAATCTCAGGTGGGTTTTCCTTCAAGGACCTATGTTGTGGTTGTATTTGCTTCAATGACAGGGAGAGCACAAGGCTTTTTTGCCCAAAATGTCTCCGTGTATTGAGACAGCAATGCCTAAAGCTTCTTAGGACAGCCTGGTTTCCTCGTTGAATTGGCAGCAGCAGACACTTGCATATTCTTCAGCACCAGCATGTCCATGTGCCCTTTGTCCAAGAGCTGCAAGGCCAGATGCACAGAATGGTCACATCACTAGGGATGGGTGTTGTGGTGCAGCCTTGCGTGTGTGTGGGAAATGAAATGATTGCTACAAGCATCAAAAAGTGTACCTGACTGAAGAGATTAACAGCACATCTAGATGGCAATGACTTATCATTTTTGTAACATATTAGTTTGACCATACTTCTTGCTCTTTATCCTTCTCTCAGGAATTAGAAGAGAAAATGATAAATTCTCATAAGTTTGAGAAGAATATATGCATGGGCCTTGGGAAAGAAGAGAGAAAACTGCAAAGAAAGGGATTTTCTCTTGGCACTGGACAGCAATTAACGTGGCAAGGGGAGCCATCTTAATTGCAAAGCATTGTAGGAAATAATACAATCAAAATCCCTAAAAGAAAAATACTAATTGTGTTGAGAGTGTGAGAACAAAGGTAACATTGCTGATGTCCCTGCTGCTCTCAAGGAGATTAGGCCCTGGACTTGACGCTGTGTCACCAAGCTCTGTGCTCCCTCCACACACAGCAGAGATGGTCAAGACAGAGTGGCCACAAGGCATCAGCCCATGTGCTCTTTAGAATATCTACTATTTATTGTAAACATCTACTGAGTTGACCTGCACATGATTATAGTAGTAGACAATATACAATGTAAACAGTTTAGGATGTTGAAGGTATTTAGCTTGTTACATCCTCTGGGAAGCTGGTGAATGCCATATGGCCCTGCTCAGCACTTTGTAAACCTGTGTGCCCAGAAAGCATGAATGACAGACAGCCAGCCTGCAGCCCCATGCCCTGGATCTCCCCTTGTCCCAGCCTGAATCTTCCCAGATTCCCTCTGGTGCAACACAATCTTTGTCATCACACCCTGAGACACCACAAATCCTCTTTGGTGATGACCCAGGCAGGTATCACTCCAGCCTAGGGCAATCCATTTTAGACTATTTTTAATGCCTATTTATTTTATTTTCATCTGCTTAAAAGGCAGAACATCAGAGAGACAAACAGAGCATGAACCCAATGGTTCACTCCAGAACAGCATTACGTGTCTCACATGCATGGCAGGAACCCAGGTACTTGAACCATCATCTGCTTCCCAGCATGTTAGCAGGACACTGGATTCGAAGTAGGGGCAGGACCCCAGCCCAGGCACTCTGATTTGGGATACAGGTATCCAAAGCAGTGGCTTACCCTATGGTGCCACAAGGACTACCACACAGGCTGCTTTTACAGGGCCTCTTTGCCAATAGCACCTCCAATTCTTTCTAAGAAGTGCTAGACACTGTGAGGAAAAGGTTTTAACATCCAAGACAATACACTCTCAGGTTTGTAACCACTAAGCATGTCTTAAGCCTTCAGTCAGGTACAGACCCAGATTAGCGCTTCAACAAAAGAAGTAAGTACACACAATAATAATAATGTGCCATCCACTTCATTTTCACATTTTAATCCCTGCCCTGTCTTGTCATTTTTTATTCTTTATTGGCCTCTTCCTGACCCACTCGCTCCTCATCACATTCATTACCTTAAACTGTGGATGACCCTTCAGGTTTGCACTGACGGTGTTACATTCACCTCGTTTCAAGACAAACTCCAGGGATCCTACCCACAAGGCTGAGACAGGCAAGACAGGCAGCGGGGAATGCCATTCCCTCAGCTGGCGTCTTTCCTGTATCCCATGCTCCTTTCCACATAAATGATGCCTTTCACCAGAGAAGGGGCCAGGCCACGATGAGCTGATTGGTCCCCTGACCTCCAATTTCCTCATGTGTCAGTGGGAATGATGAGTCTCACCCTCCTACCTTAAGTGGTGCCTGCAAGAAGCAAGTAAGATCACGTGTGTGAAGAAGTTTTTGAAGTGCTAATAGAAAATTCAAAGTGTCATCTTTTAATCTTCTTATTTAAACTTGACAAGGTTACAACTTCCAGTTATTACAGAAAAATACATAATGAGGAATAATTTTAGAATCAAGAGCAATAAAATTCAGTTCCATGGTAATTTACAAAACATTATGATCATGAAAACCACTCTTAAATCTGTGAATGGATTCAGTTGGTCCCCAATAAATCATTTCAATTTCAATTATTTTAACTGTTCAGTATTCCTAACAAAACACATGATTTGAAAATATAAACATAAAAACTAGATAAAAACTCGTGTTTCAAAAGCCTGACAGCTACCAGGAATCAAAAAGGTATAATTCTTGGGTGGGTGTCTGGTACAGTGGTTATAACTGCCTCTTTGGATGCCCCATACTATGTTGGATTTCCCTCTCCCAATTCAAGCTTCAGGATAATGCATACCATGGGAGTAAACGGAGGTGGACAAAGAAATTGAGTCACTGCAATTCATGTGAGAGACCTAGACTGAGTTCCATCTCCCGAATTCAGCCTGGCCCAGCCCCAGAAGATGTACGCTTTGAGGGGTGAACTAGCAGATGAGAGAGTTCTCTCCCTCTTCCTCTCCTTCTCCCTCCCCCTTCTCTTCCCCCTCGCCCCACCCCCAAATAAGTAGCATACTTTTTTATGATTATACCCTCGAAAAACAATGGAATTGACCTAAAGAGTGGTGGTGATATAAAATGTGTGAGTTGTTTGAGGCTGTGGTCAAGAAGCTGAATGAGCAGCCCCGCCTGAGCAGGGCTCTGAAGAACCTCCCACTGAGTCCAAAGTGGAGAAAAGGAGGACACTTCAGAGGGCAGTGCCTCAGGAAGCAACAGACTGGACAGCAACCAGCATGCAGAGTCAATGCCTCATCAAAGGATGGGGCTCATCCCAAGGTTAGAGGCCACTGAAAATCCATGCACTCAGGACCCCGAGACTACACAACTGCTCTGAGATGATGCATCACAGTCCCCCATGCCCCCCAGGAATCCCTGCTGTGATTTTCCTGCTCATGCCTATCCATGTACACTGTGTACAGGGACGCTAGATAACATGTCGTTTTTGCTCACAGGTAGATGGGACCTTAAGTTGATCTCCCTGGGTTTGGGATAAAGTTGAGACACACATAAGAGAAGAATTCCTATATTTAGTGACAGTGGTTGTTCCTTGTGAGAGAATCACACACCCCCAATCCAACCACAGAATATCTCACGCAAGGCCCTGACTTTGACCAAGTGATATTAGTGGAAATTATTTGTGTCGCTGCTAAAAAGAGCTCACACATGGTTGACCAGCAATGTTTCAGCAAACGCCATACCATCATCCCAAGTTTAAGAAGATTTGGTGAACACCTTGAAAGTGTATGCAATGTAGAGGTTGGGGTTGTTTGTTACCAAAGCATACCTTCACTCACTGCCCCACGCACTGACAACCCCAGAACAAGAAGAAGATGAGCCCTCACAGAGGGAAGGCACTGAAGTATATGGGGAGGGGGGGGCCTTAGACTTCACAATACACGATTCTGAGTAACAGACGGGCAGAAGAAGGTTAATGTGGAATCCGCAAGTCACACCAACTTCATAAAAACTGAAAAATGGCCTGGATTGCTTGGTATATAATATGGTATTTCAAAGGGCATTCCAACTGGAGCTTGGTATTCAAAAAGCAAAATGAAATTTGAGAAATCTGATTATATAAATATCAAAAATTCTCATGACAAAAAAAATAAAGCAAAGTCTAAATAAAATAACAAGACACATCACAATACACCACCCTCAATAACAGGAATCACCAGATAATCATAAAAAAAAAAACATGGAAAGCATCAGCATCCCAAAGAAAAATGAAATTTTCCAAAATGCAGTTTAAACGTACGAAAAAATGTTCTATATGTCAAAAAAATGAGAAATACAAATTAAAACTACTCCGTAATACTGTCTTTCACCTAGCAGATTTCACAAGTCAGACAAGATATGATCTTGTGAAGAGACAGGCAAACACAATCATTCTATTTGTTTTGTCTTCAGAATAAGACATTCACTGGACCAACGCACTGTAACTGCTCTTTCAGTATCCACCAAACTGTCACCTATCTGACAGCAAGTTTCTCCTTCAGAATTTTCCTTGAGATAAATCCTAAGTATAAAAATACCCAGCAGGATTATGGTAGGCATCTGAGACAGCTGAAGAACACTGGGATTTAAAATACCAGATTTAACCTCTTACTTGCCTGTGTCACCATGGCAAATAATTGGTCTAATGTTGCAAACTATGAAACAAAAATGTTGAACAGAATGATCACACAGTCCCTACTTGGGACTGAATCGAGGTTTGTATTAAAGTGATGCTGATTCATGCTCTTTGAATTTCCAATTAGAATCACCTTTAAGACATTCAAAGAAGTTACAAACTTGGAAAAGATTGAGTGTTTACAGATTCTTAAAAACAGTTTTCCTAGAAGCACAATACCTTAGGGTTTTGAGTAAGGAAACTGATTAAACCAGAAGTCTCAACAGAGAATGTTAAAACAATGCCTCTCTCCATTTGTATAAGCAAAGATTAACAGGTGAAGTAGTGCCAGAATTTGCAAAGGTTTTGTGTTCATTGCAACAACAAAAAAGCTAGATTTAGAATTGCCCTCAGTGGCTGACTACAGAGGAGCCTCCAGTCTCCACTCAGCTTAGCTGGCAGACCACACAGCTGTGCCTCTGTGTGTTGTGGCTGCTGTGAGCGGTGGAGAAAGGCACAAGGCACATCAGACATGGCTCTGGATGAGCCAGAAGGGGTCTGGGACCCTGTCTCATCAGTGCCAGTCAAAAGCCAGGTGGCCCTGAAGAGTGGTCTTCTGCAATCCCACAAAACCACGCAGGATTCGGCCCTGGACCTCTACATGGAGGCTTTGCCTGTTCTGCATCTGCAGATGAGAAAAGGAACTTGCAAAAGACCAAGGTGGCATCAGAAGGGCCCAGACCAATCCAATGTACCCTGAAAGTGAGCAGTAGGTCTTTACAGAGCTCTGCGGTTCATCTTTCACAAGAGGAAACCTGAGCATCGGCAAGTTGAAAAGCCAGTGAACCCGGAGTAGTAGAATTTAATAAAATAGGTCCCTGTTAACCACAAAAATCAATCATGTGTATGTGTTACTGGCATTCTTAAGAAAACTGTGATAATTTATAAGATTTTAAATTATTTTCCATCAATTCTAATAGTCTACCACAAGACAAATGACTCCAGACATGAAATGAATAATCTACATAAGAATTCAGTGGTTATACAATCAAAGAATTATTTTGCTGTGTAAAAGAGATTTAAGTATTTGCAACATGTAAAAATTCTTTGAAAATTTTCAAATATGAAATTTAAAGAAAATATGGATGATAGTTAATACAATGTATTCACAATGTGTCAAGCACATTTCTAAGATATTTACCCATATTAACTTATTTCATTCCCAGAAACATAAGACATAATCACTGATATTTTCCCATTTCTTGACTGAAGAAACTAAAAATTCAAAGAATTTAAGTACTTGTAAGTTATTCAATGTCACAAAGAGTGTGCAGCAAAATCACAATTTGAAACGTCACTCTGGTTTCAGTTACAATGACTACACAATATTAGCAACATATACCAGGCTAACAATACGTGCTATATACATGTATATACATAGTAGTGCTATATATACATAGTGTTGGAAAGGTATGCTCCAACATATTATTTATTGTTGTATTAAGTTATGACAGTCAAGATTATTTAATTATTTCTAATTAGTAATTTTTTAGTTCTAGAAAAAAACCTTTCTCCTTCTAAAATGTAAAAGTAAAGTCTTTTATCTTAAAAATTTCCATATGGGTGATAGGGTGAACATGAACTGCATGAAAGGAGCCATGTGTGTAGTTCTATGGCCAAGGCAGGATGGGTTTCAGTCTTCTTAAAGGAACACGTGTATTATTTCAGCGCTCTGCTGTTACCAGACTGACAGCTGAGGAGGCACATCTCCCTGGTTCTTTTATTTAAGCCTTCCTTATTCTTTTGGTTGTATTTTAAAACATTTTTATTTGAGCAACAGAGTGAGCTCCCATCTGCTGAACCAGGGCTGAGAACTCAATCCTATCCAGGTTACAGGGTCCCAATTACTTGAACTATCACCTCTGCCCCCCAGGGTCTGCATCAACAGGAAGCTGGAGTCAGAAGCAGGAATCAGTTACTGAATCCAGGTATTCCAACACAAGACATAGACACCTTACCCACTAGGCTAAACAACTGCCCACGAGAATATTCTCTTTTTTATTTATTTATTCATTTGAGAAGCAAAGAGACAGAAAAAGAGCTCCCATCAGTCATTCACTCTGCAAATGCCCACAAGGGCTGGGGCTGGGCCAGGTTGAGACTGGGAGCCAGGAACTCACTCTAGGTATCCCATATGTGTGGCAGGGACTCAACTCTTTGGGCCATCACTTGCTGCTTCCCAGAGTCTTCATTAGGAGGAAGCCGAAGTCAGGAGCCAGAGTGATAATCAAACCCAGGCTTTCTGATATCAGATGTGGGCATCTTAATTGCTAGGTTAAACACCCACTTCCTAGTTAGTTGTATTTATTCAGTTGACTAAAATAAATATATGTATATATATTTTCTAAACACCAAGGAGGTAATAGTAAACAATTTTTTTAAACAAGACACGGTAAAAAGGTAAACCAGTAATAACAGTCAGCTATGTGGAACAGACAGTGAAACTCACAGGGAGGAAACAGTGTTGCACTTGAGATTAGGAAACAAGCTAGTCTAATCCACCCATTCCTCAGGCAGCTTCAGCCAAGAACACTGGCTATGACGTACACACTTGGGATCAGCCCAGACCCCCAATACTGACCAACTGGCTTGAGAAGTTTCTTAATCTTGTGTCTCAATTTCCTCCTCCTTCAACTATGGTTAATAATAGGATCTGCTTCATTGGGTTGCTGTGAAGTTTAAATGAAATGTTATATAAATAACATGTAATGTTGGTATGAAGTTCTTAATTGGAATAGTACATGCTGTAAAGTAAGTGCTCCAAAGCTGTCAACTGCTATTCTTATTTAGGAAATAACAGGACATTGAAGTAGACAGCACCAGACATTCCTAAAAAGTCCTCATGAAAGGTTAACTCCTGTGGACAGGGCATGAGAGTGAGACTGAACCCAGTGGTGTCCTCTGCCCAGTGCATGCTGCTGAGTTAGCAGCGTCTTCATCACCTAAGAGTGCAGATCTCAGCACCCACCACCACACCTGCATCAAAATCTCCATCTGGGAGTAGGCATTTGGCCCAGCAGCTAAGAAACCACATCCAATATCAATGTGCTTGATACCTGGGTCTGCTCCTGACTCCAGCTTCCTGATAAAGCAGACTCGAGGAGGTAGCAGGTGATGGCTTAATATATTGTGTCCCAGCCACCCACAGAGAAAACTTGGGTTGAGTTTCCTAGCTTTGATCCTCAGCCCAAGTTGTTGTCTGCCTTTGGGATGTGAACCAGCAGATGAGAGTTTCTCTCTTTCTTTCTCCCCCCCGCCCCTCTCATTCTCTCTTTCTGAATTCACATTAGTCTGGGAGCACAGCGGTGCCTTGATGTCCTGTATGAATCATCCTAAACACCAAGACCGTGGACTCATCCACGTACCTCGTGCCTCATTGCATTCTTCCCTAGCCCTCTAGATTCTGCAGCCCCACTTCCTCTGGAGGAACACCCACCCCATCCAATCCTGGCCTTACCAACCTTCCCCTCTTACTAATTGTTCCATATTTCAACTTTAATGCTAATGCTAAACATAATATCTAAATACAAGTAGATAATTTGAAATCTTGATTCTAATTTTATTGCAAATTATGTCTAGTGGAACCTGACAAAAATGACCCCTGCTCTTTCTGCAAATGATCACTGGTCTTGACAATGATACAGTGTGCCTTACTAAATGATGCTGTCAACTGGAAATTAGCAATTGACCCATGGGTCCCTTTTTAATAAGAACATCCCTGCTGGTATTGATTTATAGGGAGCATTATTTCTTGTTGCAGCATGAATAGTAATAATTTTTCCTTTGAGGCACTTCACGTTTTTAAGAGTCCCTTTAACAAGGCAGGAGTGATTTTAGGTGATTGGGGGCTGTTTGTTATGCACTGGCGATTTGTTTAATTGTACATGGTCCAGAAGACTTCTTGTATTACAAATACACATCAGCAACAAGCCCTTAATGTGCATCTGAAACAGAAACAGGACAGGAGATGTTGAAGAGTGGGGCACTTTCAAACTCCTGAACAGAAAAGGCATCTGATTTTAACTTGGAGCTATGAAGAATATCCTAAAACATCCTAGATTTCCACAGTTCTATAATCTTTCACTTGTCTTGTAAATATTTATTTTTAAACTGATTGTTCTCTGTGAATGCTAAGAGGAGTTTGCTCCCTAGCTGACGCAAATGATCCTAACACAACTGTAATTTTCTGTTCTTTGCTCAGTGAGCCACATCCTTGGTGTTATGTGGCTTACTTGGCCACTTGTCTCTTTGACAGGACAGGGTTATCCCATGTAGGCAGAGGTCTTGCTGATCTCAAGTGTTTGAAAGAACATCAGCTCTACCCACCGGTCTCTCTGTTACATCATGAACTGGGTCCCATTCAGAACCATGGGCCAGTTATGCCCAAGCTACCTGTCCAGGGTACACAACCTTGAGCTCACTGCCACCTAGTAACCAGAGAGCTTTGCTGAGTTAATCCATGCTCCAGGGGAATCGCTGCTGTCTTCTCCAAGTCACAGGAAGTCAAAGTGAGGTATGAGGGACAGCTCACCCTGGCCATGAAGGTTATTGCTCTTATTCTAGTTCCCATGGGGCAAGAACACAGACAGCTAATGAGTATCCACCTGCAGAATGCGAGCTGGTGCTCCGGACAGGTTTATGAAGAGCATGCAGAGATTGTCCTGAGAGGTCATCCTCTTTGATGTCCATAAAAGATAAGTCTGGGGGGCTTGTGTTGTGATGCAGTGGGCTATGTCTCCACCTATGAAGCCGGCATCCCATTTGGGTGCCAGTTCAAGTTCCGGTTGCTCCTCTTCTGATCCAGCTCTCTGCTATGACCTGGGAAAGCAGTAAAAGATGGCCCAAGTCCTTGGGCCCCTGAACCCATATGGGAGACCTGAAAGAAGCTCCTGGTTCCTGGTTTTAGATTGGTACAGCTCTGGCCATTGCAGCCATCTGGGGAGTGAAGCAGTGGATGGAAGACCTCTCTCTCTCTCTCTCTCTCTCTCTCTCTCTCTCTCTCTCTCTCTTCCTCTCCCCCTCCCTCTCCCTCTCCCTCTCTCTCCCTCTCTCTCCCTCTGCTTCTCTGTAAATCTGCCCTCCAAACAAATAAGTAAATTTTTTAAAAAAGATCAGTTTGGTGCTCCTGAACATGTAGTTCATAGATACTGACTTGTATCATGGATAGGTTATTCTTTTGCTTTGTTGGCTGGAATCTTGTGACCAACTCAACTCATTCAACTGAGTCTCATTTTGGGCATGATTTTTGTCTATTTCATCTACATTCTTTGTCACTTTCAATTTAACATTTGTTATCTACTTGGATCTCGGTTTCCTTTGTAGGCTATCAAATCTTTATGGGGAAAGGTGTGGCAAGTGCCTACTCTCAGAGCAGATGGCTGCTGTCAGGCCACACTGCTCACCTCAAGCCAGGCACACTTGCGGGATACATCCTCCTGAGCCAGCAGTAAGAACCCACATCTCAACCTTCTGTGTGCTTTATCTTCTTATTAAATAAAGCAAAAAAGAAAATTATACCAATAAAACAAAGGCAAATTTTGCTGACCACAAAACTTCTACTCCTAAATAAATAGGACACTGAGAGAAGAGTTTTAAAGTGAGAGAAACAGCTGACGTCTGTTCCCCTGCTCCATTCACATGAACAAAGATAATTTCTGTTTGTGAAAATACAGCCTCTCCTTCATGGTTCCCTAGCGGCAACTGTGGCCTTGTGTTATGGTTGCAGCCACACACCTGGCAGTCACAAGAGAATGGGTATGACTCTGAGATGTGCCAATTACTAGTGCAAAGCTCTCTGCATGCCTATTTACCCCTCAGAGTTCCAGCTTCCTCACTATAAAATGGGAATCCCGGGAGGTTTCCTGTAGCAGATGGGAGGGAGACTGGCTCTCAGCCTCCACGCCAGGAGAGCTGGGGCAGGGATGCTCACTGTCTCTCCAGTCTCTCTCCATATTGGTTCTGACTCTAGAAACTTCTGTCTCCCCTGCTCCCTTGCTTGTTAAAGCCTAGAGGTGGGAATGGAGCTGACTCAAGGGTGCTCTGCTCTCCTCCTAGGCTTTGTCAGTACTGTATTAATGAAATTGTCACCAAGCTGCTCAAGTTCAAGTTCAAAGTGACATCTGTTTCCAGCTGGGATTTTAACTGATACACAAATTGGAACTGGAATTAGCTCTGAGAAGTAGATCCTCAACATGGGATTCTCCTTGCCATTGGGAAAGGGGACGTGGGTAATGGTGGCCTGTGGTGGTCATGATTACTCAATATACAGCAAGCAGAATGAAGGGCAAGTCTCTGGACGGTGGGTTCATACAACATGCCCACAGTGATGATGCGGGTTCCAAGACGTGACCCTCTGGAGCAGCGGTTCTCAACCTACTGTGATTTTGTACTGTCACAGCTTGGCCAGTAGGGTCCACTGTGTCATCTCAGGTGTCCAGATGTCGGGAATGCAATCAAACATCCCATCATGTGCAACCCCCACAATCAGGCCAAAATAGCACCAGTGATGAGGTTGAGAAACTGCCTTAGCAAAGCCTAGAAAGCAGAAGACAGGAGTAGAGACCAGATTGGACGGCACCCCCATCTCCTGGAGTTGTGTGTGGGACTACGGATGATGCTGGGGCTCTGATCTTAGCAGCTGTCAAGAAGCACTCAGCCCTGCTGATCTCACTCATTCTGTGCTAAGGGCCCTGCAACATTTGGGCCAAAAGAGACAGACTCAGAATGTTAACTCCCAAAGCTTTCTGAAACTCTTGCAAGTGGAGAAAGCTCTCTCACTTCCCTGGAGGAAGAAGCCAGTCTCCCTGGCATACAAGTTTTGTGTTAAGATTAATTTTATTTTTATCTGAAAGGCAGAGATACAAAGAGGAGAGACAGAGAGAGAAGTCTTCCATCCACTAGTTCACTCCCCAAATGGCCACAATGGCCAGGGCTGTGCCAGACCAAAGCCAAGAGCTTCATCTGGGTCTCCCATGTGGCTGACAGAGGGACAAGCACTTAGGCCATCTACCTCTGCTTTCCCAGGTGCATTAACAGGGAGCCGGATCAGAAGTGGAGCAGCTGGAACACAAAGTGGCACCCATAAGGGATGCCAGCATCACAGGCGGCAGCTTAACCTACCACCCCACAATGCCAGTCCCACATACAAGTCTTAAGCCAGCAGTCCTACAAACTGATGCCTGTTCCTCTCAGATACACCCCTGCCCCATGCCTACACACTCTGAGTTTGATTCCTACAGAGCCACAACAAATAAGCACCAGGCCTGCTCTGGAAACAGACGTGCATTCCAAAAAGCCACAGAATCATACCGGTCTCCACGTGAAGGTGTGGAGGGCAGGGGGTCAGAGCAAGCAGCACGAGGCAGAGGTTGGAGTAGGCCACATCAGTTGGATGCTTGTGCCTACGTGGTTAAGCGAGGCTGCTTGGTGGACTTGCTGAAGCTGGAACCTGACCACGGTCCACAGTCTGGGAAGTGCATATGCAGTGACTTCCTGGCACATTGGAGCAGATTCTCGGGTGATATGAGAACCACATGGGGAACGGGGTGATACCACAACAGCCCCTCTGCTGCTGCTCTGCTGTCCCAGAGCACAGGTCCTCGGGGTCAGTCACACTGGAGGAACTGGGAGGCTTTCAAGTTCACAAAGCCTAGGTCACCGCTCAGCCTAGTTAATGCGGAATCTCAGAGGCGGCTGCAGGTGCCAGGATTGAGGTCCCAACATGCACCGGACAGACAATAGGGCTTCTGAGGAGGAGGATTATGTGTGGATTCCCCAGGTTTCCTCAAGGACACTCCCGCCTTTGTCCAGTACTCTGTGCAGTGAGGACGAGGAGATCCCAAGGTTTTAGATGCTGGCTCTGGTCTGATGCTGTCCCTGGAGAGGTAGAACACTGCTGTGGCCCTCTAGGTGGAACTGTGACTTGGGTCCTTTCCACTAATGGGGCTAAGGCAGAAAGGACAAATGTGCCCAGCTACTGAGAGAATTTCCTTGTTAATTTCCTGACCAGTGGAGTAGAGACAATCATAGTACAAATCAAAATAAACTTATATCAAATACTGCTTCTTTGCCAATGTACATGATTAACGGCCCCATTGGGTACATGAAAGATGCTTGGGTCACCTCTCATATCCCTGCTCCCTTCACCTGCTTGGCCAGAACAAAGGGGATGGGTCATGTACACCCCTACCAATGGTACTTGGCTATCATCATTGCTGTTTGTGCAATCAACCAACCAGAGTTCCACACTGAGCCACCAGGGGGACATCCTGCACCAAGGCCATACTTTCCACTGATGACAAGTTATCCAGAACCCCTTTCTTCAGGACAGATGAGTGACTTCCTCCAGGGGAAAAGACACATGCTGGAAGAAACTGTTCTTCCATGTGCCTGCCTCTCCTAATGCCACTATCATAGTCTTACTGAATGTCTTGCCCACCATTAAGTAGCCCTGCCCATACTGCTTCTGTTCAGGAACCCGTTTTGTGATCAAGAATGTGATCACGAATTCTTGTGGCAACATGATTCACTGCTCTTATCACCTGCTGTTCATCCCAGAAGCTAAATCTTAGTTATGGAGCTGGGCACTTTCTCAAAGGATATGGCATATTCCTTAACCATTGGCTAATAGATGGCACTGTCTTACCACAAGCAGGTTCAATAACAGATTCCTGATAAAACCCTTGGCAAACATTTGCTTCTGGTACCCACAGTGTCAACCTTATGGGACTCAGAGGCCATGCGCCTGAGAGAGGCACACTATCGGCAGGGAACATTCTTGATGCCATGGTTTGGTAGCTAATGGTCCACTTTGACCAGTTCAGACCCTTCTTTTCACCAAAGCAGCAGACAGAAAAGAAGGTAATCCATCACCAGATGGCTGATCCACTGGGCTCCCAGCACATGATGAGGGCAGAAAGGACCATGCCAGAACCAGGAGACTCCTTGTCCGAGAGAACTGTAGTCACACAGTAAGGACAGGACCTCTGGGATCTCATGGCCCAACTAAGGGACAATGTGGGTCATTCCGTGTGGCACAGGACCCAACTCAGATAAGGTGCTGACAGAGCATGAAGAGAACATAGAACACATATGACACAACGCAGATGTGCTGACAGCATGAAGAGAATGTGGAACACGTATGACACAACTCAGATGTGCTGACAGCATGAAGAGAATGTGGAACATGTATGACACACCTCAGATAAGGTGCTGACAGCATGAAGAGAACATGGGACACGTTTGACACAACTCAGATGAGTTGCTGCTAACAGAGCATGGCGAGAACGTAGAACATGTCCAGGCGGGAGAGGGTGAAGAGGACCCAGCCAGGCCCTGTGACGAGCTACATCACTGGGGACCACAGCAGCTCTGTTTAATGCTGCTTCTTTGACACCCAAAGCATAGACCCCTCGCTGTGGCTTCTGTCTTGGGCTTCAGGTAGCAAGGTGTCTTCACAGACAGCTCCCTCTCCTGATGCAGCTGTTAGGATTTCCTGTGCTCCCCATGCTGAGGACATGGGGATATGCAATGGTGGAGGCCAAGGGACCAGAGGATTGGATGGTGTGGACTCCTGCCCCTACAGACGCCTGAAGACCGCAGCTGCCATGTGCCTCGGAGGCTGACCAGTGAGAGCCAAAGCTGTGACTTCTGCCTTCTGGATGAAATCAGACGAGAGGCATTGGCAAGTAGTCAGGAGGGTGGAGTGCAAGGTTGGCTATCAGTCCCCCGATGCTGCTCGCTCCCTGGGGGTCCATGATCTGGCAGGAAGGGTGAGCCTCCTTCCAGCTGACCTTTGCCCCAAAATCTGATGGATGGAAGGCCCTATCCCACACTCCACCCACACACTGGGAACAAGTCTCTTTCTTTCTTTCTTTTTTTTTTTTTTTTTTTTTTTTTTTTTTTTTTGCTGGCTCAGCCGTTTATTCGCCCTCGCGGGGTCACAGCGGAGCAGGGCCCAAGCACCCCCTCCCCACCAAGGTCCAGACCCGGCCCCCGACGCCCGGCCTGCGGCGTCCGGCTCGGTCACAGGTTGGCCCACTCCCGCTGCAGCCGCGAGGTGTAGGCGCGCGACACGGTGTTCCAGGCGTCCATGTAGCGGTCCATGCACATGGCGATGCACTTCTGCTCCGAGTTGTCCAAGGAACCCCCCACCCCCCGGCTTCCCGATGCACTTCCGGAAGCACTTGTCCGTCATTCTCTGCAGCAGCTCCTGCGCGTTGGCCACGGCGATCTGCACCTTCACCTGCTCCATGATGAGCCCCGATTCCAGCTTCCCGCCGCCCGAGCCCCCGAAGTCCGAGCCGAAGCTGCCCTCCATGGCTCCGCACAGTCAGCCGGACTGTGGCCGCGCGCACCGACCCGTCTCCCACAAGTCTCTTTCTTAAACTCCCCTCCGACCAGTTTGAGTGAGCCAAATGTGTCCATCTGGACCCTGCCTGGTACACTTCCCTCTTGATGAGATTTTTCTTCCCATGCTTTTGCTACCCAAAAATACTCTGAAGTTTGTTAAAAGAAAAGTTTCCAGAGAGAAAAAGAAAAATCATGTTGTTTTTTATTTTTTCACATTTTTGGATGATGAAATTCTAAAGAGCCCTGATTTTGGATTGCAGTCTGCCAAATGACACTGTAAACAGCCTTGATTTGGAATGGAGTTGCGTGCCCCAGATCAAGGTTATTTGCAAATTTATTTTGCCAAAATCAGAACCCAGGTTTGAGAGTCCCAATCCTCTTATTTATGGGAGTTATTTTAGCAAACCGAGCATAACTATGGAAGGAAAGTATAGAAACAGTTTTTCTTGCCTGTGTATATCTAATTTGCAAACTACAAACAATATTTAAGCCATTCATCTGGACTCATCAGCTCCATGGTTGCTCCTGTCCATCACAGCGCGTGTCCCCACACTGCTGCCCAGCTGCCCGGGTTCACACAGCACCCGGCCCTCAGGACACTCGATCAGCTGCCCGCAGAGACAAACACGGTTATCCCTCCACAAAAATATTCAAAATCCAGCTATAGGCAAAAATGAATAAATCTCAGAATGGATGCTACAAAATAAGCTTTCACAATGATATGAGGGTACTCCCAAAGTTCGTAAAAATTGGAATTAAAGTACATATTGATTTTAGTGCAAGAAAGTTTAAATCCCCTACCTTATAGACAAGAAGTCCCTGCCACTGTGGGAGGAGCTGACGTGGGAGTGATCTTTTTTTTTAAACTTTTTTTTTTTAATTTTTATTTGACAGAGTTAGACAGTGAGAGAGAGAGAGACAGAAAGAAAGGTCTTCCTTCCGTTGGTTCACTCCCCAAATGGCCGCTATGGCCAGTGCGCTGCACCGATCCAAAGCCAGGAGCCAGGTACTTTTACTGATCTCCCACGTGGGTGCAGGCGCCCAAGCACTTGGGCCATCCTCCACTGCCCTCCCAGGGCCACAGCAGAGAGCTAGACTGGAAGAAGAACAACCAAGACTAGAACCTGACGTCCATATGAGGATGCTGGCACCGCAGATGGAGGATTAACCAAGTGAGCCAAGGCGCCAGCCCTGAGTGATCCTTTTAAAAAATAAATAAATAAAATAAAATAAAATAAATTATTTATTTGTTTGAGAGTTACACAGAGAGAAAAGGAGAGGCAGAAAGAGAAAAAGATACTCTATCCACTGCTCCCCAGTTGGCCGCAATGGCTGGAGCTGCGCTGGTCCAAAGCCAGGGGCCAGGAGCTTCTTCTGGGTCTCCCACACTGGTGCAGGGGCCCAAACACTTGGGTCATCTTCTACTGCTTTCCCAGACCATAGCAGAGAGCTGGATTGGAAGAGGAGTAGCTGGGACTAGAATCAGGGCCCATATGGGATGCTGGCACTGTAGTCAGTGGCTTTACCGGCTATGCCACAGCACCGGCCCCATGGGGGTGATCTTAAAAATGACCTGGCTGGGGCAGGGGAAGGGGGTGTTTGACACAGCAGTGAAGACACCACCTGATGTACCTGCATCCTGTGTCAGAGTGGCTGGGTCTAAGTCCTGGCTCTCCTGATTCCAGCCTCTGCTGATGTGCGTGGGGGAGGGGGGGTGTGGAGGGTCAGCGGGGAGCAGCAGATGATGGCTCTAGTGGCTGAGTCCCTGCCACCCAGGTGGGAGACCTGGATGGGATCGCTGGCTCCTGACCTCAGCAGGAAGCTGGATCAGAAGTGGAGCAGCCAGGACTTGAACCGACAGGGGCTGTGGACATCACAAGTGGCAGTTTAACCTGGAGGGGAACCTCAACCACTTTGTTTCCTTTATAATAACATATCTGCTTGAATGTTCTCTTCTGCAGTCAGTTTTTATAATTCATATTATTAATTTATATTGTATTATAAATATATTGTGCCTTCCAATTTTCTCCCTCTTTGCATTTTATGGTTTTCTCTGATTTCTTCTGCTAATGTGGTGAGTTACATGAACTTATGCTGTCACCTCGATCTTGATCTTGATCTTGATTTATCACATTTGCTGTATATTGCTAGACTCAGCTAAGCAACACCTGCCTCAGAAATTCGAGTGTCTCTTGTTGCCCTTGGCTCACTTTGTGTGGAACTCACTCTGATCTCAAGAACAGAGCTGGTGGGCTCTGTGGGGGAGTCTGTGTAAGTCTGGGATTTTCCACGAGCTTGATGCTTTGGTTGGACTGAAAATTAAATGCTCTGAAAATAACAAGTTCTGTCACCTGGTCTCTGAAAAACACTTGAATTCCAATTTGCTTATGGTTGGGTTTCTCGAGCCATGATGTGACTTTATCTGACTTGCTATTCTGAGCTCACACAGGCCAGGATCCAGACATCGTCCCCTGGGGCTAGCGCTCCTGCAGGACAGCACAGCCCAGGCAGGCTCACAGCCGCAGACTCTGCCCCTGCTCCGGGCAGTGCCCTCTGAAGAAACTCTCCACAGTGAGGAAGCCTTTGTCTCCGCCCGTGCACCAGGGTCACCCACAGCGTCCTGCTGCCAGGAGCACGTGCCTAGGGAATGCTGGATTAAATCCTCTAAATAGCCATGCCCGGTGCTGACGGTGGAAGTGACCATCTTGGCTACCTGCTTGTTCCACCAGTCCCTGTCAGGGTGATTCAGTTGTCTACACACAGCTTTTTTTCTGAAGCCCTCTTAATTTTGTCTATGTTCTCAAAACACCTTTTTACTCAGTACAAATCTGGCGTGGAGTTATTTTCTTTCAGTAGATTGAGATGTTATTCTACTCTTGCTAATCTGGGGCAGTCTGTTGGAAGTGGGTTCTTCTGTAGACAAGATCCGTTGCCTTTCCGGCTGCTTCCAGACCAATGCTCTGGAGTTCCGCTGGTGGCACAGTCGTGACAAAGCCTCTCGCTCTAAACCGTCTTTTGGAAAGCGGTGAATTGTCACTTGTGTCATTGTTTTAGTTTCAGAAAACAAAGTGAATGGCTTGTAAATTTCATGAGGCGCACACGCAGCAGCAGTGGCTTTTCTTTTGTTATTTATTGATGTAATGGATTGTTTGATACATGCTTTCATTTTAATGATTTTATATTAAAACAATTACTCTTATGACTTTGTTCTTGATTATTTTACTAAGATTTTATTTAAAATAACCTGGTCTTTTTGCAATTTTCTATAATTTTACACGATTAAATTATATTATTAAAATTTCATTGACTTTGTAAATGAAGCAGGAATATTTATATCTGCTTCATAGTTTACGGTAGTTTCAATAGCATTTTTAATTTTCTAAAGATAATTTAAAATCCAGCTGAGAACAGAGCTGGCCTGGGTGCCCTTCTCAATGGGATATATTACATTATCTCCTGAATTTTCTTAATTATAATTGAACCATTAAAATTTTCCACTTCCTCTTGGGTAATTTTGGTAGTTCATATTTTTCCAGGAAATCGTGCTGTTTCTCTTAATTTTCAAAGTGGCTGCCTTTCATGTGCTTGTAGCCATGTTTCAGGATTTTAGAAATTCTGGCTTAATGTTTCATTATCTTTCTTATTCTTCATTGGGTGGGCCTACACATCATTTTTCTGTCCCTTTGTTTCTGTCAAGGAGCTTGCAAATATCTATCTACTTTCTCAGCTTTTTTGATGGAGTCTTGCAATGACTCATCATTCTGGTTTTTGCTGTTTGTCATTTCGTTAGTTGGATTTTTTTTCTCTGTAATTATCCTACATTCGTATTTCTTTGGCAAAGTTAAGTTGTTCTTTCAAATTTTCCTTGTATTACTTATTTACTTTATCTTTGTTCTTTCCTCTTTAATTAGAAAAGCATGCAACAACATAAATTTTCCTGTAACTGCAGTTTTTACTCTGTTCCATATGGTTTTATACAAAACGTATGAAATGTTCTCTCTTCTATTTGTTTCTAAACAGGAACAGCCTGTAGGTGATCAGCCTGTGAACCCCATTCTAACTAGGAAGAAATCATGGCTTAGATTTACAAGTTAAAAAACCTGTAGCAAGCAAAAGAAAAAGAAGTTAATTTTACAGTATGTTAAGTTAAAGCACACATGCTTTACAAATCCATATTCCTGTTGGGAAAAATAAGGTGGATCAAAATAAATTACTAGTGTGATAACTTAAGACAAATCTGAAACCCAAGAGTAAAAATCATACAAGCCAAAGTGGTTTCAATTGCTGGACATTCACCCATATTTAAGTGGTAGCAACCTCTCTGTTTTTAATCAGTTCATAAATAGATTGAGAGCCAGGAAAACCAAAGTAGTACATATAATTTCAAGAAGTGGTTGAGGGGCTGGTGCTATGGCGTAGCAGGTAAAGCCGCTGCCTGCAGTGCTGGCATCCCATATGGATGCTAGTTGGAGTCCCAGCTGCTCCACTTCCAATCCAGCTCTCTGCTATGGCCTGGGAAAGAGTGGAAGATGGCCTAAGTCCTTGGGCTCCAGCACCCACGCTGGAGACCTAGAAGAAGTTCCTGGCTCTTGGCTTCAGATCGGCTGAGCCAGTTGTTGAACCAGCAAATGGAAGACATTCTCTCTCTCTCTCTCTCTCTCTCTCTCTCTCTGCCTCTGCTTCTCTCTCTGTGTAACTTTGACATTCAAATAAATAAATAAATCTTAAAAAAAAAGAAGTGGTTGAAAGTATTAAAGGGTTGGGACACTAAAATAGAACTTTCAATTCTTTTCATTAAATAGGAAAGGAGGAAAGGAAAGGAAAAAAGGGAAGGGGAGGGGGAGGGAAGGGAGGGGAAGAGAACCCAAAATCTAGATACTTACAGAAGATCTTGACAATTGCTGGAGCCTGCATTTCCCACAAATGTCACAAGGAACTCAGTAAGAATCAGTCTTCTTTAGAAAAAAGTGAAACAACACAATATGTTTGTGTTTCTAGGGTGATAAGTCAAATTTGCTCCGTTTATTCTTTTCCCTCACCATTCATGTTATATTCCTACAACACACTTGGGGAAAAGTGATAATTACATTTACTATGAAACAACACAGAATTATAACAAATTGCTTAATCATGTCTCCAACTAGAATATCCAATCTCAGGGGTCGGTGCTGTGGCCTAGTGGGTAAAGTCTCCAGCTGCAGCATTAGCATCCCCCATGGGCACCAGTTTGAGTCCAGCTGCTCCACTTCCAGTCCAGCTCCCTGCTAATGTGCCTGGGAAAGCACAGAGGATGACCCAAGTTCTTGGGCCCCTGCACCCACGTGGGAGACTGGGGTGAATCTCCTGGCTCCTGTCTTTGGACCAGCCCAGCTCTGGCCATTGCAGCCATTTGGGGAGTGAACCAATGAATGGAAGATATTTCTTTCTGTCTCTCCCTCTCTCTCTGTAACCCTGCCTTTCAAATAAATGAATAAATCTTAAGAAAAAATACAAGTTCAAGGAAAGCAAGTAGAAAGAAATATATGAACAAAAACAAACTAAAATCTGGAAGTATTAATGGAACAAGATCACATGGCAAAGATCTAAAGACATACAAATGTTTCAATATTAGAAAAACTAACATAATATTAACGTTAATGTCCACAGAGAACATGTGTTGTTGTCCTCAGAAAGGGTATGAGAGAATTTCAAAACATTCATAGAAATCAGAATTAAAGGAAATGAAAAGCATAAGTTCCATCAAGTTCAAGAAATCCCTGTAAATGATGGCTCCAGCATTTTGTCCAGTCTTAGGGAACTGAAAGACCTGGTCAGTGTGGTCATTTTTACAGCATTCAGTGGAGAAAAGTGGGTGCCGGTAAAGATTTTTAAGATTAGAAAGCAAAAGGAAGTCAAATAGGTGCATGCCCAATGATTTCCAGGCAAACACTCCCAGAATTGTCTTTGATGGCAGGAATGAGCAGGAGCGTGGTGTTGGTGCAGAGGACTCCCTCAGGAAGACTCCTGCTAAGGCTTTGGCTACTTTCTCAAACGTTCTCACAATAAGCAGGTGTAATTGTTCTTGGTCCTCCAGAGTCAACCAGCAAAATGCTGGTTTAAAACTTCATTGAGGGGCTGGCTGCTCCACTTCTGATCCAGCTCTCTGCTGTGGCCTAGGAGAGCAGTAGAAGATGACCCAAGTCCTTGGGCCCCTGCACCCATGTGAGACCCAGAGGAGGCTCCTGGCTCCTGGCTTTGGATCAGTGCAGCTCCAGACCATTGCGGCCATCTGGGGAGTGAGGCAGCGGATGGAGGACCTCTCTCTCTCTCTCTCTCTCTCTTCCTCTCTCTCTCTCTCCCTCTCTGTGACTCTGCTTTTCAAATAAATAAATAAATCTTAAAAAAAAAAAAACATTGACAGCTCTGCTTCTGTCCACTGCTGATCTGGGTGAGGCAGTTTGGTACCAGTTGAGCAGAATGTTTTCTGCGCTTAAACTTCTCAGTCAGAAATGTGTGAGCTGACCCAGCCGAGATGTCTGTGGTGTGGTCCCCTTGACTGAAACGTGAACAAGAGTAATTTGTTTCGAGCAAGTTGATGTGGACTGTCTGCAAGTACGGGCTTCATCTTCAGCTGCCTTATACTCACTCACTCAGAAAACTGCCAATTTCTTTGGGGCATTGTCTCCAGGCACTTTTCATGAAGCATCAGTGATTTCACCCTAAATTTGGTGTTTGTTCTTGCAACAATTGTAGCAGAATTCTTATTGCTCAGCTAGGACTCTTATCTAAAGATTTTTTTATTTATTTATTTGAGAGGTAGAGTTACAGAAAGTGAGAGGGAGAGACAGAGAGAAAGATCTTCCTTCCGTCGGTTCACTCCCCAAATGGCCACAATGGTTGGAGCTGTGCCTGAAGCCAGGAGCCAGGTGCTTCTCCTGGTCTCCCATACGGGCGCAGGGGCCCAAGCACTTGGGCCATCTTCTACTGCTTTCCCAGGCCACAGCAGAGAGATGGATTGGAAGAGGAGCAGCTGGGACTAGAACTGGTGCCCTTATGGGATGCCACCGCCGCAGGCGGAGGATTAACCTACTGCACCACAGTGCCAGCCCAGTTGGGGCTCTTTTCAAACTAGATCTTATTCAGACTTGTTATAACACAGTAGTATGAGTTTCTTTGGGTACAAAAGTTTTGAAATGTATGCATAGTTTGTTCATAATACACATTTTCATGAATTTTTGAAGAACCCTCATCTGAGGGGTGGTAAGCAATATATTGACATTAAATCATCATCTTTCCTAGTGGGAAAGCAGCTGCTAAAACATGAATGCCCACGCAGGAGCCAGCAGATAAAGGTTGAGTGTGTGTGTGTGTGTGTGTGTGTGCTCCTCTCTCTGCAACTCTGACTTTCAAATAAATAAGTAATTTTTTTTTAATAATTTCAGTTAAAAGTTTCAAAACACAACTGGGACACAACCCCAATCATGCATTCCTGTGTGTATCTAGGGAGCAGGGACACACACATAGCAAAAACACGCCCGAGACATGACAACAGATCCAGTCCCATCAGTGTGGTGAATACGGAACATGTGCCTCATGTCTCAAACTTTTCATATTTTCCAGATGTCTTCTCCTTCTGAAACATTTAAGAATTAACTGCCAAATACCTTCAAGCACTGCACAAACGGCTGGGCTGCTAAGCTAAGGATGGCGCCCAGCATGAGGTCACCAGACCAGAGATGGCAGCTGGGCCTCAGCGCGCTGCCTTGTCTTTTCTTTGTCCTTTGTTCTTCTGGGGTTTGCGCTAGAGGAGGTACCAAATTCTGTTGTCACTCCTGGAATCTGGGCGCAAAGGCAGAAATTCTTGCTGTCTGAAACCCATCAACCTGCACTGGCTGCCCATATAATTTGTAAAACAAGAAGATGTCATTTCTTGAGGAAGCAATTTTTGCAGCTGTTCATGTGTGTTACTTTTACTGACATCCACTTCTTACCTTTGACTTGTTACATTTAAACATACGTGTGCCAAAACGGTTACTGCAACATGAGGTGCTGATTGTATTTGCTGCTATTTCTTAATAGTTGTAAAATAGCTTTGAGATAAGTCTCATGACAATTGAATCTTTATATTATAAAAGAAAGGCATGCAATACAGAAACAGATGGATAATGGGCTGTGACTTGCCACAAATGGGTTCTAAGTTTAATAACAAAAATCTACCAGCAGATAGGAAAATGTGTCTGGACAAAGGTTCGTTGCCTGGAGTTAGTACACAACCTAATTTCAGAACATTTCAATTTTCTTCCCACGAGTGACATGAGCTTCCCACGAGTGTCACTTCGCTAAAAACAGTTGGACAAGACTGACAAATGCATGAAGCCTCAGACCATGAAATCCCAATTGGTCAATCCCAGGGGAATTTGTCAGGCCAGAGATGTGGCAGCTGCCAGTCCTGTTTCTCCCACTGCGAGAGCTACTGAACACGCCTGGGCTCACTTGCAGCCTGAGCTCCTCAAGCATGTCTCCAGATACTTTTCTCTTGAATCGAAAGTTCCCCTCTTAGTGAGCCGTTGGCGACTGTGCTTGTGTCCTTCTGTAACACTCCCTCGCCGCATTGTGACCCTCCTAGAGATCCCCAAATGGGAGTGGACACAAGCACGAATCTCTCTCAGAGTCAGGATTTCCCATGTCCTTCTTGTGCTCCTTGTGTTTTTCCAGCTCAAGCAGCAGGGGGAGCAAACCGAAGTCTCAATCCCCAGGTGCAGCCTACCCCAGCACCTCCTGCCACCCAGGCTCCGCCCCAAACTGAAAGAAAATGATAAATAGACATGCTTCCCAGAGAGACACTGCAATATTTGCAACATTAAATATCTTCAGCATCTTAGCCTGTGGAGTGCACACAAATTTTAAAGTCAATCAGGCACCAAGCATTTGCCAGGGTCTGGCCCCAGCAGTTTGTCCCAGCTCAGCTCCCTGTGCCTCTGAAATGGTGTGGACTCTTCCCTGGTCCTTGAAATGTTTTGTCACTTCTTCTCAATGTTTTGAATTATCATCATTTTCTGCTTTTTTCAGGTAGGATTCAAAATTATGGACATCAGAAGGGAAGTGTGGGATGCCAGCCAGACAAGGGTTTTTAAATAGCAAACATGTCTGTACATTTCCTAGCACTTATTTTCCAGGCAAAGTCTTCAGCAGACATCAAAATGTAACTTCTAGATTACAATACTGCTAAAACATGAGTCAGGTAATGTAATATGAACTCTTAAAAGGCAGGAACAATTCTTCAGAAGGTTAATTAGAATTAAAAGTGGCTTTTATGTTGTTCTACGTGATTCTGCTTCTGTAGGGAAGCATTAAACCTCTTTAAAGCATTAAGTCCCTTTGCACAAGCTGCCAACTATGCAAATAATTTTGTCATTTTTAGAACATTCTGAAAAAGAACACTGCTTGCTGTTTTGAATGGACAAGTGATAAATGATGGTCATGACAGGAGAAAAACAGAACCTCGTGTTCTGGAAAAGGAGCAAAATAAACACAGGAATAAAAATTGTAATATGAAGACAGATGCAGAAGGCCAGGTCTGCTGGTCAGAAAGGCAGCAAAACTCCAAGAAGAACCTGCAGGGTCGCAGGCACCAGACCCTTGTTCTGATTTCCAGACTAAGCTGGGAAGACCTGCGGTTCTGCATCCTGACTTTTCTCTCTGGAGTCTCGCTTGCTGGGCCTGGGCCCTCGAGCTCTGGGGGAGGAAACCACCATGGCCGCTTACTCCCAAGTCGTCCCCCTTCACTCCCAAACGCTCTTTACATGTGCCTTGCTGTAGCCCTCTTTCTCCACAGTTCCTACCCCCAGCATGGTGGAATGTGGAGTCCAACAAGTCCTCTCCCCAAAAATGTT
This sequence comes from Oryctolagus cuniculus, assembly GCF_964237555.1. Lineage (NCBI taxonomy): Eukaryota > Metazoa > Chordata > Mammalia > Lagomorpha > Leporidae > Oryctolagus > Oryctolagus cuniculus. The sequence goes on from NC_091447.1 coordinate 57,511,162, forward strand.
ATAAAGTGTAACAAAACTGTAAAAAGCATCCATTTCCACGTTCTTGAAATTGACCAGAAGCACTTGTGTAGTTTGGTGTTGGTGCTAGGGCTGCCCCTGCTCCCACCAGCAGCTCTGGCTCGGGGCTCTCCCCAAGCAGGGCAGCTGGTGAGAAAACACCTGTGATGCCACCACTGATGTGACTGCCACGGGGACTGTGTCAGCTAAGGAATCGTCCCATCACACACAGACCCCCTACCAGTCACAGAGACCATTCCACACACAGAGACCCTGCCATACACGGAGACCCTGACACACAGACCCCACCACACAGACCCCCTACCACACAGACCCCCTACCACACACAGAGACCATGCCACACAGAGACCCTGCCACACAGACTCCACCACACACAGAGACACCCTCACACACAGACCCCCTACCACACTCAGAGACCCCCTACCACTCACAGAGACGGTGCCACACACAGAGACCTTGCCATACACAGACCCCTGCCACACAGAGACCCTGCCACACACAGAGACCCCCTACCACACACAGAGACCCTATCAAACAGACCCTACTACACAGAGACCCTACCACACATAGACCTACCACACACAGAGACCCTGCCACACAGACCCTACCACAAAGACCCCACCATACACAGAGACCCCCTACCATACACAGAGACCCTGCCACACAGACCCCACCACACAGACCCCATCACACACAGAGCCCCCTTCACACACAGAGACCCCCTACCACACACAGAGACCCTACCACACAGATCCCACCACACACAGAGACCCCCCCCTACCACAGAGGCCCTACCACACACAGAGACCCTGCCAAACAGACCCCACCATACACAGAGACCCCCTACCACACACAGAGACTCTGCCACACACAAAGACCCTGAGATAAAAAGAGACCCTGCCACACACAGAGACCCTGCCACACAGACCCCACCACACACAGAGACCCTACCACAGAGACCCCCTCACACACAGACCCCCTACCACACTCAGAGACTGTACCACACACAGAGACCCTGCCATACACAGACCCCTGCCACACAGAGACCCTGCCACACACAGAGACCCTATCAAACAGACCCTACTACACAGAGACCCTACCACACATAGACCTACCACACACAGAGACCCTGCCATACAGACCCTACCACAAAGACCCCACCATACACAGAGACCCCCTACCATACACAGAGACCCTGCCACACAGACCCCATCACACAGACCCCCACACACACACAGAGACCCCCTACCACACACAGAGACCCTACCACACAGACCCCACCACACACAGAGACCCTACCACACACATAGACCTACCACACACAGAGACCCTGCCACACAGACCCTACCACAAAGACCCCACCATACACAGAGACCCCCTACCATACACAGACCCTGCCACACAGACCCCACCACACACAGAGACCCTACCACACACAGAGACCCTACCACACAGACCCTATCACACACAGACCCCTAGCTTGTCTGAGGCAGCCCTTAACATCCTAGATAGTGGTCTTTTCAGCATATGTGGGTTGCTTATTTTCTCCCATTCTGCATCTCATCTTTTCATACTTTTAACAGAATCTTTGAGGGAACAAAATGTTTAATTTTGACAAAATTCAGTTTATAATTTTGGTGTTAATCCAGCCCAGATCTGGAAGATTTTCAGCTGTTTTCTGACTGCTGCACTTATTTTCACTTTATTTTCCTTCTTCAAAGTTATTTAGCAATCCTAGTTACTTTGCTTTCCCTGTAAATTTTGGAGTAATTTTGTCAGGATCACCAAAAAATCTGCCTCTGATTTTGATGGGAATGAGATCAAGCTTGTATCCAGTTTGGGAAGAGTCAGCATCTTTATTATGTTCAATCTTCCAGTCCGTGAAAATGATCCTATCTAATCCTCTTGGGTTTGTTTCTCGTGGGCTTGTGTGTGAAGAGAGTGGATGGCAGACGTCCCCAATGCCAGCTCGAAGGATCTGGAAGGGTTCAGTGTGGCGGGCAGGCATGGATGGAGATGCACGGCAGCTTCGCTTGTGTCTGGGAGTGGACAGCTCCCTGGCTGTTTCCTGTCTCAGTAGCTGCTGTTTCCTGGTCTCGGCTAGAGAACATGAACATTTGAGGGTCTTTTCCTTCTGTGCCTGTTGGTGCTTCTGGGATCCAAGTCTCACAAACATGGGGCCAGAGAACACCTAGGAGACTCGACGTGGTGTGAGCCCCTGAATCCCGATGTCACCAGTGGCCAGTCTGCCCTCGCTCTGCCTTTCAGACTCTTCCAACATCTGCTGTCTACAGAATATCCAGGAGTTGTACTTACATTAGGTGAAGACGATACAGAAAAGGTGACTACCCTATTTCCTGTAGAGAAACAAAAGTCTTCACTTAATATTGATTTTGCTATTTTTTCATTGACAGTAATGAATGTAGAGTCTGCATCGTGCTTCCTGATGGTCTTCTGAGGTTCACACGTCAAGCTCCAGTCATCAGAAAATTGTATTTACAGATGACCTGACGCTGAGGTCCAACTTCACTTCCCCAAGAGTAACCAGCTGTGCCAGCCCAGGAGGGGAGCACTCCCTTCCCCTCAGTGACCCCTGCACCACCTCCAGGAAGGGTTGAGGGAAGCACGTGGGGTCTGCTTTAGGGTCTGCTCTACCGGCCCACTCACCTCACGGATGCCACAGCCACATTAGCTTAATTTCTCTGTCCACAGAATCACTGTCCATCTGTGCTCAGGCCATCTACTTTTCTTACCAACTTTAGGATCAAAATGATTTGAAAACCCTTTGAGAGCTTCCACAGAAGTTGCAATTTATTTGCAGATAAATTTGAGAAAAATCAAACCTGCACATAAGTGCATTTTCCTAATCACATAATAAATCCTCTTATTTATGTAAATCTTTTTTAATCTTAAATAACTTACTGTAATTTTCTCCTTACAAATATAGACTATATTTTGCTAATTTTCCCTAACATCCTTTGTTGTTACCATTATGCTATTATAGGTCAAAACTTTAAAACATAAATGTCTGTGTATTGCCAACATGCAATACTATGATAGGCTCTTACATTTCAATCTTACACCACATCCAATTAGAAAGTTTTCTTGTTGATGTTAATAATTCATCTTTAGAGGGGCTGCGTTGTGGTGCAGCAGGTTAAACTGCTACTTGCAACGCAGGCCTCCCATATTAGAGCACTAGTTCTAGACCAGCTCTCTGCTTCTGGGCAGCCCCTAATGATGCACCTGGGAAAGCGGCAGCAGATGATCCAAGTATTGAGCCCCTGCCAATCCTGTGGGAGACCTGAGTGAAGTTCCAGGCTGCTTCCTTTAGGCATTGTGGCCCTAGCCATTGTGGTCATTTGGAGAGTGAACCAGAGGATGGAAAGTGGAAAATTCCCCTCTCCTTCCTTTCTGTCCCTTTCAAACAAATAAATTTTAAGAACAATTTGATAGAAATAAATAAAACATTATATAATGAAAATGACAATTTTATGTCTTATTTTACAGACCCATACCATGCATTTCTTATCTTAATGCATGACTGGGATTCCCAGTGAATTGGACTCCTGCCGGTGATCCTGCACATCATTGTCATCCTGAAGGAATGCCTCTAAAAGTTCTCAGGATGCTGTCCCTGTGATATTTAGACATTCTCTTAAGATTGCAAAAATGTCCTTCCTTTTCTGGCTTGCTAAGAGTGTTGGATTGAGCACACCCCCACACAACCATAGGGTGTCTGACCTCAAAAAGGGCTGGTGGGGATTCTAGGCCCCCTGCAGGGTGAGGGGCCATCCTCGTCCCCCTACAAAGTGAGGGGCTATCCTCATCCTGGGATCACTGGGGTCAGCCTCGCGGCACTGCTCCCCCACTGATTCGGCTTGCGCAAGGCAGAGTCACAGTGAGGAGCAGCAGCCACCTCTGGGGGCCATGTTTCCAAACGTGGGTATTTAAAGTGGGACTGAAAGCCCAGCTCACCCTACCATGTTTCATGTCTCTCTCATCCCTGTTGTCGCTCCCCCTCTTCGTGGAGGAACGACACAGGACCCTGCGCTGTTCTTTCGTCTGCTCGGCCCTCCCTGGGCTTGCTGCTATCCCTTCCACCTCCGTGGAAGGGCAGTTCCCCCTGGCCACATTCCCCACTTCCGCAGGGGAGCGGCACACCGCCGGCCGGCTTGCTCGGGGGCTGCACAGGTGTTCCCCTTAGATGTTCCTGGTGAATGCCGTCTCTCTCCTCCTTTATAGTCCTCCTCTGCCAATCCTAACTCGGCTGCCCACACGCCGAGTACGCTGCTCTCCAATCAGGAACAGGTCCTACAGTTTATTGGTTGAACTGGAGGCAGCTGTGCGGAAGCTGTTTACTTCTCTCCCAGCGCCATATTGTGGGAGAGCAGATGCATAGAATAAGTCTTAATTCCAGTAACTCAGTCCAGTCCGGGCTGCTCCCCACACCTGTTTCCTCTTTGGACAAAATAGTTTTATCGCCTTTTGTCTAGTGACAAAATTATATGAGCCTGGTGGAATAGATGTGTATGAATAGCTTGATTTACTTATTTCTAATTGACAAATAATGATTGTGTCTATTAAGGAATAAACTGTTTTGATCTGTTTTCCTCCCTTTGCACCTGTGTTTTTATTTCTGACTTATAAGCAGGGAATCAACCTACCACTACACCTCCATGTGGTCGAGATGCCTGCAGCTTAGAAGTCATATCTGGGATCTGATGCTGGGTCAGGCCACCTCACACCCGGGACATGGCCTGTCCAACCCCCAAACAAAGCCATAACAGGTGGTGAAGAAAGGCAATTTTGAATTTTATACATTCCATCACAATAATTCACCCAACTTGTCTTGTCCAGGACTCTGATCTGACTCCCAGTGAGAAGAGGAGCTGTAATTTAAAATGCAAAGATTTTTCACTCCATTCTATGTCAGGCATAGGGTTCCAGCCAGTACTTTGCTACCCTTAAATTAAGTGTAGCAAAAGGCATGGTAGAAATTCTCCGAGTTTAGCACGGAGCTCAGCACAGCTTCAGGTGCAGTGAAAACCACAGGAATACAGCAGCAATGTATACAGCAAGTGGCAAATGCTGGCATCTGGGGGTCCTAGCGGCAGAGGTGGGTGACAGCCTGGGCAGAGGCGACCTGCAAGGATGAATGTGCACAAGGGCACTGAGGCCCGAGAAGCAGGACTGGTGCCAAGAAGTGACGTCCGATGCGCCGGGATAGGCTGTCCTGATTCTCAGTGCCAGACCAACACTGGCAGACAAAGGGAACAGGAAGGAGAGGAGCAAGCTCTACGTTTTCTCTACAGAGCCACGAAGAAATGCTGAGAACAAATGAGAAGTAACAGAAGACAGGTGGCTGTTCGGGCTGAGAGAAGTGCCCTGTCAGCCGTGGCCAATGGTGCGGCCGAGACCCATCACACGACTGTCTTGTACCGCCCTAGCCCCAGCTCCTGCAGAAACACAGGTCACACCAAGATTTCTGGACTTGCAGTGACTCGTAGCAACCATGTGGGACAAACTGTGAGGGCTGAGGGCTCCAGCCTCGGTCCACCATCTTCCACTACTGCAGCCAGCAGAGACCGAGTCTGGCAGACAGCGAATCGCCCAGAATCCCCCCTGCTGGAGGAGGTGGGAAGCGCGCCCAGGGCTGGGCAGCAGGGCACCAATCAGTCCTCAGGGCGGTGGTCTTCCCACCTGATGGCTTCACCAGCTGCTTCTCACAAATCTTAATGCTTTGTGGAGCTTATCACTGTTAAACTGCCTTTCAGATTCTCTGTTGGCAGGAAAAGAAATTGCCGGATTAACTGCACCATACAACTTCCACGAGGTTATTAGTCTGTGAGTACTGTGCCCTCTGGCATTCAGAACTCAAGAGCCTTTTATTCTTTTTATTTATTTAATCAAAATATTTATTCGAAGTTAGTTATTTTATGCATAGTTATTTATTCAAAATATTTATTCAAAGTTAGTTAAAATATTTATTCAAAGTTAGTTACTTTATGCAGTTTTCCCCAACAGACCTGTGATAACCACATCTTTTTTTTTTTTTTTAAACTTTTATTTAATGAATATAAGTTTCCAAAGTACGACTTATGGATTACAATGGCTTCCCCCCCATACCGTCCTTCCCACCCACAACCCTCCCCTTTCCCACTCCCTCTCCCCTTCCATTCACATCATGATTCATTTTCAATTATCTTAATATACAGAAGATCAGCTTAGTATACATTAAGTATGGATTTCAACAGTTTGCTCCCACACAGAAACATAAAGTGAAAAATAATAGATGATTTTTTTAAATGATGATGAAATCAGAGCAGACCTATTGTCATGTTTAATCCCAGTGAGAGTCAAGTTGGGAATTGATAATTTCTTTTTTTTTCTTTTTTTTTCTTTTTTTTTACAGAGGATCAGTTTAGTATGCATTAAGTAAGGATTTCAACAGTTTGCACCCCCATAGAAACACAAAGTGAAATATATTGTTTGAGTACTCGTTATAGCATTAAATCTCAATGTACAGCACATTAAGGATAGAGATCCTACATGAGGAGTAAGTGCACAGTGACTCCTGTTGTTGACTTTACCAACTGACACTCCTGTCTATGGCATCAGTAATCTCCCTATGCTCCAGTCATGAGTTTCCAAGGCTATGGAAGCCCTCTGAGTTCTCCGACTCTTATCTTGTTTAGACAAGGTCATAGTCAAAGTGGAGGTTCTCTCCTCCCTTCAGAGAAAGGTACCTCCTTCTTTGATGACCTGTTCTTTCCACTGGGATCTCACTCGCAGAGATCTTTTGCCAGAGTGTCTTGGCTTTCCATGCCTGAAATACTCTCATGAGCTTTTCAGCCAGCTCCGAATGCCTTTAGGGCTGATTCTGAGGCCAGAGTGCTATTTAGGACATCTGCCATTCTATGAGTCTGCTGAGTATCTCACTTCCCATGTTGGATCACTCTCCCCTTTATTTACTCCATCGGATAACCACATCTTTTAATTCTGTAAATAATGTTATCAAAATAATCTTAATCTTTGAAATCTCACAAAAAATTTATATTTTATAATACACCCTGAATATCAAGGCTGCAAGAATAACACATTTCCTATATCCAAATATTTTACAGCTTTACCCAAAAAGAAAAACAAAAAACCATATGTGGGCTGGCGCCACGGCTCACTAGGCTAATCCTCCGCCTAGCGGCGCCGGCACACCGGGTTCTAGTCCCGGTCGGGGCGCCGGATTCTGTCCCGGTTGCCCCTCTTCCAGGCCAGCTCTCTGCTGTGGCCAGGGAGTGCAGTGGAGGATGGCCCAGGTGCTTGGGCCCTGCACCCCATGGGAGACCAGGAAAAGCACCTGGCTCCTGGCTCCTGCCATCGGATCAGCGCGGTGCGCCGGCCGCAGCGCGCCGGCCGCGGCGGCCATTGGAGGGTGAACCAACGGCAAAGGAAGACCTTTCTCTCTTTCTCTCTGTCTCTCTCTCTCTCACTGTCCACTCTGCCTGTCAAAAAAAAAAAAAAAAAAAAAAAAAAAAAAAAAAAAACCATATGTGCTTGGCTAAGGGCTAAAGTTACCCAAGTAACCAAAAATAAAAATAAAATAAAATATCAAATTATTAGCATTAATTTAATACAATTATAACTTCAATAGTCACTTTGTCATTGACAATGATTGCTTGAGCACGAGAGGGAGTGCCCCAGGGCTGGTAGTAGAAACTGTAGCTGGGGCCGGAGCTGTTGCACAGGGGTTAATGCCCTGGCCTGAAGTGCAGGCATCCCATATTGGCGCTGATTCGAGACCCGGCTGCTCCACTTCTAATCGAGCTCTCTGCTATGGCCTGGGAGAGCAGTAGAAGATGGCCCAAGTCCTTGGGACCCTGCACCTGCGTGGGAGACCTGGAAGAAGCTCCTGGCTCCTGGCTTCAGATCGGCACAGCTCCAGCCATCGCAGCCAATTGGGGAGTGAACCATCGGATGGAAGACCTCTCTCTCTCTCTCCCCCTCTGCCTCTCCTCCCTCTGTGTAACTCTTTCAAATAAATAAATCTTTTTAAAAAAGAAGAAGCTGTTGCTGCAGACCAGGGTCTGACTGCCAGCTCCCACCTGTGCATCACCCCCTATATACTGGGTGTGTGTGTACACATATATTTTTAAAATCTTTCCCCCCACATAGACTTCTTTCTATTAAGCAGGTAACATGGACAAACAACAAAAGCTAAACAAGCCAATCGCTTTCTCTTTGGGTTACAATTATTTCCCTTGTGCACGAAGAATTCAATGAAAACATAAGGAAAGAAAAGGAATGATTTTTCTTGTACACTCCCTAACACACAGGCTGATTTTGCTGGCTCAGATATGACTGTGAGCATTTATATGTCTGCTTCCAGGCATCACCATCTGACGTTGCACCGCTACTGGTTTCCGTGTCACCAGTGCTTCTCCAAGGGGAGAACAGGCCGGAACCGCGGCTCTGCCGGAACCATTTTCCTGAAACCATTTCTTCTCAGCTGCCCTGTCCTCATGTGGAACTCTTTGAGCTCATCTTCCGAGAGGGGAAGGCAATTCTCATCCTTTTCAGGGTATTCCTGCCATCCCACTTCTTTCAACACCCTGTGCTCTGCTTCCAGGAGTGTGAGAGGACCTCCCCTTCTTCCACTACAGGGAGAGGAAGAGCATTCTGAGGCCAGCCTTCCTCTCCTTTCCCTTTGGCTCAGGTGCTGTTGTCCTCCAGATCCTCGGGTCTGTCACGGTCTCTGCTCTCTGCTTCTCCATTTCCGTCATCCTTCTGTCATCCTTGAGTCTTCAGGAGCTGACTCTCCTGTCAGTGGTTCAGCAGGTCAACTTGGTCAGACTAGAAGAGCTGACCCAGTTGGAGGGGTGTTGCTCTCTTTGGGAGAGTTGAGAACCCAGCACCAGCCAGTACCACTGGCTTAGGCACAGAGATTGGGCTGGTAAAAGCAGACTCCCAGCTAGAGGAAAGGGATCCTGATTTGTGTTCCAGTCTTAGCTTTCCATGCATTGGGCTTGGAAGGAGGTGGTGCAGGCTAAGGAAGCAACTTCTTATAGGCACTTGGAACCATGGCTGATGCTTTGTTCCCATTTGCAAGGTGAGATCCTGGTGAGGTGAATGAAGCAGAGAAGGCAGCAGCAGGATCCTCTCTGGGAATTTTCTGATGACTAACATCTTGGAAGGTTGCCCGGCAGTAGATGGGTTTCCCCACTCTCCAGAAAGGGTCCCAATAAGTCTGCATGGCTGATTCTGTTTGCCAGCTTCTGTATTTAAAGAAGAAAAATCATCCTCTTAAAACTGTAATTCTTCTACCTTGTCTTCTTTCTTTTCTTCCCTAATCTCTGTTGGAGGCTTTTCCTTAAAGACACAGCCTCTCCAGGTGTGCAAGCTGCCATTCCAGTGCCGATGGCTCCCTGCCCACCTCCACTGCGATAGCTCACACCATCACGATGACCTCGGGAAGAGCCATGCCGACCAGGTGTGTTCCCTGGGATTCCAGCATGTGTTCCTTTAGAGACACCGGAGTCCACAGAATCAGGGCAGAACAGCGAGGGCTGGTGCCAGGAATCTGTAGTTCGTAACAGTCCATTGTTAAAAAAGCCATCAGAGGAATTGTGCCGATGGCCGGTTACTCCAAGTCTACCTTCTCCTCGGGGAAGATGTTCTCTGCATTTTTCAAAGGTGGCTGTAGTTGAATTAGCTGACTGTGGTGTTGAGAAATTTCTCCAAGCAGGATCAAAGCATTGCTGTGCCATTTAGGTCCAGTGTCTTTTTAAGGTGAGGCACCCAACCTCATGGCCAGGATCCCAGAGTGTAACCTCTGTGGTCCTGTTTCCCAAACTCCTTGAGTCTGCTGCTGGATCTCCCACGAGATTTTCTTGTGAAAGGGTGCTTAAGTAGCCTGGCCAGCAGCAGGCCTCGTGACAGAGCACAGAAAAAGCCAGGCTCCATGTGGATCTCTCTCAGTCCCCTCAATGGCTCATCTTAAACTAGTTTCTGACACTTTTCCAAACAGGGTGAAGGGAAACATACAAAGTATTTGTTACATTTAAAAAGCAGGGGGAAGGGAAAGAGGTGTGTATACATTCACCTCGTTCAACTTCCTGGAGTAATAGCACTATGATTTTGCTTAAATAGGGAATACATGGGCATTTGCACAGTGAGTGCAAACACTGTTCATAGCAAGGTCATAGCTAGAGAGACAGGTAGGCTCATGTGTGGACAAACACTGTCATTAAGATGATAAGTGAAACATAAAATATTAAAGCACTATGGGCCGACGCCGCGGCTCACTAGGCTAATCCTCCGCCTAGCGGCGCCGGCACACCAGGTTCTAGTCCCGGTCGGGGCGCCGGATTCTGTCCCGGTTGCCCCTCTTCCAGGCCAGCCCTCTGCTGTGGCCAGGGAGTGCAGTGGAGGATGGCCCAGGTGCTTGGGCCCTGCACCCCATGGGAGACCAGGAAAAGCACCTGGCTCCTGGCTCCTGCCATCGGATCAGCGCGGTGCGCTGGCCGCAGTGCGCCGGCCGCGGCAGCCATTGGAGGGTGAACCAACGGCAAAAGGAAGACCTTTCTCTCTGTCTCTCTCTCTCACTGTCCACTCTGCCTGTCAAAAATTAAAAAAAAAAAAAAGCACTATGAAAGATCTGAGTAGTAACTCCAGTGGCAAAACATCCACGTAACAAAGCCCTTAAACGTAAATCCCGCTCTTCTCACACAACTACTAAAAAGTGTGCAGATATGCATTTATACTTGTCTTAACCTTCAAAATCTAAAGACAGAAGAAATCTTGCTTATAAAATTTAAAAAAATCAGGAACTTGAAATATTTTTCCCTCCATGAAATAGCAGTTTTCATGCCAAATTTCTTGGTATAAAGCTCCTAAATGTATATTCTGTTTCTTTGGTCTTCATAAATTCAGAGCAAAATTCAAACAAGTAAAAAGTTAGGAGTAAAGGTTGGTCAAGGAGAAAGACAGTTCCAAAATGAGGTTTGCTTCTCTTCCGGTTTCTGTATTTTACTTTCTCTGCTCTTTCCACAAAATTGAATCCAGCTACTGGAAGGGGGTTCGAAGAATCTTCTACTACTTCAGTAAAGAAATCACTTATTATCTTGGATCCATTTCAATCATTAAAAAGGCCACACAGGGGCTGGCAATGTGGCACAGCAGGTAAAGCCACCGCCTCCAAGTGTCGGCATCCCATATGGGTGCCAGTTCCAGTCCCGGCTGCTCTACTTCCAACCCAGCTCTCTGCTGTAGCCTGGGAAAGCAGTAGAAAATGGCCCAAGCCCTTGGGCCCCTGCACCCGCATGGGAGACCTAGAAGAAGCTCCTGGCTCCTGGCTTCGGATTGCTGTAACTCCAGCCATTGCGACCAGTTGGGGAGTGAAACAGCAGATGGAAGACCTCTCTCTCTGGGCCTCTCTTTCTCTCTCTGTGTAACTCTGACTTTCAAATAAATAAATAAATCTTAAAAAAAAAAAAGAATGAATTCAAAGTCACAGTAAGGGATGTGTTAGGTCTTTTTCTTCCATGTTGCCAGAGATAACACTTTTGAAGAAAACATCACATGAGGAAAATAACTTAGTCAAGTAAAAATTCAAGATCCAGGAAAACCAAAATGTAGAATTATATTTTGCTTGAAAACATTATTCTTGTTTTGCTTAATTATTATATTTCTACTGCATTGTTTAATATTTCCTATTAGAAAACAGAAATGAATTTTCTTTCACTTTAAATTTGAGCTACACAATAAAAATGGAAGGGAAACAATTGCTGTTATCCCCAAACTGACCACTTCCAATATTTCCGTCTATTTCCTGTATTTTTTTCCATTTAAATGGCTAGACTCTTATCTACGTAAGCATGCATTTTGTAAATGTTCGCTGTTGTCTTGTAATATTTAACCAACATTGATTAGCAGAATTTCCCAAGTTATTATAAATTCTTTCTAAGCATTTTACTTGCAACAGCATTTGTAGCCACTGGAATTCACTTAATTCCCATCTGCTGAACATCTGATGTTTACCCCTACCCGTGGATTCTGCCGGTGATGTTAGATGGACATTTTTTGTGCCTCAACCTTTATTTCACTTATTTTCTGAGAACATTTTCTAGGACATTTTTAAATCCCTTGCCAAACCACTTTCTGACAAACTGACAAACAGTACATTGTTACTGGCATACTGGAACTGTAGTTTTGTTTTTCATCCCTCACCATGATTCTTTTTTTTTTATTATTTGAGAGGTAGAGTTACAGACAGTGAGAGGGAAAGACAAAGAGAAAGGTCTTCTGTCCATTGGTTCACTCCCCAATGGCCGCAACGGCCGGAGCTGCGCCAATCTGAAGCCAGGAGCCAGGTGCTTCTTTCGGGTCTCCCACGTGGGTGCAGGGGCCCAAGGACTTGGGCCATCCTCTACTGCTTTTCCAGGCCACAGCAGAGAGCTGGATTGGAAGAGGAGCAGCCAGAACTAGAACCGGTGCCCATATGGGATGCCGACGCCACAGGCGGAGAATTAACCTACTGTGCCGCAGTGTCCGCCCCTCTCACCATGACTCTATCACTTAAGAAAAATAATAGTTTAATGGAGTAAAAATAGGTGTCATGGTGGTTTTAATGACTTGCGTGATAACCTGCTCAAGTTTCCATAAAATCACTCATGAGTAGCTTAGCCAGAGGCCAGGCAGAGGTCCACAGGTCAAGGAAGGGGGTGGCAAGAGGGAGACATGCACAGCCATGAAAGGGAGTCAGCGTGCAAGGAGCCGTGTAGGGACACAGCAGGGCACAGGCACACTTATCTGTGGGAGACACAGAAGTTCTCGGTACCAAGAAAGAAATGCCCCCTGGAGTAGTCCATGGGGGAGAAAAAAGACAGAGGGTTTATCTGCTCCTGGGGAAACCAATTCCCAGATCCCACATGCAGTTCCAGCCAACCAGGACCTGGAGCAGGTGAGCCACCCACCGGGAGGGAAGAGAGGAAGGATAGACACACCAATGATACCTATTTTACATTTTTGTGATGCTGTTTGCATTCATTTTTCAATTTTGGTATTGAAATATTGAAAGAGTAAAGCAGATTGATGAAAATCATGCAAAATCGAAGCTGCCTAACGTTTCTCTTCCTTGCATGTAAATGATAGAAGACACTATCCTTAGATTCAAGAGGAGAAAGCTATTCCAATATGGCAAACTTTAAAGACAATGACTTTTAGGCATGAATGAACCAAAAATGTCAGGTTTAACTCCTTCCTGAAAACATTGTTCAAAACCTAAAAGAAAACAGTGTGCAAATGACACAAATGAAGTCCGGGGTTTGCATTTACCTGAGTTTCTGTTTACCTAGCAACAGATAGTTCTCCTGTCTGGTGTCATTTTTGGAATAACTGAAAGAACAGACTTCTGTGTCTCCTGGAAGTTCTGCTACCTAGTAGTTGAGTCAATTTTAAACATTTTTCAAAGATGCATTCATTACTAGACACATAATCTGGGCTTCTCTGCCCTATTTTTTAATCATATAATTTTTTTTACAAATAAAAAGATGATGAATTTATAATCATCCTGTGACTATAGTCAGGAGATTTGGGGGGCATGTGTACACTTTGATTTCTGTGTTCTTAGCTTCTTTTCTCATCACAATTTCCTCATTCCTCTGTCAGCACATTTATTCCTTTTTATTATTCTGCCGAAAATATCTCTTCTATTTGTTCATCTCTTGCATATTTGGTATTCCTTCAGGATCTTAAAATATCATGGTTTTCTCCATAAACAAGTGCTTCCTGGCTATGTTAACACGTTTGCTCTCAGAGTTGTGTAGCTGTCCCTCCCATGCTGTCCCACTGGTGCCACAGAGAACAACACAGAGGATCATTCTCTATTCTTTGTGTATAACCTGACTTCTCTATCTTTCTAGGAAACTTTATCTCTATTTTTTTCAGCACACAATGTTATTCTTGCTGCTTCTATTGCAATTTTTTTAAGACACAAAGTGGGGCACAGGTACAGCCACAGCACCTGCAACACCAGCAACCCATAAGGGTACCAGTTCATGGTCTAGCTGTTCCACTTAAAAAAAAAAAAAAAAAAAGATTGATTTATTTGACAGTCAGAGTTACACAGAGAGAGAAGGAGTGGCACAGAGAGAGAGGTCTTCCATCCACTGGCTCACTTCCTAATTGGCCACAAAACCAGAGCTGCGCCAATCCAAAGCCAGGAGCTTCTTTCAGGTTTCCCACATGGGTGCAGGGGCCCAAAGACTTGAGCCATCCTCTACTGCTTTCCCAGGCCATAGAAGAGAGCTGGATTGGAAGTAGAGCAGCCGGGACTCAAACCAGTGCCCATATAGGATGTCCATATGGGATGCTGTGGGCTGCAGTTTTACCCACTGCACCACAGCACCAGCCCCTCCATTGCAATGTTAAATTCAAGAATGAGTGGTGGACAGTTAGCCTAGCATTTATGATGTCCACATCCCTAACTGGAGTGCCTGGGTTCCATTCCTGGCTCCAACTTCCTACTCATGCAGATCCTGGGAGGAGGTTATGGCTCAAGTCCTGAGTTCCTTCCACTCAGGTAGGGGATCTGGATTGTGTTTCTGGCTCCCAGCTTTGGCCCTGGCCAAGCTGCAGCTGTTGGGGGCATTGTGGGAGTGAACCAGCAGATGGGAGCTCTCTGCCTGTCTCTTTCTGTCTTTTTCTGAGTCTCTCTGCCTGTCAAGTATATAAAAATTAAAATTAAAAAATCATATACTTTAATTTTGTGAATACAATTCTGAGTGCCCCTCACCAAACCCAGGTGCAGTACAGGAGGGAGTACTCAGGATCTCACCACAAGAGGTGAAACCAGGAGTTGGAGGCTAGTCTGTGCATCCACACAGTCAGTGCCAGGGGCCCACTGGGTTCACCTCAGAGCACACGCTCACCTGGAGCGCTTCTCTGGGTCAGAGGGTGGCAGTGAATGTGGTGGATCAACTTGACTGGGCTGTGGGACACCCACACATCTGGTCAGATGATATTTGCAGGTGTGTCTGTGGCCATGTTTATTGAGACCAGCATTTACAGTGGCGAGATGGCGTGAAGGACGTGCCCTTCCCAGTGTGGAGGCCCTCGTTTGATCCACTGACGGTGTGAATGGGACAACAGGCAAATCTGGGAGAATCCACTCTCCAGGAGGGCCTTGGAGCCCAGGTCTTGTTCTCCTGCCTTCGACTCAGACCCACCCTGACCCACCAGCCCTCCTTGGTCCTCCGTTTGCTGATGGCTGGCTCTGGGTGGTGGTTTTGAAAGAGACTAAAAACCTCCTTAAAATTTTACCCTGTATTTCTGTGTAAGCATGTGCATGTGTGGACTTCCATAATTTCCAAAAGATTCACTCATTGAATATATATTAAGAAAGGTGTTGGCCGGCACCACGGCTTAAAAGGCTAATCCTCTGCCTGCAGTGCCGACACAACGAGTTCTAGTCCCAGTCGGGGCGCCAGATTCTGTCCCGGTTGCTCCTCTTCCAGTCCAGCTCTCTGCTGTGACCCAGGAGTGCAGTGGAGGATGGCCCAAGTCCTTGGGTCCTGCACCTGCATGGGATACCAGGATAAGCACCTGGCTCCTGGCTTCGGATCAGTGCGGTGCACCAGCCACATCGTGCTGGCCACAGTGCCATTGGGGGGTGAACCAATGGAAAAGGAAGACCTTTCTCTCTGTCTCTCTCTCACTCACTGTCCACTCTGCATGTCCAAAAAAAAAAAAAAAAAAAAAAAAAGAATGGTGTTACAGATCCTGTTTTCTTGTAAATTTTTTTAAGGATGAGAATCTCATTTTTGCACATTTTTCTCTTCCCTTTCATAACTATCAAAGGGTACCTTGTTTTGAAATTGTGCATCTCACATTTTCCCTTCAGTTTGTTGTCGGAAACCTAGGTTGACCCTGACCCAGTCCTTACCTGTGGTAGAAACTGCGGTGCCCTGGGTTTGGCCACTGCCCATGACACTGGCATCCCAAATAAGAGTGTCAGTTTATTTCTTGGTTCTAATACTTCTGATCCAGCTCCTTGCTAATGTACCTGCAAGGCAGTGGAAGAGGGTCCAAGTGCTTGGGTCCCTGCACCCATGTGGGAGACCTGGATGGAGCTGCAGGCTACTGGCTTCAGCCTGGCCCACAACTGACTGTTGCAGGCATTTTGGAGTAGAAGTTCTCTCTCTCTCTCTCTCTCTCTCTCTCTCTCTCTCTCTCTCTCTCTTTCTCTCTCTCCCTCTCTCTCTCCATCCTCCTTCTTCCCTGTCACTCTACCTTTCAAATAAATAAATAGTTTTAAGTGTCCTGAGATCATGCTGATGGCTTCCCATGTTTTCCAAGTGCTCCTTTTGCCAGGTGCAGGCTGTCATTTGCATCCGGGTGCCTCGCCTAGGGTTATGAGAGCATCTTGAGAGGAGCTCCTCTCCATGGCAGTGTGGGTGTGCGGCAGGTGGAGACACCACACGCGCGTGCTGTGTGGCACTGTCGTCTCTGAGGGACCCTCCTAGGCTTCCTCCCTGGGCTCGCTGTCTGCTCATCAGCAATCTGGACTTCAGACTCCACTAGATGTAAAGGCAGCAGTTATTTGCTCACTTTCTTGAAATAAGGTACTATCCCTCATTTCCAAAATGATAAGACTTTCTGTTCGTACTGACTCATCTGGCTGGTCATTTTAACAGCATGTGGGAACAGACAGCGTGGCCATCACCCAGTCCTACCTTGTCTTCTCAAACGGCACCCCCCCACTGTCAGCAAATCCTGGGGTCCCAAACATGAGCGCCATCCCCCACCACCACAGGACCCCACGCCCCTGGGCGGGAGCGTGCACACATCCTGTCGCTGGGAAAACACTGCACAGCTCTTCAAGCTGACGTTGCTGCCATAGAACTTGGCCTCAAGGGGGAGACTCTCCTCGCTGGAGAACAGCAGCCATGTGAGGTGGGGTCCGGCACCTTTTACACCACCTCTGGTGCCCAGGCTGCAGGCTCTGTCAGTGCCCTGATTCTGACCTCAAAATAGCTCCAGCTAACACACGTTGGCAGGGAAGTCATCTAAAATCAGTTGTACAAAACGTTCTCTTCAGCTGTGAGTATCTTCCACAGCGGTAATCCTGACCCTGTCCATTTTAGGATTCATGGAATCACTCCCTCCTGACGTCAGACCTGTACTCTCGGGACTTTCAGATGTTGTGGTGGTCACAAACCTGAAGGAAGGTTTGTCTAACGTTGGCAACTGTCATCGGTGCAGTAATCCCTGTCCTGAGCTGATCGCATCACGTGGCTCTTGTGGATTCGGCAGCTCACCAGCAAGACCCTCAGCTTGGACGAAGCGTCTCAAAGATGGCAGCGTCAGTGTGTGGCTAGAGATGGTGACGGTGAAGACGTAAGGAATCGCGGAGGTCTGAGGATTCTGTTCACTCTGCGCAGAAGCGGGCGCTTGGTAACCCACACCCGCGCGCAGTGAGGAGCCAAAGGAGCAGGTGTGTCAGCTCTGGGACAGTGTCCAGCAGGCCGCAGGAAGCCAGGGTTCCCAGAGCTCTGTGTGCAGGGGGAGGGCAGGGATGCAGGCGGTGCCTGAGAGGGGAAGCAGGCTGGGGCAGGACAGGCACACCGGGCAGCTCTGAGCAGGGCACCGCATTTAGTGGTCGACTTGACCTGAAGGCCGAAGAGCAGAAGCGAAAGGGGGAAGAATCTAAAGGACCTCGCTCTACACTGGACCTGAAAGGCGGGCAGTGAGGCAGACTGGGGGCGGGAAGGACAGGAGGTGGCAGGACGGAGACAGCACTGACCACTGACCGGGAGGAGAAGGGAGGGATTCGGAGCGGCCCGGGCTCCGCGGCGGGCGGGAACCGCGCTCAGCACCCACGGCGGAGCGAGAGGCGCCCCGGGGTCAGAGAGACGGGCAGGGACAGGCGTGCTCTTTGTTTTTGTTTATACATACCAATGAATGCGTGTGTTTTCTGAAAACTTAACTCTGGAAAAATAAAGCGGTTGAAAGCCTCTGCTTCATGAATCATGCGAAGTCCTCCTTGTCTTTTCCACGGGAAAGCGCGCAGGAGCTCCCGCACGACCAGAACACTAATCATGCCCGTGTGCAGTCAACGCAGCCCAGTTTCCTGGGAACGTCATCTCTCAGGAGGAACACGGAGGGCAGTGAGGCTCCAGGGACAATTACGAAACAGACCTGTCCCCAGAGAGGTGTCCAGGGGGAGGGGAGCCCAGCTCAGTGCAGCAGCAGGAGCTGGGAAGAGGCCCTAGGGCATCACAGCGGGCAAGGCCCAGGGGGGTCACCTCAGGCCCAGCAGAGACGAAGACGCCAGCAGGGAGAAGGTTGTGGGGAAATCCTCAGCCTCTCGACCTTGCTCCCGGCGTCCGTCTTCACCCAGGAGCCTGGGGGCCCAGAGTGTGCCTGGTGGGTTTGCCACCTGTCCGGCAGAGGGGTTCCCAGCGCTGGCAGCCAACGCCCCTTGCGTCTCCGGGGTGCCTGTGCCTCCACAGGGTTCTCGGTTTCAGGCTTGAGGATGCCCCATACTGAATACACAGCTGTTGAGTTTAAGAAAAAAATTTCTAAGTACAAAAGTCAAAGTAGAAGGCACAGAAGAAGTAAAATATCTCAATAAGCAATCAATCCAACTAAAAAATTGGAAAAGGAACCAAATGGACATTTCTCAAAAGAAGAAATACAGATGGCCAACAAATATCTAAAAATGGTATCACCAGCTTCCAGAGAAATGTAAATAAAAAACACAGTGAGGTTTCACACATGAGATGTGATGATTGTGACGCAAAGTGGGATTCAAACAAGCTACGGGAACATGGCCTGGAAGGACCAACCCTGAAATGCTCAAAATCACTATGTCTGAAGCTAGAATTGTGCTCCTTTTTATTTTTTGTATTTTAATAAATTCCACAAAATATATGAGGTATTTTAAAACCCAAAGTTAAGCAAACAGAAAAAAATGGATAGAAGTCTTATGAAACATAAGTCACCTGTCTAAAATCCTAGCTGATAACAGGAGGAAATAAGTAGGTAATAAAATACTGATAAAATATGCACTGCCTTCATGAAAAAATTAATCATTTTATTAAGAATCCATTACTTGAATAGGACAAAATGAATAAAAATAAAATAAAATTGAGTCAAGGAATCAATAAACATAATTATGAAGCTGAGAATTTGTGAAGAAAATGACACTGAGCCCTACAAAGACAAACAATTTGGGATGCAAGGAAGGAGCCTGGAAGAGGCCACATGGCTGTGCCGAGTGGGGCTGCAGAGGCGTCGGTGCGTGGTGCCCTCTAGTGTCACACATCTGTGAACTTTCCCAGCGTAAGAAGTAAAACTGAAGAAACGGTTAAGATGCAAGGGGAAAAAATCCAATAAATGACAAAGCAATCCTTCTGGGACATTAAAAGTTAACACATAATTGTAAATAAACTTTATTTAAAGTAAGAAAACATTCAACACAAGAACCTACAGAAACAAGTCCTGAGGTGAGTGGGGAAATTCAATAATAAATGTCCAAGCACAAATTGAAAGTCAGCAGACCCATACACAAAAATAAGTCCATAAAGCCAAGAATTGGTTCTTAAAAAAAAGAAAGAAAGACTTCTGGGAGATGGATGGAAGTAAAAATAAAACGTTTTAACTATTCATGTATTTTTGTACTAAGTATACCAGCATTGGTATTTAGTTTATCTGGAAACCCCCAACAAAGAGCAAAGGAAACAACAATGTGATACAGTTAAAAAAAAAAAAAAAAAGGTTCACCCGGCGGCGACGTGTTCTTCCCTTCCACCTGGCTCAGGGAACCTGCAGAACGCAGGAGTCGATCTGCCCCATCCATTGTGGTGAGCTTCTCTTGATCTGGAGTTGGTTTTGCTGACTGAGTGAGAGTTAAATACACTGTTTTCTCCCAGTGCAGACTGGAATCCCAAACAGGAGAAGGTACACACAAAGCACAGGGACATGATGGCGCTTTCCCCAGAGTGCCCAGGAATGACCCCAGCTGCCCTATGTGCAGCACTGCTCTGTGTCCACAGAGGTCCCTGGGTGTCCTGTGAGCTAGTCCTAATCCATAAAAATGGACGTGATTTACCATCAAAGTAATCTCTCCCCCTTCGCCTTAAAGTTACCAAACTGCCTCAGGCTTGTTTGATTTGCTGCTTTGCACTCAATTCTGCAGTTTACACAGATCTGGTTCTCCCACATTTCTCCATCCCCCTGAACACTGCTGAGAGCTTTATGGAATCATCGTCAACAGAATGAAGTCCAGGATTTGACAGCTGTTCCCGCCCTCCCAAGGAGGAGCTGCCTAAACGACTGTCCCTGCAACCAGAGCTGCCCGTGCCCTCTGCAGCTTCATCTCGTCAAGGAGCAGATGAAGTTAATGCTTTCCTGTCGCCTCGGGGAAAGTCTAGATTTCTCTCACTGGTGGTGGTGCTGATGCGCAGTGTCCCAGCGAGACACAGGTGTCCTGTTTTCCACAGTGTTTTATGTCGTGTGCGTGCGTCCGCACCTGCCGACTGTGAAGACAGCAGTGACAACATCAGGTCCCTGGATGAAGCTGCTGCTCAGGGGGTCCTGAGCTCTGACGCCCCCGGGGAACCTGCCCCACACAGGAAGGGCTTTGGTCCTGAACCCACCAGCATGGGGTTTGCATTGAGAACCCACGAGTGCTGATGAAATGACAAACACAAGCGCATCACCCATGTTGCGGGAACTTGTGGAAGAAGGAAAATGCTGAGTGTGTGGACTCACCTCCAGCTCGGATACAACGTCCTGAGATCAGCTCTGCCTCAGGGGCCTCTGGAGCTGGACGGCAGGAGGAGACAGGAGAGTGCTGCTCTCCAGCAGCCATTCCTCCCAGACTCCTGGGCCTTGTCTCTTCCACCATCACACTCTTTCCATCACCTGCTGCAGCCCCATACACCACCTGCACCCCTCCTTTACCCACGGCACCCCATATCCCACCACCCCCTCTTCCCTTACCCTCACCTCCCCTGTGTGCCACCTGCCTCCTCTTCCCTTACCTCCATCAGCTTTGGGTTTTCCCTTCTTAGGGAAGAAAGGTTGTCACCTTCAGCACAGTGAAACTGTGGCAGGTGGTCTCCATAGGGGGCTGAGCTGTACCCCTGGCCTCACCCCCTGGATGCCAGAAGGACCCTCCACCCAGCTGTGACAACCAGAAGCATCTCCATACACTAGCAGTGCTCCCTGGGAAGAACCACCCCTGGCCATAGACTACAGTGTGCACATTATCTTCTCCCCGTGTGTCTTTCCAACACACTTCCCTTCCCATTCTGATGATTCCCCAGCATCTTTGACCATTTCCTGTATGTCAGAGACCCCTAAAAATCCCATCAAAACCAAAACAGCCCTCTGATGCTGTGTATACCCCAAGGCATGCAGAAACATGGCCTGATTGTCCCTTTAGTTGTATTCCTTAGTGGGTGCCAAGGAGGATGCCAGGGCCTGGAGGGTGAGGGGCAGATCTTTTGCCAACAAAACCAAAAATTGTCCATTGGCATCTACCAAGTTCAAGACACAGCATGATATAGTCATGAGCAAGAAAAGACAGATCTGTCCCACCATGGATTTCTTAGCGCTGACGCCTACAGATGTGTAAATAAGAGTTTCCTGGGAGTGATGAAATGACGCCTAACACTATGGCCATTCTGCAGCTGATTAAAACTCTAAGAATGCAATGCAAGTAGAGAACAAGGTGACTCTCATTACCACACGATTAATACCTACTTCACTTTTTATCATTTGTCTAATTGCTGCAAAATAATTATTTTTTACATTCGTGTGCATGTTTCAGATAATGTTTGTTGTAACTCAGTGAATCTTAAAGCAGGTTGGCTCTGGTATTGACAGGTTTTCCCTGCAGATCCATGCAATAGTACAACCCACCTGCCCCCGCCCCATTGGAGTTAAGAGGCTGGAAACTTAATCTGACAACAGAGTTTAGACTGAAAAGTGGCTGAGTTATATTGGGTGATTGGGGTGGAGACCTGCGACTGAGTCCTGGTGGCTTTGCAAGGACAGGTAGACCAGGTGCAGAGAGCTACACACCTACGTGACAGGAGCAGGAACTGTGCTGCTTGGGTTCTGCACCCCCAGAACCATGAGAGAGCAAACCTCTGTCCTTTACAGAGTGGCCTCCTAGGGCATTTCTCTAAAGTGGTGAAAAGCTGCATGGACTCCTCTCGGTTCACACCCCACAATGAAGGAGCGACTGGCTGTGCCCAAGTGCCATGCCCCTCCACAGTCTGAGACACTGCCCTTCTCGGATACTCCCAGGCAATCCAATCGGGCAGCCAAGCACAACTATGGACAGCAAGGCCTTCTAGCCCCAGTTGGGGGCACCTCATGGTTCACCTGAGCACCAGGTGCTGCCCCAGCCGTGAGGAGGGGGACGCTACATTCATGCTCTGGACATTAACACGTTCTTTCCAGCAGTTGTGAGGAATCCCTTTCCCTGTGGAGGAAACTCAGAGAGGCAGCTGTGGAGGCCGGAACCCCAGCAAAGCCAGGGCCCAGTGCTGGGGCTGCCAAGCTGCCCACTGAGCAGTCCTGGGCTAGAATGAGGGATGTGATGCGAGCCGGAGCCAGAACACGGAATCCAGGAGGGGATTACAGAACGTGCAAGTGAAGCCATCAAGGAGCTAAGCTGGAAAAATCGCTAAGAGTTCCTGCCCAGGATCATACTGATTTTGTCCCAGCAAATCCAGTGACTCCTATTCCAGGGAGAGTGCACAAATGTTTCCGCCAGACATTTTCACCATGTTCCAAGACGTGCAGCCGTAGTATACAGATGACAGTTTGTGTCCCACTGCTCCTCTTCTGATCAAGCTCTCTTCTCCAGCCTGGGAAAGCAGCACAAGATGGCCAAGTGCTTGGGCCCCCACACCCACGTGGGAGACCCGGAAGAAGCTCCTGGCTCCTGGCTTCAGATCAGCCCAGCTCCAACCACTGCAGCCATCTCGGGAGTGAACCAGCAGATAGAAGACTTTTCTCTTTTTTTCTGAAAAACAAAGTTTTTATTAGTGCTCTCTTAGACTTGGCAACATTGCAATACCGAAATCTATACAAGGCAAATAAGGTGAAACAGTAACAAAATGTTAAATAGGATAATATTTTCTTTTGTGTTAAATATTTTTCATTCCACATTTACAGCATAATTCCCCCCTTTTAAAATTCTATACACAATTCCCTCATTTCTCTTTTAAAATCTATATACAATTTTAATTATATTTATTTAAATATATGAGTTGATGGCAAAAGAGTTAGTTACTTTAAGAAATTATTTATTTTGGCTATACAGAAAAATTTTATTGAAGATTTGTTATTTTTCAGGAGGCAAGGAGTTTCTATCATTTTTAAGGAATAATTTTTTAAAAAAGATTTCTTTATTTGAAAGACAGAAAGAGGCAGAGAGAGATCTTTCATTTGCTGGTTCACTCCTCAAATGGTTGCAATAGCAAGGACTGGGGCCAGGCTGAAGCCAGGAGCTTCATCCACATCTCCCATGTGGGTGGCAGGGGCCCAAGTACTTGAACCATATCCCACTGCTTTTCCCAGGCCATTAGCAGGGAGCATCCGGGACACAAACCAGTGCCTATATGGGAGGCAGACAGTGAAGACCCTTTCTCTGTCTCTCCCTCTCACTGTTTGAAACTCTACCTCTCAAATAAATAAATAAATATTAAAAATAAAAGTAGAGCAGCCAAAACATGAACCAGCACCGTATGGAATGCCAGCATCGTAAGCAGTAGCTTTACCTGCTACACCACAACATCCATCCCAAGAAACTGCCTCTTACAGTGAGGCATAGTTTTGTATATTTTCTTTTTTATTGAACAAATAAACAGTCACCACATTTTCTGAAAAATGAATCCAATAAATAGATAGTATTGCTATCATGACTCATGAATTTTTGTGATAAAAGTGCACCATGCATATTCATAGAATTTGATATTCTTGAATCTTTAGCAACATTAAAAATATGTAACGTAATTACACTTCTATTGCCACTTCCAGTATTTCTCTCTGCCTCATTTCTAAAACATCGGTTTTCCCATATTTTCCTCCTCAGTTATTTAAGTGGTGCGGTAAGCTTTTCAGCTGATTTTAATTAAAATATTATCTATGAGTACTTTCAGATTATCATCAAAGGAAAGGAAAGATGGGGTAGTTCTGGAGAAAACTTGGTGCTAAACCAAATTACTTAGATGAATGCTTAATTTCACTATTTTTCTTCAACTGACTTTAAACTATGTGGCTGATTAGTTTCTATGAGGATTCACATGGTGCAAACTCAACCTAAATCCAGAGAGAGCTGCGCAGAGGCTGGGAGGCCTTGAGGGGGGCAGTGGTTCTTGGGAGAGGACCCCCACACCCCTCACCCAGGTGCCTGCTCAGTCCCTCCAGGGAAGAGCAGATTCACTTGGCCTTGCACAATCTGCGTTCCAGCATCAGGTGGACAGCCCAGGTGCGACCTCTGGGACACAAATTCAAACAGCACCAGAAGGGAAGCTGAGGGCATCGTGGGTGTGGCAGGGGCCGTGTAGGGAGGAGGTGGGCAGAATCATGGTGATGCATGCCAGGGACCTGACTGGATGAAAACATTTGATGTTCAAGATGACAAAATGCAGCAGGCCCCAGGAGGGTGGGCTTAAAGTGACTGGCAAGCCAAGAGGTCCTTGTGAGGAGAGAACGGCACCATGGTGCTGGCCTCAGCTGGAGAAACAGGCCTGGACTCTGATGAGCTCCAGCTGGGCCTAAGGCTGAGGCAGGCCTTGGGTGCAAGACATGTGCCCATCCTGACAAGTGTCTGTCTTTTTGGAGTACGCTCTGGTCTGAGAATGTGGACATTCCTGACCCTCACAATTCAAGCTGCTGCATGGCCCTTTCCACACCTCTTCCTATCTCCAGGACGGGGGAGAGGCTCAAAGGGTGAGCCACCTTGTGGGCATTGCGTGGACCTGCGTGCATACTGGAAGCCGAACTATGCAAAAGCAGAGTTGGTGGAAAGGGAAGGAGGGGCTTGAGGCATGGGGCCTTCACTGCACTCCTGCCCTCAGCCCCAGCGAGTGGCAGGCCTGATCTGTCTCCAAGGGCAGAATATGGGGAACATGGTACTCTGGTCTTCTGTGTACAGGAGAGCCGAGGTCCAACATGACTGGACGGGTTCAGGACAGGAGACAAACTGGGACCCGAACATGGAAACAAAGCTAGTTCTGGGGACAGGACATCCATGGTCTGTGAGAGGGCCTCAGCCCTGAAGCAGGAAAAACCTGGGGTTTCCAGAGACTGAAAACTCCTCGGGCAGGAATGCAGAGTGACACCAAGGAAGCCTGTGAACCTGAGAATGTGACCAAGGCACAAAGCTCGGTCCCTGTCCATGGTTCTGAATCTAAATAATGAGGAGCAGGCTCAGGGAAGGGAAGGATAAAGTTTAATCTATGGATAGATGACAACAATAGCAGATTGACATCTCAAGAACTACTGACCTTTTGAGTGACTGCTCGGGGGATTTTACAGAAGCTGCAAAGGAGGCTGGGCTGCTGAGCCAGGTGCTGAGGCCAGGGGCAGGCCTGATAATATTGGCACAGTTCCCAGGGAAACTTGGTTGATGGCTTGACTATCATGAGGAGCGCATAGCAGGATACCTAAGTAGCTATAAGGCATTATTTGGCTGAGATCTGAAAGAGTGTTGTGTTAAGGGATTCCAGTGTTTCATTAACTAGGATGGAGCCCATGCTTTTTGTGCCCTTAGTCATCCATACTCCTTTGCATTTTGTTACAGCAAACTCAAACCTCCAGTCATGCTCACTTTGAAGCTGCAGCTGGCTTCTCCAACACCCATTTCTGGAATTCACAAGGAAGCTTTATTTATCCATCTGAACAGACACTTTAGTCATCACCATTTCAGTAGTGTGCTTTTGTGCATCAGGATACAAAAAAAAAAAAAAGGAAAGATGCTTTGTCCAGTTACATTAGGAGTCCACTTAACCCTATGGCAGTGAGAGCCCAAGACCATGTGACCAGCTCAGTGTCTAACAGTCCCAGCTGCAGCATGTGAGTTGTTGGAAAGGATGAAAGCAGGAGTGGGACGCTGGGCTGGAAACTGCACAAGGCATGAGACAGGGTGACTAGGGCTCAGGAGGTTGGGGGGAGGCAAGCAATGGTCTCTGTGCCCAGAGAAGAACTAGGGGACACTCATGCCTCAGAAGGGATTATCCTTCCAGTCCACAGCTGAGAGACCAGGTGTCCAGAGGCCCTGCACGGTGCCTGGGGCCAGCAGAGCTGTGCTTGTCCTGAGCCCAGGGGACAGAGTTGGGGCAGCTCCAGCTCTCTCTGATGCTCCCACCTGCTGTCCTGCTGGCTAAGGCCACACCTGGGCTGTGGCCAGCGAATGAGAGCCTTTTCCCTGAGAGTCTGTGCCTGGTATACACACATAGGATGAGTGATTGGTGACAGTGAGGAGCCATTGAAGAAAGACAGACATGAGTCACATTCAACCTGCAGGCTGTGCAGGCAGAGGCAAGCTGGACACCAACCCTGAATCCCGTGCCCATGAGAGCAGCAGGCGGTGGTCCCTGCAGGCTAGGATCTGCCTGTCAGCTGTGCTGTCTCTGGAGGATCCAGTCCCGTGAGCAAGACCGTGATGAGTCCCCACACCAACCATGCACATGGGCCAATTCCTGCATCCAAGAACAGCACAGCAGGTCTCTCTCTCACTCTCACACATCCAAGGAAGGTCATGGACTCTGCAAGAAACTAGGGCCTAGCTCCTTTCCTCTTTGTGCTGCCTTTAAGAGGTGGCCTCCACATTCACAGTCTAAGAGAGAAAGGCAAAGAGAGAAAGAGGAGAGGTTTTGTGGAATGAGCCCACAGTGACACAGCCCCACCTCAAGCAGAAGGGATGGGATGTGGGGTTTCACCATATGCTCAGGAAAGGACAAGAGAATTGTCATGGGAGCCAAGCCTGCAGGCTGCCTGGGCCTTATCTCAACACATAAAGCATGCCAGGCCCTCCCCTGGGGAGCAGTGCAGCCACCCCCAGTCAAGCATCCAACTCAAGGGCCAGGACCCCCAGGAGCGTCACCCCTTGGGTGCAGGGGCCTCTTGGTGTGCCTACTTTCAAGTAGACACTCAACTCCCACCCACACACAAGCCTGGATACAGTCAAATCCTACCCACAACACAAGTCAGGGTAAAAAGTCATGACGTGGCTTTGAAACCCAGTGGCTTTATTCCCAGATTGTATTTCCCACTATGTGTGTTCCTAAGACAGTCAAGGTTTCCAATCACCCAAGAGCCTAAACTGGATTTCTGTTTCTGTTGCCATTTTTTCTCTCCTCTGGAGTCTTTAGATATGTTACAGCTTTTCATGTCACAGCTTCTTTTCTCCACTGAATTCTTTGTCTTGAAACCACAAAGAATGAGGCACAGGGACAAGGAAAAGTTAGCAACGCAGAGGAAGTTTATTGAGCACAAGAGAAAGCTCCTGACAACCAGGAGGGGTCCTGAGAGGAGTTGCCCATGAAGAAGTTGAGTCTAGGGGGTTTTATGTGTTTGTAAATGGGAAAGTAAATTTAGCCGCATTTTTACCTTTTTAAAAAAAAAAGATTTATTTATTTATTTGAAAGTCAGAGTTACACAGAGAGAGAAGGAGAAGCAGGGTGGGGCGGGGGGGTGGTGGAGAGAGAGTCTTCCATTTGCTTGTTTACTCCCCAATTGGCCACAATAGCCAGAGCTGCACCAATCCAAAGCCAGGAGCTTCTTCTAGGTCTCCCACATGGGTGCAGGGGCCCAAGGACTTGGGCCATCTTCTACTGCTTTCCCAGGCCATAGCAGAGAGCTGGATAGAAAGCAGAGCAGCCTGGACTCCAACCGGTGCCCATATGGGATGCCAGCACTGCAGG
Source organism: Oryctolagus cuniculus (assembly GCF_964237555.1). NCBI lineage: Eukaryota > Metazoa > Chordata > Mammalia > Lagomorpha > Leporidae > Oryctolagus > Oryctolagus cuniculus. The sequence goes on from NC_091447.1 coordinate 57,539,127, forward strand.
AGGTGGCTTTACCTGCTATGCCATAGCATAGGCCCCACATTTTTACCTTGTTAGCATACAAGTGAACCAATCAGAGGTAAGGGCTAAGACGCTAATGAGGTAAAAACGAAGCATATCACGAGCCACTCAGAGACTGAAACTGGAACTTATTTCTCATAAGGGACTCCAATAGCTCCACAATGCTTGAGCCCTTTGTCTGGTGCAATCTTAGCTGAGGCTTGTGTCACTACAGCTTTTCCTTCTTGGGGACCCTGGACAGTCCCTATCATTCCCAAATCAGCCCAGCTCTCCTGCGGTCTCTGCAGCCCACACAGCCACCTGTAGCAGACACACCATTCACTCTGATTTCTTTTCCAACTTTTGCTAGAGCTGGCGAACCATGAGGCTGACAGCAAATTGATTTAACCATCTCAGGTTTTATAACCAACCCTCTCACTAGAGCTGCTTCCCAGGGCACACCCCAGTGACCACCTACTGACCTCAAAGTTGGATTAATCTCCCACCCTCCCAGCACTACCAACCAAGATCCTGGGATTCAAACTTTAAATATCTGCATGAGCTGAGGAGCCACATCCCATCAAACTGGGACAAGGAGGCAGAGGGAGTGGCTCAGCCACCTGGGGGGTGGTTCTCATTACCTGGAGACCCACAGGATGTGCGTTTGGGTCCCCTCATCTGAATCCTGCCTGGACCAGGTTAACAGCAATTTAGGGGGCCAAGGCAGACCTGTAGCTCCTCATATACTTATTGTCATGCACTAGCTCAATGACAAAAAATAGTCAGACCACACAGGAAGGAAAGTGGGGGGTGGGATCACTAGGTTCCAGGAATCTCCACCTACTTCTCAGAAAAATAAAAAAAATGACTATCCCTTAGTGGAATCCACCTTCCCTTTCATTAAAGGACTCCTGTAAATTTAAACACAGTTCAGAGGTGGGGCCACTCCCCTCAAAGCAGGCGCCTCTCTGTCTGTGGAGTATGTTATCTTTGCTTTCTATTCACTAATTTTACTGCTCCTGAATTCCTTCTTGAAGTGAAGTCAAGAACCTGGGTACTGGGCAGCCCTCCCTGTCTGATGACAAACAGCATAAATTGAGTGGCAGGTCCCTGCTTGACCTCCCCACGTGCACAGTTCCAGGATGCAGTGGACAAGCAAGTAAAGAGCTCACTGGAGGTCTGGGGTGACGCCATGACCTTGAAGGTGTCTCCTTGACATTGCTCTGTGCTCAAAGATGTGCCTCTTCAGCCCTTCCAAATTCACCATCCATCGGAAAACTAGAAGCCAAGCCCACTGCCTGCTACCCAGCCCTTGTTTTTACAATGGTCTCCCTCTAGGGGTGTCTAAAAGAACAGTCTGCTAAACAAGAACCACTCACACACAAGGGCAAGAGGTTTCCTGCCCTTAAGCCTCACTTCTCAGACCAGCAAGGAAGACAGCAGGGCCACACAGGAGGAGCCTGCAATAGCACATGGCCCCTTCCAAAGACCAGGGCCCCCCAACAGTAGCAAGACGATGCCCAGGAGACAGAACTCCTCTCTCTGTTTTTCCTTTGCTTAGTCTATTTGGTCCCTTAGGCAGCAAGGACTGATCTTAACTCAACTCTGCTGTGTGTCAAACACGTATCTTTACTTAAGAAATGAACATTCATTGTAGGTTCTGGATGTGAATGCATTAATGGGCAATTTATTCTAAGTCATTTGATGACTGCTTTGCTAAAGCCTGGGATCTGGTGTCTCCGAAAACCTCAGGAAATTATTCAAGATGAGGATTCAGATTAAACAAAAACATGAGACGGAGATTGGCTAGAGCATCACATGAGAGTCGAAGCCAGGAACAATGATTATGCAGCCTCTATTTTAACATTCCAGGTGTGGGGGGATAAGGCGAGTTAGAACTGTTTTAATTGCTAATCTTTCAAAGGAAGGAACACACCATGTTAATTAAATTCACTGATGATAGAATATGTGGAGGTGGATTAATCACTTCTAATGACAGAACAATTTTCTTTAAAAGTGAGTTTTACAAATAAGAACTGGAATTAACCAAAAGAGAACTTTGTTCACAGAGCATGCAAGATGCACACACAGGCAAGTTCTGCCCGCTGCATAGATTATAGCATTCGCGCTTTCAGTAGTCATTGACGAATGCCATCTCGAATTCACTCTCTGAACAAAGAACTGCCGAGCACCTGCTACATGTACAAAGTTGTGCCAGAATAATAAAAATATAAATGCACATCTTAACTATTTTTGAACCATGGGTTCCTGTACACTCTCCCGCATCAATCATTAGAAACCATGTTCACTTTTCTCTGCCACCTTCATAAAACAGCATCAAAAGCCCACAAGAAATGAAGACTTGTGTGTATCGTTTTATTCCCTGAGAATGCCCTAGATCTCAGGCATGAGTAAAATACACATCTCCAGGGTGCATCTGAGCCTTTCTTTGTAAGTAAAGAAGCTGGGACGGTGACTAAAGCACCAGTTGTGAAGAGGACATCGTCAGGCCCTCAAACAGGACCGTGGCTGGCTCTCCACAGCCATGCCGGGGATTCCATCGGGACCGCGGTCGGCCTCCAGCGACAGTTCCTGGGCTGGGCAGAAGCGGAGCCACAGGGCAGCTGCCGATCGCAGGCGCCGGTCCCCGACGGGGACCCCCAGCCTCCTCCACGGTTTCCGGAGGCGCCTTGGCCTGGACAGCGCCCGGGGCATGAGGCACAGCAGCCGGCCGCGCACAGACTCCTCAGCACGGCCACGAGCACCAGCGGCCCCGTGCCTAACTCGGACACCGTGCTGGACTGATCCTCCCGCCCAGGACCCGGGAACCTTACCGGCAAGCTGCAGGGATCCGACGAAGCCACGTAGCACCCAGGACGGTGGATGCCGCGCGAGTGCCCTGTCCCCTTTGTTCCCACGCGGGACGCTCCGCCCCCCGAGTCAGCGGCTGCTGCCCCGAAGCCCGGGAAGGAGACAGAGCTGGAGGCGCCCCGGTCCCCACCCGACCTCTTCCGAGCCGGTTGTCCCCGGACCTCGTCCTCGCGTCCCAGCCGGTTGTCGCGGGGGCTGAGGGGCCTGAGGACCGCCGCACCCGTCTTCGGTGGCCCACGTCGGGGAGAAGGCCAGTGCCTTGTTTCTGCACTTGCAGCCCTGGCCCAGACACAAAATGGGACCTCGGGCTGTTACCTCCCCACGCACCCCTCCCGAGGGTAACTCTGGGGCCCTGGGGAGAGCGGCAGGAGCCCCTCCTCTCCCCGGGAGCTCACAGGTGGACCCGCGGTGGTCCTCACCAGGGAGTGGCGGGGCCGTGTTGTGTAACCAGCCAGGGTCCTATGGCGGAGCCCGTACCCCGCGCCGCAGGTCTCGGCCTGCACCTTCTCAGGGTCCTGCTGGATCCGCAGGACAAAAGTGCAGCTGTCCAGGAGACCACTGGTAGGACGGAGACTGCAGAGGCGGCTCTGGTCCCTCGTTCACTGACCTCAGCACGGAGGCTGGGCTTTGCTGCAGGACCCAGCTGGGGCGCCAGCCAAATCCATTGGTCACGCAGTTTGCACATTTCCTTCAGGCGCTACTTTCCTCTCCGATGATAAGAAAGTCGTCTTGTAGACAGGACCTACAGGGCCTTTGACATGGGGGTCTGCTCGCTGGCTCTAAGACACAGCAGGAAGGCAGTGGTCTTGTTTCTGTGGTTTTCTTAGTCCGTGTGCCAGAGCAGATTATTCCGGATGGCACATTCCTAACTCCTACCATTGTATCACAGGCCACGTGCTATGGGCAGGTCAGAATTTGGTCATTCTGACCACTTTAAGAATTTCCACCAGGGGCCAGCCGCGTGACATAGCAGGTATAACCACAGCCTGCCACCCCGGCAGCTCATATGGGTGCCTGTTCACATCCTGGCTGCTGCATTTCCAGTGCAACTCCCTGCTAGTGGCCTGGGGAAAGCAGCAGACAATGGCCCAAGCGTTTGGGTTCCTGCCCCCGGGGTAGGAGACCTGGACTAAAGCTCCTGGTTTCTGGCTTCCACCTGGCTGGGCCCTGGCCGTTTTGCCACCTGGAGAGTGAACCTGTGGATGGAAGGTTCTCTCCCGCTCGCTCTCGCTCTCGCTCACTCTCCCTTTCTCTCAAATAAATAGTAAAATAAATCTTTTTTTAAAGCATTTCCACCAAGAATCAGAGTTTTTGATATGTTCCATGTGCTCAGTATTTCAAAGAATCAGGCTGTGGGTAGGAAAAGACCATGCCACAGTGGTAACTACAGCAGCTGCCTCTCATTACTCCTTGCTGAAAGTCTCTAACCTTGGCCGGCACCGCAGCTCACTAGGCTAATCCTCTGCCTGTGGCGCCAGCACCCCAGGTTCTAGTCCGGGTTGGGGCACCGGATTCTGTCCTGGTTGCTCCTCTTCCAGTCCAGCTCTCTGCTGTGGCCCAGGAGTGCAGTGGAGGATGGCCCAAGTGCTTGGGCCCTGCACCCACATGGGAGACCTGGAGGAAGCACCTGGCTCCTGGCTTCAGATCGGCATAGCAGCCATTTGGGGGGTGAACCAACAGAAAAGGAAGACCTTTCTTTCTGTCTCTCTCACTGTCTAACTCTGCCTGTCAAAAAAAGAAAAGAAAGTCTCCATGCTGACACTGTGCAGAAGGAGTTGCCATGTGTCAGCCTGCCTGACAGAGGGTGGTCAGCCAGCGCCCACTCGGGTCCTGCCCTTAGCAGTCCTCCAGCCTAGGTGGACCCCAGTGTATGAGAGTGACTGCATGGAGATGATAGGACATAAAGTCTGTCTGCAGAATGATCCACTGTATGCATTTATAAATTTAAAACTATATTTCATTTATAAATTTTCTATATAGATGTTGCAATTATTTTAATGAAAGACAAATTTCAGGTTTATGGTTTTCAGAGGAACTGGAGTTTCTGCCATGTGAGCAATGTCTCTTCCCTCTTCAGGCTCTCACACTTACCGGCTGCCAATGGGCAGAGTGTGTGGTAAAACAAGGAGCAGCCACACGTGCAGAGTGCCTTCCTTGTGTTGTGGTCCTGGAAGTCAGCAGGCAATGAAAGAATATGATGAAGTTCAGGGAAGGACGGCGCCGCGGCTCAACAGGCTAATCCTCCGACTGCGGCACCGGCACACCGGGTTCTAGTCCCGGTCGGGGTACCAGATTCTGTCCCAGTTGCTCCTCTTCCTGTCCAGCTCTCTGCTGTGGCCCGGGAGTGCAGTGGAGGATGGCCCAGTCCTTGGGCCCTGCACCCCATGGGAGACCAGGAGAAGCACCTGGCTCCTGGCTTCAGATCAGCACAGTGCGCTGGCCGCAGTGGCCACTGGGGGGTGAACCAACGGCAAAGGAAGCCTTTCTCTCTGTCTCTCTCTCTCACTGTCCACTCTGCCTGTCAAAAAAAAAAAAAAAAAAAAAAAAGTTCAGGGAAGATTAGATCGTGCAGCCTCGCACTGCAGGAAGAGTAGCTCGGAAGGGGCATGAAATCGTCCCAAGGACTTTCAGCTTTCTCTCTGTCTGCCTTTGATCAGTTACCCGCATTTTGCTTAACATTTTCCAGTGGGAATACGAAGGAAGTTTTGTTTGTTGGTTGTTTCCCTAAATCTATACCTTTAAGATTTACACCTGGTATATAATTTGGAGATTCTGAGATCTCTTTGAAACATATGTAGGCACCAGAGAATTGAAAGCATGAAATCAAGTTATATACAAAGTGAAGAAATAGCAGTGAATTCCTTACAAAGTGGTTGTCGATTTATGGCCCAAGAGCAATCATGGAGCAGAAAGAATCTCTAAAACAAGCAGTAGAGCTGTTAAATCCTCCTCACCGGCTGTAATCCTCACACCAGGGGCTGCTACTTGAAGCTTCCTCCCCTTGCGAAACCACCCAGCTATTCTGACCCGAAGCCTAGCAGGGGGAGGGGCGTGGCTAAGCAGGCCCAGACTGGCAGGGGAGGAGCATCCTCATCCAGACAGACCAAGGCTGGCAGCCGCTTGCTGGCATCCGCAAGTACAGACAGATGTACCTCAATGGATGACATCAAGGGAGAACACCAACTGTCACAGAGCATTTTTGCCAGGATTATCAGAGTTAACCCACGACCTTGCGTTGAAATAAAGCGCACAAGCCGCATCTGTCTACCCTGAGAAATGACATCGTGGTGGAAACTGCCATTCAAACCCCTCTCCTAATCTTAGGCACAGGCCTACCACAGTCCTCAGCCCCTTTGCAGAGAGCGGTGGTCCTGGGGACAAGAAGGGAAGGAATCTTCTGGACTGGCTGGGCACCTTTCCCCCCATTCTGCATAACCTCAGCCCTCCTTGTGGTCCACACCCAGTGCCATTCAGGCATTGAGGACTGTTGAACACAGTTGCCTTGAGCCATTGTGCATTTGGGAATGGAGTCAAAAGTATGCAGTACACAGTAAATCAAATTAGTATATTATGATATCTAGCTGCAATTGCTTCAGGAGCTGTAGCTCAGAAGGCCATGCAGCCTGTCTTTTCCTTGCAATAAAGCATGAAGATTCTAATGGAGGGATGTCCTGTGCACAGCAAGCCTGCAAGAAGTGCTGATCTGGGGCCGGCGCCGTGGCTCACGTGGTTAATCCTCCACTTGCAGTGCCGGCATCCCATGTGGGTGCGGGTTCTAGTCCCAGTTGCTCCTCTTCCAGTCCAACTCTCTGCTGTGGCCCGGGAAGGTAGTGGGGGATGGCCCAAGTGTTTGGGCCCCTGTACCCGCATGGGAGATAAGAGGGAGGCACCTGGCTTCTGGCTTCGGATCAGCATAGCTCCGACCGTGGCGGTCATTTAGGGGGTGAACCAGCAGAGGGAGGACCTTTCTCTCTCTCTCTCTCTCTCTCTCTCTCTCTCTCACTCTGGGTGGGTGCTGTGGCACAGTGAGGTAGTGCCTGCATCACATATCGGAGTGCCAGTTCACGCCCCCTGCTGCTCATCCAGTTTCTTGCTAATGCGTTCTTAAAGGCAGCAGGTGGTGGTTACGTGCTCCGGTTTCTGTCAGGTGGGACGCCTGGATGAAGCTCCTGGTGCCTGGCTTTGGCCTGGCCCAGCCCTGACTACTGCAGACAACTGGAGAGTGAACCAGCAGATGGAAGATCATGTTCTCTGTCATTTTGCTTTCAAATATTTCTTTAAAAAAATCAGAAAAATAAAAATCAGAACAGAAATAAGTAAAATCAAAACTAAAAATGCAAAAGAATAACAAAACAAAATTCCGGTTTTTCAAAGACAAAATAGACAAACATTTAGCTGAACTAAAAAAAGAAGAAAACACAAATAAAATTAAAATTAAAAACTCAAAGAAAATTAGAGATGAAAAAGGAAATCTTACAATTGATATTGTAAGAATACAAATGACCATAAAAAATTGTGAGCAACTCTATGCAAAATAGTTTCTTAAAGAAATGGATCAATTCCTGTACATGTACAACTCACTAAGATTGAATAAAGAAAATACAGAAAATCTAAACTTATCAATAACAAGTAATGGGAGCCATCACTGTGGCATAGTGGGTAAAGCCGCCACCTGCAGTGTCGGCATCCCACATGGAAGCCGGTTGGAGTCTAGGCTGCTCTACTTCTGATCCAGCTCTCTGCTATGGCCTGGGGAAGCAGTAAAAGATGGCCCAAGTCCTTGGGCCCCTGCACCCACGTGGGAGACCTGGAAGAAGCTCCTGGCTCCTGGCTTCGCATCAGCGTAGCTCCAGCCATTGAGGCCATCCCGGGAGTGAACCAGTGGATGGAAAACCTCTCTCTCTCTCTGTCTTTCTTTTTCTTTCTCTCTCTCTCTGCCTCTCTGTAACTCTGCCTTTCAAATTAATAAATACATCTTTTTTAAAAAATAAGTAATGACACTTAAATGGTACTTACAAGTTTCTGATCAAAGAAAAATCTAGGACCTGATGACTTTATAACTGAATTCTACAGAAACATTTAAAGAAAAATTAATTCCAATACTTTTCAAACTGTTCCAAAAAATTGAAAAAGTTGAAGCTCTGCCAAACTCTCTATATAAGGTCAGCATTATTCTGATACTAAAACAAAGACACAAGAAAACCTTAGTAATCTGAATACAACAGCATATTAAAAAGATCACTCACCTGACAGGTTGGGATTTTTCCCAGGGACACATGAATGGTCTGTTATTCACAAAATGTTAAACATCATAAATCACATCAACATAATTAACCACAAAGACAATATAATCATCTCAATATTTTCAGAGTATTTGATAAGATTCAGGATCCCTTCTTGTAAAAAAAAAAAAAAAAGAAAAAGAAAAAGAAAAAAAAAGAAAAACCTCTCAAACTAATTAGGTACAGAAGGAACACACCTCAAAATGACAAAGGCTCCATATGACAAACACACAGCCAGAATCATATGATGAGGAAAAGCTGAAAGTGTTTTCCCTTAGATCTGGAATAAGACGAGGATGTCCACATTTACCAAATGTATTCAACATAGTATTGGAAGTCCCATCAATGGCAATTAAGGAAGAGAAAGAAATAAAGGAAGTGCAAATTGGAGAGGAGGTAGTCAAAATATCCATGTTTGCAGATGATATGATTTTGTACATGGGAAGCCTAAATACTCTACCCAAAAAACTGCTAGAATTGATAAATGTATTCAGCAAAAATCAGGATACAAAATTAACATAAAAAACAATAACACTTTTTTATTCTATAGCAAACTTACTGAGCAATCAAGAAAGCAATCTCATTCACAGAAGGTACAAAAATTAAAATATATAGGAAAAATTTAAAGAAATAAAAGATCTCTACATGAAAATTTCAAAACACTGTTGAAAGAAACCATAAAGAACACAAAAAAAGGAAATATTTTATGTTCATGGATTGGAACAATTAATATTGTTAAAAAAATCTCCCTTAGGGGCCGGCACCGTGGCTCACTTGGCTGGTCCTCCGCTTGTGGCGCCGGCGTCCCGTATGGGCACCAGATTCTGGTCCCGGCTGCTCCTCTTCCAGTTCAGCTCTCCGCTGTGGCCCCGGGAAGGCAGTGGAGGATGGGGCCCAGGTAATTGGGCACCTGTGCCCGCATGGGAGACCAGGAGGAAGCACATGGCTCCTGGCTTCAGATCACCGTGGCGGCCATTTGGGGGGGGGGGGGTGAACCAACGGAAGGAAGTCTATCTCACTGTCTAACCCTACCTGTCAAATAAGTTAAGAAAAAAAAAAAAAAACTCCCTAATACCCAAAGCAATCTACAGAATCAATCAAATCCCTGTCAAAATGCCAATGACAGTCTGTGTGTGTCACTATTTCAACTAAATAAATAAAAGAATCTTTTTCTGAAAGTCAATCTTAAGATAGAATGGTCACTACCAGAGGCTGGGAGGCTGGATAATGGGTTTCCAGCCCCAGTTAGACAGAGTAACCTCCTGGTGTTGCTCAGAATGGCAAGGGCACTGCAGATTCAGCAACACACGAGTTATTCACCGAGCAAACCAAAGCAGGAGCTTGACCATCACTCACACCAGTCATGAGAAAGGGAAATGTCTGTTGTCCTGATCTGAACACTTTCTAGAGACATATTGAAAGCTCACACTGGGCCCCATAAATATGCCTAATTGTTGTTGATGAAAACAAATTTTAATGTTTTAAAGAAAGTGTGGTACATAAAAAAGATTTGAAAATATTAAACAAAGAAAAAATCCCACTGACTACTACTGCATAATAGCCAGAATGATAGAAACAACGGCAGCAACTTGAGAAAAGTAGCACCAACAGGTAACAAGCCAGTGAATGGCAGGCTTGCTGGTGGTAATCAGCAGAGCCAGTGTGAAAAATAGCTCCAGTGTCTGCTCAGGCATGTCTTAGGACTCAGCAACTCCACCCAGATGGGACCAAAATGCACCAAAGTATTTTACAAGACCGTTCCCTCAGTCCCAGTTGGAGGACAAAAATGAAAGTTGCCACGAGGGAGAAGAGAGGAGTGGGCACGAGGGATTTTTCTGGCATTGCTGGGGCTCCTTTCTTGGCCTATGAGCGGATCACATGAAGTTTTGATATCTGTCCTCTTCTCAATGCTTGCAACAATAAAATCAAGTTTCTTGAGCCACTGCTTGCGTTGCTGGCATCCCATATCAGAGTGCTGCCAGTTCCAGCCCCAACATCTCTGCTTCTTGTCCAGCTTCCCCATACTGCGCCTGGGAAAGCACTAGAAGATGGCCTAAGTACTTGGGTCCTTGTCACCCATGGGAGACATCCAGGGCGGGGATGCCAGCAACGCAAGCAGCAACTTAATCTGTTGCACTATAACACCCACCCTCGGAATCCACGGTTTGTCCTAACATGCTACCTGGTCAATTTATTTGATCCCTGGGTTTGAAAAAGCATTTTAGGCTTTGGAGTTTAACTAAATCCCATAAAATCTTAAGTAGCCTTCTCACTTGATTTTCTCAGTAAGTTCTCATTAATTTTGTTTCCTCTTTAGATTAAGAGCTACTTAGAAATTTTGTTTGTTTTGCATCAGAAACATGAATCAGTGAATAAAATAGATCACCTCTTTTGCTCACTTTAAACCTTTGATCCACTGTTTTATTTGTGTTTTCCTCACATCGACCATGGAAGTAAAGTGCCCAGTTATCGTAGCCTCTACTAACCCTTCCACAGCAAACCCACTGCTTCCTGTCTCTCAGTGCTGATGAGATTCTGGCTACAATTCCCCAGGGCCGGCACTGTTACTCATTAAATAGCACAAGAACTTCTGCCAATACCTGCCTGCATCCCACATCGTCATCTTTCTGTTGTTCTCTGTCCTCAAGTGGAGAGAGAAAGACATTTCAGGAGACTTACACAATCCACTGTATTAAATTCAAACTCACCCTCCAACATAGTCAAGAGTGTGCCTCAGTGCCAAAGCTACTTGGAGCCGATGCCTGTACTTTGTCCAGTTCACATGGTCAGACTCCGCAAAAACACACTGAGGAAACAAGCTGGAGCAGACTTGGGGTTCACGTCAACATCCGGCTTAATCTTACCAACATCGCCCCCCTTGTGAGAGTGCACCTAGAGTTAGAACATGAATGTGTGACAGGAGAAGGGTGTTCAGAGCAGTTGACCTCAGCAGTCTTCCTGCCAGCGACTCCATGAGAATCAGTGGGCACCCTGGCCCCTTCACAGCCAAGACCTGGATGGGACAGATGCCTAGACCTGGGCTTGGCAGTTCAGGAGAAAACCCCCAGGCAGCTCTCCCTGACAGGTTTAATCCAAACACTCAAGGCATGGCCCTGTGAGCTCATCATAAATGCTGATTCATAGGCCCTTCCATCATTTACTGAGTCAGGATCTTTGGGAAAGAGTCCAGAAAAATGGCAGTGGAAACAGGGAGATGCAGGTCCAAGAGCATGAACTTGCAGTTGCCAGGCCAGTAAGTTATGGGGCTCCAGTGTGAGGTGTGATGCCCATGGTTGGCCATATCCAGTATGTAGTGTAGTAACCGTGATTACCTCCTGATACCGTGTTCTTGAATGTAGTGTGTAGCGTGGCAACCATGCTTACCACCCCATATTGTGTCCTTCAGCTTATTTAGTGCATAGCATGGTAACCATGGTTACCACTCCAAACTTGTGTCTTGAACTTGCTGAGTGTGCAGCGTGGTGACCATGGTTACCATCCCATACTGTGTATTGCACTTGCTAAGAGCATGGCTCTCAAGTGTTCTCAACACTCTCACAAGAAAGTGGTGCCTATAACAGGTGACAGATGTGCCCACGGGCTTCACTGTGGCATCACTTCACAATGAAGGCACACATCAAATTGCCATGTTGTACAGCTTAAAGGTACACAGTTTTTGCTAAGTATAGTTGGAAAAGAATCTGAAATTGCATTCTGCAGTTTCAGACAAGGCGACTTTCTAAGGGCAGTGACTCTCATCACCAGACGTCTGTCTTGCACCTCCCAGAAGCAGTGTCTGTGGCTTATTAATTACAACATGCTTAGTTATGCCATGGAAGCAAATAACCCTGAGATTTAAATGAGACTGGGCTGCAGGTATGAATCACTCTCTACAGCAAGGTCCTCCAACTGAGGGCTGAGTTGGATGCTCATTAGCAGCATTTGTCCCATAATCAAAAACTGTGGCAGAAGAGATATACAGAGAGGAACAGCACACAACTCTTAGGTGCTTCTACCCAGAGAGACATGTGTCCTTTCCAAGCATAATGCATTGGTCAAACAGGAAATGTGGCACTCAGGAAGATGGAGAAATGCATGAATATTTAGTACCTGAAAGGAGAAAACACAGAAATGTTGCTATAGGAACTACCACCCATGGTTTCTAATTTTTCATTGAGAACTCAACCTTGTTGGGAACTGTTTTTACTGTGGCTCTAAATATGCCCTGTATATGTATGAGATGTCCTTACAGAGAAGATTACATTCATCTCTGATACTTCAAGGATGTTATGGATATAACCTGTTTCTATGTTAATTTTTCAGCTTTGGTTCATCTACCTCACAAATCTTTATATCTATGCCCATGGGTAGCTCTAGTTTCAATATGTCATTATATTTGTTTGTAAAGATGGATTTTATTTGTCTGATAAGCAGGGTGACAGAGAAAGAAAGGGATCTTTGATCCACTGGTTTACTCCTCAAATGGCCACAACTGCTGGGGCTGAGCCAGACCAAAGCCAGGAGCCTGGAACTCCACCCATGTCTCCTGTGTGGCTGAGTGGGGCCCAAGCTTTCTTGGGTGCATCAGCAGGGAGCTGATCAGAAGCTGAGACTTGAACCATTGCTCTAATGTGGGATGCTGGCATTGCAGGTGGTGGCTTAACCTGCTGTGCCAAACACCAGCCTCACTTGGTTTGCTTTTTACACGGATGATCTTCCGTATCACCCATCACAAAGTCTGAGATCCATTACCCTGAAGATGCAGCATTCTGTTTCCATTCTCCATCGTGCCCACATGATGTGCATTGTCTTCTAAAGCTCATGTCCTGCCTGCTGTCTTCCTGAGGCACTGCTTCACCACTCTGCTCGCCTAACTCTTCTCTAAGAGGAATCCTCTTCTCATATCATTTGAGATTTCCAGGCTATGCATTCCAATGTTATAAAAAAAATTAAGACATTTTTAATTTGTCCATTTTATGCATCATGTTGCCAGAAATGAAAACATTATGTACCTGATTAACCATCAATCTTCTCTACAGTATTGGAACCATCACAAAGTTGAAAACCATGTCAATCTTTTGACTCTTATCTCCATCTTGTATTCACCAGGGCTCAATAACTGCTTCATACCTGACAAATATTAACCCCCTGGAGCAGCAGATGCTGTCTGAATACATAGGTTTCTTCTCTTCTTCTACAGGCATACTTCTCATCTCACCAAGAAATGGAATCCCTTCCCATCTCATGAATCTGAACAGGTCCTGTGACTTGCCTTTTCAACAGATAGCAATGGAAGTGAATGTTCAGGGACTCCCAAAACTAACCCCTGAAAGAATTACAACTTCCACTTCCTTCTCAGAGCTTAGCCAGTTGGCCAAAAGACATCCAGACTGGGGCATCAAAGGATGATGACCACTTGGGGAGAAGCCTTAAGAAGTCACCCTGGATAGTTCAGATGCAGCCAGGCTTTCAGCTGAACACACCTGCATGAGACCTCAATTAAGACCTCAGGAGAACCACCCAGCTGCACCTGAGCCAACCATGAAGAGGCACAGTAAATTGTTACCCTTGAAAGAGGCAATAGAGGAACACTGGACACTGATCTTTAAATGGCCTGCCAATTTTTAAGGGTGAATTTCTGAAAAGTAGAATCAGTGCATTTAAGCTGTTATGACAAAAAAAAAATTTAATTTCATGTATTCAAGCAAGTTTTAATGTTTTAGAAGCTTTTCTTATGTGCACCACATCTGGGTTTTAGACAGAATTAATCTTAAGTAGAAGAACATAACCTATAGACTTCTGGCTGAGAAATGCACAAAGGGCTGTCTTTTCACATTCAAATGAATTCAGTTCTTTACCCAGGGGTCTTTAAATCTGGCATTTTAAAATAAAACAAATGATAGCACTGAGAAGTAATGCCAAACAAGGGCTTCAGCTTCAGTTACCATGAAGATCATAACTTTGCATGCTTTTGACATTTCATAAATCCTGACTATGACTGTAGACTGTGGAGAAAATGGAACAAATTTTAAATTGTTAACCTATTTTATTGCAAACATAAAACAACACACTTCATAGGATAGCACAATGACTTGTATGTTAACAGTGTCAAGATCAAGACAAGGAAGCCATTTCCACAGAAGTTCCCAGAAGACGTGTCAGGGTGCACAGAAGGGAGTCTAAGGACTGGGCCAGATGCAGAGTATGAGCAGCTGTGCTCCAGCAAAGTTTCTGCAGAACAGGGGCTAGTCTTCCTCTCAACTTCACATTCTTTATTTGATTTTGTGGAAATAAAGCATATTTATCATCCATATCACTGAACCTGACGACTGTTTACACATGAACTAAGAGGGCTGCTGTGTACTGCTAAGCAAAGGTTAATGAAATCCCTGCCTTCTATGTGTGCTTTTTGCATAAAACTGCCTTTTGGCCTTAAAATAGCTCCTCCAACACAGTTCTTCCAACACTATTCTTCCACTAAACCATCACCTAGGTAACCGCATCCATTGATGAAGAGTCTGTGGATGCTCTGTTTCCTTTTGATCAAGTAAAGGTCACATGGAGCGAAACTGGCTATTAAGTAAACAGCACATCCACTGAAGCCTGTAACAAACGTCTTCATCTGCATGCACTGCAGAGAGGGAAAAACAAAACTATAAATACATTTTAAGTAACTAAGTTCTATGTAAAATATTATCTTGAGAAAACATTGCACAAATGAAATTCAGATGGCTCTCCGTGATGAGCTTCAAAGTTTACTGAAGAAAACAGTTAATGCTAGTTCATTGCAACATCAGTTCTTTTCTGCTAGTTGAACTGTTTCTGTCACACTAAACAACTAGAATGGTAAGGGACTATACATACTCTCTCTTCCATCCATTCAGTGTCACAGCCCCTATTAAGAACTCTAACTGGACACAATTCTTTTTTTTTAAATATTTACTTACTGTGAACTGAAACTGATCACTTGGACTAGTGAGATGGCATTGGTACATGCAACCTTAATGGGATTGTATTGGAATCCCCTGGCACATTTCTAACTCCACCATTTGGGGCAAGTCCGATTGAGCACGTCCCAAATTGTACATCTCCTCCCTCTCTTATTCTCACTCTTATATTTAACAGGGATCACTTTTCAGTTAAATTTAAACACCTAAGAATAATTGTGTGTTAATTACAGAGTTCAACCAATAGTATTAAGTAGAACAAAAAAAAATACTAAAAGGGATAAAGTATTAAATTATAGATAAACAGTTAGGACAAGGCTGACCAAGTCACTGTTTCTCATAGTGTCCATTTCACTTCAACAGGTTCCCTTTTTTGTGCTTGGTTAGTTGTCACTGATCAGGCAGAACATATGATATTTGTTCCTTTGGGACTGGCTTAATTCACTCTGCATGATGTGTTCCAGATTCCTCCATTTTGTTGCAAATGACCGGATTTCATTGTTTTTGACTGCTGTATAGTATTCTATAGAGTACATGTCCCATAATTTCTTTATCCAGTCTACTGTTGATGGGCATTTGGGTTGATTCCAGGTCTTAGCTATTGTGAATTGAGCTGCAATAAACATTAAGGTGCAGACAGCTTTTTTGTTTGCCAATTTAATTTCCTTTGGGTAAATTCCAAGGAGTGGGATGGCTGGGTTGTATGGTGGGGTTATATTCAGGTTTCCAAGTGATCAATTTCAGTTCACAATTGATCACACTGATAGGTCTAAGAGTCAAAGAGATCAAACAAACAAGACTAGTGTCTGCTAATACTAACTGATAGAATAAAAAAGGGAGAGAACAATCCAACATGGGAAGCGGGATACTCAGCAGACTCATAGAATGACAAATGTCCTAAACAGCACTCTAACCCTCAGAATCAGCCCTTAAGGCACTCGGATCTGGCTGAAGAGCCCATGAGAGTATTTTAGGCATTGAAAGCCAAGACACTCTGGAAAAAAAAAAAAAAAAAAAAACTAAATGAAAGATCTGTGATATCCCAGTAGGAAGAACGGGCCATCAAAGGAGGTACCTTTCTCTGAAGGGAGGAGAGAACTTCCACTTTGACTATGACCTTGTCTAAATAAGATCAGAGTCGGTGAAGTCAAAAGCCTTCCATAGCCTTGGCAACTCATGACTAGAGCCTAGGGAGATTACTGACAATATAAACAAGAGTGTCAAATTGTTAAGTCAACAACAGGAGTCACTGTGTACTTACTCCTCATGTAGGATCTCTGTCCTTAATGTGTTGTCCAATGTGAATTAACACTATAACTAGTGCTCAAACAGTATTTTACACTTAATGTTCTGTGTGGGTGCAAACTGATGAAATCTTTACTTAATATATACTAAATCGATCTTCTGTATATAAAGATAATTGAAAATGAATCTTGATGTGAATGGAATGGGAGAGGGAGTGGGAGATGGGAAGGGTGCAGGTGAGAGGGAAGTTATGGGGGGGAAAATCCACTGTAATCCATAAACTGTACTTTGGAAATTTATATTTACTAAATAAAAGTTTAAAAAATATTATTTATTTATTTGAAAGGCAAAGTTACTAAGAAAGAGGCACAGAGAGATCTTCTACCTGTTGGTTCATTCGCCAAATGGCCATAACAGCCAGGGCTGGGCTAGGTTGAAGCTGGAAGCCAGGAGCTTCATTAAGGTCCCCCAGGGGCCCAAGCACTTGGGCCATCCTCCATGCCTTCCTAGGTGTATTAGCAGGAAACTGGATTGGAAATGGAGCAGCCGGGTCTTGAACCTACGACCATATGGGATGCCAGTGCCTCAGGCAGCAGCTTAACCCTCTACACTACAGCGCTGGCCCGTGAACACAATTCTTAACCAAGAATCTAACAGCTATACAGTAAACACACACAAAGCCACACAATAATTCCTGAAGCTTAAGCTCAATCAAATTAAAGAATTACACTTTATACCAAACTACAAAAAGTGGCCGTATCTTTCCCTCAAACAAAACCATATTCAGCAAATAGAAGCAAATCTAAATGTTGAAAATGAGTAAGTTTTGAGCATCAAAAAGGTCTTTATGAGAATCAAAGATGATTATTCCGATTCCTTGATATCAGCACAGCAACATGAAGACAACAGTACTTTGCAGCAAACAGCCACAAGCTTCTCCTCATATGTACAAATCTTAGAGCATATATGAAGGGTCTTCAAAAGGTATGTGAAAATCTGCATTTTGGTAAAAACTATGGATTTCAAAAATTTTCACACCAAAATAAATGTGCCTTTTAATTCTATTTTTCCACACATTTGAAGTCCCCATGTATTTCAGGTGAAACATACTTGGGGGGCCAGCACTGTGGTGTAGCGGTTAAAGTCACTGCCTGCAGTGCCAGCATCCCAAATGGGCACCAGTTTGATTCCTGGCTGCTTCACTTCCAATCTAGCTCTCTACTAATGCACCTGGGAAAACAGCAGATAGTCCAAGTCCTTGTAGGAGACCCAAAAGGAAGCATCTGGCTCCTGGCTTCAGATCAGCCCACCTCCAGCTGCTGTGGCCAAAGGGAATAAACCAGCAAATTGATGATCTCTCTCTGCCTCTGCCTCTCCGTAACTCTGCCTTTCAAATAAATAAATCGTTTTTAAAAAATGGATACTTGGGATGTTGCCAGAACTAAACAGAAGCCTGCTGGGAAACAGGCGCTCTAACCAGAGCTGACCATGAGAAAATTAAGAGGGGCAGGTTTCCTCAGCCTTAATGCAAACCTGGGAGGGACTGAGGACATGAGCACCTTCCACTCAGACAGAATGTGGTACCTGCAGCAGCAGTAGTGGGAAATTGACTTGACAGGATGCTTAGAAGCCTAGAATAGAGCGGTGAAACGTTTTCCTCAAGTGACATCATCCCTGGGGCACTGGATTTGACTCAAGAATAAAAAATATCCGAGTATCTGTTTTCCAGTGAGACCACAGACTAATGACTTCCTATAGTTGTATATGCCCCAACTATAAAAAGGTGTGACATTGTGTAAATTAGATTCTCAATCTGCCAGTGTCACTAGCGCTAAGTCAAAGCCCCTACACAAACACCAAACACCAGGGCCCTCGTGCAGCTACAGTGAAGCAGGTTCTTCTGCCTGGAGCAGTGGCTGGTTTTCAATGCTCTGTGTAATCCAAGCACCTATTCTAAATGCAACAGTGGGGAGCAGGTCTTCCCAACAATCCTTAGGCCTTAAGAATTTTACATTGGAAATGAAATGTCTAAGCTTTGATATTCAATTATGGGGGGATTAAAATAAGGTCAAATTATGATACAAAAATCTACTATGCGAGGATGGTGCAATGGCATAATAGTAGGTTAAGCCGCCACCTCCAACACCAGCATCCTATATGGGCACCAGTTCAATTCCTGGCTGCTCCACTTCTGATCCAGCTCCCTGCTCATGTGCCTGGGAAAGCAGAAGATGACCCAAGTGTTGAGCTCCTGCACCCCTGTGGGACACCCAGAAAAGCTCCTGGCTCCAGGCTTCAGACGACCCAGCTCCAGCCATTGCAGGCATTTGGGGAGTGAACCAGCAGATGGCAGTCTCTTTCAAATAAAATTAAAAAAAAAATCTATCAAAGTATGACTAGAGTGGGTGACACCTTAAACTCTTCAACTTCAGCCTTCAGTACTGCCAATGGGACGCTACTTCCTTCTCCCACCCCATGTAAAACTCAGGACTGGAGGTGTGGCAGGAGGCGTAGGGAGCCTCCTTGCTCAAGGCAGCCTCACAATCCTGTTGTCAACTCTACCCTCCACCTCTGAAGCTCTTTATCAACTGGTACCACACACTCCCCTAACATCTCCAACCAGGGGTCACACCTTCCTCCACCCCACCCTGCAAGACTGTTTCTGGTTTGCTGTCATTCTCTAAAAGCTCCTATCGTAATTCCTGGTGACTTTTAACATCCATAAATACAACCTCTCAATACAGTGGTACACCAGTTTCTTGACTGCACCCCCACAAACCTTGAGTTTTTGATTTGCCTTAGCTATCGATTTCCATGGTCCTCCCAAAGTTAACCTGGTCTTTATTAGTTATAACTCTTTCGTAAGTTGAATTCAAGCATCTACTTTCCACCTTGAAATCTTACCTTTCTTGTTCACTCTCAGTAGTTACCTCAAAATAAATATTTCACCCACTGGAGCCCACAGTCTATTTTCATTCAACTCTTCCCTCTTTCTTATCTAGTTTAAATTCCACAGTACAGACGTATTTCATGATATTGCATGTCACCTGTCATTTGCATTTGCAACAATTGTCTTCATTTTACAAACAGAAGGTCTGTGGCAACTCTGCACTGAGCAAGTCAACTGGTGCCATTTTTTTCCAACATGTGCTCATTGTATCTCTGTATCCCATTTTGGTAATTCTCGTATTTCACACTTTTGCATGATGATTCCATCTGCTATGGTGATCTGTGACCAATGATCCTTGATGTTACTATTTTAACTGTGGAGACACAACTAATTGTGCCCACAAGAGACAGTAAAGTTCATACACTTCACCTCTTCTCTTCCTCTTCAAAATCCTATTCCCCAGTACAAAACTATACTGAAGTTAGGTCCATTAACTCATGGCCTCTTACTATCCAAGTGAAATTGAGTCACAGGTCTCCCAGTTTATATCAAAAGCTAGACATGACTAAGCATGAAGAAGGCACACTGAAAGCCCAGATAGATCCAAAGTCAGGCCTCTTGTGCCAGCTGGCCAAGCAGTGAATGCCAAGAAAAAGCTCTTGAGGGAAATGAAAAGCACTGCTGTAAGCACACAAATGGTAACAAGGTCAAAGAACCTTACCGCCGGTGAGGACAGCCTTAGCAGTCTGGCTACTTGGGGGTGGGGAACATTCGACCTGTGGCCCTGCATAAAGGCCTGCAAGATCATTTGGTCTGGCCCTGCCAAGGCAACTGCTGGGGGTACTCAAAAATCAATAATCTGTAGCAGGCTAGAAGTTGATAATTTCGTATGGAGCACAAATGATGTTATAAATATCTAAACAGCCCTTGGGAGAAAAAAGTTTCCCCACCAACAATCAACCCAGCCACAAGATACCCTTAAGCCAAAGCTGGTCTTGAGGAAGGTCTTAACTCTTCATTTTCATGAGGGCTGAGGAAAGTAAAGAAAACTGCAGAAAGCAGCCATCTCTGTAACATGAAAGTGCAAAATCAAACAGTGAGAAGCTGCAGAAATGCACTAAGTGATCCAGAGGACACTGACGTAGGGGCACCACTGAACAGAATTTCAAAGGAAACCACCTTTGGTTGGAAGATGCCACCCAGGACTCCCAGTTAATGAGTAGCCAACAGCTGCCTTCAACACTTCAGAGGACAAGCTCACCCTCCTCTAGGGGCTGATGCAGCTGAAATTGAAGCCAATGGTCATTAACCACCCAAAACCTTACAGCCTTCAGAAATTATAATAAATCTACTCCACCCATGCTTTGTGAATGGAACAAGAGCCTAGATGACCACATGTATGTTCGCAGCATGGTTCATAAATATTTTAGACTCACTGTTGAGACCTAATGCTAAAAAATAAATTAAAAAAGAAGATTCCTTTCAAAATTTAACTGCCCTTTGATAACGCACCTAATCACTAAAGAGCTAAGATAAAGATATTCAATGAGGCTAATGTTTCCATGCCTGTTAATATATCCTTCTTCAAGCAGCAATTTCAACTTTCAAGTCTTATTAAGAAATACATTTCACAGTTTTGGCTGCCATAGACAGTGACTCCTCTAATAAATTTTGGCAAAGTAAACTGAAAACCTCCTGGGCCGGTGCCACAGCTCACTAGGCTAATCCTCCACCTGCAGCACTGGTACCCCAGGTTCTAGTCCTGGTTGGGGCGCCGGATTCTGTCCCGGTTGCTCCTCTTCCAGTCCAGCTCTCTGCTGTGGCCTGGGAGTGCAGTGGAGGATGGCCCAAGTGCTTGGGCCCTGCACCCGCATGGGAGACCAGGAGGAAGCACCTGGCTCCTGGCTTCGGATCGGCACAGCATGCCGGCTGTAGCAGCCATTTGGTGGGTGAACCAACAGAAGGAAGACCTTTCTTCTCTGTCTCTCCCTCTCTCTCACTGTCTAACTCTGCCTGTCAAAAAAAAGAAAACCTCCTGGATAGGATTCACTATTCCAGATGCCACTGATAGTATCCTTGATTCAAGGAAGGAGGTCGAGTCAAAAATACCACTGTCAGTAGGATTATGGATGAAGCTGATCCAAACCCTTCAACCAGAGAAGCAGAATGGGAAGTAGACCCCGAAGCTGTGACTGAATTTCTGCAATCTCCTAAAGCTTGAATGGTTGAGTTGCCTCATGAATGAGCAAAGAAAGTGTTTTCTTGAAATGGGAGTCTACTCCTGGTGAATTTGCTGTGAACAAAGCAATAGACCATTAAAAACACTCCAAAAACGAAGTCAATAAAGCAGTGACAGGATTTGGGAGGACTAACTCCAATCCTGAAAAAAGTTCTGTGGATAAAAATGCTGTCAAACAGCATTGCATGCCAGTGGGAACTGGTTCATGAAAGGAAGACTCAATGTGGCAAACTTCATTGTTGCCTTATGTTAAGAAGCTGCCACAGCCACCCCAACCTTCAGCAATTACCACCCTGGTAGTCAGCATTTGTCAACATCAAGGCTAGACCCTCCACTAGCAAAGATTAGAACTCACTGAAGGCTCAGATGACTTTTCATCATTAGTTTCTATTATTAAAGTTTAATAGAGACCTGTGATGGAAAAAGGTTTTGTTTTGAAGTTGTTTTAATTTAGAAATAAAAAAATCTTGGGAAAAACACAAAATACATAGGCAAATTTTTACTCCATGAGCTTCTCAAACCCTCACTTGATAATCAATCCCCAGGACGATTCTTCCAAAAATTATTCAGCCACCACTGCAAAAGAAAAAAAAATAGTCATTTCTGAGCATGTATAAGATATTAATGACAATCTGCAAGGCAATGTGATGTAATTTTGTAGAATCAAAACCAGCTTTTTGATAGCCAACTTAAATCCAAGACAGCATAAAAGCACACTGTACTTTAAAACCTGGGGACTGAAAAGGTCCTTGGGGATGTGTGGTTATTGGAACAGGTGTACTTTAAAACTCACACTGCTCATCTGGAAAACTTCATTTTGGAATACTATCACATAATATCTTTTTTAATAACAAAAGATATAAATGACTCAATGGGTTGATTAGTTGAGAAGTCTTCATTTGACATACAGTCCATATATGTGTTGGAAATAAAGAGCAAATATGAACATGATGGTTACTACTGTCTCTTACCATCATCCAAACTCCCAGTTTAATACAATGAAACAAGCCATGTCTCAGCAGAAGAACTTATGTTTTAAAAACACAAATATTAAGACTGTATAGTCCAATACATGTTTCAGACTGTGCTGTTAAATAAAAATAATTTCATCACTAGGTAAGAAAAAATTATGATAATGATTCAATCTAATGAAGAGAAGCTTGTGGTTGTTATTTCCCTTGCTGTCATCTCATGATGATTTAAACAGTGATCTATGCTCTTTGAAAAAGGAAAACAAAAAAGAAAATCAAAAATTTTCAGTTTTATAGCTATCATAGCTTACCATAAAAAAGAGTAAGTTTTCTCACAAAATGCTTTGTTTGGCCTTCACATTAAGGTAAAACATATCTAAAGACAGATTTTAAACTCCTTAAACAAAAAAGCTTAGAAGTAACTGCATTCCCAGGGTCTCCTACACTGCTCTGCCACTTACCAACCTGGTGTCAAGCAAGGTACTCAGTCTCTTCATGAGAATTAGCTGGGTTTGCTCAAAGCAGGAATAGGCTCTGGCACAGCTTCTTTCTCAAAATCTGTCAGCATTTAGCATTATTACCACTATCACCATTAGAAAAAAGGCAGAGAACCTGAAGTTGTTCACTTCTTCAGTAAGCACTTAGTCAGTGCTTTAGTGGCCCTCGAGGGTACTGGACTAGGTTCTACAGAGGTAAGGATATGGAACAGATTACAGAATACGTTTGCCCCAGAATTCATACTCTCATGTGGAAGGGTCACATCCTGGCTCATATCTAAGAGCCAAGGCAGTGACATCTGGTAGCCATACTGCTGAGTGAAGGCTGGGGGAAATGTGAAAACTGCTCATGTACCAAACAAATGGAAAGAGAAGTTTGTGTGTTGTTCTCAAAGTTACACTAAAAACAGTGAGTGTGATTATCCCGGGAAATAAGTTTTCTATGAACTTATAAAAGCAACACTCAGGATGGAACAGAACCACAGAGGCATAAGCCAGAGAAGGGGCAAGGCAGATGCCCCTCCATTTCTCCTCTGCTTGATGAGTAGCTGCCGCCCAGGCAGCCTCAGGTCTCCTGAATAAACTTCGCTATCCTCTCCATGACTCCAGGATGCCCAGGCTGATGCTGACTTCAGTAACATAAAAGGGATTTCTGGACTGACGGAGATTTGAGTGATTCCCTTCCCACTCTAACTCTTTATCACTTTCTGGTATTTTGCTTGCTGACTACACCAGTCACTTAAGAAATCCATCCAACAATAAGCATTCAGTCATTTGTCATTCAAAAACCACATCTACCATCACCAGTGATAAAATAACCTGGCATTTAAGAGAATTATATTTAGAAAGCTTTTCTAACTACTCCAAATTTTATCACTCCCCACAATAAGCCTAAGAGTCACTGTTACCTTCAAATGGTAGCTGATACGGAGAGATTAAATGAAAACAAAATTACCAAGTAACTATCAGAAATCACACAAAGATCCCCCCCTATCAGCATCAACGGTTCATCATAAAACCAACGTCCAGTTAGGTTCTTACCCAAATTGTTTTTCAGGACCTCTGACTTAAGTCATTGATTTTTACTCTAACCCAAGTAAGAACTATTTTCCTCACTGAATAAACTGGGCACAGAGAAGCTAAGTAAGTCTCCCAAGGCTATTAAGTAACAAGAAAGCAAACATAATATAGGTAATTTGGTCCAGAATTAGAACCTAGCAGAATGGTGAATTACAGATGGGGACAATTCTCTGCACCTTAAAAATCAACAAGACATAAAGAGGACATGGGTGTGAATATTTGTTCTGTGACTAAATACTTCTTTTGTAATACACTGATTATCTTTTTCTTGACCCCATAAAATTTTATTAATTTAAAAAAAGCACTGCCTAGCTCAAAAAGTTGTTGTAAAGACTGCTGAAAATGGCCGGGGCCGTGGCTCACTAGGCTAATCCTCCGCCTGCGGCACCGGCAACCCGCGATTCTAGTCCCGGTTGCTTCTCTTCCAGTCCAACTCTCTGCTGTGGCCCAGGAGGGCAGTGGAGGATGGCCCAAGTGCTTGGGCCCTGCACCTGCATGGGAGATCAGGAAGAAGCACCCGGCTCCTGGCTTTGGATTGGCGCAGCACGCCGGCTGTAGCAGCCACTTGGGGGGTGAACCAATAGAAAAAGGAAGACCTTTCTGTCTCTAACTCTGCCTGTCAACAACAACAACAACAACAAAAAGACTGCTGAAGACATAAAAGCGCATAGTTACCAAGTACTCAATAAATATCAGTGGACCTCAACTGCATCAAAAAGTGAAGACAGCAGCCGGCACCATGGTGCAGATTAATCCTCCCCCTGCAGTGCTGGCATCCCATTGGGCGCCAGTTCTAGTCCCAGCTTCTCCTCTTCCAATCCAGCTCTCTGCTGTGGCCTGGGAAAACAGAAGATGGCCCAAGTGCTTGGGCCCCTGCACCCGCATGGGAGACTGGGAAGAAGCATCTGGCTCCTGGCTTCAGATCGGCACAGCTCCAGCCACTGCGGCCATTTGGGAGTGAATCAATGGAAGGAAGACCTTTCTCTCTCTCTCTTTTGTTAAAAGATTTATTTATTTATTTGAAAGTTAGAGTTACACACAGAGAGGAGAGGCAGAGAGAGAGAGAGAGAGAGAGAGAGAGAGAGAGGTCTTCCATCCCATGGTTCACTCCCCAATTGGCTGAAACAGCTGGAGCTTCTCCAATCCAAAGCCAGAAGCCAGGAGCCTCTTCCAGGTTTCCCACGCGGGTGCAGGGGCCCAAGGACTTGGGCCATCTTCTACTTGTCTTTAACTCTACCTCTCAAATAAATAAATAAATAAATCTTAAAAAAAAGACATATTATCTCTATATTATCTCTAAATATATACATTTTATATATATAAATATAAATATATATGACAACTCAAGTGGTTCCATCTCCACCCAATGTTAGATATAGTCTATTTCACTAAGTTTACTTACACGATGATGTTATTGATAGGGATATGGATCAATTTCACAAAGAAGCCAATGAATCCCATTATGGCAAATCCTATTGCTGTTGCCATGGCAATCTTCTGGAATTCTACATTTAAAAACACAAAATGCACATTATTTTTTGTAATATCATTTCTAGGTTAGCAACAACTATATCGTTCACTTCATGTTAAGATTTTGTTCACTGGGCTGGGGTCAGAGGACAGAGGACTCCAAAGACTTCCAGAGTGGAAATAAGAAAAGTATTAATTTTACATCATTTGAAAATACAAAAACTGAACAAAGAATATAAAAATTTTAGGAAGAAGTGATCTTTGTTAAAATGCAATAAAGCAAAATACTGGTGAAACAATACAATGATTATTCATCAGGAAGATGTTAATAAAATAAAAGACTTAAAAAATACAGATTTAGTTTTTTTCTCTCACGTTAAAGCTATTACCTTTTCTATCAGGCTTGGTGCATCTTTTAACTAGTCGAATTGAGTCCTTTACAAACTGCCGACTTGGCTCAACAAATTGCATTACCTGATCCATGATTACCTGTCCAAAAAACAAAAAGGAAAAATGATACTCATTTGGTATTATATAGTAAAAGCTCACATTAATATGTAAATGAGATAAGCTATGAATTTATGCCTGATGAAGGTAAGGTTCACCTCATAAATTGATATAAGTTTTGTAAATTCCAGCACAGCATCAGATCAAAGACAGTAAGAAAAGCACAGGTCTTACTCATTATGCTCTCTGAAAAAGGACAGCATATTATTTATATAAAAGGGCTATATCTATTAAAAGGATAAGCAATTGGCAACATATCTATTCCTTATTCCTCTCACTGTTCCTGCTAAGAGAAAACAATGTTGGAATGCAACAATTACTTTCTGTAGGTAGCTAGCTCCCATCCACTGACTCATTTCACAAATGTCTACAATGGCCAGTTCTAGACTGGGGCTACAGCTGGGAACCAGAAAACTCAATTCAGGTCCCCAATAAATATAGCAGGAACCAATTACGTAAGCCAGGGGTGAGGAACCTTTTTTTCGGCCAACGGCCATTTGGATATTATTACTATCCACAGGACATACAAAATTATCAACTTAAAAATTAGCCTGCTATAGATTTACTAAATTTCAAGTCCTACCTGCAGTCACCTTGTCAGGGCCAGACCAAGTGATTTCAAGGGCCTTATGGGCCAGATCTTTCCCATCTCTGACTTAAGCCATTGCCTCCCGGTGTCTGTACCAGCAAGAAGCTGGACTGGGGAACTGCAGCTGGGAATAAAACCCAAGTACTCTGAGATGGGACACAGGAGTCTTAATCCCTACGCTAAAGCAGATTAAATCCTCTGTGTTTACTTTAAACGATCCAGAAACCAGTATCTATCACTGGTGAATGCTAATTACAGTGCAAGACTAGAAGTGAATGTGAATTTCAATCTGATTGTTCTAGAAAATGCCCACATTTAGAGAACAGTATACTGTAAAGAATGGACAGGAAGAGAATAAAAATTTCAAAACCACAAAGATTGGCTACAGAGAGACCTGGTTCTGAGAAGTTAGCAGCTAAACTCCAAACCTTTAGTTATAAATATGTACTTTAAGGAAACAGAGGCCATGTCATATGGATTCTTTTGAGCAATCTATTATCCATCAAAAATGTCATCAAATCTTTAAGAGCTGTGGTATAATAGCTAACCAGGAGAGGGCATTCCTTGTATTTTAGTTTATTTCCAGTGCTCAGAACTGTGGCCACACAGTGGTTCAATTCCCTGGCTCGGAAATGCAAACCTCTTCAAGCCCATTTTCTAGTGTAAGGTGGGCAGTGAACCAATTAAATGGAATAATGTGGACTAGGCACTGTGGTGCAGCTGGTTGAGCTGCCACGAAGCCTAAGGCATCCCACATGGGAGAGCCTGGTCTGAATCCTAGCTGCTCCGTGACCCAGAGTCCTGCCAATGCACCTGGGAGGCCCGAGCGCTTGGTTACCGTCATCTGTGTGGGACACCTGGATGGAGTTCCTGACTCAGGTATGGCCCAGCCCAGCTGTTGAGGCGCTTCCCAGGGAGTTTACCAGTGAGACTTCAATGTTTCTCTCTCTACCTTTCAAATAATTTTTAAAAAATATACATGGAATAGGAGCTGTAGCGGGTAAAGCCACCGCCTGCAGTGCTGGCATCCCATGCGGGCACCAGTTCCAGTCTCGGCTGCTCCTCTGCCGACCCAGCTCTCTGCAGGGCCTGGGAAAGCAGTGGAGGATGGCCCAAGTCCTTGGGTCCCCGCACCCGCGTAGAGACCTGGAGAAAGCTCCTGGCTTCAGGTCGGTGGTACAGCTCTGGCTATTGTGGTCGTCTGGGGAGTGAACCAGCAGATCAAAGATCTTTCTCTCTGCTTCTCCTTCTCTCTCTGTGTAGCTGACTTTCAAGTAAATAAATCTTTTATAAAATGGAATGCTGTAAACCAAACACAAAGTATACTAAGAATTCCGTAAATGTTCTGAACAAAAACACATGACTGACCGTTTGTTCATTATTTCACTACGTTCTTGAAACCCAGCGGTCTAAAACTCTGGGTAATCGCATAGTAGTGAGGAAAGCTAACGAGTCTCTCCAGCAAAGTGCCGTGGCCTCCCGAGAGGGGCGACCGGTAACCAAGATCAACCCTCCCACTGCACCCCCCGGAACGGCCGCAAGGCCAGAGGCACAGCTCTCCCAGGACACGACGCCGGGGCTCTCCCAGGGCAAACTCTGCACAGACACCGCGGAGAGGGCCAGGCCCACGGACACACACCCCCACGCCACCCCGCAGGGCCCCGCAGCTCCGAACGCAGGCCGTGTAGCCAGAGAGACTGAGAGCTCGCTCCCAGGGCGGCAGAGGAGGAGCCGCGAATAAGCGACCCTGGGCCGGGCGCGCAGCCGAGCGGCGGGACAGCGGGCAGCCCCGGACCCGGGGAGCGTCCCCTCTCACTGCCCGTGACCCGACGTGTGCCAGGCCTCCCCGGGCCCCGCGCCTGGGCTGTCCGACCCTGAGGCTAGCCCACCGCGCCACTGAGTCAGGAGTCCCGGTGCCCAGATCGCCCGCCCGCCCGCCCGCCCGCACCGCCAGAGAACCCCTACCGGAGCCGCGGCCTTCAGAGACACCAGGGACACGTAGCACAGAGCGCGTAGACGCGGCGGCCGGAACCGGAAGCGCTCCTCAGCGCACAGCCCGCCCACTATCCGTCTGATTGAGTCTTTGCGCGAGGCCTCAGTGCGCAGGCGCGGCGCCAGGCCGGAAGCGCGTCCGGTGGGCTTCCGGCAGCGGGGCGTGAGGGGCTGGCGCGCGCACTCTGCGTGCGGGTGGGCGCGCGTCAGGCGCCCTCCGTGCTCTGCCGGCTGGGCCGCAGCCTGGCTCCCTTCGCGACGAGGGCCGCTGGCGCGGCGCTATCCGTCTTGTATCCTCCAGCTAAATTCTGCCGAGTGAATCGTGGGAAGAATGAGGCGTTTCTCTTAGCTGTGCGCCGCTGTGCTCTCCCGTCCGTCCTGGCCCCTGGCCGCAGTTTGTGCGCAGCCCAGGAGCGCTGCGAGGCGCGACCCGCACGACCTCACCCCGGCCGGCGGGCGAGGGGCGCCCACGCCGTCCCCTGCTGTCTGACGTGGGGTGTCCTGGAGTCCCGCTACCCCTGTGGGCTCCCGGTGCGGTGAGGGAACAGGCTTACCGCTGAAAATATTTTAACCCGGATGTTAGATGGCCAGTGAGCTTGCAGCATGCAGTCTGCGTTTTCAGAGTGAGCGTTCCTCCTGCACCTGCTGCGAGTAACACCTCGCTAAGGGCGAGCAGGCGGGACATGCCATACCCCCTGGCGTGGGACTTCACGGCGTAGGGAGGGTGTCAAATAATTCGTATTGATAAAAAGTTCCTGTTGTGAAGAAGACTAAAGGGATGCTAAGAAAAAGTAGACCTCTGAGGAGATGACAAATGGGCTGAAATCCATAGGGATACAATAAGTTATATTTTGATTCGATTTTCACAGACTGAAATACCCTCATACGTGGTGTGTGTGGTGTGGTGTGTAAAGTTACAGAGTGTGCAGAATGTTAGAAGTTTAAGTTCCCTCCTCTGGCCCAGACCCACAGAATCAATGGAGTTAGAATTTTACATTTCAGAAACTAGCAGGAGAGCTCAAGTAGAGGCATTTAGAAGCGTGGAGCGTTTTTCTTTTTAAGATTTATTTATTTATTTGAAAGTTACACAGAGGAGAGGCAGAGAGAGAGTTCCATGCGCTGGTTCACATCAGCTGCTGGAGCTGCGCCAATCCGGAGCCCGGCCAGGAACTTCTGGGTTTCCCATTCGGGTGCAGGGGCCCAAGGACTCGGGCCATCTTCCGCTGCATTCCCAGGCCATATCAGAGCTGGATCGGAAGTGGAACAGCCGGGACTGGAACCGGCACCCATATGGGATGCCAGCACTGCAGGCGGTGGCTTTACCCACACCACAACCCCAGTCCCTGCATGGAGCATTCTTTTTTTTTTTTTTTTTTTTTTTGACAGGCAGAGTGGACAGTGAGAGAGAGAGAGACAGAGAGAAAGGTCTTCCTTTGCCGTTGGTTCACCCTCCAATGGCCGCCGCTGCAGCCGGCGCACCGCGCTGATCCTGGCAGGAGCCAGGAGCCAGGTGCTTTTCCTGGTCTCCCATGGGGTGCAGGGCCCAAGCACCTGGGCCATCCTCCACTGCACTCCCTGGCCATAGCAGAGAGCTGGCCTGGAAGAGGGGCAACCGGGACTAGAACCCGGTGTGCCGGCGCCGCAAGGTGGAGGATTAGCCTATTGAGCCACGGCGCCGGCTTGCATGGAGCATTCTAATACCTCCCTGAATCAGTTCTCAGCTGCTCTGTGTTATATTGCTTCCTCAGTTACCCTGCTTATGTGCCGCTGTAATGCTGACAAAAGCTGCCATGCTCAGGCTGCTGGACTGAAGAACTTTTTACTGTGCTGTGTTAGTAAAATGGTACAGTCTCACCTACAGCATGATCTACACCCCAGACACCATCCTAGGCTCTGACCCCTGCCACCATTGCTGGAAGTCAGGTGGCCACATGGCCCAACCTCCAGGGTCTGCTTCACCCACATCCTAATGGGATTCCCAGCACCTGCTTTCCTGCCCAGCCGTCATCAAAGTTTTAAGAGGACCTGTTCCTGAACACGTGGCTCTCTTTCTCTCCATCTCCTGGTCTGTCTCTTGATCTTTCTCTCTCGCTCTTTTGTTCTCTCTCTTAGGCTCTCCTCCCTTCTTCTTCTCCCTCTTTTTCCTTCTTTGCCCCTTCCCTCTGGTCTGTCGGGTTTCCCCCAATACACCCTTTCCCTTACTCTGGTGTTTGGTGTGTTTTGTGGCAGCCTTGCATACTGTATATCCAGGACGTTGCACAACCAGCGGTATTGTGAAACAAGTATTAAAGGATTCCAGTATTTTGCTCTGACATGGGATAAAAGCCATAGTCATAACATCACATACTTGGAAAACCTAGGATTTCATCTATCAAAAGTTATGCCCCTCCCTCTGTTTCACACACATTACAAGAAAACAAGGTGTTGTGGAGCACCACACTGAACTGCTGGGTCTTCACTGTAGCCCCTACTGGAAGCAAACCAGGTGTCACCACAAGACAACCATCGGATCCTGTCACTTGTATCCTCCATGTGCTTTCCACCATCCATCACCCTCACCAGACACCAGACCAGAGGAAACACCTGATCTTGGATTGTGACTCTCCAAACCCATGAGCCACATAAACTGCCTTTTTTAGTAACTTCTCTTCTGTATTTTTTGTTATAATGATTAAGAGGGGAATAATACATAGAGTTTATTGAGACCAGGTAGTATTAGATAATGTGGAAGTTAATGGAGATACAAAGGGACATTTCATAATGATGAAAGATAAATTCATCAGGAAGTCATGACAGTTGTAACTTTGCATGCCTGTAATAACTGAACTTAAGATTACATGAAACAAAAATTAGCAAAAAGTGAGATCTACAAACAAGTCAGAAATTTAAGACTCATCCTTCAGTGATTAGTCTATGCCAAAAAACCAAACTCAGTAATGAAATAGAAGATCCAAACGACACTATCAGCCACCTTGTCCTAATTGCTCTGTAAATGGTGCACTACTTCCTACACAAACCAGACTCTGAAATTCTTTTCAAGTGGGGCATCTTCCCATCCAGCTTTCTGTTAGTACACGTGGAAGGAAACATGATGGCCCAATTACTTAAGTTCTTTCCACACATGTGGATTCATAGAGGAGTGGACTGATTGTGATAAAGCAAATGTAGTTAAATGTAGACTCTTAGTTGTGAATATATGAGTGTTCATTGAACAATTCTTTCAACTTTATATCTGAAAATTTTTGTAAGATGGAAAAAAGTGCAGGGGCTGGTACTATGTTGCAGTGGTTTAAACCACAGCCTGAGCACCAACATCCCAGATGGGTGCTGGTTCATGTCTCATCTGCTCTACTTCCTATCCAGCTCCCTGGTAGTGCACCTGGGAAATCAGCAGAAGATGGCCCAAGTGCTTGGGTCCCTGCCACCCACATGGGAGACCCAGAAGAAGCATCTGGCTCCTGGCTTTGGCCTGGCCCAGCCTTGATCTTTGCAGCCATTTGCAGAGTGAACAAGCAAATGAAAGATCTCTCTCTCTCTCTCTCTCTCTCTCTGTAACTCTGCTTTCAAATAAATAAATCTTTAAAAGTGGGAAAAAATGCAGATTACTAATTTAAGTTTTAAAAATTCTGTTATGTAAACAATGATGAATATAAATTGAATATATGCATAGCAGAAACTTTAAATTGCCCTTCAGTTTAAAAAATCAAATGTTAATGTCATTTGAGATAAGAAGATGAATTAACATTAACATTGCATTTTGATTCTTGAATAACTGCCTAAAGCAGACAAAAGCATACAGAGATCTGTGTAAAGACAAGAACTCCATAGCACTTGTCTTTTTGGTTTGCTACTTCATCAAAGTATTACAATACAGTGTGAAAAGTTACTTTTTAAAAAAAAGAAGCTAACATTCAGATATTATGTGTATTATTAATATATCTGAAGTTAGAGTGAAATAAAATTATGAAAATATTAACAGTTCTCCAGGAAAAATCAAAGTGGACATAGATACAAACATAAAGAGTCTTCGAATATTAAGGTTAAATGTGATCAGATCAAATAAAATCTCTTATCCCCCCAAATCCTTTTTGAAAGAAAGATTGTTTTGATATACTATAAAAGTTAATGTATCTCATTTTACCAAAAATCAAGTAACTGGAATAAGTCAGTGAAGATGACTTGAGATTTCAATAGCATATACTTAGTTACCAATGATGTTGCCAACAGCAGTAAACAGTTTTTGACTACTTTTCCTCTTGAAATTCTATGCTCCTTTTACTTCATGATAATTTTCTTTAAAACAAAGAAATAATAGACAACTTTTCTGACAGTTTCTGAGTCTCCTTAATGAGTTTCTTTTCCTGTGTTGATCCTGTATTAGCAGAGTAGGTAACTCTTAATACACACACTCAACATCTGGTTTAACACAATCCACGGTCGAAGGTGGGGTGAGGTAGGGATGTGGTCGCTTTCACAGTCGCTTAGTGTTTCAAGCTCCTTCCATTGCCCAGTACTATCTTTTTTTACAACTTTGAAAATATACTTCATGAATCACACAATTCACCCAATAGTTTATAGGATGTTCAGAGTTGTGCAACTATCACCAGAATCAATTTTAGAACACTTTCATCACATGAAACAGAAACAAAATAATTTGTAGTCATTTTACATTTTTCCCTTTCCTCAGCAGTCCTTGTCACCTCTCCCTAATCCCAACAATAACTAACCAACTTTCTTTTTTTAAAAAAAGATGTATTTTGTTATTTGAAATGCAGCGTTACAGAGAAAGGGATAGAGTTTTTTTTTAAGATTTATTTATTTATTTTAAAGTCAGAGTTACACACAGAGAGAAGGAGAAGCAAAGACAGAAAGAGGTCTTCCATCTGCTGGTTCACTCCCCAATTGGCTGCAATGGCTGGAGCTGTGTCGATTCAAAGCCAGGAGTCAGGAACTTCTTCTGGGTCTCCCACATGGGTGCAGGGGCCCAGGCCCTACCAGAGAGTGGAATCAGAAGTGGAGCAACTGGGACTTGAACCGGTGCCCATATGGGATGCTGACACTGCAGGCGGCAGCTTTATCTGCTATGACACAGCGCTGGCCCCCTAACCGACTTTCTATCTCTACCTATTTGCGTCTTGTAGACATATCTTAATGTTTTTCTTATCGAACTGTAATTATATGTCCTTTGAGCAACATCTCTGCATCTCTTTCTCCCTTCTAACCACCACGCATCTGGTAACCCAGTATTCTCCTCTCCATTCCTGAGATCACTTTTAGAAATTCCAAAATGTGTGAGATCACATGGTATTGTTCTGCTTTGCCTGACTTGTTTCACTGAAACTGATGTTCTCCAGGTTCATTCATGTTGTCGCAAATGACAGATTTCATTCCTAGCAATGGCTGACTAGAAACCCATTGTGAGTGTATACTATACTTTATTTATCTATTCATCTGTTGATCTTGGATATTGTAAACAATGTTGCAATAAAATAGCATATCTATTTTATTTTATTTTTTTATTTGAGAGACAGGATTACAGACAGAGCGAGAGAGAGACAGAGAGAGAGGTCTTCCCTCTGTGGGTTCGCTCCTCAAATGGCCACAACAGCTGGAGCTGGACAGATCAGAAGCCAGGAACCAGGAACTTCTTCCGGGTCTCCCATGTGGGTGCAGAGGCTCAAGCACTTGGACCATCTTCCCCTACTTTCCCAGTCCAT
Source organism: Oryctolagus cuniculus (assembly GCF_964237555.1). NCBI lineage: Eukaryota > Metazoa > Chordata > Mammalia > Lagomorpha > Leporidae > Oryctolagus > Oryctolagus cuniculus. The sequence continues at coordinate 57,573,421 of NC_091447.1, forward strand.
TAGCAGAGAGCTGGATCAGAAGTGGAGCAGCCGGAACTTGAACTGATGCCCATATTGGATACCAGTGCTGTAGGCATAAGCTCAGCCTACCATGCCACAGCACCAACCGCAAGCATATCTCTTTTGATGACTTCTTTTCTTTTCTTTGGATGTATATCCAGGAATGAGATTGCTAGATGATATGGTAGTTCTATTTTTAATATTTCATACTGTTTCCCATAATGGCTTTATTAATTTGCATTTCCACCAACAGTGTGTATGGGATTTCCTTTTCTCCACATCCTTGCCAACAGTTACATTTTATTTTTTATAATAGTCATTATAACATATTTGAGATGAATCTCATTGTAACTTTCATTTGTATTTCTTGGAAGATTAGTGATATTGGGCATTTTTTCATATACCTCTTGACCACTTGTATGTCTCCTTTCAAGAAATATCCATTTTTTCATCCACTTTAATAGAGCTATTTGTTTTCTTATTATTGAGTTGCCTGAGTCCCTTATAAATTTTAGATATTGGCTGCTAATCAGATGTATACTTTGCAAAGATTTTCTTCAAAACTGTAGGTTTTCTCTTCATTTTGTTGATTGTTCAGAAACTTTTTAACATGATGTAATCCTATTTGTCTATTTTTGGTATTATTACTTTTGCTTTTGAAGTAATATCCAAAAAATCATTTTCAAGACAAATATCTTAAAGCATTACCCCTATGTTTTCTTCCAGTACTTTCATATTTTGGGACCCTACATTTAAGTCATTAATCCATTTTAAGTTGATTTTTATGTATAGTGAGAGATAGTGGCTAATTTCTTTTGCTTGTGGGTGTCAGTTTTCTAAGCACCAGTTTGACTACCTCAGAAGAAGGAGGATTCGGTGTAATAATTAGACTTCTGATCTTTCATGGCTTTAGTTGATATGACATTTAATTTTTCTATTTTTAAAATTTTTTTACTTTTATCTAGTAAATTTAATTTTCCAAAGTACAGTTTATGGATTACAATGGCTTTTCCCCCCCATAACTTCCCTCCCACCCGCACCCCTCCCATCTCCCACTCCCTCTCCCATTTCATTCACATCAAGATTCATTTTCAATTCTCTTTATATACAGAAGAACAATTTAGTATATATTAAGTACAGATTTCAACAGCCTGCACCCACACCGAAACACAAAGTGTAAAATACTGTTTCAGTACTAGCTATAGCATTACTTCACATTGGACAACACATTAAGGACAGAGATCCCACATGAGGAGTAAGTACACAATGGCTCCTGTTGTTGACTGAACAATTTGACACTCTTGTTTATATTTTCAGTAATCTCCCTAAGCTCTAGTCATGAGTTGCCAAGGCTATGGAAGCCTCTTGAGTTTGCTGACTTCAATCTTATTTAGATAAGGTCATAGTCAAAGTGGAAGTTCTCTCCTCCCTTCAGAGAAAGGTACCTCCTTCTTTGATGGCCCATTCTTTCTACTGGGATCTCACTCGCAGAGACCTTTCATTTAGATGTTTGGTTTTTTTTGTTTGTTTGTTTTGCCAGAGTGTCTTGGCTTTCCATGCCTAAAATACTCTCGTGGGCTCTTCAGCCAGATCCCAGTGCCTTAAGGGCTGATTCTGAGGCCAGAGTGCTGTTTAGGACATCTGCCATTCTATGAGTCTGCTGTGTATCCCACTTCCCATGTTGGATTGTTCTCTCCCTTTTTTATTCTATCAGTTAGTATTTGCAGACACTAGTCTTGTTTGTGTGATCCCTTTGACTCTTAGACCTATCAGTGTGATCAATTGTGAATTGAAATTGATCACTTGGACTAGTGAGATGGCATTGGTACATGCCACCTTGATGGGATTGTATTGGAATCCCCTGGCACATTTCTAACTCCACCATTTGGTTCATGCCCACCCAGGGATGGCTGCTGTCATTTTTCTTATTTTTAAAATTATTTATTTATTTATTTTTAAAGCCAGAGAGCCAGAAAGAGATAGAGATCTCCCAGTCAGTGGTTAACTTCCCAAATGCCCACAGATTCCCTTCTCCTAGATGGGTAGCTGGGACTCAACTCTTAAGTTTGCACCCAGGCCCTCCAGTATGGGATGCTGGCGTCTCAGGTCCGTTTCTGGTAACCACTGCCCCAAATGTCTCCCCAAAGTGGCATTTTAATCCCTCAGGGGCAGATAGGAGATGTTAACTCAGTGATATCTACCCAATTCTTCAAGTTATGTGGTGCTGCTGCAAAAGGTAGAATATGTATAAACGAAATGTCAGTGTCAAAAATATTAACTATATAATGTACATTAAGAGCAAATCCCATACACAGTTAGACATTTAGCTATTTTCTTAATTTTCTAAGTTATTTAGTACATCTATAGACATTTATAACTACTTTTGAAATAATATTTTAGTAAAAATGTTAATTTTTTTAAAATTTAGATCATATGTACAAGTACAAAGAAAACTGCAAAAAACAACCACTATTCTTTATCTACTAAAAGCTTCACAGGTAACCCTTACTCCCAGGTCCTATTTATATTTAAATATGTTGGGGGGTGTCATACATATATGTGATATCTAAGTAAATCACTAGAAAAACAATAAAATTTATACTAAACTCATATATACAATGTTTATTTTATTTGATTCAACAGGAGAAAAATGAAAATGAAAATGAAAGTGTTTTAAAATTTCTGCATGTTTGATAAATATTTTTTTACCATGTGCAACACTGCTCCTTAATTATAACTCTTAGGTTAGGTAAATTATGAAAAACATTAAGATTAAAGTCATGATTTATATTCTAAAATGTTTTAATTTTAGGCAGTAAAATTGGCAACATGTCATGATGAGAAAATTCATGCACTTCCTCCCTCCAAGTTTTATAAGTGTTTTTGGAATATTGGAATATTCTTTGATTGAAGGATGATTCTATTTATACACACTTTATTTTTTTAAAGATTTTTTTATTTTTATTTGAAAGTCAGAGTTACACAGAGAGAAGGAGAGACAGAAAGAGAGGTTCACTCCCCAATTGTCCACAACAGCCAGAACTGCGCCAATCTGAAGCCAGGAGCCTAGAGCTTCTTCCCAGTCTCCCACACGGGTACAGGGGCCCAAGGACTTGGGCCATCTTCTACTGCTTTCTAAGGCCATAGCAGAGAGCTGGATTGGAAGTGCAACAGTTGGGACACAAACCAGCGCCCATATGGGATGCTGGCACTGCAGTCGGCACCTTTACCCACTACACCATAGTGCCAGCCCCCAAAAGCCCACTTTAATCCTTTTTAAATAGTGAGATAAAAATTGTAATGACCCCAAACTCCTATTCTTTTTCTTACTGGAAGTCCTACCTAATGTAATAAAACAAGAAGGCAAAGTGTATATATTGGAAAGGAATAAATAAAAATTCTCTTTGTCCAGATATGACATGATTTTCTACATGTCACATAGAACAGAAATGAAAATGGAATCTTGAAGTGAAAAACAAGACCTATTTTTATTTGACACCAGAAAGAAGTAGGGGAGGCAGACAGGGAAGGAGAGAAAGAGAAAAGAGAAGAAACAGAAGAGGGACAAGGAAAGTGAGAGTGAGAGCCGGATGTTTGGCATGGTGGTTGTTGAGACACTGTTTGGGACACACGCAAGCCATATCAGAGCGCCTGGGTTGGAGTCTTGGCTCTGTTTGTCACTCTAGCTCATGCTAATGTACCCTGGTAGGCAGCAGATGATGTCTCAAGTACTCACAGAGGGAAAAGGATCATAGCTTTTTGTGTTTTTTTTTTTTTTAAGATTTATTGATTTATTGAAAGGCAGAGTTTCAGAGAAGCAGAGGCAGAGAGAGAGAGAGAGAGAGAGAGAGGTCTTCCATCCACTAGTTCACTCCCCAGATGGCTGCAATGGCAGGAGCTGCGTCAATCCGAAGCCAGGAGCCAGGAGCTTCTTCTGGGTCTCCCACATGGGTGCAGGGGCCTAAGAACTTGGGTCGTCTTCCACTGTTTCCCAGGCCATAGCAGAGAGCTGGATCATAAGTGGAGTAGCTGGGTCTCGAACTGGTGCCTATAGGGATGCTGGCACTGCAGGCAGCGGCTTTACCCACTATGCCACAGTACCCACTTCAGGCTCACAGTTTTTAAGCTTAAATGCTTAAAATCATTTCTTGGTCAGTTTAAATTTTTTTTTTTTTTTTTGACAGGCAGAGTGGACAGTGAGAGAGAGATGGAGAGAGAAAGGTCTTCCTTTTTGCCGTTGGTTCACCCTCCAATGGCCGCCGCTGCAGCCGGCGCACCGCGCTGATCCAATGGCAGGAGCCAGGATCCAGGTGCTTTTTCCTGGTCTCCCATGGGGTGCAGGGCCCAAGCACCTGGGCCATCCTCCACTGCACTCCCTGGCCATAGCAGAGAGCTGGCCTCGAAGAGGGGCAACCGGGACAGAATCCGGCGCCCTGACCGGGACTAGAACCCGGTGTGCCGGCGCCACAAGGTGGAGGATTAGCCTAGGTCAGTTTAAATTTTATTGGCAAGTAGTTTTCTTCTTTTTGCTGAAGGGGCTTAGAGACTTATTTCCTGAGTTCATGCAGTTTGAATATAACTGTCTTTATAGTTTAGTAAGTTGGGTGGGTATAAAACTGAGTATCCCAAGGCCAGCGTTTTGGTATAGTAAATCTAAGCTGCTGCCTGAAATGCCAGCATCCCAAATTGGGGCCAAGAGAGTCCCAGCTGCTCCCCTTCTGACCCAGTTGCCTGCTAATGCACCTGGGAAGGCAGCAGGTGATGGCTCAAGTTCTTGGCCTCCTGCCGCTCTGTAGGAGACCAGATGGAGTTTCAGCTTCAGCTTGGACTAGCCCCAGGCCATTGCGGCCATTTGGGGAGTTTTGGGGGAGTGAACCAGTAGATGGAAGATCTGTGTGTGTGTGTGTGTGTGTCTCCTGGCTTCTCAGTATTATTTAAAAATAATACAACTTGATAAATAGAATTACCCTATTGTCTTCTAGTACCAATTGCCTCTAAGGGAAATATGATGCTAGCTTGGATTTTTCTGTCTTATTTGTCCCCTGTGTTCCTCCTCTACCCCTGAAACTCAGGGAGGCCTACCATTTCCCTCAGTGAAAAGTGCCCTTCTGACTGATTCTTGCTTCAATTATGGGAGATTTTATGCTCTTACATCTTGTAAGATGTTCTGCTTGATCTATTTGGGTGTCTGTTTAGTAAGACTATGCTTTTGTTAGCATTTCTGTCATTGATATGTGTTCTTAATTGTTTCTCCTTTATTCCTTTATACTCACGTGGTTTACTTCAAACTTATTTCTTCCTTGTTAATTCAGTTTTTTTTGTTTGTTTGTTTGTTTTTGACAGGCAGAGTGGACAGTGAGAGAGAGAGAGAAAGGTCTTCCTTTGCCGTTGGTTCACCCTCCAATGGCCGCCGTGGCCGCGCGCTGCGGCCGGCGCACCACGCCTATCTGAAGGCAGGAGCCAGGTACTCATCCTAGTCTCCCATGGGGTGCAGGGCCCAAGCACCTGGGCCATCCTCCACTGCACTCCCTGGACACAGCAGAGAGCTGGCCTGAAAGAGGGGCAACCGGGACAGAATCCGGTGCCCTGACCGGGACTAGAACCCGGTGTGCCGGCGCCGCAAGGTGGAGGATTAGCCTACTGAGCCGCGGCGCTGGCCGTTAATTCCGTTTTACATTGCTTGGTTCTTGCTGTTTTTAACTCATTCTCTTATGTTATTTGGGTTCTCAATTTTATTCTGTAGGAGGACAATCTTCCTTTTTATTTCATTTCAGTTTTTTCTTACTTAATGATGGGAAATCATTTTTTTGAGTCCATGTGCTGATTGTGATTCCTTTTGGAGTTTTCTGTCTCTGCCTCATGTATGTATCTTTCCATAGTATGTTTGCATAATTTAAATTTCAAAATCTTTTTAAATATCTTATTATAAAATATTAAAGCCCCAAATGAAGAGAATAATGTTACTTTTTTCCATCTTACTCAAGCAGGAAGAACATGAGCAGCTCTGTTTGCCTTTCTTTTTGCTGCTACAGTGGCCTGCATTCTCCTCAGTGCCCTTTGTATACATTCAGAGTCATATTCATCTCTATGGAACTACAGTGCGGAAACCGAGTTGCCTCCACCTACATCTCTGTAGATGCTGAGCATTATTAATTAACAGGAAAAGGAAAATTAAACTCATTATGAGTTGCCACTAAACACCCACTAGAAATGGATAAAATTTAAACACAGAATGATACCAAATCTTGGCAAAGATATGGCTCAATTGGAACTTTTATTGATTACTGTGCACAATCAACAAGAAAATGAAGCAACCATTTTAGAAAATATTTCTGTTTTTATAAACTTAAATATCTTACTTTAAGACCTAGCAATCAGGGTCAGCACTGTGGTGTAGCGAGTAAAGCCACCACCTGCAGTGCCGGCATCCCATATGGGCGCCGGTTTGTGTCCCCACTGCTCCACTTCTGATCCAGCTCTCTGCTATGGCCTGAGAAGACAGTAGAAGATGGCCCAAGGACTTGCACCCACATGGGAGACCTGGAAGAAGCTCCTGGCTCCTGGCTTTGGATCAGCGCAGCTCCAGCTGTTGCAGCTAATTAGAGAGTGAACCAGTGGATGGAAGACTTCTCTCTCTCTCTCTGCCTCTCCTCTCTGTGTGTGACTGACTTTCAAATAAATAAATAAATCTTTAAAAAAGAGCTAGTAACCTACTCCAAGATATTTACCAAGAGAAATGATAACATTTGTACACACATGTTGCATTCATTTATATTTGCTCATAGTAACCTTACTTATAATAGTCAAAAAGCAGAGACAACTCGAACATTTCTCACAGAAATTGAGAACACAAACTAGGGTATATTCATACAAGGGAATGGTATTTGGCAATGTGAATCAAGTGCTGATAGATGTAACAGCATGAATATATCTCAAAATGTGTTGAATACAAAAGCACACACATATACAGACTTTTAAGAGCACATATTATACGCATATAATTCCATTTATTTAAGAGTCTCAGATGACAAACTGATCTATGGTTACAGAAAGCAGTTAAGTAGTTGCTGGGGCAAGGGCTGGCGGTAGGATTATCTGTAATCACGAAGGGACTTTTGAGAGATGACAAAAATGATCCATATGTTGACTGGGTTTGGTAGTCGATTGGGTGTATCCATTTGTCAAAAGTCCTTGAAGTGTTTTAAAGGGTGCATTTTACTGAGCGAAAATTATACTTAATACAATTGCTTTGTAAAGAGTGCATAAATACTTATATTCTCTTGAACCTTGAAACCAAATATCATTTTTTTTCTTTTTTTGAGAATGTTTATGTGTTGACACAAAGGTTTGCATATTCTTATCAGAAGTATCTAGAAAAGACACAAGATGGCGATGTTACACTAAGAAAGCATATGTTTAAACAAGCCCCAACTTCATCTGGCAGTGACAGTATGTCCTTGATGTTATCGTCCTTGCTAATTTCTTCATTTTAATGAGAGAGAGAGAGAGAGAGATTTTCCACATACTGGTTCACTACCCAAATGGCTGCAATGGCTGTGGTTGGACCTAAAACCATTCATAAGGGTTGCAGGAGCCCTAGTTCTTGGGTCATGTTGTGCTGCTTTCCCAGGGGCATTAGAAGGAAGCTGGATAGAAAGCGGAGCAGTCAGGACTTAAATGAGCTCTCTAATATATACGGGATGCCAGGATCGACATTGTGACCTAGCGGGTTAAGCCACTGCCTGCGATGCCGGAATCCCCATATGAGTGCCAGTTTGAGTCCCTCCTGCTCCACTTCCATTCCAGCTCCCTGCTATGTGCCTGGGAAAGCAGTGGAAGATGGCTCAAGTACTTGGTTCCCTGCACTCATGTGGGAGACCCGGAAAAAGCTCCTGACTACTGGCTTCAGCCTGGCTCAGCCCTGGCCATTGCGGCCATTTGGGAAGTGAACCAGTAGATGGAAGATATCTCTGTCTCTCTGTCTCTTTCTTTCCCTGTAATTCTGCCTTTCAAATAAATAAATAAATAAATCTTAAATATATATATATGTATACACACACATATATGTATATACATATACATACATAACACACACACATACACACACACACAGTGTCCCAAGTAGTAGCTTAACCCTCTGTGCCAAAAAGCTTGCCTCTATCCTCACTACTTTCTTGTCCAAGGTAGAGTCTTATCTAATATTCTTAATTATTGTCTACATCCAAGAACTGCTTCAAAAATTCTTCAAAGTTCTGCAGATTTTTTTTTTTTAAGATTTATTGATTTGAAAGGCAGCGTGACAGAGAGGAAGAGACCGAGAAAAATCTTCCATCCACTGATTCATTCCCCAAATGACTGCACCAGCCAGGTCTGAATCAAGCCAAAACCAAAAGTTAGGAACACCATCCCGATCTCTCACGTGGGTGGCAGGGGCCCACCGCGAGTCTTCCTCTCCCTTCCTGGGTTCATTAGCAGGAAACTGGGTAGGAAACAGAGTAGCCAGGGCTGAACTGGCTCCCCCACATCAGATGCCACTGGCACTCCAGTATGGGATGCCAGCCTTCTGCACCACAACACTGGACCCTCTATGTTATTTCTAAGAACGTTCGTTTCCTGTTGTTTTTAATAAAAGCCAAAAAGCTGAACAGTTCACACTCAGTGAGAGTCCTTGTTATTAGTTGCCAGGGCACTCTGCACCACAGTGCGGCAGCCACAGGAGGGCAGTGCAGAGGCGCAAACACCCCCGCGCGAACGTGGTGCAGGGCTGCCCGTGGAACTGGCCTCTGGTGGACGCTCTGTGCCAACTAAATCCACAGAAGACCACGAGTGTCTGTGTGAGCACCAGGAGCATTCATTCTACCAAAGCTAAAGGGTGGGGAGAAAATGGACACACGAGGGTCTTCATATTCCATGGAAAATGCACATGATAAAAATTATATTTGGATTGAAAAATCTGTTGTAACAAAATAAACTTTCCTTTTAATTCCATTTTCAGACTTTTTGAAGTACTTTTATATTTCTAGAAACTATTTGATCCAGAATTTTTTATTTAAAACATTATTTCTCATTAATGATGAATTTGTTGGGGCTGGCCCTGTGCTGTAACTGGTAAGGCTAAAATGTGTACAAATGTTATCATTTCTCTACCCAGGAGTAGATTGGTAGGTCTTAAAGTAAGATATTTAAGTTTATAAAAGTTTACAGCAACAACAAAGTATTTTCTAAAATGATTGTGCCATTTTCTTGTTGGCTGTGCACAGTAATCAATAAGAGTTTCAATTGAGCCATATCTTTGTGGGCACCAGCATCCCATATGGGCACCAGTTTGAAACCCTGCTGCTCCATTTCCAATACAGCTCTCTGTATGGCCTGAGAAAGCAGTGGAAGTGCTTGGGCCCCTGCACCCATGTGGGAGACCCAGAAGAAGCTCCTGGCTCCTGGCTTCAGATCAGCCTAGCTCTGGCCGTTGTGACCATTTGGGGAGTGAACCAGTGGATGGAAGATCTCTCTCTGCCTCTACCTCTGCCTCTGCCTCTCTGTAACTCTGCCTTTCAAATAAATAAATAAATCTTTAAAAAAGAGAGAGAGAGACATTGTTATCAAGCCAAGTGTCCTGCATATGTAATCCTTGGACTCAATATTTAAAACAATTCAATGGAGGCTGGTGTTGTAGTACAACAGATTAAGCTACCACCTATAACTCCAGCATCCCACCTGAGTACTGGTCCAAGTCCCTGTTCCATCCAGCTCCCTGCTAATGCTCCTGGGAAAACAGCACAAGATGGCCCAAGGACTTAAGCCACTGTACCCATATGGGAGACGTGAATGGTGTTCCTGGCTTCTGGCTTTGGCCTGAATCAGCGCTGGCCGTTGTGATCATTTGGAGATTTAACCAGCAGATGGAAGATCTCTGTCTCCACTTCTCTCTCTCTCTCTTTCTCTCTCTCTCTGCCTTTCAAAATACATAAATCATTAAAAAAATAAAACAGTGCAATGAAGACAGGAGAGAAATGCAGGCAGACTAGAGGGAGGTGACGCTTGGAAGAAGAGGCACTTGGTGAGTTTCGCATTTTCATGAAGTTTGCCCATGGGCAGATTCCAGTCTTTCCACCGCCTCCCAAACCACCACCCCTAGGCAGCCCTCAGCAGCTCAGGCTCTTCGCTGGGGACGTTTTGAGTCTCCCTGCTCCTGGAGTAAGCTCTTTGTGCCATGGGGAGATGGGTGTGGATCTGGAATCTGCAGCCCTGGGCAAATGCCTTGAGCTTCACTTTGTGCTCCCAGGGATAAGAGGGGCCACACCTTTCTCATGGGGCTGTTTTGCAGAACTGACAGATAACGTGGGTAAGGCCAGGCACCCAGGACTCTCTGCATGATGAGTTTGCTTCCCACCTCCCTTTTGTGGTTTGCCTGCGATCTTGTGACAATTTTCAATTCTGAAGGGAAATGCTGATGGCTCACCTCCAAGTCAGCATAAACAGCTGTGAGTTTTGTGTTCACAAGGCTGTGGTTATCTTATCTGCCTTCCTTTAAAATCCAGGCTGCAAGGATCTTCTGCCCCCATCTGTGGTGAACCTCCTTGCTAGACCACCCCAAAGCGCCAGCAGATGGCCCCTTCCCAGGAGCATTTCAGAATCACTTGCCTTTCTCAGACACTGGCCTCTCTGGTTTTCAGGAGAGTCTCCCAACCTTGTAAATCCTCGGTCCCCGCTGCCTCCTGTCTTCCCTCTATATGATGTGTGTGGTCCTGTACACCAGTCATTGAGAGGACTGTAGTCCGTCTACCAGGTGGTCTGTTCTTGGCCTCTACCTCTCCTATCTAGTCAGGCTTGCCCACAGGTCTGCAGCCCAAGCAGCCCCTGCTCCTCCCACCCTCCCCTTCCAGTTTCTCTGCTTCCACCAGGACTCTGCTTGCCGTTCTCCAGATCCGAGAGTTAAAGCTTTAAATACGCCTGTCATGTCCTATTACTCTTTCCTTTTTAGCTTCTCCCCTTGCTTCTCATTGCATGTAAAATAACATCTCAAGCCTCACACATCCCATGGTTACCCTCTTCCAGCATCTGCTACGCTTTCTTCCTGTTCCACAAACATGTCAGGGTCCCCTGTCGTCCAAGCGCCTGCCAGTACAGCTCCTCTGCTTAAATCTTCTCTCTTTGCTTGGCCACCTGCTTTTCTGTCCCCCTGTGAGTGTCCTAACCAAAGTAGCCCACATCCAGCTCAGCTCTTCTCCAAGCCTTCATGCTGCTGTATTTCCTTTAAAGTACTCAGCTCTATTGCAATGTATCTATTTGTCTGTTGCAGCATCATAAAGTTTAGATACAAAATAGTTTAATCAGAGAAGTACCATCTCCCAAACTCTTATTTCTAATTAGGGTGTGAGCTACACATAGATGACCTGTATGTAACAGACTCAGTAAAGGAGGATAGTGCCCCCATGATGTTCTAGATTTGTTTATATCTTATTTATGGCATGTCTTGGGAGGAATGGGTGGGTCAGGGAGTATCCCTGAGACTACGTAAGTTCCTGGATGGGGAGGTGGCCTTGTTGATAAGGAGAGAGAGACTCCTGGCTAAGTAGAGAGTGACCAGGGACCCCGCCCCAGTCTTCTGAAGATAAGAAAATCCAGCAGCCACTTCTGTACATGTGGTTGATGCCAGGTGCTTGTCCTTACCATCGAGGATTTTCTGTACTGTTGTAACTGATCTAGATAACGAGAATTCTGTGAGTCTTGTGGAAAGTTTCATGTGTTTTCTGTTGACTCTTGATTGGAACCACCATCCAACTGACCAATGAGAAAACCATCTCTTTACTGGACCAATCATGAGAACCTCCCCTTTTATAGCTCATGAAGCCCTGGACAATTGGTCTGCAGTGCAGCTGCCTCCTTGGCAACCTCTCTCAGTGCTGGGAAATTTTTCTTTCACTTCCGCTTTCTTTAGGGATCCCCATAGTGTTGCTGAGGTTTTTTTTTTTTTCTTCCTTCACTTTTTTAATTTCTTTTTTAAAGATTTTTATTTATTTATTTGAAAGTCAGAGTTAGAGAAAGGAAAGAGAGATCTTCCATCTGCAAGTTCATTCCACAGATGCCTGCAAAGCCCAGGGCTATGCCAGGCCAAAGCCAGGAGTTAAGAGGTTCATCCAGGTCTCCCACTGAGTGGCAGGGACCCAAACTTTTGGGCCATCTTCTGCTACGTTTGTAGGTTCATTAGCAGGGAGCAGGATTGGAAGCAGAGCAGCTGGGACACCAGCCAACGTCCATATAGTATGCCAGCATCACAGGCTACAACTTAACCCTCTGTGCCACCATGCCAGGCCCCCACCTTGGTTTTGTGAATAAACCACTTCTGCTTTATACATCCTTCCTTGTCCGTGCTCCTCATTTTTCATGAACAGAAGACACAAATCCAGCAGAAAAAATTGTAAGAACTAACTGCAGACTCCTACAATGCTGTGATGGAAGATTCTCCAGAATCTGACAGGCTGTCATTTACCTATCTTGTTCAAAGGATGGAGATCTTAGCACACTCTGTTCTGAGCCACTGAAAGCAGGGAGGAAACGCACCTCCAGCTTCCTCTCTCCTTGCTGGAAAGTAAGCACCATTCAGGCAGAAACTAGAATAGAATCATTAACAGAATGAGTAATGGTGAAGGAAATGACGAAAAAGGAACTGAAATTCAGAAGCTATGACCCTTTACTTGAAATTACGTCTCAGCTGTGGATGGGAGCTGATTGGTCAATGGGTGTCTGAACGATTCACAGTGCGGTGATGAGAGCAGAAGCCCAGGCAGAAGGCAGTACAGATGGGACTCCAACCAGCATGGCTTTTCCACCGCCTTTGCACACCCATGTGCACCTGTGCCCACACCATTTACAGTTCTGCAGTCAGGATAGCAGGTGCTGTCCCTTAGATCACTCTGCAGTGGAAATCAGGGTTCCACGTTCACGTTTGTCAAAGTAACAGACTGGAATTCTTTGGAGACATGTACCAACTGCCCTTCACAACGAGAAAAATCTCTTTTCATCCTATTTTGTTAATCCCTAACCGAGATCACGGTGTGTCCTTGAATGATTTTGGCAACAAGAGTGATAATGAGGTCATTTCCACTATGAGAAGGTCACTGCTTGCTGCGTTATGATTGAGCTTTTGATACACTTCTATATTAGAAAACTTGAAATGTGAAATGAAGGAAAGCTGTGTGATGAGCTAGGTCCCAAGGAGAGTGACTAATTTTGCTGCATGAAGCATTCACCAGGGCTGGATCCAATCCCCCTAACACAGACTGCTGTGCAGTCTAAGTCAGCATTCCCTTCCTCCACAGATACCCACCCTTGGAACAGGTATTACTGGCTTGTGAAGTTAATAGGGTTTATTTTCAAATGTCAGTACAAACTATAAAGTGGGCAAAACAAAATTTAGGAGTTTCCACCACAGCACAGTACCAGAGTCATTTCCTCCACCAGTGTAATATCTGTGCTTTGGTCTCTCAGGAACTAAAAAATTACACATAATGGAGAAATTATACAAATTAGTTAACCACATACTTCTGCAAGTATTCAGTTGCAATAATTTTAAAATAATTTTCTTAAACTAAAGAATTTTAAATTCTGAAATTTTATACTCTTGAGTATTCTTTCTCTAAATTTTCTACATCTTTATTTTTTTCTGCTTTTTTACTGTTCTTTCTTGGATGTTTTAATGATTTTTTTCTTTAGGACAGCCTCCTAAACTTTACTAACTCCATGGCCAACCCATACTGCCATTGTGCTTTATATTTTTATAACTCATCTGGTCACAAAGCTTCAAATTTCACCTAAGTTTAGGCTTTATGTCAAACTTTTGAATAACCTATATGTAAAACTGAGCACTTTTCTAGTTCTCTGTCCCCCAGGTTCTTCACATTCAATTCATCCTCAATTCTCCATCTCTACCCGCTGTTTTCAACATAATGATGAGCATCGCTCACCACTCCTTTTCATATCTGACTACCAAGCCTAGTAGCATATATTTTATGTATTTTCCTAAAACCTGCCCTGCCTTTTCTTTCCTTTACCTCTTCAGGCTAATTAAATTAGCTGTAAGTTCATGTCAGTGATCACTCAATGTCCACAGTGACTGGGAGGCAGTGTGCCCAACAGCCAGGTCTCAGCTCAGGACAACCAAGGCCAATTGTGGAAGATGTGAGCTCCAGAATATCAATAAGGCTCCATATTTGTTCTGCTTAAATTATGGGGAACACATGAGATGAAGTTAATTTCTGCTCACAAATGTTTCTTTTAAAAAATGTACATGAATTTGGTAGGAAAAAAAAAACCTTGGAAATGAAAGATATGAATCCTGACCTCCAGAAAGTGGGAGAAGAATAGAAAGTTAAGGTCAGAGTGATGTGGGTGCAGTTCCAGTTCTGTGTTTGATGTGATTCTGGGCCAGAGGTTTGGTGTCCATTTCTGTATAACAAGCATGGTAATACCTCCCTTGGAGGAGTGTTCTGACAGTCAAACAACACTCCATCTGAAGTTACCACCCCAGAAACTAGCACGTGGTAGATTCTCATGAAATTATAACCAGTACTAACAAGAGTTTTAGGAAATCATTACGAAAATGCCGTGGAAAAAATACACCCTGCCTACCAGTCAATCATGCTGACAGCTACTGAGGAAGGGTCCAGGTGAGCAGCACTATACAAGGAACCATGTACACAATGCTACCTGACTCCTCATCTCCTGAAGAAGATGTTGACGAGTGAAGCAAAGAACTGAGGGACTTTTGTTCGTTTTTATGGTGTCTCAAAAAGATCAGTCTAAGGTTCACTTCTCACCCATACCCAGGGACCGCTAGGTTTGAAAGCATTTCCAGCCATCATAGATTATCTAAGAGAAACACTGGGGGAATACAGATGAAGGAACCTTCCCTTTGGGTGCCACTCACTGGGCCACCAGAGTCACTGGGTGTGGGCCAGGTGAAGAGGATTAGAAGCTGCCATTATGTCTACTGCAGACAACTGTGCAAGAGACTTGAGCTTGGTTTGAGATTTTAGAGGTCATTTAACCTAACATTTCATTTACCAAAGAGGAAACCCAAGCCCAGAAGGGCTGAGTGGGACAAAGTCACAGGGCCCCTGAAAAGCAGAGCTAGGCCTACAGCCCAGATCTCCGGGCTCCTGGTCCAAAAACTTTGTTCTACCTCCCCACAGCTGCTTCTCAACAGTACTGAGGTTTGGGGATTTTACTCATTCAAATGCAAATGCTTTGTGTGCTTCTTCAATAGCACTGGCTTTGTCTTACTTTACAAGCTGGGTCTGCTGTACTAAGCACATGAATGCGGGCTAGAAATGTTAAAATCTTCTCCCGCTTTTGAAACGTCATTATTTCTCCTTTGTTTCTCTCTGTAAGGTGGAACACTTGCTTCTTTTTTCTTACAGATTGAGTTAGAGACAGCAGCACCTATAACCCAATTTACTTGTTCTGCTGGGGACACAGTGGTAAGGATGAGATTAATTAAATCAGTGGCCCTCAGGAAAGTCTTCCCCACCCCCGCTCTCACCCCTACCTCGGGATGAAGTCCAGCCTGTTTGTTGCTATGAAACAGTGCTGCAGCTGGGCTCTGTGGGGGTCTGGGTGGTCTCACAAAAGCCATCAATGTCTGCAGCTCTGAGAAGGCTGGAGATGCTGTAGGTGCCAATATCACACCCCTGGGACTGAGTTGTGGTCAACATGGGTCTTCACAAAGTCCTTAAATCATCCACTCCTCAGTTACACTATACGGCCCAGGAGCTCCTTTAGGTTTAGGGATACGCTGTTCCTGCTCCCTTTGTCATGAGGCATAGACAGACAGCGTAGCAGTAATTGCAACATGGCAGGATAAGTACTGTGATGGGCTAAGAGGAAGTTAAGACCTTGATGCCCCAGAGCAGCATCTACTTTGTTTTTCAAGATTAGTGAAGTTGTATGTCAAAGGCTTAGGGGCAGCAGAGAGCCGTAGGAAACACACGTGCAGCACAGGGCATGTGGGAGAGGACAGGGGAAGACGAGCTGAGGGCTTTGGGCCTTAGGGAGCCTCTTCCTGTGTCCCAGGACTCTGAGGCAGTTGCACCTCTGACCCTACAAGCTTGGGGTGGGGTGTGGAGGTGACCCCATGCAGAGAGGGTGGTGCATGGGGTCAGAGAATGGGGGACGTGTCTGTCCACTCAGAAGGAAGTTCCTGAGGGTGGAAGGAGCCTGGCTTTCTCGCTGAGTCTGGGCCTGTGTCCTTGAGCCAGGAAAGATGAGCTCCAGCCACTGGAAGAGCAAAGCTTCCAAAGCAAATGCTTCAACAAAGTGGAAGCTTATTACCCTCAGGTGTGCGAGCAGCCTTGTTGCTCCCAGCTTCTTGCAGTCCCCCAGCGTGAAGCCATCACAGGCATCAGCGTGGCTTCTTCAAGGAGTCTACACAGTCTCTGTTGTGCTACCCACCATTTCTCTCGAAGAGCCAACACTGGACAGACATCTTGAGGACATGGCCAGTTTGAATCAGTGATAATTTTGTTATAAAATACAGACTGCTTGCCCATGAGCATCCACATCAGGGCTGGTGGGGACTGAAGGAAAGGGGGCAAGTTCCACTGAGGAGTGGGATCCAGAATCTTCTTGGAGAGCTGGGAATAATAATTTTACCTTTATTTGACAGTATGCATAGCTCAAAAGGCCTGAAAAATAGTTATCTTAGCACCAGGAAAGCTATTTGCACAATCTGGACGTGAGTATGAATCAGAAGTAGGACTGGGTAAAGGAACCATGTTACCCTCAGCAACCGCATCATCGGAAAAGGAGTTTGGCAGTAACAGCAGCAACCCCTTTGCGCACTGTGCTCAGGCACCATCCTTGCTCTTAACAAACACTAACCCACTTAGTCTCCACAATTACCCTGTGAGGTAGAAACAGTCACTGTGCCCATTTTAGAACTGTTGATTCAGTGATGATGTCAACAACAGGCACTCAGGGTGCCAACCCCAAACAGTCTGAGTGCAGAGCCCACGTCCTGGCCATTGCCAGCCACACCAGACCAGTGTGTGCAGCAGGTGGGCTGCCTGCCTGGGGTTCTGCCAAGCTGGAGCAAGTGAGTGATGGCTTCCTTGGTCAGTGTTGGGCTGGGGCGGGTGCGGGCATACTGCTGGCAACCCAGATGGGCCAAGGTTTGTAGTGAGCCCACACTGATGACTGAGCTGACACCTGTGTTGCCCCATTTGGAAAGTCCCTGTTGATGCTTTCCTGCAACCACAGCCACTCTCTGGTTCCCTGCCCGTGCTGGGAGCAGGTGTGGCTTTCTCTGGCAATGGAGGAGCTCCTCTGGCTGTGGTACCACTTGACTCCCAAAGCTCATCTTCTGTCACAAACCTCCTCACTCTTTCTTCTTAAGCCAATTCTTGACTCTGTGGACAAAGGTCTCTCCTTCCTCTCAGGTCTGGTTTCTCCTCATTTTTCCCTGTTTTGATGATTTGTCACTGGAAAAGATGCACGGATGCCACAGTGGGGGCAGGAGACTGGAAAGAAGAACCATACACGCCTCGTTCGTGTGTGGTCTCCCAGAAAACGGTGTACCCCAAGTCTGTCCTTACCATGCTGCTCTGTGTCTCCATTCAGATCAGGGAAGATTTGAGATGTTAAAAAGAACTTTGAGGGGCTGGCCTGTGGCACAGTGGGTTAAGCCTCTGCCTGCAGTGCCGGCATCCCATGTGGGTGCTGGTTCAAATCCAGCTCCCAGTAATGGCCTGGGAAAGCAGCAGAGGGTGGCCTAAGTGTTGGGCCCCTGCACCTGTGAGGGAGAACCAGAAGAAGCTCCTGGTTCCTGGCCCAGCCTGGGCTGTTGCAGCAATTTGGGGAGTGAACCAATGAATGGAAGTCAGTCTCTCTCTCTCTCTCTCTCTCTCTCTCTCTCTCTCCCTCTCTCTCCATCTTTGTCTTTCACAATCAATAAATAAATCTCTTTATTTAAAAAAAAAAGAAATCCGAGAACATCAGCTTTTATGCATTGAAGCAGCTGAAGGTGAACTGTGCTCAATTGTGAACGCCTAGAAAAGTATGTGACACATGATTGTCAGAGGGACTCGGGTGGGGGTGGGGGTCACCTTGGTGTGATTACCTTAGCCATTGAAGCAAACCTGCTTCCTGTGTGTAACACAAATTAGCTTTCCTGTGACTTGTGAGGCCTTAGGGCCTCAGATCCAATACAGGCATTTTTTCGTCTGTGCTGAGCCCCGGGGACATGGAGCTCTTGTTGCAGTAGACCTGGACACGGCTCATGTCCACCCCAGGCCCATGTCCACTCCTAGCCCATGCCCTCTGCTTCTTTCTTCCATGCTTTTATTATGCAGTATCTTAAATTGAGATGGAAATGTAAGAAAACCTCCCATTACCCTAACTCACTAGCGGAATTGCTTTAGCATCTCGGTGTACTGTTTTAGTGTTTGTCCATAACCATGTAAGTCACAGCCTTAATCTATCATTTCAAATATTCTCATGTTGGCTGGTGCCGCAGCTCACTAGGCTAATCGTCCGCCTTGCGGCGCCGGCACACCGGGTTCTAGTCCCGGTTGGGGCGCCGGATTCTGTCCCGGTTGCCCCTCTTCCAGGCCAGCTCTCTGCTGTGGCCAGGGAGTGCAGTGGAGGATGGCCCAAGTGCTTGGGCCCTGCACACCATGGGAGACCAGGAAAAGCACCTGGCTCCTGCCATCGGATCAGCACGGTGCGCTGGCCGAAGCGTGCCAGCCGCGGCGGCCATTGGAGGGTGAACCAACGGCAAAGGAAAACCTTTCTCTCTCTCTCTCTCTCTCTCTCTCTCTCTCTCTCACTGTCCACTCTGCCTATAAAAAGAATATTCTCATGTTGTTAGAGTATTACAAATTACCATTTTAATAGCTCAATGTGCCACTGAGCTACTATATCCTAATTACATTAACCTCTCCTTCTTGTTAGATATTTTATTTTTTAATTGTTTTATGGTAACAGGTCATCATACAATTATACTGCCATGGACCTAGCCTTTTTTCCTTTATACAACTTCCTCAGGGGGAATCCGGGAGGGTTAGGGTACTGTACCAAATTTATGGCCGGCGCCGCGGCTCAATAGGCTAATCCTCCGCCTGCGGTGCCAGCACACCAGGTTCTAGTCCCTGTCGGGGCGCCAGATTCTGTCCTGGTTGCTCCTCTTCCAGTCCAGCTCTCTGTTGTGGCCCGGGAGGGCAGTGGAGGATGGCCCAAGTGCTTGGGCCCTGCACCCCATGGGAGACCAGGAGAAGCACCTGGCTCCTGGCTTTGGATCAGTGCGGTGCGGTGCGCCATGGCAGCCATTAGGGGGTGAACCAACGGAAAAAGGAAGACCTTCCTCTCTGTCTCTTTCTCTCACTGTCCACTCTGCCTGTCTAAACAAACAAACAAACAAAAACCCCAAATTTATGAATACTTCCATGAAGACGTCGCAGGCCATTACGGCTGCAGCAGTTGTACTACTTACTTCACTATACATGTATATTCTATGCGTATGTGTTATCCAATCTTCTCTGGTGCTTTCATTTTTACCCTTCTTTTACTTACAAAAATTTCACATTTTTATGTGCTTGGATCGGTATGTTTCTCTCCCTTTTTATATCACTGTGATTCTTAGAAAGCTAGCATGTCAAAGTTCTAACAAGTTCTGCCTTTTTGCTAGCACATCTCTGATTTCTCTAACACTTAATTCTTTCATCTATTTGGAGATTTTTGAATATGAATACACATTTATTTGCTCTTTGTGCCTGCACTCATGTTCTTTCTGTTTTCATCCGTATCTTTGCTTTAAACCTGATGCTTCGCAGCAGGTCTTTCTTTCTGTCAAGCAGCAACACTATTCCTGCGATTTCCTGCAAATCTCACACCCTGACCAGCTCTGCTTCCAGGCTGCTTAAGCAGCCTCTTCTCCTAGGCCTGCGCTCAGCCAGGCCCACGCTGTGCTTGCCCCACGTCTCAAACCCAGAGCCCTGGGCCCGCAGGTTTTCCCTCGACCTGCTGCACTCTGATTCTGAGAAATGCTTCTCTCTGCACTGCTTGAACCCACTGCCCTAGTGTCTCATTTCACTCACCAGCCCAGCTAAGCAAAAACGATCTGTCATTTCAGGCGTCCCAACACTTTGCCTTCTCTGTTCTCTGATGTTTCCACCAAAGCTGTGTTACCAGTCTCCAACTCTGTCTGTGCCCTTGGTTTCTGCTCCTCGCTGCTTAGCACAGCTCCGTGGATGTGAAGTGACTGCAAGTTGACACTGTGACGGTGCCATCCTGAGCATTTAGGATTCGTGGAAGGTGACAGAAAATCAGAGCCTCGACCCGTGGAAATAGGGCGCTTCCTCAATCTATAACTGTGTGAGCTAAAAAGTCCCAGAAAAGATTTTTTTAAAGATTTATGTATTTATTTGAAAGGCAGGGTTAAAGAGAGGCGGGGGGGGGGGGGGGGAGAGAAAGAGAGAGAGAGAGAGAGGGAGAGAGAGAGAGAGAATGAATGAGTCTTCCAGCTGCTGGTTCATTCCCCAAATGGCCGCAACGGCCAGAGCTAGGCTGATCTGAAGCCAAGAGCCAGGAGCTTATTCTGGGTCTCATGTGGGTGCAGGGGCCCAGGGACTTAGGCCACCTTCTACTGCTTTCCCAGGCCATAGCAGAGAACTGGATTAGAAGTGGAGCAGCTGGGCCGGCGCCGTGGCTCAATAGGCTAATCCTCCACCTTGCGGCGCCGGCACACCGGGTTCTAGTCCCGGTCGGGGCGCCGGATTCTGTCCCGGTTGCCCCTCTTCCAGGCCAGCTCTCTGCTATGGCCAGGGAGTGCAGTGGAGGATGGCCCAGGTGCTTGGGCCCTGCACCCCATGGGAGACCAGGAAAAGCACCTGGCTCCTGGCTCCTGCCATCAGATCAGCGCGGTGCGCCGGCTGCAGCGGCGGCCATTGGAGGGTGAACCAACGGCAAAGGAAGACCTTTCTCTCTCTGTCTCTCTCTCACTGTCCACTCTGCCTGTAAAAAAAAAAAAAAAAAAAAAAAGAAGTGGAGCAGCTGGGTCTCTAACCAAGTCTTTACCTGCTATACCACAGTGTCAGAACTCCAGAACAGTTTTAAAAGATGCTTTAGTTACCAACTAGGAGACCAAAGAAGTACACCAGGACTGTGACATGTAAGAGAAAATCTGCTTTTTTGACAATACAATTAATTAAAACAGGAAAAAACAGAGGGACAAAATATATGGAGGTGGGCAGAGATTTGAAGTCTCCTGTCTCAAAACACCTGATCTGGATTGCTTGTATATTGTGTTTTCCAACCTGACAATGACCCCAGCTTGCAGAGGAGGTCCTGAGTTTAGAAAAATTTAGCAAGTTGATTGCAGAAACTGCGACTGGAGGAAGCAGGGTTCCTGCATGAACCTCTGTGGCCTGAATCTCCGTTCTCTGCTCCCACATGCCTCCGTCACGTTCATGGGAGCAGGAAGAAGAAAATGAATGGAAGAATACTGTAGCGGTGGAAACTCGTATCTTGTTGGAGATACGAGATGCTGCTGCTTCCTCCTGCAAGATCTCCAAATTCATAAAACGACCCGCCGTGCACGACACACAGCTCCACAAACTCAGTGCACCCCAGATGTTCCTCCTAGTCCAGGCCTTCTGACCTCAGTGACTGTTCCCTAACCCATCTAGGGGTTCAAGCCAGAGACAAGGAGTCCTTCTTGAGGCAGCTGCTCCCTAGGGCTCCCCTGTGCTTGCCACCATCCTGGGGGCATGGACCCTTCTGCACCGCTGGCTCCAGCTTGCCTCATTGCCTGACAATCCTCCTTTCCAAACGTGATTTCGTCTCTGTTCCAAACAGCGGAATGGCTTTCTGTTTTGGGGGTAGGGGGCCACAAAGTTCAAAATCCTTTCCCTTGGCTTGCACAGCCCAGCGTGGCCTGACCCCTAGCAGCACTGCTCCTTCCTCTCACCCGGGGCCCTGGCCCTTGCTGAGTTCCTTTTACTAAGACCCCACATCTGCCGCCTTCCTTCCCACCTCAGACTCAGGGCATTTGGACAGTCAATGACCCTTGCCTCGATTCTCACAGGTTTGTGACCTGCTTTCTGGCATGTTTACTATTTTACTGCTTGTTGTCTGTCTCTCTGCACAAGAAGGTAAATTCCACAAAGACAGATGGGATTGTTAATTTTTTCACTGACACCAGCACAATGCCTGGTTCTTACCAGTTACGTAACTGGCAGCTGTTAAGTATGTTGTCTCATTCACTCTGACTTCTGGCATGGAGGTGCATAAAGAATATGCTCACCGGGGCCGGTGCTGTGGCACAGCAGGTTAAAGCCCTGGCCTGAAGCACCAGCATCCCATACGGGTGCCAGTTCTAGTCCTGGCTGCTCCTCTTCCGATCCAGCTCTCTGCTATGGCCTGGGATAGCAGTAGAAGATGACCCAAGTCCTTGGGCCCCTGCACCCACCTGGGAGACCAGGAAGAAGCCCCTGGCTCCTAGCTCCTGGCTCCTGGCTTCAGAACGGTGCAGCTCCGGCCATTGCGGCCATCTGGGGAGCAAACCAGCGGACAGAAGACCTTTCTCTCTGTCTTTATCTCTCTCTGTAACTCTGTCTTTCAAATACATAAAATAAATCTTTAAAAAAAAAAGAATATGGTCACCAAATTCTTGGATAGCCTGTTCCCCTACCTACAAGAGAATACTGCATATGTTGGGCAACAGAATCAAGGTAGAAACTATTAGGCTGGTGTAGTGAGGCAATAAATGAGTTGCACAGTTTAACAAGGACTATGTACAAGGCCTGGCTTTAAGTTCAAAATGTACTAAGGAAACAAGATGATTGGATGAAAGTGCATGGTAGAAGGATTATGAAAAGTATGTTTGGTTTTCTTTGGGGATTGTTTTATTGGCTAATGTTTTTATTAGCACTTTGCGTCAGAATGATGCTCCTGTTGCAATCATTGAAGCAATATGCATCCATTCTTACTGACATGTGTAGTTAACTCTCTGTGGTGTCACACACCCATCACAGCTTCATGCAGAGTGGTTTCCTGCCCCAGCTCACAAGTTCTGAGAGCCACTGGTCTTTTTCCTATTTCTGTAGAGTTTTCCCCCAGAATGCCATATGGTTGGAATCACAGAGTAAGGAGTCTCAGCAGACTGCCTTCTTGTGTTTGGCAGTGTGCACTTGAGGTTTCTGCGTGTCTTTTTGTGGCTTGGTAGCTCTTTTTTTGTTTATTGTGGAATAATATTTATTGTCTAGATGTACTACAGTTCATTTACTCATTCACACATTAAAGGGTGCTTTGGTTGCTTCTAATTTTTAACAATTATGAACCACATTTTTAGTAGAAAAGACACGACATTAACCAGTGCTAATATCTGCTTGTCTGCCCTGTAGATACCAGCCCACTGCAGGCTACAGCGGTAGGGACGTCTTCACACAGCAGTCCTGCCCTTGTGCACACCCCAGACCACTCGTGAATGTTCTCATGGCTACATGTCAAGGAATATTATGTGATGTTCCAAGCCTGAAATTTTATGACAAACTTGCACATTCCATGGGAAAAAAACAACTAAGACAAGTGAAGAACTCCAAGTCCTCTGCTTAAAGAAGTACTAGAGATGCTAAGGACATTTTGACTGAAGAAGAAAGCACTCAGAGACCCTGGCAACCACCTGAGCATCGTAAAAGGCATCTACGGTGAGGCCAGCATTGCTCCCTGGGACCATGAGGGACAGAGGTGGGAGCAATGGGTCAACACAGCATGGGGCAGGTCCCAGGTTTTGAGAGTGACGATGATTCCCATCTGCTTGTTGGAGACCGCTCCCTATGTCTGCCAAAGAGCAGGGAACAGTCAACATTTGACAATCAAGTTCCAAAACATTACAGCCAATCTGTGTCCTCCCACGTGTACACTTGAGCGTGATTCAAAAAACTTGTCAATGTAAAAACTTCTGAGTAGGAATTTCATAAGATGATCCTGAAATTGTATCCAGTACCTCGTATAACAAAATTCCGCACCCCAAGTATCTCGAGATGCTGTGAATGTTACGCTGGTTTTTGTAAAGTGAACTTTTAAAGCCCTTATACAAGAACATCCCAGGAGCATGGAGTCTGCTGTCCTCTGGCATTCGTGAGTTTGTTACAGCACTGTTCCCTCTCAGCAGGTTCAGGATCGTTTCTGCAGTTGGCATCTGAAGCCACAGCTGTGGGGACCCTCGCAGTGGATTTTTCAGTGACGGGGGGCCCATGCACTTCTCTTTGCCCTGGGGAGGCGAAGGCACCTGCGTCACACATAGCAGCCCCCTCACACCTGGATTAGTCACCTCTTCGATTGACTGCTAGTGCCAAGCTGACTCCCAGGGCCAGAGGTTCCAGATCCTGAGAAACAGCCCTTGCTCTTTTCTGAGTCAGTTACTCAGGGCCTCCACCGTGTGCCTGCATCTCCCTTTACTTTCTGAGACTCGGCTTCTCGGCATTTTCCTTGATAATCTCTAAATCATCTTAGCGCATCACTTCCCCCACTTCTCTATTCTGGCCACAGAAACAGGCATCCAAGACATTACAGACTGCAGTCCCATGGATGGACATTGTCATTCCTTGCCTTGAGATGCCTGGTACAGACTCACAGTGGCCAAAGCCTGGCATGAAGGAAGTGGTTTTCCATGTCTGAGAACAGTGCCCCGGACCTGCCTCCATGAACTCAGCCTGGGCTCCTCACACGACAGTCATAAAGGCAATTTTGACTCAAAGCTATATTTCTCTTGGCTTCCAGGGAGAACTCTATAAACTTTCATTTGGCTACGCAGGTCAGAAAAGTAAATGTCACTGCAGGCCCTCATTTAGAATCAGACTTCTATTGGACACCTTTTCTGCCACAGCGAGGTATGTAGAAGTAATGAGCCATGTTCTAATGCAATCAGTTTAATTAGTTTCTACATGCTAATGAAATATCAAACATTGGCAGAGCAACCAACTCTTCACCGTGTCCAGTCCACGTGAATGCATCACTGTCACCCATCCAGCTAGTGTGAGAACATTATTTCATCATTTCATACTCCCAAATCCTTTATTTGTTCCGTGCATCATGCCAAAATAATTGAGAAAGAGAAAAAGCAGTCTACAAGCACAAAGATGACCTTGTGTAACATGGGATTAATGGCCATTTTAATCTTACACCATTGCTGTATTTTCTTCCCTAGGTAGTAATTTGAGGAGTCTGAGGAAACTTTATTATGTAAAGACCTTGGGGAGACAGAATTCCAGAATTTATCCCGAATATCAGAGGTCAAATCAGAAATCATGGTGCTTTATGTGTCAGAGGTAGGTGAGAGGAGAGCCTTTGGCTCAGTCTACCTGCTTCACGTGGTTTGGCCACGGTCCCAGAGAGGGTACTGAATGTCGCAACAAGAGATGAGGAAGCAGCAGGTGCTCTGACTGGCTTGGGAGCCCAGCACAGAGAGCCCCTTCCCAACATGGGCAGCTGCCACGGGCCTGGGAGCAGACAAGAGGGGCCACTCCTTGGCTGTGGGGCTAGGGTTGGTGTCATGGGAAGGCCACGTGGAAGTACTCCTGGGTTTGGTGAGTTACACACTTGGGAGGAGGAGGCTCTGCCAGCACCGTCAGACACAGAGGCTTACAAGGTTAGGGAGCCATCAACTACGGTATGGAGTTTGTGACAAACATCCCTAAAGCACTGGCTGTAGGGTCAAGTACCTCTTTAGATTGGTCCTCTCGCCTAGCTGTGCAGAGACAGCACCACTTGTAAACAGCTCTGGGTTTCACGGATGTTGAGGAGACCGTGCCAGCGTCCCCAGGTTTGTACTGGCAGCCACTGCTGGGCAGTGTCCCTCCTTTCCAAGAACCAAGCCAGGTACTCAGTAGATGAAGATAGCTGCTGTCTGAGCCCTGCTCACAAAGTGCAGAGGTGCCTGTTCCCACAGACAGCTGCTTTAATAAGAATCCAACCAAAAGAGGATTAAGATCATCTGAATACTAGAGGAACCTGAAGAGATTAATGAGTTTGGCCTCAATTCCTCTGTAGCTGGATGCTGTTTCAGCCATCCCAGATGGATGTGCGTTGGTTCCATTCCAACAAATTCTAAGCCGGGAAGACCATGCTCTAATATTTTTCTCAAAGTACTTTTACTGAATGAGGTATTTTCTCTTGTAGTTGAAGTCACTTGTTTTCCTCAATTCCCTGTACACACTAAGAAATATTCACCAGGACTTCCTTGAAAAAAAATCAGTTATTTGTCCATTTGTCAATGGACTCTGATGTATGCTTGTGGATCTGGATCAATACTAGAATAAAACAATAATTTCATCAACATTCTTTATATTTTAAATCTTATATATATCCTAATTTTTATTTGAAAGGAAGAGGGAAGGAGGGAGGGAGGAAGGAAGGGAAGGAGGAAGAGAGAGAGATCTTTGCCGCTGATTCACTGCCTAAATATCCTCAACAGCCAAGGATGCCCAGAACTCTGCCTGTGGATGGCAGTGACGCAGCACTTGAGCCATCATCTGCTGCCTCAAAGGTGCACAGTAGCAGGACGCTGGAATGGCAGCAGAAGAGTCAGAGTTGACCCAGGCACTTGGAATCGGGCTACGGGCACCCCTAGCAGCACCTTGGCTGCTGCACCAAGTGCCCCCCTCCGTCAGCACTCTTTAACATGAGCAAATCACGTTCTCCAGCAAAGGTGCACACAGCAGAGCAGAACGTGCTTCTTTAGCAATGTCTATCATGCTGTCTCCACCTTGCATTGGCGTTGAGATTTTGACTGGAAATTGTGTTTCCTTGTGCATACCTTTTGAAAATGATGCAGTGCATTTTCTAGAACCTGTATTTTAATTTCTGCCATTCAGCAAAGCATTGCTCTGTGTCTGTTGAAAGCAGTTACAAGCCTAATTCTTTATGCTTTTTAAAATGTAGTTTAATTCAGTAACTAATCCATAAATGTTTACAGAGATTCTGCCTATGCATGTCATTATGTTCTTGGAATCACAAAGTATTTAAAAACTTTAAGTATGCCTTGCCAATATATTGTTTGGATCCATGTTTGGGTCATCTGGGGTGTTATGTGATGAAACAACTCCCTGAGTGACTTCTGTGTGGCCCTTCGATGGAAGAATGGTTATTTCACGGGGTAGCATGAAAGTCACCACTGCAGTGGAAAAGCAACAGAAAACTCATCTCTCTTCAGTACTGATGAGGTAGCTGTGGTGCCAGCCCTTCAAGCCCCCAGCTCACTGCTGGGCAGGAACATGGCATGATGGGAAGCCAGCAGGATGCTTGTGTGTACAGCGAAGGGCCCTGGTCCTTCTGGGGATGCAGATCTGGTCCTCGGGACTCTGTGTTAGAGAAAGACAAGGGTGGCTGCCAGTGGCCACATTCTCCATCATCTCCTAAGCAGCACTTGGCCTTTAACCTTCAGAAACACTGGACAGAAGACAACAAATCCACATTTCCAGAGACTCCAAATTTTCACTCTGCCCTACTGCTGAGAACAGCAGGCATGATTACCTCCAAATACCTGCCAGTAACTTTAGGTGAATCTGTGGAGTGCATATTTTCTTTATGATTAGACAATAAAATCCCTCTGATAAAGCCCATATCCTAGCCTTTTCCTCCCCATGTCATCTGGCACCTAACTCTACAGTCAACTCCTTTCTCTCCTGCTTGACCGTGCATCAGGATCTGCCCAACCCTTGCCTGCCTAGCTTCCTCATGGCTCCTCTTCTTCTGTTGTTCTTCAGACCTAAATTCTTGGATTCCCCATTCATCTCCTGTATCAGTTGCATTTCTGGTAGCTGGATTGAGTATTCTACAGTTTGGTAAACTGGCCTTCCAGGATGTAAATATGGCATGAATTAGGTTAATTGCCTCACACTTCATCATCACACACCCACCGTCAGCACTGTGCTTGCTCCCCTGTACTGCAGCCTCTTGTTTAAGTGTCTCCCTGGCCACCTCTAAGGCCCTGGAGAGTAGAAACACAGCACGGGCATTTGTGAGACTCTGGCATCTGGCAGAGTGGCTGCCACAAAAAAAGATGCCTGATGCCTTTTGTTGAATTAATGAAATTAATTAACCCTTTATCTGCCATCTCAGAGGACTCTTTCTGTATTATGACAGGAATTACAGTTTTTGAGCTTTTAGCCCTGATGTTTGGCAGACAAGGTATGCAGAAGTATGTTTTCCCAAGAATAAGAACTAATAAGAGCCTTCCGTTCGTCTCCTGGCATTGTCCCTGGACAGTAAGTCTGTGCCCCTCTGCCCCTGGCTGAGTGTCAGATGCATCTCCCTCCTCTGGGAACTGTTCCACACTGCCCTGGGTGTGCAGCCCCAGACCCTGCTTTGATGTGTGGACTCTGAGTGTTTCAGTCACTCCCTTGCACTGTTGGCTGACACTTTCTTCTTCTAAGTACTGGCTTTGTGATGCCTGGGTCTATTGGACCAGGACAATTTGTGAGATAAGTAGCAAAAACGTTTTACATGCTGCTGTGCCTGAACTTCTGTGTCAAGTCTTGCGTTGCATCCGTAAACTTGGATGTCACCTTAGTCCCTTGTGGTGAGACAGGGGAGCCGCCCCTGCCTTTCCCTGACTCACCCTTCCACAGGGAAGCTGCAGCTGGGCTGGACCTGGTCTGACCTCCAGAGTGCATGGCCAGTGCCCCGCTGCTCCACGTGCTGCATGTGAGCTGAGGGCGGGCAGAGAGAACTCCCCCAGGCTGTGGACAGGCCCCCTGCTCTAACAGCGGCAAGTGCTGTTTCCCACCAGCTGCACTTCAAAAGTATATTGAGCATTTGTGGAAAGTGTTTCTGAAATACAGGCTACCAAATGTTGCCCATTAATTCTTATGCCATAATTATTGCCATAATTTGAAATAGTAATTAGAGAAACATGCAGAACGTGAACCTCTGATAATCCAATTCATTTTTAAGAATTGAGTGCTGAGAACCATAGGCTAGCTGTTGCCAGGCAGCTTCCAGCAGCTTCTTGGCGCCCACTGCATGCTGGGCCTCTTCTCCCGTCCCTCCAAGAGTTGGGCTTCCTGGGGAATGAGCCTCTGACTCTGACACTCCTCCTCCTGGAGTGTGGCACAGGAGTGTCAGCAGACCCTCTGGACCTAAACAACTCTCTGACTTGTATCACTTGCTGAGTTCTGTGTTGTAAATATTCCCACCACAGCTGACTTCAAGCTATAGCCAGTTTAAGAATTGGCTCACAAAATCCATGCATATCTGATAGTTGCATGGATGTTGCTGCAGTGTGCCACTGGTTGTGGTTTCTGACCAGCTGGCCTTTCCTTATCTCACGCCCTGCTGAGCACCCACTGGTGTGCTTGGCTTCTCTGTGTGCAAACTGGTCTCAGCAGTGAGCTAAACCTCTCTACAGAACTGCAATATCACAACAGGCTTTCTGATTTACATAGCAGACTTCATGTTTTCTGCATGATTTTTCTACACATATGCAGTGGATAATAAAACAAGACCGACCTTCTGTGATAAAGAGGCATTTTTGATCCTCTCCACTGCTGTGGTATCGAAGCTGCATGGAATATTCTGCTTTATTTAAGGCAGCTGCTGCAGCACAGCCATGCTAAGAGCTCAGGAAAGACGCAGTCTTGAGGAGGTGCTGCTCTTCTGGAGAGCTGGGACCCCCTGAGCTGTGGGAGGACCCAGCTCATCCAGAAAGATGACCCAGCCATCAAACCCAGGGAGAAGACGGAGCGATTCTGTAACAATCTGCAGCAAGTCCTCAGTCTCGCATTTTCACTCCTCAAAGACCCACTGCAGAATGCTCCATCTGTGTGATGAGTGTCGGCCTGGAAAGCATGTAAGAAAAAAGGGTTTATTTGGCCGAATCGAGGATGGCCACCAGGAAACACACATTCTGGCTGCCTGGAGTAGGCTGATGATGCCACTGGTTCACAAACAGCACAAGCTGCTGACAGCCGTGGCTTACTATGTGTGACCAGTCCAGAAGAAGCAGTGAACAGTGGGGACATGTGCTTCTTGGGAAGTTTAGTTTTATTTATTTATGTGAAAAGCAGACACACACATGTGGGCACATATGTGCATAAGAGAGAGACAGAGCACTCCCATATGTTGGTACACTACCCAAATGTCCACAAGAGTGAGCTGAGCCAGGCCAAAGCCAGAAGTCCAGAACTCAGTCCAGGTCACCTTTGTGGGTAGCAGAGACCCAACTACTTGAGCCATCCCCTGAAGTCTCCCGGGGTGTGCCTAACAAGAAGCTGGAATCCAGAGGCAGGACTCAGTCCCACACACTCTCGACGTGGCACGTGGGCATCCCCAGCGGCATCTTAACCACTATGCCCAACACTCACCCTGGGAGCATGCGCTTCGCTTGAGTTACTTACTGTCCAGATGAGGTCAGCTAATCAGCAAGGATCAGCCAATACCTTAGGTCCTACTGACTAGGGAGTCCCATATCTCATTTTCCCTCAGGGTAGTGACTTTGGAGGGTCTCAATCATAATCTTGTTTTAAATTCATTTCTTGCCAGGAAGACTGTGTTCCTACAAAGTGTACCCACTGTCCTTGCTGGCCTGGGGGCCTGTTGTGTGTCAAGATCTAACTGTATTTTCTCTCTTGAAAAGTCAGTGCGTGGAGGTTGTGACAGGAGTGAGAATGAACATTTTAGTCTCATTTGTAATTTCTCACAACAAGTTTATCCTAACACTTTCTGAATAGTAACATAAATTCTCCCTCACTGACAGTAATACTTCGCTGGTATTACATATTCAATGACCTCATTCCCAAAACATTTGGAGCCATATATATTCCATTTGTGATTGTGAAGGAGAGATATTGAAGTAAGACAGAGAGAGTTTTACAATCCAACTCTGGAGATTCAGAAGAGAGAGAGAGTACCAATTCACACATTCAGAGCAATGCTCTCTACCTATGACAAGTAAATGAGGTGAGAGATGGAAGACGGTCTCAATTCTGGTGCTGATGGTAGGAAAGAAGGGGTTCCTGAGTAGAAGAGGGCGGGGATCCTGGGGGAGTGGGCTGGGGCGTTCTGCCTGTGCCCCTACAAGCCCTCCTGTGGCCTCCAGCCTTCCTCTGCCAGGAGCTGCTCTCTGGGAATGGAGGGCTGGGGCCTAGTCAGAGCCAGGCAGCACTGCCTCCCAAGCATATGCAAATGTTTCCTGGGGCTTGTGTGCTAGGCAGGGAGTGCGAGGTGCTCACTCCCCATACAAGGGCTCCTGCTACTCACACAAACTTGCAAGCTCAAGATTAGGAACCCCATACTCTAGTTTCTCTTCAGATCGTAAAGATTAGGAACCCAAGCCCCAATCCATGGACTCACACCCATCACATGAAAGCATGCAAGGCTCTTCTGTCATTCTTAGAAAAACAGAAACTAATAATTTTGAAAGAGTGATAGGGAAATAAAACCTTAAGTATGAGTCAGAACAAGACAGATGTAAATATAGAACAAAATAAGAACATGTCAGAGGTAGTATAAGAATTAATCTACTCATAGGGAACTTTATAAAAAGGAGGAAAAAGTATTAAATTGTACATCAACAGTCAGGACAAGGGCTGATCAAGTCACTGTTTCTCATAGTGTCCATTTCACTTCAACAGGTTTCCCCTTTGGTGCTCAGTTAGTTGTCGCCGATCAGGGAGAACATATGATATTTGTCCCTTTGGGACTGGCTTAATTCACTCAGCATAATGTTTTCCAGATTCCTCCATCTTGTTGCAAATGACTGGATTTCATTGTTTTTGACTGCTGTATAGTATTCTATAGAGTACATGTCCCATAATTTCTTTATCCAGTCTACTGTTGATGGGCATTTGGGTTGATTCCAGGTCTTAGCTATTGTGAATTGAGTTGCAATAAACATTAATGTGCAGACTGCATTTTTGTTTGCCAATTTAATTTCCTTTGGGTAAATTCCAAGGAGTGGGATGGCTGGGTTGCATGGTAGGGTTATATTCAGGTTTCTGAGGAATCTCCATACTGACTTCCATAGTGGCTTAACCAGTTTGCATTCCCACCAACAGTGGGTTAGTGCCCCTTTTTCCCCACATCCTCTCCAGCATCTATTGTTGGTAGATTTCTGAATGTGAGCCATTCTCACCGGGGTGAGGTGAAACCTCATTGTGGTTTTGATTTGCATTTCCTGATGGCTAGTGATCCTGAACATTTTTTCATGTGTCTGTTGGCCATTTGGATTTCCTCTTTTGAAAAACGTCTATTGAGGTCCTTGGCCCATCTCTTAAGTGGGTTGTTTGTTTTGATGTTGTGGAGTTTCTTGATTTCTTTGTAGATTCTGGTTATCAGCCCTTTATCTGTTGCATAGTTTGCAAATATTTTTCCCATTCTGTCAGTTGCCTCTTCACTTTCCTGACTGTTTCTTTTGAAGTACAGAAACTTGATCAGCCCTTGTCCTGACTGTTGATGTACAATGTAATACTTTATCCCTTTTAGTATTTTGTTTTGTTCTACTTAATACTATTGGTTGAACTCTGTAATTAACACACAATTATTCTTAGGTGTTGAAATTTAACTGAAAAGTGATCCCTGTAAATATAAGAGTGGGAATAAGAGAGGGAGAAGATGCACAATTTGGGACATGCTCAATCGGACTTGCCCCAAATGGTGGAGTTAGAAACGTGCCAGGGGATTCCAATACAATCCCATCAAGGTGGCATGTACCAATGCCATCTCACTAGTCCAAGTGATCAATTTCAATTCACAATTGATCACACTGATAGGTCTAAGAGTCAAAGGGATCACACAAACAAGACTAGTGTCTGCTAATACTAATTGATAGACTCAAAAAGGGAGAGAATGATCCAACATGGCAAGTGGGATACACAGCAGACTCATAGAATGACAGATGTCCTAAACAGCACTCTGGCCTCAGAATCAGCCCTTAAGGCACTCGGATCTGGCTGAAGAGCCCACGAGAGTATTTTAGGCATGGAAAGCCAAGACACTCTGGCAAAACAAACAAACAAACAAACAAACAAAAAAACTAAATGAAATATCTCTGCAAGTGAGATCCCAGTGGAAAGAACGGACCATCAAAGAAGGAGGTACCTTTCTCTGAAGGGAGGAGAGAACTTCCACTTTGACTATGACCTTGTCTAAATAAGATCAGAGTCGGTGAAGTCAAAAGGCTTCCATAGCCTTGGCAACTCATGACTAGAGCCTAGGGTGATTACTGACGCCATAAGCAAGAGTGTCAATTTGCTAAGTCAACAACAGGAGCCATTGTGTACTTACTCCTCATGTGGGATCTCTGTCCTTAATGTGTTGTCCAATGTGAAGTAATGCTATAACTAGTACTGAAACAGTATTTTACACTTTGTGTTTCGGTGTGGGTGCAGGCTGTTGAAATCTGTACTTAATATATACGAAATTGTTCTTCTGTATATAAAGAGAATTGAAAATGAATCTTGATGTGAATGGAATGGGAGAGGGAGTGGGAGATGGGAGAGGTGCGGGTGGAAGGGAAGTTATGGGGGGGAAAAGCCATTGTAACCCATAAGCTATACTTTGGAAATTTATATTTATTAAATAAAAGTTTTAAAAAACTGTATCTACAAAGCACATTGAATCTGCTAAAAACTAACTGAAAATTAAAATTTAAAAAAATGTGAAATAAGACAAGAGAAATAAATCTCCACATAGCACTGACCAAACACAGGGAGACCATGCCACTGGTGTGTACATCTGAGATGGCCGAGAGGCCGAGGATGGGGCTGAAGGACAAGGCCAGGGACGGGGCTGAAGGACACACGCTGGAGTTGGGTGTGCAGGTCAGCGTCCTTGCGGGCACAGCACCAGGGCGAGGAGGAAGGCGGAGCCAACCTCTCATTTGGCAGCACGTTCTACCAGGGAACCTAGTCTCCTACATCACTAGGAAGGCATATTGTCAAGGAAAGAGTGGAGAATGGTGTATATAGTATTCTGTTAATTGGATTCTTAATTTAAATATCCAGACTGATGTGTATGAGGGCCCCTCTTGGAACACTGTGTCTGGGCAAGGAGCTGCTGAGGGTGGGCAGCTCCTGGCGAGAGCTGGAAACACAGGCAGCAGGCCTGGCCTGGTGGCTTGGCTGTGTGTGTCAAGTCTGGGTGGTGGGGGAAGCTGCTTCCACAGAGACAGAAAAGGCTTTGGGTGGAGCAGATTTGGGAGCAGTATCCACGATTTCAGTTTTGCAAGTATGGCCATGAGACAGCGTAGCTGTCAAATGGGCACCAGGTAGACATCCCAAGGTCAGGAGAGAGGCCTGAGCAGGCTTCGTTACGTGGATAGCAGCCGGCAGAGACGGGTTCCACGGCCATCACGGAGGTGAATTCACCAACGGCATGGCTGCAGATGGACAAGAAGAGTGGAGACCAAGCCCCGAGACCTCAGCGTTACCAGGAACTAAGCTGTCCAACACAGCAGCACGTTCAACACGTTCTTGTTCTGAGGTGTTGGAGAAAACCTAGCGCTGTCCAGAGCCAACTGGAATCTACTAAAATTCTTCAAAGCCTTCAAGTTAAATTGTTTCTTCTATGCTCTGTAATATAGAAGCTTTCACTTTCACAAACTCTTACTCCTTTTTTAAACAAATTCTGAATTTCTGAACACAAAACTGAAATTCAAGGACATTGCCTTTGGGTGCCCTTAAGTCAGTCTCTCTCTCTCTATCTCTCTCTCTCCCTCATAATATTGATGATAAAAACCCCAAACTGGAAGCTTACTCTGTTTATTCATTCATTTTTAAAAATATTTTTACACTTATTTGAAAGTCAGTGTCATAGAGAAACAGAGAGAGAATCTTCCATCTATTTGTTCACTCCCCAAATGGCTGCAACTGCCAGCACTGGGCCAGCCAAAGCCAGGAGCCAGGAGTTTTATCCAGGTCTCGCATGTGGGTGGCAGAGGCCCAGATCCTTGGAGCATCCTCCACTGCTTTCCCAGGCTGTTATCACGGAGCTGGATCGGAAGTGGAGCAGCCAGTCACAAACCGGCACCCATATGGGATGCTGCTGTTGCAGGCGGCGCTGTCCTCACTGTGCCACA
This sequence comes from Oryctolagus cuniculus, assembly GCF_964237555.1. Taxonomy (NCBI): domain Eukaryota; kingdom Metazoa; phylum Chordata; class Mammalia; order Lagomorpha; family Leporidae; genus Oryctolagus; species Oryctolagus cuniculus. The sequence goes on from NC_091447.1 coordinate 57,608,489, forward strand.
ATGCCTGTCCCTCATTCACTTTTGTTGCAAAGAGGAGACTCCCATCCTAGGAGACCATGGCACTGTCACTCTATTCTTTCAAACAAATGTGGGTTTGCACATTTAAGCACATTCTAGTGTCTTCCTGTCTTTCTTTGTAGTTTCTATACTTCAGCAGAAATTTTTTTCACAGAATTTTTTACTTGGTCTATGGTTTTGTGGGAATAAGATTCCTAACCAAGTATGTAAGGACAATTTCCTGTAAAATTTCATGACTTCATGCAATTATACATTTGAATATCGACCAGTAAATCTACTATGTGAAACTACAGGGTCTGTCATCTCCATTTCACCCGAAACTCATTTTCTGCTAGATGAAACTCTTGAAATAGTTCAAGTGAAATAATCCTAGGAACACATCAAATTATGTGCTGATCCCAGAAGAGAACATTAAATTCATACTTTGCCAGGAGTTCATTTCTAAATAATGCTAAGATAGCCACTTGCCAGAAAACTGCCATTTAATCTTCACTTGAGGAGTGATTTATTTTCAAAAACATTTCCAGATGTTTAAACTCACCCTTAATTTAAAGGGCCACATTCAAAAAACCAAGTGACCTGGGCTTGCAGCTGCTCCATCAAGTTATACCTTGTGCTTAACGTGTTCAAAGACGCCTGTTCTGAAGTTGTGTCTGCCTTGGGATTCTCATAGCCCAGGAAGTCCCCACCTAGGTGTGCTGCCTGCCAGTGAGGGAACAGCAGGAGCTGTGTGGGGAGCCCTGTGCCACACCTGCTTCCAGTCTGTGCATCAGTGGGAACTGCCACCCCTGCTGCTCGTTAGAACTGTGCTCTGGCAGCCACCCAGCACGGAGGACTGAGGCCACAGCACCAGATGACCTTTATCACAGCACACACGTCTCTACCTAAGCATATTTCTGGGACACATTGGAACCAGAGTGGAGTAGCTTGACTTTGTTGGAGTGACAGAATGGGAGGGTGCTCACCGTCCACGGGTGGAACTTTCAATCATGGCTCTCACTCATGCATGAAATGGCTGTAAATGGTGCACTCACCAATTGTCTACTTTTTGGATGTAAGCAGAGAAAAACCATTTTCCATGCAGAATTCGTTTATTCACATTGAATGTAAATAAAGTTCTACTTCCTTATTGAACCCACTGCTGAACAGTTGCTTAAGATATTCCAACATCAGATGTAGAAAAAAATGTTATGAAAAAACAAAATCTTATACAACGATCTTTCTCAGCAGGAAGTCAACTACGATGGCCTGCAATGGGCTAATTAGATTTGCTGACCTGAAGGACCCCCTGAGTTGCACCCCAGGAGGGACAATTTCCCAGCTGGTCGTCTTTCTCCTTAAAAGCTTCTGCCATGCCTGCCACACAGAACACAGACAGATACACTCATCATGTGCACGTGGGGCTCCCCCAGCTTGGAAGCCCGTGAAGCTTCTCTTCAGGTGAACAAAGGCCTCTCATGACTTTGGCAGGAGGACTTACAATTTGGCCTGAGAGCCGGCTCCAATTCAGAGAAGCTCTACCGTTGCGGCCTAAACACACCTGGGCTGGTTTCTAACACTTCCCATGCTAAGGTGCAGATCTTGCATCTTCTCATCTGTACTGTGAGCAGTGAGGCCAGCAGAGCAGTGCTGAGTCCAGTGCCTGGCACACAGCAAGTGTTCGACATGCAGCCTTTAATTATTTATGATATTGTTTATTAACTCTGGCTGTCTCAATTATCCATTGTGGCTATATATCCTTGAAAAAATTAATTTTTATAGAAAAAAGCAAAGCTAGTATTCTTTCCTGAAGTTGTATCTTTTATTCAGTCATTATGGAAATATCATGTTTGCTTTAATTACCTTGAGAACATGCTTCTTCTGTTTAGGGAACATTTTCATCAGGAAGCTTCTGCGATTGGGCATGATTTTTCCCTTTCTGCAGAGTAGACGGAAGTTAAAAGGCCACAGCTGCAGGGGACAGCTGGCAGTGTGGCTCTGAGCAGGAGGCGGTATCCTGACAGTCTTGCTCTGATTTCTGTCCCTGTTACACCACCGCCTTTGGCTTCAGCCACTCCATGTGCATGTGTAAGTCACAGAACTTTGAATGTAAGACTGGAAAGCTCACAACCCGAAACTCTGTTGCCAGGAAATGTGGAGCTGTGTTTGTCAGACATAAATGGTGTGGAACAATGGAGGATCCATCAGCAGCTCCGACGCCAAGCAGGAAGCAACTCTTCTTGCCAATGAGGCTCAAAACATCCAACTCCCTTTTCAGCTCTGCCTTCAGCTTGGCCTGTGCGCTCCCGTTTTGTGTTCATTTTGTGGAAATTATGCTTTCCTGTCTCATTTTGAGGACTTCTCAGAGAGGAGTTTTCCCAGGGAAGGTGGTCATTTGTTCCCCTCCTTGTCTTTGTTTTGCTGCTGCTTCCAATAGGACCTGGCTGGCTTAAATCTATTGCAGATTTGTAACTAGAGAAAATTCATCAGGTGTACTCTTGGTAGAGTAGCCAGACTGTACCCCTCACTCTGACGTTAATTCAGAAGTTTTACTAGCAAAGGGATCGAGTCTACAAAATAGAGTATATGGTTTCGCTGTGTCAGCCCCCAGACAGGGCGAGCTTGAAGCCTTGGCTTCTCTACTGCTCACTCTCTTCTAAGGAGATGCAGGACGGAGTTGATTTGCATCTCTCTGGCTCCTTCAATTTGTCCTTCTGTTTGTGCCCTTTTGTTTTGTGTCTTGGAGTAGCTGCAATGCAGTGGGGTCTTGGCCAGTTCCCTTTTTGCCGGGTGCCTAATGCTGCCACTGATTTCAAGGCCACCTGCAGTTCCTTGAAAGGGGTTTGAAGTGAAAACCTGCATTCATTCCTGTCAGTCACACGATGTTTCCGGCATGTCTGTAACTGCTGCCCCCGAGTTCGCATCCGTGGGTGGGAATCTGCCCCCACCAGCTACGTCATCTTAGGGAGACCTAAGCAGCCTGGGAGAACAGGAGTGCAAGAAGTTACAGTGATGGCCACCTCTGAGCTGCGGATGCAGTTCTTACAGCTTTCTTGATCCTGGAGTGTGACCGTCTCCATTTCCCAGTAGCATTGCTGGGGTTTTTCCTTGTCCATGACCGTGACCATCCGTTTTTCATGGGACTTTCATAGTAGGTAAATGAAGCACCATTACGCTGACATCAAGTTGATATCAAATTCCCAAATTGGCTATATTCAGACCTGGTTGTTTTATAGTCTTTAGTATTTAAGAGGTTTTTTTTTTTTTTAATTCTGTAATCAGATGTGAAGTGTTTGCATGATTCTCTGTTAATGCTGTTGATATGACGAAAAATAAAAACTGACACTGGCAGGAAAAAAGGAGACTTTTTGGAAATGTGTTGGAACTGTTCAAAGAACCCAGGGCATAACTAGACCAAGGCTAGTGTGCCTCTGAGGTCTCGGGCAGCAAGTGCTGAAGGCCTTCCCTCCACAGCATCTCACTGATGCAGTAGTGATGCAGGGCCTAGAAAATCCCACCTCGCCAGTCGATGCATCTCTGGGTTACTGGCTCCAGATCATACCTTCCTTGCATAAAATCGGACTGCCAGTTCCAGTCAAGTATCTGCGAGGACAGCATGGGGACAGGCCGCTTAACAGAGACAAGACTGTTGGCAGAAACTCCTGCCTGCTGGGGCGTTTGGAAAGAGGAGGGACCCTCAATGGTGTCCACTCTGTTTTCAGTGTATGTTATCACAGTTACGTTTTTGTATCAGAACTAGTTTTGAAATATGAAATGTTTATCCTCTACGTATTTTCCTTGGCCACCTCCCACAAACATCCAGGCCATCTGTGCTGCTTGCCCAAGGAGAGGATTGGGATAGCTTAAAAAGAGAAAAAATGGATTCTTTTAGGAGAAGAAAATTTCGTATGAGATGGTAAGAAAAATATTAATAGCGAGACTTCCCCACTAAAATTGTGAAAATGATTCCCTAATTTGGAGAAAGGTAGAGATATGAAAGGAAAACTTGGAGATGAAAATATCAGTAGGAGGGGCCAGTGCTGTGGCATGTGGGTAAAGCCCCTGCCTGCAATGCCAGCATCCCATATGGGCACTGGTTCATGTCCCAGCTGCTCCACTCCCAATCCACCTCCCTGCTAATGGCCTGGAAAAGCAATGGAGGATGGTCCAAGTACCTGGGCCCCCACCACACACTTGGGAGACCTGGAAGAAACTCCTGGCTCCTGGCTTTTGCCTGGCCCAGGCGTGGCCCTTGCAGCCATTTGGGGAGTGAGAAAGCCAATGGATGGAAGCTCATGCATGCCCTCTCTCTCTTTCTCTGTCTCTCCCTCTCTCTGTGTAACTCTGCCTTTCAAATAAATATATAAATCTTTAAAATATAAATATATATACATATTTATTTATAATATAAATATATAAATCTTAAATAAATATATAAATCTTAAAAAGAATAAGGCAAATATCAGTAGTTCCCAGAAAGACTGGCCCAGCATGCTGTCCCCCAGATCATGCCTTGGTGAGAGACAGACACCCTGACAGTCTGTGGATCTGACGCCCAAGGAGTTTCCTGCAGAGAAAGCCACACTGCAGAAAAAATCCATCAGTGAGCTTCACTAAAGATCAAATGGACACCACGCCATCTGGTGAGCTCTCTAGGACTCAGACACTAACCTGAGGAAACCGGAATTCAAAGGATGCCCTCCTGCACTGAGAAAGAAAAGCAGGGAGGGGCTGGTGCTGTGGCGTAGTCGGTAAAGCCGCTGCCTGCGGTTCCGGCATTCCATATGGGTGCCAATTCAAGTCCTGGCTACTCCACTTCTGATCTAGCTCTCTGCTATGGCCTGGGAAAGCAGTGGAAGATGGCCCAAGTCCTCGTGCCCCTGCACCCATGAGGGAGATTCAGAGGAAGTTACTGACTCCTGGCTTCAGATCAGGGTGCAGCTCTGGCTGTCGTGGCCAAATGGAGAGTGGACCAGTGGATCGAAGACCTCTCTCTCCCTGCCTTTCCTTCTCTCTCTGTGTAACTCTGACTTTCAAATAAATAAGGCAGGAAGGCAGGCAGGAAGGCAGGAAGGCAGGCAGGCAGGAAGGAAGGAAGGAAGGAAAAGAAAAGCAGGATGAGGTTTTGCCGCAGCAGTGGAGTTGCCATCTGGGCCGCCCTCATCCCATACTGCAGTGCCTAGTCTGAGTCCCGGACCCTCCACAGCAGTGACGGCTCAGCTACTGGGTACTGCCACGCTCATGGGAAGCCAGGACTCAGCCTGGCTCAGTCCTGGGTGTTGCAGGCATTAGGGAAGTGAACCAGTGGATGAAAAATCTCTGTCTCCTTGCCTTTCAAATAAAATCAAAATAAATTTTGTAAAAAGGAAAGAAAAAGAAAAACATAACCAAAGAAAACTGCATTTCTTTTGTGGTCAAAGTCATATGCTCAGATCTATGCTGGTCATGGGCCACCTAGCCTTGATGCACCACGAGACGGTTTGTTCACCGACTTCTGGAGGACTTGAGGGCCCTGCCGTGACTGCTGCCTGTGCACAGGGCAAGAGCAGCCGGGGGAAATGGACAGAACACTGACAGCGTTTGTTTGTTTTTTAATGGAATCACATAATTTACTCTTTCCTCTTACTGGATGAATACAACTATTTTCCCATATTATGAAGTGATGTGTCCATGTAAAAATTTCAGAAAATTCAAGTCAAACAAAGCAAAGACATTTAAAATTACATATGATCAGAAAAAAATACTGTTAATTGCTATTCATTATATAAAATTCTTAATATATATTTTTTAAAATTTTAATCATATATATATTTTCCATATATTTCCATTTTTTAGACATTTAAATTCATTATTTTATAATTACATATAGCCTTTTCTTATATGTTATATTTTTAAATATTTTATATTGTTACTATTCTTTTTGTAATCTTAATATGTGTCTTTATATTTTGCAAACACACAAAAAATATAAATAACATAATAATCATTTGTAACATATCAAACAGGGCCGGCGCCGTGGCTCAATAGGCTAATCCTCTGCCTGCAGCGCCGGCACACAGGGTTCTAGTCCCAGTCAGGGCGCCAGATTCTTTCCCGGTTGCCCCTCTTCCAGGTCAGCTCTCTGCTGTGTCCCGGGAGTGCAGTGGAGGATGGCCCAAGTGCTTGGGCTCTGCACCCGCATGGGAGACCAGGAGAAGCACCTGGCTCCTGCCTTCGGATCAGCGCGGTGCGCTGGTACGCTGGTGCGCTGTGGCCGGCTGCGGCGGCCATTGGAGGGTGAACCAACGGCAAAGGAAGACCTTTCTCTCTGTCTCTCTCTCTCTCACCATCTACTCTGCCTGTCAAAAAAAAAAAAACATATCAAACCGAACAATTATGAATATTTTGATGTTTTCCTTTTAAGTTTTTGTGCATATACACACATTTGGATTACACTTTATATGGTTTTAAAACTTGTAAACTTAAATTTTTGTTCATGTATATACTTTCATTCTTTTTTCTTGAATAGATTCACTACAAGTTTGGCTGTTTAAGTTACTTTCTAAAATAGATTATAACCTTAACAGAGTAACTAAAAGGTAATCTATAGAAGTGAAATTGACACTCTGAGATGTAATGCTTTATCAGTTGCATAATTTGCAAATATTTTCTCCCATTCTGTCTGTTGCCTCTTCACTTTCCTGGGTGTTTCTCTTGCAGTACAGAAACTGCTCAATGCGATGCAATCCCAGTTGATAATTTTGGCTTTGAGTGCCCATGCCTCTGGGCTCTTTTCCAAGAAGTCTTTGTGCCTGTATCTTGCAGGGTGTCTCTGATGTTCTCTAATAATTTGATGGTGTTGGGTTGTAGATTTAGATCTTTAATCCATGTTGAGTGTATTTTTGTGTAAGGTGTAAAGTAGGGGTGTTGATTCATATTTCTGCATGTGAAAATCCAGTTTTCCTAGCGCTGTTGTTGAACAGACTGTCTTTGCTCCAGGAATTGGTTTTACCTCATTGATCAAATATAAGTTGGCTGTAGATGTTTGGATTGATTTCTGGTGTTTCTATTCTGTTCCATTGGTCTATCCTTCTGTTTCTGTACCAGTACCATGCTGTTTGGATTACAACTGCCCTGTAGTATGCCCTGAAATCTGGTATTGTGATGCCTCCAGCTCTGCTTTTGTTGTACAAGATTGCTTTAGCTATTCGAGGTCTCCTGTGCCTGCATATGAATTTCAGCATTATTTTTTCCAGATCTGAGAAGAATGTCTTTGGTATTTTGATTGGTATCACATTGAATCTATAAATTGCTTTTGGAAGAATGGACATTTTGATGATATTGATTCTTCCAATCCATGAACATAGAAGATGTTTCCATTTTTTAGTATCTTCTTCTATTTCTTTCTTTAAAGTTTTGAAATTCTCATCGTAGAGATCTTTGACATCCTTGGTTATGAGACATAATGATTTTGAACAGCCCTTGTCTCGACTGTTGAGGAACAGGTTTTTTTTTTTTCATACTATTTGTTGAACTCTTTATTTAGTGTATGGTTAATCTTAAGAGTATAAAGTTAATTGAAAATAGTCTTTGTAAAAAATAAGAATGGGAATAGGAGAGGGAGGAGGAAGAAGTGTGGGAGTGCTGGTGGGAGGCAGGTAGGGTGGAAGAATTGCTATGTTCCTAAATTTGTATATATGAAATGCATGAAGTTTGTATATCTTAAATAAAATGTTTCTAAAAATAGATTGTTACCAATTATTACATATATTCTATTTAAATTATTGCCGGTTTAGATTTACTATTTTCTTACTCCTGTTACCTTAAGAACTTCTTGGTTATAAATATTTTTTATTAGGTAATTGATTTAGTTTTTTTATTTTATCTAGAAGTAGGATGATATCTGTGACTATCACAAAATTAAAGACAAAAGCATGTGAACAGACAGATGGACAGATAGCCCCCATTTGCTGGTTTACTCCCCAAATGCTTGTAACCCCCAGGACTGGGCTATGCTGAAACTGGGAGCCAGAAACTCAATCCAAGTCCTGTGAGTGACAGTAACCAAGTCACTCGAGCCGTCACCCCTGCCGCCCAGAGTCTGCACTGGCAGGATGCTGGAGTCAGAAGCCAGAGCTGGGACTCAGACTGCTAGGCCAAGCGCCCACCCCTGAAATGCCATTTATGCTTCCTAATGCAGCGTGACTATTCCACCAGACTGCAACTTTATAAGGATCTTGTAGCGTTGACTGTGTCCCTCTGCCTAAGGTCAATGTTTCTCTACAAACAGCCAGCTGTCCTAGTTCTGCTGCTTTCTGGATAAAATAGCTTCCACCTCCCTCATCCCCTCAGGCCTCCGTCCCCACACTGTGCTAACACTGCTTTCTCCACACATTCGCTTTTGTACACACTTCCTCTTCAGCCATGTGTCTCCTTACGGTCCTTCCTTTTCTCTCCTCTCACCCCCTCTCTGTCTTCTCCCGCTAGAACACAAACTACATGAAAAAAGTGGCCAGTGTGTCTTGGGAGTGACCGTTGTTACCTTTTAAAGGCCTTGCTACGTAAATATTTGTTGAATGAATACATGCATAAAAAGCAAAATTTTGGCCAGGAAGAAAGTCTAACTTGATTGTAGACTAGTAGATTTTTTTTAAGAAACCTAAAGAAAACTAGGAAGGAAGAGCTTCCCAGTCATTTTATAAACACGCGGCTGCCAGGACAGTGTCCCCCAGCAGGGCCTTGTCAACATGAGGCCGGTAGCTGGGCCGCCCACAGAAGATGACCAGCACAGCACAACTGTCTGCAAAGCTGTAATAAACACGATTCCCAGGATTCCACCAAGACCTGCTAAGACCAGACCTCTGCGAGCCATTCTGGAAATCTCCACCTTTCAAAGGCCTTTGTGATTTGTGATTTAATATGGTGACTTGGTCCTCAGCACAGCCCCACCGCTGCTCCGCTGGCTTCACACTCACTGCAGGTCAAGCATGGAGGTAAATAGGGTTGAAGGAGGCACATTTTAAACAGCGTCTGGATGGGAGTTCTTTGTCTTGGACCCTGAAAAGCAAGTATCAGTCTATCACTACATTCAAAGGCAGAATCCAGTCTTCAGATTTGGCAAGAAATTGAAAACTTATGGAGCCGGTGCTGTGGTGCAGTGGGTTAAAGCCCCTTCCTGCAGTGCTGGCATCCTATATGGGCACTGGTTCGAGTCCCGGATGCTCCACTTTTTTTTTTTTTTTTTTGACAGGCAGAGTGGATGGTGAGAGAGAGAGACAGAGAGAAAGGTCTTCCTTTGCCGTTGGTTCACCCTCCAATGGCCGCCACGGCTGGTGCGCTGTGGCCAGCGCACTGCGTTGATCCGATGGCAGGAGCCAGGTACTTATCCTGGTCTCCCATGGGGTGCAGGGCCCAAGTACTTTTGCCATCCTCCACTGCACTCCCGGGACACAGCAGAGAACTGGCCTGGAAGAGGGGCAACCAGGACAGAATCTGGCGCCCCGAGTGGGACTAGAACCCGGCGCCGCAAGGTGGAGGATTAGCCTAGTGAGCCGCGGCGCCGGCCCTGGCTGTTCCACTTTCAACCCAGCTCTCTGCTATGGCCTGGGAAAGCAGTGGAGGATGGCCCAAGTCCTTGGGCCCTTGCACCCATGTAGAAGACCTGAAAGAAGCTCCTGGCTCCTGGCTTCAGATCAGCTCAGCTCTGGCCGTTGCAGTCATTTAGGGTGTGAACCAATGGAATGGAAGACCTCTCTCTCTCTCTCTCTCTCTCTCTCTCTGGCTCTACCTCTCCCTGTAACTATGTCTTTCAAATGAATAAAATAAATCTTAAAAAAAATTAGTAACATGAAGTCATAGTCCCTACAATGAATTCCTGGTATTCCTGAAGAAAAAGAAAACTGCTCTTAACATCACCCTGGTTAAGAAGACGACCTTTAGGGTTATATATTGTGGTGCAACGAGCATGAGTCAACACAGCTTTTTGTCTTGAAGAAAAACCAAATACCAAGCAGTGGTGTGGTTAACTGATGGTCATCGTCCATGGCCTCAACATGCTTCTGCAGTTTCTCCACACCCTTGTCTGCACCCCAGCTACCAGGTGGGTTCCAAGGACAGTCTGATCCCCCACAAGGGATTTCAGTCTGTGTCACATTCCCAATCCCTGACTGTAAACCAGGTCTTCCCAAAGCACAGCTCCAGGTCAGGGCCTTCAACCTGTTTTAACCATATTCTTAACCCCACCATCTTCCAAATCCATTTTTTCAAATCCCAACCTCAGTGCCTTTGTTTTCAAATAGTTTTGATTCTTCAGTAACAACTCCAGATTCTCAGTAAAGGAGGGACTCCGGTGCAGCCCTGGAACAGGCAGACTGGATGCAGAGGGATGCACCAGGGGCTCTTTCGAAGATGGCGTTTCAGTTTTCTTTACCTTTTTATTGCAGCTCCACTGTCAGGGCTTGGTGGATGGATTCACACTTTTTGATTATGGGGTGTGTGGAGGGCGATGCTCAATTCTCTTATAAATCACACCTTGGTATGACCATTGATTTTTAAATCTCCCATAATGCACTCATTCATCACTTTACCTGTCTATCGTCTACACATTCTGCAAACCTACCTTAAGTCCTAACTCCTTACAAAGTACTCTCGAAAAGCTAGGATGACTTTGTTTGTGGTCTTTGTTTTACCTCCACATCATTAATTATCCTTATAAAAGTATGTGGTTTCTTTACCAGATAACAACTAGATTGAGTACGTGGAACCTATTTCTGAAATATTTAATGTGAGTCAGGTAAGATAGCAGACATTTGACTGGCGTTTCCTGTCCACTCAAATAGTTAAAATTGCTATGCGAACAAAAATGATTTGTAAGAGAGTAAAGATCAACCTGGAAGTGTTCTGAAGACACCTTGAATCTGGAAGGTCAATTCTACCACCACGGCTTTGCTAAGTTAGCTGCACTCCTGTCCAGTGTTCCACTGTTCACAAATCATTTATCTGATAAGGGAGTGATTTCCAAAATATAGAAAGAACTCCTACAACTCAATAGTAAAACACTATTAGTAAAACACTAATAGTAAAACAGAATAATTTAACAGTTTAAAAATGGGCTAAGGTACTGAAGAGATACATATTCGATGATGTACAAATGGCCAACAGTCGAACTCTTTACTTATTACAGAATTATTCTTGGGTGTTTAAATCCAATGTGGAAAATTGATCCCAGTTAAAAATAAGAGTGGGAATAAGAGAGGAAGGAGATGTGCAGTTTGGCACACATTCCCTCAGACTTTCCCCTAAGGATAAAGCTAAAAACTTGCCATGGGAATCCAAATCCCACTAAGTGGGCAGGTACCAATGCCATCTTACTAGTTGAAGTGATCAGTTTAAGTGTATAACTGATCATAAAGATAGGCGTAAGTGTCAAATAGATCACATAAATAAGATCAGTGTCTGCTAATATTGATAGAATTAAAAAGGAGAGAACAATCCAACATGGGAAGTGAGATACACAGCAGACTCATAGAATGACAAATGCCCTAAACAGCACTCTGGCCTCAGAATCATCCCTTAAGGCATTCGGATCAGGCTAAAAAGCCCATGAGAGCATTTCAGGAATGGAAAGCCAAGACACCGTGGCAAAAAATGACCTACATAAAAGATCTCTGTGAGTGAGATCCCAGTGTGGAAAGTACAGGCCCTCAAAGAAGGAGGTACCTTTCTCTGAAGGGAGGAGAGAACTTCCACTTTGATTATGGCCTTGTCTAATTAATGTCAGTTTGTGAACTCGAAAGGCTTCCATAGCCTTGGCAGCTCATGACAAGAACCTTGGGTGATCACTGACATCATAAATAAGAGTGTCAATTGTTAAATCAACAACTGGAGTCACTGTGCACTTGCTCCCCAAGTAGGACCTCTGTCCATAATGAGTTGCACTATGAGAATTAATGGTAAAACTAGTCTTCAAACAGTACTTTATACTTTATGTGTCTGTGTGGATGCAAACTGTTGAAATCTTTACTTAGTTGATCTTTACTAAGTTGATCTTCTGTATATAAAGATAATTCAAAATGAATCTTAATGAAGAATGGCATGGGAGAGGGAGTAGGAGGTGGGATGGGACTGGGGGTGGTAGGGCGGGTATTGGGGGGGGGAACCACTATAATCCAAAAGCTGTACCTATGAAATTTGTATTTATTAAGTAAAAGCTTTCTAAAAAAACAAATGGCCAATAAGTATCAGAAAAGACACTCAGTGCTACTAATCAGCAAGAGAAATGCAAGCACCACAATGAGATGTCACCTCACCTCACACCTGTTAGGATGGCTATTAGTCTCTGTTTTTGTTTTAAAGACAAGACATGGAGAAAATGGAATCCCTATTACACTGGTGATAGCAATGGAAAATGGTGCAGTCATTATGGAAATCAGTTTGAAGGGTCCTTTAAGAATTAAAAATAGAATAACCATAAGATCCAGCAATTCATCTTTTGAGAATTTATCCAAAATAATTAAAATAGGAATCTCAAAGATATTAATACTCCCATGTGCACTGCAGCACTATTGACAATAGCCATGATGTGGAAACAGCCTATAACTCTGTCAACAAATGGATGGACACAGCAAATCTGGGTTATATACGCAGCGGAACACTATTTAGCCTTAAAATACAAGAGAGAATCCACGGTGCAGAACAGTATGGATGAGCCCTGAGACACTACACTACAGGAGTCAGTCACAGAAATACGAATACCACGTGGTTCCACATACATGAAGCATCTGAGCAGCCAAATGCTTGGGGGTGGACAATGTGGTGGCAGAGGCTAGGAGAGGGCCCTTGGCAGGTGACTTCATCTGTTAGTGTTTCCATTAGGCGTGATGAGTAGGTTCTACAACACCTTGACTGCAATTAACAATACTGAATGGTGCACTTACAACCTATTGAGAGGATGCATCTCCAGGTAAATGTTCTTACCACAACAAGATAGATTAAAAAAATAAGAAGGAATGAGGAGGAGTGATTGTTTGACAAGGCTAGAATGATGATCAAAGGGAATTATGAAATGAAAATATTTCATAGCTGTGAAACTATACAAATGATAATCTACAAAACTGGATCATATTTTTTAAATCTATTAGTCCTGATTTCTTATACTTCAGCTTAAAGCCCTTCAAATATGGTATTTTACCTTGAATAGAAGGCTCGTCCTAGCCTTTCTGTTTCTGCAATTACACACATGTGCATACACATGTGTACACACACAGGTGCATGTGTGTACACTCCACACTCTAGCCAGTCAAGCCTCATTCTCATTCTTGTAAAATTTTAAGCCCCTTCTGTGGCCAAGTCTTTCTTCTCCTTCAGCCCAATTCAGACAATGCCCCCTGTGGAAAGCCGGCCACACCATCCTGGTTAAATGTCCCCTCTTGTCCCCTTCCTGGTTGTTCATCACATCACCTTCCTAATGCCCACCATGAAGTCATCTTGCTCACGTCTTTGTTTACTGATTCACAGTCTTCCAGCTTTGCGGGGTTAGGAACTTGCTGACTTACTCCTTCGTCTGTCCCCAGTAACAGAACAGGGCTTGCTCCAATATGAACTGCTGTGAAGGGTGAATGAATGAGTGGACGATTTAAATGATAAAAAAATCAAAAATAGCAGGAGCAAGAGGGAAACCAGAAGCAAGTTCAGAATGTATTAGCAGTTGTGGACATGAAGCTGATGGATTAGAGACTGTGGAGAAAAAAAACAAGGTAAGATAGGGAGAAACACACAATAAAATGAAGAAAGAAATGACATTCTTCTGGGTAAACCAGAAAGTTATTCATTTTACAAACTAATGCATTATGTAGCAAAGTAGCTTTCCAAATGACACAAGGGAGAGTGCTGCGTTATTTACACATTTGAGCTGCGCGTTTGCCAACAGCACATTTCCAAGCCCACGAACAGATGAGAGGATTTGTTCCAGATGCCGGCCTCTGGGAGGAGCCTGGAGCACACAAACCCACGGGACACACTTGGGGCCTGCTTCTCGGGACAACTAAACTCTCTCAATACATTTTCTCCTGAAAAAGCCAAGTTTCTTTCCAAATTATGATTTCCCAGGGCAGAGTTCCACTGCTAATGCAGTTACACGCCTTGAAGACTTTATCAGAGTCTTCCTCATCCTGTCACGTGAAACAGACCCTTCTTTGGAATTAACGTAGGCCTTGCATCCAGCCATGACCCATAGGGATCAGAGGAATGGTGCACTCTGAGTCCTGAAGCCATGGAGTCTCTTGGTCTCCCCGCTCATTTTGCTTTCCACAGTTCCTGTGTTGGACTGTTTTCACTCACATCACTCTTCACGCATGGAATAGATCAAGGCCAAGATGAAGTGATTAGATAATGAAATCATTGAAGTTTCTTTTTGATTCACCCTCAGGCTTCCTAAATTCAACCTCTCCTAAAGAAGACCTTGGTTCCCTGGTGTGGCCGGCTGCCCCCAGCGCCTCCTTTGCTCTGTGCCTGTGCCCTCATGTCTCCTGGGTCCTGGCTGGAGCACATGGCAACCTCTGGACACTGAGAGACACTGAAGTGGGCAAGTATCTCCCAGCAGCAGTGCACAGGAACACAGCGGCTTGGCAGCTGAGAACAAAGCCCCCTGGGGAGCTGCAGAAGCTGCAGGTGCTGGCTCACTCCAGGGCTGTTTCTGGGATGTTGAGGTTGTAGAATTTTCAAAGTCCCCCAGGACTCCACTGTGCAGCACAGGTTGTCAGCCTAGGTTTGGCCACAGCCTGTCACCCCATTTCCTTGGTGCTTGGGTCCTGGCACCATCCTGAGTGCTGTTGTGCTTCCTGCTTCGTCTTGGTTAAGCCTGGGGCTGAGGACTGGCCTGAGCATCCTGCTCTGGGAGTGCTGCCAAGATTCAGGAAGGGCAGCGGTCCAGCAATCAGTCCTGTCCAGAGCACCAGTGTCCCCTCCAGAGCACCCTGGTGGCAGCAGCGCTCAGGGACATATGGGCACAGGAGTTGAGTTACACTTCATTGCCCCAAATCGCAAAGGCAGAGGATAGGGTGGAACCTGGAGCTGGAGACCACAGATCACGAGCAGGGAGTCAGTTGTGACTTGGAGCTGCAGACCATGGTTCACTAGTACCTGCTTTACTTATAAAAAAGCACTCCAAAAAGTTTGCAGAAAATCGAATAGAAAAGATAAGTTTAGGAGCCAGCATCTGGTGCAGCAGTTAAGCCCCTCCTTGGGATTCCCACATGCCCCATCAGAGTGCCTAGTTCAAGTCTTGGTTCTGCTTTTGATACCAGCTTCCTGCTAATGTGCACCCTGGGGACATCACTGATGGTTCAAGTACCTGGGTCCCTGCCACCCGTATGGGAGACCTGGATGGAGCTACTGGCTCCTGGTTTTGGCCTGCCTCAGCCCCAGCTGTTGCAGATATTTGGGGAGTAGGTTGTGGATGGAAGATTTATGTGCGTCTCTCTGTCTTTCAAATAAAATGAAAATTGCTTTAAAAGATAGGCTTATTCTGGTGGAAAAAATTTGTGAAATCACAAATATGAGGAGTCTTCAGAAAACTTCATTTAAGAATGTATTATACAAAAAATGCATGGATTTTAAATTATTTTGCACCAAAATAAATGTATGTTTAAATTCATTTTTCCATGAATGTAAAGGTATTCAATTCTATTGAATCTTTAACTCCATTGAAATGCCCTTGAACCAGTGTCCTTCAGTCCTTTCAGCCCTACCTCTGGCCACGCACTTCCACCCACCCCTGCGCACTTCCCAATCCTTGGTAAACCCAGCCCTGGCCTTCATCTGCCCAGAGCTCCCTGCCCCACGCTGTAGCACACAGTGGCGAGGACGCCCTCCACCGTGTCTCTGTCTTTTTCCTCATCCTGCTCCTGCTGAGTGCCTCTTCCTGTACCCTCTGTGTCCACTGTCACCCTGACCCTCCACTGTAAAGCCTCCCCACACCGTGCAGCAATGTGTCAGGGTATTTGCCATAGACAGGAACCAACTTGCATCTGGGAGGTGTTGTGGCCACCCCCTGCAGACCATAAATCCCCAGGGGTTTGAGCGGCATCTCCCCTGTCCTCTCCTATGCCAGGAGCCAGCACCTTGCCTGGCAGAAAGGCTTCTCAAAGATATGTGCTTGGTAAAATGTGCAAAATGCACAGAGCAAGATTCTTGGCCTTGGTGTCTTTAAAAATCAGTTTCAAGTTCAAAAGGACACAATGTCCACTTGGCCAAGGATCTTCACCTAGCTGGCTCACTGGTGAGACCCAAGTTTCCATTGCAGGGACCTTGAACTTCGGAGCGAGCGCTGAGCCTGGCCCCTCAGGGGAGGTGTCCAGAGCTCCAGGCTGTTAGAGAAGTGGATGCCAGTCTTCAGCTTCCACACAGTGTTTGCTTTAACCTTTATAGCCCTTGTTGCAGGCTTATCACTAAGCAAACTGAGTGCAGGATGCACTTCCGTCTCCGGCTCCCTCTGCTTCAGGCGGACTGAGCCTAAGCTCTGGAGGCCTTTGTGTACCTGCTGCCCAGTCCCACGGTTGTCCTTGAGCCCCTTGCTCCTTAAAGGAGCATCTTGTCGCCGGATCCCAGTCCTCACCACTGTCTTGTCGGCTCAGTCTTTTCCAACCTCCTTCAAGTGACTGCTGATTTTCTCCTTTCTTGTCTTTACCTATGATGGCTGAGACATTGTCCCCACTTCTGATTTTTGGTCTTATTCCCAGGCTCCTAAAGTTAATCGCTTCTTCTGATACAATAAAGTAATTTTTTTTTTTTTTTACCCACAGTGACCTCTTCCTGGAAAATAAGAGAGGTTATTCAAATAAGAAGAAATATCAGCAATCAACACTCATAGGCAACCAATTCTCTCCTTGCTGATAATCAAATAAATGCAAATACAGACTTCAAGGAGAAGCTGGTTTTCACCGATGTTTATGACTGTAAGGAACCCAGGAGAGTGAGCTGCGAAGGGGACCTCCTGTTCTGCAGGCGGAGTGAAAAGGAAGGAAGCCCCGTCTGCACCACAAGGGTGCATTCATTCTCATTTCTAGTAACTCCCAAAATATTTTGAGAACATACTTAGAAGGTAGAAAGATTAAATATAAATGTAGTTATTATTATAACAAAAAAACTGTAAGTGGTCTAAGTACCATGTTAGGAGAACTACAGAGTAAAACATCAAATACCCTTTGATGGAATAGTATGATCATATGAAAATAATGCCTGTGAATTTTTTTTACTTTAGAAACATATGATATGAGGGTAGAGAAAAATAAGCTACATGCTAAAAGCTTTTAGCTGTGCAAAAGATGTATAGAAAAAATGGGGAGCAGTTGGATGTGTTTTATTTTCTTTTATTTGAGCCTTTTTTGTATTTTCCAAATACTCCACAGATATCACAATTAATAAATCAAGAAAAAGTGAAAACAGTATTTTGTCTGAGGCCTGAGTCAACATCTGGGACTGATAAGGAGTAAAAGCATAAGCAACAAATATCCTATAAGGATCTGACTCTGATTAGGTGACAGGCACCATTCTGGAACGTGAGAAGGAGGTGCACGTTGTTCCAGAGCCTCCTGCCCATGCTGGGGTATGAATGAGCAAGGGCAAGCTTTTTCTGGGAACCCGCAGTGACTCGGGGGCTCACAATGCTGCTCCTCTTGGTGCAGGTGGATGGACAGACTGGGTAGGACAGGAAGCCCTGGGCAGCCTACTTCTCTGTCCGAGAGATTCACAACAGAAGGTGATGGAGGGGCAGGAATGGCCGCAAACAAAGGCAGTGGTGTACAAGAGCCATTCATAAAGTTGTGAGAAAATGAAATTGAAAGATGAGCTGATGTTGATGTAAAACTTGTGAACAGTTGTTTCATCAGATCCCTCATGTGCATGGACGCCAATTTTTAATCAAAATAAACATCTTTCAATTTCATTTTGACAAACTTTTGAAGTAGCTTCATACCACTGAGGATCTGACTTGTAGGACACATGACCATCCACAGATAAGACTTCTCAGAAGGACAAAAATACTGATACCAGGGAAGTCCTCAGCAACCGTACGCATGGTCCTTGGGAAATAGACGCTGGCTTCTCTTAGGTGTGAACTCTCCCTCTCTGTCTCTGTCTGTTAATTTCTGTCTCATTCCCTCTCTGTCTCTGTCTCTCTCTACACACACACACACACACACGAAGTGCTCACATGCATACACACACAGAAACACCAGCTCTCCTTTATTTTTGCCCAAAGTCCAATTGCTTCACAGATCTCCATGCCCAGGCCCGGCACTCAAACTCAATCATTTTTTTCCCAAAAATACAACAATGGTTTTAATTATGTATGCTAATAATATTTATATATAAGTATATATAAATGGCAAGCAATGATATAAACAATAAGAGTGACGAATGAGGAATATTTTGTTAGGTTACTTGTGTAACAGTTGAAGGCGTAGAACAGAATTATTTGAAAGTGAACTTGGATTAATTGTGAACATATATTATAGACTATAGGGAAATCACTAAAAAGTTTTAAAAAATATAATTGATATGTCAATAAAGAAAGGAAAATTGATATTAAAAATGCTCTTCTCTCTGTCTCTCCCTCTCACTGTCTGTAACTCCACCTCTCAAATAAATAAAATCTTTTTTAAATGCCCAAAACTACAAACACAAGATAATATGGATAAGAAAAACAGGATTAAGAAGGGAAACAGATAGAAAATAGTAACAAATGTTATAGATACTGATCCAAATATATTAATAGTCATTGTAAACATCAATGAACTAAAACACCAACTAAAACAGATTTTCAGAGTGGATCAAAAACAAGATACAACTACATGTTGGCTACAAGAAACTCACTGTAAATATAGATATATACAGATTAAAAGTGAAAGAATAGGAAAAGGAACATGCCAGCACTAGTCAAAATAAAGCAGTAGTAGCTATACTAATTTCAGGCAGAACTAATTTCAGAGCAAGGGAATCTGTCAAGGATAAAGAAAGTATTACAGGATGATTGTGAGGTAAATATCCCAAGAAGATGTAATAAACCTTAATGTATGTATGCCTAATGATACAGCATCAAAACAGGTAAGATAAAAAATGAAAAATTGCTTGCAGAAGTGGATGGATCCGTTTTTATTGTTGGAGACTTTTTTTTTTTACAATGACATGCTTTCAGTTTATTTTATAACCATAAGATTAACCTCTACTAAGTAAAGATTTCAACAAATAGTGAGAAGAAGAAAAAAACACTGTTCATCAACAGTACAGACAAGGGCTGTAAAAAATAACCAATTCTCAAAACGTCAATTTTGCTCATATACATTACATTATTTTGTACTCTATTAGCTAGCACAGAACAGAAAGAATACACGGTATTTGTCCTTTTGGGACTGGCTTACTTAATTAGGTATAATAGCTTCTAGTTACATCTATTTTGTTGCTAAAGATAGGATTTCATTCTTTCTTATGGCTGAGCAGTATTCCATAGTGTATATATACCACATTTTCTTTATCCAGTCATCTGTTGATGGCATCTGGGTTGATACGTTTCTCAGCTATTGTGGATTATTGAGATGCAATAAACATGGGAGAACAGATAACTCTTTCATGTGCTTATTTCATTTCATTTGGGTAAATTCCCAGGAGTGGGATAGCTGAGTCATTTAGTAGACCTATTTTCAGATTTCTAAGGAATCTCCATACTATCTTCCACAATGGCTGTACTAGTTTGCATTCCCACCAACAGCAGATTAGGATACCATTACCCTGACATCCTCACCAGCATTTATTGCTTTTTGATTTTTGGATGGTAGCCATTCAAACTGATGCGAAGGGAAACCTCATTAGGGTTTTTATTTGCATTTCCCTCATGGCTACTGATCCTGAACATTTTTTTCATGTGTCTATTGGCTATCTGAATTCCAGCATTTGAAAAATGCCTATTCAAGTCCTTTGCCCATTTCTTAACAGGATTGTTTGTTTCGTTGTTTTTGAGTTTCCTGAGCTCTTTATAGATTCTGGATATTAATAATTTATCAGTTGGATAGTTTGCAAATATCTTTCCCATGTTAGTTGCCTCTTGTCTGATTATTTTCTTCACAGTGCAGAAGCTTCTTAGCGTAATGTAGTCTTATTTGTCCATTTTTGCCTTTATTGCCTTGCTTCTGTGGTCTTTTCTTTGCCTATGCCAATGTCTTGCAGAGTTTCTCCAAATGTTCTCCTCTAGTAAGTTGATGGCATTGGGTCATAGATTTAGACCCTTGATCTATTTTGAGTTGGTTTTTGTCTAAGGTGTAAGGTAGGGGTTTTGTTTCACAGTTCAGCATGCAGAGATACAATTTTCCCAACACCATTTGTTGAAGAGACTGTCCTTTCTCCAGGGACTGATTTTGGCTCCTTTGTCAAAGATTAGTTGGGTATAGATGCATGGATTGATTTATGGGGTTTCTATTCTGTTTCATGTCTTTTTTTTTTTTTTTTTTTTTTTTGCCAGTACCAGGCTCTTTTGATTATAATTTCCCTGTGGTATGTCTTTTTTTTTTTTTTTTTTTTTTTGACAGGCAGAGTGGACAGTGAGAGAGAGAGACAGAGAGAGAAAGGTCTTCCTTTGCCGTTGGTTCACCCTCCAATGGCCGCCGCTGCAGCCGGCGCACCGCGCTGATCTGATGGCAGGAGCCAGGAGCCAGGTGCTTTTCCTGGTCTCCCATGGGGTGCAGGGCCCAAGCACCTGGGCCATCCTCCACTGCACTCCCTGGCCACAGCAGAGAGCTGGCCTGGAAGAGGGGCAACCGGGACAGAATCCGGCGCCCCGACCGGGACTAGAACCCGGTGTGCCGGCGCCGCAAGGTGGAGGATTAGCCTATTGAGCCACGGCGCTGGCTGGTATGTCTTTAAATCTGTATTGTGATGCCTCCAGATTTCCAAACACAATCTTCAACTGGGGGAAGCTGACAACTGGAACCTGCCTGGGAATGTGAATTTGGCTTTGGAGACTATACCAGGGGTAACCCAGATGCACTTAGAGAAATTCACTGGGGCAACCACAGAGTGGGGCTTTATAATAGTAAGGGGCAGTGGAAATCTTAAACTATTTCCCCAGAAACACCTCTGGCAAAGCAGTCCTCACTTATGGATCTTGCACAACTTGTCGCAGTGCATGATGGATTCTGAGTTTCTGACATTCTGTGTGCCAGAGGTTTAGAGTTATGAGACCTGGCTTGATTTAATTGCTTTCTCTGCCTTTTTATAATTCTGAAGATTAAAGTCAGTCAGATATTTTGGCCTATTTCAGTTAAATAAATCTGTTTCAAAGCAAAACCAACATGCACTGTCCCCAGATGGTCCTTTTCCATGTTGCCTACAAACTGCGCCTTTCACACAGGTGCTGTCACTGATTTTGTGACAATGCAACAGACACCCAGGCCAACCACAAAGTCTATGGTTGGAGTCACGGGGGTTTTGTGAGTGACAGGAAGGAATTGAGGTGAGGGTGCCCCTGAGATGCCTCATACGTAGGCATGTTTTTGAAGTTACACTGATTTGGGATAAAGCAGATGGAGTCTGCCTTTGAATGAACATCAGCTCCCTGATCAGCCATGGTGCCTCTGACAGCAACATCTCATCTGCACTGCCACCTGGGAGCCCTGCTCTTCACAGCACAGGCCAAAACACCGAGAGCTGCACCTGTGCTTCCAGTCACATGCCACCCACCAAGAAGCCAACGCAGGGCCAACACTGTGGAATGGTAGGTTATGCCTTTGCTCGGGGCACAAGTGTCCCAGGTGGGTGCTGGTTAAGTCCCAGCTCCCTCCACAGGGGAGGCTCCTGGCTCCTGGCTTTGGATTGGCTGAGCTCTGGCCATTGCAGCCATTTGTAGAGTGAACTTGCAGATGGAAGACCTCTCTCTCTCTGTCTCTCCCTCTCTATGCCTCTCAAATAAATAAATATTATTTTTAAAAAAAGAAGGCCAAAGCTAGGCAAGGTAGAAACTGAGTCTGTAATTGTATGAAATCTCTGCATTTCAGCTCATTAGCCAACAATAGCTAATGCACCCTGGTGGCCATCACAGTGTGACCAGCAGGGCTCTGGCACTGAGCTGCCCAACAACGGGCCTACAGCGTCTGCCTCATGCCACACAGCGTTCTGGGCCCTGGAGATGAAAAATGATGCTCCGACCTCATGGACCTTCTAGTGCAGCACAACAAGATGATGAACAAAGTAATGAGACGCACAAGGGGCCAAAGCAAGCAAGGAGAATACAGGGTGGGGAGGGCTGGGATTGCAGAGAAGGTGGCAGGGAGGCCACTCCCCAGGGGACATTTCAGTAACGCTGGGGCCGGCGTGGCGGCAGTGTGTAAGGAATGGAGAAGGGGGAGCAGAGGGTAAATTCAGGAAGGGTTGGCCTTAAAGGACCTATCAAGGACTTAGGCTCTGCTCTGAGTGAGGGACCTCACTGTAAGACTGCAGAAACTGCTCATTTTAACTCCATTGCTTTATCTTCTCTCTCTCTCTCTCTCTCTCTCTCTCTCTCTCTCTCTCTCTCTAATTTATTTTACTTTATTTGAAAGTCAGAGTTACAGACAAAGAGGGAGAGAAAATGAGAGATCTTCCATCTGCTGGTTCACTCCCCAGATGGCTGCAACAGCCTGGGCTAGGCCAGGCCAAAGCCAGGAGCCAAGAATTTCACCCAGATCTCTCATGTGGGTACAGGGGTCCAAAGACTTGGGCCATCCTCTTCTGCTTTTCCCAGGCCATGAGCAGGGAGCTGGATTGTAAGTGAAGCAGCCAGAATACAAACCAGCCCCCGTATGGGATGGTGGCATCGCTGGTGACAGCTTCACCTGCTACACTACAATGCTGGACCATCTTCCCTTTTTGAGTCAGCTAATGTGGTTGTGTGTCTGTGACGTACCAGACCTGCAATGGTCATTTTCCTACTTATCCTGGTTAACAGGCGGTGTGATCTCAACTTTGTCCTAGAACCCCAGGCTACAACTAGGAGCTGAGCAAGCCCAGTGAACCACACCATGATGGGATCCAGTCTGCTGCTTTCCATTCTAATGACCACGTTTCACCAAATAAATGAATCACTTGGCAAAATTGGAAGTCCAGTCTTGAGGCCACAGAGACCAAAATGCAGGCAGTGAATAGTGTGCAGTTACAGAGGACTCTTACACCCACCTCACTCAGGGTGAGCAGGCACAGTGAAGTCACTCTGGTTGTGGCTCCAGGGATGCACCTATTAGGCACAGGATCAGGGTTGTGGGTCACCTGCCGGGATGCCCTTCTTCACAGTCCTCCTCTGGATTCTGGAGAACAAGGACAGAGCATGACTGCAAACCATCTCCATGTGACCTGCGTATCTCAGAGGGTGGAATACAAGTCTCACTATTGGCCTTGCGAGCTGCAAGAGCTAAGCCCTTAGGAGAAGCCCTTAGGTCTGACCCAGCCCCAAAGCACCCCCGGTTGACTGCCAGCTCGCTCTGGCTTATTAGTCCTATGTTCTGGCCTCAGCCTCCGCAGGTCCACCCACATGTGTGTCCCCAGCTTGACCCAGCTTCCATGAGTAATCTGGGCTCCACCCTGGGGATCCCCTCCCATCTGTTAGCAGCATCTGTGCTTTTCTGGGGACATCCTCTGGCCAGGGCCTGCCTCACTCTGCTTCCCTTGCTTCCTGGGCACCAGGCTTCATCCCTGGTAGCTGGGCCCTGGAGCAGACTTCTGAGTCATGCTCACCTGCTGGGCTGTTAAAGTGCACACTGCCACTCACCCCAGAGCTGCTGCCGAGGGCAGGCTGAATGCAGCCTGAGAATTTACATTTCTTTTTTTAAGATTTATTTTATTTCTTTGAAAGACAGAGTTACAGAGAAAGGTAGAGACAGAGAGAGAGAGGTCTTCCATCTGTTGGTTCACTCCCCAGATGGCCACAACTGCCAGAGCTGTGCTGATCCAAAGCCAGGAGCCAGGAGCTTCTTCCAGGTCTCCCACACGGGTACAGGAGCCCAAGGACTCGGGCCATCTTCTACTGCTTTCCCAGGCCATAGCAGAGAACTGGATTGGAAGAGGAGCAGCTTGTACTAGAACTGGTGCCCATAGGGGATGCCAGTGCTTCAGGCCAGGGCTTTAACCCACTGTGCCACAGTGCCAGCCAGAGAATTTATATTTCTAATCAGCTTCCCAGGACACTGCCATTGCTGGACAGAAGACTCCACTGAGAGAACACAGCTCTGGCTTAACTGGCCTACAGAAAGCCACATGGTAGATAAATACCCAGGCCACACCCAAAGTCCCTGACGCAGGCATCCACTTCACAACAAATGCTTATTGTGTGCAGAATGTCAGGTGCAACACACTGGGAGCACGCATGACCACTCCCAAGAACCTGCCATTGGAGTGAATAAAAGACTACCAGTGTAGAGCTTTCAACACAACTGCTAAGACACCTGTTAGATGCCTGCATCCCATATCAAAGTGCCTGGGTTCAAGTCCTGACTCTATTCCCAATTCCAGCTTCCTACTAATGCAACAGGCAATGGCTCAAGTTCTTAAGTTGCTGCCATCCACGTGGAAGTTGGCACTGAGTTCGCAGCTCCTGGCTTCAGCCTGGCCCAGCCCCAAATACCATAGACATTTGGGGAGTGAACCAGCCGACGGGAGCTCTCTCTCTTTCTCTCACTTTCTCTGTTTCAGAAAGAGGGTAAGAGGCAAATTCAAGCA
The DNA here is from genome assembly GCF_964237555.1 of Oryctolagus cuniculus. Taxonomy (NCBI): domain Eukaryota; kingdom Metazoa; phylum Chordata; class Mammalia; order Lagomorpha; family Leporidae; genus Oryctolagus; species Oryctolagus cuniculus. The sequence continues at coordinate 57,633,197 of NC_091447.1, forward strand.
GAATTAGAATGCCAAGTTGTGGTGTGTTATTTCTGAGGGACTCAGCAACTCCAAGGTTAAAGTATGTTGATCTGGAAAAATCCCCCTACCAATGGTCAACTGCCAAGTCCATCATTAAACCCTTTGGGATTTAAAAATCATCATCATCATCATCATCATAACAGATATTTTTGGGTTGTTGACGTTCCAGGCAATTGCAACTCATTGACTCAGTTATTCCACACAACAGCCTCTGCAAGTAAGGTTCTAATATCTCCCATTTTCCAGATGCTGAAGCTGAAATGTACAGGGGTGACATGCCCAAGACCACACGGAGAGCAGGTGAGGAAACCAGGGTCACAGCTCAGCAGGCTGAGTTTCAAGTCCATCCATACAACTATGACTCCCTTGTTAAAATGTAACACAAAATGTATAAAGTATGAAGTTAGGTGACCTTTAGAAACAGAAATCCAGCCATGTATTCCACACTCAGAGTTACCACATACTTTTTTGTGTGTCAGCTCATGAGTCAGCCTTTTGTTGCTACAACTACAACACTAAAGTGAAGTTAACTGGTTCATGGTTTTGGAGGGTCACAGCCCAAGATCAGGAGGCCCCTTTCTCTGGCATCTGATGAAGGCAGATCACATGGCAGCAGGAAGCAGAGAGAGGCTGGGCCAACCTCGGCTCATAGAACCGAGTCTGAAAGAACCGTCTTCTGGGAGCAGCCAGGGTCTCCCGCTGTGCCCACCTCCCAGACTCCACAATGGGGTCATGCCTTTGCCTTTAATCCATTAACTGTTAACTTGAGACTCTAGGGTCCTAGTCCCCAGTGCATAATATCAACTCTTTTTTTTTTTTTTTGCTATACCTCTATGCTATTTAATTGAGATATAGAAAATAGTAATACAAATGTTAAATAATGGTGCTCAGAAACACAGTCTACATATAATTACACAAAATGCACATTCACCTAAAGAACTGAAATAAAGTAGAAAGAGCAAGATAAAAGTCAATAAATGATACCAACTCATACTTAGAAATAAGTTTAAATTCAAGAACATCTGTGTAGAGGTAGGGTAATGGGAAGGTAAGATGTCTCCATACCAACACTCACTGAATTCCTGATTTACTTCTTTCCATTGACATTTTTGCTTTGTGCTTTTTGTGTTTTCATTGAAGGTGTGCCTTCAGATTTAATTTTGTATTTTAATGGATTAAGGTAGTGGAGAAATCCTGACAAACTACTCAGACTTCTTCATTTTATAATTTTTAATTTTTCATCTAAACTCAGGACAAAAGCACAAAGAGTTTATGAAATTAGTGGAAAGGTTTAACAGAATCGGCAGAGGAAGACGTGCAGACTGCTAATTTCTCTAGAGGATCACAAGGGACTAAAGATGCTTTAGCTGGATTTTACACTGCTCTGTTTGATGTTTTACTGTGACCACTGCACTTGGAGATTTTCTGTAACCTGTGAAAGGTTAATCTGGAGAGTATTTTTGCGTGGTTCCTCATTTGTGATCAAGGGCATGCCTTCTGGCAGTAGTGCTGTCAGAGAAAATTTCTTGGCTGCCAGCCTTTCATGGTGCTCCACCACAGAAGGGTTCCACGACCTAATGAGTTTGGAAGGCACCACGGATCTCTGTCAGACACGTGCGAAATCCAAGGACTTCTCCTGAAGAAAAGTAACTGCACCACTAGTATCATAATTTTTGATCACCTTAAGTGTCCTTAGCATAAACAGTGCCTTTTGTACTTGTCATTCACATGTTATGCCCTTTTGTCATTCCAGATTACAGCCACGGCAAATCAGTCATTGGCACTGAGGGCTGAGTCGTGTAAGCCAAAGCCTTCACTTGCTGTAGCTGAGCTGCAGGGCTTTTATTCTCTCTTCGCCCCACGTCCTGTGCATCCTGAGGAGTCACGGTAAACAAAGTTGTCACCAAAACTAGGGGAAACTGCACGCACTCAAACTGTAGGCCGTCCTGCATGCACAATGAATGGATATTCTTAGAAATAAGAATTTCACCTTTTAGGTAAAAGAAAGTGCTATTTAAGCTTCTCTAGACCATACTGTAGCCTTGCACAAGGAGAGACGCTTGCCCTTGATAAAAGGAGCAAGAAATCAAAGTTGGACAAATGGCTCAGGCAGATACAAAAGTGTATTTGTTGCAACCAAGTTGACTTAACTTTCACTGCCTTTGAAACACAAATCCATTTGGTAATGGGGCCTGATGATCTAAAAAGTAGTTATGGGAAGAAACAGGATGCTGTGTCAGATTGATTTGTGAGAGCATCAGGTTACTGAAGGCTGAACCAGCTCACAGCAAGGCTCTCCCCTTCCCTCCCTACTCCCTCACAACAGTGGGAAGTCATTCCCACACTACGAAATATGCCTCCAAATCCCAGGCCCTGCATGAGACCAAATTTTTTGGCTTCTGAGGGCCTTTCTCCAGAGCCTGAAAATGATCCCAGCAGCAGCTCCTCTGCGGCTTTTGGCTCAGCGTACTCTCAGCAACTGAAAGAAGATCCCCACCAGGGCTTCCTGGCCACGGCCTCACTGCTGGGTCCCACGTGACTGTTCATCATCCACAATCACCATTTTCATTTGTCTGGCCATTTCAGTTCTCTTATTTTTTAAGAGTGATGTCAATAACATTGTTACTTACATAATGACATGTTACATATAACCGTGGTAATGCAATGCATGTAACTTATGCTATATCTGGGTATTTTTAGTAAAAGCATACGTGTGGTCTCATTAAGAGTACTTTCTACTGCTTTGGGTGAATTATATTTATGCAACCAGGAAAAAAACTTTCAAAATTACATTTAATTCCAGTGTGAAGAAGAATATGTTTTTGTAAAAACAGATTTTCTTTAGCAATATGACTCTGGGCTGATGAGGGTTTGAGGGAAGAGAATTTCCAAAGAGAAGGCAAATGTGCAACTAGGTAGAAAAGAATGACTCAGGAAATTATGTAGCACCTGAATGGTTTTCCTGAACTTCTCTTCCTGTTAACCAGGTTTCATGAATGTTTTCCCTAGAGGGGAGCACTCGCCTTGATGTTCACTGTAGTTACATTGCAGTACTGTTTTTCTGATAGAGACATGCGACATTCTCAGTGATGCACAAATTTTCCAGATGCCAGTAAATAAATTTTTAGTACCAAGAGGTTCTTTTCTTTGCCTGATGCAAACTACTGCTTGCCACGTCTTCTTGCTATGGCACTGATACTGGAAGAAGTCACTGGCTCATTACTGCATTGAGGTCATACTATGTATTAATAAAGATGTTTTCTTTGAAATTATCACTGCAGCCTTGTAATAACAACGGAAGTCATTGTGTGTTTACCACATTCCGTGTTTGGTACCAACAAGCTTGCTTAACTGTAAGGTTCCCTATGCTGGGAAGCCATAGTTGTCACTACTATTACTGCCTCAGTTTCTCAGAAGAGGAAGCCAAGACAGTTAGGTAATGCACTGGACTCACAACTAGGATATGGCTGTGAGGGTCCAAACCCTGGTGGTTTAATCCCTGGGATTTCAGCCTCTCTTTTAAAAACTATTATTCCTGTCTCAAAGTGAAAATTTCCAGTAATTTAATCCAAATACATTGAAGACTGACCTTTAAACACTCAGAGTGAGGATTAACAATCAAATTATGTACTTACTTTCCTTTGATGTTGAGCAATCAACATTTTTCTAGACAGGGATAAGAACTGTACTCAGATTTGAGTAAATGCAAGAAGTGCTGGTAACTCAATTGAAGGTCTAGGAAAGTGTCTGGCAGATTGACAGTAGTGGCTTAGTCACTGTCCATCCAACTCAGCACCCAAAGTTAATATTCATGATACTCTGTGAATAACATGGTGACCACTCATTGACAGCTACTTACCAGCACCTACCACTTTCAAACCTGCTACTTCTCAGTGATTCCAAGTAGAGCACTTCGAAAAACAAAACAGTACAAATAGAAAGAAGAAATTTCACTTTTGCTTTGGAGCAGTTGACATAATACAAGTTTGACTTACCTGTTTCTACCTTTAAAATCTGCTTAACACATGGGGGTAGGCACTTAGCTTAACAGTTAAGATGCCTTGGAAAGCCAAGACACTCTGGGGGAAAAAAAAAAACCTAAATGAAAGATCTCCGCGAGTGAGATCCCAGTGGAAAGAACGGGTCATCAAAGAAGGAGGTACCTTTCTCTGAAGGGAGGAGAGAACTTCCACTTTGACCATGGCCTTGTCTAAAAATTATCAGAGTCAGTGAACTCAGGGGGCTTCCATAGCCTTGGCAACTCATGACAAGAGCCTAGGGTGATTACTGATGCCATAAACAAGAGTGTCAATTTGTTAAGTCAACAACAGGAGTCACTATGCACTTACTCCTCATGTAGGATCTTTGTCCTTAGTGTGCTGTACATTGAGATTTAATGCTATAACTAGTACTCAAACAGTATTTTTCACTTTATGTTTCTGTGTGGGAGCAAACTGTTGAAATCTTTACTTAAAGTATGCTAAACTGATCTTCTGTATATAAAGAGAATCGAAAATGAATCTTGATGTGAATGGAAGGGGAGAGGGAGTAGGAAAGGGGAGGGTTGCGGGTGGGAGGGACGTTATGGGGGGGAAGCCATTGTAATCCATAAGCTGTACTTTGGAAATTTATATTCATTAACTAAAAGTTAAAAAAAAAACAGTTAAGATGCCCGTGCTCTAACTTCTATTCCCAGCTTCTTTCTAAGGCAGATTCTTCGAGGCAGCAGTGATGGCTCAGATGAATGGGTTCCGGACATCCACACTGAGAAATGTGGATTCAGAGCCCAGCTCATAGCTCTGGCCCAACCCAGTCCCAGACACATCAGGACCCATGGCAAGTGAACTAGTGGATGGGAGCGCTCGTCCTCACTCGTCCTCACTCTCACGCTCTCATCCCCATTCTCAAACAAGTAAATAAAAATGAAACTATTCAGTAGTTAAGCACTGCCCTTCTCAGAAATCAAACTTCTGGCTTTGAATTTAGCCCTACTGCAAGTTCAACACAGCAGCCAGAGGAATCTTTATCAAATATCTACCATGCCATGTTGGTCCCTTTTTCAATTCTCTACACCATCTTGTTCAAAGAACTCACTGTGGACTGCAGGGCAGTAGGTTATCTGGCTCCCCATGGCATCTCTGACTTTATCTCTTCCCACACTCTTTCTGCTCACCCACTCCAACCCATGGGCCTCTGCGGTTGGCAAAATATACCAGGCTTACCTCACCACACCCTACTTGCCCACAGAAATAGTCCCAGTTACTGTATCTGTTATTTCTTTAGACCTCACAACTTCCAACATACTACATATTTATTGTTTTTTCATATTTGTGTATTATCTCCCTCACTTTGTTAGAATGTAAGATCTAAGCAAACGGAGATTGTTGTCAGCTTTGTTTGAACAAAACAAAACAATGCCTTGCAAATCACAGGCACACAACACGTTTGCTGAATGAACAAAGAGACGAATGAATGAATAACTGAATGCCAACAACTGGACCCTGTGTAAGTCATGTAGTTCCAGCAGTATCTTTACCAGACACTGATGTGAAGGCAGTGACGACCTTGCACAATGAGCTGGCACTGAAGTTATTATGACTGACTCCAAAGAAGTAAGACATGAAAGCAGAAGTGGCACCGGCTCTGAGGCAGCCTAAACCCTAAGAGAATCCTTTTTTGTGCTATTTAGGACCCCTCGGTGGCATTTCAGTCCTTGTTGTTGTAAATGAGCCAATCAAAAGCTGTGGAGCCCACTTTACAGGGTTGTCATGAAGATTAAATGAGTTTATAGATGTAAAAATGCTTAACATGAAGTAACTGCTCATAAATATTTACTACTAGTGTTAGTATTAGTATGTACAACAGGTAGTATTAGTATGTACAATATTAGTAGGTACAACAGTTACCAATAGTGGTAGCGATAATATGTACAACAATTTTTTAATGTGTGGCCTCAGAACTATCTGAAAGAGAAACAATTAGCTTTGAATCAGTAGTGTCTGATAAACACTATTTTTAAGGACGTGGACAAGAACTTGTCTTCCGTCTTTCAGGCTTACTTATACTGAGCTTTAGCAGCCTTGGTCATCAGCCATCCTAAAAACGTGTGGTCTGATGACTACTTTATACAAAAACTAACACTAGTGAGGGCCCCATGGTGTCTTTATTTGTATGAATTATATGCATTGATATTTTGTCTCTTCAAAATTAAAATCAAGAACTTTTAAAAACTAGTTCATTCCAAAACGGTAGAGTTAGAAACATACCAGGGGATTCCAATTCAGTCCCATCAAGGTGGCATGTACCAATGCCATCTCACTAGTCCCAGTGATCAATTTCTGTTCACAATTGATCATAATGATAGGACTAAGAACCAAAGGGATCACATAAACAAGAATAGTGTCTGCAAATACTAGCTGATAGAATAAAAAAGGGAGAGAACGATTCAACATGGGAAGCGAGACACACAGCAGACCCATAGAATGGCAGATGTCCTAAATAGCACTCTGGCCTCAGAATCAGCCCTTAAGGCATGTGGATCGGCTGAAAAGCCCATGAGAGTATTTCAGGCATGGAAAGCCGAGACACTCTGGGGGAAAAAAAAAAAACCTAAATGAAAGATCTCCGCGAGTGAGATCCCAGTGGAAAGAACGGGTCATCAAAGAAGGAGGTACCTTTCTCTGAAGGGAGGAGAGAACTTCCACTTTGACCATGGCCTTGTCTAAAAATTATCAGAGTCAGTGAACTCAGGGGGCTTCCATAGCCTTGGCAACTCATGACAAGAGCCTAGGGTGATTACTGATGCCATAAACAAGAGTGTCAATTTGTTAAGTCAACAACAGGAGTCACTATGCACTTACTCCTCATGTAGGATCTTTGTCCTTAGTGTGCTGTACATTGAGATTTAATGCTATAACTAGTACTCAAACAGTATTTTTCACTTTATGTTTCTGTGTGGGAGCAAACTGTTGAAATCTTTACTTAAAGTATGCTAAACTGATCTTCTGTATATAAAGAGAAACGAAAATGAATCTTGATGTGAATGGAAGGGGAGAGGGAGTAGGAAAGGGGAGGGTTGCGGGTGGGAGGGACGTTATGGGGGGGAAGCCATTGTAATCCATAAGCTATACTTTGGAAATTTATATTCATTAAATAAAAGTTAAAAAAATAAATGTTATTAAAATAAATTACTTTTTTAAGTAGCACATTTTTCAGCCCAAAACTGTAGCAGTGAAGGTGACACTGTTTCAAGCTTGGCAGGTCTCTAATACAGGGATTATGGAAGAAAACAATTCTGCTCTGTGATGCCACACATCACGCAGCCTTGGGAAACCTGCTGTGCACTTGTGAGAAGAATAAATACAGGCAGCATTTTGGTGTGATTGTGAGAATTATTTTCACCCCATGGACCCTCCACTCCAGTGTCCTTGGTCCACTTTGGATGGCCACTAGGCTACTGTGGACTTGTCCTTCTCGAGAGTGACTACAAACAGAAAAGTCCGCTACTCCCTCCCATGCACTTTTTCCAGCTCCTTGTTGGTTGATCAGCCTCCCTGATGGGAGCTGGGCCCTTTTTCCCACTCCACTTCCTCGCTGCTTGAGGAAACCAAGCTGCAGACTAAAGACTGGAAGGACTGCAGCTTGGCTTGGTGAGCAAGGTCCTCCTGCCACACAGCAGGATCCATTTCCCTCAAATGGCCTGCATCAGAATTGTATGAAGCATTTTGAAAAACATAAACTCAAAGCAGCAGTTTTCTCAGTTGTCACTAAAATCAGTCCCAGGAAACAAATGTAAAAGGTGTCATCCGATTTTCATTAAAATACCAAGAAATAGGGAAAAGTGTGCTTCAGCATTGGGAGCAGAGGATAAGAGCCAATGTGGACAAAAATTGGAGGACATTTCACTCAATAAATCACCCACTGAGCCAGAGTTAAAACACTGTTAATGGACACCATGTGCTTTGCTCCCTTTGCCAAAGCCGTGAAATCAGGAAGTCAGAGGAGCCTTGATTGACCCCACTGCTTGTGATCTCAGCTCCCACCTGGGGAGCAGGCACCAGGACTGCAAAGGAGCCCATGCCCCAACCCACAGGGGCTTTTGCTGCCTCTGCAAATCACAATCACGAAAATCCTGCCATCAGTGTAAACAGAGCACTCTTTTAAAAACAAAAGTTTAAAGCATCCTGAGAACAACCAGAGCTGAAGCAACCTGAATGCCAGGCATGACTCCGAAGAACGGCTCAAATTCAGAGTCCTGGAGCCCAGCCCACGACGGAAGCATGGAAGGCAAGTGTGCAGGGGAAGTGGAGAAAGGACCCAGTGTCCTCTGCCGCTGGCCTTTACCTGTCACCTGGGGAGCACGGGCGGGGAGGTGTGCCAGGCTCCTCTACAGCCTAGACCCGGCTGGGACACAAGTGCTGCCTTCTCTCAAAACTGCAGCCCAAATGAGCACATCTGTCTGCGTGGACTGACGGATCCTGTGACAGTCGGTCACACCCAGTCTGCAGGGAAGCACATAGACTCAGTGTTTGATGATTTGTTTGTTTGAATGGCTGGAAAATTTCTCTTCATTCTAGGATAAAGAGCCTAATAACCAACACGCATGTTGGCCCAGACTGGTGTCCCTAATGGCTCCTATTTGCCCTTGCCAAGCTGGCCCCTGTGAGAAGTCCTGCAGATAAACCTCTCAGCTCAGGAAGCTGCCCAGCCCAGCCCCTACCTCTGAGGCTCTTTCATCTGCTTCCATGAGCCCTGGGCAGATGCTCCTCTTCCTGACCGACAGCAGGTGTCCTGTCCCGTGGGCCCTGGGCAGACCCTCCTTTTCAAGACCGTAAGCATGCATGACCCATTTCATCGCTCTCCTTCTCCAAGTTTTCTCTTCCTTGACTTCTCCAGCTCTGTGCCCTGCAGTTTGTGTATGGGTGCACGAGGGGCTTCATCCTTGGGCCCACACAATAAGTATCTCTCCCTGGGTCCAGAGTTACAGCTCCCATCACTGGTAAGGCAGAGTCAGGACATGAAGAACAGCCTAAGGGAAAAGAGCTATAGCCCCAGGAAGGGGAGGGAAACATGTTCTCTAAAGAAGATTGGCTGAAGGAAACAGAAGAAAATTTTAAAATTTATTTGATCCACACTCTTTTTTTTAAAGATTTATTTATTTATTTATTTGAAAGACAGAGCTACAGGGAGGCAGAGACAGAGAGAGAGAGATCTCCCATCTGCTGGTTCACTCTCCAAATGGCTATATTGACCAGAGCTGGGCCCATCCAAAACCAGGAACCAAGAACTTCTTCCATGCCTCCCATGTGGGTGCAGGGACCCAAACAATTGGGCCATCTTCTGCTACTTTCTCAGGCACATTAGCAGGGAGCTATGATGCACACTCTTTTAAAAAGCAAGAAATCTGAGATGAGGCAAGAGAGTGCATGAAACCAAAATCACAAGAACCAAATTAAAGCGTCGTTTGGAAGTAAAGAACAGCAAACGTTATACCACAGACTGCCTTCCCAGTGCTATGGGAGGAATGTGAGACTTGATCCACAAAGATCCAATTTGTCAATCACTAGTCTCCCTAAAGAGAATGCTGAATAAAAGGAACAAAATAAGTTATTCCAGAGAAAATAAGTAAGAATTAGTGTGTAAGCAATGCATCTCTCCCCAATACTGTGAATATATCTGACTGGAGATTTTCAGTTGCCACGCTGTGCCTGAATAAAAGGAGCCATGTTCCAGAACTCCCTTTCCTGTTCTTGTTGGAGTCTCACTCACTTTTCCTCCCTCCCCTGGCCCTACAACAGCCAGACTCAAGTCTACCCACTCCAGGAAGTCCTCTCCAGATGTTTGGTTTTCAAAATCTGTGAAGTACAGCAAAAGCAGCCAGGATACAAACCAGTACCCATGTGGGATGCCAGGTGTCCAGGCAGAGGCTTAGCCTACTACACCACAGTGCCAACTCCTATTTTGCCATTTCAAATGTGCTGTTGAGCTTATCTAGTGAAATTTCATTTTGGTTATGTAAATTGTCAACCATGGTGTTTTCATTTGTTTCTTTCTCTAGCTTTATTTGTCTATCAAGAGCCCTTGTTTATTGATTCATTGTCATTATATTTTGTTTAATTGCCTTGAAGCATTTGTCTGCAAAATCCAACATCTATACCCACTCAAAATCACCTTCTAGTGAGTATGGCTCACAACTTTTTTGTTTTTTAATTTTATTTGTTATTCAAGTTTCACGTATTTCATAGACAGATTTAGGAACATAACGATACTTCCTGCCCTACCTTCCCTCCTGCCCATGTCCCAACCCTTCTTAAGCAACTGCTCTCTCAGTCTCTCTCAAGGAACTTCTATCACATCCTGCCAACATCAATTATGACATTTGTGTTTTTCAGGGTTTTTTCATGCAAATTGTTGAACTCTTTACTTAGGATAGAGTTGGTCTTTTGTGTATAAAGTTAATTGAAAATGGATCTTAATGGAGAATGGGACTGGGAATGGAGGATTGGGGAGGAGGAGGGGTGGGAGGGCAGTAGGGTGGGAAGAATCACTATATTCCTAAAGTTGTACTTATGAAATGCATGAAGTTTGTATTCTTTAAATAAAAGGTCTCTTTGGGGGAAAATATATTTAAAAAATTTGTGTTATAGAAGCGCCTTGTGTTAGGTTGGATTGTCTGCGCAGCAGAGGCATGGAGTTAATTAGATGTGCAGTTTCATTAGGGGCTGCACTTGTGAAAAAAACTAGGGAGTGGGCAACCATGGCCATGACAGTCTTACCCCACGTGCACGGAGGGAGGAAGTAGGGTTGGAAACACCCCAGCATACCCTGTGCCATGCAGGCTAGAAGTTTCTGTAGGACTGCTGGGTATCCTAGAGTCAGGATGGGTGGGTAGGAAGGTCCCATGTCTCCCAGGAAGGGGCCTCCCTTGCTATCCTGGCTGTATCAAGTGTGGCGGGAGCAGTCCAGGTGAGGTTTGCCACTGTGCACCACAGTGCTGAGTTCTGTGTAGCAGCTGGTACTCTGGGGCCAGTTACTCTCTGGCCACCAGTATCCATTGAAAAGTAATCAGTTACTGAGCAATGAGTCACCAACACCACGCTCAGCACACAGAAAGGACACATGCTCACTCCACAAAGATGGCAGACACCTTGCCCTTCCATTTGCAGAATTCAACACACTGAAAAACCAGAGACCCAAGAGCATGTTGGTGTTGGTGTGAAAGATGGTCCCAAATGCTCCAGGAACAAAGAGGAGTAAAACAGTCAGATCAGTGGTGCCTGGCAGAGCTGGGCGACTCCAGCAGAGGGAGGAAGGGTCAAGTGTGTAGAGCTAAGCGTGCCAGAGTGTTCCAGGCAGAGGGTGGTAGCTCAGCTTGGTGGAAGGCAGTTGCTGTTTGTCTCAAATAGTTGCTGCCCTCCCTGGGGGTGGTCTCGTGTCCGCATCTCACTGATGACAGACATGGTATGCGGCACTTCCTCAAGCAGCTTTAGCACAGGTCTGCCTCAGCCACACCTGCCATTTTCTCTGCCTGGAAAGGGTACAGGAGCCGGCCCCATGGGCCTTTGTCCAGGAGTGAAGGTGATGTGACTCAGAGTGGCCATTAGCCATACGAGACATGTATAAACTGCAAGAAATAAACCCTCGTTCTTTTTTTTTTTTTTTTTTTTTTTTTTTTTTGGGCAGGCAGAGTGGACAGTGAGAGAGACAGAGAGAACGGTCTTCCTTTGCCACAGCCTGCGCGCTGCGACCGGCGCACCCCGCTGATCCGATGGCAGGAGCCAGGTACTTATCCTGATCTCCCATGGGGTGCAGGGCCCAAGCACTTGGGCCATCCTCCACTACACTCCCGGGCCACAGCAGAGAGCTGGCCTGGAAGAGGGGCAACCGGGACAGAATCTGGTGTCCTGATCAGGACTAGAACCCGGTGTGCCGGCGCCGCAAGGCAGAGGATTAGCCTAGTGAGCCGCGGCGCCGGCCAACCCTCGTTCTCATAACCCATGAATGTTCGTGACTGCCCTGACTGGATCTGTGCAAACAGAACACATAACGGTTTCATGTCTGCAGGGACCCCAGCTGCCGCCTGTGTGCTGGGAACAGGCACACGGTGTGCACTGAAGGAACAGGATTCAACAGCAACAGTCACTTCTGACACAGTGAATATATGAACAACCTGCAGGCCAGGGAGCCAGTGTGGATGTGAGCCAGAGTCTGTGAGGGCAGATTGGGAGAGGCCTTTGGGCAGAGGAAGGGGCAGCTCTAGAGCCCTGCACAGGGCCACAGGTGAGTGAGGGCAGCGGTGCCCCCAGGAGGAGGAGCGGCTTCCTGCAGAGCTCACTCGGAGGTAGCACAGGACATCAATGGGACACCGTCCAGCAGGTTCTTGGAAACACGTGTTTGGAGCTGAACTGAGTTGCCTTTTTTAGATTTCAGAAAGTTTTAGTCTTTTGCTTTTCCAGGTGTGACCACTGCCAGCCCATTTTAAAAACAGTGCATGAAGATATGAATTCACACGCAAAGTTGAGCACAAGCTCTGCTCCCAACTGCAAGGCTCTTGCTGCCCTTGCTGCTGAGCTGTTCCTTGGTGTCGCGTCTTTAGCACAAGGGCACAGAGTCTGTCTTAGTTCGCATATCATCACTGCTCCTCAAATCCTCTCCCGTTGGGTTTTCTACATGCACCAGACCCAACTCTGGCTTTCCCACAATTGGCTACTCTCACCTGTTGAATGTACACATCTTTATTTGTGCTTTTGAAAAATGTGTATTTGGAGGAGCCCATGGTTTCACTATGGGTTGGCAGTGTTGGTTGGATCTCCCTGTGATTCACATGTCACTCTCCTGGGCAGGCTAATGCCACTATCCCCACCTCTTGTCAAGGATGTGACCAGTGCCCCCCAGTTTCCATCATCACAGTGATGCACACTGCATATTTGCAGGGGCTCACCTTACACTCTTCGGTGACATTATCCTGGGGAAATGCAAGGGCTTTTCAAAAAGGTAAGATGAGCTTAGCCAGGGGCAACACATTTGGAAATCCATGCATAAGTTTTTCAAAATATGCAAATTTCAAGACCCTTTTGAAGGTCCCTGACATACATGGATTTCAGCATTTTCTATTCTGCACTGAAATAAACATCTTTGTTAACATATTTTTATTTATTTATTTATTTAACAGATAGAATTATAAACAATGAGAGAGAGAGAGAGAGAAAGGTCTTCCTTCCATTGGTTCACCCCCAAATGGCTGCCACGGCCGGTGCTGCACTGGTCCGAAGCCAGAAGCCAGGTGCTTCTTCCTGGTCTCCCATGCAGGTGCAGGGCCCAAGCACTTGGGCCATCCTCCACTGCCCTCCTGGGCCACAGCAGAGAGCTGGACTGGAAGAGGGGCAACCAGGACTAGAACCTGGTGCCCATATGAGATGCCGGTGCCACAGGCAGAGGATTAGCTAAGTGAGCCACGGTGCTGGCCGCTAACATCTTTCTTTTAAGATTTATTTATTGGGGCTAGCACTGTGGCTCAGTGGGTTAACATCCTGGCCTGAAGTGCCAGCATCCCATATGGGCGTCAGTTCGAAACCCAGTTGCTCCACTTCCAATCCAGCTCTCTGCTATGGCCTGGGAAAGCAGTAGAAGATGGCCCAAGTCCTTGGACCCCTGCACCCACATGGGAGACCCAGAAGAAGCTCCTGGCTCCTGGCTTCAGATCAGTGCAGTTCTGAGCATTGCAGCCAACTGGGGAGTGAACCAGTGGATGGAAGACCTCTCTCTCTCTCTCTTTCTCTCTCTGCCTCTCCTCTCTCTGTGTATCTCTGACTTGAAAATAAATAAATCTTTAAAAAATATTTATTCATTTATTTGAAAGGCAGAGTTACAGAGAGGCAGAGGCAGAGACAGACAGAAAGTCTTCCATCTGCTGGTTCACTCCTCAAATGGCTGCAACAGCCAGAGCTGAGCCAATCCAAAGCCGGGAGCCAGGAGCTTCTTCTGGGTCTCCCACATGGGTGCAGGGGCCCAAGGACTTGGGCCATCTTCTACTGCTTTCCCAGGCCATAGTAGAGACCTGGATCAGAAGTGAAGCAGCCAGGACTCAATCTCACGCCTATATGGGATGCCAGCACTGCAGGTGGTGGCTTTAATCACTATGCCACAGCACCGGCCCCATAAACTTATCTTTTAACTTCATTTTCAACGGACGACTACTGAAGTGCCCTCACATGAGTAAAAGTGCAGGACAAGAACACTCCTGCTTGACCCAGCACAACAAATGGTGGCCAACAGCTCGACAGCTGTGCCTGAGTCACCACAACTCTGCCACAGTTGGCATTATCCAGGGTTCCAGTTTATCAGTCTAGTAGTGAGATCATATTTTTTAAATTTCCATTTTAGTGACTTCAAATGGTCTGAGCATCTCTTTATGTGTTTGTATCTTCGTTCCCTTCCTGTATTTCCTGTTTCTATAATTTGTAAGTTTCTTAAAGATAGAGATGGCGAGTTCATGATCTGTGTTGTTGGTAGCACCTTGCAGGCGTCTGTGTTCTATGGAGCAGGGGTGCATCATCTTTGCACCTGTTGTCACTGTCCCACATTTCATGAGTAATCTGTTTGTTTTCCATATTTCTGTTTTCATTCCTATTGCCTTTGTTTCTCAGTTTGATAAGTTTCCATTGACACATCTTCAAGCCTACCAACTCTTTCTTCAGCTGCTTTTGGTCTACTGATGAGCCTTTTAAAGGCATTCTCCATTCCTGTTGTCATGTTTTTTTTACATTTCTAGTATTTCTGCCATTCAAGTAAATAAAAACAAAACAACTTCCCATGAATGTTCACTTCTCCTGTGTGAGGACACAACCATTAACCCCGTGTTGTCCCATTTGTGAGCCTGTCCTTCCCTCACCTATGGTTTTCCCCATAGCTAGGGGTATAACAGATGCTGAGGTGGCTGGTCACATCTGGCATTTACAAGTGACCTGACCACCTGAATCTTAGGTAACTGTTCTGTTTAAGGTGAAAATACTGCCCACAGAGTGATAGTGCTCCTGCACTCTTAATATCGCTTCTTCAGGCCTTGAGTCAGCCCTCTCCTTGGTTCTCAACTCCCTGCTTCTATCCCCACTATGGCCTCCTTAGCAAATGGGGGATTGAGCTTCCAGTGGTAAATCCCACAAGACCTAGAGATAAGTGTGCCGTGAGCTTTGCCTCAAGACTCTGTGGGGATGCGAGATATTCCTCCAGCGAATTGACAGATGTGATGGGGCCTTACTCCCAGTCTCAGCTGGAATTTCTTCTCTAGTTTACTGATAACTTCAGACATCCAGACTGAGTTAGAAGCTGCACCAACCTAACTCCTACTACTGACGAATCACTAATGGAGCCTGTACTCACAGCTGCAGGCCCGTGGCAGGAACAAGGCCAGCTGCACCACTAACCACATCTCATTAAAAGTTAATGCATGGGTTGGGGCCGGCACTGTGACATAGCAGGTGAAGCTGCCATCTGTAGTGCTGGCATCCCGTACGGGTGCTAGTTAGAGACTTGGCTGCTCCACTTGCAATCCAGCTCTCTGCTATGGCCTAGGAAAGCAGTGGAAGATGGCCCAAGTCCTTGGGCACCTGCACATGTGTGGGAGACCTGGAAAAAGCTCCTGGATAATGGCTTTGGACTGGTGCAGCTCCAGCCGTTGTGGCCATCTGGGGAGTAAACCAGTGGATGGAAGACCTCTCTCTCTCTTTTCTGCTTCTCTGTATCTCTGCCTTCCAAATAAATAAATCTTTAAAAAGAAAGTTAATGCATGGCTTTCTTCACACTAAGAGCTACTCTTGGATGGCAGAGATATTTATCAAACAGTAGTTAGAAAAGAGTGACTATTATATAGCTTTCAACTAAGGAATAAAAATAATCAAGAAATAACAGTGCATCAAGACAATATATATTATAATTAGTATAAGCAACATTGTCAGACCATTTTTAATGTCTTTGATTCATCTATCCTAGTAGCCATTTATGCTTTTCAGTTTTTCCTTGTTTATCTGAATATTTTTTTTCATTTTCAATTATCTTTATATACAGAAGAGCGATTTAGTATATATTAAGTAAAGATTTCATCAGTTTGCACCCACACAGAACATAAAGTGTAAAATACTGTTTGAGTACTAGTTATAGCATTAATTCACATTGGATAACACATTAAGGACAGAAATCCCACATGAGGAGTAAGTACACAGTGACTCCTGTTGTTGACTTAACAATTTGACACTGTCATTTATGGCGTCAGAAATCTCCCTAGGCTCTAGTCATGAGTTTCCAAGGCTATGGAAGCCTCTTGAGTTTGCTGACTTCGATCTTATTTAGACAAGGTCATAGTCAAAGTGGAAGTTCTCTCCTCCCTTCAGAGAAAGGTACCTCCTTCTTTGATGACCTGTTCTTTCTACTGGGATCTCACTCGCAGAGGTCATTTATTTAGGTCATTTTTTTTTTTGCCAGAGTGTCTTGGATTTCCATGCCTAAAATACTCTCGTGGGCTCCTCAGCCAGATCTGAATGCCTTAAGGGATGATTCTGAGGCCAGAGTGCTGTTTAGGACATCTGCCACTCTATGAGTCTGCTGTGTATCCCACTTCCCATGTTGGATCATTCCCTTTTTTATTCTTTCAGTTAGTATTCGCAGACACTAGTCTTGTTTGGTGATCCCTTTGACTCTTAGACCTATCAGTATGATCAATTGTGAATTGAAATTGATCACTTGGACTAGTGAGATGGCATCGGTACATGCAACCTTGATGGGATTGTATTGGAATCCCCTGGAACATTTCTAACTCTACCATTTGGGACAAGTCAGATTGAGCACGTCCCAAATTGTACATCTCCTCCCTCTCTTATTCCCACTCATATTTAACAGGGATCACTTTTCAGTTAAATTTCAACACCTAAGAATAATTGTGTGTTAATTACAGAGTTCAATCAATAGTATTAAGTAGAACAAAAAAATACTAAAAGGGATAAAGTATTAAATTGTACATAAACAGTCAGGACAAGGGCTGATCAAGTCACTGTTTCTCATAGTGTCCCTTTCACTTCAACAGGTTTCCTTTTTTGTGGTTGGTTAGTTGTCACCAATCAGGGAGAACATATCATATTTATTTACACAGCTGTAATCAGAGTTTACATGCTACTTATTTCTGAGGTCAAACAGTATTATTAATGGGCATATTGTTCTGTGATTGAGTTTTTAAAGTTTTTATTTATTTAAAATGCAGAGACGTAGTGAGAGAAAGAGAGACAGACCAAAGACATTTTCCATCTGCTGGTTCTCTCTCCAAATGCTTGCAACAACCAGGGCTGGATCAGGCCAGAGCCAGGAACCAGGAACTCAATCCAGGCACAGTAGCAGGAAACTTGATCAGAAGCAGAGTAGCCAGGACTTGAACCAGCACTCCAATGTGGGATGTGGGAGTCTGATTTAATTTCAGGATTGTTTTTTAAGATTCCTTGAAGTGTGGTAAGATTCCTGGGTGACTTCATTAGCACTTCCCAACACCAATAGCTGGATTAAAGAGCCAATTTGGACTGAGCAAGCGAGTCTTGATCTTGCTGAACCTCCCTTCTGGGTGGACAGCTTTCCAGGAGAGTCACAGGAAGTCAGGGCACTTTGGCTGAAACAGCAGGAAGTCATTCTTGGGCTTGTAAGGTGTAAGGAGCAGGCTGCTGATTCTTCTGTTCCAAGACACAGAAGAAAAGCCTCTTCAAATTCAAATCTTGATATTCTGAAGGGTGTGGCAAACCATGAATGACTGCAAAAATAACCAAACTTCCAGAATCCAGTATTCATTAAAATGATGGTACTAGGGCCAGCGCTGTGGTGTGGTAGGTTAAGCCTCCGCCTGTGGCACCAGCATCCCATAGAGGTGCCAGTTAGTGTCTCAGCTGCTCCTCTTCCAATCCAGCTCTCTGCTGTGGCCTGGGAAAGCAGTAGAAGATGGAGCAAGTGTTTGGGCCCTGCACCTGTTAGGTAGGAAGTCAGAAATTGAGCCTATGTGTGTGTGAGAAAGGCCTGAAGACCAGCACCCACTGCAGAAGCTCCAAAAGCCCAGTATCTGCACTTTAAAGTCCTGCCTGGATCCTGATGACCTTCCAGGGAGTCCTGCCCCTTCTACCCGATGACCTTCCAGGGAGTCCTGCCCCTTCTACCTGATAACCTTCCAGGTGCAGCCTAGTATCTGCACTTCAGAGTCCCACCGGATCCTGATGACCTTCCAGGGGGTCCTGCCTATACTACCTGGGCTGATAAACATCCTTCCTCTAAGGAGGGGCAACGCCAGCCAGGCTCCCCCTGTCTGACAACTTCAGGGGGAAAAACTCAGATAGGAATTTTTTGTATTTACACCCAACAATTCCTTTGTTCAGGAGGAGAAGGAGAGGGGGAGGGAAAAGGCAGGAAGGCAAGACCCATCACCTTAAAAACTCCAGCCTAAATGTGAACTGTGTACTCTCTCTCAGGTCCTGTCTGGAGAGGTGCCCATCTGTTCTTACGGATATCCCTACCCTAATAAACCTTGCTATTTTGCTTTCCACTGCTGTCTGCCTCACACTTGAATTCTTTCTTGTGGAAAGACAAGGACTCTTTGCTTCTCTGGTAACACACCCATGTAGGAGACCCAGAAGAAGCTCCTGGCTCCTGACTTTGGATAGGCCCAGCCCCGGCCACTGAGACCATTTGGAAAGTGAACCAGCAGATAGAAGACCTTTCCCTCTCTCTCCCCTTCTGTCTATAACTCTGCCTCTCAAATAAGTCAATAAAGCTTTTAAAAAATGGTTGTATTTTTCGAAGCTATATAAAAAGTTGATTTTAGTACAAACAGTGACACAAGGAAATATTTATGTTGAGCAAGAAGATGTTTGGACGCAAAACCTCATCTAAAGGATAAGTCTGGTTCCACGGCAGATTCAACAGAGAACATGTATTATTTTAAAGATTTGCTTATTTGGGCCAGCACCGCAGCTCACTAGGCTAATCCTCCACTTGCGACGCCAGCACTCCGGGTTCTAGTCCAGGTTGGGGTGCCCAGTTGCTCCTCTTCCAGTCCAGCTCTCTGCTGTGGCCTGGGAAGGCAGTGGAGGATGGCCCAGGTCCTTGGGCCCTGCACCCACATGGGAGACCAAGAGGAAGCACCTGGCTCCTGGCTTCAGATTGGCGCAGCGTCGGCCATAGCAGCCATTTTGGGGGTGAACCAACAGAAAAGGAAGACATTTCTCTCTGTCTCTCTCTCTCTCACTGTCTAATTCTGCCTGTCAAAAAAAATAAAAAAAAGATTTGCTTTGTTGAAAGACAGAGAGGGAGTCACAGAAATTTCCCATCTGCTGGTTCACCCCAAAAATGGACACAGTGGTCAGGGCTGGGCCAGGAGCCAGGAGTTTCTCTCAGGTCTCCCACATGTGCACAGGGACTTGGGCCATCTTCTGCTGCTTTCTCAGGCACATTAGCATGGAGATGGATCGGAAGTGGAGCAACTGGGACATGAACAAGCTCCCATATGGAAGCTTGGGACTGTGATGGCTTAACCCACTGCACCATAATACCAGCCCTTAGAACACAATTTTTTAAAAAGAGACTTTATTTATTTAAAAGGCAGAATTGCAGGGAGAGAGAAAAATCTTCCACCTGCTAGTCTACCCCAAAATGGCTGCAAAGGCCCAAGCTGAGCCAGGCCAAAGACAGGAACCAGGAACTCCATGTGCGTCTCCCACATGGTTTCCAGGGGCCCATTTTGCACTGCTTTCACAGGCACATTAGCAGGGAGCTGGCTTGGGAGCTCAGACTGGGATGTTGGATTTATAGGAGGTGATATAACCTACTGCACCACAACACCTGTCCCCTGGAGACACATTTATAATCAAACAACAGCAGCAATGTGTTCATGATACATGTAACCATAGCTGTGTCTATGCACACAAAATAATCCCAGAAGAAAATACATAGCTGGTGAACTGTCAGGCTATTTAAATTTATTTCTCCACATGAATTTCTAAAACTCAAGGTTGACACAGGGAAAAAATATTTTTTTAAAAAATATTCATCCTCACCTCCACTGCTGAAGGTGAAAGGCAGGAGAGGGCCAGCCAACAGCCTCTGTGTGTGCAGGGTCCAGGGTGGCCAGAGAGCCTCAGGGGAGACAGCTCCACCAAGTTGCTCCAGCTGGCAGACTCAAGGGCCATACCTTCATGAGTAACACTCCTCGAGACGCAGTTACTCTGAGCACCCAGGCCCCTCGGTCCTGTGGACGTTCCCAGTGTGGGGCAAGCATGGAACCAGAGTCTACGGCTCAGGCTCCCTTCATTCAGCATAAGGACAAGTCTGAGATACTGCCATGTACACAGTGGACGTCTCAGCCATACCCAGCGCAGTGTGCGGGTCAGCCTCCACTGTGGTCACCTTCTGACCACCAGGCAGAGTGGCTCTCCCTAGCATGTCCCCAACAGGGCATCTTTACAACAAACATCAAGCCGCCTTTCCAGGACTTGGGAAAACGTGTTTATTATCTCACAAAAACTGGGCTCCCGCCGGTTCCAGGGCTGTTGCAGCACCTGGTCGGCCATCACTGGCCCAGGCACCATCCCCCATAGTCACAAGTTGGCTGGTACAGTGAGGAGGTGTCTCAGACACAAAGTCACCCCAGACAGCACAGGAATTTTCGTGTGTGCCTTTTGGCATTTTTAAGAATGTATTTCTTTTATTCTTTATTATTAGTTTTTAAAAAATTTGCATACACTAAAAATCACTTTTTTGGTGTGCATTTCTGTAAGTGTAGACAAACGGGTACATGTGATCAGCATCAAAATCAAGTTCTACTAATCCACTGACCCTTTGGAACTGACCGCTTCCTCCACTCCAGCTTCTGGCAATGTCCCATCCACAACTGTGCTTCTCTAGCGTGAAGGCGGGGTCTACTCTGTAGCCCTGGAAGTGGCTCCTTTTGCTCTGCATGGATCTTTGGGTGCTCACCTGTGTTGTTTTGTGTGGCGGTGCTTTGTTCCTTTGTGTTTGCTTGTTTCTTGGTTTTTCAACTGAACAGTAACCTATAGTAAGGATTTAACAGTTTCTTTATTTACCTATTTCAGTTTAATTTCATGATTAATTTGGACTTATTTTTAATGAAGAATGGAATAAAGTCTCATTTTTCGCACATGGGTTGTTCCAGAATTATTTGGTTTTTAAAAAGAAAGTCTTATTTTTCCATGAATTGTCGCAGCACCTTTGTCAGCAGTCAGATCTGAGCCACTGATCTAAATGTCTACCCTACGGTCAATGCCTGACTCTGGCAGGCTTATAGCAATCCCTGAAATCAGGTACAAGGAATCCTCAAATTTCACTCTTTCAAAATCATTCTGGTTCCTTTGCCTTGTAAGTAAATATCAAAAATAATTTGTTAATACCTACAAGGATTTCCCACTGATTATGATGGAATGATTTTGAATCTGAAGATCAGTTTGTGGAGCTTTGATATCAAACAGTATCAATTCTTCCAAGCCATACCACCCTGAAAACGCCTGATCTTGTCTGATCTCAGAAGCTGAACAGGGCCAGGCCTGGTTAGCACTTGGATGGGAAATCACACGGAAGGAAGAGGGACATCGTGCCTCTCTGTGGAGGGTGTGGATGCACAGCACAAGCACGGACACAACACAGGACCCCAGCTGCTAACAGCCTGAGCTCCAGCTCGGGAGAGTAAGCTGAGACCAGACTGCAGCATCTTGTGCCACTGGCAATATAGCTACAGGGAGATCCTGGCATGAGTCCAGCATGGAACCCAATGGGGGATAGAGTAGCTGCTAACTTAGAGGGAAAAAGGGGGCATGTTTCTCCCTCCCCATCAGCCTAACAAGAGTGCCCCGGCAAATGGCTGAGAGAGAGGGCACCACATTAGACATGTACAACAACTGCACCAGCTCATGTCCACGTGCCCAGCAAACAGCCAAGAGGAGATGCCTGAGTCTGACTGGGAGGATTGACATGGGGCGGGGCACCCATGTAAGACTGGTAGGTGTCCCCAGTCTCCCAACACATCACAGGTTCTGGAACTCAAACTGCTTGGAGGACCACCCTCAGGCAGCTCTACCTTTCTGTGGGCGGCACAGACAAGCAGGGCAGAGCAGATCCTCAGCAACCCACAACTGTGGGAGCCTTGTATGCTGAGACAGTGGGAACACTGTGACTGCCTGAGAAGGCACAGGGTGTAGCTGGGTCTCTGGACAATCACCGTGAGCAGCTTAACACGCTCAGAGCATCCTGACTGCTTGGGGTGGGTCCCTGCAACAGGATCTGTGCTCACAGTGAGGACTGCACAGATCCTTTGGGCGGTTCCAAATGGCAGCATAGATGAGTATTGCATCCACTATGATCTAACACCCAGGCATTGATCACCTTGACAGAGAGGAGGTGAGGGTGTGACTACACCAACAGAACTGATCAATTCTTCCCCTCTGATAAAAAAAAGAGATCTGACATACCCAACTTGAATGTCACCCTGAATATTTGCCCCACCCTGGAGCACTGACCAGAGCTCCCTGGCCACACCCAGCACACACCTCCAGGTATTCACTGAAAAAGCAGACACTCCACTAAGCCTCAGAGGAATAGACCAAAGATAAAAAAACAACAGAGGGAAAAAACCAATAAGTATTTCCACAAATTCCTACAAATAAATGCAGAAAGTCAAGAAGCAACAATAAGAAAGACAGTATGATGCCACTCAAAGGAACACAACAACACTTAACTACTAGAATGTGAAGATGAAGAGATTGGTGAAATGCCAGAAATGGAATTCAAAAATTAATCATAGCATTACTTAGAAGTAATCAGAAGCAAATCTTTGGAATTAAAGAAACCTATACATGATGTGAATGAAAATTTTTCCATTAAATTGAGATTTTAAAGAGAAAACAAAATGAAATATTAGAATGAAGAATTCAATAGATCAAATAAAAAATGGTAGAAAGCCTTAACAGCAGACTTGGTGAGGCAGAAGAAAGAATATCTGAATTAGAAGACAAATCTCTGGAAATTTTACAGTCAGACCAAAAAAAAAAAAAAAGGAAGAAGAAATTAGAAAATTAAAGACAATATTGGAGATTTATGGAATACTATCAAATGACTTAGGAGTTCCTGAAGGCATGGAAAGAAAGAATGGCTTAGCAAGTCTTTTTAGTGAAGCAATAACAGAAAACTTCCCTAATTTGGAGAAAGAAAGGGATGTCTAAGTACAGGAAGCACATAGAATTACTAATAGACAGGACCAGAAAAGTTCTTCACCATGACACATGGTAGTCAGACTCTCCACAGTAAAACATAAAGAAAAGATTCTAAAATATGCACAAGAGAAATGTCAGATTACTTTAGAGGATCTGAATTAGACTCATAGCTGACTTCTCATCAGAAACCCTACAGACGAGGAGAGAATGATGAGACACAGTGAAGTCTTAAGAGAAAAAAAAAAAAAACTTGTCAACCCAGAATATTGTAACCTACAAAGCTCTTGTTTATGAATGAAGGTGAGATAAAGACCTTCCATAATAAATAGAAATGGAGTTTGTCACCACCCATCCAGCCTTACAAAAGATGCTTAAGGATGTGCTACACCCAGAAACACAGAAACATACTCATCACTATGAAAGAAGGTGAAGGCAAAAAAGTCTCCCAGTAAAAATACAAAGGAAATCCAAAGTAAAGAGGAATATTTATGGAAAAATGCCAGGGCCAAGTTGTTACTTATCAATAGTCACCTTGAATGTAAATGGCCTAAAATCCCCAGTTAAAAGATACAGACTGGCTAAATGGATTACAAAGCAAGACCCATCTATTTGCTGTCTACAAGAAACACACCTAACCAACAAAGATACATGCAGACTGAAATAGAAAGGATAGAAAAAGATATTCCATGCTAATGGAAACCAAAAAAGAGCTGATGTAGTGATCCCAATATCAGACAAAATAGACTTCAACACAAAAACTGTTAAAAGACAAAGAAGGGCACTATGTAATGATTAAGAGATCAATTCAACAGGAAGATGTGACTATAATAAACGTATATGCACCCAATTACAGAGGGCCTGGCTATTTAAAAGAAATGTTAATGGATCTAAAGGGAGACATAGACTCCAATATAATAGTAATGAAGGACTTCAACACCTCACTTTCATCAACGGACAGATCAACCAGACAGAAAATCAGCAAAGAAACAACAAAGCTAATCGACACTATAGACCAAATGGACCTAACTGATATCTACAGAACTTTTTATCCCACAGTTGCAAGATACATATTCTTTTAACCAGTACATGGAACTTTCTCTAGGATAGGCCACATGCTAGGCCATAAAGCAAGTTTCAGCAAATTCAAAATTATAGAAATCATACAATGCATCTTCTCTGACCACAATGGAATAAAGCTGGAAGTCAGCAACTCAAGAATCTCTAGAACATATGTAAACACATGCAGACTGAACAACATGCTCCTAAAAGAACAGTGGGGCACAGATGGCACTATGGTGTAATAGGTAAAGCAACCACCTGCAGTGCTGGCTTCCCACATTGGTGCCAATTTGAGTACTGGCTGCTCCACTTCTGATCCAGCTCTCTGCTGGATTTTAGGAAATCAGTGGAAGACGGCCCAAGTCCTTGGACCCCTGCACCCATGAGGGAGACCAGAAGAAGCTTCCAGGTTCCTGGCTTTGGATTGGCCCAGCTTTAGTCATTGTGGCCTATGGGGAGTGAACAAGCAGATGGAAGACCTCTTTCTCTCACTCTGCCTCTGCCTCTGCCTCTGTAACTCTGTCTTTTAAATAAATAAATATATCTTTTTAAAAAAAAGAACAGAGCGTCATAGAAGAAATTAAAAGACAAATCAAAAAATTTCTGGGGGCCGGCACTGTGGCATAGTGGTTTAAGCCACCACCTGCAGTGCCAACATCCCACATAGGCACCCGTTCAAGACCTGGCTGCTCCACTTCTGATTCAGTTCTCTTCTATGGCCTGGGAAAGCACTAGAAGATGGCCCAAGTCCTTGGGCTCCTGCACCCATGTGGGAGACCCAGAAGAAGCTCCTAGATGCTGGCTTCAGATCAGTGCAGCTCCAGCTGTTGTGGCCAATTGGGGAGTGAACCAGCAGATGGGAGGCCTCTCTCTCTCTCTCTATTTCTCTCTCTCTCACTCTCTGCCTCTCCTTCTCTCTCCGTGTAACTCTGACTTTCAAACAAATAAATAAATCTTTAAAAAATTTTCTGGAAATGAATGAAGATTAAAATACAACATATCCAAGTTCATGGCATACAGCAAAAGCAGTGTTAAGAGGGAAGTTTATAGCAGTTGGTGCCTACATCAAGAAATTGGAAAGGCACCAAATAAATGAGCTATCAGTGCCTCTATAAGACCCAGAAAAACAGCAACAAACCAAACTGAAAATTAGTAGAAGAAAAGAAATAATTAATAGTAGAGAAGAAATAAAGATAATTGAAGCAAAAAAAAAAACAATACAAAAGATCAGTGAAATGAAAAGTTGATATTTGAAAAAAATTAAAAAAAAAATAGACCATTGGCCCAACTAACCAAAAAAAAAAAAAAAAGAGGGAGATGAAATCAGAGACGAAAAGGGAAATGTAACAAAAATACCACAGAAATAAAAAGAATCAACAGGAATTACTACAAAGTGCTGTATGGCAACAAATCTGGAAACCTAGAAGAAATGGATAGATTCCTGGACACATATAACCCACATGAAGACATAGAAAACCTAAACAGACCAATAAC
This sequence comes from Oryctolagus cuniculus, assembly GCF_964237555.1. Taxonomy (NCBI): domain Eukaryota; kingdom Metazoa; phylum Chordata; class Mammalia; order Lagomorpha; family Leporidae; genus Oryctolagus; species Oryctolagus cuniculus. The sequence continues at coordinate 57,659,008 of NC_091447.1, forward strand.
TAAGATGGAAACAGAATCAGTAATCAATATCATCCCACTAAAGAAAAGCTCAGGACCAGACGGCTTCACTGCTGAATTCTACTAGACATTTAAACAACAACAACAACTAATTCCAATTCTTCTCATGCTAATAAAAACAATTGAAAGGGAGGAAATCCTCCAAAACTCCTTCTTTGAAGCCAGCATCCCCTTAATTCCTAAACAAGAAAAAGATCCAACAGAGAAAGAGAACTACAGACCTATTCCCCTGATGAACACAGACACAAAAATCCTCAACAAAATATTAGCCAGTCGAATCCAACAACACATGAGAAAGATCATTCACCCAAACTGAGCGGGATTTATCCCTGGTATGCAGGGATTGTTCAACATTTGCAAATCAATAAATGTGATATATCCCATTAACAAACTAAAGAACACAAACCATATGATTATCTCAATAGATGCAGGCAAAGCATTTGATAAAATACAACATCCTTTCATGATGAAAATTTAACCAAATTGTGTAAAGAAGGAACATTCCTTAAGCCAATCAAGGCAATCTATGATAAACCCACAGTCAGTATCTTACTGACCTGGGAAAAGTTGGAAGCTTTCCAACTAAGATTTGAAACCAGACAAGGATGCCCACTTTCAGTATTATTCAATATAATCCCGGAAGTTTTAGCTAGAGCCATTAGGCAAGGAAAAAAAAATCAAAGGGATACAAATTGGGAAAGAGCAAGTCAAATTATCCCTATTTGAAAATGACATAATCGTATAAACAGAGGATCAAAAAGACTCCACTAAGAGACTATTGGAACTTATAGAAGAGTTTGGTAGGACCAGCACTGTGGCACAGTAGGTTAGTCCTCCTCCTGCGGTGCCAGCATCCCATATGGGCACCAGTTCTAGTCCCAGCTGCTCCTCTTCTAGTCCAGCTCTCTGCTGTGGCCTGGAAAAGCAGTGAAAGATGTTCCAAGTCCTTGGGCCCCTGCACCCGCATGGGAGACCTGGAGGAAGCTCCTGGCTCCTGGCTTTGGATCAGCACAGCTCTGGCCCTTGCGGCCATTTGGGGAGTGAACCAACAGAGGGAACATCTTTCTCTCTGTCTCTGGTTGCCTATGACAATGTCTTGCAGAGTTTCCCCAGTGTTCTCTAATAATTTGATGGTACCAGGTCATGGATTTAGGTCTTTGATCCATTTTTGTCTGAGGTGTAAGGTAGGGGTCTTGCTTCATACTTATGTATGCAGAGATCCAGGTTTCCCAGCTCCATTTGTTGAGGAGACTGCCCTTGCCCCAGGAATTGATTTTAGCTACTTTTCCAAAGATGCATTGGTTGTGGATGCGTGGACCGATTTCTGGAGTTTCTATTGTGTTCCATTGGTCTACACATTTGTTTTTTGTTGTTGTTGTCTTGTTTGGTTTATGTTTTTGTTTTTTTTTTTTTTTTTTTGGCCAGTACAGGCTAACTGCCCTGTAGTATGCCTTGAAATCTGGTATTGTGATGCCTTCAGCTTTGTTTTTGTTGTATAAAATTGCTTTAGCTATTTGGGGTCTTCTTTGTTTCCATATGAATTTTAGCATCATTTTTTCTAAATCTGAGAAGACTGTCCTTGGTATATTGATTGGAATCACATTGAATCTCTAAATTGCTTTCAGTAATGTGGAATTTTTTATGATATTGATTCTTCAATCCATGAACATGGAAGAGTTTCACAGTCTCTCCTGCTTCTTTCTTTAGTGTTTTGTAATTCTAATTGTAGAGATCAGAGTCAGTGCTCCAAAATGCAGCCTTGTGATAGAGACTGTGATGGCGCTCCTGGGTCCTGGCTTCAGCTGTCCCAGCCACGCTACTGCAGGCCTTGGAGCACTGATTCTGTGCAACCAGAAATCCATGTTTCACAGGAGCCACTCTCATTCTGACTCAAAAAAAACTTCCTTGTTTTCACATTCTCTTAGTGTGCCTAACTTTGCTTTCTAGGTTGACACACCTCCAAAACTTAAAGTGGTCTTATGCTATAACCCTGACTACAGTCACTGGGGAGAGTTACAGTAAGAACCATTGAGCTGATGCTTGAAACCTGAGATGAATAAACTATGTATATAACCTCTCAAAATACTCTGTCATTTTTCCTTTTCAGTTATTAAAAACAAAGTCCTGAGAGCCAAAGACTTCAGTTTTTTGTTGAGTTGGCTTTTGCACTCAGAAAATCCAAAGGGAGATGCCCATTAGCATTCTATTCACCCCCTTCCATCACAGTGAAATGTCAAACACTAGGGTCAAGACCACACAGGAAGGAGCAGGTTGGTGTGGAAACAAAAGCTGCATTTCCAACAAGTTGAGCTGCAGACTCCTGGGGTCTCCAAGCGAAGATGTGCTTCATTCATTCAAATATCAGAAGAAAAATCTGAATTCACAATACAAATATGACTTGGAAACGATCTCATCCCACCCTTCCTCTCCACATGAGTCTACTGAATTCTTTCAAGCATCACGTTGGGAGAGTGATGGGGGCTGTCTCGGCCACTCAGCACCACATGCCCAAGAAGGAAGTTTCCTGTGTGAAAACCAAGTGAGAGGCCATGACGTGGGTGTACACTAGGAGGAGAGAGCATCTTCTCGAAGCAGAGACTTGATGAATGCTTGCAGAGCACGATTTAAAACACTGGGGCAGAAACTGTGAAGATAAAGGGAGGAAAAGATGGAGACATTTCCCTTTTCAATGGTGGAAGCTGATGGGAAAAACATTTCAGAGAAGTCATGGACAAGAGCAGTACTGAGTTGCTGTTCTGCTACCATGGCTGGAGGGTCTTCACATAACCTCCTCCTTCCTGACGAGCAGCTTGTTAGCAATCCACTAGACACTGCTCAGGAAACAGGAGACAGCACACACCTCTCCCATAGACAATCACTGGTCACAGCGGCTGCCCGACCACTTGGGGGTGACAGTGTAAAGCCCACACCCTAGCCCAAAGAGGAATAAAAGGAACTATGCTGTTATGGTGCAATTTGTGTCTATTATATTTGGAGACTTACTTAGAACACTATTAAACTCAGAATCTCTGTTTGGAATTGTATTGCCAACACACTAGCAACACTAGATGAAGATAAGTATCTCTCTCTTTCTCAAGAATAACAAAAGGCTGAAATTTTACCCAACTTGCAAACTAACTAGTTAGCCTGCCATATTTTCATGAATGCTGGCAGAAGACACCAGTTTCCTGGGCTAGAGGCAAGGAACTTTATTACATACAGCACAGCAGGCATTGTGAGTTTCATGTCTGCATCAGGTCCCCAGGTTGGTCTTCATCACAGCCAAAGAACTCAAAGCTTAGGAAACCCAAATATTTTATGAAGAAACTGGAAGCAGACCACCTGCCCTTTTCCCCAAAGGAGCTACTATCTTTGTCACACTAACAGAAGACAAGTCTGCCCTCTGCTCCAGAGAGAGCAACCGTCTCCACCCAGCCTGCCTATTGGGTGTACCTGCACCTTGAAGAGACAGTCTGGACCCAGACATCCAGAGGAATGACCCTGAGCTACAGTGCATGCTGGGAAAGGGAGAGTTATCACAAAGAAGCACACCACAAAGTCAGAACCAGATCGAGAGTCAGGATGTGCTCATTCTCCAGACGCTCTTTTAACCTCCTGGTGAAAAATGCTTCCTGCTCATCTCCAACGTAACCAGGACCTGCCTTCTAACATTGCAGGCCAGGGCAAGCTTTATCTGACCCACATATCATGGAATCATAGGGTAGACACCTCTTGTGTCTGATTCCTTTCTTTACATATCATATTTGCAAAATTAGTAGTATCGTATTATGTGTAGCCTAACCAGCCCATCCTAATTACCAAAGAGTATTCCATTGTATGAATATATCCAACTTATTTACTCCTTATAATGTTGGTGAAATTTTGATTTTCAGTGATTGGCTATGGAGATAATGTTTCCATAAACATTGTTGTACACATCTTTGGACATAAACACACATGTCTGTTGCATATAATCTAGAAGCAGAATTTCAGGGATTTATACTACATATAAATTCAGCTTGGATAGATAATGGGAAAGCGTTTTCCGCAGTGACTCTGATTATACCAGTCTATATCCCCACCAGCATCCTTCTATTCTACGTGACTTGCTATTGTTAGCATACCTCATCTCAGCCATTCTGGTGGGTGTGAAGCAGTCTCTCTGTGGTTGTATTCACACTTCCCAGTGACCACGGAGTGTGAGTTCTTATTGTCTGACATTTGCAAATCCTCCAAGTGAGGTTCCTGTTCAAAGGTTTTGCCATTTTCTATTGCAGTTGTCAGTCCTTCATTAATATTTAAGAGTTTTAAATTTTTGATAAAAGCCCTTTGTGGGGAGCAACTCGGACTAGACTGTTACTGGAATTAAGACTTATTCTATGCATCTGCTCTCCCACAATATGGCGCTGAGAAGGGAGTAACAACTTCTATGCAGCTGCCTCTCACCAACTTGAGTGATGACCTGCAGGAGCTGATCCTGCTCCTGATTGGAGGAGAGCAGTGTACTCGGCATGTGGGTAGCAGAGTTGGGATTGGTGGAAGAAGACTATAAAGGAGGAGAGAGACAACATGCACCAGGAACATCTAAGAGGAACACCTGTGCAGCCCCCGAGAGAGCCGGCCGGCGGTGTGCCGCTCCCCTGAGGAAGTGGGGAAAGTGGCAGGGGGAACCGCCCTTCCACGGAGGTGGAAGGGACGGTAGCCAACCCGGGAAGAACCAGCAGCAAACCCGGGGAGGGCCAAGCAGACAAAAGAACAGCTCAGGGTCCTGTGTCGTTCCTCCACAAAGAGGGGGAGCGACAGCCCTTGTCAGTTACATGTGTCACAAATATCTTCTTTGACACAGCAGTTTGCATTTTTCTCTCCTTTTAAATGTTTTAGCTTTAATATTGTCTTTAGTCATTTTTTCTTAATATTCCATACTCTTGACATTTAAGAAAATGTTCTCTATTCTTAAAGAGATATATATTCTCCTGTTATCTCCCAGAAACTGTGCTGGTTTATGCTTCACATTTACATCTATAATCCATCTGCACTTTATTTTTGTGTAGAGTGTAAGTTAAGGACGAAGACTAAGCATTTCTTTGTTGTTAGGTGGCTAATGCAGCACCATTTACCAACGGTCTTTCTCCACTATCCCAGTAAAGTGTCTGGGTACCTGGGCTTAGTTTATTCTGTGTTCTTTGCCCTGTTTCCTCCACCTGTTCACCTGCCCTTGCACAAACTTTTAACTATAGATGTTCCTCGACTTATGACATATTATAAGCCAGTAATGCATTGAAAATGCATTTGTTTAACACCCCTCACTTACAAACACTATAGCTCAGCATCACAGCACATGGAAAGCACCTGCTGTTAACAGTCCTCATGTTCGTGGGGCTGCTGTCCAATACAAGAGATCAAACCACCCAATGCTGGGAAAAGATCAAATGTCCAGCAGCTTCCACTGAATGCGCATCACTTTTGTGCCACCGTGAGCCATGGATTTTCTTTTCTCCTAGATTAATAATCAGTCTTACTATCCATAGGACAAATCTTTCAACTTTTAAATTCTTCTTTTAGTTTGTATTGGGACTACAATTCTCAGTGTTAGAAATAGCCTACAGTTGTACACATATGCACACGCACACCCGAATCAGAAAGAAACTGGATCAATTTGGTCAATTCCAAACAACTGGAATCTTAGTAATACACAATCTTTTAACCCAAAAACCCAGCATACAGCATCACTTATTTGTCTTTAACTTCTTCCAGTGTTGTTTTTAAGTTTCCAATGTAGAAGTCTTGGCCCATTTTTAGATTTATTATTACTTGGTGTTTGATGTTTCATGGTGTTATTGTAAATTATATCACTGTTATTTTCATTTTCTAACTTTTGATAATATATAGATATAAAATGGTGTTTTTACATTCAATTCTATCCAACATTCTTGCATAAATTTATTAATTCTGATTATAAATCTACAGCTCAACTTATAATTTTTTAAATTATATTTACCACATACTCCTCCTATGGCCTTAAATAATGCTATGTTTCAAATGCAAAATTTAGAGGATATATATAATATCATTATATACATTATACATTTATTCTAAAAAGTGAATAGAAAACTCTTGAAAAATATTCCAAATGCTAGTATTGGTCTCCTGGGTGAGTAAGTTGTACATTTTTGTGTCTTTATCTCTCCTCACTTCAATAACACAGTTCTTTTATAATAAAAAATAACCAGGGAAAGAGGATATGACATTTATATTAAAATTAATAACAATAAATTATTTATCCAGAATAAGAAAATCCTGATTAATTTTTCAGATAATTAAATATTGATTGTATTATGCACATTTCAAATGCAGTGACTTCTAGGAATATCATTAAAAAAATCAGTCCACGGCAGAAGTCAAGTGTTGCGTAACTCTCCAGACACAGTGAGTGCTTCCCCTCTGAGTTCTATCAAGCGTCCCTAACCTGCCTTAGCGTCTGGCCTTGCTGTGCTGAGGGCGCCTGCTTTCCCAGGACGCCGTCACCTGCCTTGAAGGCGGACAGCGCTGGATGCTCTGCAGACTTGTCGCAGATCCCCGGGGAAGTGTTCAGCTGGGCCCGATCTGGCATCCAGGGCGGATGTGAACGCGGGTCCTCGCCCAGCTTTCTGCTCCCTCCCCCAGGGCCTCTCTCTGGCGCGCAGCAAAGCGCCGCGAATAATGGGGGAACAGGAATCGTGTGTTGGGCTCCTATTTGTTTCGTCACTCACCAATGACTCCTCTGTGTCTTTTTTTATGTCGATCTGTGACTCTCTGTTTCCCACCTAATGGGAATTGAGGCACCCAACTGTCAGCGTCACTTTCCTGTCCTTTCACTCAGCGCTTTCACCCGCAGGTTCCCTGGCAGCCACTTCGCATCACTATGGTGTCCTCGCCTGGGTTCCTGACATCAGCGACAGCTGCGCATGGTCCTTGTCCGGCTCAGCGAGAGCTCACGGGGACTTGGCACTGAGAGCGGAGTGGGAGCCGCTCTCTCTGAGCGCTGGGCAGCACCCGCTGTCCCTTGCCAAAGCAAGAGTTGTGCCTAGCGATTTCTTAGTTAGCTGAGATGGGAGAAAAAACAAAACCCACCGGCACACAATGGCGTCTCCCGTGCCTTGGAAATGTCTCTGCAGGATTTACGTTTCCTTTTCAGGATCTGGCAAAGCCCGGTGAGGCTTCCTCTGACCTCAGATCGATACAAGCCGGAACTCAGCACAGCAATGAACTTACACAGGAGCGTAAAAACGCGTGCTCACGGCATTCCAAAGTTAAAATGTAACATAGGCAATCAGATTCTCACTCTGAATGCCACTTACAAGGCATCTATAGGCAAATGAAGGTCAACATGTACACTTACAGGACTCCTGTGAGGTGCATGTTAGGTGGTAGAAGTGATGGGAAGATTGTTGTATAGCTCTGTTATACTAAATTAGGTATTAAAGCATTTCATCAAATTAGTAGGTGCTCTATAACAAAAAAGAACAGTTTGCTTAAAGCCAAAAAAATGAAATGAAATGAAATGAAATGGTGAGGAAAAGTCCCATATGTGCTTTGTTTTAAAGACTATTCTGAAGGAAGATGCAGGCAAGGGGGTTAATGTCCCTTGGGAAGCACCCCCACGCTCCTCACAACCTCACTGCCCTGATGCTGCAGCCTCCGAAGGCCAGACCACACACGTGGGCCTGGCACTCTCCTTTCTCTGCCCCTGGTACATGGAACCCTTCTATTCACTTCAACCTTCATAGTTCAAACATCGTTTGACTAAAATCATACACCAGGGTCCTTCCAAAACTTCATGGAAAGATGAAATCAAGAGATGTTTATTTCAGTGCAAAACAACCTTGGAAATCCATGCACTTTTTTTCACAATACACATTTCCCATAAACTTTTTAAGACTCCTCTTATGCATAGATTTCAAAAAATTTTACAGCAAAATAGACATCCCATTTCCATGAACTCCAATCAAGTACTCTTACATGATGACATAGAAAGAAAAGGAGAAGCACACGGACGTAGTCTAAAATCTACTCAGCATGATTCCCTGCACTTCATATAAATCAGGTCATTAATCTGCACAGAAATTCTAGAAAGTCTATCACCCTTAATCAACTGGGGCCGGAGAAGTTAACGAACTTGCACAATCCAGATTTCCACAAAATCTATCTCAAGAAAGATTCTTTCTTGATTTGAATTGACATGTTTAGTGTGACACATAGTTCTTTTGATGAACAATATTCTCTGCTTATTTTTCATTTTTTCTTCCATAAACCCTGTAGTTTTCACATAGAGGTCTCATTGTGTACATTCCTAGGTATTTTAACACTTCAGGTGGTATTGTAAATTGCATTGTTTCTTATTATAGCCTTGTAGTAGATATTATCACTCAGAGAAGGCTGATTTTTTTATCATTTTTAATTCATCTTTTTGTATTTTCCGAAGAATTTATATATTTGCATATAATTTGCCAAAAATGTTAGCCAGTTCTTTTCTCTAAAAAATGTCTAAAATTCATTTATTTGAGAGAGACAGAGGGAAACAGCTCCTATATGCTGGCTCACTCCTCAAACGCTCACAAATACTGAGGCTGGGCCAGAGCCAGAGCCAGGAAAGCAATCCAGTCCTCCCATGCACACGTCAGGAGCCCATCTGTGTGAGCCACCACTCACTTTCCCAGGTTCTGCTTTGGCAGGAAGCTGGAACAGGACTCCAATATGAAACACAAGTATCTTTACCACCATGTGAAACACCTGCCCTCTTTCTTTCTTTTTTTAAACAGGTTTTTCTGATGTTTTAATCACCAACTGGGTAGACTTTGGTCATTATTCTTTCTTAATTTATCTATTAATATTTTGCTTTCCTTAGATAATAAGGTTTTAATTATTTACATATCATCTTTATATATATATATATAGACATCATTTATAGTCCAGTACAGGATAAAGATTATGTAATCATCCATTAATGTTTTAAAGACTTACTGTTTTTGAGAATAGAGTTTGTTATAACAAAGGCCAAGTTTGTTAATGAGGTTATTTAGTCTCCTATGTGTTATTGCTACTTGAATAGCCAGTTTCTGTGGATTAGTTATTCCTTAAGTTGATAAGAGTATTAATTAATCTTGTTTGGGGTCCAAAGGTTAATGCATCCCCACATAGTTTCTCTCTGTTGAATACCAAGAGAAGATACCTCTCTCTTCCACTTCTTACAAAGCCACCAGTGCCACCAGATTAAGAACCCCTCTTTATGAGCTTGATTAACTTCAATCACCTCCTAACAGCCTTGTCTCCAAATACAGTCACATTGACGGTTACAGCTTTAGCACATAATTTTTATGGGACACAATTCAACAATTCAGCCTATGGCACATCTTGTATCACCATTTCTCCTGTTTGTCCCTCTTTCTCTCATCACCATCTTAATATTGGGCTTAATCTTTAAACCTACTTCATCACCTGGGTTGTCCTATACCACCACTTGCCTACATAGACTGACATCCTCATTGTCTCCATCTCCCAGGATTCATCCTGAAACCTGATCCACCCCACAATTGTCTCCACTACAGCTAACAGCAAATCTAGTCCCACAGTTGCTCCAGCAACCACTTGCAAGTCACTCTTGACTCCTCTGTTTTTCAACACCCTTCATTCAAATCTTCAAACCTTTGGGCTTCCTTTCAAAAATACGTTTCCTCTGTTGGTTCAATGGTTTTTCTGTTTTGTTTGTTTGTTTGTTTGTTTTTGTTTATTTGTTTGTTTTTGGCAGGCAGAGTTAGACAGTGAGAGAGACAGAGAGAGAGAGAGAAAGGTCTTCCTTCCGTTGGTTCACTCCCCAAATGGCCGCTATGGCCAGAGCTGCACCGATCCAAAGCCAGGAGCCAGGTGCTTCCTCCTGGTCTCCCATGCGGGTGCAGGGCCCAAGTACTCGGGACATCCTCCACTGCCCTCCTGGGCCACAGCAGAGAGATGGACTGGAAGAGGAGCAACCGGTACAGAACCCGGCGCCCCAACCGGGAGTAGAACCCAGGGTACTGGCGCCACAGGCAGAGGATTAGCCTATTGAGCTGCGGCACCAGCCTCAATGGCTTTTAACATTTCTCTTATCCATTCTTGCCAATTATGACCTGTTCTTAGTATACAAGTTAAGAGTGATTTTGTTATATATAAGTTGTTCAATGTGTCTATCTTATAAAAGACAAGGAAAATCAATGTTCTAGATTAAATGAGACTAAAGATATATTACCTTTAATAACAATAGCTGACACTGCACTAAATACTGTCCCAGAAGGAAAAATGCTATAAAGATCATTATTAGGTCAACTCACATTTTGTAACATTCACAGTAAATTAATATATTACATCAATGTTAAATTTAATAAAACTAAAGATAAAGAAGATCATTATATATCAACAAAGAGTTCAATTCAAGAAATGATATTTAGGGGCAGGCACTGTGGTATAGGGGGTGAAGCCCATCTGCCATGCCAGCATCCCATACAGGTGCCAGTTTGTGTCCCATATATTCCACTCTGATTCAGCTCCCTGCTAATGGCCTGGCAAGGCACCACAGATGGCCCAAGTGTTTGTGTCCCTGCCCCCAACATGGGAGACCTAGGTGAAGCTCCTGGTTTCTGGCTTCAGCCCAGCCCAGCCCTGGCCATTGCAGCCATCTGGGGAGTGAACTAGTATAAGGAAGAGCTCTCTCACACTGTATCTCCCTGTAATTCTAATTTTCAAATAAATACATAAATAAATCTATTTTAAAATAAAAGAAAGAAATTGGGGCCAGTGTTGTAGTGTAGTGGATAAAGCTGCCACCTGTGACACCACCATCCCACATGGGCACTGGTTCACGTCTTGGCTGCTCCACTTCCTATCCAACTCCTTGCTAATGGCCTGGGAAAAGCAGTGGAAGATGGCCCAGGTACATGGGCCCTTGCCATTCATGTGAGAGACCCGATGAAGCTTCTGGCTCCTGGTTTCAGCCTGGCTGATTCTCTGTCTCTCCCTCTCTCTCTGCAACTCTGACTTTCAAATAAATAATTAAATCTTTAAAACACAAAAAATCTGAATAAGTATATATGCACTCAGTATTGGAGTACCCAAATATACAAAGCAAATACTAATAGACCTAAAAGGAGAGATGGACCCCAACACAGTATTAGTACAGGATTCTTGATTACATGCTACTTTGAGAAATGGGCAGATTGTCCAGACACAAATCAGCAAAGGATCAGCACAGGTAAACTGTACCCTGGACCAACTGGACATCTGCAGAACATTCTGGCATGCAGTTGCAGAACATACACTCTTCTCAGTAGCACATGGAATATTCTCCAGGATAGATCATATTGTAGGTCACAAAACAAGTCTCAAGAAATATTTTTAAAATGGAAATCATGTGCAGTATCTGTTCTGGAAACTAGAAAACAAAATAATAGGAACTATGGAAAAGGTAGAAATTTTTTTAAAAATTCCTGAACAACTAATGTGTTAAGGAAGAAGTTTTAAAATGAATGACAATGGAAACACAGTTTATTGGAATCTATGGGATACAAAAAAACACAGTACTAAGAGGGAAGTTTATAGTAACACTAAATAAAAATGAAGAAAGATCTCAGATAAACAAATTATCACTGCACCTCAAAGAACTAAAAGAATAAATAAAATCCCAATTAGTAGAAGGAAGAAATAATAAAGCTCAGAAAAGAAAGAAATTAAACAGTGAATAAAAGTAATATTAAAAAATCAATGAAATGGAGAGCTAGCTCTTGGGAAAAATTATTAACTAGGAAAAAAAGAAGACTCAAAAAAATAAAATCAAAGATGAAAGGGAAGACATTACCATTGACATCCCATAAATGCAAAGGATTGTTAGAGATTATTATGAACAATTTCATGGCAAAAAATTTGATAGCCTAGAATGGATGGACAAATCCCTAGAAACATATACCTACTACAATTTAATCATAAAGAAACAATACATTAACAGACTAATAGTGAATAATGAGGTTAAATCAGTAATAGAGTCTCCCATCAAAAAAAAAAAAAAAAAAAGCTCAGGACCAAATGGTTTCATAGATAAATTTCATCAAGCATTTAAAGAATTAACACCAATTCTTCTTGAATTATTCCTCCAAAAAAAGGAGGGAATTCTTCCAAACTCATTCTGGAGAACAGCATTATTCTGACACCAAAACCAGAAAAGGACACAACAGAGAAAGAAAGTTATAGGCCAATATTCCTGATGAATACAGATGCAAAATACTGAAAAAAGGCAAACCAAATACAACAGAATATTTAAATATTTCCACCATGATCAAGTGGTATTCATATCAAAGATGCACGGATGGTTCAACAAATGCAAATCAATAAACATGATATACCACATCAATAGAAGAGACAAGAACCACATGATCATCTCAACAGATGGAGAAAAGATCTTTTATATACCCAACATTCCTTCATGATAAAAAATATCTGAATAAATTAGATTCTGAAAGAAAGTATCTTAACAAAGGCCATACATGGTAGGCCAACAGCTAAAATCATAATTAGTAGGGAAAAGCTGAAAGCTGTCACTTTAATATCTAGAAATAGACAAGGACATCCTTCTTCTATTGTGCAACAAAACACCAGAACTCCTTTCTCCTATATAACTACAGCTTAGTACCCATTAGTCAACCCTCCCTTCCCTATCCCATCTTTCCCCAAGCCTCTGGTGGTCGCCATGCTCCTAACTTCCAGGAGACTAATGTTCTGAAATCCACGTGAATTGACAGCATGCCCTTAATCTGCACACAGCATTCTGATGGTGCAGAAGCAGCTCTCTCACTTCTTCAAGTCTTTGCTCAAACATCACTTATGAGTGACACTTACCCTCAGCATCCTACTTAAAACAGCAGCAATGAGGCCAGTGTTGTGGTGTACCATGTAAAACTGCTGCCTGCAATGTCAGCATCTCATATGGACACTGATTCGAGACTCAGCTGCTCCACTTCCAATCCAGCTCCCTGCTGATAAGCCTGGGAAAGCAACAGAAGATGGCAAGTGTTTGGGCTCCTATACCCACGTGAGAGATCCAGAAGAAGCTCCTGACTCCTGGCTTTGGTCTGGCCCAGCACCCACCACTATAGTCATTTGGGGAGTGAACTAGCAGAGGAAAGATCTCTCTATGTCTCTGTCTCTTCCTCTCTCTGTGTAATTCTGACTTTCAGAGAAATAAATCTTTTTAAAAATTAATAAATAAAACTGCAACACTCTCAGGACTTCATATATCTATCCTTACTTGTGTTTCTCTATATCATTCACCTTCAAAAATGCTATATAACTCACTTTCATGTTTTGTTTATTCTCTGTATTCACATAATAGAATGGAAGCTCCTCAGGGGAAGATAATTTTGTGGTTCTTCACTGATATTACCAGAACCTTGAACAAAAGTTCAATTTAGTTACTGAATAAATAAGTTAATATTTCTTCTTTATTGGTTGGTTGATTAATTGACAAGTGTACAAATCTACCTGTAACTCAATACTATTTGTGATCTTTACATTGATACATGTATTTCTAGTTTATGCACTTTCATTGCTCTCTCTAATTCACTTTCATTGCTCTACTGCATTTTAAGAATATGCCATAATTTATCATCCCTTCTTCTAATCATGACTGTATAAATATTTCTAATTTTCCCTATTACAATTTGTCACTAACATTCATTTATACATAAAGGCATGAACATATTACAAGGGGTCTTTAAGAAGTTCATGGAGGCTGGCGCTGCAGCTCACTAGGCTAATCCTCCACCTGCAGCGCCGGCACCCCAGGTTCTAGTCCCGGTTGGGGGGCTGGATTCTGTCCCGGCTGCTCCTCTTCCAGTCCAGCTCTCTGCTCTGGCCAGGGAAGGCAGTGGAGGATGGCCCAAGTGCTTGGGCCCTGCACCTGCATGGGAGACCAGGAGGAAGCACCTGGCTCCTGGCTTCGGATCATCATAGCACGCTGCTGCAGCAGTCATTTGGGGGGTGAACCAATGGAAGGAAGACCTTTCTCTCTGTCTGTCTCTCTCACTGTCTAACTTTGCTTGTCAGAAAAAAAAAAGTTCATGAAAAATGAGTACTATAAAAATACTATGCATGGATTTTAAACTTTTTGCACCAAAATCAGATTGCATTGAACTTTTTCTTTTGAACAGGAGCTGGTTTGAGGCACTAAAATGAGCACATCAGCTTAAAAAGAGCCCCTATCAGATCAATGTGAATTCTGCTAAATTGAGGCAAGAACAAATATCAAGGTTATGGTCAAGTTTGGATGGAAAAATGATAAAATCATTGATATTTTATAAAAAGTTTATCAGGACAACTCCTGAAATAAATTGGCAGTTTATAAATCAATAACTTGTTTTAAAAAGTGAGGAGATGATTTTGAAGTGAAGTCTACATCAGCAGGCCATGCACATCAATTGTGAAGAAAAATTATCTTGTTTGTGCTCTAATTTAAGAGGATTAACAATTTACAGCAGAAACAACAGCCAACACCATAGGCATCTCAATTAGTTCAGATTACATAACTGTGACGTCAAAACTGAAGTGGAACAAACTTTCTGCTAAATGGATGCCAAAACTTCACACTCAGATCAGCCACAGACGAGAGCAGTTTACATTGGAAATTTTCAACAAGGGGATCAAGATCCTGCAGGATTTCTTCCAAGAACTGTAAGAGAGATGAAACGTGGCTTTAGCGGTGCAATCCTGAAGACAAAACACAGTCAAAACAATGGCTACCAAGAGGTGGAAGAGGTCCAATCAAAGCAAAAGTACACAGGTCAAGAGTGAAGGTCATGGTAACACTTGAGGGGATGCTCAAGGCATTTTGCTTGTTGACTTTCTAGAGGGACAAAAATAACAGGCCTATTAGGAGAGTGTCAGCAAAAACATTAGCCACACCTTGAACAGAAAAACGATGAGTCTTTCCCCACCCTAACAATGCTCCTGCTCACTCCTCTCACCAAACAAGGGAATTGGGTGAGAATTTTGATGGGAAATCAATATGCATCCACATTCCAGTCCTGATTTGGCTCCTTCTGACCCCTTTTTGTTTCCTAAAGTTAAAAAAAATCTTTAAAGGCTAACCATTTTCCTCAGCAATAATATAAAAAATATTGCATTGTCCTGCTAAGATACTTAGGACCTCAGTTCTTGAGGGATGCGCTAAATGGTTGGTGTCATCATTTCTCAAAGTGTATTGAACTTAAAGGAGCTTATGTTTAAAAACAACACTTAGGGTTTTTTGTTTTTAAATTATATTTTCCCCAAACTCTTAAAAAGTCCCCTGTATTTATATGTTAATCATAATAATCAGGATAGAGCAATCTCAAAGTCACCACAAACAGGATCATTGTGTGGAAAAGCCTCACCCAGAGAAGCATCTTGACTTCCAGACTTTTCCAAGCCAACCCCAGAGCCCCACCTGCTTCTCCAGGGGAAAAGGGCCAGGATTCAACTCACACTTGACAAAGTGTCAGAATACAAATGAAGTGTCCAGAAAGGAAGAAGTATAAAATCCTGGGAACTCATCTCTGAGGAAGTTGCAACATCATCCCATATCTGAGGTCATCTTGTCCTTGAATCTCAAGGACATTTTTCTTGCTAAGCTGAAATTTGTTTTCCCAAGAGGACTGTTGAAAACAAAATCATAGAAATGAAATATAATATATAGTCACATCAATTTCTTCATTTTACAGCTGCAAAAGATGGTTAAATAGCCTAAAGTAGCTGCAAATCTGGACTAGAGTACAGCTCTGGTTGCACCAAGCCCTGCATTTATGGAATGGTCACTAGGCAGAATATAGAGAATGGGACCACGTCTCCACTTGTGGCAGGCATCCAAGACAGGTGGGGTCAACAGGGTACTCACAGCTACTGCAGGTGATCCTTGAGATGAATTCCAGAGTAAGTCACTTTGAGAACTGATTCAATTAATTAGAGGTACACAGAGAGTTTTTTGTATGTTATGTAAGGTACATAATTTGGTGAATTGGTTTTACCGCAGGAATCTTGAAGGCCTTTTTGTCTGTAGTGATCTCTAAGTGGGACATGTGAGAACAACATATTCCAGATTCATGAAGCTCCAGAGTATCAGCTATTAGCATCCTAATTCTTACTGTTAACTTCTACGATAAAATTCAAACTATTTCAACAAAACTTTCAAGATTATATACAATATGGGAAAAGAAGCTATCTGTATTCTTCAAAGATGAAAATGGGTGTCCCATAGCTGGATAGGAAGAATAAAGGCAACGTTACTGCATGCCTGGCAGACCACACCCGCTCAGTAGAAGTTTCTTCCCCAACCTGCAAGAGCAGGAGGGTATCCTCTGTCAATATTGTTGTGTGTTATGATTTAGTTGGCAGGCATTGCCTCAAGCAGTATCCACCAAGCATGAGGCATTCTTGGATCTCTCTCTAGGTACTCAGAGTGTGGAAATGATTATGAAATGTGGGATACTACAGGGCTTATTTACTTTCATACTGATTATTCATTTAATTATGCATATATGGTTTTCAGACTTGCTGTACAATGTACTAAAAGCAGCTTACCTTTGACATGCACTACATGATAAAATACATTCAATAATAGTTTAAATCTTACTATGTTCAAATATTTATCCACAAAGTTAAAGAATAAATAAATCAAGGGAGACATGTGTCCATACAAAGCACAAATGGTCAATATCCTTTGCCGACAAAAGATGCTGATCAACAGGAAGGAAAAGGTAAACATTGCATTCAAATGGTGCAGAAGGCACAAAGAGACACCTGGAGAGGACATGGAAGGAAGCACCAGAAATCATCTTCGGTGCAATACAAACCCCACACCAGCATTATATAATTTTCTGTCTCAATTTTTTTTCCTGTCATTCTTGTCTAGCACAATATTCTGACATTGGTGATTAGTCTGTGATTTTATTTCAATCAGTCAACGTGGTCAGAAACCTCTGTTCACATCTAGGACCACGTCTGCCAGACCTGATTTCATTTTCTGCTCGTAATTTTCATCAAGCATTTCCATAAATTATGAGGAAGCTCCCATCCCCGTGCATATGTATGCACACTAAATCTGTTAGCACAGTACCTAGCATGTGTTGTGCACACAAACACATACACACACGCACACTAGACCTACTACCACAGTACCTAGCATACTTTAAGAGCTCAAAATAAGCATCTCTTCTCTTTCAAACTTTGTTCCATACAAGAGTAGTTTTTCTGCAAAAGTGGGAAATCCATAAGCACCAGATTAGGAGGAACCATCACAAGAATGTAGGGATATTTCCTAGAACATACAAGTGGGGGATACAGCAACCTCATGGGCCACTGGAATGGAAAAGAAAAATGAGAAAATATTCTTCAAGGACACAAGGACACAAGGCAGACACAGGTTCCGAGGCAAGAAGCTGTGGGCACCAGACCATTGGGCAGATAGTTTTGAATGGCATAAATGCTGTGTTCTAACACAGTCATCCCAAAAGTAGAATATTATTCCTGCAAGAAGCTTATTGGAAAGGCCACATATCAAGTAAGTTTGAGAAATGACGTGAATGCTTGCCCTACTAGAGATTTGCACTGTATGTACACCAGTAAAATGCATTTCTATGTCTGATTATAAAGTAGCCTAATTTTGCTTAGTCTAGCAACTTAGAAATCACCAAAATGCTTTAATTTTAAATTAAAGAATATTGTGAAGTTAATTATTTTTATTAATGTAGAGATCAGATTTCATGTATTTCAGATACAATTCTAAGATAATCATGCTTCCTTCCCTCTCTCTCCCTCCAACTCCTCTCCTTCCTTTCTTTTTTTCCCTTTAATTTTTCCAATAACATTTTAAAATTTACTTTATAATCACAGGAAGTTAATTTAAAATCTCACAAAGCTATCTTATGTTCTGTAGAACATACTTTCAGAAATGTCACAGTCCAATGATTCAAGCTTAGTTATGGATGGAAACTAAAATTCTTAGCATTTTTCAATTACTAAATATATACAAAAAATATCATGTTGACTTTAGTGAATATTATTAAATATTCACCCATCTTTTTCAATGGATGCATTTGAAGCATTCAGTAGTGACTGGAAACTGGAGCTATGAGAGCCAAGTCCTGACATCATAGAAATTATAGACTAACAGAGAAAACAGAATCAACAGAAAACCTAAGTGTTCTAATGAATATGTACCATCCTATGAAAGGATATTAAAGGATAAAAGGCGAGTGTTGGTGCTGAGATAGGTAAGAAATTATCAACATCACTTACTGAGAATAATATTACCCTACAGAGTTTCTAAAATGTGAATGTTACTTATGTCAAGCATGCTCTATTTCTCTAAAAATGATTTATTTAGGATCCCACAGTAACATATTGAAGAAACAGAACAACTTGGGTTGCGCATTTGGAATATGTTATTGTATTCTTTTGAAACAACATTTGCTCAGACTGCTTCTACAGCATCTCAGCCACACCACCACAACACCCCTCACCACAACAAATGCAGACCCAGCAGGAATGGCACGAGGAGAGGTGATGGTGAACTTCTTCTTAGAGGTTGTCACTCAAATATTTAATTTTTCATGGAATGTTTTAAATTTTATTACCTCTCAGCCAGCCAATTAGGTAGTACCTCCTCATTGTAGAAATGCGATAATGGTGATGTTACCGGAAGTGTTTTCCTCTTGTTCGGGAGGATGTGAAAACGACAGAAAATCTGTACAGATCCACTCATCAACATCCTTAGCAGAAAAGATGATTCCAAAGTTTATCTCAGCTTTTACACTAAACATACCCTACTGACCTAGCTCTTAGGGGACTAATTTTCATTACGAGAGAGAAAGCCTTGAACTTTCTGCATTTCTGAAGAATGGTGTATTTCCTTACTCATTGACATAGAAAAGGGAATTGGAGCAGGAGCTGCACATGTGCAGTGATTTCGGGAATTAAAGATTTACATGTCACCGTCTTTGCTTCTGACAAAAGTAAAATGAGTTCCACATGCAAAAAAAAAAAAAAAGGAAAGAAAGAAAACAAAAAGGCCTCATGAGAATTGGTTCAGGGAAGATCGTCAGAGAATTCTGACCACTTACACTATTTCACAACTTTAGTAAATGACCATTTCACTCTATCATGTATAAACTGGAACTGTTCAATAATTAATTCAATGTGTGGCATCGTCTGTGGTGGTTATTCATATTGACATGTCCTTTTATTAGATCAAGCTTTCTACCCTACAATAGACACAATATCTGTACTTTCAAAGATTTTCTCCTTTACGTCAATTGACTAAGGGAAATTTTTTTTTTACTAAATTGAAGCAAAGTTTTACTATGTGGAGGAAACTGCTACAATAAGTAAACAGCCATAAAACCAACAAAGAAAATGAGAGAAAATATATAACATAATCCTGCAGAACAAAATTCACTTGAGTGTTCTCAACATGAAACTAGCAAACTGATTTGCTATGAAACTAAATTGCCCTTTCTAAATTTTGATTTGTCTTCTACTTCATATCAAAATGTTTATTACTCATATCTCCATAAAAGTACTTAGTATCTAAAAATAAGAGATCAATGTCAATGAAAATACTACAAATAGCAGTTGAAAAAAATACCAACTCCAGCAAAGTTGGAGAAGCTCAGAAACATCTACTAAGGCTTCTCTCCTGTGTGTCCAGATAACCTGAGAATCAAAGAAGTCTCAAGAGAAATTAAAATTATTTTAAATGAGGTAGGCCAGCGCCACGGCTCACTAGGCTAATCCTCCACCTGCGGCGCTGGCACCCCAGGTTCTAATCCCGGTTGGGGCATCAGATTCTGTTCTGGTTGCTCCTCTTCCAGTCCAGCTCTCTGCTGTGGCCCAGGAAGGTCCAAGTCCTTGGGCCCTGCACCCGCGTGCGAGACCAGGAGGAAGCACCTGGCTCCTGGCTTTGGATCGGCACAGCACACCGGCTGTGGTGGCCATTTAGGGGGTGAACCAACGGAAGGAAGACCTTTCTCTCTGTCTTTCTCTCACTGTCTAACTCTGCCTGTCAAAATCAATCAATAAATAAATAAATTTAATTGAGGTAGAAATAAAACATGACATTAAAATTTGCAACTAGTTCTTGGAGAATTTTTATCTTTAAATGATTATATTATAAAACAGATACCTCAAATTAGTAATATAAGCTGACATTATAAGATATTAGATAAAGAAGGACAAACCCACAAAGAAGGAAATAACAGACAAGAGAAGAAACCAGTAAAATAGATGTCCTTTTAAAATTCAACATTAACAAATTAATGTTGCTTTGGTTTTCTGAAAAATGCTACAGTACTGACATTAATGTGTTTATGCAAATGATAAAAATATTACAGGATAATTAGAATAAAATAATAATAGACACATTGAGTTGTTCTTCCTTTTAACAGAGGTCCATGTTTACTACCATTTGAGAAATACATTGACACCAACACCAGAACATTGCTAAAAAATAATATACATTTCAGCTACACCCACTCAGACCTGGACCTCCTGGGGTGGGAAATTGGGCATGTGTGTCACTGTATCCTAGGTGAGTTTAGGATTTAGATGTGTGACAACCCCCACTCTGGGCCAAAAATTTAGGAATTTCATTTATTTTGTTTACTTTTCCCATTTTACCTTTGAAATTGACTACTTTGCTTTTGTGACTTTAGTTCTTTTTCTTCTAGACCTCTTTGATTTCATCCTTTTTTTCACTTCCCTAGATACTTAAAAGTTGATTTACATTTATTCCTTTTTAAAAAAAGATTACTTAGAACATGCCTCTTTTTCTAAGTATGTTGGATAGTATTTTTATAGTGATTATTTCCTAATAGTCTGGAAGGGAAGTTTTAATTTTATATTTCACTTAATATTTACATAGGATAGTTAATGCTCTTGATGGTGATTTTATTTTAAAATCACTGATAGTTTTAATTTTGTTTTTCACTGGTGAAACTTTATTACTAATGTCTACATTTCTTTCATTGTCATTGAGGGTAAACAAATACTTTGATATTATAAAATTTATAAGAAGTTTTGGTTTGTTTTTATAAAGATTTCATATTTTATTTACAAGGTAAGTATGCTTTTCTCCTAATTGATACAAAATTCTAAGTATGCCTATTAGAGTAAATTCATTGATCAAATTTTTAAAATTCTCCCTATCCAGATTTATTAATATACTTATCTATTAAAGAAATAAATGGTAGAGGAGCAAATTGCAACAGATTCTGTCAATACTTTATGCTTCTAAGAGTTTCACTGTTGCTGCGTGGTTTCTCATGAAAGTTTATGAATGTCATAATCCAACTAGAGGACCTCACCCTCTTTCCAACTCCACTGAGGTCTCATGCTTCATCCATTAAGTCCTATCTTGTCTGCTCCTAAAAGTGTATCCTCCGCCTCCGACACAACCCTACCCTCCTCTCTACTTTGCATTTTCAGTGTGCCCTTGCCGGGTTTAGTGTGCTGTTCCCTGGTTCAGTCTGCCGTCACCTGGTTCAGTCTGCTGTCACCTGGTGTAGTGTTCCATTGCCTGGTTTAGCATGCCATTGCATGCTTTAATGTGTTGTTGCCTGGATTATTGCCTGTCATGCTGTGTCACTGCCTGATTTTAATGTGCTATGCCATGATTTATGTGTGTTATCTCATGTTATTTATCATTATATTGTTTATTCCTTTCCCTTGTTACTTCTCTTACATGTAGTCAAATGTATTTTTTCAATATGTAGCACTTAGCATTAATTTAATCAGTCACATGAATTATTGTGTACATTAATAGGTATTTATGAGGATACTTCAAAAAGTTTGTGGAAAATAGCATAAATGATAAATTTAATTTGGTGCCAAAAAATACGAAATCCATGCATACTAGGGGTCTTCAGGAAGTTCATTTGAGGGGCTAGCTCTGTGGTGTAGCAGGTAAAGCCGCCGCCTCTGATGCCGGTTTCCCATATGAGCACTGGTTCAAGTCCCAGCTGCTCCATTTCCAATCCAGCTCCCTGCTCATGGCCCCGGGAAAGCAGCAGAAGATGGCCTATGCCCTTGGGCCTCTGCACCCACATAGGAGACCTGGAAGAAGCTTCTGGTCCAGCCCTGGCCATTTTGAGAAATGAACCAGTGGATGGAAGATCTCTCTCTGTCTCCCCCCCCCACCGTAACTCTGCCTTTCAAATAAATAAATCCAGTTCATTTGAAATGACATTGTGAAAAAACTATTTATAAATTTCAAAAATTCTGTACCAAAACAGTTTAATCCCATTTTTCCATAAACTTTTTGAAGTCCCCTTATGTGCATGTTGATATGTTTAGTGTTCTGGCCTGTTTACTCTTTTTTCATGCTTTTTTTTCTCACTTCATTTTTCTTAATCTGTTGCTACACTAGTTGTGTATTCTTTATGCATTTATATTTCTGTGATTCGAATAAAACATCTTATCTTTTATTTGCAGTTGACTTTAAGTACAAAATAACAAATTTGAAAACAGATGTCCGTGTAAAACTTGTACCAGCTGATATCCTCAGATGTGCAGGATAAGAAATGCAGGTGCTTTTATTCCTCCCGTCTTCCAGCAGCCTTCCTATATTTTACAGATGTCTCCTGCAGTGGCGTGTGCTGAATTTTTCTTCTCTATCTGAGGCTCTTAACTTGCAATTATTACTTTTAAGGTATGCACTGTTTTATAAAAATGTTGATGATTATTAAATGCACCAAATTTAATTGTTAATGCATTTCCTTTAAGTGTTTCCTTCCTCTTTTAATAAGGATAAAGTTAGGAAAAATAAATATAGGACGGTGTTAAAGATACAAAGTATGTTATCTACAGTGGAAAAGCCAATATGCTACATAATTTTCTCTATTATAATTTTAATATTGGAAGGCCAGTATTATGCATGGTTTGTCAATAGAATAACAACAAAAATCTAGGGTGTCAGTTAAGCCAAGCACTGTAGAAAGAACTCAGGACATAAACAATGCAAATATATATGTATTACTGATAATAGAAAAGAGATCAAGTTTCCACAGTTCATCAAAATGGCATAGTTGATTCAAGGGATTTGGGGAAATGGTAACAAGAGAACTGACGATTATGTCAGAGGGTCAAACTCCGTTTTGCATGCACGAAGGCACTTCAGAAAGTTCATAGACATGGAAACACTGCTGAAATCCATGCACACAAGGAGTCTTCAAAAAGTTCATTAAGAATGTGCATTTTGAAAACTATGAGGGGTCAGCACTGTGGCATAGCAGGTAAAGCTGCCTGCAGTGCTGACATCCCATTTGGGTGCTGGTTCAAGTCCCGGCTGCTCCACTTCAATCCAACTCTCTGCTATGGCTTAGGAAAGCGGTAGAAGATGCCCCAAGTCTTTGGGACCCTGCACCAGTGGTGGAGACCCAGAGGAAGCTCCTGGCTCTTGGCTTCAGATCAGTGCAGCTCCAGCTGTTGCAGTCGTCTGGGAAGTGAACCAGTGAATGGAAGACCTCTCTCCATCTCTCTGCCTCTGCTCCTCTGTAACTCTGCCTTTTAAATAAGTAAATAAATCTTTTTTTAAAACATAAGAAAACTATGAATGCATTTCAAAATTTTTGCACCAAAATTAGCTGTTAATTTCACTTTTTGAAGAATTTTTTCAATAACTTCATAGGTTTTTGGATTGAAATTAAATAAGGTTGAATGACAGTGAGAACATGATGAGCTGATG
The DNA here is from genome assembly GCF_964237555.1 of Oryctolagus cuniculus. Classification (NCBI taxonomy): domain Eukaryota; kingdom Metazoa; phylum Chordata; class Mammalia; order Lagomorpha; family Leporidae; genus Oryctolagus; species Oryctolagus cuniculus. Next base: position 57,682,796 of record NC_091447.1, read on the forward strand.
AGAAGGCCTGTATATGTATACATGTTAGGAAAACTTCATGACTTATCTGAAGTATTCATCCAACTGGTCCATCCTTTCCTTTGTGGGGTTGAATTGTTCAAATCTTTCTCCTGAAAATAGTCTTAATAAAAAGAAAGAACAGAAAATACCAGGTCATGCAGAATTTCCAAAAGAAGAAATTAATGCAGCAAAAAAGGAAGTCAAGCATGCATAATCTGTGATTTTAAAGTGACAAGTCCTGCATGCCACATCTTGCACACACCTGGAACATGCAGCCCTTGAAGTTAGGTGTGTCTGTTCCAGGATGTGTCCAGGCAGAGGCCTCCTCTGAGCCTTTGTCAAATTCACTGCTCAAAAGCATTGGGTATAAGCCAAATTGCCTGAAAGGAAAAGTTTCACTTACCATGTGGAAAACGTGGTTTCCTCTGTTCTCTGTGATTGCCTGCAGAAGGCTCAATAGGAAAATGCTGAACATAGTCTCTGGGTGTGTCTGAGCAGCAGGCTGGGGGCAGGGTGGGAACTCAAGGAGCGAGCCTGCTGCTATTTGCTTGTCTGTATCCAAGTGGTTAATCCCTTCCTTTGTACAAGGCGAAATGATCTGACAGCTTTGCTAGAAAATATGTTCTCTTCTCTAACTGAAAAACAGATGCAAGCACACTTTCTTTTTCTGTATGAATACACAGGTTACCTACCGCTCTGTGTGTATGTGTGTGTGTTCGCTCTATTACTAACCCAACAAATTTGTCTAAACGCATTGCCTCATCTTGGGTCACAGCAGTGACGCACAGAGACTACGTCTCAGAATCTTGATCTTCACAGGTGCTCAGGCTGTGAAGCTCACTCTGCTCCTGTAGCTGCAGTAGGCAGCCTTCTCGTGGCAGCCAGGACATGCGTCTGTGTAGCTGAGGAACACACAGACATGAGCAGGGGCTGCAGTGAGTAGCATGCCACGCTCTAGAGCTCATGGACTTTGACGAAGCATTTCAATTATCTACTTCAGTTATGTTCTGAATTATTATTTATTGTGCTATTATAGTGCTGCAAATGTCAACATATCATGAAACACTCTCAAAAACTATATGGCTTCATATAGGTAACAGTCTAAAGATAATACCTTATGGTATTAAGGACTCATAATTAAATGTATATTTTATCATCAAAATTGAGTTTAATGACTAATGTCAGTAAAAATGTGTTCTAACATACATATGCATGCAAATTTCTTGAAAAGACTGGGAGAGGTATGTGTTCCATAGATTTAGGGAACTATCTATCAAACTATTAACTTACCACTAAGCTCACCAAACTGCTCTACATGACAAAGAACAGAGTTGATAAAAGTCTTCTTCACAGAAGTTAATAAAGCAAACAATAGCAACAACTAACAACAATAACAAGTCCTAGAAAAGACAAAGAATTTGGTTTCTAAAATTCCCTCATTATTTAAAATGTCCAATTTTCAACAAAAGTTTATGAGGTATATAAGGAAATAATATAGTATGAACCACATGCAAAGGCGAAAGCACTAAGTAGAAATGGCACTAAAGAAGCTTTACTGGGAAAGACAGTAAATTAGTTATTTTAGATATGTCCAAATAACTAAAACAAAAAAGTCTAAATAACTAAAGGAAAATACAAGAAGGATCTCCTCAAATATAGACTCTTGTTATTTGTAGAAATTATTTTTTAAATATAAACCAAATAGAAATTCTAAAATTGAAAACTATAATAACTAAAATGAAAAATTCATTGAGGGATCAACAGCAGATTTGAGCAGATAGAAGATGAATCCAGGATATAACATACACATACACAAACACATATACAGGTTATTACTATCATAACCACATCTCTGGTTATAACTATATAATCTATGTAACCTGGTTGCAGCTTGTAGGTTAAAATACAAGTGTGTGTGTGTGTGTGTGTGTGTGTAGGAAGAGAGAGATGACATGCATATATGTATGCATATATAAAGATTACATATATGTTATATATATATAAATATATAAATATATATAAAAAGGGTTAAGCCATGGCCTAGGAAGCCCACATCCTATATAAAAGTGCCGAGAATCAAGTACTACCCCACTTTCAATGGAGCTTCCTGCTAATGCACATGGAGGCAGCAGATGATGGTTCAACTACTTGGGAGACCCAGATAGAGTTCCTGGATCCTGGCTTTGGCCTGGCCCACTCCCAGATGTTCCAAGAATTTCGGGGTGAACCAGAAGATGGAAAATTGAGTGCCCTCTCTCTCTCTTGCTCTTCCTGCCTCTCCCTTTCTGTTACTCTGCCTTTCACATAAATAAATATTTCTTTAAAAACAAATAAATAAATTAGCCTCAAAGAACTATGAGACACCATCAAGCATATCAACATACACATAAAGGAAGTTCCAGGAAAAAGAGAAAGGGAAAGAATATTTAAAAGAATGGAAAAATTTTCCAAATTTTATTTTTAAAAACATTAATCTACACATCCAAGAAGATCAGCAAGTTCTAATTATAATAAATTCAAAAAGATTCATAACTATACACATCATAATCAAACTGTCAAAAATCGAGAACAGAAATGAAAAGGAAAATAAGAAAATACTTTGACATGAACACATATCAAATAAAGACACAACATAAAAAAACTTGTGGGATGCAGGTAAAAAAGTACTTTGAGGGCAGTTTATACCTATATGTGCCTATGTCAAAAATGAGACAATGGGGTGGGCATAGGGTACAGCAGGCTAAGCCACCACTTCCAATACCCATATCCCACACAGGAGTGCCAGCTCAACACCTGGCTACCCCTCTTCCTATCCAGATTCATGGTAATGCACCTGGGAGGGATGCTACTGATAGCTAAAGTTCTTGAGTCCCTAACACCCACATAAGAGACCCAGATGGAGTTCTGGGCTCCTGACTTCATCTTGGTCCACGCCTGGCTATTGCAGTCATCTAGAGAGTGATCCAGCAGGCAGAAGAACAGAAATTTAAAAGGGAAACTCTCTCTGTCTCTCCTTCTCTCTCTCTGTCACCCTGCCTTCCAAATAAATCAATAAATAAAATCTTCTTTGAAAAATAATGAAAGGGGGCGGGTGTTTGGCATAGTGATTAAGACATTGTGTGGGATGTCCACATCCCATGTTTGAGTGCCTGAGGTTAAGTCCCAGCTCCACTTCTGACTCCAGTTTCCTGATAATGCACAACCTGAGGGATAGCAGGTGATGGCTCGAGTAGTTCGGTCCCTGCCGTCAACATGGGAGACTCACATTTAGTTCCTATATTCTGGTTTTGGCCCAGCCTCAGCTGTTACAGGCATCTAAGGGCATCTCTCTCCCTCTCTCTCCCTCTCCCTCTCCCTCTTCCCCCAACTCCTCCTCCCCTTCTCCCTTCCCCTCCCCCCTCCCTCTCTCTGCTTCTGCCTCTCCATAATTCTGCCTTTCAAATAAATAAATAAATCTTTAAAAAAAAAAACATCCAACAACTAGGAATAGAAGGAATACCTTCATCCTAGTACAGGCCACAGCAATATCATCCTCAGTGATGAGAGAAGGGAGGCTTCTGCCCTGAGTTGAAGAGCAAGAAAGGATGTCCCTGCTCCTGTTCAACATTGTCCTGGAGGTTCTCGTCAAGAGAGTTGGAGAGAAAGAGGGGAAAAGACATCCAGACTGGAACAGAGGAAGTAAAACTGCCTCTGTTCACAGATGATGCATTCTTATTTATTTATTATTTATTTATTTCTATGACAGGTAGAGTTATAGACAGAGAGACAGAAAGAAAGGTCTTCCTTCCATTGGTTCACCCCCAAATTGCCGCCACGGCCAGAGCTGCACCCATCCGAAACCAGAAGCCAGGTGCTTCCTCCTGGTCTCCCATGCAGGTGCAGGGCCCAAGCACTTGGGCCATCTTCCACTGCCCTCCCAGGCCACAGCAGAGAGCTGGACTGGAAGAGGAGCAACCGGCGCCCATATGAGATGCCAGCGCTGCAGGCAGAGGATTAACCAAGTAAGCCATTGCACCAGCCCCAGATGATGCATTCTTACATTTAGAATATTCTAAGGAAGCTCTGAAAAACAACTATTACTAGCAGATGAACTCTACAAAGTAGCAGGATGCAAAATCAACACACAAAAATCAATTGTATTTGTATGCATTTACAATAATAAATCAAAACTGAAATTAAGGAAATAATTAGGTGTATAGTGGGATCAAAAATAATATAATAGTTAGGAATAAGCTTAAGAAAATGAGTGCCAAGATTATACACTGAAAACTGCAAAACATTGTTGAAAGAAATTAGAGATCTAAATAAATGGAAAAACATGCCATATTCCTGGATCAGAAGACAGCATATTTAAGACAGAGAAACTCTAATTAATCTCAATTCAGTACAATCTCTGTCAGAAACCCAGTTGAATTCCTTAGAGAAACTGACAAACTGATTCTAAAATCTACATGGAATTTCAAGTAAAAACAGTCTTGAAAACAAAAAGGAAAAAAGTAGGAGGATTCATACTTCTTGGTTTGAAAACTTGCTACAAAGCAGTGGTAATCAAGACAGGAGCCTGGTAGTGTAGATATATGTATCAATGAGGAGATGATGTCTAGAGATGTGTCTCCAGTCAACTTATATTGACAAAAAGGCCAAAATAATCCAATGGTAAAAGAATACTTCAGCAAATGGACATCCACACTAAAAAAAAAAAAAAAAAAAAAAAAAAAAAAAAAAAAAAAAAAAAATGAAGCTGGCACCTGAGCCCAGAATACATACAAAAATTAATTCAAAACATGTCTACAGCCTAAATGTGTGAGCCAAGGACATAAAACAGTAAGAAGAAAGCATAGCAGTAGAGCTTCGTCACCACAGATCTGATCATGCTTTTCAGATGAGAGCCGAAAGCACAAGCAATGAAAGGAACAGATCAATGGAGTCATCAAAATGAAGAACTTTTGTGTATCACAGGACATGAAAAGTGGCCCCCGAAATGGAGAAAATGTTTTCAAATTACATGTTAGATAAGAATCTAGCATCCAAATAAAATTCTTAAAATTCAGCATCAAGAAGAAAAGAACCCAATTAAAAACTGAGCAGAAGTCTTGAATACACATTTCTCAAAAAAAAATACACAAATGTCCAACAAGCCCAAGAGAAAATTATCAACATCATTAGTCATTGAGGAAAGTAAGCCAAAACTACTTCAGTTAAACACTATTTATACCCAATAAGATGGCACAATAGAAAGAAAATCTGAAAACAGCGAGCTTCAGCAAGGATGTGGAGAACAGCACTTTCATGCATCACTGGTCAGTGTATACAATGGTGCAGTCACTTTGGAAAATCGTGGGACAGGTTTTCAAAAGGTAAAACATAAGTTATCAGAAAATCAGGAAATTCTGCATGTAAGCAGACACTCAAAGTATATATGAAAATGCATTCACCTAAAAACTGTGCCCAAGTATGCATGGCAGCATTCTTGATAATAGCCCCAAGTTGGAAATAACCCAAATACCCTTCAGTGGATGAATGGATAAACAAATGTGTTAGATCCACACAATGGAATATTGTTCAGCCGTGAGAAGAAATGAAGACCAATTCAGGCTGTGACACAGATAAACCTCTAATGTTCCGTTGAGTGTTTGGCTATCTGTAGGAAACGTCTGGACTAGGCATGTCCCCATGGATGAAAGCAGACTGGAGGCTTCCATGGGCCAAGGACAGAGGGGAGAGGGCAGGGGTGGCACACGGAGCAGGGGTGGTGGGCACGCTCTGGACTTGTGTGGTGGTGGCTGCACAGCTTTGTGAATGCACTACTTCAAAAGGTTGAACAGTATGGGACACATCACAATTCTAAAATTAGTCTAGCTTTTTTAATGTGTCAAACTATGAAAAATACCACCCAAAAGAGTGTTGTATTTTCTTTCATTCTTTACTCACCTAACCTTTGTGCAATTTCTAGGCAACGTCTTTACCCCCTGGACACGCAACTTCCTATCACCCGTCTTGAAGTCTCTGATTGTATTTTAATACTAAAAAGCAAACTTGACAGCTGGTTATGTAAGGATGCCCAAGTAAAATCTGAAGTGGGGAGGGCAGTGATAAATTTTTCAAATGAACTCAAACCATGACTGAAATTCCTACTGATATATTTCAGTCCACATTTTAGAGCCAGCATTCTTTTTATATTATTTGTTTTCTTTCCTTTAAGTTCTGGGGCCTATAAATCTAATAACTTACATTTTCTCATCCAATTTTTGGGTATATTTAAGTAAATATATCTCACCCTTGCATTTGTAGTTTCTCAGAAGAACATAGGGTAAAGAATCCAACTTGTGAGACTGAACAAATTTCTCTGAAGTACTTTCAGTCTGAACCCCAAGAGACCCTGTGACAATTGCATGCATAAGCACCTTTAATCTAGGTTAGGGACAGCACTGCGGCTTAAAATATGATCATTTGGAAGAAGGTAGGAGATGATAAATGATCAGAGAGAAAATTTAAAAACTAATAAATAGTAATTACTCCATTGAAAATAACTACTGATTAAATATAGGTGAGCTTCAAAAATAAAATCCCTTGGGCCGGCACTGTGGCATAGCAAGTAAAGCCGCCACCTGCAGTGCCAGCTTCCCCTGTGGGCACTGATTCACATCCCGGCTGCTACACTTCCCACCCAGCTCTCTGCTGTGGCCTGGGAAAGCAACGGAAGATGGTCCAAGTGCTTGGGCCCCTGCACCCATGTGGGAGACCAGAAGAAGCGCTTACTCATAGCTTTGGATCAGCCCAGCTCTGGCCATTGCGGCCATCTGGGAAGTGAACCAGCAGATGGAAGGCCTCTCTCTCTCTCTCTGCCTCTCTCTGTCTGTCACTCTACCTTTCAAATAAATAAATCCTTTTTTTAAAAAAAAAAAAGGCCATGGAAGTATAATATTAAATTGCTTTATTTAAAGAAGTGTCTCAGCTTAAGGAAAAAAACTTAAATTAATGTTTAAAAAATAATGTGATAAGATAAAACAACAGCCTGGGAACATATTACATGTTATTTACCTATTTCAGGAAAGTCAGTGGTAACACAGTAATAAAAAAATTAATATTTTGAGAGAATTGTGTATTTGAGAGTGACTAGCAAAAGATTTTAGGGGCTGGTGCTGTGGCATAGCAGGTAAAGCCACCGCCTGCAGTGCTGACATCCCATATAGGCACCGCTTCAAGTCCCGGTTGCTCCACTTCCAATCCAGCTCTCTGCTATGGCCTGGGAAAGCAGTAGAAGATGGCCCAAGTCCTTGGGCCCCTGCACTCATGTGGGAGACCCAGAAGAAGCTCCTGGCCCCTGATCAGCACAGCTCCAGCCATTATGACCATCTGGGAAGTGAACCAGCGGATGGAAGACCTTTCTCTCTCTCTCTCTCTCTGCCTCTGCCTCTCTGTAAGTCTGCCTTTCAAATAAATAATAAATAAATCTTTAAAAAATTAAATTCCTCGGCCGGCGCCATGGCTCACTAGGCTAATCCTCCGCCTTGTGGCGCCGGCACACCAGGTTCTAGTCCCGGTCGGGGCACTGGATTCTGTCCCGGTTGCCCCTCTTCCAGGCCAGCTCTCTGCTGTGGCCAGGGAGTGCAGTGGAGGATGGCCCAAGTGCTTGGGCCCTGCACCCCATGGGAGACCAGGAGAAGTACCTGGCTCCTGCCATCGGATCAGCGCGGTACGCCGGCCGCGGCGGCCATTGGAGGGTGAACCAACTGCAAAGGAAGACCTTTCTCTCTGTCTCTCTCACTGTCCACTCTGCCTGTCAAAAAAAAAAAAAAAGTAAAAAATTAAATTTCTCAACACAGAAGGCATATAAGTATGTATGGTGATGTATATATTAATAGTTTGATTTAATTGTTCCACAATGGATAACCTATATCAAACATGCTATGTGGTATATGCAAAAATAAGTATTATTTGTCAGCTTAACAAAGCTGCGGGTGAAAGATCGTAAACAAATATCATAAACCCCTGGAAAATTAGACCAGAAAGGCAACTTGAAATATTCTTTTTTTTTTTTTTTTTTTTTTTGACAGGCAGAGTGGACAGTGAGAGAGAGACAGAGAGAAAGGTCTTCCTTTGCCATTGGTTCACCCTCCAATGGCTGCCGCAGCTGGTGCGCTGCAGCCGATACACCGTGTTGATCTGAATCCAGGAGCCAGGTGCTTTTCCTGGTCTCCCATGGGGTGCAGGGCCCAAGCACTCCACTGCACTCCCGGGCCACAGCAGAGAGCTGGACTGCAAGAGGGGAAACCTGGACAGAATCCGGTGCCCTGACCGGGACTAGAACCTGGTGTGCCAGCACCGCAGATGGAGGATTAGCCTATTGAGCCGCGGCGCCGGCCAACTTGAAATATTCTATAAGATCTTTATAACAGAATCATTCAGTGACTCGTGACAAGGAAATACTTCGGTGAGGATTCTGTAGTTTACTTTAACAAATTTTCACAAGCAATCTCAATTATCTAACAAGACAGGATAAAAATAAATATGTAAAGCATTAATTATATGCATAGACACAGAATATTTCTTAAATTATTGGCCACATTTTATAGATCAGTTCCATTTTAGGGACATTAATACACATCCTCTGTTTGAAGACCCACAATGCATGAACTTGAAAATGTTTTGCACCAAAATAAATTCATTTTGAATTCCATCTTCTATGACTTTCTGAAGTACCCTCATGCACACATGGCATATTTGTAAAGTACTGGCCGAACATAAAATCAAATACAAGGCAACCACAGTTTAACTTTGCTGCTCCAGCTATAAATAAAAAAACTTCACACAGAATTGCAAGGTGTGTTATTTATTGTGTCATTTTTATGCTCATAAAACTATTTCTTTAGTACCATAATATTGCAAGGACTGAAGGAACAGTGTCATTTTATACAAAAACACCATGAAATGGAGCCAGCAGTGACCTCTCCACGTCCAGAGTCGCTCTTTCTACTGCACCTTCACTTATCAAAGTCCGTTTTTGAGATTCCCAAGCAAAAGCCACTTGGAGCCAGGGGAGGCCCGACTCTGCTGGTGCGGTCATCAGATCCACCCCACACCTGACACACTGGTATCACTCCAGAGGTGAAGCAGCAGTCTGACCTGAAGATGAAGTCCAGTGCACACCCGCTTGTATGGCACAGCAGACAAAAATTAGAAGTTATCAACAGGACCTCTGAAAACAGAGAATTTTTAAGAAAATTTACACATTAAGCACATACAATGGCTTTACAGCAGAGACATGTGCTGAAGCAACACTGTGACAGCATCATTGAGGGTGCTGACCCACACCTGCCTGCGTCACTGTGACAGCACAGCTGAGGCTGTGACACACACCTGCCTGCATCACTGTGACAGCACAGCTGAGGCTGTGACACACACCTGCCTGCGTCACTGTGACAGCACCACTGAGGCTCTGACCCAAACCTGCCTGTGTCACTGTGACAGCACCACTGAGGCTCTGACCCACACCTACCTGTGTCACTGTGACAACACCACTGAGGCTGTGACACACACCTACCTGCGTCACTGTGACAGCACCGCTGAGGCTGTGACACACACCTGCATGTGTCACTGTGACAACACCGCTGAGGCTGTGACACACACCTGCCTGCGTCACTGTGATAGCACCACTGAGGCTGTGACACACACCTGCCTGTGTCACTGTGATAGCATCACTGAGGCTGTGACACACACCTGCCTGCATCACTGTGATAGCATCACTGAGGCTGTGACACACACCTGCCTGCGTCACTGTGACAGCACCACTGAGGCTGTGACACACACCTGCCTGCGTCACTGTGACAACACCGCTGAGGCTGTGACACACACCTGCCTGTGTCACTGTGACAGCACCACTGAGGCTGTGACACACACCTACCTCTGTCAGTGTGACAGCATCACTGGGGCTGTGACCCACACCTGCCTGCATCACTGTGACAGCACCGCTGAGGCTGTGACACACACCTGCCTGTGTCACTGTGACAGCACCACTGAGGCTGTGACACACACCTGCCTGCGTCACTGAGACAGCACAGCTGAGGCTGTGACACACACCTGCCTGCATCACTGTGACAGCACAGCTGAGGCTGTGACACACACCTGCCTGTGTCACTGTGACAGCACCACTGAGGCTGTGACACACACCTGCCTGCATCACTGTGACAGCGCACTGAGGCTGTGACACACACCTGCCTGCATCACTGAAACAGCACAGCTGAGGCTGTGACACACACCTGTCTGCGTCACTGTGACAGCACCACTGAGGCTCTGACCCACACCTACCTGTGTCACTGTGACAGCATCACTGGGGCTGTGACACACACCTGCCTGCGTCACTGTGACAACACCACTGAGGCTGTGACCCCCACGTGCCTGCCTCACTGTGACAGCACCGCTGAGGCTGTGACACACACCTGCTTGTGTCACTGTGACAGCACCGCTGAGGCTGTGACACACACCTGTCTGTGTCACTGTGACAGCACCACTGAGGCTGTGACCCCCACGTGCCTGCCTCACTGTGACAGCACAGCTGAGGCTGTGACCCACACGTGCCTGCCTCACTGAAACAGCACAGCTGAGGCTGTGACCCACACCTACCTCTGTCACTGTGACAGCATCACTGAGGCTGTGACACACACCTGCCTGTGTCACTGTGACAGCACCGCTGAGGCTGTGACACACACCTACCTCTGTCACTGTGACAGCATCACTGGGGCTGTGACCCACACCTGCCTGAGTCACTGTGACAGCACAACTGAGGCTGTGACACACACCTGCCTGCATCACTGTGATAGCATCACTGAGGCTGTGACACACACCTGCCTGCATCACTGTGACAGCACAACTGAGGCTGTGACACACACCTGCCTGTGTCACTGTGACAGCACCACTGAGGCTGTGACCCCCACCTGCCTGCGTCACTGTGACAGCACCACTGAGGCTGTGACACACACCTGCCTGTGTCACTGTGACAACACCACTGAGGCTGTGTCACACTCCTGCCTGTGTCACTGTGACAGCACCACTGAGACAGCACCACTGAGTATGCTGGTGGATACCTCCCTGTCACAGGCCAATCCTCACAGTTTCTCAGTTTAAAGACTTATTTATTGATTGATTTGTTAAAAAGGCAGAGAGACAGAGACAGAAAGGGCAGAAGAGACAAAGAGAAAAAAAGAGACAGAGGGAGATCTATCATCCACTGGTTCACTACCCAGATGCCCATGGCTACTGGAACTGGGCCAGGCCAAAGACAATAGCCAGGAACTCCATCTGGTTTTCTATCACCAGTGGCAGGAACCCAAGTACTGGAGCCATCACCTGTTGCTTCTAGGAGTACGCATTAGCAGGAAGCGGGATCAGAAGCTGAGGAGCCAGGACTCAAACCAGGTACTCAGATCTGGGACATGGGTGTCCCAAGCCGTGCTCCAACCTGCTGTGCCAAGTGCACACCCCATGACTCAATGCACACAGGCAGTGACCATGAGGGGCATAAGGCTGTTCCTGGCACAACACAGCACCCAGCTTCATAGCAAACTTTTTTATAAGTAGAAAGAATGCACTCAAAAATAATAAAAAGTGTAATATGGTGAATACAGAACACAGAACCGGTAACACCATGCTCTGGTATGGCCGAGTGTGCTGCACTACTCCACAGCTGCAGCTCACACACAGCACCACACCAGCACCACACACATGTGGTGAGTGCACGGTGCTGCTTGTGCTGAAGGCTACACCATCAGCAGCAACAGGAATCTTTCGGCTCCATTAGACTCTCAGGGGACCACCGGATGTGGTCCATCGCCAATGGAGTTAGGTGCCTTGGTCCAAATCCATCCAAGAGGAAAAGAACAAGAGGGGGGTGGCAGCAGATGGGAGAGGACTGATAGGTGTCTCAGCAGTGACTGAGACCACTCCGGGCAGGGCTGGGGGGAAGGGAGAGGCCTAGAATGAACAAGACCCTCTGTGCCCGGAGCCCCCTCTGAAGACCAGGGTCAGGGTCTGCTGAAGTGAGGGCTCCATCAATTGCTCCCATAAAAACAGAAAGGTTCCCAGGTCTCCAGTCCCAGCCCAGCTGCAAGAGGCCTGCCCACCTCCATCCTCAGTTGTGGGTAAGCCACCCCCTCACAGCTTCCTTAGACAACAAAGAACAACAGGGAAACTTACCTAAAAACAGGTGCCCTCCTCAGACAATGGAGTCACACCCTGATAAACCCACCATAAAGTGCCTTTAATACAGCAAGCCACCATACAGCTTACCCTAGACAACCCAATTCATGCCCAGAACACTTACACTGACCAACAGTTGAGCAAAACCATCTGAAACACAGATTCTACTTTACAGCAAAGTGTTGACTATCTCATGTAAGTGCATGGACTACTGTACTGAGAATGCAAAACAGAATGTCCGCCAGGGCTTCTGCACCATGGCAAAGTGCCAGGAACCACGTGCACAGCTCTTTTCCTGTACGAAAATGGGCTGAAGTGAATGCAGATACACAGCCTGGGGACTCCAGACACTGACACAATGTAGAAGCAGGCGCTCTGAGTCCTGGTCCTCTGAGCATCTGTGGTTGGAGAGAGAAGCACGAGGACAAGAAGGTTTGCAGCTCACTTTATTTGGGGAGGGTATTGCATCTGAGACTCTGTGCTTCCTGGAAATGCACATTTTAAAGGGTAAAAACACACTTTGGTCAAGAAATCTCTAGGCTTTTAACACTTGACTATGTCAAAATGAAGAACCAAAGGGAATGAACACGAAGATCCTTGAGGAAAACAGGTCATGAAATCGACTTCCAATGTCCTAGATTTGATTCGTTACACTCTGTAACAGATGTTAACATGCACTAAGATTGTTTGCACTTATTTCCTTACTACATTAATTTTAGCAAAGAGAAATGAAACTCCCAACATACACTTACTGTATCTGAGCCGAATTACTAAAACATCCTGGACCTACTGAACTCTTCTCAATTTTTCTCTGATGACTTGCGCTTTACAGTCTTAGTTGTTTATTCAACTAAGTACACTAATGCACTGAACCTAGCTCTGGTTCTGTGTGAGGCTGAGAGTGAGTGTAATCGTCTATCTGTATGGAAAGGAAATGAGAGTCCAGGCATTAATTTGGTCTGGCCTGGCACCTGCAGCAGTTACATGTTAATCCACAGGCAGCACAAACCTCACCAAGACTCTCTCCTTCCATTCCAGCCATGCTACCAAATTTAGTCTTTTATAATCAACACTTACACTGTATGCTGGTATATTTTGTGTAGATGGAGGAAAATGGTTATCCTATTTTTATCTCCTATGATTTGGAAACAGTCACACCAGTCTTACTGTCTATGAGCCAATTGTGGGTTAACTCTGCAAAGTCAGTTAAAGTTTGAAGGAAGCTGCATGTGCTACAGTGCAGCAAAACTAGGAACAGCAGGGAAACTGCACGTCTTGCCAGCCCTGTGCTCCGCCGCACTGAGACGCAGAAACACAAAGTTAAGAGGCCAGTCCTGGTCCCTGGGATCTCCTTTCCTCTGGGTTCCACATGTTGGACTCCAGTCAACTCCAGCAGCTGGCATCCCAGACAAGCTTCAGAGGTCAGGCTGGAATCCCAGCCATTCCCACTCAGCCCTTCATCTGCACCCACCACACACAGGACATCTGAATGAGAGCTTCAGAACCAGAGCCCGGCCTGCTCTTCACTTATGCAGAATTCATCTTTGTTCCTCACAAGACAATGGCTGTGCTCCGTTTCCTCTCAGTTGAGCACTTGGCAAACTGTAAAAAGCAGGGCATCTGCTGTGGCCTTCATTTCCCACTGAACTCACTTTGTTCAAGTTGCATCAGCTCTCCAAATACGTCTGACATACACTGGGAGCTGCCGAGTGCATTCCCGATGTGTGCCTCTCAGCAGCTGGGCACGTTAAGAGCTGCAATAGCTGCCTAATGGCAGTAGCCACAAAGCGGGGCAGCACCAGCAGCAGCAGCTCAAGTGGGCACATGGCACACAACTGCTCAGACACGCATTCTGGCTGATCTGAGCACTCACTTATGGAAGGAATATTTGATGGCTCCCAATGCATGAGGGCTACACAAGGACTGGAGGTGTAAAGTCAGGTAGGACATGATCCTGGCCCTCAAGGACCCTTCAGTCTAGGCACTAACCCCCTTCAACAAAAACCTGTGGTGCATCTGCTACGTGCCCAGCTTCTGACAGAGCATCTTATCCTGGACTCCAACTCTTCTCTCACCCACATCCTTCGTGTTGAAATCCTGCCAGCTCCACCTCAGTGCATTCTCTGAATCCAACTCTGCTTTCTCATCACAACCACCACCACCCCGGCAGGAGCCTGCAGCATCTCTGGCATGGATCATTAGCAAGTCTCCTAAATGACCACAGAGCATCTGTGCTTTACTTTTGTTCTCTGGGAGTCAACAGAGAGGAAGCCTTGCTCAAAACACTGCAGAGGCTCCCACAAGAATGAGAGATGCTACAATCAAAATGGTTTCTCCTGACCTTGACATGCTCCCCAGAGTGGCAGCACTAGGTTGAGGTAAGGGGAGAGCAGGGGTCTGCTGGGAGACTCTGGATCATGGAGGCAGGAGCCTCATGGATGCATTTGTGCTTTTGGTGTGAGAGTGAGTCCTGGCTGGGGCAGCACTGGACTAGATCCTGCAAGAGTGGGTCACGAAGTGCTTCCATCTTCTCAATTCTTTACTCTCCTTTGCTGTAAAGAAGAAGAGAGCAGGGCGAGTGCTGTGGCGCAGTAGGTCAAGCTGCTGTCTACAGTGCTGATCCTATATGGGTGCCAGTCCATGTCCCAGCTGCTCTGTCTCCGATCAAGCTCCTTGCTAATGCACCTGGGAAAGCTGCACAAGACGGCCCAAGTCCGTGGGCCCCTACATCCATGTGGAAGACCCGAAAGAAGCTCCTGGCTCCTGGCCTCAGCCTGGCCCAGCATTGGCCATTGCAGCCATTTGGGGAGTGAACCAGCAGATGGAAGAGCTGTCTCTCTGCTCTCTCTGTAACTCTGATTTTCAAATAAATAAATCTTAAAAAAAAAAAAGAGTAAAAAAGCAAGGCATGTCCCATCATGTGGCCAACCAGATAGACAAGCAGGATGCCCTGCAAACAGAGTACAGGCTCCTCACTGCAGAGGACTCTGAAAGCAGCATTTTGAAAAATGAGTAAGGAACAAAAGTGCTCCGAGGTGCTCAGGAACTCAAGGGATAGACGATGAACAACCACGCTAACACAGGGACAAAGGGAGTGCAGAGGACAAAGCTGACAGGAAGAATACTGAGGTCTGGGACCCAAAGGAAGCTGAGGCTGATGGGGTGCCGAATGGGGGTAGGAAAATGTCTAAGGGACGGTGGGTACCACGAGGGGACAACTGATTCGGCCAGTGGATGAGGCTCGTGCATTCCAGGGCATAACACACATTCTGGCTGTTCTGGGAAGAACATGTGGACGGCAGAATGTGCAGCCTCACTGAGCTACAACCACAGGTGAAATGAACTCCTGGAAATAGGGGAGGAAATAGAGTGGTGCAAATTGACCCAGATATTAAGTGGTCAAATCCCAGACAAGGGAGGTATCTACCAGCAAAACACAGTGATAGCCTTGCGGGTGCTGAGCTGGCTGAGGCCAAGACCAGATCACTAGAAAAGGGCTCTGGTGTGGCCAGGCTCTGAGTGTCCAGAGGCATTTGGCATGGGCTTCAGCATGTGCCGGCATGCAGCAGGTACAATGCCTGAGGCAGGCTACACTTATAAAGGAAGCAGACTCACTGAGCTCACACTGCTGAAGGTTCAAGAGCAGGGACTGACATCAGCTTGGATCTCGTGAGAATGGCATCACAAGGTGGGAGTGAGTGTGGAAGCATGAGGACACTCTGCCTGCCAGGGCCAGAGGGAACTGCATAGAGAATAACTCATTCTTGTGAGAACCTACACCAGGTGTCCAGCATTTCCTGAATGACCTGAGGCCCTCCCTCTAGGCCCCATCTCTTAAGGTCCCAGCACCTCTCACACCTCCACACAGGGGACCAACCCCCCAGGACGTGAATTTTGGGGGACAAAACATGTCCAGACCATGGCACTGGGGCTGTGCCCAGCAGGTCCACAGCTACCTGTTGAAAAGTGGTGGTGGGTAGAAGGAACCAGAAGTGAAGGAAGTCTCACTAATGATTTTAGTAAATGCAAACAAGCACAACATCCCATTCCAAAATGAATTTGTTTCCAAATAAAACAAAGATTTGGCGGGGGGTGTGGGGGTGGAATAGGCCCAACTCTGCTTCTTGCTGAAAGGATGAACTAAGAGAAATAACACTGGGACTCTGAACCTCTTTTTCTTCCTGTCTGTATTGGGAATAAACACTCATTCCCACAGCAAAGACTAACTCTAGAACATTCTGTAAGTGAATTTCTTCAAATTTGCATGGAACAGACCACATGGATGAGGGTGGGGCTTGGCCCACATACAGCGAGAGGTGAGTGCGGACCACTCATTCTCCACATCTACAGTGAGACGTGGAGGTGAGTGCAGATCACGTGTTCTCCGCACATAGGGTGAGGCACGGAGATGAGTGCAGATCACGTGTTCTCCACACGCAGGGTGAGGTACGGAGATGTGTGCAGATCACGTGTTCTCCGCACATAGGGTGAGGTTCTCCGCACGTAGGGTGAGGCACGGAGATGAGTGTAGATCACGTGTTCTCCACACGTAGGGTGAGGCGGGGTGGGGGGTGCTCTATTCCAAAAGTTTGCCTCTCCTACTGAAGCTCAATGTCAATTGTGATTTCAGACACAAAAATCTCAAATAAGAACAAGTCAATTTTGGTGTTAATTATCTGGATTCATCTCAAGTACATAGCACCAGTTTAGTATTAGTAATTCTAATAGGATGCAAAATGTTAATGAGTAAGATAATTCATGATTATTATAATAGACATCAAATAATACTTAATACAATTTAACCCCAATTCTTTTTAGATGAAAAATAATAGAATAGTCTCTAATTGAATAAAATATCTATTTTAAGGAAGAAGGATTTTTTTCTTATCAATGTGTTTTAAAGTTTAGATTACCATGTAATCACTTGTGCAATTTTAGGGGGCACTATGTAATATTCCAACATATAAGCAAAGCATAAACCAACAATACCAGGCAGCCAGCCTCTCCATTTCCTTAGCTCTTCTTTGTATTTGGAGCCCACCAGTTCCTATGCTCCAGTTCTTTACACAGACTATAATTCATCGCCATGAGCCATAGTCACCCCACTATGCAGCAAACATCAGAACCCATTACGTTCACCTACTGTGCTTTGCTTCCCACTGTTTAATCTCCTCTCCTCATCAATCCTTTCCCTTCTCAGCATCTAGTAATCAGAATTTTAAATTCAGATCAAATGTTATTATTTTTACTTCAACATAATAGAGAACATGCAGTATTTGTCTTTCTATGTCTGACTTATTTCACTTAATATAATGATCTCCAGTTCCATTCTTTACTGCAAATATCAGGGTTTTGTTATTTTCTATGGATAAATAATACTGTGTACATACACATTTTCTTTGCTCATCCATTGATGTATGTTTAGGTTAATTCAATATCTTGGCTATTGTGAGTAGTGTTTCAATAAATATGGGAGTGTAGGTATAGCTTCGATATATTGACTTCATTTCTTTGGAAAACATACCCCAAAAGTGGGATAACTGGGTCACATGGTAGATATATTATTAGTTTTTCTGAGGAGTCTCCATACTATCTCCGTAGTGGCTATACTAATTTGTATTTCCACCAATGGTGTGTAAGCATTCCCCCTTTCTGTATATCTTCACAAGCCTTTTCTTTTCTGTCTCTTAGGTAGTAGCCATTCTGGCTGGAGTCAGAGGATACCTCACTGTGGTACATTCCCCTGACAGCAGTGGTGCTGAACATTTTCCGTGTATTTACTGGACATCTATATTTCTTCTTTTGAGAAATCTTTTCATATCCTTTACCCATTTCTCAATTAGATTGTTTTGTTTTTGCTGAATGTTTTAAATTTTTATGTATTTTGGATATTAATCCTTTGTCAGATGAATAGTTTACAAATATTTCCCCATTCTGTCAGTTCTCTCTTTACTCTGTTGACTGTTTCCCTTGCTGTGCTTCTTAGTTTGATATAACCCTATTTTTGGCTTTTGTTGCCTTATCCAAAAAAAAAAAAAAAAAAATGCTGCCCATGCCAATGTCTTTAAGTGTTTCCCCTAAGTTTTCTTCTAATAGTTTCAGGTCTTACATTAAGATCATTAATCCAGGGGCCATGTTGTGACATGGCAGATAAAGCCTCAGCCTACAACACCAGCATCCCATTGAACACCAGTTCGTGTCCCAACTGTTCCACTCCAGATCCAGCTCTTTGCTAATGGCCTGGGAAAAGCAGCAGAAGATGGCCCAAGTACTTAGGCCCCTGCCACTCATGTGGGAGACCCTGATGAAGCTCCAGGCTTCAGCTTGGCCCAGTCCCCAGCCATTGTGATCATCTGGGATGTGAACCAGCGATGAAAGATCTGTGTGTGTGTGTGTGCATGTGTGTCTCCTCTCTCTCTCTCTGTAACTCTTTCAAATAAATAAATCAATCCTTTAAAAAAAATCCTTAATCCCATTTTGAGTTGATCTTTGGATATGGTGAGAAGTAGGGGATAGAGGGGTCTTCCTTGATTCAATATTCTGTGTGCAGGTGGTCCAATTTTCCCAGCACCATTTGTTGTCCTATCTCCAGGGGATGCTTTTGGCACCTTTTTCAGAGATAAGTTGGCCATAGATGCATATATTCATTTCTGAGATTTCTATGCATCCCTTTTTATATAAGGACCATGTTGTTTTGATTAGAATCACCCTACAGTATGACTTAAAAATGGGGATTGTGATTCCTAGAGCTTTGCTCTTCTTTTTTTTTTTTTTTTTTTTTTTCAAAATTGCTGTGGCTATTTGAGATCTTTAGTGCTTGTTTTCCTATTAATTTTGTCCAGAAGCCTCCTGCTCAGAGACTCCCCAATTGAGTTGTAATTTCGTTTCTTGTATGTTTGTGTGCAGGGTTTTTCTATCTGTATGGATCAGGTTTTTGTTATCTCTTGAGTAGGACAAACCAGCAAGCAGCTAGCAAACATGGACACTTAAGATGAACTGTAGGGGATAAAGACTCTCCAGGCATAAAGAGAGGAGAAACAATCCTCAGACAGCAACCTGAACAAATGGAAATTTAGCTCAGTGCTGCTGTATCTTTTCATCTGCTGGTGTTGGCAGAATAGGGCATCTACCTTCTTAAAGAATTCCATAACAAACAAGTCTTGTTTCTTAGTCCACTGGCTGGTATCTCTTGGAATTCCATAACCTATGCGTCCTTCCAGGGTTTCCCAGCAGAATCAAGCAAGGAATTAGACCCAAGTTCCTGTCCTGATCCCAGCTGCCCTGAAGCTCTTGGCCCTAGGTTTGTTGCTGAGGTCTGCTATACCGTGTTTTGCTCAAGCATTGATCCTGGAAGAAGATGAGGTTGTACGTGCGTGAAGGCAGTCCTGCAAGTGCACACTGACACTACCCTCCAGCTACATTCACTAAATGAAAGCTTTCCTCCCTGTTCCTCCATGGAGTTTCATCAATCCACAAAGATTGTGTTGATGTTCCTCCTGTCCTCCTACCTGTGCCTAACCTGCTGCTCTCTCTGGGGCCTCACACTCTTTGTAACCCTGATTCTTTAACACTGCAACAGTGACACAGCCAATCAGTGAGGGCCCCCCTTCAACCTTAACTGACATAAAAGCCAAGATCTAGCTGCCTCCCCAAATGAGGAGACCCTCCTTTCTCTTTACACCCATGTAAAAATCTGATGCAAGTTCACCTCAAATGAGTTGGGCTGTTGGGTACTCCTCCTGGGGCACTGACTATTCACTGGATTCACTTCCCCAGCCCCAGAACTCACAACCCTACCTCAGTGTTCTGTCCCTCTAATTTGTGAGACACTCTTGAGCAGTGTTTAGTTTCTATCCCTTTTTGTTGTTAACAGAATGAGAACCTCAGGAGATCACTATTACTGATGTTTTAATGTGAAAAATAATATATAACATAAAACTTGCCACTTCAACCATTTTTAAGGGTAGAGGTCAATGGTTTTATACTTATAGTGTTACGCAACTATTTCCACCATCTATTTCCAAAAGGTTTTCATTACCCCAAGCAGAAACTCTGTGCCTATTCATCTATTACTAGTTTTAAATGATGAAAGCTTTTAGTTTCTGGATTACTGATTCCAGATAGGGTAGAGTCAGCAATCACTTAGTTCAAACCTTTTCTTATGTTTAAATTCGATTATAGGGTACTTCTCTTGGGAAGGAAGGACAATTGACCAAGGCTGGTCTAATGACAGCGAGTGCTCCAGAGCTAACTCTGTCTTTGGAAGATTTAGGTTTCATCCAGAACCATGGCACTGAACACATCCTCTAGTTCATGAACAGGTTCCTTGGTCACAGCAGTTTCATCCCACTCATTAGAATAGATACAAAAGTAGGGCGGGATGATATGTCCAGAAAAATATATCTCATGGCATCTCAGCAATGTTGCTCAGCCACTGACACATACACCCTCCCTTCTGTAACATTTTCACTACCTAGGCTAGTGTGAGCCAGGCCACAGGACACAGTGGAATGAAGACACCAAGGCCACCCTCATGAGAAAAGTATGTGAGCTGTAGCACTCGGATACCTTTTCTGACTTCTCAAAGGTTTGTTTATGCTGGTCATACTCTCCAGCGTAGCGCATAAGCAAATGGGTAGGCTCTGAAATTAAGCTGCCTGGGTTCACACTAGAGCCAAGGAATTTATGAAGTATTAGAATTTACTAAGGCTTTTACTTACTGTAGCACGTTAACAAGCCTCTCCAAGTCTTTGTTCTGTATAGTGCTCATAAAAACAGGAACTGTGTCATAGGGCTGTCATGAGCATTAAATAAACAGCAAATTGTTCAGCTCAGTATCTGTCCTATAGTTAGAGCAGCTGTTATATAATTATCAAAGAAACAGATCAATAAGTAATTAGCAGTAACTGAGGTGTTTGTGTTTCTTTTCAGATGCACAAAGCTGAGAAGATGTAAGAATCTCAATTAAGACTGCTCCAAATGTCAAGTTTACAGATTATCAAAACTGTTTCTTTTAATAGTGCTTGGATATTATGTTTCAGAGTGAAGCGAATTAAATATTCTTTTAGTAGCCTTTCCCTTCCATTCTAAGACGCCAAGTTCCAAACAAGCACCTGAATTCCCAGTGACATTCTAACATAACCCAGCAAGAAGTGCTTTCCTGATGACTCATCTACAGCCTTGATTTAGTTAATTTGTTGACTGGGGAGAGGAGCATTTGGCATTCAATAGCTATGTGGAAAGTCCAGAGAAAAATTCAAGTTCATGAGAAGTTTGGACTTTGCATTGTGTGAGATTGTTCTAATTCAAGCAGAACATCCTATTTGGGGTATTGCAACAGCTTGGCATCTGCACACCTGAGCATGTCCCTGGAATGTGCAAACAGGTGCCAACTATTCCAGCTATGTCTCCACAGTTCAGCACCTGTATCTTAGCAAACAAGAACTGAAACCACCCCTGGCCCCTTTGCTTGAACACGTTGGGGTGCCTCACACTCCCAGGCCTTCATCTCCCACCTCAGGCCACATGGTGAGCATCTATCTGTAAATAAGGATTACTCAGACTGAAGGCTAAAAATTAAATAAGTGACCAGGAGAAGCCACAGTGTCTAGTTGAGATTTGTTTAGAGAGAGTAACTAGAGAAGTAACTGAGTCTTTTCATGACTAGGTCAATGATTTCCAAAAGCCTCCATGCACATGATCAAGGTGATACTCTGGGCCTCTGTGGCCTCAGGAGGCAAGGGACTTCATCGTTAAGTGGTAACAGGGGAACAGCAGTGACATTTGGTATTGGGTGGGCTTACACAGCATCAGAAAGAAGACTCATCTGAATTCTCTGAGGGATAACACACAGTTGTAGATGCAAGAAATATCTAGCAGAACCTTATAAAGGAAGAGAACTGTGGAAAAGCAAAACCACAGATCCAATGGGAACTGTAGAGTAACCAAGACCTGACAGATCAGTGGTGAAACATGAGCACACTGGGTAGTGGGCAGCAAGCAAGTTGGCCCAGGGCACCCACAGGTGCTGTCCACCTCTATTTCCAGGCAGGTGGCAGAATACTGTGGGTACATTTGACAAAGGAAGCTGGTAATGCCCCTAGATGAGTCTATCACAGGTTCAGAAGTGCTGAGACTGCAGGTGGCAGTTTGGGGTTGAAATTGAGAAACAAATACTGACTAGCAATGTCTCTTAATGTCATCTATACCCATCAAAAGGAACCAAAATATTTTTGTTGAATATGCAACATTTACTGACATTAGGACATTTTCAAATCAATGATTGTTTAATTGTAGTTAAGTTAAATTAATGGTATTATCCCAAAATGCCAAACTATTTCCATTTTTCTATCAGAGAAAAAAATTTAACTTTTACAGCATTATAATCTTTTGATTTTGTATTAAAGCTAATGTCAAGTATTTTTATGTTGCATAGGTTCCAAATTATTATTTAAATTCTGCCTTCTATAATTTATTTCCCTTTCTATTTTATTATGGAACATTGAAGATAATGCCCAAATTTGCTACTGTATGTAACTACCACAATAATCAACTTTTTACTTCCCAGTAAGTTCTTTAGTATCAATTCCCATAAATAGGATTCTGATTCTGATTTTTGCTTGTCAGTGGAAGTGTACCACACAAGTGTCTGCTGTTTTTCTCATGATGGATGCTACCAAGCTAATTTCAAAACCACTGCATCCATCTACATTATGGATATTATGGGGGTGGAGATACCACCTTCACTCTAACACAGCAGGCGTTTGGCCACCTCATCAAACAAAAAAGTCATCTTAACAGTATTTTAAGTATACTTAATATTAATATTATAATATTAATAATAATATACTAGTTAATATTATTATATTAAGTATACTTAATCATTAATAAATAACCATGTTGACCACCATTTGATGTCTGGGTATTGCAAGTATTTCCTACAAGGTAAATTTCCTATCATTAAACTTGGAGATTTCATTCAATGTTCATTTGTTTGAATAACAAATACATTTTCCCACATAAGCTGAAACATTCTCCAAATTACATATTTTACATATATATTATATTTATACTTGTATATTTTACTGGAGTTTCTGGCTCACGGCTTCCGTGGGGCCCAGCCCTGGTTGCTGCAGGCATTTGGGTAGTGAACCAGCGGATGGAAGATCTCTCTCTCTCTTTCTGTCTCTCTGTGTGTATGTCATTCTGGCTTTCAGATAAATAAAATGTTTCATTAAAAAATAAAAGCCAATTACAAAATTCAAATGTGTCACTGGTTTGTCATCATATTACACACCCTGTTGGTGCTACCAAGCCCTGTAGAGGAGTGACCATGTGCTGATTTGCACTACTGTACTCATATATTATATTTGCATCTTCTAGACAAGATCAACCTGAATTAATGTTTTCCAGAATAGTTGTATAGGGTCATATTTAGATAAATGTGATCATCATTTTATTATGGATAAAAATTATTCTGTGACATATATTTGATTCCAATCTACTCATCAGTTGGTGAAAATCCATGTTTTTAGCCCATCGCTCTGTACAGTTAACACTCAGGGACTGCAGGAGTCTGCAGAGCTCTATTGCATGTTGAGGAGGAAACAGCATAAACACAGTAAAGAGTTCAAGTCCACTCAGTAGGAGGACTTCCCACCCAGGACCCCTCATGCATCTCTGGGGTGTTAGAGCCAGAAGACAGAGCCTTCCCAGCAGTGGAAACATGAAGTCAAACTAAACATCAGAAGCCAAAGGCAGGACAGAAATGGGAGGAAGAGCAATGGCCTCAAAGGGCCAAGAGGAGGAAATTCTAGCATCTAAGCATGGCCTTGAAAGGAGCTCAGCCCAGAGACGAGAGGGAGGGAGCAAGAGAGGAAGAGGAGTGGGGAGGGAGAAGTAAGGAAGGGAGTGAGGAAGACTTTCTATCCTTATGTTTTCTGATCAGGAATATTATGTTAAGCATGGATAATTAGGACAAAATATTATTTATTCATAATGTGACCAATGAGAAGTAATAACATTAATTATGGTCAATAAAATTACCTATTATAAATAAAATTATAGTCAATAAAATTACCTATATTTTTATATACACATCTCCCTCTTCCAATCAACTTCCTGGATCTAATACTTTTGTCTTTTCCCCACCTTTTTAAATTTTTTAAAAAAAATATTTGAAAGGTAGAGAGAGAGACAGACATCTTTTGTCTGTTGGTTCACTTACAAATATCTACAAAAGCCAAGACTGGGACAGGTGAAGCCAGGAGCTGGGAAGAACATCTGGGTCTCCCACATGGGTGGCAAGAATCCAAGTATGTGCACCCTCACTGCTGTCTTCCAGGAAGGAAGTTGGAATCAGGAACAGAGACAGGACTTGAACCCAAGTAGTCCAGTGTGAGATATAGAGGTCCCAAGTGTCATTCTAACCATTGTGCCAAATGTCTGCCATTATGTTCACCTTTTTTGATCATATCTTAAGTCTTTCTTTCAAACTGACTCTAACTGTAGATGGATTTTATTTTTAACACAACCTGACAGTCATGTGTGGGTATCAAGTTCTTTTACACTTGTTATTATATATCTACTGCTGTTAGCAAAGTGGCTTGTTGTGTCAGCTTCTCTGGTCATGGATTGGGGGTAGCTTGTCCGGGTGCTTCCAGCTCAGGGTCTTTCACAAGGCTGCAATCGTGGTGCAAAGTGTCGATCAGGGCCGGGTCATTGCATGCTCACCTGGGAGGACCTCAGCCAAGACCCCTCAATTTGTTACCAGCAGGGTCTTGGTCTCACTAACTCTGAGGGATTGGGACCAACTGCACATTTGGGCAGTGGCCAGGCCATGTATAAAGCTGCACCTATCCCCCAAGAAAACCAAACTCTTGTCTATAACAAGCAGTCCAGAAAGCCCCTGCTTTAAGTCAGACTGCTGTCTCTAGAAATAATACTGGAAGTCAAACATTAACTCCCAAGGGGCCAGCACTTGATTCATAGCTGACAGTTTTTCCTATCTTGTCCTACCTTACAATTTAGGGCCAACTAGGAAACATGCACAAGTCCCCATCAGAGACCTCAAGGTCCGCACTTCCAGTTAGCCTCATACTTCTCTAGGCCTGAGCCAGCTATACAGACAACTGTAGAAGTTAAATCTTTGATGTAGGCTGAAGTAACAGCTATAATTAAAGATTTTCCTAAACTAAAATAAATGAAAACCAGCAAACACTCACAGAAGAATTTAGAATTCTTTTGAGAGCACATAACCCAGGGTTAGTCTACAGCATCTGTGTGAGTACATCAGCAGAACCTCGAATGCTTAACCCTGCAGGATGAGAGACAATAGCATTGATGCAGGAAGGGACCTCCAGGATCCCTCTCTCCAGAACAAAGCCAGGAATGAAAAAACAAAACAAACAAACAAACAAAAAAGGCTAGAAAAACAGGTCAAAGTCTCCTTAAAAA
The DNA here is from genome assembly GCF_964237555.1 of Oryctolagus cuniculus. NCBI lineage: Eukaryota > Metazoa > Chordata > Mammalia > Lagomorpha > Leporidae > Oryctolagus > Oryctolagus cuniculus. Next base: position 57,708,446 of record NC_091447.1, read on the forward strand.
AATACTTGAAACGTTTCCAAAAAATTTAATTGAACCATAATTCAACCACACAAACAAACCAAAAAAAAAAAAAGATGAGACTGTGGAAAATTTTCAGGCTACACTAGAAAATTCCTACCTTCTGACAACATCTGAGTGTTTGAAAAGGTGATGATGGAACAACAGCCCTTTCATCTCAGTTGGTCAAGGGAATTAAACCTGAAATTGGAGAACTAATTCAAAAGCAGAACTAGAATGAGAAGCAGCCACTTTAGCTGACAGCACCTGGCAGACATTTGAAAGGACTTTAGAACAAAACAAGGCAGGATTCAAAGTAAACCTGGGCCCTGCAGATTAAACAGTGAGGTTTCCCTCCCCAGTCAGCCCTACTAACAAGGACATCTGTAGACGGTGCAAACAGAAGGGAATATCAGAGAGGCTTGCCTCATCTTACAAAAGAAAATCACTCTTCCAGAACTATGAGGTGCTCCAAGGAAGAAAACTGACCCCTCAAACCACCACCCTCAATGTCAGGATGAACTCACTCAAGGAGACCACTATTTGCACACAGTCGTCCTCACAAGATCAACACCAGCATTGGTTGTCCCCTTCATTCACATCTCTGGTGTCCTCAAGACAGCTGCTTGTTGGGAACAGGTGATTTCACAAGAACATCAGCTAATTTTTCCATTAAACTACTCCTTATAGAATAGACAAATAGGCACATGTCTTAATTCCACATTGGTAAGTAAACTTTAAAAAGACAGCCAAACATATTTGTGTGTCTTATATCACCAGCCTATCCACAAATCTGGAAATCCATAAAGAGGAGACAAGCCCTGGACAGAAAGCCCCCAGCATTCTTTGAATACCCTTAGACAGATTGTATCCATCTCTGCCCTCCATGATTTGAATATATTTTAGCTACAGTGTGTCTGTTTTCAAAGCACTTCCTCACCAAAAAGCCACAGCTCTTCTAGTCACTGAATGCTGCTTTCATGTCAAGGTTCTAACTTAGGGCGTTTCTACCCTTTAAAATTATTCTATGTATTTTTTTAACTGAGAGACATAAAGAGATACAGAGAGACCTTCCAGCTGCTGGTTCAAATCTCCAAATGCCCACAACAGGAATTGGGCCAGGCCGTATCCAGGTCTTCCATGCCTCCCAGTGAATGCATTAGCTGGAAGCTGAATAAGAACTAGAGCTGGCCAATTCACAATAGCTAAAACATGGAATCAACCTAAATGCCCATCAATAGAAGACTGGATAAAGAAATTATGGGACATGTACTCTATAGAACACTACACAGTGGTAAAAAAAAAAAATGAAATTCGGTCATTTGCAACAAAATGGAGGAATCTGGAAAACATCATGCTGAGTGAAATAAGCCAGTCTCAAAGGGCCAAATATCATATGTTCTCCCTGATCTGTGACAACTAACTGAGGACCTAAAAGGAAACCTGTAGAAGTGAAACTGACACTATTAGAAACAATGACTTGATCAGCCCTTGTCCTGTCAAGGAACAGCTTACTATTTTATTCTTTTTAGTATTTTCTTTTTCTACTTAATACCATTGGTTGAACTCTTTAATTAACACACAATTATCTTTGAGTTTAAATCCAACTGAAAATTGATCCCTGTTAAAAATAAGAGTGGGAATAAGAGAGGGAGGAGATGTATAGTTCGGCACACGTTCCCCTAAGGGTAAAGCTAGAAACATGCCATGGAACTCCAAATCCCATTAAGTTAGCAGGTACCAATGCCATCTTACTAGTTAAAGTGATCAGTTTAAGTGCATAACTGATCATAAAGATAGGATTAAATGTCAAAAGGATCACATAAATAAGACCAGTGTCTGAAAATAATAATTGATAGAATTAAAAAGGAGAGAACGATCCAACATGGGAAGTGGGATACACAGCAGACTCAGAATGGTAAATGCCCTAAACATCACTCTGGCCTCAGAATCATCCCTTAAGGCATTCGGATCAGGCTAAAAAGCCCATGAGAGTTTCTCCGGCATGGTAAGCCAAGACACTGTGGCAAAAAAAATGACCTAAATGAAAGATCTCTGTGAGTGAGATTCCAGTGGAAAGTACAGGCCCTAAAAGAAGGAGGTACCTTTCTCTGAAGGGAGGAGAGAACTTCCACTTTGATTATGGCCTTGTCTAATTAATGTCAGTTTGTGAACTCAAAAGGCTTCCATAGCCTTGGCAGCTCATGACAAGAGCCTTGGGAGATTACTGACGTCATAAATAAGAGTGTCAATTGTTAAATCAACAACGGGAGTCACTGTGCACCTGCTCCCCATGTAGGATCTCTGTCCTTAGTGTCTTGTACTATAAGAATTAATGGTCAAACTAGTCTTCAAACAGTACTTTATACTTTGTGTGTCTGTGTGGATGCAAACTGTTGAAATCTTTACTTAGTACATACTAAGTTGATCTTCTGTATATAAAGATCATTCAAAATGAATCTTAATGAAGAACGGGATGAGGATGGTTATGGGGGGAAAGCCTGATAGAATCCAAAAGTTTTACTTTTGAAATTTATATTTATTAAATAAAAGTTTTCTAAAAAAAAAAAAAGAAGAAGAACTGGAGCTGGCAAGTCAGTGCTGTGACACAGCACTAGCATCCCCTGTGGACACCAGTTCAAGTCCCTGCTTCTCCACTTCCAATCCAGCTCCTTATTAATGGCCTGGGAAAGCAGCAAAAGATAGCTCAAGTTTTTGGGTCTCTAAAACCCATGTAGGAGACCTGGATAAAGCTCCTGGCTTCAGCTTGGCCCAGCCCCAGCCGATGCAGCCATTTGGGGAGTGAACAGTAGATGGAAGATGTCTGTGTCTCCCTTTCTTTCTCTCTGTAACTCCTCATTTCAAATAAGAGGGGGGAGGGGAGGAAGGGGAAAGAGGAAGAAGAAGAAGAAAAATCAGAAAATGAAGAGGAGGAGCTAGGACTCACACCAAGAAACTAAGATATGGGGGGGAGGGCTGGTGCTGTGGCATAGTAAAGCTAAGCCTTTGCCTACAGGGCTGACATCTGACATGGTCTGGGAAAGCAATAGAAGATGGCCTAAGTGCTTAGGTCCCTGCACCCACGTGGGAGACTTGGAAGAAGCTCCTGGCTCCTGGCTTCAGTTGGTCAAGGGAATTAAACTTGAAATTGGAGAACTAAAAAAAACAAACAAACAAACAAACAAACAAAAAAACTTGTAAGTTCCCCTTAAAGACCACACTGTTCAAATCGTCCACAATCTTCTGGAAATTTTGAAAGGACCAAAGGCACCTCTCAATAACTGGTTCTCCCTTGGCCAAAGATTCTCCCACTAACATTTATGACCACACAATCCACTATCAGGGACACACTGGATATTTCCCTTTGAGTAACTGGAAGGGCCATGCATCTAGGGCTTTCACCTCTAAGACTAGACCCTACCTTCTGCATGCAGACTTGACCAAAGACAGCCAGGAACTCATGTGCTACACCCAGCCCTGTTGTCAACAAACTAAGATCACCTTCCATATTCACCATCTTCAGCCAGGAGAGCTCATCCCAGAGGAGGTATCAGAGAAAGATCTTAAATTTTGCTGAAGTGGTCTCTGTCCAGTCATCTTATCAACAAGCTCATCCGTGAAAGTCCCAGGAGCCAATCCTGGAGCTGATATTTCACACTCAGAACACCAGAACACCACATGATGGGGAACTCACGATAAGAGATCTGGGGGCAGCCAGTCTTGGAAAGCAGACAGCTGACCCAACAATCAGAACAAGCAGATGACAGTGGAGGGTGGCCAGCTTCTGTTTAAGACATTGGACAGGAAACCCCATCTAATTACTCTTTTGTTTTTGATCTGCTTGTCAATAATCATTCTTCCCATAGTCTACAGACCCCTGTTGTCAAACACCCATACTGAAATCTTTACTCTTTTCTTCCCTCCTTATTCAAAGTGTTAGATGACAGCATACTCATTCTGTTGCCATTATTGGATTATCCCAAGCAGTCTTACTGCCTGCTGCATATGCTCTCTATCACCAGATCCCCAGAATGAAAATCTCCGGAAAATGTTAATTTCAACAAATGGGACCAAAAGTTGATGATGTTGTCATTTGCACTACATGGGCAATTAACCCTAAACAAATCCACTTGTGACTTCGATAGTACCCCTCTCTTCAAGATAAAATAATGAAGTTTTATACTGTTAATCAAACCCTAAGTACTCTAAGTTTGAATTCAAAAACTTCTCGGCAGGCGCCGCGGCTCACTAGGCTAATCCTCCGCCTACAGTGCCGGCACCCCGGGTTCTAGTCCTGGTCGGGGCGCCGGATTCTGTCCCAGTTGCCCCTCTTACAGTCCAGCTCTCTGCTGTGGCCCGGGAAGGAGTGGAGGATGGCCCAAGTGCTTGGGCCCTGCACCCGCATGGGAGACCAGGAGAAGCACCTGGCTCCTGGCTTCAGATCAGCGCGGTGCGGCCATTGGAGGGTGAACCAACGGAAGGAAGACCTTTCTCTCTGTCTCTCTCTCTCTCACTGTCCACTCTGCCTGTCAAAGAAAAAAAAAACAACTTCTCAAGACAATAAACCAAATATTTACTACTTAACAGAGACTAGTAGAGACCCAAATATGTCACCCGGCTGTGAATGCCTTGATTCCAACCCCAGGCTATGAAAAACTCCTTTTTCTCAGATGCACCACTTGGCACCTTGTGCCAAGATGTCTGGTCCTGTTCTGAGACATACCTTTCCAGGCTCTAATTCTATAAATCATGAAGGTTAGAAATTTGGACTCAGAAATGAGTTCCAAAATGTTGATTCTTTCTGGTACACTGCCTGGGGAAATCACTGACTTGGTGTTTATATCAACAACTAGAGCCTGCTCTCATCAGAAGAAATCAAACAAAATATGGTTAGAAATTCTGGCACAAGTCATTAATGACACCCACTCTTCATCTACGGAAACATAGGCTAGCCTCAGCCCCTGCATGGGTAGCAAAGCAAATCCTTTCATTAGACTTTCTGGGAATCAGTCATGGTGGTGTCTTGGCCATTTGTCACACTTTTGCTTCCTGAGTGTGAGACAAGCAAGGTATACCAGGCTACACATCGCCTTAAAAAAAGTCATCTGGCCTGGGCAGGGCAATAGTGGTCCTGGTTTTGAGACATCTTACAGGGACTGTAACTCATTCTGGTTTTAGTCACAGGGTTCATGATGGGCTGACTTCATAGGCATGTTACTGTAGACAAAGGGCTGTCTTCCTGGGAAAGTTAGTGTGTTTAATGAGCAGACTTCCTGAGCAGGTGATGAGTGTGTTGAGTTTTGTAGGGACACTCATCAGATGATCACCACAATGATAACAACAGCAAAAGGTCAAAATACGTTATAGTGCTAATATTGGTAAAGATGACTGGACAATCTACAAATGCTCCTCCCTGAATTGGTCAACCTCTCACAAGTTAAACAATGAACAAACATGCATGCTAAGAGTCTGTACAGATCACAAGAAACAGACCATACATAAAAGCAGAACTCTGCCCACACCAGCCTAGGAAGCAACCAGCCTAGGAAGCTACTTCATCATCTACAATAATCTTCCCAGTCAGATCATCATCTATGACAAGCTACCCAGGGAGTTAGTCTGTCATCTACCGTAAACTACTCAGGACATCAGTCCATCATCTAAAGTACCTTACAACAACCTTCCCAGGAAGCCATCCCATCATCTACACCAGCTTTTCTGGGAAGCCAGACCATTATCCACAGTAATCTGTCTGGAAGGCCAACCTGCCCTATGTTAGACCTGCAGGAAGTCAGACCACTGTCTTTGGTAACATTCCAGGACGTCAGACAGCCAATGAAACAGTCATCCCCAAATGACCAGAACTTGACTTACAACTAACAGCTTTCTTTTGTCTTTAGAGAAAGTGAAATTTGTGCCCCTAGCCATATACCTCACCTTATTTTATATCGTCTTCCATTTTTGATGACAATATCATTTCCACATGACTTTTTTGAATTTCCAATGTGTTTCTTCATTTCATTTCAGTTGTAATTTTCTTTTTCTTTGCTCTTAGAAATAGAGGCAAGTGGCATTACTGTTTTTTAAAACAATAGGGTCATCTAGTTCTCTTCTGTGAAACAATTTCATCATTATGGGAAGACTATTGCATCCTACAATAAGAGGAGTCCCTTAAAACATAGCCACTTCCCCACTCCAGTACTTCATCCTGCTATGATCTTTAAACATATTTTCATGGTCCACACTCTGCCCTGCTGCGTTAGTCAATTATTAGGACTCCTTTAGTTTGTCTCCCTGTTTCAAAGAGTCCTCATTTGCATGTATTTCCCATACATACACTGTTTAGTCTTATCAATTTGCACACATACATGCCCACACACACACACACACACCCATTGCCAGGTTACTTTCCATGGCTCTTTCCTCTTCTTTATCTAATCTCTAGTCTTTTTTTAAAGATTCATTTATTTATTTGAAAGTCAGAGTTACAAAGAAGGACAGGCAGAGAGAGATAGAGACAAAGAGAGAAAGGGAGGGATTTTTCATCCTCTGGTTCACTCCCCAAATTGCTTCAAGAACCAGGTTTGGGCCAATCCAAAGGCAGGCGCCAAGAGCTTTCAAGTCTCCAATGTGGGTGCAGAAGCCCAAGCGCTTGGGCCATCTTTCTCTGCTTTTCCAGGTGCGTTAGAAGGGAACTGGATTGGCAGTGGAGCAGCCAGGACTCGAACTGGTGCCTGCATGGGATACAAGCACCACAGGCCATAGCTTTCCCCACTATGCCATGGCACCAGTCCCCAGTCCAATCTCTAGTCTTAAAGTCTCTGTTCTTTTGGTTTGTTTTGATATTTTCCCACTTTTTACTGAGCTATAACAATACACCCAGCACAGAGCACACATCAAAAAAGAGCAACTCAATGAGTGATCTCCAAGTGAGGCCCTTCAGGAAGGCTTCAAACCCTACCACCCATCCAAGAAGCCCCATGCTCCCCCAACCCAAAAGTCACTGTGGTGCTGACCTGTAACATAACAGGCTGATTCTGCCTCTGAGCTCTGCAGCAAAGAAATGGGCGTCCGTGGTCAGAGGCCAGCTTTTTTCCCTCATGATTATGTTGTCAGACTGACACATACGGCTTCCACTTTCTAATTAACAGATGGCATTTCCTTGTATGAATCACCACAACTTACTGATCCCCACTCTACTCATGATGACCATACTGGTTCTACCTAATTTGGAACTATGGCAAACAATACTACAATAAGCACTGTGTGTGCCACTTGGTGCACATGGGTGTACATTTCTATCAGGTCCATAGCTAGAAGTTCAGTAACAGAGAATGTGTTTTAACTTTTAGTTCCTATTTTCAATGCTTCCACCTCTTTGGTTCCCAGCAGCAGTGTATAAAATTTCTCTGTGGCTGGTGCCACAGCTCACTTGGCTAATCCTCCACCTGCAGCGCCGGCACCCCAGGTTCTAGTCCCGGTTGGGGCACTGGATTCTGTCCCAATTGCTCCTCTTCCAGTCCAGCTCTCTGCTGTGGCCAGGGAAGGCAGTGGAGGATGGCCCAAGTGCTTGGGCCCTGCACCCGCATGGGAGACCAGGAGGAAGCATCTGGCTCCTGGCTTCGGACTGGCACAGCGCACCGGCCACAGTGGCCATTTGGGGAATGAACCAACAGAAAAGGAAGACCTTTCTCTCTGTCTGTCTCTCTCTGTCTAACTCTGCCTGTCAAAAAAAAAAGTTCTCTGGTTCTCTTGGAGATTTTTTAGTCAGCATTGTTAAGTTTAATAAAGGCTTACTTGAATATTGGCACCTAACAGAAAACAATTTCAGAATTCTACACTTCAAAATTATTTACCAGGATTTTACCAGTATCTTCAGAAAAATATAAAAATCATATCTTATATGTCCATTCCAGGGTTGATAAAGAACAGGGACAATCAGAAAGATCACAGAATCAGTGTCTGTTGTGGCCATATGATTCTTGCCGACTGGAAGTTCATTAATTTCTTCTTCCTCATGAAATTCCCATAGTGTATTCTTAGAACCTGATGAAGATAGCTGTATTCTTACAACCCAGCACTGGGCCATGATGATCCTGTGACCTCAGCAGTCTTCATGGTGAGGTGGATTATGAAGGAATCACATGGGCGATTCAGGAAATGGACAGAATAACAAACGTTTCTTCAGTGGCTCCCTGAATCCAGCTGTCAGAGCCGTCTTAGTCCTTCTTTTAGTTATACAGCCACTGTCGTTCCTTTTGACTTTTGTTTAGTGCAGAATACAATATATTTGTGCATTTCTTTGTGCAGGATACACTTATTTGTTCAGCCATTCCAGGACTTTCCACATGGCCACACTGCAGGGAGCCAGAGGAAGTAGGGGTGGAAGACTACACCTCTCACTTTCTATGCAAAGGAGATGTGCTCAGCATTTGGCTTAATTCTCCTTCCTTGAACCCTTCAATAACAGGATAAAATAAACAGGATGAAAAGTAAACAGAAAACACCATTTTTATGAATCAAAGAAAATGACAAATCCTGAGTGAAGCCCACTTGTCAACCTCTGCCCAGCCAGGATAGATGCTGGGCTGTGGCCAAGCAGGCTGAGGGCACCCTCCCCTCCCAACAGCCACCTCTGCTACACTGAGTTGCAGAAACAGTGAGGCCTGAGCACAAAAGGATAGCCCCATCAAGGCCCAGGGGCCCATCAAGCCAGTTCAGCACCAGGCAGTGTTGGGGAGAAATAGCCCTGTCGATAGGCACCCCACTATCTCCCAGGAGAGAGTCTGTGGGAGGGTACATGAGTTGTCTTTAAGAACACAAAAAGCAAAAGTGAACAGAAAGTATTAAAAGGTTAAAAAAATAAAAGCTTTTCTGAAATAAAGAAATATTTGACAATTCAGACAGACTCAGAATAAACACATTCAGGAAAATTGACAGTAAGATTCAGACTGAAATTACCACATTTCAAGAATGAAGAATCATGTAGGTGTCCAGGTAAGAAAAGTGGAGAAGGCAGTCAGTCTCTTTGTAATAAACTAGAAATGCCAGAAAATGGAGCAATGCACCAGGATTCCTACATAGGGAAGTTGTCCCTGAAACAGAAAGGCCAGAGATTCTCCACCATGCAATAACAAAGGACTAGAGCACTAGAAAAACCTTTTAAACAAGATTCTTTTTTTTAACTTTTATTTAGTAAATATAAATTTCCAAAGTACAGCTTATGGATTACAATGACTTTTCCCCCCATAACTTCCCTCCCACTCGCACCCCTCCCATCTCCCACTCCCTCTCCCATTCCATTCACATCAAGATTCATTTTCAATTCTCTTTATATACAGAAGATCGATTTAGTATATATTAAGTAAAGATTTCATCAGTTTGCACCCACACAGAAACACAAAGTGTAAAATACTGTTTCAGTACTAGTTATAGCATTACTTCACATTGGACAACACATTAAGGACAGAGATCCTACATGAGGAGTAAGTACACAGTGACTCCTGTTGTTGACTGAACAATTTGATACTCTTGTTTATGGCATCAGTAATCTCCCTAGGCTCTAGTCATGAGTTTCCAAGGCTATGGAAGCCTCTTGAGTTCGCCGACTTCGATCTTATTCCAACAGGGTCATAGTCAAAGTGGAAGTTCTCTCCTCCCTTCAGAGAAAGGTACCTCCTCCTTTGATGGCCCCGTTATTTCCACTGGGATCTCACTCTCACTCGCAGAGATCTTTCATTTAGGTCTTCTTTCTTTTCTTTTTTTTTTTTTTTTCCAGAGTGTCTTGGCTTTCCATGCCTAAAATACTCTCATGGGCTCTTCAGCCATATCCGAATGCCTCAAGGGCTGATTCTGAGGCCAGAGTGCTGTTAAACAAGATTCTTAAACACAAAGTGTGATAATGAAATTTCTCTGCCAATCGAAACACAGCATCCATGATACTGAGTATTCAATCCATTTGAACAAAGAAGTGCAGGAGAAAATAACTGTAGTGAACAGTGATTATAGGAAAGGATATATAGGTTATTACCATCAGCAAATAGAATAATATATAATACCCAACATTCAAGGACACAAGAAGCTGGATTCCTCACACTTTGCCATGTGAAGTGGTCCAGCCCCCCTCTGCAACATGGCAGTTTCTTCAGAAACCAAATATGTACCTACCAGACACTCAAGTGTTTATCCCAGAAAAACAAAGAATGTGTTCACTGAGAAACCTGTATGGGATATGCATAGAAGCTTTATTTGTGCCAGTTCAAAGCTGATAACAACCCAAGTATCCTTCAACAGATGATCAGTTAGACTATCCAATACATACATCCACACTATGGAGGACCACCCAGCAGTACAAAAGAGCCAGCTGTTGACACCTACAACAGGGTGGATCTCAAGGGATTATGCCAAGGCAAAAAGGCCAACACCAAATGGGTGGATCCTTTTAGGTAATATTTTTGAAATGGCAAAAATGATAAAGAACATTTTCTTGGTGCCAGGGTTCGAAAGTTCCTTGTGATTTAATTACAAATATTCTGGGACTCAGCTTGTAGTGGTCACACTACACACACTTGTGGTAGTGTTAAATCTACACACAACTAAACTTGCAGGCACACTCACACACAATGCACACAAGACTGGGGAGATCCAGACAAGGTTGATCTTCTGGCTGTGATCTTGTTCTGTGTGCATGTTCACCAGCTTAACTTTTTTTTTTAAGATTTTATTTATTATTTGACAGGCAGAGTTACAGACAGTGAGAGAGAGAGAGAGAGAAAGAGAGAGAGAGAGAGAGAAAAGTCTTCCTTCCATTGGTTCACTCCCCAAGTGGCCGCAACAGCTGGAGCTGCTCCAATCCGAAGCCAGGAGCCAGGTGCTTCCTCCCCGGTCTCCCATGCAGGTGCAGGGGCCCAAGCACCTGGGTCATTCTCCACTGCTTTCCCAGACCACAGCAGAGAGCTGGACTGGAAGAGGAGCAACTGGAACTAGAACCGGCGGCCATATGGGATGCCGGTGCTGCAGGTGGAGGATTAACCTGGTATGCCACAGTGCCGGCCCCTCATCATGGCAGAAAGGAGCTCTATTGTTTCTTACATTTCTTTGTAGATGTGAATCTACAATTACCTCTCAATAAAAGGCTTTGTAAAATAAATAAGAAAAATTGAAAGTTAAGAAATAATTAAAGCCTAGTATTAACACATTAGTTAACCAAAATAATCATTTGGTCTTCTAAATGTTTTTTTTACCATTTCTGGTCAGATTTAGAGAGATAATTTAAAATTGTGATAAAAATAAACGTTAGTTCTTTTAACTTTATTTTAGTTTTAAAATCAAGTAACATTAAATGTAATTTACTTTGAAATAGGTTGTGTAATTTGATTCATTTTCCACATGTATTCCTGTCCATCTTCCTTTTCTGTCATTGTGCAATAAGAGATGTTCAGTAAAGCCGCCACTGCCTGCAACATCAGCATCCTATATGGGTACTGGTTCGAGTCCTGGCTGCTCCACTTCCAATCCAGCTGCTTGCTAATGTGCCTGGAAAAACAGCAAAAACTGGCCCAAGTGCTAGGGCCCCTGCCACCTACATGAGAGACCCAGAAGCTCCTGGTTTCGGGCTGACCCAGCTCCGGCCATTGCAGCCATCTGAGGAGTGAACCAGCAGATTAAAGATCTGTGTGTGTGTGTGTGTATGTGTGTGTACATCTCCCTCTAACTCTTCCTTTCAAAGAAATAAATAAACCTTTTTTTTTTTTTAAAGAAGGGAAAGATGTTCAGAGAACATGTCCCTGAGACCAGCCATGCCTTCTACTTCTCAGTGTGGTTTGGAGTACATTTGGAACTTTATCTTTCATTATTTTTCATATTATCTGATTTTTAATGTGGATATGTTATTTTTTTAAATATTTATTTATTTATTTGAAAGGCAGAGTTACACAGAGAGAGGAGAGGCAGAGAGAGAGGTCTTCTATCTGCTGGTTCACTCTCCAGATGGCCACAACAGCTGAAGCTGCACCAATCTGAAGCCAGGAGTCAGGAACTTCTTCGAGGTCTTCCATGTGGATGCAGGGGCCCAAGGACTTGGGCCATCTTCTACTATTTTCCCAGGCCATAGTAGAGAGCTGGAACGGAAGTGGAGCAGCCAGATCTCGAACCGGTGCCCATATGGGATACCGGCGCTTCAGGCCAGGGCGTTAATCCACTGAGCCACAGCACCGACCCCGGATATGCTATTTTATTTTTATTTATTTATTTATTTATTTTTTTTTTTGCCAGGCAAAGTTAGACAGTGAGAGAGAGAGACAGAGAGAGAGTTATAGACAGTGAGAGAGAGAGACAGAGAAAAAGGTCTTCCTTCCGTTGGTTCACCCCCTCCAATGGCTGCTACGGCCGGTGTGCTGCGCTGATCCGAAGCCAGGAGCCAGGTGCTTCCTCCTGGTCTCCCATGCGGGTGCAGGGCCCAAGCACTTGGGCCATCCTCCACTGCCTTCCCAGGCCACAGCAGAGAGCTGGACTGGAAGAGGAGCAAATGGGACAGAATCCGGCGCCCCGACCAGGACTAGAACCTGGGGTGCTGGCGCTGCAGGCGGAGGATTAGCCTAGTGAACCGTGGCACTGGCCCGCTATTTTTAATCCTAAACAAACAAGCACACAATATTTAAAAGAGCAGCCTGGGCCCCTGAAGCCATCATGAGGGATTTGAGGACACGTGGCCAAAGCAAAGATGCCACATTTCCCTGAAGGCACAGAAGATGGGGACTCAGGAGGAAAAGGAGGCTGCCAGGTCCCTGAAGCATTTACAAGATCGTTTCTTAACACATTCATTTCTCAGTGATTTTACAAGGGCTAGCTTGGGTGGGGGTGCTCACCGTGGTAAAACTGTTTCAAGTCATATTTTCCACTGTAAAATCTACTTTGGTCAGTTTTGATACCTTATTGACATGATTTTGTGAAAAGGTAAAAATCTGTAGGTAGAAAAGCAAAGAACTGGGGGCCACATGTTGGTTATTTACTTTAATGAAGAACAGTATCAGTAAGTAGAACCTTACTTGAATGACACTTCAAAAATTCATTTTCATCATTTCCACCACCATTTTATTTTTATCCTTGAAAACGATGTTATTAAAGCCACAGTGAGCTGGTAACCATACTGCTTTCATTTATGTGTTTTTGACAGGAGTTTACAGATGTTTAATTTTCATAATTACTTGGAAATTTTCCCAGTTACTAAGCAGCAGTTATTAGTTTGTCCCTTTAACTTAATCTCTGAATACACAATTCATCTATTTAATCTTTGGACTTGGTGCCACACCAAAAACTCTTGTACTAGCAGGAATATAAAATCTAAATCTTTCATTCAATCTGTACCCAATATTTGTACAGTTGACTATGCATGGTCCCATCTGTTTACAAGGCCTAATTGTGTAATAATGTAATTGGCCACCATAAAACCCCAGAACTGAACATTCATCAGCTAACCTTGCCCACAGCCCTAGCTCTAGTGACATTAGGTCACTCAGCTCGGCACAAGCATTCCCAGGGTCTGAAACTCATTCCTCACAATCTAAACAGAATATGTTTATGGAGTTGGTCTTGTGTCACTTCAAACCTTGTGTATTTTATACTAATCACTATTTCTGTTCAGGGAAGCTCTTTAGGTTGTAAGTGACCCAAACCATTGCAATCCTCTGTGTGTCTAAGGTGGCACTACTGCCACCAAGAACAACAATAAAGAAGGATTAGTTCTTAGGTTTGGGTCACTCCAAGGACTTCTGCTTTAAGATCTTATGGATCTTCCCTCTGCAGCGCAGCCACCAACACTGACCACACACTTGCCCTGGGAATGGGACTTGCACTGTGAATGCCCTGGGAGGAGAGTGAGTTCTGAGGGTGTGGCCTTGGGAGAAGCACATCAGTGTGTTTCCATGAGGTCATCACCGTGATGTTAACTTCTGTAATTACACCGATTTTCCTTTTTTCACTGAATTCCTACTGGTGCATTGCTATACTCAGCTATGGCTGTGAGGGCTCACAGCTCTTCCGTGGGGACTAGAGCAATACATGCCCATGCTAGCACATTTTATAACAACAAAAATATGGTCTGACCACTTGTACAAGTTAATAATCCACAAGCAATATGTAATTGCAAAACTGTACACATAATGGATAAAGGAAATGTGTTTGCAGGCCAGATGTGGTAATGTTTGCAGAGTACTTAACTTAGAATACATGTCACATGCTGGGTAGTGTTTATGAAAACCTCATGCTCCGTTTCCTGATGTGTGTGTAAATGTGTCTGTCCGGGATCTGGAGCTATCTGCTTCTATGTTATCTTTTTATGGTTTTGGAAAAATAGTTTAACTGATTGTTGAAAACCACATTATACCAATATTATTTGTATAAAAGTTGCTGCATTTTTTCATTAAAGAACAGTATTTGAATTTCATCCTCACAGTGAGGGCTGGTTCCCAATGGAAATCAAGTAACAACTTGTCAGTTAGAGGCAGCAACCTGGAAAGGAGGGGGCGGAGAAGCTTCACCGGAGCAGGGAAAGTGCTGCTCTGTGGGGCTGGGGAAAGTACTGTCTCCCTGAGTTTCACTTTCTTTGTCAATAGCAAATAAAATCTCACGTGAGTGAATTCAGAGTCTGCCGTCCCTTCCATTATGTCTTAGCTTTGGGGCAAAAATGCACTGTCTCCCAGATGTGCAACAACCTGCAGATGGAATTTAAAATCAAATCAACAGTGCTCATTGTCTCATGGGGAACCTCAGCTACTCACAGGCCAGCCCGTCCCAGCCCGAGGAATTCAGGGAAGCTCCCAGGCTATCTCAGGCTGCTCAAGAACAAGCCGGTGTCAACCCTCCCCAGGCCTCCCGGGTCCTTCCGGTCTCCCTCCCTGCTCCTCAGAGAGGGAGCCAGAGCTTCCCGGGCTGTAAGGGCTTGCACAGCCCACCGCGCTCACCCCAGCGTGTCCGTCTGAGGGCCGGCGATGCCGCTTCCTTTCCTGCAGGTCAGCCCCGGGGAACAGAGGCCAAGGCCCTGTCTGCCCACGCTCCGCCCCTACAGCTCTCTCTGCTCCTGCCTGGCCTGCGGGCTCTCACAGCCAGGCCCCAGGCTGGGCCGCGCCCTCCTCCGCAGGCAGCCAGCCTGGGCTTCCCCTGACCTCGCTCTGTCTGTCCAAGCGCATTCAGAGGTCTCGCTTTGTGTTCTTTCGGTTTGGATCTTGCATACCAGCCTGCTCCGGAGAGGATCCGCCACCGTCCAGGTCCCTCTGGGAACCTGCAGGACCTGGCAGCGACTGGCGTGTCCCGGCCACTCAGGGAACAGAGCTGAGCGAGCGAGCGAGGGGGAGGACGAGAGAAGCCAACGCGCCCGGGGCACCTGGGAGAGAGCACGGCCTCCGGCCTCCGGCCTCCGGGGTCGCCTCCAGGTCGACGCGGTGTGAGGGCAGTGAGAGCCCCTGGAGCTCCGGGGCCTCCGCATTCCCAGACAGCGTCTTCATCACCCACCACAGCACCCCTCGGGGAGGCTCCGCCGCCACAGCCAACCCCGGCGCCCAGGGCAGCGAGCACAACGCTCAGGGCGCGGGCAGGCGCTGGGCGGCCGTCGGGGCTGGGCGGCCATTCTGCTCCCTAAGCCCCCGGGCCCTGCACGCTCAGCGGGAAGGGAACCGAAGCCGCTCCGCTCGCCTCAGGTCGGGCCGGCTCCCACGCGGGGCCGTCCCCACGGAAAGCCACTCTGCCTGTCTCCGAAAGGGAGCAAGGTTTGCACCTGCGAGCTGCCTTCCCCGAGGGGAGAGAGCCTTTCCCGCCCGAAAGCCGCTCCCGGGAGAGAAAGCAAGCCGCTCTCGCCGGAAGCCAGGAGCCAGATCGCCCTGAGCCTCAGCCAGCGGCTGGAAACTTGAGATGGAATCCAGTCTACAAATTGGTAGAGAGCAGAGGAGGAAAAGAGGTCAGAGCTAAAAATAGGATAAATACAACTAAAATTTAGAGAGAGGAGTGTTGAATAAGGCCCAATATAAATAACAAAAAATGAGGAATTTCAGATCTAGATGAGAGTTCATTGATCTTTAAATTGCTGAAAAAAAAAAAAAAAAAAAAAAACCACTTCGTTTTCCCCCATTTCCTGCCCTGAGAAAAAAACTAGTGTGGAATGCTTGATGCCAAATCCCAGATGATCCCTGCAACCGATGAGTTTCCCAAATGCAGAGCACTTCTTTGACAGAAAACTGGTATTTTTAAAATTCTGTCAAAAGAATTTTCCCATTTTGTCCCCCTATTACTACTGTGGCCTATGAAATTCAAACAGGTTATCTGAATTAAAATATTTCCAAGAAGACTTAAACCGGAATGCTAGTCTGCCTCATTTTCCTGTCAAAAGCACATTTGGCACAGAAACTAATTATAAATTTTCAGGGGTAAATGTGAAGCTGTCCTCTGGATTCATTAAAATGGCCATGTTGTCACAATAATTTTTCTGTTATTATTGTTGGATTTAGCAAGAAATTCACCTTATGCTTGAGAACAACATTTTTCAAAATAAACTAGAGTTTTACCCCATTGATTATAAAATAGTAAGTAAATATTAAAGAAAAGCATTAAAAATAGAAAAGCAGAAAAAAGGAGACAGTCACTCCTTAATCCCATCATCTATGTTTATTTGTATATGATTTATTGATTTATTGATTTGAAAGGCAGGGTTACAGAGAGAGAAAGAGTTCTTCCATTCGCTGGTTCACTCCCCAAATGGCTGCAATCGCTGGGGCTGGGCCATGCCAAAGCCAGGAGCCTGAAACTCCATCTGGGTTTCCCATGTTGGTGGCAGGGCCCCAGTACTTGGACCTTCTTATGCTGCTTTCCCAGGCTCATTAGCAGGGAGCTGGATTGGAAGTGCAGCAGTGGGGACTCAAACTGGCATTTATGTGGGACGCCGGAGTTGCAGGTGATGGTTCAACCTGCTGAGCCACAACACCAGCCACCATCACCCATGTTTTTAGGAGTGCTTTTCTCCCCAGCCTTCCCCCATGAATGAAGGGCTCTCATTTTCATGGATGTCATCAACTCTATGTACACTTTCTGTGGTGATTTCAAATGAAACATTGGAATTCCAGTGACAACCAGACCATGATAACCATGCCTAGCATTTGGGGAACATTTTGAAATAGCAGCCACTTTGTATCATCTTTGATATTGCTATTCATGTGTCGAAAAAATCCATACGTATTTTCAGGACTTCTGAAGGCCTAGAAATGCCTTCTTTAGCCACAAAAGCAGACTTTTCAGGCTCAGAGTCCACAATAAATTGTAAGTGTCCCGATCTCATTTTTAAAATGAGGGTATTAGTGCCAAAATAGGATTTTGCATATAATTTGCTCAAATCATGGTGAATTCGTCTCTGGCCTGCTGATTGCTCCCCCACGTCTTTCACAACACCACGGTCTGTGGGTCGCTTGTTCCTAAAACTATTCTCAAGAGGAAAGGCGCTCTGGAGCTCCCCAGCTCCGCTCTTCTGGGCTCACTTCTTGGGCTGTGTAGCTTTGGGGACAGCTGTAAGAGAAACTTGATTTGTACTTTGTAAAATCATGTCTATTTCAGAAAGTGTATGGAATGATGGAATTCAAATTTTTACACTAAATTTATCTTTTAATTGTTCTACAATACTTCTGAAGTATCCTTGTACTGCATGTCTTGAATTCATTTGCACTTCTTGCCAGAAAGAAGAAAACCTGTCCGGTAGCTTTCTGGAGCAGACAAGGCTGAGTGCCGTGTTCTGAAGAGAGAGAGAGATACCTTCATCTCAAACTCTGCTGCCTGACTGACAAGAGCAGTTAGCCTGCCCTGTGTTCCTCCATCTCCCAGTGGGCTCTCTCTGGAGCTACCTGAGACAAGTGCAGGGTTCTTGGAGTAGAGGACACAGTCTCTGAAGATGAGGAAGATCCTCTGCTCAGCGGCCTCTATAACAAAAGGCCAAGGAACATTGTGATGCTCCCAGGACTCTTTAAGGACAGAAAATCATTTCAGGACTTGCTTCTCTTCCCACCTCTTCCCATCATCAAGCTCTCCTTGTGGAGAGGAAGGGTGATTTCAACTGAGTCACATAGGTCCTGGAAGAGAAGTGGGTGTAAAAACTCTTTCTTCTATGCCCTCTTCCCCGTACTTAGCCAAGCTCATGTTCACATAAATGGAGCACATCTCTGAGCTTCTAGCGGCTTTTACTAGCACCTGTGAACCTGCTCCAGTGGCGAGACACTGAGGCACCCCTCCTACCTGCTCCTTTATCCCCAGACACAACTCTGCTAAGTGAGGCTCTCTGGGAGTACAAAGATCAGGATCCCAACTGTGGGTGTATGGGGGCACCAACCACGTGCAGCCATGTCGGGAGACAGAAAGCCACAGCATTGGATAAAAACCCTGACCTGTACCTACGGTCCTCACAAATTGACAGTTAATCCTTTGTACAGATTTGACCGGCCACCCAGTGTCAGGATTGCTTAGAATTGCACAGTGACACATCGTCTGCCCAGAGGGCACTTAACTGGAACCTCAACTGTCCGGAACTCAGCCAGCAGCCCAGGAGCAAAACTGAGAAGCATAATGAGCGAGGGCAAAGTGCAGGCTCTGAAGCGGAGGTTCCTTATGGGAGAGGCCTCATCCAAAGCCAGTTTCATTCTCTTTACATAATTCCAACCAGTATGACCACAAGATTACTTAGCTCACAAGTTGATTAGAAATAGCAAATGTTGGACAGGTGATTGACTCAGGGCAGGCATTTTGAACAGTGATTAATACTCAGCTTTGGACCCCTGTGTCCTATATCGGAGTGCCTGAGTTCCATCCCAGCTCCACTTCCAATTCCAGTTTCCTGCCAATGCAGACCCTGGGAGGCAGCAGGTGATAGCTCAAGTACTCGAG
Source organism: Oryctolagus cuniculus (assembly GCF_964237555.1). Lineage (NCBI taxonomy): Eukaryota > Metazoa > Chordata > Mammalia > Lagomorpha > Leporidae > Oryctolagus > Oryctolagus cuniculus. The sequence goes on from NC_091447.1 coordinate 57,727,352, forward strand.
TCCCTGCCACTCACTTGGGAGACCTAGATTGAGTTCTGCCCCTTACACTTGGCCCAGCCCTGGCTGCTGCAAATTTCTGAGTGAACCAGCAGAAACATTCTCCTAACTCCCCATGTCTGTCTGCCTTTCAGAAAAATAAGTAAAGACAAAAAAAAAAAAAAAAAAAATGGTTGATTTGGTCACTTGACAGATAGTAAAAGAGGAATTAAAACACTATAAGTTTCTATGAGGGATCTTCAAGAAGCTCACGGAAAGTATGTGTTATGAAAAACTTATGTGTGGATTTAAATTTTTTTTGCAACAAAATGACTATTTAGGGACAAGCATTGTGGGCCGGCGCCGCGGCTCACTAGGCTAATCCTCCGCCTAGCGGCGCCGGCACACCGGGTTCTAGTCCCGGTCGGGGCGCCGGATTCTGTCCCGGTTGCCCCTCTTCCAGGCCAGCCCTCTGCTGTGGCCAGGGAGTGCAGTGGAGGATGGCCCAGGTGCTTGGGCCCTGTACCCCATGGGAGACCAGGAAAAGCACCTGGCTCCTGGCTCCTGCCATCGGATCAGCGCGGTGCGCTGGCCGCAGCGCGCCGGCCGCGGCGGCCATTGGAGGGTGAACCAACGGCAAAAGGAAGACCTTTCTCTCTCTCTCTCTCTCTCACTGTTCACTCTGCCTGTCAAAAAAAAAAAATAATAAAAATAAAAAAAAAAATAGGGACAAGCATTGTGGTGCAGATAGTTAAGCTATTGCCTGTGATTCTGGCATCCCATATGAGTGCTGGTTTGAGTCCCGGCTACTCCACTTTCAATCCAGCTCCCTGCTAATGCCCCTGGGAAAGCAGCAGAAAGTGGTCCAAGTACTGGGGCGCCTGCCACATGTCAGAGACCCAGATAGAGTTCCAGATTCCTGGCTTCGACTTGGCCAGCCTTGGCCATTGTGGCCATTTGGGGAGTGAACCAATGTATGAAAGAAGATCTCTTTCTTGGTCTCTCCCTCTATCTCTATAACTCTGCCTTTCAATTCAATTAAATAAATATTTTTATAAGATTTTTAAATTCCATTTCCCTGATCTTGGAAGCACCCCTGTAATGTATAGATACCGAGGTGTGGGTTCAGCTTCAGAGCTGATACACTGCAACACTTCACAGCTTCTGGAAGATCTTCACACCACAGCCCAGTCTGCCCTTGAGTACCAGGAGTGATGACCATCGTGGGTTCCCGGAGTCTTTGACTTGGACATCTGTACACAAAACTCTCAGAACCTCCCTCAGTGACTTCCCTCCAGGCAGCCCCACCTCATGGCCCCACCCAGGGCCCTTCATGATTTACACTTCTGTAATTTGTGACTTTCCTTTTTTTACATTTGTGCCCCTGCTGCCCTGCCTTGGGTTATAGGCTCCGTGTGGCAAAGCACAAGCACCTTCCTGTCTGTCCTTGACCACCTAGATCCTAGCTCTGTGCTTGTCACATGAAGCGTACTTGATAAGTGAATCCTGGATAAACAGAGAAATGTCACATGGGAGTTCATGCTTTCCTTGATAGGGATACATCACTTTAGAAACATTTTGTTAGGTTCTAGCTGTCCCCACAGCAGGACAGTTAGAAGGATGCTTGTGTAAAGATGAGGCGGAAGAAGGTTCTCACCAGTCTTGAACAACCGCTGTGCACCAGGAAACCCTCACAACGACCCAGGGAGATGGGTCCAGCCACTCCTGACTTCACGGAGAAGGAAACTGAAGTCAAGTACCTTTTCAGTTCCTCCCAATCAATGGTGAAGCCTGATTGGAGCCTGAGGTCCATCCTCACTTCATTACTCAGACCAGCAAAGCTTCAATTACCTGCACTTATAGAATCACTCAGGTGTTGTCTGGGGTGCTGGATGGCCTGAACCAAGAACTGAGTTTCAAAGGGACTAATTAGCATGGGAAGGTCTTGTAGACAGGGGCTGAGTCAAGTCTTTGAGAGTCAAAACTGGGAGACCAAGTTCAAAGGGCAGACATGGAATCATAAAGTGACAGATTCAAGGGCAGGAGCCTTGTGGAGACAGGATCTGAATCACTCTCCAGCCCGCTTGAATCTGGCTTCTACCCCCAAACTTTCCCCAGACAGCTCTTACCAAGGTCACCCATGATTTCTACACCACAGATCCAATGCATTATTCAGTCTGTGTCTTACACAGCTTCCCAGGAGCAAAGACATCTGCGAGTCAGTTTTCCCTGGCTCCCTGAGCACACTCGCACCTGGGCTTCCTCCTGCCTCTCTGCCCGCTCCACCTGGGTCCAGTTGCCCCTTCAGCCTCCTTCACCTCAGTGGTGCAGGTAGTTTTCCCTCCACCTCTCAGTCACTCTGTTGACAGGCAGAAGAGCAAGGCCATGCACTGCCAGCAAAGGGTCATCTGGTGGATATGTTAGACGCGGTGGCCGCTGGTCCTCTGTGAGACTGCTCATGCTGCCCACGCAGCACAAGAGCCGCCACAGACACTGTGGGAACCACAGGGAGAGCTGTGTTCCAAGGACACCAAATTTACGGACACTGAAAATTGAATTTTGCGTAACTTTTACATGTCCTGAAATGTTATTCTCCTTTTGATCTTTCTGTCAACCATTTAAAAAGCATAAGCACCTGGGCTCACTGTCCATGTGGCCATCAGACCCTTGGTCCCCAGGCCCGCTGTGACCTGCAGGCTCTGGCTGAGCCTTTAGCAACCAAGCCTGAAAACCTTCCTTTTAGCTTAAGCCAACTGGAATTCTGTGCTTTCTGTTTTTTCCAATTTGTTTGGTTTTTCTGCCATTTGCAAGTGAAAGAGTCTGACCTAGGCTGAGTGCCTGGGATTGAGCTTTTCTCTTTTTTCAGCCCAAACAGTGAAGTCTAAAAGATCTAACAAGAAGGAACGTTTAAACAACTGTCTTTGCAATTGCTCAGGTAAAAAACGTGTTTGGTAGCACCTGGTAAACCATCGTGAGACAGGGACTGAACGCATGTTTCAACGTCTACGTGCAAAGTCCAGTAATAAAAATACAACAATAGTTTGTTACAAATTTACTTAAAAGTCTGAAACTTAATAAAAATGTATTTGAAAATGCCACACAGGTATTTGGCTTTCCCAGGGTGACTGTCTAGGTTTAGAAATGATCAGCTTTTGGGGCCAGCACTGTGGAATAATGGGGAAAGCTACCACCTGCAGTGCTGGCATTCCATATGGGCACTGGTTCTAGTCCTGGCTGCTCCACTTCTGTTCCAGCTCTCTGCTGTGGCCTGGGAAAGCAGTAGAAGATGTCCCAAGTCCTTGGGCTCCTGCACCTACAGGGGAGACCCAGAAGAAGCTCCTGGCTCCTGGTTTTGGATCGACACAGCTCCGGCCATTGCGGCCAATTGGGGAGAGGCCCAGTGGATGGAAGACCTCTCTCTCTGTCTCTCCTTATCTTTCTGTGTAACTCTGACTTTCAAATAAATAAATAAATCCTTAAAAAAAAATGAAATGATTAGCTTTTAATATTGATATTCTTGCCATTGCTTCAGATGAAATTCATCACCAATGCAGAAGATACTGTTAATAACACCTTGTTTATTTACTCAGACTTCTGATTGTGCACGTCAATCCTCCATTTATCTTTCTTCTGTTCATTACCTCTTTATTAGTCATGGTTTTTAGTCTTTTAAAAGTTGATCTTTTAATTTAAAGCAAGGTAGCATGAAAGGGAAATGAACAAATATATAAAGCTATAATAACTTAGACCCATGCTGATAATTAACCTTGAAATACATGTTTAAAATGACTTGTCGGAAAGAAAATTGGTGTTTGTTGCTGCAATGCACATACTCAAGGGGACACTGTACTCAGATGTAAACTATTGATGAAAGAAGATTTAAGTCATGTGCTGAAAAACTAAGAAAGCATTTTAGAAATACTTAATAATGATGTTCCTTTGCCCTAACAAGAAACACTCTCTCCACGGCACACATCTCTAGGAAGAAGCTTTCACACTGACTGCATTGTTGCAATCATTATTTCCAAATCCTTGTATAAGTTTCTGTTTTAGCTTGACACTGAAATGTCGCATTGTCGTATTTCTACCGATCTCACAATGGCCATTTCTACTCTCACTATTACATTATATTACAAACTACTGCAGTTCCTTTGTACATTGAATCATTCCCTACATGTTGGGCAGGAAAGTTGCTGTACTCTCTGGATGTCCTGGGAAATGCCCCACTGGGAATACATGTGTGCATTCCATGTGCAGTCATCAGAGTCTGAATCCACGCAGATAATCTGAGGACCATTCAGGCTGCCCTTTATTATTTCCTTCCTGGGCATTAAGTGTTTCATCTTGGAATTAAAGAACGTTTTCTCTCACTTCCAGACCATACATACTTATTCTTCCACTGTATACCAAAACCCAAAGTAGTAATTCCAAGTACATTAACTAAGTGTGGATGTACTGCTTTTAACTAGAGACATCTGCAACAGCCCAGGACACTATGCATATGGAGAAAGTATCCAGTTTGCAGTAGCCTATGAGGCTCTCAAGTACACTGCTCTTCTCCCCTGCCTGTGGTTGAGAGCAGGCAGACATGCAGCATAGACGGAGAGCAGCCTGCAAGGGTAGCTCAACGGCAGCCTTTGTAAGTCAAGGGCTGGAGCCAGTGTTGCAGCCCAGGCAGGCCCAGCTGAGTCAGACTGCTAGGACAGAACCCCACAGAGTGCCTGGTTCCAGGCAGTAGGGATTTCTTCCTGCCAGTTCTGGAGGCCGGCAGGCCCAGATCAAGGTGCTGGCAGACAGTGTCCAGTAAGGGCCATGTCCTGCTCTTGGTACAGTGTCTCCCTGTTGTGTGCCCACATGGCAGCAGAGGCCAGGGAGCTCTCTGAGGTCTCTGTTATCAGAGTAACAAACCTATCATAGGGCTCTGCCCTTGTGGCTTATTTGTGACCTAACAGCTTCACTTTCTGACCCCATCACATCTGTTAGGGTTTCAACACAAACTTGGAGACAGAAACCTTCAGGCCATGGTAGCCAAGGTATACACCTGGAATCCGTCAATACTGTAGTTTCTCTCTCTGGGTCCTGGTTATAGCTTCTGTAAGACTTTAGGACTATTTAAGATCCTCCAGGTTATAGATATTCAGGAAGGAGCCATGAACAAACTCCAAGTGGCAAGCGAATCTGGAGACAGAGGCTTCCTCCCGCACTAGGAAGCCCGCACAGCAGAGCCACCCTCACTCCGGCATGTGCAGTAAAGCACCTCAGTGCCTTGTTGGTTGGGAACAGGGTCCTCTGTCTGCATAAAGGTCAGCTTCCCAGAGGGGCAGGGTCCACAGCCTTCCCCAGCGGTGACCATGGCAGATGGCAGGCCCTGGTGGGTTTCTGTGTTTGGACTCTGCCTTGGAAGGTACTGTTTGGACTGCAGAAGTGTGCTAGGAGTGCATATGTATATATGTATATAGTAAGTTCCCAAGGAGCAAGAACACGGGGCCCTCAAGTGTGGACCTGCAGTGAGCTCCGGGGTACCTGCTCTGTTTTATGCACAGGATCAGCATCTTCATGAGGGCTCAGGTCAGCTCCATGTCACCTCCATGGAGAACCGGGCAGCCAGGATAGGAGCGAGGCTTTCACCATGCACATTTTTTTTTTTTTTTTTTTGACAGGCAGAGTGGACAGTGAGAGAGAGAGACAGAGAGAAAGGTCTTCCTTTGCCGTTGGTTCACCCTCCAATGGCCGCCACGGCCGGCGCGCTGCGGCCGGCGCACCGCGCTGATCCGATGGCAGGAGCCAGGAGCCAGGTGCTTTTCCTGGTCTCCCATGGGGTGCAGGGCCCAAGCACCTGGGCCATCCTCCACTGCACTCCCTGGCCACAGCAGAGGGCTGGCCTGGAAGAGAGGCAACCGGGACAGAATCCGGCGCCCCGACCGGGACTAGAACCCGGTGTGCCGGCGCCGCTAGGCGGAGGATTAGCCTACTGAGCCGCGGCGCCGGCCCCACCATGCACATTTAAAAAAATAATTTCAGACCAATTTATTAAGTATTCAAAATTTAAATTAATAAGACACGTGACACAAACAAAAACCAGTGCCCTTTCCCAAGGGTCCCTTTAACTCCCACCTGGTTCCCAACCTGGTTCCCCAGAAAGCAAGGCCTCCCAGACTCACTCCCCTCCTTCTCCTTGCTGACTCCTCTGGACGCTGTGCTGCTACTGTGCTCTGTGCTCCCTCAGCCTCTGGGTGCCTCATCCTTCAGGCAACTGCCCAAAGGGAAACACTGCCCTGGGTCCTCCTCCCACAGATCCCTTCCAGGTCCCTGGCACAGCAAAACTGTCCCTTGATGTCTGCCGACAGGACAGAAGCAAAGAAGATAACATAAGCGGAAAGGCATTTTTCTAAATGAGAAAATTTAACATGATAAAGCAGAAGGAAAAAACATTTTAAAGACTTCAATGCTTCCTAAATGTCCCTATAAATTTAACAAAATCCCAACTAAAGTCTCACCCCAATGAAGCCTCCTCTGCTTCAGGACCTGGGGACATTTTGTGGCCAGACCCACAGCTCACCTGATCTGTGGCTTCCCGTGCTGGTGACTAAAGGCTCCCGAGCCCCTCTCCCACTTGCCCTGGGACAGTAGGGCCCCCACTCCTCTTCCCCAGCCCTCCCAGATCCCTTCACACTACGGGCCCCGGGCCTGAGCCTTGCAGCTCTCCTCTTTTTCACACATGCTCTCTCCTAATCCCTCTTGGGCCTTGAGCCCCCTCAGTCTAAAAACCCACAGAGCAGGGGACTGATGACCCCAATTTTTATCACTCCCCTGAATGTCTCCACTCGAAGTCTCAAAGTGTCTCAAACACTTTAAGTTCAAAGTTCAACCTGAATTTTCCACTTCCAAACCTCTCTTGCCCTCAGTGTCCCGCTCCTGTGAGCAGTGCCAATGAAAGGCTTTTGGGCATCCTTGGTTTGTCTTTCTCCCATGCACAGGATTCAGTTCACAGATCACTGGGGTCTGCTCTTCCTGCAGAGCACGTCTCACCAGCTGCACAGCTGCCCTCCAGACTGTGTCTCATCGAGATCATCGCAGCCACCTCCTCGTAAGCAAAGCACACAGTGCCAGAGGGACCATGTGAGACCAAAGACGTTCACATGACGTTTGTCTGTTCAATCTCCAATTTCCCCTCTCTCTTCTTCAATCAAAGCTGAAGACATGGCAAGGCCTGAGGCTCCATAGGACCCCTTACCACCACAACTCTGCCCTCACCCCCGAGGTTTCCCCACCCCATTCCCTTCTCAATGGCCTCCATGCTGTTGCCTGCATAAATGGGATGCACTCCTGCTCACCAGGAAGGCTCCTCCTCCTAGCTCTGTGTTTCTGGGTGCTCACTGGCAGTCTTCCCCCGTTAGACTCTCTGCTGGGCCCTGATGGAACAATATGGGGACTGAACAAGAAGCTGTGGCCAGCCCACAAAAGTCTTCCTGACAAAGTGGGTGCATGTAAGTGATGACCGAAGCGCTTGTACACAAAGCAAACTCCACACGTAACTAAAGTGAGTCCATTATTCCCCACTCACTTGTTCACCAACCTCCCTGTGCCCTAGACAAGGCTGAGAAACAAAGCAAAGGGGTTTTCTCTGTAGCCCCTTGTCCACATCTGGCAAGAGGTGACCAATAAATGATGTCCACAGCTGAGCATCCAGGCTGCTGCTGGAAAAGAAAGACCTGGAAGCTTCCATGTGCAAACTACCCTGGGGAGGGGCTGGTGCTGGAGCTGCTCTTGGCTGGACCCCACACGCTGGGGGCGGAAGCATCACCCTGCTCCTCGGGGCAGACAACATTCCCGAGCCAGAACCCCCGGCTTCGGGAGGGGAAGGGGCCAGGAAGGGGATGCAGGCAGACGGAACTTGCCAGGAAGCAGAGTGTCTTGCTGTCTTCCATATCCGGGGGCACTTGTAGGTTGATTGGAAGACACAACACTGACCAGCACCAGGCCTTGAAGCAGTCCAACAGCAGAAAATTATCTTTTTTTAAATTTTAAAATGTATTTACCCAAGAATCAGAGAAACAGACAGAGATTTCCTATCCACTGGTTCCTTCTCCAAATGCCAACAACAGCAGAGCCAGGCCAAGTTGAAGCCATCCAAATCTCCCACATGGATGGTAGGGACCCAACACTTGAGCCAACACTGCTGTCTTTCAGGGTGTGCTAAGGCAGGAGGCTAGAGGCAGGAGCTGAAGCCAGGAACTAAATAAGGCATTGGAACATGAGATATGGTGTCCCACCTGAATCTTGACTATTAGGCTAGGCACCTGCCCCCTAGAATCTTCTTAATCTTGATCTGGAACCTGGAGATCGCCTCAGATCAGGAAAGGTCTGGCCCAAGCACAAGCAGAGTCAGGTCTCAGGTCCTTGGGCTGGTGACCAGCAGTCCTCAGAGCTCCTCTTCTCCCCAGTTGCAGCTCAAGCATGCTTGTGTTTTCTGGATGATGTGGACACTCCTCAGGGTAACTCAAGCTCAACTCAGGTAAGTCTGCTCAGACAGACTGCAGAATGGGGATCCGTCAGGACATGGAATTACAGGGAGTGGGAAGTGGGGAGCCTGGTGCCCACGTGGAACTTTTCTGGAGACTTCACAGGGCCAAGTCTGTTTTTGTAGTCTTCTTGGAGAAAGAGTTAAAGTTGGTGTCTCTTAGTGAGAGCCGAAGGAAGGCATTTCCTCAGGTCACTGCCCAGGCCCACGCAGCCACGGAGGGCGCTGGCCAGGGTCTTATGCCAGAGGGAAGGATGCACCCTGAGCAGGCTGCTCAGAGACCCCTGCTTAGTCCAGGCAGACTTCCAGCAAAAAGAGCCTGCAGAGGCCAGGAAGCTCAGGGCTACCTTGAGCAGCCTAGAGTCCCAGGACTGGCCAAGCCCAAGCTATTGACCATGCCCCCTTGGAGCTGGTGGCAGGTTCCCATGTGGAGCAACCAACACTCCAGGAAATCTCACAGGGGTTCCCCAAATCTCAGAAAAGGAAACAGGGAAATAAAGCACAGGACACCACCCCCAAATCTTGTATAAATCCTTGTCCCAACCTAGCCCTGCCTCCCAGTCCTCATTTGGAAGTGAAGGATTTAAAAGGAACAAACAGAAAGTCTGTCATTCAATAAAAAGTGGGGAGAGGAAGAAGTAAACCAGTAAAACAAGCAGTTACAAGCAGATCTTTACTGGCAAAATCTCGACAGAGGGCCAATCAACTGTGGCAAATCAAAAACGATTGGCTCACCAGGCCCACATGCAGGCTCAAACACAGTAGTGTTCCTGCCAGGAGCCCTGGGTGCACTCTAACATGCAGAACATCCACGTGTCCCTAGCCAGATGCAAGGGGCAGGAGGTCATGGGTTCCCAGGGCATCTGCCTCTGGTCCTTGCAAGGGCCCCCTGCATGAAGCAGTCCTTGCCCAACCAGATCCCTGCACAGGAACAGAGCTCAGGGTCAGCTGTACACCTGCTCTGAAACCCCAGGGTCAAGTGGAGTCAGGGACACTTCACACCCTGTTCATCCAGCTGCCCTATTGCCTTCTCTGTGTCCATGATACAGACATAAGTCCATGGAAAATGCTACTCGTGAAAAAACTGTGCATGGGTTTCAAAATTTTTGTATCAAAATAAACATTCTATTTTTCCATAAACTTCTGAATTACCCTTATATGTATATTATAGGAACATACAATGTATGAACACTTAGGTATTCAGCATAAATAATCTTAAAATATATCTACAATACATGATTTAAATACTTAACAAGGGTGGAGTACCTTCTTGTATAAGCTTTCGTACACTGGGATACAGCAGAGTAACAAACCTGAAACTCCTGTTAGCCTAACCCAGGCTGTTTTCCTCTTTCCACACACTCCTCATGCCCAGGCAGGGGTCCACCTGTCCCCCCCTTCCAATCATCTCTTTGCCCTGGGCCAGACTAGGGGGCAGGCGCGGTCACTGCCAACAAGATGGAGGGAGAAGTGACCTGGGGAATGTGGCTGGCTGAGGGGCTGAGGACCATGTCCCACCATGAGCAGGTGTGACTCCGGGGTACTGAACAGCAGTGCTGCCATGGGGAGGAAAGCCAGGTTGCTCCAGCCCACTGATCTTAACAGGTGACAAATCATCCTCCATGAATGGTTATGTTTGACTTTTATTCAATCAGTGGAATAACGAACCATCTTATTTTTGGTAGTATTGAGAAACCAGTGAAATGTGCGATTAAGGAGGTTTGAAAGGTTTCTTACATGCATGTGCACACACATGTAACTATTTAGCATGGAGACCTTCTTCAGGCTGACTCTAAGCTGAGCCCTAGAAGGTCGGGCCTGGTGACTCATCTTCATATTCAGCCATGCTGTGATTTTTTTTTTTTTTTTTTTTTTTTGGACAGGCAGAGTGGATAGTGAGAGAGAGAGAGAAAGGTCTTCCTTTTGCTGTTGGTTCACCCTCCAATGGTCGCCACAGCTAGTGTGCTGCGGCTGGTGCACCACGCTGATCCGAAGGCAGGAGCCAGGTGCTTCTTCTGGTCTCCCATGGGGTGCAGGGCCCAAGCACTTGGGCCATCCTCCACTGCCTTCCCGGGCCATAGCAGAGAGCTGGCCTGGAAGAGGGTCAACAAGGACAGAATCCGGCCCCCCGACTGGGACTAGAACCCGGTGTGCCGGTGCCACTAGGTGGAGGATTAGCCTATTGAGCCACGGCGCCGGCCATGCTGTGATCTTAATAAATGAGTGTCGAGTAAAGGCCACTGATTCAAACTTTGAATTCTAATGAAAGAGCCAACAAGCCTGAAAACACCGGTGAGTTTTATCTCACTGGTAAAATATTACGTCCTCATCCTCCTGTCTTCCTGCAACAGCTCCTTGGGACAAGGTGCTCCCCTTGTCATCCACGAAATGGCCCATCCTTGAGACCCTCCTGGGCTTAGCCTCAGTGACTCAGGCCTTTTGTAGCTCTCAGTTCTACAGAAGTAATAACTGCAAGAATTTCTGATTGTTTTGTCCTGGAAAGAAATCCTGGTTTTTCATCCAGTTGCAGAAATAGAAAACCCATTTGCTGTGTATTCTGCTGCTTTGTCAGTCACGGTGAACCCACAGCATTCTTGTCCTTGTCCTGTCTCACTCCTGGAGACCTTGTCTAAATGGATTCCTTTTGTGGTAGAAGTGAAACTTCATTCTTTGCATCCATACCCCTATGGAAATGCATGAGGCAGGGAGCGGAGCGACACAGGGCCCCGTGTGTGCAGTGCAGGACGACAGTTTTTGCCACACGTGTGAGGCCCGGTGATCCAATCAGACACACAGAGACGTCTCAGAACACCCAAAATAAAGGTTAGCGGGGAAGGCAGGAGAGTAGGTGCTGGGATCTCACCCTTTCTCTGCCTTGCTGAAATCCAGTATGACCAGCCATGGGCGTGCGTGGTGACAGCTGCTGTGCACAGCGCAGCCAGCCTGGAGTCCCTGACCACAGAGGTCTTGAACTGGCAGGAAATACATGATAAGACTTAAAGGTAAAGTGTATCATCCTTCTCGTCACTTGCAACTTGCTGTTTCTTGCACATGGAGAACTGGACTCTCTCACCAAGGCTACAGTTGCTGGTGGCAGTGTCATTCCACACACCCCCAATCCGGCTGGGTAGAAAGGACAACAGAAGACTGTGTAAAGGGTGCCTGGATCCCTGCTTTCTCAGGACTCTAAACACTCTAACATCTGTCCAGTGTTGCTGATTCCAGAGCACTGTATCTCTGTGAAAAACACAAATTTTCCTTTTTGTAATTCTATTCAGCAAGTTGGAAGTTTAATTAGCTTTCCAATCAACCAAATTTCTGTATTGAAGTCTTAAACACATTTAGTGTTACTGTGGCTTTAAAGAAGCTATTGATTCTGAAGTGGCGGGTTTTGACTGAGTTGACTGTTTTGAAAAACTATCTGGACTCACTAGGCTAATCCTCTGCCTTGCGGTGCCAGCACCCCAGGTTCTAGTCCCGGTCAGGGCGCCGGATTCTGTCCTGGTTGCCCCTCTTCCAAGGCGAGCTCTCTGCTGTGGCCAGGGAGTGCAGTGGAGGATGGCCCAAGTGCTTGGGCCCTGCACCCCATGGGAGATCAGGATAAGTACCTGGCTCCTGCCATTGGGTCAGCGTGGTGCGCCAGCCACGGCGGCCATTGGAGGGTGAACCAACGGCAAAGGAAGACCTTTCTGTCTCTCTCTCTCTCACTGTCCACTCTGCCTATCAAAAAAAAAAAAAAACTATTTGGATTTTAATTGTGATTCAGAAGTTTTGGAAACAAATGTGGCTTTGTACAGACCTTATTTCCACTCAGGTGGAAATCTTAGATGAATAAGCTCAATAAAGGTCATCTCCCAAACTACAAAAATAAAGAGAAAAGAAAAACAGCACCCCAACAAGCACTCATCCATCACTTACCCTGTTTGGGTCTTATGAGCCAGGCAGAAGTCACTGATGTGTAGCAAGTCAGCTGCCCCACAACATTGGTCTCCTACTCTGATTTTGTCTAATGCTAGGTCACACCAGCCTAGTGCACAGGCTTCCCACCAGCCCATACTTGGCAGGGCCATCTTTATTCCCAGTAGTTTTTAACTGGTTTTAAGAAAGTGTGCAGATAAGAATGTCAGTCATAGTAATGATTGGCTTATTCATGTGCTTGATAGACACTTGTGCTTCCATACCATGCCATATTTAGAATACACTCTCTTGAAGAATTCTATTCCAATAAATATGGAAGACTTCAAAATGTTCATGGAAAAATGGAATTAAAAGAAATTTATTTAGTGAAAAAATATTGAAATACATGCTCAATTTTTTAAAAGATTTATTTATTTGAAAGAGTTATAGAGAAGCAGAGGCAGAGGTAGAGAGAGAGGTCTTTAACTCACTGCTTCACTCCCCAAGATGGCCAAAACAGCCAGAGCTGCACCCATCTGAAGCCAGGCGCTTCTTCCGGGTCTCCCATGTGGGTGCAGGGTCCCAAGGACTTGGGCCATCTTCCACTGCTTTTCCAGGCCATAGCAGAGAGCTGAATCAGAAGCAGAGCAGCTGGGACTTGAACTGGCGCCCATGTAGGATGCTGGCATTGCAGGTGGTGCATTGACCCCTGCTCAATTTTTTATAATATACAATTCCATGCACTTTTTGGAGACCCCTCATACTGCATTATGGTCTCTGAACAAAATCTATGGAGAAGTATGCATGCACACACCCATGAGAGAAGAGAACCTGAGGGAAAGGAAGGTAAGGGAGGGGAACCAGAGACGTGTGTCTGCCCACTGGCTGCCAGCTCCAGTGTATACACAGCCCCCACACAGGGCGACCGGCTCGGTGGCTCCCAGCCAATCCATCCTGAACACAGCACAGTCAGCCAACAATTCCCATTTTTCAAGAGAACTAAAAAATCCACATTTTAAATGACCAATCTTGACTTTTGAATGTGGCCATTAGTTCAATTAAAATAAATGCTCAGTGAGTTACACAAAACCACATCTTTGCCCGAGATCTGGCGTCCAGGCTCCCAATTGCACTCTGGAGGCCTGTGTTCTGTGACGATGGTCCCTGCCACAGGTGGTGACACTGCAGACAGAGGTATTCAAGCTCAGTCAGAAACCTCCGATGTGAGGGAGTCTCGTGCAGGATGCAGAAACTTGCCCAAGTTTCCTGTGCAGGGAAAACAACATCTCAGCACTGCCGGAAAGTGCACCCGAAATCGCATGATGCTTTTGGTGGCTGTTAATCAATAAACTTCATTTTCTAAGAAATTTCAGGTCCATTAAAAACTGTCCATGTAGCACAGCAGGTTCGCATCCAGCCCCTGTGCCACTCACACCAGCCTCCTCCACCAGAGTTACATTGGTTTGATGAAGCACAACCCCACACCGACACAGCGTGGCCACCCGATGTCCACAGCTCACAGCAGGGGTCACTCTGGGAGTTTTGTGTTCTATGAGTTCCGTGTCACCATTGCACTGTGGCAGAAAACAGCTTCCCTGCCCTAAAAGTTTTCTGTACTCTGTTTGTCCCTCCCACCCCAAACCCAGGCAAATGCTGGTCTTCCACTGTCCCCATAGTTTTGCTTCTTCCAGATGTCACAGTCAGGGCCGGCGCTGTGGCTCAGTGGGTAAAGCCACTACCTGTAGTGCTGGCATCCCACATGGGCACCAGTTCAAGACCTGGCTGCTCCACTTCTGACCCAGGTCCCTGCCACGGTCTGGGAAAGCTGTAGAAGATGACCCACGTCCTTGGGCCCCTGCACCTGCGTGAGAGACCTGGAAAAAGCTCCTCGGCCCTGGCTTTGGATGGGTGCAGCTCCGGCCCTTGCAGCCAACTGGGGAGTGAACCAGCAGATGGAAGACCTCTCTCTCTGCCTCTCCTTTTCTTTCTGTGTAACTATGATGTCACAGAGTTGGGATTTTCAGACTATCTCCTTTCACCCAGCAACTCTGGCTCCCTCCATGTGGCACAGAATAACAAGACTGTTGTCTGCCTGCACCACAGTTTATCTACTCATCTATAGAAGGACACTTTGGTAGCTTTTTGGGAATTACAAATGAAACTGCTACAACCCCCCAGGTGCAGACAGAAGTTTCGAGTTCATTTGGAGCACCATTGTTGAAGCACAGGTAAGATGTATGCATCCTTTTCCAGGAACTGCCTCACTGTCGTTCAGCGTGAAAAAGGGAGTTCCTCTTGCTCCACTTCCTTGTCAGCACCAGACACTGTCAGTGTGGAGGATTTTGGCCACTCTTACTCTTGTTCAGTTGTGGTTTCCTAGTGACAGGTGATGTTGAGCCTCTTCTCACAGGCTTATTTGCCATCTGTATGTCTATTCTGGTGAAATGTCTGTTAGGACTTTTGCTTGTTTTTAAAAATGGGGTTATCTATTCTCTTATTGTTAAGTTTTAAGAGTTCTTTGTATATTGTGGATAACATTCCTTTATTAGATGTGTCTCACAAATATTTTCTCCCAGTCTGTAACTTGTCTTCTCATTATCTTGATATTGTCCTTCTAAAAGCATATTTTTTTTAATTTTAATGAAGTACAGCCAATCAGTTATTTCTTTCATGGATTGTGCCTATTGTATCTAAAAAGAAATCACCAGGCCCTTGGTCCTCTAGGTTTTCTCTTATGTCATCTCCTAGAAGTTTTATAGCTCTGCATTTTACATTTAGATCTATCATACAATTTGAGTTGATTTTTTAAGGATGTAAGATCCGTGTCCACATTCTTTTTTTGCATGTGGATGTCTGTTGTTCCAGCACTATTTGTTGAAAAGATATTTGCTCCATTGTGTTGCTTTTGTTCAAAGATCAGTAGTTGCTTATTTTAATCTGGGTCAACTTCTGGGCTCTCAATTGTGTTCCACTGATAAATGATGGTCTTGAAAAAGTTTAGAGAACAATGAATATTATGAAAAATTATACATACATTTCAAAAACTTCTGCACCAAAATAAACATCTTTTAATTTTCCAAGAACTTTTTCAAGTACCCTCTTATTTGTACATGCTTTCAATAATGCTACACTGTCTTCATTACTATGGTTTTATAAAAATATTGAAGTCGGGTAATGTCAGTGCTCCAACTGCCTTCTCCTTCAATTCTGAGTAACATACTCTGAATCTTTTGCCTCCCCATATGTTAGATACAATGTCTACAAAATAATGTTACTTATATTATGTACAATGTTATAATATTTCCCTGCGTTCCCTCCTTGCTTGCACAGTTTCTGAGGATAAGCTGGATGTCATTATCTTCTTTATAGATCCTCTACAGGTAAGATTTTATCCCTAGAGTTTCTTTCATGAATTTTTTATCTTTGATCGTCTAAAGTCTGAATATGATATACTTAGATGTACTTTTTTTTTTTCTTTTTTTGGCATCTACCCTACCTGGTGTTCTCTGGGCTTCCTAAGTGTGTGCTTTGGTGTCTGACATTAATTTGGGGGAATTCTCAGTCACTGTTGCTTTAAGTGTTGTTTCTGTCCCTCTCTGTCTCATCTCCTTCTGTATTCCCACACAGCAGCATAACCTTTCATAGTTGTCCCATAGTCACTGAATATGGTGCTCCTTATTTTTGGTGGCTTTCCTCTTTGCTTGTCAGTTTGGCGGTTTCTGTTGAGATATCCTCAAGCTCAGAGATTCTTTCCTCAGCCATGATCAGTGCCCTAATGGGCCCATCAGAGGAACTCTTCATTTCTGTTACAGTGCATTTCACTTCTAGCACTTCTTTTTTTTTAATCTTTCTTAGAATTTTTCTCTCTGCTTTCATTGTCCACCTGAGTTGCATTCCCCCTACTTTTTTCATTAAATTCTTTAGCATGGTGGTCAGTTTTTTTTTTTTTTTTTTAAATCCTGGTCTGATAATTTCAACATTCCTGCCATATCTGACTCTTACTCTGTCTTTTCAAACTGTGTCTTTTGACTTTTAGTGTGCCTTGTAATCTTGTTAAATGGCAGCCATGATGTATGGGGTAGAAGCAAGCACAGCAGAGACCCCTAGGGGGCTGTGGGGGCTGTGATGCCCTGCACCGCTCTTTCCTCACCCCAGTCTCTCACTGAGTCCTGTTCCTGGACTGCAGCCTTCACAGGGACCCCTGAGACCCTCCAAGGTGAGACAAGAAGGCAGGGTGCAGCACACATTTCCCTTCCCCTAGGTGGTAGCTCAGTTCTGATAACACTGATAGGTCAGGTCTCTGAGCACAGATCTTGTTCAGAAGAACACAACACTTCTGTTCATTTCAGAATGATCTCTCTGCCCCCTTCCAGAAGCAGGAAGGGTTTTTTCCAGTATTCAATGTGAGGACCTGGTAGAGTTCCTTGGTAAAACCCACAAAAACGTGTCATTCCTGCCAGCTCCCCAAGGTTGGCCTCCTTGCAGTCTTTAACTCTAGCTTGTCCACATGGAGCCTCCAGCAGTTGTCACAGTTCAGATTCTCCTACCCAGGCACCGGTTTGCTCCAAGGTTGGTTTCTGCCCCAACATCTCCACTCCTGCAAATAGTGTTCCTCATGTCTGTCCACATCTTTGTGACCTGGCTTTTCTGATGGATCTCAGATCAGTTATTGGTTTTTCAGTTTGTTCTCCTCTTATTAAAAAGGGAGTACCACAAGCATGCCAGAACTCTCAGTTCTAGAGAAAACACAGCACACTCAGGAGAGAGGGGAGATGTGTATTATTCCTAAGAAAGAAGCCATTTCTCCCACACTCTGCAGATCTGGGTCTCAATTCAGTCAAATGCCAGGCACTTGACTTCAAGAGAAGAATAAACAGTGCAGGAAACCAGGGAGCTCAGCAGGGGCCACCCGAGGTCAATGACCTTTCCTTACAGAAACAGGTGACCTCTGCTCTCTGACACAATCCCAAGGCTGTCAAGAGATACACAATTGGAAAATAAGTCTCCCCCCAACACCTGACCCCATCTGCCTGCTCTCCTCCCCAGAGACAACCCTGTCACCAGATTCTTAGGTCTCCCTAAAGTGCATATTTAAAAGAAATGTTGAGTGCACATAGGTTTAAATGAAATCTATTCTGCATGTTCTTAAGGAATTAGGATTCAGAGACCTGTTCCATCCTTCACCCACTGCCTCCCTGACTACTTAATACTCCTACATACAAATCTCTCCACAGGTGGAAAAACCCTTTCACTCGGAGGTAGCTCATCCCACTTTCAGATCGTTCTGGTACTTCATAAGATATTTTTAAATTCTGTAAATTTTCAATCTCTTGGTTTGCCCTCATAACTTTTGGCACTGACCTCTGGGGCCAGAGGAAACAGGTGGTCAAACGCCTGTCGTCTGTGATGGAACTTGGAGCATTCAAAGCCCTCACATCTTCCCTCTGCAGAGCGACTGTTGCTCCCCTTCCACAGCGTGTGGTTCTGGGGGTCCAGCACCTTGTTCCCTCTGGACAAGACTAAGCTCCCATGCGGCAGACTCAGAAACTTCTCTTTCAGGGAGACTCATTCATCAGAGACAAACAGTGGCTTCCCAGTTAGGCACCAAGAATGAACGGTGTCATGAAGATTGATGGACATGTGTAAGAGAGTGGGGCAAATATTAAGCCCAGTCAATGCTGGTGAGACAGGCGTGGAGGTTTTACCCAGAGTTCTCTGGCCAAGCAGAAGCTTTGCTGTACCTGCCCTGATGACCTTCCAAGGTTATGAAGTAGAGTCTGGAGTCCTGGTATCATCATCTGTCAGGGTTAGAGGGTCTGCCATGTGACAGGGATCAGGAACACAGCCTCTCCTACAAGGCATGGCCAAGTTATTTAGCCTCGTGTAAGCCGGCACGTGCACTGAGGGATCAACAACATCGCATCCATACTCTGCACAGAGTGGGCTGCCGTGGTCCTGCAGTGGGGGCTGGGGTGCCACCTGGAACCTTGTGTGCAAGGCCCCTCAGGGCTCTCAAGAGGAGCTCCTTCCTGAAGTCAGTTATCACTACACTCCAAGTACCTGCAAGCCGTTCAAAATCAACCTGATGTCACTTTTTATATCAAAGCTCAGAGACGTCCCAGGAGGAACTTTAGCAAACCCATTCCTCCCTGTGTGCAGGACTCTATCCCAGTGCTGGGCCCCGAGCCTGGCCAGAGTTTCCACGGACTTCTGCCACCGTTCCTGGAAGAGCTCTCCCCAGCACCACGGAGGAATGTGGTGGGGGCCCAGAAGGTCTCACACTTTGTCTTTTTTTGGGGTACTCAGGATAAATCGCTGCACTTTTAAAAGTCAGTCGAGGGTCACATGGACACCACGATTTGTGCCACCAATCATCCTGGCGGGCAGCGAGTGTGCCTAGGGTTCGTCCGTGGCTCCTGTAGCGGAACGCAGGATCACGGGTGCCCTTCTGTTTCCTGGCTCCTCTTCTAGCTTTTGTCTCTAGCTTTTGTATTTGCGTTTCTTTGCAGCCTGCTCTAAGTCTTCTGGTTTGGAATGTGGGCTGGGAACCAAACACACGGCTGGCTGTGGACTTCACAGCCTTGCTCACCCGGGGCAGCCGCGATTCCTCAGAACAAAGAACAAGCCAGCCGCTCACTCTGGTTCCCCGCAAACCCCACCTTTCCCGCGGCCGGGCGGGGCGCAAACCCGCAGAGCAGGGAAGCGCTGAAGAAGCCCTGGAGCCGAGGCGGGGTGCCCTCGGCCCAAGGGTTCAGAGAAAGTCCCCGCAGCTCCAGGAAGCTCCACTTCCTGTGGCCAAATCCTCAGTGACTCTTGCTGGCGTCTGCGGTGCTGTGCGCGACCGACATCCTCGGCCCTCGCTCCCGGAGCCAGTCCCTGGCACAGTGGAGGCCGTGGGCGCACCGGGACCTCACGCATTCACTCAAGGAACGCAAAGGAAAGCCGCTCTCCCAGCGGGGAGCCGAGCGCGCTCGTTCCCAACGACTTCGAGGGCGCTCAGGGGGCCCCTAGGGGCCCCAGCCGCCCGTCTGGGTCTGGCTCTGCTGGGGACTCTTGCCCCGGGGCCCCAGCGGCCCCTCTGCGTGGTCACCCACCTCGGCCCTCGGGCTCAGCCGGTTTGTCCGGAGCCTGCTCCAGGTGGCTCCGTCTACAGAAGGGGCCGGTGAGGGGACCAGGCCCGGCTGCGCCCCGCGCTGGGAACCGACCCGGCCTGGGGTCGCGGCGCGCGGAACGCCCCTCTCGGGAACTCGCTCCCGGCGCCAGGTCCCGCGGGGCCGCGGCGTCCACGCCTCCGCTCGCCGCTCTTCCTCCCGCTCGCATTCTCCTCCTCCTCCGCGCCTCCGACCCCTCCTCCTCCGCTGGGCCCTCCTCCCGCCGCCTCCCCACGCCCGCCGCCCGGCAGACGTCTGGGCAGCTCGGCGCAGCGCGGCAGCCGCTCCTCACCCGCCGCCCGGAGTCCCCGAGGCCAGGCGCGGGCGTCCCAGGCCGGACCCAGGCGGGACTCAGGCGCCCGCGTCTGCCCCGCGCACGGAGCCCGACGCCCTTCCGAACCGACCGCACAGTTGAGCGCGCAGCGGCAGCGATGCGACCCTCGGGGCCGGTCGGGCCCGCGCTCCTGGCGCTGCTGGCCGCGCTCCTGCAGGCGGGACAGGCGCTGGAGGAGAAGAGAGGTAAGGGCGCGACCCGCACCACACCGCGCCGCGGTCTTCCCGACTTCCGTGAGGACCCTCGGGCTGAAACCGCTCTGGACGTCTAGCTCCTGGGCTGCGCGAGTCGCACCAGGGGAGCTCCGGCGCCGAGCGCTGCCCAAGCTGCTCCATACCCGGCACGTGCGCCCCGCGCAGTCCGCGCACCCATGGGCGGTGCGTCCCACCCGCGGCCCTGGGAGTTTAGGTTGGATCCGGGAGCTGCGCGCACCTTCCGGGACTGGCGCTTCCCGAGCGCACCCTCCCCGCGCCGGCCCCACCCGGTCCCGGGCTGCAACCAGAGGCCCCGCGAGCCCTTCCCGCGTGAGGGGCTGCGGCCGGAGCGGGGGCTGGAGGACTCCTGTCGCCCACCACGCGAGGCTGCTGGGCCGGGACGGCGCGGGGAACTGGGGCTGGGGTCCTGTCCGGCACGCCCCTGGCGCGCAGTCCCCGCCCCGCGCCGAGCGGCCGGGTGCGGCCGGGCCAGGTGCTTGGCGGCGCGGCGAACCCGGCCCCCACCTGCGTGCTTGCTCCGCAGGACTGGCTGGGCGGCGGGTCTCGGCTCCGAGCCCGCCCTGCGCGTCCCCCACGGTTTTCTCAAAGTCCCAAGATTTTCTCCTTTTTGGCGTTTCCTTTTGCTTTCTGAAAAGTTTGATATTGGGCCAACCAAAATATTAAACTGTATCAAAACCAGGAAAGGATGCGGTCCGGGCCCCACGTGCGCGAAGGCCCCGCGGAGTGGGCCTCGCCGCGAGACGCCCGCCGCGGGAGGCCGCGTTGCACAATCCCCGGCTGGGCCGGCTTCCGAGAGAGTCAGGTCCCTGCTTGCCGTTGATGTCATCGGCCTCGGGTCTGGGCTCTGGCGCCGGGCGCGTCTGCGGGCCAGGGGTGCTGCGGCGGCCCCAAACTTCGCTGCAGGTGGGAATCACCTGGGACTGAAAAACGAAAATAGTAATAAACAACGAACTGGAAAAGAGGGGAGAGGGCGAGGGGAGGTTGAGGCGGGGGAGAGGAAGCGAGGACCACGTCCGGCTCCCGCTCACGGATACCCCGATTTAATTGGTGTGGGGTGAGAGCCGGCCTTGGGTTTTAACAGCTCGGGCAGGCTTGCGAGTCCTGGCGTGGAGGAAAGAAGGGCGAAGTGTCCAGAAGGCTCACCCGCTAGCCGTGGAGCTTCCCCCAATCTGCGCAGCTCTCGCAGAGCGCCGCGAAGGCAGGGCTTGGCCAAGGGGGCTCTGAGGCCCCCGGTGCGCGGCTCCGGTACACCGAGTGCTCAGTGCCTTCTCACCCCAGAAGTGCGCCCAGCTCCTAAGTGGGGCTGCCTCCCCGCTGCCGCCGTGGTGGGAGATTTGTTTCTTGTTTGCCCTGTGTTCGCCAGTGCTGTGGTGAGAAAGGGCGCGCACGCTCCGTTAACATGAGGCAGAGAGACTGGCGAGGATCTAATTACTAAAACTGCGAGGCATAATCTTCCTATAGAAGTTGTTAAGGACCCATGTCAATCACGTGCCAATTCCATTCCAGGAGAATTGGTGAGGGTTTTTTGGGTCTCAGCTAGGAAACCGGTATTGGCTGCCCTCAGATCTAACAACCAGACCTGGCTCCTGCGTCCTCACCTCCTTCCTCATTTTCCCGCCCTGCAGGAGAAGATCGATTTCCCCACCGCTCACAAGAGGCAGGGTCAGGGCTGAGACGCCACTGCCTTCTGCAGCCCAGGTGTGGGGAGCCAGGTCAGGTGTACGCGGCTGACTCACCTCACTTGCAGCACAGAGGAAAAGTACCAGGAACGGCTCATCAAGTTGGGCTCCCCTCCTGAGGCTGCAAACACACCCTGCTAACCAGTGGTCTGCTCTCCTCAGGGTTCCTCAGCCTGGTGGGGACAGCTCTGTCACCAAATCCCTGAGCCAAGCTTGCTAGGGGAGTTGAACAAGGCCTGGATCCTCGCTCCAGGGAAGGCACTGCTGAGGAGGAGGTCCTGGGGTGTTCCCAGGAGCTCAGGAATTCTCAGCCACAAGCTTCTTGTGGGGATGAGCCTGGCCACCCCTGGTTCAGTGGGCCTGGGCCGTGTTAAAGAGAAACCAAAGCAGAGGTGGTAGGGAATCCAAGACGAAGGATGGGATGCCCCGGCTGGCCTGGCAGCCGGCCTTGTCTTCTCACTCCAGCTGCGGGTGGAGGTGAACAGGTCACATCCAAGCGCCAAGCTTCTCGATCCCCTTTCTGAGTTCAGTATTTGTGAATTCAGTATTCACTGTGCGTGCCTGGTATCATGAGTTAAAAGGGAGGAGAGTTATGACAGCTACTGGAAATGGGATTCTGCAAGTCGCTAAATACTAGTAAATTTCCTTTTTACTCTTTCAGAGTCTTGTCTATCGCACAGACAGGCAGAAACCTGGTGATAGCTCCAGCCGGCTCTGAACAGTCATTTCTGGCTTCATGCATTTGGTTTCATAATCCATCGTTTTTCACAAACCTTTCTCTGGTGTTTGAAGAAGCCAGCTGCCAAAATCCATTGTGCTGCATGGTTGCGCTTGGTTCACGTGACAGCACTAACATGTTTGAGATGTTTTTAGAGGCGCTGTTAGCGAGGACGAAGGATTGGTCCTATTTAAAAAGAAAACACTCCGACTTTTGTCTGAGCTCCAGGACTCGGAGCTAGTGTTGCAGGCCTTTCTGGCAGGAGTGATGAGCCAGCTCTGAGATTTTAGGGCTCGATTGTGAGGGAGGGCTGAGGCAAAGTGGCTCTGGCAGGTGCCCCTGGTGCTGGCACAGGGCTGGGATCAGAAGCCTGGGTGCCCACCTGCATAATCCCCTGGCCCTTGCCACTGACGTGTTGACCGGTGTGTGTGTGCGCATGTTCTAATTCTGACTTAGAACCTCTGTCGTGATGTGCTTGTAGAAGTAAGTTTTGAGATGGGTTTTGAGAAAAGTTCAGAGTTTTAGGGTGTGACTCTCCATTGCATTGTTCCCAGGAAATGCAACCTAAAGCCTCAGGTCCACACCAAGCTGAGCCAGTTCCATTCTGTTTCCTTCTGTCACTCTGGACAGGTGTTACTTTAGTCAGGAGCTGTTTTGGTCTTGGTTAACTATTTCTGGTTTATTCTTGAACCAGCAGCACACAGAGAATAGAGTATAACTCTAAGCTTTGGTTGTTACATACCCCGTTTGGTGTCATAGTGTTTTCCCATACCTTCCTTCTCAGTTTTCCCTGAAAGCTTGCCTGTTCTGAGAAAATTCCAGCCCTTGGCTGCCCGCCTTCAAGCCCATAGGCACAGACCAGTTTGTGTGAACTTGGACAAGGATCTGGGCTTTGAGACTTAACCAAAGAACTGGTTTGACTGTAATTTTCCCTCTTGTAGAGTCGTTCTGCAAAGCTTCCATCTTAAACATTTAGAGAGATGCACCCAGTGTGGTTGTCTGGAAAGTGCCCTAAGCCAGCTGGGAAGGGTGGCTGGGCCCTGTGAGTGGTGGGGGTGTGCTTACCAAGCCCCTGTGAACTGAGCACGGCCTCCGAAGGCCCGGAAGGACAGTGTAAGTGTCTGGCAAGCTGACCAGCATCTGTGAGTTGCATATACTTAAATAACTTCTACTCCTACTGACTTCAGCAGCAGCTTTAGAGGGTGTGTGGGAAAGCAGTCGGGGGAGAGCGTCTCCCTCTGCTCCCAGTTACGTCCCACTCAGCTGGGTTCTCGGAGTCCCGCCGTCCTTTCCAGCTGTGCCTGTGACTGCTAATGAAAGGCCTGGCTGACAGCTCAGGGAGCTCATAGTTAGATGAGAATGCCTTGTACCTGGCCCCAAACACACCTGCAAGTGCGCACTTGGCCTGGTGGTAGTTAAGTGCCGTTGTTTATTCTTCAAGTTTAAGGACGAATATTGATGCCTGTTTTTCTTCATATTTTTGAACCATGATGAGCAGTTTTTACGCTGCATCTTTTTTTGAGATGTAGGGAGGAACTGGGTGCAGTACTTGCCCTAAGTATCCAGAAGTCTGTCAGCAGAAGCAAGAGC
The DNA here is from genome assembly GCF_964237555.1 of Oryctolagus cuniculus. Taxonomy (NCBI): domain Eukaryota; kingdom Metazoa; phylum Chordata; class Mammalia; order Lagomorpha; family Leporidae; genus Oryctolagus; species Oryctolagus cuniculus. The sequence continues at coordinate 57,751,433 of NC_091447.1, forward strand.
TCAGAATGAGAAGTGTGAATGGTAGCACAGGAGCTATGATAGCATTTTGCATGGGATAAAGTTGTCTTTGGAGATTAGTTATTGTTTTAAATATTTATTTGAAAGGCAGAGTTAGAGGGGGAGACAGATCAGAGGGATCTTCCATCTGCTGGTTCACTCCACAAATGGCCACAACAGCCAGAATTGGGCCAGAGCGAAACCAGTAGCCAAGAGCTTCTTCCAGGTCTCCCCAATGAGTGGAAGGGCCCAAGCAGTTGGGTCGTTGTCTGCGGTTTTCCCAGGCACATTAACAAGGAGCTGGATAGGAAGTGGAGTAGCCAAGACTTGAACCATATGGGATGCCAGTGCTGCAGATGGCAGCTTTACCCACCTTGCCACAGTGCAGGCCCCTAAATATTGTTTTATTTCTACCTGGAGAGGAGACCAGGTATAGCCTCACTTGAATGATTGTTTTCCCAGAGACCAGGTGAAGTGCAGGGGGAAGCAGGGTTCTCCCAAGCCCCAGGAACCCAGTGTGGCACTGGTGTGGCTCTGGTGACCCAGTGTGGCAGGAGAAAAGGGGTGAGTGTTGAGGCTGTGCACATGTCAGAGCTCCACTATCCTACCCATGTGAAGGAGGAGTCACTGTGGGCTTTTAAGGCAGGAACTGACTGCATGGTCTTGTGTTTTGGAAGCATGTTTCTGGCCACAGCATGGAGCATGGGTTGCTGTGGCAGCTGTGGAAACAGATCGGTGCCTACTGCAGTGACAGGGGGCGGGTATAAAATGTTAACTGGTACTACTGATTGACAGTTGAATGCAGTGAGCACAAGAGAGACTGAGTCGCAGGCAGACACACAGCCTCCAGATGTGGAAGCTTGGGCAGGGTCAGGGAAGCTGAGATCACAGGAAAGGGAAGGAAAGTGGAGTCCACTGTAAATTTAGCTTTTAGACGCACTGAGCTGGAAGTGTGCAGATGGGAATGTCCAGAAGGCAGTGGAAGATACAGGACCGGAGCCAGGGGAGCAGCATGGCCTTCGACTGTGGTCCTGTGAGGCTTTCCTTCGCAGTCGTTGCCTGTGAGCCTGGAGCAGCATGGCCTGGTGCAGCCTCCCATCTCCACCTGTCTCACACTCACTCTGTGAGGGTGTGGGGTTCCTGACTTCCTGACTTCTGTTGAGACTCCCCGACTGGCTTGCAGTTAGCAGCCACTGATAAATAACAAGATGTATGTGTATTTGAAATTGCAGTATTTGTATATTGATGCAAATCCTCAGATGGGTTCCCTGGTTCTTACATAAGTAGCATTGCTGAATTTTGTGGGGTCTTGTTTTTTGTTTTTTGTTTTTTTTTTGTTTTTTTTTGTTTTTTTTTGACAGGCAGGGTGGACAGTGAGAAAGAGAGAAAGGTCTTCCTTTTCCGTTGGTTCACCCCCCCAGTGGCCGTTGCGGCCGGCACACCACGCTGATCCGAAGCCAGGAGCCAGGAGCTTCTCCTGGTCTCCCATGTGGGTGCAGGGCCTAAGGACTCGGGCCATCCTCCACTGCACCACTGGGCCACAGCAGAGAGCTGGACTGGAAGAGGGGCAACCGGGACAAAATCCAGCGCCCTGACTGGGACTAGAACCCGGTATGCCTGCGCCACAGGCAGAGGATTAGCCTATTGAGCCATGGCACCGGCCTTGGTTTTGTTTTAAGCAGTGGAGGTGCTTCATCGCCTGAGGGACTTGGGGAGAGAGGATGCCTCCCAGACCTGCTGAGTCAGAGCCCCCCTAGGGGTCACTTTAGAAAGTTCATGGGAAAATGAAATTCAGTATAAGTTTATTTTGGTACAAAAATAGTTGAAATCAAGGATAACATTTTTTTAAAAAATAATTCTCACTTTCTGTGGACTCTTTGAAGAAACTTCACATCTGAATGCCCCCAGAAGTCCCGAGGAGCCTGGGCTGTGTATTATGTGGAGCCCTTACTTTGTTCTCAGAGCCTGGCTGCTTCTTCATCTCCTGAGCTGCTTTGGGGGTCCAGGAACAGGTTCATGTTTCCTGAGCAAATCAGTCCTTTAGAGTTCCCCTTTGTGGACAGCAGCAAGGGTTCCTAGGAACCTGAGAGAATGTGCATTACAGGACCCTACCCCATCCTCTGCATGAGAGGTGGGGGTGCATCCCACAGCCTGGGAGTGCCAGCCCTGCGGGAGACCCTGGACACAGCTGCCAGTGCCTAACCTGCACACAGGGTGGAAGCCAGAGGGGCAGGAGGGCTTTGCCTGCCCTGCAGGGACTCATGTGGGTGCTGGAGCTGCTTGCTGTAGGGCAGTACCTTCCACAAGATCCCCTGGGAGTCCAGGGGTACCTGTAAAAGGGACTTTCTAATTCCACCTCCATGAAGGGGCAGTTTTTCAGATGAATGTGTATCTGGGCCTCCAAGGTTTCTGCAGCTGTAAATGGACTAAGATGTAGAATTCCATGCTTTATTTTTCTAAATGACCATGTAGAAACTCACTATGTCAAAAGGTGCCCAAGAAGTGACACATTTTACATTAAAAAATAAAATGGGCCATCTTTTGTTAGAGTAACAACCAGCTGTGAATGATTGAAGTACAATCCAGATTATAGTTCAGAGCCTTAACTTTCTACCCAACAGATTGATTTTTTGATAAAACTTGTTGTAAGCAAAATGACCACTTCATGTCCTTTATTTAACTCCTGCTGTAGACAGCAAAGAGAGAAAAGAAAGTGTAGAATTCCAGACACGATGAATACATTCGGAATCACACTAAACTGAGAAAATGCCGTTCTAATCAATGGAGCCACTAGAAGACACATCTCTTTCCTGAATCAGTGTTCAGAATGGTACAGAATTACATGTGTGTTTGCAGAGATCATCTGCCTACAAATAGATTTGTAACAAGGACACAATGTGGCTGCTGGGGTTACTTTGTGTACATACACCTTTGCCTGAAAGGAAAGACAGGAGTAAGGACCAGAGTTTACCTTGCAGTTGTTTTAATAGCATTTATGAAGGATTTCATCTTAAAAGCAGAACTATGACCCAAGGCAGTTTTTCTGCTATGCCATGCAGGCTGGCAGGCAGTAGGTGACATATTCATTGCTTTAGCAGGTGCATTGCCTTTGCTGACCCCTTTCTTTTACTTCAGGTTTTGGGTAAAATTAATACATTGCACATAGTCTGTGACACAACAGACAGTTATATGTGAAAAAGCTGCATGATTTAGTTTTTTGTCTGTTCTCATGAATTCTTCATTATTTTTGTGGCTGGAATAAGATCATTTATTGAATTTTTTTCAGGTCCTCAAAGTGGGGCAAGTGTATCCTGAGATTTTCTCATCACGGTTATAGGACCTTAGAAAGTTTTTCAAAATGTTTCGTAAATCTCAAAAATCTGTGGGTTTTATTATTATTACTATTGTTATTATTATTATTATCATACTTGCAAATATGGAATACCTGAAAGCTGTAAGGACATTTAATTACAGTGGTTTTACTTCACTTACACAGTTGTCTCCTAGTTAATTTTTATACCATTAGTCATTACAAGAAAGATAAACTGTTTTTAGTTCATTCTAATACTCACTTGCAAGACCAAATGGCTCTAACTAGAGCTTACTTTTTTACTGGTGTATTTTTTAATATAGTATTAGAAAATAAAACAGAACCCCTGATTGCACCCAATTTTGATTAAGTTTAAATGGAAGAAAAGAAGAGGTCATTGGAGATTATTCTTTGTTTTAAGGAATGGTTTGAAGGGGCTTTTAAAAACGACCTATTCCACAACTTTGTCTTGGCTTTGATTTGCTCCGAAGTTAATAGAGAATTAGAAACTTTGCCCTGATACTTATGGATTTCTTTCTCTGACATTTTTGGATTCTGTGACAGACCTTAGGCATGAAACATGTTTGTCAGTCAGTGTAATGTCTTTCTGGCTCTTTTTTGTAACCTTGTATGAATTCTTCTTGAGAGACAGAACAGTTTTGACAAATGACTACAAATGAAAAACTTTGGCAAATGTCTGTAAGAATATACTATATAATTTTTGCAAGCCAGAAAGTGTCATAGACATCCGGTGTTCGTGATACTTTTAATGCAAGTGTGCATATAAATGTATTGTTCCCTGAAAAGTGTTGTTGCTGCAGTTTTTTCTCAGTACCTGGCATCAGGTGTTTTTTTTCCATATAATTTGTTGGTAGTTATAGTGGAAGAGAAAGCAGATTGGAATTTACCTTCCAAGCTTCAACTTCCATAAAATGTCAGAACTAGGTGATTCCACAACTCCTTTAAGAACTGAAAACATCTGCAAAATTAAAAGCAAATCTAAATGTATGCAAGATTGTATTTGAACATGTTGATAATAAGTGTGCCGTCCGTGTAATTTAGATAGTAAAGCACTGATGTCATAATCATAATAACACTTTGCATTTGTACAGCACTTTACAATTTGCACAATGCCTTAACACGCACCTCTCTGAGCCTCTGTCACCCCCCTCACCCCACCCTGGCCCCATTGGGGTAATTACCCACATTGGAAGGTGAGGCTCAGCATGGTTCTACAGTTGGCCCAGAACCCCTGAGTGAGTAGACTTTCAGGGGCCAGGCTGTTCTCCTGCAAGCCCCCGAGCGTTTGCCTTACTACCCAGGAGCCCGCATTGGCCTTAAAACTGTTGACACGTCCATCGCTGTTAGTCCTGTGTATGAACCCAATGGCTGAGTGGCACAAACTGTCCTTTGAGATGTCAGTTGTACGTCCATGGCTTTGGTCAGTGCCAACCTTTCTCCCTGGCTTTTTGTGCATTTCTAGGTATTTTCTGTGTGTTTCTGCAGTTTTTATTCCTTTCCCACTTTTCCTCTTGTATTTTTTTAAAGACTTATTTATGTACTTGAAAGGCAGAATTACAAAGAGGCAGAGGGAGAAGTCTTCCATCTGCTGGTTCATTCCCCAAATGGCCACAATGGCCAGAGCTGGGCTGATCCAAAGCCAGAAGCCAGGAGCTTCGTCTGGGCCTCCCACATGGGTGCAGGAACCCAAGGACTTAGGCCACCTTCTACTGCTTTCCCAGGCCATAGCAGAGAGCTGGATCAGAAGTGGAGCAGCTGGGACTCGAACTGGCGCCTATATGGGATGCTGGCACTGCAGGCAGCGGCTTTACCCACTACACCACAGCACTGGCCCTGTGAGGTAATTTTTGGAGTTTTCTCTTCTGCGCATGTTATAACTGCCCATTTCATAAGATATGGGGCCCCTCAAAGACATTTCCTGCAGAAATTAGAAGCACAACTTTTTAGTGTGGCGTCTTTAGCTTCTACAAGTTTGCCAGACCTATAAATACTTGAAGGAAGAATGCGGGGAGACAGCAACTTGACTGAGCAGTTGGGTCAGTTAGCAATGCCTATGGCAAAATGTGGTAATTCACTTGCAGAGATCTGTCGGAATCATTTCTGTGATTTAAATGAAAGCACACACTTAAGCTTATTAGGGTGTGAAGTACCTATTATGAAAAGAGAGCAAGTTAACAAGCATGTGGGCTTCCACTGTTGTTCATTGTCCGTAGTTTATCCCATTTATAAGAAGCCGTTCTGGCTGGGTCCCTCTTGCAGGCGCTGACATTTAAGGACAGACTGTCCCACCTGTGGGGCTGTTGGTCTGGAGCAGCTTTGCTGGGCGCGTGGACTGCTGGGGGACTGCGAGGGGCCCCTGCGTGGCCGTGCTTTTCCCTTCCAACAAGAACTTGCCAGGGCAGGGCCCCTTCCTGCCGGTCGAGGGAGCGTTTTCTGTTATTGTTTATTCAGAGCAGAGTGGAAACTTTTCAATGCACCAGCAGAAATTCCCCCAAAGCAGTTTATATTTCACGATTATAAAGTAAAATAGAAAAAAGTCCCAGAAGTCGGCTGTGTCCTGCAGCCTTAGAACTATCTCTTTGGGAGCACACGCTGACGTTCAAGTTGGAGCAGCTGCAGCGCAGTGACTAAGTGAACCCTCTGGTCAGCAGGGCACTGAGTCCAGGGCGGCTCGGCAGTCGGGCCTCTGGGTCTTGCACAAGGCAGTTGGGCAAAAGCTGTGCCACTTCACCTTCAGTCAGCCCAAGTCCTCCAGTCAGGGCAGAGCAGTTGGGCAGCTGGCACTGTGTGAAAACACCAGCAGTCAGACGTGCAGCTAGGGTGCTCCCTTCACGTCTGCCTCTAGAGAATCCTTATTAAATGGAAGCCCAGTGCGGTGCTGGGTTTTGGGGAGAGGCAGCTGAGTGGGAGAAGCCTCTGATGCGTGGTTGTTTGAGCCCTTCTTTCTTCACAGCGTGATCTAGATCTGAAGTCCTGGTGGGAAAATCTATGCTGTTGACTGCCTGGGCAATGTCTGCTAAGTATTCCTGAAGTTGCTCAGCTGCAAAAAAAAGCAGGACGTTCCACTGAGAGCTGGAGCAATCAATGGTGGTGCACGCGAGGCCTGGGCCCTGCTGACGCAGCTGCGTTCTCTGCAGTGCTCAGGGTTCATTTTCTTCATTCGCTTCTTGGAGAAGGGAAGAGTGGGGTTCCTTGGGCTTCGTATTGGGAAGGGGTTTGGCATTTTTCCCCTCCCAGGCCTGCGTTGGTGGTTAGGAAGCCTGAGGCAACATAGGTGTGCTCAGTGCCTGTTCCTAGCTCATAGGCTTGGGCTTTTACAAGGTTAATTTTAATTAAAAGAGAACCTCTAGGTCTCACATAATGTGGTGACAGTAGACCCAGCCTTGTGATGGTCACCTGTCCTGTCACAGCATGCTCTACAGAGCCTAGAAAAGCCCCAGTGTAGCTCAAGAGCAGGCTCCGGACTGGCAGGTGACAATTAATTAATATCCAGTGATTCTGAGATGACGCTTCCTATGTGCCGACCAGGAGGCGCCGTCCTTGGAGATGGAGAGCAATTAAGTCATTAAGTCCTTAGCCTCCCCTGGCAGAGAGTGAGCCTCGAAGGAGGAAAAGCGTGTCTGGAGACAAGTCTCCTTTCCCAGGCGTTTGCACAGAGGTCCCGTGCACACCTCCTTCTGCCCCTGGCGATGTGTGGCAGGCAGAACCCTGCAGGGCCCAGATGGGCCTGGCATCGTGGGGATGTGAACTGTGACATCAGCAGCCAGCTGTGGTCATGTGTGCACATCCCTGCTCCCTGACTGCCTATGGTGTTTGTGGTGGGTTTTGGGCAGCAGATGCTTCTGGTCAGTTTTCAGTTATGCACGCCTTCCAGAGGTGTGGTTGGCACTCCTAAAGTGTCTGTATCCATTTGTGTTTTTCTGCTGTGAAACAGAGCATCTGTTAACAGCAGAAAGGATGCCATTCACTCGACAGGAAGGGGGGCCCAGAGGCTCTCCCTTAGCCAGGACTTCCTGACGTTCCCGGGGCTCAGCAAGCCAGGTTGCACAGGGAGCCACCTGGGCAGGTGCTCAGAGCTCTTGGAATCATGGGGCTCTTAACACAAAGTTCCCTGCTCCTAGGTAGACATTTGACAACTCCCTCTGGCTGCACGTACACCCAAAATGATCATCTCTATGCCCGCTTTTCCTGATCTGAAAGTTATTATAAGTGGCTAAAGAATGCATTGGATCCGTGATTCAAGCAGCCTTCACTGATACAGAATGCGTGAGGTTTTTTCTAGCTGAGGCCATAATAACTTTTTAAGTCTCCTGTCTATTTGATGTTAATTTTTTTGTAAATAGGGAAAATGATGTGCATATAGGACTAAAGTTTGAATATACAAAACAAATATTAAATATAAATGCACAAAACAATAAGTATAACTAAAAGCTTCTAGACCCGTAGCTGGTACTTTTTTTATGTGTGTGATAAAGTTATTTATCAGCTTTGCTCCCTACTCACAGGGAGGTGCTGTGTGCAACAGATGGGGACCTTGCATTTCCTGAGTTTGAAAGGGACTCCTCCTCTGTTGGGGGAGTTGGATAACCACCTGAGCCTCAATTTATCACCTGTAGGGTGGGGGCAGCCATGGTACCTGCCACACAGGGCTGCACAGGGTACACGGGGTCTCTGTGTGGAAGCTGAGTACGTCGTGTGCATGTGTGGTGCTGTGGCTGTTGTGGGCGCTGGGTTTGCACGTGACCTTCAGCACTCCCTGTAGCCAAATCCCTGCTGTGGAAGAGGAGCCTGGGGCTCCGCAGTGTCACCTTCCTGAGCCAAGGCTGTCCAGTGGGTCTGCCCAGGTGTTTCTCGTGGTTCCTGTGCTGAGGCTCTGTGTTGATCATCCCCTTCCCAACCCAGGGTGTGGCACACACCCGCCTCCTGGGGGTCTTGCTCTCCCTAAGGAGTGGGTTTGGCTGTTTGCTGTGTGGCTGGTTCTGGAAAATTCTCCTCTGTCATGGTACCACCCTGACAGTTTATTCCTGTGCTGTTCTCACATTAGGGCTTGGAGGACAGCTGCTGGGACAGCCCCGTTTCTCTGGCGCACCCTTCCTCCTTGCCCACTACCAAGGCAGACCTGCAGTGACGTGCATTTCGCTTTGTGCACACTCCCTGAGAGTCCGGCCTTCAGGGGGCCGTGCCTGCCTCCATGTCTGGACCACTCCCAGGGAGAGAGAGAGAGAAAGAGAGAGACATCCAGCCTCAGGCTGCCCCAGGCGGGGAAGGTGGCCATGTACTTCCCTTTCCTGTACTGATTGACCTGGAGAAACCTGAGCTTTTGGATCACTCTGTGTGCAATGAGGCCAGCTTTGGGCCACTTGGTGCCCAAGCTGGGCTGCTCTTTCTACCTGAGCTGATCCTCAGACCTCAGAGGTCTCCTGTCTCCTGCTCCCCTTCATCCTCAGAAGGAGGCCTGCAGTGCTCCCTGGGGTCTAACCATGAGCCAGTTATCTGCCTGTTTACTGTTGTTTTCTAGACCTTAACCTGGTGATGAATTAACACTTGCTGAAGATTTGCTGTTTCCTTCCAGCAGCATATCAAAGTTATTCTAGTCGTTTCGAATCTGTGAGTAAAAATAAATGGCTTTGCTGCAAGAAACACCAAAAATGGAAAAGCGAACAGTTCGAAGCTGATAATTTATCTCACAGACATTGCTGGTGGCATGGTTGCTTTAAACAGCAGGAAGACTTGTGAGACGCATGATTTACAAACGGGCTGAAGGGCAGTCTAACCTCTGTGCCGGTTTCTCCCGCCCCTGAGAATTTTGAAGTGACAAGGAACGTACTTGGTGGTGTTTGTTGCATTTGAAAACCCGCAGGCCAGAAGGGAAGTGGCCGATGAGCCTAACAAATGCTTTGGCAGGCAGAGCATTTTATTTTCTTGGAATACTAACTTTATGATAAGCATTTTTTCATGTTAAGGAAAGGAGGAAAAGATGTATGGTTAGGAAGGAAAGATTAAGGAAGTTAATTGTTGCACATTCTGCAGATGTTTTTTAGCATTAATATAGTCACTTTCAAAGCAAATTTTATTTGTTTGAATTTCATGTTATGATTTTATTTTTACACAACAATGTTTTAATTTAATATAGAAGTTATGGCTCTTTAAGATAGTGTGGTTCTCAGAAAGTCATACTAAAACAGAACAGAATGCTGACCACCGTGTGTAAATAGAAACAGTGGTTTGCTGTGATAGCAACAGCTTCTGGTTTTTAGCTTTTTATTTTTAAAGATTTATAGATTCACAGGAAGTTCCAGAAAATCCATAGGGAGGTCCCGTGCCCTTTTCCTCAGCCTCCCTGATGGTCGCATCTTAGTAGCAAGTTCTGTGTGCTCATTTTCACACCTCTGTCAGCGCTCATTCACCTAAGCCAGCGGCCACTGTGCTATGATGGCAAATGGTCACAGCCTTTCAGAATGATACTTGGAAGTTAATTTTTTAAGTTAAATTTTTAGGTCTTTAATGCTTGGAAGCCATGAAGTCATGAGGAGGAAAAGAGAATGAGAGAAGGGGGCTGTTGAGAGAGAGAGAGAGAGAGAGAGAGAGAGAGAGAGATGAGTCATTGGATAAATCAAGCCCTGTGGTGGCTTTTGGATTAATTTACACGTGCTGAGGTGTTTTTTTTTTTTTAAGATTTATTTATTTCTTTGAAAGGCAGAGTTACAGAGAAGCAGAGGCAGGGAGAGAGAAAGAGGTCCTCCGTCCATTGGTTCACTCCCCAGATGGCTGCAACAGCCAGGCTGGACCAATCCGAAGCCAGGAGCCAGGAGCTTCTTCCAGGTTTCCCACGCAGGTGCAGGGGCCCAAGGACTTGGACCATCTTTCAGTGCTTTCCCAGGCAATAGCAGAGAGCTGGATCAGAAGTGGAGAAGCTGGGACCAGAACCGGCACCCACATGGGATGCCGGCACTACACATGGCGGCTTCACCCGCCACGCCACAGTACCAGCCCCTGTGCTGAATTGTTCTACTGCTCAAATCACAAGTGGGGAGAGTGTGAACCATGTTATCATCCTGCTTGTATTTTCATCTGATCTGTTTTGCTCTCTTTATTTTAGGAATAGGTATGCTAGGTGAGGGTCTTTGGAAACTGATGATGCTGTGTTTGGGACTGAGGTATGTGCAGATAGATGTTTTCATTTTTTGAGCTATGATTTCTGATTTGTACACTTTTGTAAATATAAGTTATACTGTAATAAAAATTGTATTCATATGTGCATATGTATGTGTATGTCATGTATGTGTGTATGTATGGTGTGTGTATATATTATGTCTGTGTGTATATATACATGGCATGCATGTATGTGTGTGGTTGTATGATATGTATATGTACATGTATGTATACATGGTGTGTATGCATATGATATACAGGGTATGTATATGTATATATGGTATGTATAGTGTGTATGTGTATATATATGATGTGTGTGGATGTATATGTGTGTGGCATGTATGTATGTATTTTGTACACATGTACATGTGTATATATGTATATATGGTATGCATGCATGTATAGGAATGTATGGTATGAATGTGTATATATGATACGCATTCACATGTATGTAGGTATGTATGTGTATATATGGTCATGCATGCATTTGTATGTGATTGAATGGAATTCATGTGTATATATGCATGTACAGTGTGTGTATATGGTATGTATACACAAATCTGTATGTGTATATAGGCATGCATGTTGTATATGTGTAGTATATATGAATGTATGTATATAGCATATATGGTATGTATGTGTGTATATGGTGTGCATTGTGCATATGTATGGTGCGTGTGTGTATGCATACATATAGCATGCATGCATATGCATGTGCATATATGATATGCATGTGTATGTATGGTGTGTGTGTGTGTGTGTGGTATGTATGCATGTATATGTATACATGGTATCCCTTTACTCAGATACTTGCTGGAGAAGACAGAAAACCTACAGGGCAACCCCAGATTTGATGACAAAGTTTTAGACTTCCTAGCCAAAGCAAGACACCTGTGCTATCTTCAGTATAAATAGCTAAGATCTCTTAAACTGTGACACTCCTTTTGTTACTGCAGCTTCCTCTTCAGGGTGGTTGGTAGACAGCCAGCTACCAGTTTTGTGAGAATCTGCACGCTCCTCACTTCGGAGCTGTAGCCATGAACTCAATTTCAATTTCAGGTTGAATTTCCATTCTCCAAAATACTTGGGACCAGAAGTATTTCAGATTTTGGAGTTTTTCAGATTTCAGTTATTTCCAAAGGTCTTACCAACTGAGCATCCCTGACTCCAAAATCCAGAATCTGAGATGCGATAAAATCCAAGGTCTGCTAGCACTGCAGTTTCAGGCTTCACAGCTCCAACTTGGGATGCAGATGTGGACTCTACCCAGGAGGCTGTTGAGCAGCATTGTCAAAGTGCTCCAGGTATTTCCCCAGGGGGACTAGAATTTTATAAGGTACGACAGTTTTGTTTAGTCATTTTAAGGATGATCTAAATTCTTTTGAACTTGTGTGCAGACTGAACCTCCAGTCATGTGTGTGTGTGTGAGTATGGTAAACCTCAGCTTATAATGACAGAATTTTATTGATTGAATGGCAGTGACAGAGAGAGCAAGCTTTCATCTGGTGCTCACTCCCCTGATGCCTGCAACAGCCGGGACTAGATCAGGCCAAAGGCAGGAACTTGGAACTTAGTCTGGGTCTCCCACGTGGGAGGCAGGGACCCAAGTACTTGAGCCATCACCGCGGCCTTCCAGGGTCTGCATTAGCAGGAAGCTGGATTGGAAGCAGAGGCAAGGCTTGAACCAGGCAGTCTCGTATGAGAAGCCAGTGTCTTAAGCAGCAGCTTAACCTGCTGCACCACAATGCCTGCCCAAACACTATTTTAAATAGTTGCTTATATCTGAAATTCTAAGGAGAAAGGAAATCTGTGGTTCTACGTAAGCATATGTTTCCATGCGTGCCTTTCTCTTAGGTGGCACCTTGTGGCGTCCATTGCTGGAAACCCCTTGTCTGCAACATTTGTCTCCATTTGGGCTGTTCTAACAAGGAGATAGGCTTTGCACCAGCTCTGTAAGAATACGCAGAAGTCTGTGCCTGACATTTTTGTAGCTTAAAACCTACCTTCTGAGGTCAGTGCTTCTCAAACTGGGGCCCAGGAAAGTGTCTTCTGTAAGAAGAGGCCGTCCGGGCTGGCACCGCGGCTCACTAGGCTAATCCTCCGCCTTGCGGCGCCGGCACACCGGGTTCTAGTCCTGGTCGGGGCTCCGGATTCTGTCCCGGTTGCCCCTCTTCCAGGCCAGCTCTCTGCTGTGGCCAGGGAGTGCAGTGGAGGATGGCCCAAGTGCTTGGGCCCTGCACCCCATGGGAGACCAGGAGAAGCACCTGGCTCCTGCCATCGGATCAGCGCGCTGCGCCGGCCACAGCATGCCAGCTGCGGCGGCCATTGGAGGGTGAACCAACGGCAAAGGAAGACCTTTTTCTCTGTCTCTCTCTCTCACTGTCCACTCTGCCTGTCAAAAAATTAAAAAAAAAAAAAAAAGAAGAAGAAGAAGAAGAGCCCGTCCATCTTTAAATCTGAGTGAGCCCCTGCAGGAGAACCTGCACCTCACGGTGGGAGCCATGGGACCTCACTAAGTCCAAAAGCGAAAACAGTAAACAGCAAAGGGTCTGAAGTTCTGAGTCCTTTAGGGGAACCTGGCGGGGGAGTGAGGCAAGAGCACAGTGTGGATGGGTGGCTGGGAGAGTGCTGGGAAAGGGGGCTGCCCGGGAGGCCTTTGAGAGGGGCAGCCAGGCTGGAGAGCCCCTTCCTCTGTGTGCTGTATACAGAGACTGCTGTATACATGGACTGCCATGTATATGGACTGCTGTATACAGCAGCCAGCTGGAGAGCCCCTCCCTTCTCTGTGCTGTATACAGAGACTGCTGTATACATGGTTCTACTGTATGCATGGGACTGCTGTATACACATGACTGCTGTATACCTATCCTACATGCCTTCAGAGCAACACTGATCCTGAGACCCATAGTCAAAGTCAAGTAGAATTCAGGGACAGGAGTAAGGAAAGGGTGGGGCTGGAGGATCTGGTGACGGTAAGTGTCCTCTGTTGTCACAGGAACATTGTTTTGAGAGAAGCTTTGGGAGATGGAAGTGGGTAGATTAGACTTTCATCATTTCAAGGCTGGTTGGAATATCACGAAGTAATGTTTAAAAGCGCTTTTCTAAACTCTTCTGCATTTCTTCACTGGGTTACTAAGTAACTGAACAGATTTGCTGTGTTTCTCTACTTGTGAAATGTGTTTTGGAACTGCTGTGTTTTTGTGACAAATGCCTTTTCCCAGCAGATCTCAGGTTAGCATTAACGGGGCAGTGGATGTTTATCGGATCTGTTTACAGGCAAGAGACATTTTTACCTCTGTGTGTGCTTCGTGCTGTTAACTAGGCAAGAGGTCACTGGGACATTTGAATTCCACCCTAACCTTCAAGAATCACCAGGTGCAGGGTGCTGCAGCTACAGTAGATGCTTGCTGTTATCTAGGAGTGAAGTTGGCCCTGCGAGAAGTCTGGGCATTCGTGTTTGCCAGTCTCCACGATGTCCAAGATAGAAACCTTGATGCGGCATGACGGGTTCCCCCCACGTCCAAAATCACTCTGGATCTGGGGGGTGGGATCGATTTCCCTCCCGCATCTCTCTCCCTCCCTTTTCCTTTCTCATCCCCCTGCCCCCAGCCTTTCCTGCTGAAATAACTACATAAAACGCTTTAAAAACCAGTCTGCACGTTTACAACAGTCGAGGCCTCTTAGTAACAACGCCAATGTGAGTTCAGTCATTGGTGGTGGGTGGGAGTTGGGTAGGAAAACGCCGCGTGTGCCTGAGGCACGATCCCCTGGGCGCTGCCTGCAGGAGCTGGACGTAGGTGAGTTATAATCCCAACGCGGACGTGCATCAGCGCATAAAGGCAGGGAAGGAGGAAAGCACGGGGCTGAAGCCGGTGGATGGTTAGAGCAAAGCCACCCCCGAGCAAGCTTTCTCACCGGCCGCCCCTCCCTGCAGCCGCGGCAGGAAGGAAGACAGCCTCCTCCACAGGATGGCACCAGTCTTGTCAGAAAATACTTGGGTGGGTGTGGCAAGTGTTTCCTTACTCGTTTTACTTTCAGAGAATTCATCTTTACAGTATGTTGCTTAAAAGTTTCTTCAGGAAGTAATGGTTAGGTTAAAATTGAGTGACTGTCAGGAAAAGCACATCTTAACTGTGAGTAATCACAAACCCCTCTTCAGTTCCTTTGAGTTTTCAGAGGGATCGATTTTGCATGGAACACAACAAAATATTTCTAAGTGCGTGATCAAAGGTTGTCGCCATGACACTCCTCAATGTTGTATCAGAGTAAGTGTGATTTACCTTGGACGTGACTCAAGACTCAGTGAAGGGGGAGCCTGCCCTGTGCACGTGTGGTGGGGTCGGGTATTAGGTGAGCTTCCGTGGTGGTGGAAGCAGAAGCACATCCTGTCCCCCTGCCCAGGCTGGCCCTGGCGTGAGCACCAGGCAGTGAACAAGCAGCTGCTCAGTGAGATTAAACTTCAAGGACAGGGAAATCCTGGCTCCCAGGTCTGACTCCTGCAGTTTCCCACGTTCAGTGGTGCGAGGTTTCCAGATTTCTCCTCGTTTCTGTGAGCGTGGTTGTGGTTGTGGCCTCCTCACAAGAGGACTGTGGAGGGTGTGTGAGGAGGTTGGAATGGGGAAGGCTTGGAGTCATCAGCAAGCGGGCATGCAGTACCAGGAATGAGGGAGGTTTCTCAACAGAACGCCCACAAGGCATGCACGGTGTGACGAATGGCTTTTCCTCATTCCTCTGTGGAAATGCAAGTTAGCGCTGTCAGTGACTTTGTCGGGAAGTAGAGGCAATCTGTGAATTTCCTTTTGTTTTTAAAATAGAATAATCACATTTAAATGTGTCACATATTGTGATAAAGTGGCATCCTTAAAAATACACAACATAGTGGCCTCTGTTGTGGCACAGCTGGCTAAACTGCTTCCTGCAGCGCCAGCATCCCATATGAGCAGCGGTTTGAGTCCCGCCTGCCCCACTTCCGATCCAGCTCCCTGCTGATGTGCCTGGGAAAGCCACAGAAGATGGCCCAAGTACTAGCACCCTTGCCACCCACATGGGAGACATGAATGGAGTTTCAGGCTCCTGACTTCAGCCTGGCCCAGGCCTACCTCTTGAAGTCATTTGAGGAATGAACCAGCAGATGGAAGATTCTCTCTCTCTCTCCATTCCTTTGTAACTGTTTCTTTCAAGTAAGTCAGTCTTTGAAAATCAAACACAAAGCACAGCCCTGTAGTTCAGATCATGCAGCTCCTTCCCAGGAAGAGCCAAAGCTGCCTCCTGCTCTGCTGGACCTGGTCTTGTGGGCTGAGACAGCTACAAGTGTTTGGGGGGCACAACACGGGGCAGAGCAGGTGACTTTTAGAAGTGGAGCGAAAGTTGAAATACAAAATTGGATTTGTTTTTTCCTCTTGAACTCTTGTGTCAAAAATACAGTAATTTCTTGAGCTTTTGAGTCATTTGTGCTTATAACACAAAGAGTATCTGGCATATAGCAGGTGGACAGCAAATCCAGGCATCCTCACAAAGGTTACAAAAAGTGTGCATTACAAAGAAAACCAGGGATTCTAAAAAATTTACTCTAAAATTCACATCACCCCCCCACCTTTTTTTTTATTTGAAAGGCAGAATTACAGACAGAAGAAGAGACACAGAAAGGTCTTCCTTCTGCTGGTTCACTCCCCAGATGGCTACAAAGACCAGACCTGGGCTGATCCAAAGCCAGGAGCCAGGAGCTTCTTCCAGGTCTCCCACGTGGGTTCAGGGGTCCAAGCACTTGGGCCATCTTCCACTGCTTTCCCAGGCCATAGCAGAGAGATGGATGAGAAGTAGAGCACCCGGGACATGAACCAGCACCCATATGGGATGCTGGCACTGGGGGTGGAGGCTTAGCCTACTATGCCACAGTGCCAGCCCACAAAATGCACATATTTTAATTCTGTTTTTCTGTGAACTTTTAGGAGCACCTTTGTGTTTGTTGAGTGAATAAATGAGCGCAGAAGCTGGTTTACCTCTCATTTACCAATGCTTCACAGAGCTGCTAGGGCCGCCATGCAGGAAGGCTGTGTTCTGGTCCTGTGGCTTGGTGGTCCTGTGCGTCACTTGGCTGAGGACTTGCAGCCTCTTCGCCCAGATCCTGGCTTTTGGGAGTGAATGGGAGGAGAAGAATGAACATCCAGGCAAACGTGAGTCCAGATTGCTCTCTGACATTGTGCCCAGCTAGGGGAGGATTATTCTAATGGGAGCCTGCCTGCAGCAGCGAGGCAAACGCCCGCCGTCTGCTGTCCTGCTGGAGGCTCAGCCTTAGGGCCGTGGGAGTCGGTGGAAAGACAGGCCTTCTCTGAGTGCTTCCTGCGTCCGAGTGCTCCAGCCCTGTTCTGTGCATACGTGATGGTATTAAAGTCTGGAAAAACTCTGCATGATTTCAAAATTTTCTGTGCCTAAACAACCTTATCTTTCAACTCCATCATCCAGAGATGTCTTGAATCCCCTTACCTGTACTGAGAGGAGACGTGTCCACAGTCAGCCGCGTCTCAGTCCCGCTTTTCCTGTGCCCCACCTCCCCACTTTGAAGCCTATTTGTTTTTCAGAAGCCAGACTCCTGAAACTCCTGCAACAGATCCAGGAGCTCCCTCAGGGCGGAGGTGGGGCTGCTGGTGGCCTTGGGCTTTCCCCGGGGTGGAGACACTGGAGGGAGGGCGCCCCTGGCTGGGCAGGTCAGCTGTCCAGAGGGTGAAATCCTGGGTGGGAGAAACAGAATGGCCTCAATTCTCAGCAGGGGGCATCCCTGCTCCCTCCCCTGTGTCCTGCCCCCTCTCCCCCCTGATCTCTGAAAATAGATCCTTCAGCACTGTAGGGATGCGGTTTTGATGAAGACGTTATCTCAGCTCGAGGATTCTTAGGAGATGTTTGTGTTTCTCGGTTGGGGAACATGCAACCCGGTGCACATTCTTGAGGGTGGACTTTGCATTTTGCCATTCAGCGTACGTTTTGCTTGTTGAAGGAAGAGCCCTGCTTTGGAGTTGCAGCCTGATGTAAGCATAGGGTGGATGCCGGCTGTCCCTCCCCTGCCCTTTGGGGCTGGCATCTAAGTGCAGGTTGGGAGCCTGAGGACTCACCTGTCAAGACACCCTGCGGCCTGGGCGTCTTTTGACCTCCACTCAAAATTCCCAGTTGAATTTTCATCGGAGCTGCCCTCACTCCATGCGTGTGTTCTGTTCCCAGTATTTTCAGAAAGCAATGACAAAACTCTGGTTTCATCAGAGAGTTGGGTTTACACTACTTGCCCTCCACCAGCGACACAGGTGGACCCCGGCCCCTGCTCCTGGGGAGCACAGGGAGCTCCTGCCAGGTGGCCTTGCACACCTCCAGTCCTGGCCAGAGCCTGGCCTGGCCCCGTCACGGAGAGAAATGTGGATTATGTAATTGTCTGCTGGCTGCTCAGGGTCACAGTGGAAACACAAAGGCTGCCCCACAGGAGCTCTCACCCACCTCGGGGGCCAGGCCTGCTCTGTTCCTGCCCAGTGCGCCTCGTCCTGGGCACCTGGTCAGCGTCCTCCCCCCAGGTGATTCATGGGAGCTCACCAGGTCTCACCTAATCTGTTTCCAGTAACCTGGCTTTATTCACAGTGGCTGGACCTCGTTCTCAAGGCCGGGTGGTGCTGGCTGCTTCTCTCCCTAAGGAAGCTTCCGTCTTCCCCAGCTTATAAGACACACGGTTCCTTCCTGTCTCGGGGAATGCTTTCTGTGTCTGAATAGTAGCTGAGTGTGAAGGTGGCTCAGGGAGAAAGGTGGGCCTTGGTGCCCCCATCTCCTCAGAAGTTCAGAGGTGCCCAGGGTACCTGGCATTGTGGCTTTGCTCCCTCAATCCACTCTGCCTGCCTCTCAGATTCTCTCCAGGAAGGGACCAGAGCCCAACCTGCAGCACAACCCTGCAGTGACCTTGGGCAACCTTGAGCAAGCTTCTCTGAATTCCAGCCCCAAATTCCTCCCTTTGGTGTGTGCAGCACCGAGTTGAGGTGCCTGGAAAACCCTACTTGAGAACCAAAAACCACTTTGAAGATGGCAAAAAAAGCCATGTTTGCCCAGACAGGAGTGGTGTGGGTCCAGGTCTGGACAGAGCCTAGCTCCTCTGGTGCCCCCTGTGGGATGGGGTTCAGAGGAGGGAGTTGCTGAGGCTGAGTCAGGAATCCTGAGCTCCAAGATTATGGGTAGGGCACTGCTGCTCCCTACAGTGGGTATCCCATCTGCAGAACAGCTCAGCTCCAGGCACTGGGGAGTGCCCTGGCCTGGGCTGTGCATCCCTGTGGCTTCCTTGCGGCACTCCCGGGTTCCAGCCTCTGCTGCACTCACGGGCCCTGCACACTGCTGGTGCAGGTACACTAGGCAGGGGTGCGCCTGAGCAACACACCCTGGCCGTGCCATTCCCTGTTCCCTGCCTGCCCCACTATATCTGTGTGCCCTCGGGGTCCCTGCAGCCCTACCTGGCTTAGCCTGTCCCAGCGTTGACTCCATATGGGCATCTCCCAGGAGCTTGAGAAGCCTCACCCTGAGCCCACCCCTGCGGTCTTGCTGGGATTGGTCTGGGATGGGGCCTGCAAAGCGCTCTACATGGCAGCGCGTAGCTGGGATTATACGCCACACTCTGACACGGAAACCTGGTCGTGCTGCACTGGGGCAGCTCTGTTCATTCAAAACTGAATGCGTGGGGTTCAGGGCACATGTGTGCATGAATATAGGTGCCCTCCCTGAGCTGGCTGGCTGTCATCTGGCTTCACCAGGGTCAGTGTCGGTTCCTGTGAACTTGGAGCCTCTGTGAGGCTGTCTACCCTCCTGCTCGAGGTTGGCCCGGTGAGTGTTGGCCGGACCTGCCTGGGGGGTTGCGTGGTGGTGACTCTGGGAGCCTCCATGTCCTTGCCAGCTTAGTCGGACCTCAGCCTTGCTTCCTGCTCTGAGCTGGTGTTTGCCCTCAAACCAATGACTCTGAAGCAGGTTAAAGAGAGTATTAGATCCCAGGCTGTCGGGGGCAGTGGGACTTGGAGCAGTTCTCATGGTTTGAGAGTAAGGGAAAAGCCACGAGCAGCCCTGGCGTCCATGCTTCTGTGCAGGACGGCACCTGGGATCTCTGGGAGTGGGTCAACCATGTCAATGGCAGCACCTGCCAGTGCCATTTATAGGGTTTCTAAGAATAGTCCGTT
This sequence comes from Oryctolagus cuniculus, assembly GCF_964237555.1. NCBI lineage: Eukaryota > Metazoa > Chordata > Mammalia > Lagomorpha > Leporidae > Oryctolagus > Oryctolagus cuniculus. The sequence goes on from NC_091447.1 coordinate 57,771,098, forward strand.
TTGACCTAGAGTTCTGACCTAAAGATTTTGTTTCCCCTGCTTTTAAATCAGGATCTATTTTTTTTTCCTCAGAAGTGTGCTCCTTGCCCTCTGCGCAGACCTGCCTGGACCTGTACTTGTGGCAGGATTTTGCCTCACCGGCTGTGTCTCTGCAGTCCACGTGTCACTGCAGTCCTGTGTGGCTTTTGCTCTAGAGCAGCTCCCGACAGCGCGGCAGCCTCCAGATCCTGGAAAATGCCGTTTCAGGGTTCACCTGTAGGCCACAGTCCACGAGTTTCCTTCGTGCATGTGTCTCTCAGCCATCTTATGGAAAATTGTCAGAGTTTAGTGTGGAAATAATTTTCTTGAAGGCAATATTTGTTGAGTGACGGACGGAATGAAAAACACCGATTGCATAAGTGTGAAAAAGAGCTGAGTGTTTTATTTGGACGTGAGCTCAGTGCGAGCCAGCAACAGTGCGGCCTGGTGTTGCAGTGGCTGCATTCGAGCTGTGCCCTAGATTCAGGGATTGTTCAGACCATGCCCTGTGCTGGTCGGGACGTGTGTGGAATAGAACATGGATCTGGGCACATTTGTAAGTGCTCACGGTGAGCTGGAGTGTGTGCAGTGAGTGTAGACAAGGGGGCAGAGAGTGAGAGGACATGCAGAGGACAGCAGGCCTGGCCTGGGGTGTCAGAGGCTGTGCTGTGGGCAGGAGCTGGACTTGTTCTCCCTGCCTGCACAGTGCACAGCCAGCACAGATGGTCTGAAGTTTGAGAGAGAGGCGAATTTTGGAACAACTTGAAAAGGATTTTTAAACAGCTAACGCACTCCTAAAATGGAATTTGCTAATCATAGGTTGTGAATGCCTCACCCTGGAAGTGTGTGAGCAGAGCTGGGATGGGCAGGGCCTGGCCCACAGCAGCCAGGGGCATCTCCTGAGTCCTCTTGCTTACAGTGGGGTCTGTGGCGTGGGTGTTGTCCATAATGCTTGAAACCCAGCTGCACATCTTCCACAACCATGTGAACAATCGGAGATTCTTGGTTAGGATAAGACTGGGGTTGAGGACGCGTGTGATGGCTTCCTTACAATGTTTTATTTGATTTCACTTGAACTGACTCTCTTTGCAAAATGCCATTCCTGGTTTTGGTGAAGTCATTTAATCTGACATTTTGGACGATTGTCCAGTGAGAGGCGGGACTGGTCAGGAATCGTGGAGTCCTGGACGCTGTCCTCCCAGTCGATGCAGTCCGTCAGCTCCTTATCTGTGGTCCCCTGCAGACGCTGCTCCAGGGAAAGCCACCTGGGGCGACCTGCAGGGGTCAGTGATGTTGGCAGCTTGCCCGTGACTCTGAAGACAAATGCTTTTTTTAAAGTGTTACTTAAAATCAAATGCTGGGTTTGTTGTTGATTAAGTATAAATTATGACTAGTAACATCTCAATTAGTCATTTACCTTGGTAACATGGATTTTTTTTAGCACTTTTTTTTTCTTTTTTTTTCCCAATGATTTATTATTTATTCGAAAATCAGAGTTACACAGAAAGAGGAGAGGCGAAGAGAGTGACAGAGGTCTTCCATCCGATGGTTCACTCCCCATTTGGCCACAACGGCTGGAGCTGCACTGATCTGAAACCAGGAGCCAGGAGCTTCCTCCGGGTTTCCCATGTGGGTGCAGGAGCCCAAGGACTTGGGCCATCCTCTACTGCTTTCCCAGGCCATAACAGAGAGCTGGATGGGAAGTGGAGCAGCCAGGTCTCCAACCAGCACCCATATGGGATGCCGGCGCTTCAGGCCAGGGTGTTAACCCACTGCGCCACAGCGCCGGCCCCAGTACCATGGATTTAATAATCTGAAAATATGTGTCTGAGGGCTCTTGCAAAAACACCCTAAGGAATAAGGTGTTCCAGGATAGTAATAAAATTGAGATAAATTGAGAAAAATCAGAATTTTTCTCCTTTCTCGGTTGGGCTTGGTGTTGCTGGCTGGGTGACTGTGGAGTTGGCAGCACCATAGACTGGGGGTGCACAGGGTTCAGTGTCACCCGTGGGACTTGGGACGGACACACCCAGGCTCCCCAGTGCAACTGGCAGGGAGCAAACCCTCCTGCTGCTGTCTTCTTCGTACTGGATGGTGTTCAGCCTTCACGATGGAGTCAAGATGGAGAGGGAGAGTTTTCCTTTTATTAATTAGTAAATATTGATTAGTGAATCATTTTTACTACATTTTTGGACTAGTTTTAGGTTTGTAGAAAATTAGGTGAAAAGTACAGAGTTCCCACATTTCTACTTTCTTCCTCTCCTCACGGGATGTCCCTCTTTTAAGCATCTTGCATTAGTACTGCACATGTGCTACCAATGATGGGCTATCCATGGTTCACAGAAGGGTTCATGCACACTGCATGGGTTTTCACAAATGTATCAGATGTGGAACCCATTGTAGTGACACATTTCCCACTGCAGTGACACACACGGGTCCTCACTGCAGGGACACACATGGGTCCTCACTGCTGTGACACACACGGTCCCCACTGCAGTGACACACACGGGTCCCCTCTGCAGGGACACAACGGGTCCTCACTTCAGTATTACACACGGGTCCCCACTGCAGGAACACACACGGGTCCTCACTAGTGTTACACACAGGTCCCCACTGCAGTGACACACAGGTCCCCACTGCAGTGACACATTTCCCACTGCAGTGACACACACGGGTCCCCACTGCAGTGACACAGGTCCTGTTGCAGTGACACACACAAGAGCCTTACTACCCCCAGAACCCCTCTTTGTTCCACATACTCACCCCTTCCTCCTCACACTGCTGACCTCACTTACCCTTGCACTGAACGTTTTCTCTCTCTTTGCTGTGTCTTTGTGCATCATGTGTGGATTTAACGATCACCTTTAGTACGCGCTCCTTAAATGTTCATTAAGCCTCTGCACGGATGTATGAATAGCCAGAGTGTTTCAAGACTTCTTATCCGCTGCCTCCTTGTCATCGTCTTCATCTGAAATCATTACAGAGGTGCTCCGTGCAGGCACTGACGAGTTCTGACCCAGAGGGAGTCTGCGGGGGTCGGGCTGGAGGCGCAGAGTCCAGCCATTCCCTTATTGGACCAGTTTGTCTGGTTTCCTGATTTTCCTGTTTCTGATAGTTCTGTAATAGTTTTACAAAAAAAATATTTTCCTCTTTTGGATGGTTTTCTTGGGATATAGCTCAAGAAGTGACACAGTAGATTCTGGTGGTAACATTCTGAATTTCATAGTGTTGTGCTAATTCTTTTCCCCAAGCTCGCAAAGTTAGTGAGGCAGAGACACAGCCTTTTAAACGGGCATATTCTTAGCATCTTTTCCTTCCGTCCTTGTTTGTAGAGCACAAAGCTGCTGTGTTATCAGGCCAGCCACAGGGGTTCTTGTTACTTTGCCTCCATTTCAGGAAATTCATTTGTAACTTTTCTTCCCATTTTGGGAGCTGTCAATCGGCCCATAAACAGACCCAGAGTTTGGATGCGCGTGGGCAGGTTCCCAATGTGACGATGCAGTTCCCTGTGCACCCTGGATGCTCTGTGACCTCAAGTGACCCGGGGTCACTGCCAGTTCTGGCTGCACACATCTGCAGCTGTGCTGGCCCTGGGTGGTGTGGGGCGGAGGCTAGCCTTGACCATTACTCTTAATTGTGTCACTCAATTGTCTTTTGCCACCTCTCAGTCTTAAAGTACCCTGATGGAGGCCAGTGACACCCAAGTGTTCCTTTGCACACCCCCTAAAACCAAGGTGAAGTCTGTGCTGGTAGCAACGTGCCCTAGGTGCTCACTGCACGGGAGTCCAGTGAACCTCGTCCTCAGTATTTAGGGATGGGTGCATCAGCCTCTCGTGTGCATGAGGACTCTGCCTTTGGTGTGAGAATGGGCTGCATTTCATTTCCCAGCCCTGGGGAGGCTCTTGGGCCTGCACACACTGGCCCACCCACGATACGGAAGCAACCGTCCAAGTGAATGCTGACCACGCTTCCCGCTGCTCGCAGCTGCTTTCCATTAGGCCAGCACACACCATGGGTTTGTCTTTGTCAGGACCGCCCTCCTGTGTTGATGCAAACCTGACCCCCAGAGGAAGGGACATGGCATAGGACAGCGAGTGCCAGTGTTTCAGTGCTGGGCTTGCTGCATTTGAGTAAACCTTCCCCACGTGCAGCAGGTCCCAAAGGGTTGAATGCCGTCATCTTTCTGTGAAACTTCATGTCATCTGTACATTCTGGAATCAAGACAAGTGAAATTTTGCCAAAAGACAGAAAAAGCTAAACCAGCCCTGATCTGATCTGTGTGACCCAGTAGGCAGTTAATAACTTGATCAGCATTGTTTATGCAACACCCATGAAAGGCATGCAGTTAAGCTCTGTGAGGGCCACAGCCACCTGAATGCAGGGCAGGGGGTGTGACATGGACTGAGGGTCCTCTGAGGATGAGAGGGGTGGCAGCTGGGCAGGCGCATCTCACCTTCTGGGACCAGGAACTCTGATCTCAGGCCCTGGAGGAGGAGCTGAGAGAAGTGAGCGAACCAGGAGAGGAGTTCAATTCTGGGGGCCCCAGAAACCTCCTTTTAAGAACAAGAGAGCCCAGGGGAGGAAGATGGGGAAGGGGGCACGGGCTGTTCTAGAACCAGGTCACAATCTCAACACCATCTGCAGGAAGGATCCTAAAGAAGGCAGATTTGTGTTGAATTCAGAGAAGCCTTCAGGGGCATGGCAGGGACTTGAGCACGAGGTCTCTTGCGTGTGTGGCCCATGTGTGAGAAGCAGGAGTGTTAGTCCAGAGGCTTCACAGGGATACACAGTAGTGCTGCAGAGGACCACATGCCTCTCTTAACCCTTTAAGATCATAGCACCAGGGGCTGGAGCTGTGACATAGCAGGTAAAGCTGCTGCCTGCAGTGCCAACCTCCCATATGAGTGCCAGTTTGTGTCCTGGCTGCTCCTCTTCAATCCAGTATGGCCTGGGAAAGCAATGGAAGATTGCCCAAGTGCTTGGCCCCTACAGCCATGTGGGAGACCCAGAAGAAGCTCCTGGCTCCTGGTTTTGGATCAGCGCAGCTCTGGCCATTGTGGCCATTTAGAGAGTGAACCAATGAATGGAAGATTTCTCTGTCTCTCCCTCTCTCTGACTGTAACGCTACCTCAAATAAATAAATAAAATCTTTAAAGGCCGGCGCCGCGGCTCACTAGGCTAATCCTCCACCTAGCGGCGCCGGCACACCGGGTTCTAGTCCCAGTCGGGGCGCCGGATTCTGTCCCGGTTGCCCCTCTTCCAGGCCAGCTCTCTGCTGTGGCCAGGGAGTGCAGTGGAGGATGGCCCAGGTGCTTGGGCCCTGCACCCCATGGGAGACCAGGAGAAGCACCTGGCTCCTGGCTCCTGCCATCGGATCAGCGCAGTGCGCCGGCCGCGGCGGCCATTGGAGGGTGAACCAACGGCAAAGGAAGACCTTTCTCTCTGTCTCTCTCTCTCTCTCACTGTCCACTCTGCCTGTCAAAAAAAAAAAAATCTTTAAAGAAAAAAATGATTGTAGCCTAGAAATAATTTCCAAAATAGAGTTCTACTGCGGCACACGCCTGCCTACCCCACCATACACCTCCCTACTCCACACACGTGGCCCTACCCCACCACATGCCTCCCACATGCCTCCCCACTCAATATACACAGCTCTCTGTTCTTGTCACATGGGTCAAATGGAAAGAACAGATGGGAGTCACGTTTCAAAAATGTAAGAGAAATTAAGAAATCTGTGCCCGGAAGAGAGCACAACCGGCCCTGTTACAGTGGCTCCGCTCACCGCCTCTCAGTTCCACCCTTCTCTGCCTTTTTGTCAGTTTTCTCCCCCACGTTTCCTCCTTGATTTCACTTGAGTCCTCTTTCCTGGTGAAGTCATTTAGGTCCAGGCTCTTATTTCACTTTAGATGGAACCCCATGTGCCAAAGTGATTGAAATGACGTGGAATTCTCTGGGCAGAGATGGGATTGTGGAGAGGCGAGTTTAAGATGAAAAGACCAGGTGTGGGAGAGGAAGTGTAATGAACAAAAATAGGTTTTTAAAGTGAATACTGAACCTGCAGTAACGGAAAAAGTTCCATTCCCATGAGGTCGTCTCAGAGCGTTTTTCCATCAACACACACAGAAGCCCTTCTCGCTGTTCTGACGTGGGGCCGTGGAAACCAATGCATCTGCCAAGCTTGCAGAAACGCCAGCGGGAGCCTGGATGCAAACACTGATTTCAGTCCTGCGTGCGCTGAGGGAGAGGCAGGAGGACAGAGTGAAGCCCAGAGGTTGTGCTGTTCTTGCTGGCGGTGAGACCCGTGTGGGGCTCCCCTGATTATAATTCCCCCTGCTCTCCTGACAACTGAAAAATGAAGCTAGAACAGCATCCGGGCTCATGGGTGCCCTGGCACCGTGGCTCACAGATGCAGTGGTTTGTGTGGTACTGTGGCCTTATGGATACTGTGGCTTTTGTGGCACCATGATTTGTGTGGTTCACAGGGGCCATGGTTTGTGTGGTACCATGGTCTGGCATTGTGACTCATGGGCACCATGGTTGAAGGGTGCCATGACACATGGCTCTCAGATGCAGTGGCTTGTATGGTGCTGTGGCCTTGTGGATGCATGGCTCATGGGAGCCATGCTTTGTGTGGCAATGTGGTCTGTGGGTTATTTGCTGATACAGCATGTTTTCCTTCATACTTCTCTCCACATGTCATCTCCAGTAGTAAAAAATCTAATTATAAAAACATATATCTAGCTTGCAGGTTTATTAGCCTGAACATATAGGAGGTCGTCCCGTCCCCTCCCCTCCCCTCCCCTCCCCTCCCCTCTCCTCTCCTCTCCTCTCCTCTTCAAGAATAGTGATTCTTCCATGGACTAAAAGTGAATGTCAATTTTTTATGTTTGTAACAGAGTATATTTCTCTAAGCTGTGCCCTCAATATTTGCATTTTAATTTAACAATACCTATACGTTGATTGGCAAACATATAGATAAGGATGAATGCCTAGGAATAGGTTTATGTATTGGTAACAAGTGGTTGTGATTTTAACTCATGAAGACTGTCCCATGCTTCCCCACCAGAGCACCAGTTATGCAGGCTCTGCCATCAGCACACAGAAGACTCACGTGGCACACTCACTGCAGTTTCACTGATCCAGAAATGGGCATCTTTTGCCTTACCAGGGAGACTGCATTCACCCCAGATGTCCAGAAAGGGACCCTCGCCCTTGCAGGGTCTGTTTTTGAGGACAAACAAAAGCATCCGGACACAAGCTGGACGCAGACCCATGGATGTCTTCTAGCATGTGCGCACCCTCTTCCTGCTGGGTGCTCCAGACTTTCCCTCAGTGCCCATTTGCTCTTAATTACATACAGTTCAAACCTAATGAGAATCAAAATCTCTTGTACTTTCCACAAGGGACTAAAAAAGAAGCAAGAGGAGATAGCAAAGTGATTGCACAGCAAGGAAAAGGCCACGTAAGCACCCTCTGACACGTGTCATGCAGAGGGAGTGTCAAGGAATTGGACCAATGGGATTTGTCCCTTAGGTCACAGTGGTCCCCTGCACACGGTCTCCTACATCCTGAGCCACGGCCAGATCTGAGACAGGAAGGTGCGTGTTGAATGCTTTGGAGGTGGCTCTGAGAGTGTGTGTGGAGTTCCCGTGAGCAGCCTGAGCTGGGAGATGACAGTTCTGAGCACTGCTTGTCCCCGGAAGGGGAGAGACAGATGAAAAGTCCCCCCTCCTTTCTCCAGAATGTAACTCTGGAATTTCTTAGTCTGACTGCAGGCTCTTGCTGCATTCTGGGTTTTTCACGTATAAACACTTAAATGTTCTGAGTAAATGACTCCTTGGGGAGGAGGGGGCGGATGAGGGGCAAGCTTTGCTGGTGACTCATGCGCTGGGGACTTCCCCTGCACTGGGGATGCCGCACATGAAGGCGCCTTCCGAAGCCTCTCACCTTGATTCTGCAGGAATAATTTACTCAGTGCCATGTGTGTCCTTCAGATCAGTACAGAGCTGAGAAGTCAGCAAAACACAGCCAGTTCCCATTATTGAAAGGATTGTTAAAAGGTTCTGGTTGCAAAAGGAACAAGAACCAGCTTGAGGTCATGACGCGACAAATCACACTGTGCACGTGTGGACTCCGCCGACTCCATCGTGGAAGAGAAGAGGCCATGGGCAGTGCTAGGGGGCCCGGGACCCCCTGGAGTGGCAGCCCCACCCAGCCTCCTCCAGCAGCATGGCAGAGCTGGAGGCACCCACAGCAAAGGCAGTGACGGCTTTGGTTTTCTTCACCAATGGAAGCTGAGTCACGTACTGGCCTGGGTCGTTCCAGAACTATTCTCTGCTGCTACAGGTGCACTCCTCTCTCTCCTGTGTGTTGAGAGATTCCTCCAGAACCACGTATGGGGGCACCTCAGAGAGTTCCTTGAAAGAGAGAACTAAAGGTATGTTTATTTTGGTACAAAGCATTTTCAAATCCATAAATTATTTTTTTATAATATGCATTTTCAATGAAATGTTTGAACACTCCCCTAGCACATCAATTTCAAAATATTTTGTAACAAAATAAACATCTCTTTTTAAAAAGACTTATTTATTTATTTATTTGAGAGGCAGAGTACAGAGAAGTATTCTGTCCACTGGCTCACTTCTCAAATGGCCGCAGTAGCCAGAGCTGGGCCCACCCAAAGCCAGGGGCCCAAGGACTTGAACCATCTTCCACTGCTTTCCTAGGCCATTAGTAGGGAGCTGGATTGGAAGTAGAGCAGCCAGGATACGAACCAGCGCCCATGTGGGGTGTTGGCACTGCAGGCACCAGCCCTGTCTTGCCTTTGATGCTAGTTTTCCATAAATCTTTTGAAGTGCTGTTGCCACTTTTTCCACACTTGATTTTTCCCAGCAGTGAAAGCACAGTCAGACATGGTGCCTGTCTCGAGCGAGCATGGGGGGAGGTGCCCTCGGCTCAGAAAACCTGCCCCACTTGCTCTCCCTGATTCCCTCTTTGGAAAGGGGGAAACCTTTCAGCAGGTGTTCTTCTTCTCATTAGTTAACATTTGCAAATAACCGCAGTCTAGCTTGAGCTTTGGAAATTACTGCCCATGTTGTAAAATTCGCAGAACTGATAACTGAAAAGCTAACACGGTGCTCATAATATTGCAGCATTGCAAGGAGCTGGTGCCAAGCCTTCTGCTCTGCTCAGACTTTCACAGGACTGTTTTTTTAAACTACAAAGAAACACTTTGTGTGAGATGTGCCCTGGGGAGCTGGTGTAGGCAGAGGAGACAGGAGGGTCCTCCAATCCCCCTGGCTGAGGAGTAGGTCAGCCTGCCCCTTGCAGATGTGGCTCCCTGTTTATAAAATTTAAAACCAAGATCGCAAGCAAACCACTTTACAAATCACTGTGATAAATTATCATTCACACAAGTCACCATGGCACCGCGGCATTGTCCAGTTTGGTTTGCTGAGGTATAAAAAGGAAGGTCCAAAGCTGTGGTTCTGAGGCCAGTGTCGTGCAGCAGGTTAAGCCCTGCCTAGCCTGCATTCTGCACAAGCACCCTTTCTGATCCAGCTCCCTGCTAAGGCGCCTGGGAAGGCAGCAGAAGATGGCCCAAGTGCTTGGGACCCTGCACCCACGTGGGAGACCTGGATGAATCCCCTGACTCCTGGCTTCTGCCTGGTCCAACCCCACCCATTGTAGTCATTTGAGGAGTGATTCAGCAAATGGAAAATCTCTCTCTGTCTCTCTAATTCTGCCTTTCAAGTAAAATAATTAAATCTAAAAAAAAAATCTTGGGTTCTTAGAAACAAACTGGTTCTCCCCCCTGCTATGTGCTGTGTCCTCCAGTGCGGGTCACTCTGGCACACACACACAAGGCCACGGATATGCAGGCGAGACAGAGCCTGCTCAGGACAATCCCCCTGTCTGCTACAAGTCAATTCTCCTCTAGAATAGACTGGAAAGAAGACTGGTGTGATGGGAAGGCTTGTGAAGTGGCACAGCAGGAAAACAGCCACAGTCTGCATCCGGGGCAGCATTCCACACAGAAGTAAATAACGCAGGTCTTGGAGCTGGACAGGAGGCGGCATCCCCCAGTGCAGATCCTGTGCCAACACCTGGCGCAGTGACCATGGCTGCCCTGCCTGTGACCAAGGCTTCCTCCCTTGTCAGGTGGCAATGGTGACACTGCTCTCAGCACAGCCCTGACACAGACAGCAGGACACGAGGCTTCACAGGGTTGTGTGGTGCCTGCCAGGGGCCACTGCCTTGGGTCAGGGGGAATCTGCAGCTTCAGCTCAGCAGCAAAGGCCAAGAGAGCCTCCAGGTGCTTATGCCCACAGGACATGGTCCCCCCAGGCCCCTCGAGATGGACAGGGACACAGCTTGCAGGAGTGGAACTCCAGGGAATGTTAGCTGCGAGTGCTTCGCTTTGTTGGAGTCAAGTCATTAGTTTGGAAAATGCACACTCAAATAGATGCCTGAATAGACCGGCACAGTGAAATAATTGTAAAGTCCTCTGAAAGGCTAATTATGGATACAGTGGTGGTAAAAACAAAATGGGAATCCCCACTGCTGTGTCCTGTTTTTATAAAAATTGTTAGAAACTTAAAATAGGACACGTAACATAAAATCCACCGTCCTGACATTTCTGGGTGTACAGCTCAGCGATGTTAACTATATTCAAGCTGTGTGCAACCAGTGAGCTCTGTCTTTATTTGCTTATTTTTCACTGAGGGAAAATTATTTTTTCATTTAAAAATACTTAATAGACAAAAATTGTCTATTCAAATAGACGGTGTGGTGTGTGTTCCGTATGTGCAGATGATGTGTTTGTGTGCCTGGAGTGTCATGCTAAGCACACGGAAGTCAGTTGTTATAGAGGAGCTGGCTTTTCTGTCAGGAGAAACAGCATGATAGCCGCTTTCCACAAACAAAATCCTTAGCAAACACCATTGTTCCAGGTGTCACAACGACTTGCCTGGTATTCAGGGTTTTTTTCTGAAAATGGAGGACACAGAATCAAGACACAAAAATGTCTATGGCAGCCCTGGCTTTCCTTTTTCGTATCTAGTTTCTGCCCCCTTGGGGATGTGTAGGGTCATTTCCCTGGACTTGGGTTATTTCTGGAACAAGGTGTTGCTCAGGCCTGGTGCAGACCAGGTCAAGAATGTGGTCCCAGCCCTGTGCAGTGGCCACCGGGCATCTATTCTTGCCTTGGTCTTCACTCCCCGGCAGCACCAGCAAGCCATGGTGTCCTCAGACCAGAGGAGGCCCAGGCACCCACTGGGCCTGCAGGGCAGGAAGCAGAGGGGCATCAGCATCTAAGGACAGACCTGGAGAAGGTCAAGTGGAAGGGCCCTGCACTCTCTTCCCCCAGAAGCGAGGGGACACACGCAGCCGTGCACAACTGGAGCTCCCGCCATTTCTGGAGCCAGCACAGAGAGGTCCTGCCATTCCTGGAGCCAGCGACCCTTGGAGAACAGCGACCCTTGGAACAGCGTCCAGGTCTCTGCTGCCCTCTCTTCAGGGGTGTGAGGCCTCCAGTCCCAGGTGTACTTAAGAGATGGGGAGAAAGCTTTTTTTTCATCAAATTTTTAAATAATAATTTCAAGAATGAAAATAAACCTGGGGGAAGGGTCCGTAGTTAATTTTCTTATAAAAGTTGGGTGATGAAGACACTGTGCCCTCCCAAAACCGCCACGTGTGTAAGGAGATGCCCTGCACAGATGATGCTGGAGTGTGTGGTGAGCGACTGAGAGACAGTGGCGTTCGCTCCTCCTTGGAGCATGCGGCTGTCCTCTCAGAAGCCTTCTGGCCACCATGTCCCCATGGCCCTGTGGCCCATAGTCCCAGCACACCTGCCTCTTGCTCATTCCTGGGCCTCGCCAGGCTCCAGCGGGTACTTTTCCCTCTCCCAAGACCAGACTCCCTGCTCAGCCTTGTCCTGCTGTCCATGGCTGGGCCTCAGTCATAGAGACACACCCGGGCGTGCGTGTGACATGGGACACCTGATGCGTGATGTTGCTGCAGGGGTGTGGACACTGGGACACCTGCAGAAGCTGGGTCGCCGCTGTGAGCCCAGGATGACTGCTGGATGGGCTCCCCTGGTTTCCGAGGCAGACTTTGCACAGAGCACCCTCTGCCTTCTACCTCCAGCCCCACCAGTCTGACGGCTCCCTTGTCTCCCCCTGCCGGCCTGTCCCCCATCACTTAATCTCCAGGGAATCCAGGAATGCAGAGGCCTCCTGCAGGTCTGTAGATGTAGTAGAGTGTGCACCTAAAGGCAGCACCCCAGGCTGCTGTGCCTGCCGGGTCCCACCCTCCCTGAACACTGCACTCTCTGCCCTGCTGTGGCACATCTGAGAATGCTTGGGCGGCTCCACTGTCCCCATCTTTCTGGTGTGTGGTGTTTTTCTTTATTTCCACAGCAGCTTTTGGCTACTGTGATCTACCCTGCTGAGTCCCCTGAGCACATGATATCCAGGTATGGAACTACGGTGCTGTCCCTGTAAACATCACTCATCAATTTGAACATAAATCCCAGGGCCCAGTGTTCTGGTACAGCAGGTCCAGGCATGGCTGACAACACCACAGTCCACCGGTGCTCATCCAAGTCCCGGCTCCTCCATATCTGATCCAGCTCCCTGCTAAGGTGCCTGGGAGGCAGTGGATGACGGCTCAAGTACTTGGGCCCTTGCCACTGACAAGGGAGATGTGGACGGATTTCTAGTCTCCAGTTTACATGGGGGAAAAAACTTTTTTTTCTGCCTGAGCAAAACTCCCACCACCCAAAACACAGCAAGTTGTCCATGGTCAGGGAGGGCAAGAACCAGAGAGGTTTGCTGCCCATCTGATTCCCATGTGGAGCTCTGGGGTATGAGTGTGTTCCCACACACTTCCACCCACACACACAAGAAACAGGGCAGCCCTTAACAAGGGATGAGAGACGAGTTGGAAGGGGCCTGGTTCAGGGCTCTAAAGTGTTGACTTCAGAAGCAATAAGCAGGTATGTGCACAATGAAATCACACATACAAAGGCTTAGGTGTTTTTTTTTTTTCCCAATGTCACTGCATTTTGAAAAGCCATGAGATTTATTTATTTTAAAGTTTTATTTACTTGGAAGGTAGAGTGATGGGCAGAAAGACACACAAGGGAGAGAAAGAGAGAAACAGATTTTATCCACCAGTTCACTCCCCAAATGCCCACAACAGCTAGGGCTTGGTCAAGCCAAAGCCAGGAGCCTGGAACCCCATCCACATCTCCCATGTCAGTGGCAAGGGCCCAAGTACTTGAGCCGTCATCCACTGCCTCCCAGGCACCTTAGCAGGGAGCTGGATCAGATATGGAGGAGCCGGGACTTGGATGAGCACCGGTGGACTGTGGTGTTGTCAGCCATGCCTGGACCTGCTGTACCAGAACACTGGGCCCTGGGATTTATGTTCAGATTGATGAGTGATGTTTACAGGGACGGCACCGTAGATCCATGCCTGGATATCATGTGTACCGTGTGTGCCATGCGCACTAGGTTCAGTGATCCAGTTGAGGAAATTAGCATATTCACACCCTCTGATATTTGACATTAACTCTAGCCTCTCTGGTTACTCTGAGCACTCGTGGTTCCCCTTGCTGTCTTCAAGCCCAGAATCGTTGCCGAGAGGTTCCATCAGTCTCTTCACATCCCAGGCCTGGAGAAAGCAAAGGAAAGGAGGGGTGGAAAAGGGGACGTGATTGTGGCTGAGCAGTCCCGGAGTGTCCTGTGCTACCGACCCCTGCTCTGCTCCAGGGAAGCAGGGTCCAGGGCTTGGAGCGGAGAAGGCCTGGCCCAGGTTCTTCTGGCAGGCGGCTGTGTGGGGAGGAGCCCCAGGCAGGGAAGCCACCACCTCTGCTCTCCAGGGCCTGGAGCTCTCCCTAGGGGTGGCCCAGCACTCAGCAAGTGCTCTGGAGTCTGGAGTGGGGTTGGGGCTTTGACATTACCTTTCAGAGGTGGGAGGGACCCGCCGTGCCCCTTTGTCCACCGTGTGCTGCTGTGGAAGCCACACGGGAGGGGGAAACAGTGCTTTCTCCCACGTGGGACTGCAGGGGCCACTGCTGTTGGAAGGCGCACTTCAGTTTGCCTCCTGTGCTTGTAACTGCTTTTGCTATTACTCATAGTGTTCAAGAAATAAAAATCCTCTGAGGACTTTCTGTCTTGAAGAAAGGATTTGACCTAAAACACAGGCCCAGCTATTCTCAGCCTCACAACCCAGGACTCACTGGCAGAGTCCCCACGGGGCCCCTTGGTTGGATCTCTCTGGCCTTTCCACACAGTGAACGCTCCTTTCAGAACTGTCTGCTGAGTATGCATGTGCTCACGTGTGTGTGCACACGCGGTCTGGTGTATGTGTGTTGGCACATGTGTGTGTGCTCCCCACTATTCATGTTCTCATTTATGTGTGTACCCTTCACTGTGTGTGTGCCTACATGTGTGCATACCCTCCACTGTATGTATAATCCTCCACCGTGTGTGTGCCCCCCACTGTGTGTGTACACCCTCCACTGTGTGTGTGCCCCCCACTGTGTGTGTACCCTCCACTGTGTGTGTACACCCTCCACTGTGTGTGTACCCTCCACTGTGTGTGTGCCCTCCACTGTGTATGTACCTTCCACTGTGTGTGTGCCTACATGTGTGCATACCCTCCACTGTGTGTGTGCCCTCTACTGTGTGTGTACCCTCCACTGTGTGGGTGCCCCCTAGTATGCATGTGCCCTTGTGTGTGTGTGCTCCCCAGTATGTATGCATGTACTCCCTGTAAGTGTGCTTACATGTGTGTGTGCTTTCCCACTATGCGTGTGTCCACGTGTCTGGATGTGCCTATGGATGTGTAAGTCATACAGGCTGTCTTGAGATTTATGTTTAGGGGCAGTGCAGAATCACACAATTCTCTCCAAACTATTTGAAAGAGAAAGAAATTCATAAAAAGCAGAACTTATTTTATAAAAAAAATACCCTACACACATCTAGGGAAGATACAGAAGGAAGTCCCAGACCAGCTTATCTCTTTAAAGACAATGAACAGTTTTCTGGGCAAAGCAACATGAATAGAATGGAGCCAACATTTCTGCTGTGGACAGGATCAGAAAGTGCCAGAGGCAAACAGGGCAAGAGAGCCTTCAGCCCCTCTGCAGCCACTGTAGTCTGTGCAGTGCTGTGTCTATACTCACCACCCACATAGTGCTCTGTCTACACACTCACCATGTGTGCAGTGCTATGTCTACACTTGGCTTAGCATACAGAACTCAGAGCCGGGACCTTGTCTGCCACTCTTGCTTCATTTGTGACCCACAGGGATATAAAAGACTGGGACGTACTTTATAGAATCCCAGGGCAGGTGGTTTTTGATATGTGTAACATAGCTGCCACGAACGAAGTGATTTGAGACTTCTTTATTTTTTTTTTATTTGAAAGTTGGAGTTACGCAGAGAGAGAAGGAGAGGCAGAGGCAGAGAAAGAGCGAGTGAGCGAGCGAGAGAAGTCTTCCATCCACTGGTTCACTCCCCAATTGGCTGCAACGGTCAGAGCTGCACCGATCTGAAGCAAGGAACCAAGAGCTTTTTCCAGGTCTCCTACATGGATGCAGGGCCCAAGCCCTAGGACTGTCTTCTGCTGCTTTCCCAGGCCACAGCAGAGAGCTGTATCAGAAGTGGAGCAGCTGGAACTCGAACCGGCACCCATATGGGATGCCGGCACTGCAGGCAGTGGCTTTACCCTCTACGCCACAGCACCGGTCCCAGATTTGGGACTGTTTTAAGGAACCTTGGACAGAGGTACCACTGCCAGCCTGCTCCAGGTTTTTCTGTAGCCTCGTGTCATGGATAGGAGCATGAATTTTGGAGTCAGATGAGTGAGGTGCATATCCTGACTGTGCCCTCCACCAGCTGTGGGCTTTAGTGGATCCCTTGGGCCATTGTCTGCCCAAGTACCTGGGTGATGTGGACGTGGGTTGCTGGGAGTGAGATGTGGCGCGCACGGTGTGCTGCAGCTCTCATGAGCTGGGTGGTGATGGTTTCCCCATTGGGGTCATGGTTTTCCTTGCAAGAGCCCTGCTGTGTAAAGGCGGCTTCCCGTCAGTCCTTGATCTGTTGGTCACTCCTACTGATAGCGTGGGACGGCTGTCCTGTCAGCTTTGACTCTTACTCATACCCCAGTCTGTTGCTTAGTTGTATTTAGATAAAAATTGGCACATGCCCTTTAGCAGGCTGCTGTCTTGTTTCCTCCTGAGGCCCTTAAAGGAGTCCCTGGAAGATGATGTGTTGGGAGTCACCTGACACGTCCCAGGGACCTGCTCTCTTCCCCGGTGTGGCTGCCATTTCTCAAATGTCACATTCAGAGGGCGTTCACAAGTTCCTTTCAGGCCCAGCGCTGCGGTCCACTTCTCTTCACTGTCGGGAAAAGTGTCTTGATGATCAGGTTCCCCGTCTCCTGTCAGTGTTACGTGTCCCCTGCCCTCACATCGGAGGGTACAGCTTTTGCTCTGTCTGGTGGCTCTCGGGGACGCCAGCTCCTGGGGAAGAATCTGACCAGCGTGGTCACCCTTTCTTCTCCCTTGGAATGAGGTGCATATCCCACTCCTCAGTCTTTCTCCTTGATATGTAATCCTCTGACTTTTCCAGTCCTGGGGGACTTCCCTCAGGGCAGACATGTCTGGGACCGGGGAGATTAGGCCCAGTTGGCAGCTGCCCAGCCATGGCCTCCCACGTGCCGTCCACGCTCTGGGCCTGTCTGCTAGTAGGGTTGCTTGAAGACTTGAGTGTGGCTGGTGCTGCCCCTGCTGCCCCTGCTGCCCCAGTGTCTGCCGCCACCATCTCTGTGGACACTAAGCGCTCCCTGGCTGGAACGTGGGATGCAATTCACATTGTGTATGTGGCCCATAGCAAAGCAGAGTGTGTGTTATTTTGTGAAGTTCAGAGATGAGCTCAGATCTGAATTTCTGCATGGCCATTGGGTGTCAGTGTCTCCCTCCCCGCACATTTTCCCCAAGGAAACCAAGGAACAGAAACCAAGGGCCTTCCTGGAGCCGCCTGACTGTCCGCCTAGTCTGTGTCTCCCTGTTTGATGCAGACATGCCCTCACTACATGTCAGCTGTGAAGAAAGTAATACACATGCCGTCTGCTCTGTCAAGACGAACACAACTTTCTTCAAGACTGCCTCCTCCTAGGGGTGCGCATCCACAAGGCAAGCATCTAGGGAAATTCTAATTTAAGTTCTGTGTGTAGCTTTTCACCTTGGGAATTTAAATCGCAATCATGTCTTAGACAAGGCTGAGCCACCCTGGGCCCCTGTGCAGCGGCTGGGGCTGCCAGGAGTCCCCAGGCCTTTCTCAGAGCCATGTGCAGCCACGTGCCGTGTGCTCAGGCTCACCCTAAGATAAACACCATGAACTCTGAGAAAAGAAAAGGTGGGCGCTGCCCTTCTGCATGCCCTCAGTCACATGAGAGTGTTCCAGTCTGTTTGATGACTGGTGCTGTCCTGCCCAGACCCAGGGTCCTGCCAGGATCCCACCTGGGCTTCCCTCCCACATGTCATTTCTTTCATGGCTTTGATACCTGGTGACGGTTTCAGTCCTGGCTGCTTCAGGTTAGAACTGGGAACTGTGACAGTGCCATCGAAATGGGTGCTAGGCTGGGCTGGGCTGGGCTGGGCTGGGCTGGGCTGCAGCTGTCTGTAGGAGACAGAAGCAGAAAGTATAGTGGTGACGTCATGTTCTCTCTCTCCCTGTGAAAGGCCACCAACGTCTTCCCAGAGTTATTTGAGAATAATATGGATTTAAAAGAAAGGCTAATTATTTTATGCCTGTTCCGTAAACACTTCCTGCTTTTAACTTGAACATATCTTATCATTAAAGAATGTCTATTTAGGAATGCCCATTTTAATACTGACCCACTCATTTAAAGGAAACTTGTAATCAGTTGGTGAGGTGATTACCTGGCAGGATCAAACTACTTTTTCCTTAACTCCCCCAGTTGAAGAATCGTGCACAGCCTGTCCTGCCAGTTACCAGTGGAGGACTCTCCGGAGATTGTTTCAGCAAAACAGGATCCCATCCGGAATCCAGCCTTGAGCCCCCATGGTGCTTTATAAACTGTTGCACAAATCTGTGACAAAGGGCCCTCCTAGAGGAGCGTCAGTACTAGCCCAACACTAGAAATTTCTCACAATAGCAAAGTCACTCTGCACCTTACAAACTTACACAGCACAATTGTAAGTAACTGCCCACTGCTGAGAGCCCAGCCAGCAACTGCTGGAGCAAGGCCAGCAGCTGTGATCCGTGGGGAGAGCAGGCAGGCACAGCAGCCCCACGGTGTGCACTGCCTAGGATCCGAGCCAGCGGGCTGCACCCTCCGCACCCTCTCAGGGCCTCCACCGCTTGCTTCCTGGCTTCCTTGCTTGCCAGTCTCGGTCAGTTGGGTTTCCAGTGCTGTGAGCTTTAACAGTGCAGACAGTTTCTGCTGAGTGTCAGAGCATGTCCACTGAGGGATACAGTAAGGACAACGACCAAAAAGTGTGTTGTGGAACAGATTTGCCAATCTGAGTTTTCCTGGCTCAGGTGCAGTCGTGTCATTGCTGATACATCGCTATATGGGATTAAAAGGTGTTATTTTGGTGCAAAGAATTTTGAAATCATGCATAGGAGGAGTCATCAAAAAGTTCATGAAAATTCATAGCATGAAAACCTTTTTACACCAAAATTTGTATTTGTTTAGAAGTTCTATTTATTTGGAAGGCAGAGTGACAGAAAGAAAGACAAATAGACCCGGTATCCCCTGGTTCACTCTCTAAATGAGCACAGTGACCAGGTCTGGACCAGGCCAAAGCCAGGAGCCTGGAACTCCATGCAGGCCTGCTACATGGGTGGCAGGGGTCAGCTGCTTTCCTGTGCATACCAACAGGGAGCTGGATCTGAAGTGGAGCAGCCAGGACTTGAACTGGCACTCTGACATGGGATGCTGCTTTGCCACAATGCCGGCCCCTAAATTGCCATTTAACTCCATTTTCCATGAGCTTTCTGAAATGCTCTCATCGGTCCCTTCTGGATCTTGGGAGCACGTCTTCTCCAACTTGACTGTCGCTAGAGCTCAGCATCCAGAGCCGTCCCCCGTGAGGGCAGACCGTGTCCTCGGAGGCCAGCACAAGTGCAGTGCAGCTGCCTTCTCTGGCAAGCTCTGCGCTACACAGTGTGCTCTGGGGTTGGAACTCTTTATTTTCTCAGTTGGTTTGTAAATAGGATTGCACAAAAATCCATGCACATCAACTCTCCAAATCAGAATTTGCTGAGCTAAAAAGAGCGTTAAATTGGATGGGCTGGCTTTCAGTTGATGGGGCACAGTAACGCAAGTCTCATCACGGTTCTTACAGACATGCTCACTGTGTGACAGTTTCCATGTGACTGGAAATATCCACGCCTGGTCACCTCAGCTAATTCTCCATGTCTACTTGCTGTCCATTAGTAATTGGTTACGAGTGTGATACTTTGGAAACACCTGATACCAGTGTGGTTTATTACAACATTCTAGCATTGTCCTGTCAGCTTGAAGTCAAACCAAATAGGAGCTCTCAGTTTCTCAGGTGTCCTACCTTGCTGAAATTCCAAATGGAAATGTGATACTCATCATGATTAAATCAATGAACAGAAATGATCACAGATGTCAAATGTACTTAAAAACCAAATACTTTCCGTAAGAAGAGCTATCTGTTCCAGACAGCTTTGTCACTGATACTCAGGGTCACCAGCGGTGGCTGGTTTGCCAGATGGCTTTGTCACTGAGGCTCAGGGTCACCAGCGGTGGCTGCTTTGCCAGATGGCTTTGTCACCAGGGCTCAGGGTCACCAGCGGTGGCTGCTTTGCCAGATGGCTTTGTCACCGAGGCTCAGGGTCACCAGCGGTGGCTGGTCTTGTGGGTTAGCTGCTCTTGTGGGTTAGGAAGAATGCCAATAAGCACTGTGATTTTCTTTAAGGATTAAAATGTTTTCTGGGCTTAGAAACGTGAAAGAGAATCTCCTTTTTGTTTCAATTACTTCACACACCTATTTTCACATCTACAGACCAGCCAAAACAACAAAGCACACAGCATACACCACATGTGTGCACATATTTGTGTCCATGCACCATGTGTGTGTACCATAGATAGGCACATGCCACATGTGTGTGCACACACACACCCCTTCTTCTGTCTGTCTTCATGAACCCTTCAGGGATTGTTACAATAAAACCCACTTAATGCATTCTCCTTGCTTCTCCCAATGGCACTGCACCCCTCCCTGCAGAGGAAATGGTGTTTTCCTCTGGGTTTTGTTCGTTGTGCCTGGGAGTTGCTCACTCTTGAGGAAGAGTTGTGTGTCCATGCCCCATCCCCAGGAGCGGGTGACTGCAGAGCTCGGGGCACCCTTTCCTCATCTCACACCTCGGCTGTCCATCCGTGCCATCATCGCGTGACCTGTTGTAAACGTAGGGCGCGTACATCAGGACACAGGGGACCCAACAAGCCGCTGAGGACCTGAGCCATGCTCTGCCTTGGAGGACTGAACCCACCACCATCCCAGGGCGTTGGAGGGCTGAAGAAAAGTGTTTGCCAGTGTTGCGTATGCAGGGGCTGGGGAGCCGTTGGACGTCTTGGCGAGATGAATTACGCAGGACTGCTTAGACTTGAAGGTCCCAGAGACCGTGTTTGGGCCAGATCTTCTTCCTTTGTAAATCTGGGCGAAAGGACAGCCGGCCGTTGACAGGCTGAAGTTGTGAGCAGGGTGTGGTGGTTTAGCGCAAGGCCTCAAGCACGTAGAAATTCCTCAGCAGCTCTGAGTAAGGTTTCAGTGAAAATATTCAGACTGTGCAGCTCTCATCAGCAGCTGACTGCAGCCTGTGTGGACTGCAGTACAGCGGCATCGCGGCATGCCGATGCCACAAAGCTGCCATCCGGCCTCCGTTTCTTCTCTCTGGCAGTGAAGAGTACGCCCTGTGCCTGCTCGTGTAGCCAGCCTCGCACTTTCTGGTCTGATTTCTTCTAGGGGATCATGATGTAATTAAATGATAGAATGTTTGCTCCCAAGTGGAGCTAACCCAGGGTGACGGGCAGGTGGCTGCTCACCCTGGAAGACAGCCGGCTGCTGAGGGTCGGGAGGCAGGCAGAGCTAGGACACCAGGCCCCTGGGGGTGCTGAGCAGGCAGGTGGCTGCGAAGGTCTGGGCCCGGCCTGGTTCAAGCTCACCAGGAAGAAACCTGGGCAGCCTTGTCTTTTCTTTAAACACAGGCAGCTGGGAAGAGCTGGACGTTGTACCCTGGGCTGTGCTGGGAGGGTGTTCTGACGCCATCATGCTGTTTTGTTTAGTTAGCAGAGCTTTTGGTTTGCGCTATCTGTAGCCAGCCAATGGCTCTGTGGGTGTGCACGGAGGCACTGTGGGGTAAAGTGCACAGCGCTGCACAGTGGAGTGCAGTGTGTGTGCCCGGGGAGACCATGCTCCTTGCAGCTTTCTGGAAGCGGTGCTTCTGTCTTCCGCATGGGCTCGACCCTGACCTTGGGCATCTTGTGATGGGCACAAGAGATCAGCAGTGCAGAATGACAGCCACTCTGTGTGAGAGCCTTGCCCTCCATGCCTTGTAGGCTGGTCTGGGGGCTGTGCTTAGGAGGCTGGAGAGGGGCTCCCGAGATGGATTTGGGCAGCTTGGGGTCAGTCCTAGGTCTCTGGGCCTTACCCTGTCCTTTTGGCAGTTCGTTGGAGCCGAGGCAGGAGAAGCCACAGCATCGGGCGCTCTGCTCAGCTGCCACAGCATGGCCCTGCCAGGGGCTCTGGCACTGGAGTTGGCAGGATGGACACCAGGTTCCCAGACCCTCAGTGCTGTTTTCCTCACCTCCAGGTATCCAGCGTGGTCCTTATATTCTGCTTGGTTTCTAAACAGAGAAGCGACTTATCATGTAAACTTCCTGCATAGACTTGTTCCCTGGCTTCTTGTATAGACTCACTACTCAGTCCCCAGAAGCCTTGCTGCTTTTTGTCTTGCATTTAATAATTGCCAGTTGCTTCTTGTGGAACCACGCAGTGGGGTGCCATTCAGTCATTTGTGACAACTTGGAGAAGCCTGACAGGCAGATAAAGACAAATGGGATGATCTCACCCATGTGTGGAATCTGAAAAGCTGCCCTCACAGAAGCAGAAAGTGGGACGGCGACTCCCAGGCTGTGACGAGAGGGAGGAGGCTGGGGGATGTTGGTCAAAGGACACTGAGTTTCAGGTGGATGGGAGGAGTTGGCTCAGATCACCTGCTCATCCTGATGACTACGAGTGTAACAACTTCCTGTGTGCTTGAAAAGTGCCAAGTGCCATAGGTTGTTCTCACCATGAAAGAATGAAAACTATGTAGGGCAATTTGTATGCTAATTAGTGGGACTTAGCCACTGCTCAGTGTACACACGTATCAAAGCATCACATTGTACGTGATGAATACATACAACTTTACATGTAACTAAAGATAAAGTCAGTGACCGACACACCAACACGGGCATGGCAAGGACAAATGTGGGCTGTCAGCTGTGTTGAGCGAGGACGCAGGCGTGACCTGGTGCCATGAATCATGCACAAGGTCTGGGGGCTGGTCGTGGAGGAAGAGCTATCCCTGGCCACCATGCACTCAAAACACACAAAACCCACCCATCAGAGACTGAGCACCCACATTGCGGGCAGTGAGAATTGTCAGCGGGACATAATCACTGTGGACTTTGGCAGCTGTGGCCCCTGGAGCCTGGGCTCTGTGCATGGTCTCCCCTGGGCAGGGGCAGAGCAAGGGAGCGCTGCGCAGGCAGCTTCACCTCTGGATTCGTCACGCTGTGGCATGAAGGAGTCACGCTCAGACTGGCTCTTCCCTCCCTCCGGCACCAAGTGGGCAGGGAGCCCGTGACCCCCAAGCCAGCCTGTCCTCAGCCCCCTGTGACACTGGGAGCAGCTTCTGAGTCCTGCTCCTCGGTTCCTGCTGGTGAAGCTGGCAGCCCCGGCACCTGCTAGAAGGTCACTTTAGAGAGTTTGCAAACTGTAATGGCCAGAGGATGGGGAAGGCACTGAAAGCCACAGTGATCGCTGGAGGTAGACGGGGACATTGGTGTGGGAGAAAACTGAGGTTCTTGGTGGAGGAGTCTGACAGAGTTGTTCTGGCCTGGAGAGCAGAAGGGAGGAGAGGCCTCCACCCCGATGCCTACCCCATGTCTGCCCGTGGTCTCCCAGTTGAGTTGTGCATCTGAGCTCAGCCCTTCTACACTGTTCAGTATGGACACTTGGCACATGGAAAATCAGCTATGGAAGAGGGACTTGTTCACCAGAATGTTAAACTCCAGGCTGGCTCAAGTCTAGCCCTGGTCTCTCTGGTCCCTCAAATGGTTGTTGAGCAGCAGGAAGTCAGGGGGCCAGCAGGCTTGAAAGTGGACAGTCCCCAGGCAGACAACAGCCTGTCTGCCCAGAGTGAGTCCTGCAAAGGAAGCTCTCGCAGCTCCTTCTCACCTGGGCTGTCGGGACTGCTCCTTGGTTGCCTTGCTGCTTAGTGCCCCACTTAGTTGTGTTCATGCAAATCCTTTCAGTTTTGCAACAACTCAGAGTCTTTGCTTGCAGCGCACTCTGTGTGGTAGGGTGGGACTCAGATGGCCGGGATGGCTCCTGACCCTCGGCTAGCCGTGCTCACTGCCCCCAGGCATTGGCTCTGCCTTAAGAAGTCCATTCCCATGGCTTTAGAGGGCACCGATTCTTATTTCTAAAGGATTATCCTGGAAACCTGATGACAGAAAAAATAGAGCATCTGGTGCTTTATGAATAATATTTTCCTATTCTCTGAAATTGCTGCAGAGTAATGGATAAGAATCCTCACCCACGTGAAAGTTAGTTTTAACCATGCATGAAATCAGTGCTGCGTGATCAAATTGTGCTGAACACAGTTTGCTGAGGAACAGGTCAGAAGGATGGACTCAGGTTGAGGGGTGCCCTCTGCTGCTGGCCCGCGACAGCGGAGCAGGAGCCCGGGCAATGCCCCCATGTTGGGCACTGACTGCCGTGCTGCCCTCTGTCTGACAGCACAGGGCCTGCTGTGGCCCTGCCTCCCTCCATGTGTCTGCTCCAAAGCCTGAGACCCCTCGTGGTCACCACCGTGTGCCCCGTGCACCCCACGTTCCAGGCCTTGTGCTGTCAGTCCTGTTCCGCCTCAGTTTCCCGCGACCTCTTTGTCTCCCTGTGAGGAGATGGAGCCCAGCCCAGAGCAGGCCTCCCTCTACCGCGCCTTCTGATGGGATTCTACGGCCAGCAGTTATGGGTTGTAAGATTAAATAAAAACATTATGTGGCTGTCTAAGAGAGTGAGGGGAAGAAAGGAAAGACGGCGCTCGGGGTCTGGGGCATGCTGAGCCGGCCCCTTCCTGGCAGCCCTGGGCTGGATCCAGCTGGAGATTTCTGCTTCCTGGAGCTGCAGGGCCACTCTCCCCTCAGGACGTCTCTTCTCCCTGCCTTTCCCTCACGACTCCGTGCCCAGCCCACGTGGCTGCTGTGTGGCCTTGCTTTGGGGGCCCACTGGGCAGCGGCCAGGCCTCCCAGCTGTGAGGTGGCAGCAGCTGCGCCAGGGGAGGGTGTGTGAAATGTGGGGGTTTGAGGACCCAGGAGAGAACAGCTCTTTTCTCTTTGTTTTCCTTCCCTCCTTCCGCCCCCTCTGTCCCGCCTCTGCTCCTCTGGCTGGCTCTCCCCACCGCTCACCGCACACACATTTTCTGCACACAGCCTGACCCTAATATTTCTCTTTTCTACAGGCAGGAAATGAAGTACATTCTTCAGGGCCATTCGGGAAGTTGTTGGGGCTGGAACGGCCCCTTCAGGAAGTTGTCGGCTGCAATGGTCCTTATCTGAGGCCCCAGTTGACGTAGGCTTTCTCTGCGTCCACTGTCCCTTGAAGCGAGGAAAAGTACTTCCCCCACACCGTGCTGACTCAGCGTGACCAGGGCGTGGATGGTGCCAGGACTCAGAGCCTGCCCAGCCCCCACCTCCCTGTGCTCTGTGTTCCAGGTTCAGTTGTTTTGGACCCGTGCTCCAGGCGTGGGCCTGTAATCCTTTCCCCAGACTCACTGTTTCCCGGAGCACTGGTCAACCCCAGCAGTACATTTACTAGGAAGGTACGTTCTGGATCTCAGAAATGTTGCTCCTTCCAGCAGAGCCTGAAAAAGAAAGAGCCAGGCTTTCTCAAACTGTGGCTTGAAGGTAAAACATTGAAAGGGCTTGGTAAAATTTTCTGTTGGAGCCAAGAATCCCTGAGGCTTAGAAGCCTTGATGGTAGCACCACAGGGATGGCTGGTGCATCCCATGTGTTCTGCTGATGCTGACCCCTCGGGAATGTCCAGATGGGAGGTCCTGGGTGCATGGGCACTCCTGCCACATGACAGAGGAGGGCTGGCCAGAGCCCAGGCTGACAGCAGCTATGCAGGTTTGGGAGCTTCTGGGACCCGGTAGGAGGCAGCCTCTCAGCCTTTTCTCTCTCCTGTTGCTGTCATAGCCTTAGGAAGGAGTGATGGTAACTTTGGACCTTCTTTTTTCACTCTGCTTGACGGGTAGAGGGACAGAGACAGAGAGAGATCCTCCATTCACTGGTTCACTCTCCAAATGCAATGGCCAGGGCTGTGCCAGGCTGAAGTCAGGAGCCAAAATTCTATCTGAGTCTCCCATGTGGAAGGCAGGGTCCCAGGAACTTGGGCCATCACCTGCTGCCTTCGCAGATACATTATCAGGAAGCTAGATTGGAAGCAGAGCACTTGGGTCTCAAACCCAGGCCTGTGATGGGACGCAGGCTTCCCAAGGGCGGCTCAACTCAACTCTCTGTTGAGCACCCCCACCCCCCTTTAATCAAGGGGGGAAAGTAGGTGTGGGGCAGTAGCTGATGGAGTTGGGCTTGCAGAGGAGGTAATATGAGGATACTTCAAGAACTTCATGGAAGATGGAACTGAAACAGCTTTATTTATCCTTTTAAATGGTACCAAAAATTTGAACTCCATGCCATGCCTTCCATGAACTCTGATGCATTTCCTCCTTGAGTCATGACAGTGCAGGGCTGTGCCACACTCCCCTCCCCTGCCTCTGAGTTTGAGAAGACCCCTCACTGATGGCCAGACCTAATGGGCCGCCTGCCGCATGGCCTGGGAGGGGGACACAGGTGCATGGGGCCCTGGGTCTCTGCCTGTAGCTCCTGGATCCCACAGGGAGGTCTCAGAGCAATTGAAACATCAACCACAGGCCTCTTTTCTTGCAAATTAAACGCCTACTGTGACTGGGCTGAGCAGAGTCCTTACCAGGCAAATGACAGGGAGACCCTCGGGCCTGGGGTCTCTGCTTTCTGCTCGGCCTCCCTCCTGCTGAGAGCTGCCCCTCTGCGAATGGCTGGGCCGTGCTGTCTGCCCCATTCTGCTCTCTTTGTGGACGCAGCTCCCTTCCTCCCCTCCCCTGCAGAGTGGCCATGAGCGCCATTCTAGCTCTCCCCTCCTCTCCTGCTCCCCGTCCTTGTTCTCTGTCTCCATTTGTTTACGTGCTTGGTGGCATTTTAATTACATGTTACAAAATGCCTCCTCTTTGTAGAAAGCGTAATGATTGCAGACAGGGAGTAAAAAGCCAGAGCTGTTTCCGATTCCCCTGGGTCCTCCTCCCACCATCAAGAGTGGGAGGGAGGCCCCAGGATTTTTTTTCTATGCAAATAAGTGCACAAATAAAACAGATCACATCACTGTTGAGTGTATTTTTGTAGCACTGAGCTCAGAAGATGCATGCAGTTCTGCCACTTCCTTTTCTTCTACTTCACTTCCCTTGAGAGCTGTCTCAGCTGCCACGTGTCATCGCCCCATTGGTATCACTGCCGCCCGTCGTCCCAGCAGCTGTCACCTCTGCGTTCCCAGTTGGGTGCTGAGCGTGGCACCTCGTCTGTCCAGGCTTCCCTGCACCCATGCAAGGGGTTTGCAGGGGTGACCTACAGGGAGGTGTCTTGTACAGAGTGGTTGGTGTTTTTTAAAAGTTTCAGTTGTACTTAGAAGCTGTGATGCACACCCTGAGCCAGAGTCCTTGAGACTCCCCCCACACTGCCCTCCTTTCCTGCCCCGTGTCAAAGCTGATCTCAGTGCACCTAGCAGTTGCCTCACCACCTCCTGCACATCCCTGAGACACAGATTCTTCTACATAATCACAGCCAAAACCAACCTGGTGTCTCCAGATCACCTGACAGTACTCCTATTGACCTGTCTCCAGGTGTCTTTTTTTTTTTTTTTAAGATTTATTTATTTATTTGAAAGTCAGAGGAAGTAGAACTTGAACCAAGTACTCCAATATGGGATGTAGACGTTGCAACTGGCATCTTAGCTGTTGCACCAAACAATCGCCCCCGTCATTCAACTCTTTAAAGATGCAGACTGAAAATCAGAGTTTAATCCTGACAGGGAGGCCAGAATGCCAAGAAATATCCAGCCTTGTGCGTCCAGAGAGTATTATGCAGTTTTTTGAAGTTTTAAAATTTATTTTATCTTTTAAAAGATACTTTCCCTTGAAGGCAACCCTCCTTAAGCAGGGAGGCTTATCAAGAGGAGGTCCCGTTCTCAGAGCTCCTGGTTCTAACTCCCAAGGACTGAAAAACACATGCCTGCAGTTATTTTATAAAAGACAAACTATACTTCTGTGTGTAAGGCTTTCTAATATGATTTTGTTTGTTTTAAGACATGTGCTGTTTTCAGGTATCAGTCACAGCTGAGCTCCTCCCAGGGCCCACAGGCCCTCAGCACGGGCATAATAAGCTCTAAAGAGTCCGTCCCTGACAGGTGCCACAGCCTGAGCTCACAAGTTAGTGGCAGAGGCCGTATTTTGACCCCAGTTTCCAATCTGAGCACTAGTGTCCTTGCCACAGGATCACAGTCTGAAGGAGGCACCTCAGCCTTGCAGAATGGCATCAGTAGAGTCTGGAATGGATCTGAGGGGAGGGAGCAGTAGTGAGCCTCTCACCTGAGTTACCCACTGTGGGTTAAACAGTGACCAAGATCCAGACGCTACCACCCTGAGATTCTGAGGTGGAGAGTTCCTAAAACAGAGCAGGTGTGTAGGCGGAGAGATGGGCACCTGCCCAGATTGTGGCGAGGACAGCCATCCCCTCCAGCCTCCCTCTGACAAGTATGCCTTGCCGCCTGCAGTGAGCAGCAAAGCTGTGGGTCCTAGATGTCCCATCTTTGCTAATACAGCTGGCCCTGACTGGTGCAAGCAACCCCACGGGAGAGCTGACCTTGTGGCAGGAAGAGGCTCACACACTGGGGATTTCTGCACAGTTGGAACTTGCTGGGCCTCCCATCGAGTCTCACCTGGGGCACGCACACAGAGCACAGACAGTTGAGGAGCCTTGCCAATGACCCCTCCGCTCTGTCCTCTTAAAAAGGCTCTGGTTGCAGCCCACTAAACTGGTTCTGCAGCTCTGCAGAGGACTGAGCAGTGCAGGCTGCCTGTGTGTTCCTGACTCCTGCTCCCCAGAGAATAGAATATGCAGGAGAAGCAACCTGTACCATGATATTGGTGAGTGAAATTTTGTAAACCAGCTCCGCGTCTCCTCTTGTTAGATCTGACAGTTCAGTTAGATGCTGTGTCCGCATCTATGTTTGTGGAGCCCAGACAACGCCCTGGAGAGGGATTAGGTGCTTCCCTGTGAGGTTGACTGCAGCGGCAACAGGATTTGCTTCAGCAGTGCTAGCCAGGCTTGTTGGGAGCCCTGCCGTCAAGAGTGCCATGCTCCGTCTCCAATTTCCTGGTTACTTCATGGTGAAGGGCACTTGCAAATCAAAAGCAGGCCAAGAGCCTCACATTCTTCAATTTCACACACCTGGCAAATGCAGCAAATCAAATGACTGCTTGTCGTTCCCTGGGCTGACTTTTCTGTTCATCACATTATTGTAATGATGATTTTGAAGGAAGTGTTCTAATTTGATATCACACATGATGCCTTTGTGGAATCAGGTTGTGTATCTCCCCTGCCATCCCACACAGGCGTGTGCGTCACGTGCCATTGAGCACAGAGCAAGCAGACAGACGTCATTCCTGTGCAGAGCTAATTGCAGCTGTGCCTGCCCTGGCGTCACTTTGGGCAGGGCCGCTGGCACAGTATCCCCAGCAGTGCAGATAATAATTGTGGCTTTGATGAAGTTAAAGATCTGTCCATTTAGAGGTTGCATCAGAGATTAGGGACCTAGGGGGCTTCTAGCATTTTAGAGGATAACCAATTCCCGTTTTGCATTCCAAAGCCCAGAAACCCACAGAGACAGCGTTTGCTTCATTGGCTGACCTTCCATGTCCCATGCTCACCTGCCTGACATTTTCCCAGGCACCTTCTACTTCAAAAAAGAGTCCAGAGTGGGTGTTTAGCCTCGTGGTTGGGATGTCTGCATCCCACACTGGAGTGTGTTGGCTTGAGTCAGCTCCCAACTCCAGCTTCCTGGCAGTGCAGACCCTGGGAGGCAGCAGGGATTCCTCAAGTTTGTAGGTCCCTGCCACCCAGATGTGAAACCTGGGTTGAGTTGTCAGCTCCCAGCTTTGGCCTGGCCTACCCAAGCCCTTTCCATTGTGGGTGCTTAGGGAGTGAACCAGCAGATGAAGCTCACCATGTCCTCCTGTCTGTCTCTCTGCCTCTCAAATAAAGAAAAAAAAAGAGTCCAAACTTAAAGGAAACTCTGGAAATCATTTGGCCTGTGTGGGGCTTGATTTTCCAACTGTCATCTTGAGAGAAGGAAAGAGAGGTTGAACTGAATGGCCAGATGGCACCTATGCACCCCCATACTGGGATCCGGTTCCCATGCACTTTTTTTTTTAAAGATCTATTTATTTATTTGAAAGGCAGAGTTACAGAGATGCAGAAAGAGAGAGAGGTCTTCCATCCAATGGTGCACTCCCCAGATGGCTGCAATGGCAGGAGCTGGGCTGATCCAAAGCCTGGAGCCAGGAGCTTCTTCCAGGTCGCCCACATAGTTGCAGGGGTCAAAGGACTTGGGCCATCCTCTACTGCTTTCCCAGGTCATAGCAGAGAGCTGGGTCACAGGTAGAGCAGCCAGGACTGAACCGGCGCCCATATGGGATGCCAGCACTGCAGGTGGCAGCTTTACTTGCTACACCACAGCATCAGCCCCTGCCATGCACTTCTGTCGATGGTGTTTGCTATGGCAGAGTCCACCTCTCACCCTCTTGGCTCTGCTTCTCATGTCTAAGATTTTTTTTAAATAGATTTATTTATTTATTTGAAAGGAAGAGTTAAAGAGAAAGAAAGAGATCTTTAATCTGCCAGTTCCAAATGGCCGCAAAAGCTGGAGCTGGCCCAGGCTGAAGCCAGGAGTCTGGAACTCCCTCTAGATCTCCCATGTTGGTGGCAGCACGAGCCATCTTCCACTCCTTTCCCAGGCACATTAGCATGGAGCTGGATCAGAAGTGGAGTAGCCAGGACACAAACTGGTGCCCATGTCGGATGCCAGGGTTGCAGGCAGTGGTTTAGCCTGCTACCCCATGATACCAGCCCTCTCCCCATATCATATCTAAAATTCTAAAACCCTTTCTCTGTGCGTTTTTCAGTGAATTGCTATTGTAGTGGTCACTTCTGCTCCCCTTCACCTTGTTGCTGCATTCTAGCCGACTGACACCACAGCAGTCCAGATGCCCCCTGCTGCCCC
This sequence comes from Oryctolagus cuniculus, assembly GCF_964237555.1. Classification (NCBI taxonomy): domain Eukaryota; kingdom Metazoa; phylum Chordata; class Mammalia; order Lagomorpha; family Leporidae; genus Oryctolagus; species Oryctolagus cuniculus. The sequence goes on from NC_091447.1 coordinate 57,801,819, forward strand.
GTCCGGTTTCAGTCCCAGTGAGAAGTGACCGCTGCTGGGGATTTCTCCCTGATTGTTCTGCACGCCTGCACTGCTGTTCCTTGTTCTTTCATGATACAAAGTCCTCTACTCTGGAGACATTCATCTATTCATACCTGTGGACAGTAAAGAAAAAACAGTTTTGAGGCTAAAAATGCATTTATTTTCATTATAATTTTGTCAGAACTTTTGGCTAAAGACGGGCATTTTGTTTTGCTTTTTTCACATTTGAGAGTTTTCTTAATTTGGGGAAATAAAAAAAAAGAGTGTCTGTGACCCAAGGACCCATGTCGCCAGTTTCTCTGGGCAGAGCAGAAGCATTTGGGTCCAGTCTTCCTGCCTAGGCAGCACAGTTTCCCAGCCCTACAGTAACTGATCCCCAGAGCTCAGGGAGCTGCCAAGGACGCTGGGGTGTGGAGGTGCCGACGGACGTGGAGCAGTTGGCTGCGTAAAACATCAGTTCTGTTGCAGATGATGGCAAAACCATATGCCGGGCAGGAAGTACAACCACTGAGAACTTAGGGTGCAGCCAACGTGAGGCGTGTTTAGCACAGGAAAAATGAAAGCCACCGTGCAGAGTTTCATACTGGCTCGTCCAAGCTAAGTTTCCCCCATTACAAAGGAAAGGGTTTTCTTGAAGGGAGGCTGCTTCATGGATGACATCTGTGATAACATTTATTTGTTTGGCAATTGCTCGTGGAAGCGAGTTTCCATGGACTGATGAGGAGAGAAGGAGTCGGTGGAGCCCAGCTTCCAGCCTGTGTGCTCAGCAGAGAGCTCCTGGTCCACGTGAACAGCAGCTGCCACGTGAGGCCAAGTCTGTGAGGCCTGCGTCGTGCACTTTCTGAGCTGAGGGTTGTGGGGCAGTGAGCCTCCTGCTGCTGCTCCAGGACTCACCCCGTGAGACCTAACTGTCTGTTGGAGGGTCCTGGGGCCTGGTGGTCAACAGAGCTGTGTGGAGAATGCTTCAGACTCCTGGCAGAAGGACTGAGAGTGTCAAGGCCCTGTTTTTCTACCAAAAGTCCATAATGAGAACAGGAAGGGTAATTCCCTTTATAACCTCCTTTTTCTTGCAAACTAGGTATCCTGCATCTTGTGTTTGTGTGGCTATCTCAGACGCACTTTGGAGAGAAGCAGGGTATGTGTACAGTGTTTTAGGTGTGTTTCTGTGCATCCAGGTTGCTGTGGGATCACCCCTGTGTTCATTTTAGAGCCACTAGACAGATCTTCTCTTTGGCAGGTAAAACAAACATATTTGGAAGACTAGAAGAGCCCAAAAGTATGTAGCAGAGAGATTTTGGACCGTTCAAAATCATGGCTCATATGCAAATTCAGTCTGTGGGATGGGATACCTAGGAGGCAGTCAGACTTGGAAACTTCTCAGAGGACTGTAGAGGACTTGAGAGCGAGCCAGTATGGCTGCTCCCAGTCACGTATCCATTCATCTTTCCTTGGTTTAAGGCTCTGGGTCCTCATAATTATGAATTGTCATGTCCTTTTTCAGTTGAAATACCTTGTAAGTATGGCCCAATACATTCTACAGACACACACACTCATACACACACACATACATCTGTGTATATGCATACACTCCTACACACACCATCTAGTATATACACACACCTATGTATATGCACACACTCCCACATACCCTCACACTCATGTCTGTGCATACACACATTGTGTATATGCTCACATACATCTGTGTATATGCACACACTCATACACTCACATCTGTTTATATGCACACACATTTGTGTATACACACATCTGAGTAAACATACACACCTGTATATGCGTACATCTATGTATATGCACACACTCCCACATACCCTCACACTCATGTCTGTGCATACACACACATTGTGTATATGCTCACATACATCTGTGTATATGCACACACTCATACACTCACATCTGTTTATATGCACACACATTTGTGTATACACACATCTGAGTAAACATACACACCCGTATATACGTACATCTATGTATATGCACACACTCCCACATACCCTCACACTCATGTCTGTGTATACACACACATTGTGTATATGCTCATATACACATCTGTGTATATGCACACACTCATACACTCACATGTATACACACATCTGTTTATATGCACACACATTTGTGTATACACACATCTGAGTAAACATACACACCTGTATATGCGTACATCTATGTATATGCACACACTCCCACATACCCTGACTCACAGACACACATGCACAGATCTGTGTATGTGCACACACTCATGTACTCACATGATCTATGTATACACATATACACATCTGTTTATATACACACATCTGAATAAACACATCTACGTACACACACATCTGTGTATACTCACACATATGAGGGCTCTTCAGTTTGTAGAAAATGAAATTAAAAAGTAAGTATTTTGGTGCAAAAGATTGTTCAATTCATGCATATGAGAGGATCTTCAAAAAGTTTGTGGGAAATGTATGTTATCGAAAACCACGCATACAGTTTTGTCTGCATCTGTTTGCATGGTCGTTTATTTTCCACTGGGTAGTAATTGCCTGAGGACATTGACTCAACTGATGGATGAAACAGTCCTTGACCAGGGATAAAGTCACCAAATGTGAATGGTGCTGACCATCAGGGCCGTCTCTGTGTCCTCCTGTGCTGACCCTGACCCCTGGTGTTCATGTTCTGGGGGAATGGACATGCTCCCTGCTCCTGGGAAGCTAGCATCATCTCCAGGTGGAGAGGACCCCTGGGCACCCCCAACCCTGCCCGCACCTGCCCACAGCTCCCTTCATTGTTTTATTTATGGTTCTGTAGGAACTGCACAGCATGCAGCCTTCTCCATTCCCCAGCCAGAGGTCAGGACACTGTAATGCACCCACAGCCCCAGCCGCTCCTGGACCAGACCCTGGAGTCCTAGCAAATCCCGTGTCACTGTTTCTGCTTCTGGTTCCGGGGCAGGAAAGCACAGAGGGGTGGCCAGCTGGGTGTTCCTTATCCCAGCTGCGTTGTCTTAGGCCTCTCTTATCTCTGGTTTTTATGTCTCCTTAAGAGGGGTGGATTCTTCTTTTAAAGAAAACAGAGACATAGGAGTATTCTCCCTGAAGGAAACCATACCCAGACCCTGTCTCTTAAGTCTCCCCACCCCTACCATAACAGCCTCTTCTCTGATGCCCTTGTCTACCTGACACCGCTTGAAAAGGTCAGGTCACTTAACCTCCCTCAAGCCCAATCTCCTTTTCTCTGAGGGACAGGACTCTGGGCCCTGGGGATCACCAAGGAGTGCCTACAGGTGTCAGCAGCCTTTGTTCTAATCCCTCCTCACACAGGCTGGAGAGGGGGCCCTGTCCTGTCAGTCCCAGGCCTACCTGCAGCTCTGGGCACAGCACAGCTGTGGATGTTCGTCAGGACAGCCTGGATCTCAGGTTTCTGTTTGTGCAATGAAAGAATTAATACCTGACTCAAGGATCTCACAGAGAGACACATATGATACACAGATGCATACATGGGCTAATGCCAGATACAGGACACATAATATATGCACACAGACACAAGGACCCAAGATACAGGTGTATACAATGCACACATGTATAGTACACACATACACAGATGCACACACATATCTGGGGCCCTGCAGCTTGGAATCCATGCACATACAATGAGAAGACCCCATCTTCTCTGCCCCTTTGCAGAAATACCATCAAGCAGTGGAAGCTGGGTTGTCAGTTAAAACTGACACCTTTTGTGGAGGGCTGTTGTTCTCCCAGTAAGGTACAAACCACATCATGTGTGTTTTCCAGTCTTGTGAAGTGGGTTGACTAGGCGGTTCCTGGCCACTCTGCTCCTGGTTCAAGGGTCACTCTTACGCTTGTAAAGCGGGAGTTTGTTGGCTCTGTTGGAAATGGAAACCTCTCCTTCCTTCGCGGTGGGGATGGGAGGGGTTGGCCGTGACACTGCTCTGTTGGAGGTCCTGTCCAGATCTGATGCTGAAGGAAGCTGCCATGCACAGTGTACCATTCAAGAAAGGTGGCTACAATAGAGGTAGGAGCGTGATCAGATTTCTTTGTCTAACTCCCCACGTGGCTGGCCAGTCTACTTGCAAGGAGATTGAAGCCAGGGACGTTGTGACCTGCCCAAGGCCATGCAGACTATGCTCTTTCCCTCTTGTTGACACGTAATAATTGTAAAGATGGATAAGATACAATGCCATGTTTGGAGCCTGCACTGGCTGGGCTTGGTCATATCAGGTCCCTCTTCTAGCTATGTATGGTCTTCAAGTTCATGCATGCATTTCAAACTTGTTCACACCAAAATACACTTAGATTTTAATTCTTTGTTTCCATAAACTTTTTGAAGTCCCCTTAGCTTTTGAAATGTCCTATACTTGGTTGTTAACTACGACCGCCCCTGAATGAACCTATGAACTGGTGAGAATAGGCAGACAGCTAGTCAGGCCTGAGTGAGATGGAATCCTTGCAGTCCTGCATGCTCTCTCCTCACCTGTTAGTCAAAAATGCCTGCCTTCCCAGGATGTCCTGTGTCTCACCTGGGACAAGGATGGGAGCAATGCCATGTAGGGCACAGAACCCGCCTTCCTCCCCAGCCAGCCTGCCCTCCCCACCCCTGCCGAGCACTGTTCCACCCTCTCCATGATATCAGCACTTGCAGACTCCATGCACAAGAGATCCTGCAGTACCTGTCTTTCTGTGTCTACCCCATTGCACCTAAAATAATGCCTTCTGGGGGTGTGGGTCTGAGATCTTGCATTTTCACTCCAGGACCCTGCCCCTCAGAGAGATTTGTAACGTGCTGAAGTACAAACAGGATTTATTCAAGGTGAGAGAGAAAACACACATTCACACATGAGTGTGACCCCCTCACACAGAGAAATGTCTGTCATGAGTGGCCAGAGAGTTGCCCAAAGAGAGAGGAGAAAGCCTGAATAGCAACCCCAACTGTGGTCTGAGGCAAAAAGAGGACTCTTCCTGTCCTCAGCCTCTTTTGTGAGGAAGGGGCAGGGTCTTAGCATGCATGAAGCCATTTGGGAGTTCAGTGGCCCCTCCACATCATGCATTGCTCCCATCCTTGTCCCAGGTGAGACACAGGACATCCTGGGAAGGCAGGCATTTTTGACTAACAGGTGAGGAGAGAGCATGCAGGACTGCAAGGATTCCATCTCACTCAGGCCTGACTAGCTGTCTGCCTATTCTCACCAGTTCATAGGTTCATCCATGTTGTCACAAATGAGAAGATTTTGTCTTTTTTGTGGCTAAGACTCCATTGTGAATGAACACCATGTTTTCTTTTTCCATTCACCTGCTGATTTTGTATCTTTGCTATTGTGAATAATTTCAAAGCCTAAATCACTGGTTCTAGAATTTTATAATTTTTTTTTTAAGATTTACTTTATTTATTTGAAACAAAGAGTTACAGAGAGAGGCAGAGACAAGAGAGAGAGAGATAGGTCTTCCATCCAATGGTTCACTCCCAAATGGCCGCAACGGCCAGAGCTGCGCCGATCAAAAGCCAGGAGCCAGGAGCTTCTTCCTGGTCTCCTACGTGGGTGCAGGAGCCCAAGGACTTGGGCCATCTTCTGCTGCTTTCCCAGGCCACAGCAGGGAGTTGGATCAGAAGAGGAGCAGCCTGAACTTGAACCCGCGCCCACATGGAATGCTGGCACTACAGATGGTGGCTTAATCCAATATGCCACAGCACCAGCCCTGAAGCCCCAAGATTTTAAAAAATGGCATTCATTCTATTATTTTCCTTACATAGGAAATTGTAAATGTTTTTTATAGGAAGTTTAAAAAGCAGTATAAGGCATAATGAAAAAAAATCTCAAACCATGCCTCACAGCAGTGACTGTACCAACAGATTAAAAATTAGCGTTTCTTCTCATGCAGGCCCCAAAGCTGGTCTTTGCCTAGCAGTGTAGCTGCTGCAGAAGGGATATGGCACAGACCCCAACAACAGAAAGCAGTGGGGACACTGGGCAGAGCCTCAGTAGAAACTGAATGTGCGCTGATTTTCCACACCAGAGTTTCTCTGAATAACTGAGACGGACTGGCAGGGGCCCAGGGCCCAGGGAAGGGGAGCACAGCCCCTCCTGTATGGACCTAGAGACTCGTGTGACTGCCTGATACTCAGGGGTTGTTGAAATACAAAAACAGGAAGATGATGGGGGCAGGCATTGACCTAGTACGATGCCGGTCAAGATGCCCAAGTCCCGCAGCAGAGTCTCTGGCTTCAGTACTCAGGCTCAGCCTCCTACTTTTGCACACCCTGCGAGGCAGCAGTGATGGCTCAAGCAGTTGGGTTTCTGCCACCCACGTGTCAGACCCAGATGGAGTTCCCAGCTGCACTGTGGGCCCTTAGGGCGTGAACCAGTGTGTGGGAGCAAGCAAGCGGACTATCTCCCTACCTCCCTCCAAAAATTACGTGTAGTAAAATCTCAGTTTTTTTTTTTTTTTTAATTTGACAGGTAGAGTTATAGACAGAGGAGACAGAGAAAGGTCTTCCTTCCATTGGCTCACTCCCCTAATGGCCGCTATGGCCGGCGTTGTGCCGATCCAAAGCCAGGAGCTGGGTGCTTCCTCCTGGTCTCCCATGCGGGTGCAGGACCCAAACACTTGGGCCATCCGCCACTGCCCTCCTGGGCTACAGCAGAAAGCTGGACTGGAAGAGGAGCAACCGGGACTAGTACCCGGCGCCCCAACTGAGACTAGAACCCGGGGTACCGGCGCCGCAGGCAGAGGATTAGCCAAGTGAGCCATGGCGCTGGCCAAAATCCCAGTTTTCTAAATAAGTACACCTATCTACATTGTATGAATAAAGAATTCTGAAAATAGGGGCCTGTGCTGTGGCATAGTGGGCAACAGCTGCCACCTGCAGTGCTGGCATCCCATATGTATGCCAATTGGAGACCCAGCTGCTCCACTTCCAGTCCAGCTCTCTGCTGTGGCCTGGGAAAGCAGTAGAAGATGGCCCAAGTCCTTGGGCCCCTGTACCCGAAGTTCCTGGTTCTTTGCTTCAGATCAGCTCAACAGGAGCCATCACAGCCATTTGGGGAATGAACCAGTGGGTGGAAGATTCTCTCTGCCTCTTAGTAGCACTGTTTTTCAAATAAATAAATAAATCTTTAAAAAAATTCTGAAAACATAAATGCCACGAATATTGTTGGTTATTTTACGTGACTTTTTTTTTCTGTCTGTGGTTCTAATCTTGCTTCAGAGAACCCATAAAATCATTTAAATTCTCTGATCATTGAAAAGAAAGCAAGGGCGGACAAACCAGGCCTGAGCCTGTTGGAAAGGTTCAAGACCCTGTAAGAGCTGAGGAGTGAGCACGCAAGGGCAGCAGCCCTGGGAGGTGTTGAGTGAGGTCTGTGAGCAGATTCTTCGAGCTCACGCCGGACTCCCTGGCAGTGTCCGTGAAGCTGGCCGTGGATGCGGCTCAGCCCTGAGGGCTCCACACCAACGCCTGTCTGTGTCTCCCTGACTCTTTGTGCTCACTGAGGAAATGGAGATCAGTTTCCTGAATCCTCCTCCGAGTTCCTCTCCAGAGTCAGCAAGCAGTTCCTCACGTCCAGTGCGTGGGCCTCCTTCCATCACATGGATGTTTCAGCTGATGCCCGTGTGGGGCAGGCAGGCCCTGCTGTCTCGTTTTGTTTTCTTTGGGCCATGGAACAAGTAGGTGTTGAAGGCTGCATTCTTTTCCAAATTGAAAGCCACCGATTGGCTGTGAGGGCTGGAGGGCAGCGTGCCTCCATGACAGCCGCCAACGCTCTGTTCCATGAAAGGTGAAATAATTGCAACAACAGCCGAGCAGGATGCTTCGTTCCAGATGCCAGGAGCAATCTGGGAGCTGGTTTGAAGAGTGTGCTTGGCACAGCAGCCCGAGAGCCACTATAAGGACCCTGTGTCAGAGTGCGGCTGGCTGTCAGCAGCTGGGACCCCTCTCTAGAGGCCGTTGTGCCAGGCCGTGAGCAGCTCCATGGGCTCCCCGAGTGGTGGGGGGTTCCCTGCTGACCACTCTGTGTATCCCTCCCTGGATCTGATGCGTGAGAAAGCATGATTGCACAACCACTCCCAGTGTCTCCTGCCAACTTCTCTGAACAGATGTGGACTTAGAAAAAAAAGACCTCCACTCTCAATTTTGTGATAAAAAAGGGATAGGCTCATGAATTGGATGTAAGACCTCAGACAGCACGCCCATGGGCAACCGTGCTGGTGTTGCCCACACTGTAAGGTGGGCTGCACCTTATGGCTGCAGTCCATTCTGATTTTGATTCTTCTGAGTGACCCTGGGCCCAGGCACACTTCAGGCAACCCAGTGGGCTGCTGGCTTTGTCCAAGCGAGGTTTCCACATAGGGCTTGGGAGTGGAACCAGCTTCTTTGAGCTCCAGACCCTGTCCCTTCCCAGGACACCTGGCAGTTCTCAGGGGGACAGAGCAGAGCTAGAATCTTGAAAAGTTTTACACCTAAGCTCCTCTGGGCCACCTGACCCAGTTCTCCAATTTTAGTAAAGTCAAGTACTTCACAAAGGCAGTCACTTCCTTGGGGACATCATGCGCTCCAATCACAGCTGTGTCGTGCACACCGCAGCCATCTCTGACCCAACAGATGTTCTGTGTAAACAGTGGTATCAAGTACATCTTGAAAACATCATTCTGGCCAGATCCTCAGGGCTTGGGTGCAGTCCTTGAGGTGGGCGGAGGGCCCTCTAGAGAGAAGCATCTGCAGGAAGTCCTCTCGCTCCTGTTGCTGCCTGTTTTCTAAATGGTCTTGGAGCCACACAGCTGTTTACTGCAGAGTGGCCCCACTTGGGGCTGCGGTTACGCCAGGACTTGGAAGGGCCCTCTGCTTCCGCCATCCTTGGGCGCCATGCCTGCCAGCACTTCACTGTCCTCTCCACATGCTGTCCCTGGGGTTGGTGTGTGCCCCGGGAACTGGGTGGGCAGGCAGCTGGCCACCTGAGGCCACTTCCACAGCACCAGCGTCCTCCTCAGCCTCCCTTGAACACTGCTGGTGACCAGGGACTTACCACCAGCAGAAATGCTCACAAAACACTGTGTTCAGTTCTGTGATGGCTCTAACAGCTTTACAGACCTGTCAATTCAGGTATCTGGGTGCCGCCTCACTTCATCCTGGCTCTTTTAAACCAAGCAGTGTTGTTTTCTTCTGCCCGATCTCCTCCTGAGGCTCTGCGAGGGATGCCCAGAAACACGGCTGGAGCTCAGAGCAGAGGGTGTCCAGGAAGACACGGACTCAGTGCCCGCCACACTCCCCCATGCAGTTGGAGCACTTGGCAGTTGCCCCTTTTACAGTCAGTCCTGTTGCCAACACTTCTCCACTCTGGCGTCTCGGGGTCACCTCCGATACCAGCTGTCTGCCAGCTTCCTGTGGCTGCATGGAATCCTGAAAACGCTAAGCAGGCTGTGTCTGGCTGTCACACCTGTACTCCTCTTCTCAGAAGTCAGTCCTCTCATCACCCTGCCTTGTTGAACCTGTGTGAATCCAGGGAATCTATCCCTTCTGTCCATGTGCCCAGTAGCTTCAGCAACCCTCCTGGCCTGGTGTCCTTGTAATGCTGCTCAAATTGAAATTAGTGAACCATATACAAGGACACTTTGGAAAGTTTGTGGGGAAATAGAATGAAAAATAAGTTTATTTTGATGCCAAACTTTTTGAAATCTATGCATAGTCCTTTCATAATATGCCTGCCCTCCCTCCCTCCCTCCCTCCTTTCTTCCTTTCTTCCTTTCGCAGAGTAACAGAGAAGGAGAGACAGAGATCTTCCACCTGCTGGTTCACTTCCCAAATGGCTGCATCAGCTGGGGCTGGGCCAGGCCAAAGCCAGGAACCTCAATGAGGTGCAGGGGCCCAAGCACTTAGGCCATCTTTAGCTGCTTTCCCAGGTGCATTAGCAGGGAGCTGGATCAGAACTGGAGCAGCCAGGGCTCACTCTGGCATCCATATGGGATGCTGCCACTACAGGCAGCGGTTTAACCTGCTGCGCCACAGTGCTGGCCCCATAATATGCCTTTTCCATGAACTTGTGAAGATTCCTCTGTGATCTGTGATCTCTGGACTCCTCGAGGTGCCAGTAACAAACCTGCCTTTTAGTGCAGACATCAAGTTTTCTGTGTCTGAATGTGCCCGGAGCCAGGCCCTCTCTCTAGCTCCTTTCCCTGTCTGAACCCCAGGAATGGTTTGCCTGCCACCAGTCTTCCCACAGCCAGGCGTTCCCAGCACTGCCTGGGGCCCAGCAGCCAGGATGCAGCAGTTCCTATCCAGCTGCTCCCTCCCCTTTCTGTGCCTGGCATTGCCTCCCGCAGGCATGTCCCTAGAGCACAGGGCAGCCCAGGCCTTCTCTGGATCAAAGCCCCTCCGTTGCCCTCCCAGGTGTCTGATGTCACGGCCTTTCACCGCGTGCTCACCGTGTGCTGACAGCCCTCTGCAGTGATTCCCTAGACACCCACAGGGCCACTGTGCTCCAGGGAGGCCCCGCCCCTCCCCAGACTCAGAGTGCTGTTCCCAGACACTCCTAGCTCCCTGTCTCCTGTGGCCCCCACTCATCCTCCACCTGCCCCCAAGCACATTTTAGGAGCCCCTCCTGACCCTCTCCCAGGTGGGTTTGCCACTCCCGGACCAGGGCCACCCTAAGATTCAGCAGTGTGGATAGGTTACACAGGCTCCTCTGCCAGCTTGGAGGTCCAGGGCTCACTTGCTCCTGGTTTCTAGCTTGCATACACAACTCTAAGAGCGTTCATGCTTCTTCTTAAAAAGTTAACGTTGCTTTCCTGTGGGAAGTGACCCTAATGCAGATCAGCTCCACCTCAAAAGCTAGTCAAGTATAAGGGAAAATGTGGCTGAAGAGGGAAATTTGGGTTAGTAAGTAAGCTTTTTTTTGTAGTATGAGGGTTCTTCAAAAAAGATCACAGAAAACATATTAAAGACTAAGCATGGATTTCAAAATTGTGTTGCATCAAAATAAGCATCTGTGAATTCCATTTCCCGTGAACTTTTTGAAGTTTCCCTGAATATCAACGTATACTTCAGTGACTCCCTTTGAAAATTAGTTATACCATGGATGCCAGCTCTTGATTCCAGGAGATGGCCTGTGATCAGTGTTTAAGTTACTGTCAGATGAGCTTTCGGTTGTTTGTCCTTGCCTTTACTGCGTATTTCTAGCCATCTCCGCTGATGTCGACTACTCGGGCAGAAATAATGCAGTCAATTATATGGTGCCTCCTTCAGAAGAACACTATGGACTTTTTGGTGTATTTCTTATGGAGAAGAGTCAAGAGCACACGTGGGAAGCTGCAGGATTGTACTGTAACTGCTTCAGATACGAGATGACACTGCCGAGTTCCTTTGCTGTTTTTTTTTTTTTTTTCATTCTAAGTGGCTTTGTATGTTAGCACTAAGTTTTAAAAATGGTTTTCTGTTGTTAGAGAGGCTTTTACTCTGTTACTTTCTGGTAAAGTGGCTTTTCATTCAAAGAGGCCCTGGGTTTCTGTGTCCTAATGTGAACACTAAGGCTTGCCTCCTTTTTCCTCATTGAAGCAGCTCCTGGATAACCCACTTGCCCAGTGGCCAAGCTGGGCATACACATTAGTAATGGTAACATCCAGGGTGAATCATAAAGTGATGAGAACCTTTGATTAGAAAGAGCAGAAGAATCCAATTTTAGTAGAAAAATTATTAACAGTAATTGTTCCAGATGCAAAAATTAATTTAGCTGTTTTAATAAAAAAAGACCTCTTTATAAATTAGACACAATTTAAGAAACTATTTTTATTTTTATTTAAAGATTATTTATTTGGAAGGCAGAGTTACACACAAAGAGAAGGAGAGGCAGAGAGAGAGAGAGAGAGTGAACCAACCGCTGGTTCACTCCCCAGTTGTCCACAACAGCCGGAGCTGTGCTGATCTGAAGCCAGGAGCCAGGAGTTTCTTCCAGGTCTCCCATGCAGGTGCAGGGGCCCAAGCACTTGGGCCATCGTCTACTGCTTTCCCAGGCCATAGCAGAGAGCTGGATCGGAATTGCAGCAGCTGGGACTCGAACCGGCACTGCAGGCAGTGGTTTTACCCGCTACACCACAGTGCTGGCCCCAAAACTATTTGTTTTTAGAAACTACTTGTTTTTCATTCCTCTGAAATAAATAAGATGCTGAGTATACATGATGAAAGTTTTAAGCATAAAATGGAATTTTTATGCTTTAATTTCTCATTTCTTATTTGAAAACAGAATTCAAGGATTTCAGAGGTGCCACACCAGGCAGTGCACACCTCCAGAACGAGAGGCTCAGGTTTAGAGACTGAGTTGCACAGACAGAATTTGGCAGCTGGCAGTATAAATCCACAGCCCTAGCTCTTCCAGAGGGCAGGTGGGAACTTGACACTGTGGTTCTGATCCTGAAGTGTTTGCTTATAACAGATAGAATTAAGGTGTAACCATCCCCTCTATGCTTGAATCAATATTTGGAACCATGTGTCTTAGTTTTCACGTCTATTCTTATTAGTTCAAGAATGAATGCAAATGTTCCTGAACTGGTTTTCATAACAAACAAGATAAATAGATATGTACAAATAGAAGTGTGTATGGGCCCAGCTTTTGCCTTTTCAAGCAATACTACAATATAGGAAAAGTCAGGGGGCCGGCGCTGGGGCGCACTGGGTACAGCTGCCACCTGCAGTGCCAGCATCCTATGTGGATGACAGTTCCATTCCCAGCTGCTGCACTTCCAATCCAGCTCTCTGCTACGGCCTGGGAAAGCAGTAGAAGATGGCCCAAGTCCTTGGGCCCCTGCACCCACATGGGAGACCTGGAAGAAGCTCCCGGCTCCTGGCTCTGGATCTGCGCAGCTCCAGCCATTGCGGCCAGTTGGGGAATGAACCAGAGGATGGAAGACCTCTCTCTCTCTCTGCCTCTCCTTCTCTAACTCTGACTTTCAAATAAATAAATAAATCTTTAAATAAATATATATATATATGTAGGAAAAGTCAGTGTATTTTGTCCATTAAAAATATGTGCTAAGCAAAAATTTTACAAAGCATAATTTGAGCAGCATCTGATTTATTATCACACAATCCCTGCTGATATGAAAAGTTCGTTTTGTAATAAGAAACATTTTTCTTCTCTGCTCATTGCTCTATTTTCAGTTTTTTCATTGCTGTTCACAAAAGCTATGCAAATTAGGTCATATTTTTTAAAAAACTGATTTCAGATTTTTCCTTGCCATCTCCCAAGCAATGTCCTGCCAGTGTTCATGCCAAGGGGGTGCCAAAGAGCACCCACCAGAAGGAGGCCGCTGGATGTGCCTCAGAGCGCCCACCAGAGGCTGCTGTGTACCATAGGGCACCATGTATTGCAAAGTGCTCGCCAGAGGGCGCTGTGGGCCACAGAATGCCCTGTGGAACTGGGCGCCCTGTGCAGTAGAGTGCCCACCAGAGGGTCTGATGTGTCGCCAAGTGCCCGCTTGAGATCTCCATTTATGCGCTACTGTGGATTCGGCTTTCTCAGGGCACATTTTATATCCAAATTTCTGAAGTCACAGATTGGGGGCAGAAAGCATTGGCTGGAAGATGGTTTCCACACGGGTGCCTGTGGGTCCTGAGCTCGTCTCTCTCTGGCTTCACATTTGCCCCCTCTGGATTTCCCTAGAGAAGACCTGCTTGAAACACAATGGTTTGCAAATTAGGTGATCTAGACGTGGAAACGTGGCAATGGAGCCTTCGGAGGGGCCACACTTCCTCTGAGGTTTCATCCTTAAAAGGCAAAGCCAAGGCAGAAGTGCTGCTTTGCTGAGTGGGCAGAACCCCTGAAACATTGTTCTTGCGGTACTGTGACCCATTCCAAATGCAAAAATCTCTGTCTCTAGCTACTCTGTTCTGCAGGTGGGAGTTGGGTTAGCGGGGGCCTGAGGCCTGGGCAGTGGGCAGCTAGGGTTGACCATAAGCTGAGGGCACCCACAGCTGCTGCACCTTCACCAAATGCCCACAGCACTTCCCTAGGCCCTGTTGGAATGGGTAGCTGGTGGAACAGACCACGTCTGGAGGGCTGTCCTGCTTGCTTTTTGATATTCATGGTAATGTTGTACTTATTTGAAAAAAAAAAACTTTTAAAATACAGAATTGGGGATAGGGGCACAGCTTTATGGAACAGCCAGTTAAGCTGATACCTATATCCTCTGCTTCAGATTCTAGCTTCCTGCCAATGCACTTTGGAGGCAGCAGGTGACAGCTCAAGCACATGTGTGCCTGCTTCCCATGTGAGAGACCCACATGGAGTCTGGGGTTCCTGTCTTAGACTTGGCCCAGCTCTGGTTATTGGTGAGCATCTGGGAAGTGAACCAGCAGATGGAGGATATCTCTGTCTCCCTTTGTCTTTCCATCTGCTTATTTATAAAAATAAATCTTTTTTTAAAGGTTGACAGAATTATGACACAAAATAAAAATTCCTGTAAATAATTCCCCCTCAACTGACAGATAAGGTTACTTTCCTGCACCATGATTTTCCTCTCATAGCATTTGTGTGTGTATGTAATCAATCATACTCATGTTCTCAATTGTAACTTCTAGATTGTAACCCACATTCAGAATTAATGTTCTTAAAAGTTCATTTTTTCTTTTTAAAGACAAAAAAAGTAGTATTTTATATTATAGCTGAGCTTATTCCCATGTTAGTACAGAGTCCTGAGTCAGTCTTAATAACAACCCTGTATTCCGTGTGTGGATGAGCCCTAATTTGTCTGTTCCTCTATTGTTTGGGTTATTTCTATAAAAGGTTGCAATGAGCATCCTTGTTCCTACATTTTTATGTACTTAGGCAAGTCTTTGGTAATTTCTGGAGGTTAAATTTCTGGTCAGAGGTTTCTGAGTTTCAGTCTTATGCTGTAGGAAGTTGAGGACCTGCAGTAAAACTCATGGCAAGGCGCCATGCCTGGATCAAGGATGACCTGTGATGAAGTGCATTCCTTAGTCTGACAGGGGAGCTGGGAGGCAGTGCAGAACGTTCACAGCTGTCACTCCACAGCAGGACAGGATTCCCTCTGTAGGACTCCAGGTGCAGAATAAGACAGAGTGAATGGGTGGGTGTGAATGTTGCCACTCTGTGTGTGACTTAGTGTGATTTCCTCAGGCTTGGAATTGTGTGGACTCCAAGGTCTACCAAGCAACTCAGCTGAACCAGACTCCGCCTGTGGAAGCACAAGCGCCAGCCCACATGTGGTCTGCTCTCACAGAGCTTATGTTTTGGTGGGGAGACACACAGTAGACATAAACATACAAACAAAATAACTTCCAAAGATGCAAACACATAAATAAACAAGATAATTTCTTTTTTTTTATTTGACAGGTAGAGTTATAGACAGTGAGAGAAAGACAGAGAGAAAGGTCTTCCTTCCGTTGGTTCACTTCCCAGATGGCCGCTACAGCCAGCGCTGCGCCGATCCGAAGCCAGGAGCCAGGTGCTTCTTCCTGGTCTCATGTGGGTGCAGGCACCCAAGTACTTGGGCCCTCCTCCACTGCCCTCCCAGGCCACAGCAGAGAGCTGGCCTGGAAGAAGGGCAGCCAGGACTAAAACCCAGTGCCCACAAGATAATTTCTAAGGGTACTCAGTGTTCAGTGGAAAGATGGGATAAATGGATTGTGACTGAGGAGAGGAAGAAGAAGAGACAGAATCTAACAGAATGAGCAGCAACGACCCAAAGAAGAACCAGCTGCCTTATTAGGCCATAAATTCCAAAGCCTTGGAGTCAGAGAAAGAATCTAGTAGTATGCACACAGAATTGAGCCATGTGACCTGCAGAGCCACTTAAAATCTCTGTGCACATAAAACACATTGCTGCAGTCCAAACAAGAGGTGTCTGCAAATGCTCATGTTCTTCCCGGGAATCTAGTCTCACTGTAGTAGATGGAGGTATTTGCATATTGTTGGGAAAATCATAAAGAATATCTCACAGAGTGAAAGACTGGGCACTGGATGAGTTCCCAGGGACGGTGACTTAAGGCTGACTTTACCCAGGAGGTGTGGATTCCCGGCCTCTTCTAGGGAATCAAGAGCCTGCTAGGAAGTCTGGCAGGTTTCAGTGCTGGCTACATGCTGGCCAGGGTGCTGCCCAGGCCAGAGACCAAGCAGAGGGCAGGGCAGGTTCTGCAGCGTGACTCAGGCCCCCCAGTGTTCCCAGAGTGGTTGTTAGAAAGCTGCCTGTGGAGAGGCCTGACTCCACTTCAGCCCTTAAAGAGACACTCCCACCTGGTTTAGGTGTAGACGTTGTCTCATAGGATAAATTCTATGGTTCCTTTGGACCTAGGACTGTTCCTTCTCACAACAAAGACGGCTGGCATTTCAACTAACAGAGCAATACATGAAACCATCCTCTGGTATGAGAAACAATCATTCTCAACCAGGCTGAGAGGAGACAGAACTTCTGGCACCTCTGCTTTGCTGTTTTAGGGGCCACCTCTCCATGTGGGACGAGTTCTCCCTGGGAACCCAACAGGGCAGCAGGCTAGACAGACATGGGGCATGATCACACATGCAAATGCTGTCACCAGGTGTAACATCAGAAGATTCTCTTGATGTGGGAAGAGGGAAAGGTTCTTACAAACTTAGGAGTATTTCCAAAGGAAGAAAGTTTTAAAATTTTTCATACAGAATACGTATTTATAACTATATATAATATGTCCCATGATATGGAAGTCTAGACATGTAGATTTTAAAACTGTATAGTGGAAACTCTAAGTATCCGTTTCCTTTCCGGATACATGCACTTTGTGGAAGTACCAGGTGTAGCCAGAACAGGGTCTCTGTGGATGGGGATGTTTCTGTGAATGGTTCACAACCACTGCAAAGGCAATGCAAGACAGAAATTGCATCTGGACCCTGCGGCCAGGCCTGCCAGCCTGCAGGGCCACCCTGCTGTGCGGGGCAGCCTCCTGTGCCACGGCCAGGAAGCACAACTGAACCTCAACAATCTGTGGCCTTTGTTTTAAATCTTGAATATCTCAAGATTATTATTCACTTATTTATAGTGGATCCAAAACCAGGAATTCACAGGAGATGGTTTCTGTGTGATCAGAAACTGAATTCTCCACCCCATAGTTACCAGGTTTCCCTGCTGCTTCCTGTTCATATCAGAAATAGAATTTCAAGTATTGCTTTATTTGGGACCAGTTGGAGCCCCATTTTGCATCCCCCACCCCCACCCTGGCTGGCCACCAGCCACAAAGGCTGCACCTCGACCAGCTGGCCACGGCAGCTTGCGGGCCCAGGTGTGAAGTAGCTGGAGCAGCCTTTCCAAGCTAAGATGGGAGCGATTTCATTTTCCATTGAAGCTATGCAGAAATGAAGGGGACTCAAGTGCCTTCGCGAAAGCTTCCTTCCAGTGAGTGCTATTGGGGGCTTTCCAGACCTGCACCCGCTTTTATTCTGGGAAGCACCATTGTTGCTTCTCCCCTTCCGTTTGTATCCCAGGAACTGATTCAGAAACCATAGAATTGGATTTGGAACTGCTGAATGCAGGCTGACAGCTGACGGCTCTCCCCACGACGTCCTGCCAGCTGGGTGCATGCTCTTCAGGGCTGGCCCGGCCAGGTCCTCTAATGCCCACGGACTCGTGTCTCACGCCAAAGCACACTAGAACGAAAGCATTTGGCTTCATTCTTCAGACATTTTGTGGCATGGGACTCAGTCAACCTGGGTATGATTTGCAATCCTCAGTAACCGGTTTGGAGCAGCTCCCCGACAGGACAAGTTTCATCTCGCTTGCTGGGCCTTTTTGAACGCACACCCAACGTATCTATATTGGGCTTGGATTCCAGCCTCCTGAGCCTTTTGTTGCCACAGATTCAGGCAGGCCCTGAGCAGGAGCCCTCAGACCCTGAGTCAAATGCAGTGTGAATACATTTGTGGGTTTAAATCGCCCAGAACATGGTCTCAGAAACACCTAACGCCTTGTTGCTCTCCAGACTGAATAAAATCCTGTAGAAATGAGTCCTTTACACCAAGGGCAAGCACCGCTTTATTTCAGGAGTGAGTGTGTTCAGTGAAGTGAGTTAAACTGAGATAGGATCAAAGCTAGACGAGCATTAACCTGAGAAGCATTTTGGACTCTGTTAGGACGTCCTCAGTAATGCAGCTTCACAGCCCCCAGATAGACAGACACGTAAATGCCACCGTGAGATGGGCTTGCAGTGATGACCACTGGAGGGGCTGGCAGGGCAGCATCCACATCAGCTCATTTAACCAGACGCATCTGTGGGCTGGTGCAAGGTAATAGCAGAAGAGCTGGGAGGTTGAAGGAGGGACTTGAGACACTGAGCAAGCACTCAGTGGGACTGAGATGAAATTCACGGGTGGTGGATGTACTCGAGACACCCCCAGTTGATGGACACACAGGCGGCCCAGGCACAGGGCAGCAGTGGCCGTCACATGCAAGCAGCTTACTTCTGCAAAGCGCATCTCAACTCCCAGCTCCTACAGCTCTGTTTAAGGGGGGTGCAGACAGTGTCCTGCCCTCGTGTGGACACTTCACACCCCAGGCAGCTTTGCTGGTCCATGAGTAATCAAAGGTGCATCTGAGCCCTGAATGGCTGTGACAGCAAGCTGTGGCCAGCTTGGGATGGCGTCCATCACTCAGACCCATAACTTGGGATCAAAACAGTTGATTAGCTGAGGGTTGTCACTTCCTTTTTTATTTATTTATTATTTATTTACTTGACAGAGTTATAGACAGCAAGAGAGAGAGAGACAGAGACAGAGAGAAAGGTCTTCCTTCCATTGGTTCACTCCCTTAATGGCCGCCACGGCCAGCGCTGCACCGATCCAAAGCCAGGAGCCAGGTGCTTCCTCCTGGTCTCCCATGCGGGTGCAGGGTCCCAAGCACTTGGGCCATCCTCCACTGCCTTCCCGGGCCACAGCAGAGAGCTGGACTGGAAAGAGGGGCAACCGGGACTAGAACTCGGCACCCATATGGGATGCCGGTGCCGCAGGTGGAGGATTAACCAAGTGAGTCACGGCACCAGCCCGAGGGTTGTCACTTTCATTCAAGGGTTTCAGCATTGTCCAGACGTGGCCTCAGAATCGGACCTGGGCGGCTCTGTGGCTGACTGGATAGCAGTCAGGGAAACCTTACAGATGTGAGGGGCTGTGGCCAGTCCACACCAGACAGCAGCTCAGCAGGAGGAGCTCTGTCTGTGTGTCAGTCACCCCGCGGAAGCCAGAAAGGGCTTCCTTCTTGCGGCTGAGGACTGGCATTACATGAAAAATGAGGGATAGCAATGAGATTAGCAGTTGAAATGCCGTGTCTCTACAGAGTGTTTAGGGACGGTGAAATTGCTGCCTGGGGGCAGTGGGACCAGCTGAGTTCAAAGGGGCCAGCCAGTGCCAGAGGCAGTGCTGCGCAGCCCCTCCCCTCCGTTTCATTTTCATGACACGGGCGGAGTCAAAAGGTTCAAGGAAAATGTGCATGATGAGAAAACTATGCATGGATTACAATGTTCTTGGCACCAAAATAAACTTATATTTCAATTCCATCTTCCAGAGATTTTAGAAGTACCTCATACATGCAGCCTCCCAGAGACCCAGCCCTCATTCCTGGTGCCACCCAGGTCTCCTGCAATTGGTGTCACCTGTGTCAGGGAGGGGCAGGGATCATGCCCTGGTGGCTCAGAGGGACCCAGGAACCTTCCCCCAGACCAGAGCAGCCCTGGAATGGGAAGCATGGAGAACGCTGAGGGGCAGGCATGAGGCGTCCATGATGCTTTTTCCGAAAGGCCTCAGGAATCAGATTGGAAAGAGGTTTTGTTATCAGCTCCTCATGAAATAGAAAGTTCAGTGCATTCAAGCCATTCACTCTCTAAGCTTCTGGTTGATCACGACCCAGGGCTGACCACCGTCTGCCCCATGGTTGCAACAATCTGATGAGACCGTGGAGGCCCCCAGCGTGTGGCAAGTATCTTTGTGTCCTGTGGTTTCCTGGTCAGATTGCCCGGCACCTAGGCAGCGTCCCTTTTCCCAAGTGGAGCTCGGTCCTCCTGCCCCTGGGTGTTTGCAGGAGGCACTGGGCCTTCATTCTTTGTCTGAAAGTTCAGGCCTCGGTGTTTGTGTGTGGGAACGTTCCTGGGTGCCTCGCACCAAGCACCTAGTCCTTTACATCCTCACCGTCTTTGCAGGGATCCTGCTCCAGGAGAATGCACTCACGGCTTCAGCTGGGTTCAAGCTTGGATTCTGCCCAGTGCTCTTGTGGGTTCTCGGAGCTTTGGTTCTGATGCAGACACCCCTGCATATGGAGCTTTGCCACAGATGCCAAGGTGATTTGATAGGCAGCAGGACTGGGCATGGGCTCTGGGTTTTGACACTGTATCAGGTCTGTTTTTTATTTTTTATTTTTTTTTGAAAGTTTCTTTTTATTTATTTGAGAGGTAGAGTCAGAAAAAGAGGGACAGACAGAAAGGTCTTCCATCCACTGGTTCACACTGCAACGGCTGGAGCTGGTCCATTTAGAAGCCAGGAGCCAGCAGTTTCCCCCAGGTCTCCCACATGGGTGCAGGAGTCCAAGCACTTGGGCCATCTTCCACTGCTTTCCCAGGCCTAAGCAGAGACCTGGATCGGAAGAGGAACAGCTGGACTAGAACCAGTGCCCATCTGGGATGCCGTCACTGCAAGTGGAGGATTAACCTACCGTGTCACAGCGCTGGCCCCACATCATCAGGTCTTGTCCAGAGGCACCTGCCCTGTGGGAAGGAGGACGATGCAGCAGCAGCTTTGGGGTCACCTGGGAACTTGGAGCAGCTACTGATGTGCCTGGCCTGGCTCGCAGTCTGAGTTCCCAGGCTAGACACTGCTCAGTGACTGATATGTAGCCAGGATAGAAAACATTGCTCCAAAGAGACACTAATAACACCTTTTCCTTTCTCTTTCCACCTCAATGTACAGATCAAAACATGGTCATTTTGGAATATTGGAAAAATACAGAAAAGTATGGTATAATAAATAGAAATCTTATATAATCTTGTCATTCAGAAACAACCATTATTAGTACATTATTATGTTTAGTGTATATTTTTACTCATCCACAGCATTTCCTGAGATGTTTTCAATGCTATTTAACATTTTAAAACATGTTTATTAGACCACTCAGTTTTATATCTACATGCAATAACTTATTTAGTAGTTCCTTAATATTGGACATTTAGTAGTTTTTTCAATATTATTTTTAAAAATGTTTCCCTAATTTTCTATACCAAGGAATCATTGGTTTGTAATTGGAGGGTTTATTCTCTTCTATAGTATCCTGTCCAGTAGACAGAGTATTGGTCAACATGTTTGGGTTTTGTTTTTTTCTGGCACCACAGAGAACTGTTTTCGCAGCCTGCATGAATGCCAGCTGCTGAGAGAAGGAAGTTGTATAGGGAAGCAGTGCAGCCTCAGTTGCAACATTGTTACCTAAGTTCACATGAAAACCTAGCATGATTTCAAAAAATACCAACACTGAAACATCACCAACTAGACAGAGCATCACTAATTAGACAAAGGTATAATAAAAGTGTGCTGGACATGTCCTGGGCATGGTCTTGGCTGCCCTGCTGCCCCACATATAGGGGTCTTCTCAGTTTTGCTTCCCCTGTTAGGATCACTGTGGAGACCCCAACCACAACAAACACCACAGTCAAGGTCCAGTCAGTGCCGCTTCTGTCTGAACTCTGTTCAACAAACGTTTATTGTCCTGTATCATATGTAAGAAGCTATGTTCATCACCTAGTATTCCAGCTCTTCTGTAGTCAGCTGTAGGAAGAATGACCCGCGGGGCTCTGCATCCCAAGGGCTTGGCGCACGGGGTCTCACAGTCCCACCACGGGGTCCCCCAGGCCCTCCAGTTACCGCTGTCAGGACCTGGGCATTGATTGACCCTATGGGCAGTTTCCTGGGAGTCCTCCCCTCCCCTTCCTCATGCCATTCACCCAGCAGTACACCACCACCCTGGGTCTCACAATGGTTGGCCCAAGATTGTATAATTAAGACAGAGAATGACATCAATAAACTTTGTAATCCTTAGGGAAATTCTGCATGGTCATAATTTTAAGTTTAAATGACAGCAGGTTACGAGCAAGAGGGGTCATATGCAGGCCCACACTTCCCGGGGACACTGGTGAGTGTCTGACTTTGAGCATTCCTAAGCCAGGGGTTGCGTGTCTGCTATCAGCATATGTGCCTGGGAAGAGGGCCGGATGTGTGGTCCTGGTCCTTGCTATGACCTGGAGATGATTTGGTCATGCTGGGAAGAGAAAGATTCTCCCAGGAGGAGAAAGGCTTGGCAGCACAAATACCAGAAAGACAAGCATTTTCTTCACTTAAGCTTCTCTGCCCCTGGAAGAGCCCAGGCTGCCAGGCCTTGCTTCTGCTCTGGGAGGCTGATGCTGTCTCTGTGCCTGCACTGTGCCCACAACCTGCTGTGGACAACCTGCACAAGAAGTCCTGCCATCCTGCCACCCCACAGGCCACCCCTTCTGCAGGCTGGGAGGTATCCTGAGCCCATGCACATGGCAGCCTCAGGGCCCATACCAAGCTCCCTTCTGAAACCTGGGTTCATGATGGGGCTTCCACTGTATCAGGCAGCTTTTTTCTTAGGGAACAGCTTTCTCTGCCTTTTCAGTTAAACTTTCAATTCAAGCACAACTGGATTGAAAAAAATTACATCAATGACAGATGTATAATTAACAAATACAATAGCCAAACAGCTTGTTGTGATGAGGGCGAAGGAACCCTGGAGTGCTCCCTTCTGGGCTGGCGTGGCCAGTACTCTGGTGCCCACACACAGGCCAGGTCGCCTGCTCTTAGATTTCATGTAAAGGAATCGTCTGGTCTCTCCATGTTCTGTGTCAATGGATCTCTTTCATTCCATGGCCATATAGTTCTGCTATAGAGGACATCACACTGTCTGTCCCACCACTGATGGGCATGGTGGTCACTTCCCTTTTTGGCAATTACAAATCTGCAAATGCTGCCTCGTGCATCTCTGGGAAGACATTTCTCTCTGTCTCTCTCTCTCACACTGTCTAACTCTGCCTGTCAAAAAAAAAAAAAGAAAAAGAAAAAAAGAAAAAAAAAAAAGAAAGAAAACAGGGACTTTCATAGCTTTCCCTGGGACACTGATAATATCATAGAGTGACACTGGCAAAAGCATGGAGATTACACAGCCCAACAACTCGCATCACTAAATCCACACCCACCCTGAGAGACTTAGCAGAGCAGCCTGGGACCTAGGTGCAGTAGTAAGTAAGGCTGGAATCTATTCATGAGCAGTGATGGAAATGGAAATCACTTGTGCCATGCACATGTTGCACGTCGTTTCTTGCTGCAGGCCTCTTCCTAACATTGGCTTCACTGCTTCAGCATACTTGAAGGGAAATTCATTCATTCCTTTTTAGGCAAGTGGTTTGTAAAGCGGAGTTGAGCTGTGATTGAGTATTGTCTGCTGCCTTTTTGGAGCATCAAGTGGTTGTTGAATGAATGAGTGAAAGGGGGAGAGGTAGTAGCACCCAGTGGTAGATGAAGTGGTCTGGGGGGCCAGCGTCTGCACTGCGGAAAAGTCCACAGCACCTGGAAGAAGTGGGGTGACCTTGACTCTGGCTGCTGCCACTTAGGGCACAGTGATGCCCCAAAGGTAACAGATGACCCCAGAAGAAATGGCTCTGAAGGATGGGCAGGCCCCTCCAGGCAACAGGGCTTCCGGAACCATATCATAGAGTTCTGTAAAACCAAAGGTGACTACAGCAGGCATCTGAGAGCAAGTCACCAACAGAGCCACACTCAACCATACTATTTCCCAGAATGCCCTGGGCAAAGCCTCAGGGGTGCTGTGTCTCCAGAGGTTTTGTCTCTGAGCACATTTTTATGAGGGTCGTGCTGTAGGAAAGTAGCAATAAATGGTGCATGAGTGTCCTTCCAAAGTTCATGGAAAAGTGTAATTAAATAAGTTTGCTTTGGTGTAAAAAAAATGAAATCTATACATAGTTTTCTTAGAGATTTATTTGTTTATTTGAAAGGCAGAGAAACAGAGAGAGGAGAGGGAGGGAGAAAGTGATCTTCCATCTGCTGGTTTACTCCCCAAATGGCTGCCACAGCCAGGGCTGGGCCAGGCCAAAGCCAGGAGCCAGGAACTCCATCGTGGTCTCCCATGTAGGTGCCGGGACCTGTGAGCCAGCTGCATTGCCTTCCCAAGTGCAGTGAGCTGGGAGCTGGATTAGAAGCAGAGCAGCCAAAGACTGGAACCTTGAAACTGCACTCTGATGTGGATGTTGGCCTTGCAAGTGGCTTAACCCATTCCTCCATGTTTCTTTCGTAATATGCATTTCCATGGACTTTCTGAGGATAGCTCATATTTGAGGCTTTAGTAATTTCAAAAAACTGGATTTTGAAGACAGAAGAACAGAGAACTTTTTGTTGTTATTGTTTTGAGAACTTTTTGCACTAAGACCTTCCAGGTTGGGCTCTGCACACAGCTAGGTCTTTGGGACCAAGAAGGAGAAAGAGCTCAGGACCAGGATGTGCACCTGACACCACCCTGGCTCCATGTCTGTGACTCCTGTGCTAGGGGAGAGTTGGCCACATGATGGCTGTCCTTTTACAAAATTGGTGGTTTTTAAAGTTCCAAGCACAAATTAGCATTTTATTAACAAATCCTTTACTTATCTTCTTAAAAGGCTTCCAGGGAAATTGCCCTTCATGTTCAAAGCAGAGACATTGGAGCAAGGCAGGCTCAGAAGATGCTGATGGCACCATCCTAACAGCCACGGTGGGAAAAGCAGGTGACCCAGTCTGAGTGCCTCTCTCAGGGAACACACGCCAACATCCTGACACCTGCTGGCCGCTGCGAGCTGAGTAAACAGCACTCGTGCCCTCCAGAATAATCACATCCACGGCACAGCTGTGGCACAAGGGTTCCCTGGGCAGAGCCAGGCACCGTGGTCGGCCTGGGTCTCTGGGAAGGTCCCGGGGCCAGGCCAGGTGAGCCCAGGGCTGAAGGGCTGTGCAGCAGAGGGGAAGTGTCGGGTGAGTCAGCCCCACATCCTGAAAAGCTCCCTACAGCCACCCCATAGGTGCTTTCTCAGTGCCAACATGGTGGGGAAATGATTAGTTTACTTAGAAGAAGGAGCAGGTGTTCAGCCTAGCAGTAAAGATGCATGCATCCCACATCGGAGTGCCTGGTTTGATTCCCAGCTCAGGCTCCTGATTCTGGCTTCCTGCTAATGTGCAGTCTGTGAGGCAACAGTGATGGCTGCAGGACTTGGGTCCCTGCCACCCTGGTGGGAGACCAGATTGAATTCCTGGCTCCAGCTTTGGCCTGGCCCAACCACCACTGCTGCAGCCATTTGGGGAGTGAACCAGCAAATGGAAGCACTCTCCCTGTCTGTCTCTGTCTCTGTGCCTCACAAATAAATAATTTCTTCTAAAAAAGATAAGACTAGAAAGCTAAAGTTTAACTTTTAAAATGATTTTTAAGCATTTTTATTTTTAACAAGCCCTACCTTTCCTCCAAAGTCAAACGGAAGACAGTTGGGGTCAGTGTAGGATGAAGAGAGTCTGAAGCTGTTGTCCCTTCCTCCACTCACTTCCAGCAGAAGCACTGCTACCTGTGCCACTGCAAAAGAAAAGAATCATTAAAGTTCTTAATTTCATAACAGATCTCATCTAATAAGAATAAGCATGTTATAAAATTCATTTTAAGTAATAATCACATGTCATTTGTAATAGTTCTCTAATAATGTATTGAGTGCTTTTATCCCCATAAACAGTGTATTAGGACACTTAAAAATCTGTGGAAAATATAATTAAAAGTTAAGTTTATTTTGACACAAAAAATCTTTGAAATCTGTGCATAGTTTTTTCATAATGTGCATTTTTCGTGAACTATTTGAAAACTCCCTGTTTGCATTTCTGAAATGTTTGCATCAAAATAAACTTATCAGTTCTGTTTTCCATGAACTTTTTGAAATCCCCTAGCCCATAAGATCTGCAAATCCTTTGTCCTGACATAGAGACTAGACTCAAACGTGTTTGGGACAATAGGGTTGATACCAACACAGCCTTTGGGACATTAAAAAACAGAGGAAGAAAAACACACTGGCTCTGAGGCTCTGCAGGTCCAAGAAGAGTTCGATTTGGACACTTGACTTTCAGTGTGATAGGAGACGGTCCTTTCCCACAAATGTTGTGAGAAGACAATGTCCATTGCTGTCTCACTGCTCCACTAAATGATCTGGCAAAAGTGCAGAAAGCTCACCCCTGAGCTGCTAGCAGACGCCCCTCTTATCTGGCTCAGTCTCCTGCAGCATTCACAGCGTGGCAGTCTGCTCTGTCTGCCTCAGCTGACCCCACAAGCCCTGGTTCTCCTCGTCTTGCTCTCTCCAAGTCTTTGAAAGGTTCCCCTGTTGAGAGGTCACTCTGCTGCTGCAGCAGGTGACCGCTGTGGTCTGCATCTGTCCTGATGGGACAGCAGTGCTTGCAAAAGTCTGCCATCGAAGACTAGAGGATGCTGGCCCTCCAGGCTGGTCTGTGTGCAGGTGAAGGTCAGGCAGGATATAATGGGCTGCTCCAGTTGTTCGTGCTCTGGAGGAATCTCTTAGCTTACTACATGAAAACTGAGTAACTTACTGATGACAAAGAAGGACTTTCTTGCTTTGGCAAACAATACTCTCCAGTATTTCACTGGGAAATTTCTCACTTTAATAGAGAAAAGAATGCATCACAGCTCTGAGGAGATCTCTGTGGAAGTGAGCCATCTGCACCTTCCCTCTCTATCAGCCAGTGGGTGGCAGTGTGGGAAACAGTCGTCTGATGGCTCCTGTCTTCTTCCTGGACTGACAGCCCTAGGAGGGCCACAGCCACTCCTGTCTCATCACAGGGCCTGGAGTCTCAGCAGGGCTCAGCCAGCATCCCGTGGACTGCAAGCTGACTCGTTCTCCTTGGGACGTTGTCAGCCTTAGAATGTATATGTCGGGTGGAAGCTGGTTTATTATTATCATTTACTATTATTATTATTATTATCATCATCATCATCATCAGTGACACTGTAGTCATTGTATATTTTCCACAGCTCCTGGTGCTTACAGCCTGAAAAGGCAATATTAGCATTTCCTGTGAGAAGCATCTATGGTGTGGTGAGAAACTGGTCAGGTGTCATTTTTGGGAGATTAGGTAACTGTTTTCTAGTGGAGTGAATTGCCTGCTGTTGCAAGTCAGGGCTTTGCTAGACTGGTTTACCAGGCCAGGGGGAAAGAGATAAGGGGATCTCTTGTGAGAGGTCATCTGTTTTGAAAGCCTGGAAGATTCCATGAACTGGATCCAAGGTTACAACACCGGAAGATGTCTCGGATTGGGCAGGGTGATGAGGCCTCCAGCTAAACATAAAAACATAAATTCTTCATGCTGTTCTCTTTGGAAAGCCCCCTGTGTTACAGCGTCTGTAGTAGGGAATCAGTGTGGGATGAAACTGATAGCAAAGAGAAATAAGCTTCCACAGAGCCTCCTGGGACAGGGCAGCTCCCTTCCCTCCTGGCCTGTGCCCTTTGAGACACCTCTGCACCGCAGACAGAATGCGACCCCTCTCCATGGCCCATGGCTGCCCTGCCTCCACCTCCACAGCCTCCCTGGTGGGAGGACTCAAGGTGCTGCCTCCCAGAGGAGCCTTACCTGGACCACTGCTTCATCTCCACCAGAGCTACTAGTTCAGAGGCAGAACTGGAACTGAACGCTCTGCGGCACGGAGGCCGGGTTTGTCTCCTGTTTGCATTGCTAAGCCTTCCTGGGGAGCTTTTGTTGCAGTGAAGCAAATATTAGAAGAACCCTCCCCTATTATAGAGTAGAAAGGCATTGACAGGATGGTTGTAGGTGGTGCTGTAATGAATTCCATTGGTCTCTCTGTGTGGCAGTAGTCTTGGCTGAGAAGGAGCTACCCACCCAGGGTCTGCCCTATACACCTGATTGGAGCCTGTGTCTCTCTTTAATCCATGCTGGGATCCTATACTGGCTGTTTACTACAAAAAGAGAGAGAGAGAGAGAGAGAGAAAGAAAGAGAGAGAAAGAGAGAGAAAGAGAAAGAGAGAGAGAGAGAAAGAGAAAGAGAAAGAGAGAGAGAAAGAGAGAGAAAGAGAGAGAGAAGGGAAGGGAAGGGAAGGGAACGGAACGGAAAAAAGGTTGGAGTAGGATCTGGGCAAGGGCATTGCAGAATCTCGGTGTAAAATGGAAATTTGCCAGAGGAATCCCTTCGCTGTGGAGAACTTACTGGAAGCAGAAGGTGTCGCCCCTAAAATCTTCCACACCAAAGCTCCTTCTCCCTCCAGCCTGCCCAGGTTGCCCACACCTCTGTCATCCCTGGCCTCTGATAACCTGGGTTTGCAACTGACAGCTCTTATCTCACTCTTCCTTTTCATCTAGCCTATATGGCCCAGTCTCCTTCATCCATGACTTCTTTGTTGTTGTTGTTAAAGATTTTTTATTCATTATTTGAAAGGCAGAGTTACAGAGAGGCAGAGAGAGAGAGAGGTCTTCCATCCGTTGGTTCACTCCCCAAATGGATGCAATAGCTGGAGCTGGGCTGATCCAGAGCCAGGAGCCTCCTACGGGTCTCCCACATAGGTGCAGGGGCCCAAGGACTTAGGCCATCTGCCAATGCTTTGCCAGGCCATAGCAGAGAGCTGGATCTGAAGTGGAGCAGCTGGGACCCAAACCAATGCCCATATGGATGCTGGCACTGCAGGCAGTGGCCCCACCCACTATGCCACAGCGCCAGCCCCCATCCACATCTTCTTGCCCCATCCGTGCCCCAGCTGTGTCCTCACCAGACAGGATGGAGTGCATCCATGGGCTACCGAGCAGGGGAGTGACCCCATAACCATGCTGTCTGCTGCCAGGGTCAGAGCCCAGCCTCTGGCCGCAGCAAGGCCCTCGAGACAGCCCTTGCCATTACTTCCTCATGCTCAGTACTGGTCCCTGGATCTTCCCTCACTGGACAGATGTCTCATGCCTCCCTGCCAGTGCCCACTTCTGTGCCTTCTCATACTGTCCCTGAGCCTCTCCTCCCCATGTTCCCAACACAGCTCAGGGACACATCTGGGGAGCCTTCTCCACCCTCTGTCTGATTGAGGTGTCCCTCTCTCCTCTCTTAGCTGAAAATTAGCAGTCTGAGCCCTTGCACTACTCCTTTTCCAACATTTCGTGTGGTTTTCCATCTCAGCACTCATTACACTGCAAACGTCCCTATCTCAGTCGTTTGACTGAGTCCCTTCATTGCACAATGTCTGTACTCAGCAAATGTCTAATCAATAGAGGAATTGACTGATTGGTTCATAGATTACAGTAGTACAGGCTTGTGGGATTTGGGTATAAAATAACTTGGGAATTACACTGTGAAATAGTCACAAGGATTCAGCAAACTCACACACCCCCATATAACCTCAAGTCAACACTAAATAATAAATGGACAGACTTAGGGGGAAGTGCAAGCTTACGTCCAAATGTGAAAACCATTCTCCAAGAAAATTTATTGTGAAGTTAATATGAGCTCTCTGTCCCCTCTCCCATCCAGATGTACAGACAAGTGGTTATGTAATACTTTTGGTTTTGTGTTTCTTTTGCAAATTGAGCTAGCACATGGTGAGTGGCTGGGTTCTGCCGCCCAGCTTTTGAGCTGTTTCCAAGCATAAAATTACAATTCCAGATAATTCTGTCCAAAGACCAGGGTCTCCTTAGGGGGAGAGGAAGGTACAGACCTCCCCAAGCCACACAGCCATGGCATCCCCAGCTGTTTCACAAGGCAGTGCGATGTTCTGTAACCCTAAGTCTCCAGCTTTCTAAGAAAGGGAACGCCTGTGTCTCCATGCTCCGGGTCCCAACCCATTCACAGCACCACCCACGCAGCATCTGTAGTTCTTAAGCCAGGAGCACACATTATTTTAAAAAGTTCCTTGCGCTTATGTACAAAACTCAGCTTTTAGGGGGGAAAAATCTGCCTTGAATGGCTGTGCCACAGCGTGGAAATTTGCCTGGCCCCCTCAGAGCGCCAGAACGAGCAGCATCGGGGACTCGGGTAAGACGCAGCACACTCTGGGTTCTCGCTTCTCCAGCTGCTGGCCTCGGGGACCGGGCAGTCGGCTTAAAAGGGAAAACAAATCCTGACGTTGCCTCAAGGACGCGTGCCCCAGCCGGCGCGCCCAGGCCTCGCAGGGACAGCGCCCTGGCCTCGCAGGGACAGCACAGCCCCGGGGCTCCAGCCCCGCCGGTGTCCCTCAGATCGACACCTGGCACAGGAGCAGACGGACAGGGCTCCCGCGTCCCGGGCCTGGCGGGGCCGGCCTCTGCGCTCCTCACTCCGGCTGCCCTGCGGCACTGCCGGCTGCAGTGGCCACTTCCCGCCCTCCGAGGGTCTTTGCGACCACTCGCCTCTCATGGTCCCCGAGGGAGAAAACGAAATTCAAGTCGTTTCTTCAGAATCACAGTGTCACGGTTACCTCGCGTGAAGTCTGACGGAGAGTGAGGACACGCCGTCCCGGGCAACGCGAAAGCGAACAGCTGGCGGGCGTGAGGGCGCTGGCCCGCGCGGGAAGCCGAGGACGTGCGGTCGGTTGGTGGTAAATAGGATTAAGCCTGTAGGGTGCGATTTTAAAACACCACCGCCCCAGAGAGGGGGACCACCTCCGCCCGGCGAGCGCCGCCATTTCGCCGTTTTCAGTGCCTCGGTTCCCTGTGAGAGCTGCCGCCAGAGCTCTTGGGAATAAATGCATTTATTTTGGTGTGAAAGTAAAACCCATGCTCGGTTTGTTCATAATATACACTTTTCATGTGAACTTCTGAAGACCGCTTTTTATTCCTTTGTATTTGCTATATTTCCGAAAATAGCTAAAGGGAAGGCAAGAGGTTTTCTCCTTAAGGAGGGAGGCGTGCCTGGTGTGAGGTGGCAGAGGGAGAAGTGGCCGCCCTGGGCCTGGTTTCGGATCGGCGTGAGGGGCACCCACGTGACTGACACTGGGCCACTCGAGGAGCGTGCTCACGTGATGCAGGCTGGGCCATTCCCCTAGGACCAATCACGTGATGCAGGCTGGGCGACTCCGCGCTCCAGCAGGCATTGCCAGCATTGCCAGCACCTCTCAGGGTTTGGGGCAGGAGACCCCAGTGGACCTAAGTGATGCCCAGCGCAGGACTGTGATAGCCACACGAAAATGAAGAGACAGGCATAGAAGAATGCCAGCCCTGGCATTTGAGGGTTTTCAGTGCCTTGTTCCTTAGTTCAGTGCCTCAGTTTCGCTAATCATAAATAGCGAGAGTTGAGCTCTAAGACCCTCTCGGAGCTGGCCCTGAGGCGAAGGGCGTCCCCTCAGCTGGGCCGGTCTTCTGGAAAGTGCAGGATAAAGCCGAGTCTGGTCACACTTCCCAACCCCGGCAAGACCTTCCTCTAGAACACAGGTGGGACACACACAGCCAGGGGCCTGATCCAGCCTCTGCTACCGCATTCATGGCAGCATGGCCTCCTGCCTCCTGTCTGGTAGAGTGGGGCCCTTGGGATCAAGCCCTTTAAACTGCGAGGCCGATTGGGAGGACCCATGGCCCTGGTGAAGGGCGCGTCCATCCCAGCTCTGCGGGACCCCAGCCTGCAGCCCAGGCTCTGGTTTTCCCATGCCTGAGCATCCAGTGTTAATGGTGAAGGTCGAAGCTCAGTTGGTTGCCCTGCCTTGGGGTGGGGCAAGTTCTGGAAACAGCAATAGGCCCTGTGGCAAGACTTCCCTGCACCCAGATGGTTTGTGTGCAGCAAAAGCTTGTGCTGGTCTGCTCGTGGGTTAACTTGGTGGCTGGTAGTGATTCTGACTCAGTGAACCCGGGAAATGGGCCTTGGATTAAAGAGCCCCAGGAAAAGAGAAGGCCCAGGCTTCCTCCTAGATAAAAGCCCTGACCTCAGAATGGTGCAGTGTGTACTGCCATGTCCTCCTCTTGCCGATTTAAAAATGAAACTTAAAAGGAATAGTTGAATTAAGTAGAAGTAAGTAAAAAAAAGATACCTCATGTTAAAAGCATGAAGTAAAAATGTGCACAAATGCAGCTCGGGTTGTAAAACCACCACAAGGGGCAGGTGAGGTTTCACAGGAAAGACAGCAGGTATTGCGAGCTGCAAGTCTCTCCCAGGAACAGACAGGCACCCACTGGACGTGGCTCCTGCAGTCCTAAGTGTCTAGCACAGATTCCCAAGACATAGACTGGATTCCTCCCCTTCAAGCCTCAGGCACAGCCCTGGGACCTCAGGACCCCAGCCAGGCCACACAGCAGCAGCCCTGCAAGCAGAGGGGCCAGACTCCAACACTACTTGAACCCAATCCAGATTTAATTCAGATTCAAGTGTTGGTCCTCCCTACTAAGGGTCACCTGTGCCGGGTACTTTGCCCAGGGCTGCTCCTGGGAGCCATACACATGTCGGCCACGTGTCAGCTGTGGTCAGAGTGAGAAGAAAGACTCCAAGGGACTCAGGGGTTTCCTGGTAGAAGAGCCGCTGGGCCCCAGGGCAGCTGTGGCTCCCACCTGTGGCCCCAACACTGCTGGTGAGAATGTATCGCTCACTGCTGTGTAGTCAAACAGTGGAGTTTTTTGCATTCCCACTTTTCTACTTTTTCAAGTCTTTATGACATATATGTGAAGCATGAGTTCAAAGGACTCTGCTGAGCCCTGACCGTGAAAGCGGGCAGGGGCCTGTGCACACTAGGGTGCAAGTGAGTCCCCCCCCCCCTTAGCTGCTTCTCATTCATTCCCAGCATGGAAAGGATAAGATGCATCCACAGAGAAAACAATTCCAGCCCAAAGCCACACAGCAGGAGCTCAGACTGGCAACACCACCTGGGAATCTACTCCACCCAGGCTCCCAAGTGCCCCTGGAGTGGTGCGCAGCTGAGGTCCTGCTCCTGAGTCTGCTCCTCAGGGGATGATCCCATGTGACCTTTCCTCCACTGCCTACACCCCACACAATGTGCCTAGCAGTCCCAAGCATCCCTGCTGACCACTGGGATTGGCAGTCTGTGCACAGCACCTACAGGACATGGTGCCATGGAGCCACCAAGCAGCCAACATGGGCCCAGGGAGGGGCATGCAGGGGCATCTCTGTCTTTAGAACAGGTCACTCCTGTGATACCCACTCATGCCCTGGCCTCACTGATGTTCTGTTGAGGTTTGTGGTTGTTGTTTCCTCTTGCTGCCCTTTCCAGAGAGGGGCTACTAATGGGTTTGGGACTTCTTTTTGTCAACTCATGGGTAAACCAACAAATGTGTGTGTATTTTAGAGATGAACTGGAAACAGATTTGTGCATTACAGACTTTTTAAATTGGGGCAGTGGCCATGACTGCCACACAGAGTCTCTGTGTGGAGAAGGAATGCTGTACCTTGTTTCTGGTCAGAAATGCTCATTTATGATGATTTATTTTACTTGAAAGTCATGGATACAGAGAGAGAGAGTTCTTCCATCTGCTGGTTCATTCCCCCAAATGGCCACAATGGCCAGAGCTCAGCCAGACCAAAGCCAAGAGCCAGGAGTTTCCCAGGACCTCGACCGTCCTTTGCTGCTTTCCCAGGCACATTAACAGAAGCTGGATTGGAAGTGAAGCAGATGGGACACAAATCAGTGCCCATATCAGATGCTGGTGTCAGCTTTACCTACTACACCACAACACTGGCCCCCAGAAATGCTCATTTCTTTGTGAATTATAACTCTCTTCCAGACTTTTTCTATCACAAGAAGGAAAACAGTGTTTCTTATAGATAACTAACAACCACCAGAGAGGAAACCATGTCTTCCAAATTAGAATTTGAGCAAAATCTCAGAGGAGGAGAAAGTAGAAAATAGTAGAAATTGAAGAAATTTCACTTTTTCAGTGTGGTAAACTGGGGGACTACCAATGATAAAACCACTGTGCCTGGCAGCATGGATTGCTCCTTGCTCTGCTCTTCATATGAACGTTATACTCTAACACTCGGCATGTGGGCTCCTTGCTGTCATCTGAGTGTGAACTCCATGTTCTAATGCTCAGCACGTGGGCTCCTTGCTGTAATCTGAGTGTGAACCTGTGTTCTGACACTCGGCACGTGGGCTCCTTGCTGTAATCTGAGTGTGAACTCCATGTTCTAATACTCAGCACGTGGGCTCCTTGCTGTAATCTGTGTGTGAACCCTGTGTTCTAACACTCGGCACGTGGGCTCCTTGCTGTAATCTGAGTGTGAACCCTGTGTTCTGATGCTGGATGTGTGAGCTCCTTGCTGTAATCTGAGTGTGAACTCCGTGTTCTAGTACTCGGCACGTGGGCTCCTTGCTGTAATCTGAGTGTAAACCCTGTGTTCTAACACTCGGCATGTGTAGGCTCCTTGCTGTAATCTGAGTATGAACCCTGTGTTCTGACGCTGGATGTGTGAGCTCCTTGCTGTAATCTGAGTGTGAACTCCATATTCTAATACTCGGTTTGTGTAGGCTCCTTACTGTAATCTGAGTGTAAACCCTGTGTTCTGACACTCAGTGTGTGAGCTCCTTACTGTAATCTGAGTGTGAACCTGTGTTCTAACACTCGGCACATGGGCTCCTTGCTGTAATCTGAGTGTGAACTCCGTGTTCTAGTACTCGGCATGTGGGCTCCTTGCTGTAATCTGTGTGTGAACCTGTGTTCTGACACTGGATGTGTGAGCTCCTTGCTGTAATCTGAGTGTGCACCCTGTGTTCTAGTACTCGGCATGTGGGCTCCTTGCTGTAATCTGAGTGTGAACTCCGTGTTCTAGTACTCGGCATGTGGGCTCCTTGCTGTAATCTGTGTGTGAACCTGTGTTCTGACACTGGATGTGTGAGCTCCTTGCTGTAATCTGAGTGTGCACCCTGTGTTCTAGTACTCGGCATGTGGGCTCCTTGCTGTAATCTGAGTGTAAACCCTGTGTTCTGACACTCAGTGTGTGAGCTCCTTACTGTAATCTGAGTGTGAACCTGTGTTCTAACACTCGGCACATGGGCTCCTTGCTGTAATCTGAGTGTGAACTCCGTGTTCTAGTACTCGGCATGTGGGCTCCTTGCTGTAATCTGAGTGTGAACCTGTGTTCTGACACTGGATGTGTGAGCTCCTTGCTGTAATCTGAGTGTGCACCCTGTGTTCTGAAGCTGGATGTGTGAGCTCCTTGCTATAAACCAAGCGTGAGCATACGCTTTCTGCCACTCTAACCCAAGTGACAGTCTGGCGTTCCTGTGGGCTGAGTAACTAGTGGTTCTGCCCTGCCCCGTGACATAGGCTCACTGAATCCTCTGTCTGGCCGATGTTCATTTTATTCTCTGTGCCGCATGTGGCTCTGGAATGTCCCATGATGAGTTCATGGTCAGAGTCATCCCCGTGAGGGCTGATCTTTTCCTTCAGGGCAATGAGTCCTTCTGATTCACCCTTGGCAGCTGTCTCTGACCTGTTTTTATTAAATGTGTTTAGTGGAGTGAATGAATGAAGGGATGAATGAATGAGGAAGAACCAAGCAGCCTCCGTGCATGGTGCAGAGTGCAGAGCAAAGAGCCTCACTCCAGGCTCTGGCTCCACCTCCCATGGCACTCCCCAGCCCCTGAGGCCTGACTGTAGATTCTAGGGGGTGAACTGTTCTTGCCCTGGGCCTGCACAGGGAAGCCCCTCCTGATACACGATATGTCAGATTGCTTTTGGATGGTTCAGACCAAGTAGTGTGATGTGATGTCTGCTTTAAAGCAGTGTTCTGTGGAAAACATAGCAGGAATAAAAGCAGAGACCATTTAGGAGGCAGATGGAAGAAACTGACAAGAGTCCAGCTTCTTTGGCAGCTATTAATATGTACTGGAGAAAACAACAAATTAAAACAATTACAGATTTACTTGGGCAGTACCCAGTGTCTGAGTGGATTTAGGCAGCTCTGGAGGAACGTGTTCCAAGGTTGTGTCTTAGCATGGATGTGCCCAGGCCTGTGGATAACGAGAGGCGTCTGCCCCCGTCATGGCTGAGGGAAGCTAGGGGCCCAACTCCATAAAATCAGGAGCATTTAAAGACTTCAGAGAGGCAGGCAGCTTGTTTTCCTCTTCAGTTAAGGTAAAGCATGGGTTTTCTTTTTTTTTTTTTTAACTTTTATTTAATGAATATAAATTTCCAAAGTACGATTTATGGATTACAATGGCTTCCCCCCGCTACCGTCCCTGCCACCCACAACCCTCCCCTTTCCCACTCCCTCTCCCCTTCCATTCACATCAAGATTCATTTTCGATTATCTTAATATACAGAAGATCAGCTTAGTATACATTAAGTAAGGATTTCAACAGTTTGCTCCCACACAGAAACATAAAATGAAAAATAATAGATGATTTTTTTAAATGATGATGAAATCAGATCAGACCTATTGTCATGTTTAATCCCAGTGAGAGTCAAGTTGGGAGTTGATAATTTCTTTTTTTTTTTTTTTTTTTTACAGAGGATCAGTTTAGTATGCATTAAGTAAAGATTTCAACAGTTTGCACCCCCATAGAAACACAAAGTGAAATATATTGTTTGAGTACTCGTTATAGCATTAAATCTCAATGCACAGCACATTAAGGACAGAGGTCCCACATGAGGAGTAAGTGCACAGTGACTCCTGTTGTTGACTTTACCAATTGACACTCCTGTCTATGGCATCAGTAATCTCCCTATGCTCCAGTCATGAGTTTCCAAGGCTATGGAAGCCCTCTGAGTTCTCCAATTCTTATCTTGTTTAGACAAGGTCATAGTCAAAGCATGGGTTTTCTTAAGGAACAGAATAACCAGACCCCAGATCAGCCCTGGGTGTCCAAGAACAGCCCGTACGGTGCTCACCACAGTACACCTGCCCAGATCCACCCAGAGGCTGAATGCAGCACCAGGAGTCGAGTCTCCCACCTGCTGAGCTATGCCGTGAACCTTCCACAAATGGGCAGTTCTGCTGGCACCGTTTGCAGGAAGTTCTGAAACAAGCAAAACGGTTGAGCAGTGAATCTACATCAGAATGTGGTCTCCTCTGGTGCTTGGGCAGGGTCTGCCCAGGAGTGGGAGGCATGAGGGATGACATATGTTCTGTGTTGCAGTGGAGTTTAGTCACATAGGCAGATGCACCTGTGAACTTCAAATGCTATGCTCAAGATCATTCCACGAAGTTTGCAAATGTTCCCTCAAAACCTAAAACAGCAGCAACTATAAACTAATATTAGTTTTAATTGTTTATTTGAAAGGCAGAGAGAGAGAGAGAGGCCTCCAATCTACTGTTTAGTCCTTGAATGCCTGCAACAGCTGGCGCTAGGCCAGGCTGAAGCTAGGAGCTGGGAACTCCATCCATGTTTTCCTTTATTTTCCTGACGAAGGTTGCTCTCTGATTTAATAGTGAAAGTTCCCTGGTTCAGCTGAGAGAAGTCCATGTCCTGACCTCAGAGGTGTGTCATCTTAGCCTTCATCCTCTGTTCCCTAAAGGGGAACCTATTGGGCTGCTTCCACCAGAGGTCCTCATTGATGATGGCCGCTGGCTGCTGGAAAGGGTATGGCCAGTGGTTGTGGCCACCTGGACCACAGCCCATTGCCTTGAAGAAAGTAGAGGCCAGCTGTTTGCTGGGAGAGCAGTCTTTTTCCCAAGTCGTGCCAGCTGAGGTCACTGTATCAGTGGAAACACCTTGAAGGCCCTCAGAGCTGGGCAGTCTGCTGGGTGCTGGGTATGGACAGCACCACAGCTGTGCCAGCTCAACTTTGTGATCAAGGCAGCTGCACATCTGCAGAAGCCAGCCAGAGAAGTTGGCCGGAATCATTCTGCCCTGGGAACAGGGGCCAGTGGCCAGAGAGCCCCTGCCTGGAGAGAGTCCTCACCAGCACTCCACCCAGTGAGAACATGGAAGGGGAGCAGAGGGAGACCCCACAAAGCTGAAGAGGGTGGGACGATACCCCACATGCAGCGCTGGTGCAAACTCTTTGGGTTGGTTGTGTATTGTCTGATCCTGTGCTGCCAGCCAAGGCTCCCTCTGTAAGGCAGACAGATGGTGACGCGCTTTAGAATTCCCATGGGTGTGGAACCAGGAAGCCTGTAGAGCACGATGCATGTTTAAAAAGCCTCCTGAAGAAAGTACCATGGGGCTGGCACTGTGGTGCTGTGGCGCAGCGGGTTAAAGCCCTGGCCTGAAGCGCCAGCATCCCATATGGGCGCCAATTCTAGTTCTGGCTGCTCCTCTTCCAATCCAGATCTCTGCTAAGGCCTGGGATAGCAATAGAAGATGGCTCAAATCCTTGGGCCTCTGCACCCATGTGGGAGACCCAGAAGAAGCTCCTGGCTCCTGGCTTCAGATCGGCTCAGCTCTGGCCGTTGTGACCATCTGGGAAGTGAACCAACAGATGGAAGATCTCTCTCTATCTCTACCTCTCTCTGTAATTGTATCTTTCAAATTAATAAAATAAATCTTAAAAAAGAAAGTACCAGGATCTTTGGCCTTGTTTCTGTGCATGACCACCTGGTTACTGTGGTGAGGGCAGCAAGAGCCTGGCCAGGTCTGACATCCAAAGCCAGGGGCCATATTTCTTCACTGTTAACCACAATTTTGGTTCAAGTTTGATCCCTTACAAGCTCCCTGCTTCAAAAGCCCCAAGCCTCTTTGTTTTACAGTGCTTGCCTAAACATGTCTTTCAAAGAGCCAGATTTGTAAGCATGACTTCCTTGTAATCCTCTCGTTTCCTTTTAAAACAGACTCCCAAGTGCATTACCAGGGTCTGGCTTTGTGTTTCCCGAGTTAAGTCTGATGTCTTGAAACCTGGGGGGCTGGGCCTACCAGGTCCGTGCTGCCAGGCAGCTGTGCCTTTGCGGGATGGACCAGCACCCAGTGCAGGCAGGAGCCTTGCTGCTTCTCACAGAAGTGGCTTCAAGTGTTATTTTTCAGTTTGCTACCTTCTTAATACCCTATAATTAGACCTGTGATTTGTTCTTTGATGTATTAGTTTGGAAGAATGTTTTCATCTCCAGCCAGTTGGCTTTTTAGTGTATGCTCTTTTCATTGATTTTAGGTACACAATGCTGTGATCTGAAAATGTTGCCTGCTGTATATTGCATTTGTAAACATTCTTTGCACACAAAATAATGTGGTATGCTTTGCAAAGTAAAATGTTTATGTTGTAGTTATTAACCTGATAAGATGCTTATGTAAATGTCATGATTTTTTTTTTATCAACTAGAGCTCTTAGAGACTCATCCTGTCCCAGAGACTGGCACAGAATTTTTATCTGTTCCCCCTTGAATTTGTAACATTTCTTTGTGCTGTGAATTTAAGAATAAACTGCCTCCTGCTTATTCTTATTCTGCGTTGCATTTTCTGTTAACTTAAGCACCCTTCATGGTACTCACTCTTAGTGTCCTTGATCAGAGTTGATGTTGAAAGTCACTGAAGGTCCCCATGTGTGCAAACATAGCTTTGCCTGGGTTTTGCCCTTCCACTCAATGTCGTATATGGTCTCTCTCCCTCCCTAGTTTGCCAGGGCACAAGCAACAAGCTGACCCAGCTCGGCCCTTTTGAGGACCACTTCCTGAGCCTGCAGAGGATGTTCAACAGCTGTGAGGTGGTGCTGGGGAACCTGGAGATCACCTACGTGCAGAGGAACCACGACCTCTCCTTCTTAAAGGTTGGTTGTGTGGCTTTGTTTCCCACACAAATGCCATGGCAGGACAGGTGAGGGATGTACAGCTTGGCTGAATTTAACTTGAAGTTTACATTCACTCTGGGGTATTGAAAGTGAGAGTGGCATCAAAAAGAAGGCAGCCTCAGTGGCATCACAGCTGGGACAGGAGATTATGGCTCTAGCATGCTGTACACTGACAAGAGCCCTGAGTGTTGCTTCTGCCTGGGGTACTGGTGCTGTGGCTCTCAGAGAAAGTGGTCCTGTTCTGTCTCGTGTGCCTGTTGCCTTGGGGTAAATGTTCCCACCATGGCTCCATTTTGAGCTCCCATGAGCTTTACAGCCATTCACGAAACTTCCATAGGCTCCAAGGAGCTGGGATGAACCCCCTTCCCACACAGAAGGCTTCAGAGAATTCTTTGTCTCAGGTGAGACACACTCTGAGTGATCGTTCCATCAATGTTGGTGGCAGTGAAGCTGTGCTGAACTTGCTTGACCCCATTCTGCTCTGGGCGTCCTGTAAATGAGGCATCATGTGAGAAGGATGTAAAAGGCAGTTGTAAATGTGCCAACTCTGTCGAGTGCAGAGCGAGAGCTGTAGTGTTGCTTGGCTACACACACCACTGTGGATTAAGGCTTCGCAGATGCTCCAGGCCCTTCCCCCCCTTTCCCAGATTCT
The DNA here is from genome assembly GCF_964237555.1 of Oryctolagus cuniculus. Lineage (NCBI taxonomy): Eukaryota > Metazoa > Chordata > Mammalia > Lagomorpha > Leporidae > Oryctolagus > Oryctolagus cuniculus. Next base: position 57,842,186 of record NC_091447.1, read on the forward strand.
AATCCCCTACTTGTCTTACACCTGACGGCCACTCCTGTGCGTCTTAATTCAGTCAGGTGCCCTGGGCTTCAGGACTCCTTTTAGACCCTGAATTCCTGAGCTCCTCAGAAGAGAAGCACCGTGCTCATGTTTTGTCCTCTCAGACCATCCAGGAGGTGGCTGGCTACGTGCTCATTGCCCTCAACACCGTGGAGAGCATCCCTTTGGAGAGCCTGCAAATCATCCGAGGAAACGTGCTGTATGAGAACACCTACGCCTTAGCCGTTCTGTCCAACTACGGAGCCAACAAGACCGGGCTGAGGGAGCTGCCCATGCGGAACTTGCAGGGTGAGCAGGTGCCGTGGGAGGTCGCAAAGGCAGGGGGTCTCTGAGCCGGTCACCTTCCTTAGTGCCACCTCAGAGAAGACTTGCACTCATCAAGTCACACATGTAGTAGTGCTAGCCACACGCCAGACAACAGGTGTAAACTAGGCACAGTAAGCCATTAGCAACACCAGTGATACAATAGAAGGGTACCAGTGGTAGCGATACACAGTAACGAGCTGTGTGTGCCCGCAGGACCAGGCACTCCCCTCCTCCCTCCCAGTGTCTTGTTGAGCACAGGTAACTGTGACTGCAAATAGGAGGGACGCGTGCATGTTCGAGGCCACTGCACACTGGGTCTTAAGCAGCGCTGCCCTAGGAATTCAGGCTGAAGTTCAGGGTAGGCAGCAGAGGTTTCAGTCTGATACTTGCAAGGCCACTGTGAGATGCCTCTGTGCACGATGACGGGTTTTAAAGCTGGTGATAAATGTCACTCTGCATGCAGCAGCCATGCGAACTGCGCATATCCTTCCCTCTGGTAGGCACTGCAGTCCGCCGTCTCACAGAGAGAAGCAGGGGAGTTACTCGAGGGCTGCACTCTGCGAATCTCTGCCCCAGACTCCCACCCTTCCTGCTGCCCCCCAGGACAGGGATGCGATGAAAGCCAAGGCACAGAGTGGAGGAGTTGGGTCTGAACTTGCAGGGACGTAGTGGGAGCACAGGGCTGGGTCTGCTCCCTTCCAAAGCAGAGAGCAGAAGCAGCCTCTCCTTGCCTTCTTAGCCCATGGTTGCCATTCTGTGAATCCACCGTGAGCCTTCCCAGCCACTGCTTCAAGGCTCAGGTGCCCTCACACATGCCACCTTCATACCCTTTACTCCACTGGTACTAAGAGTGCGCTGGGTAAGCCTGGTACCTGTGCTGGGAATCTGAGTTTTCAAGGCTTGCAGGTGCCATCTGCCCTTCTCATCCTGTCCATCTGTCCATGGCTCACTCCAGCCTAGCCCATTCAACCCCCGAGGAACCACCCTACATGGCTCACTCCTCTGTGCTCTGCCCACTGATGGAGCCTGCCTCTTCCTTCCTTCCTCCTTCCCTGTGACTAAATTTTTGACCATTGGAGGCCACATTGAGGGCATCCTCTCTCCTCTATGGCACTGTCCTCAGATGAGTCCTGTTCTGCATCCAGGTTTCATAGGATTAGCCCTGGACTCCTGTTCCACAATATATCTTTTCTTTCTTTTTTTTTTTTTTTTTTTTAAGATTTTACTTATTTGACAGAGTTAGAGAGAGAGAGAGAGAGAGAGAGAGAAACGTCTTCCTTCTGTTGGTTCACTCCCCAAATGGCCGCAACAGCTGGAGCTGCGCCAATCCGAAGCCAGGAGCCAGGAGCTTCTTCCCTGTCTCCCACGTGGGTGCAGGGGCCCAAGCACTTGGGCCATCCTCCACTGCTATCCCAGGCCACAGCAGAGAGCTGGACTGGAAGAGGAGCGGCTGGGACTAGAACCGGCACCCACATGGGATGCCAGTGCCTCTGGCTGAGGGTTAACCTAGTGCGCCGTGGTGCCAGCCCCCACACTACATCTTTTCAACAGAATGTGAAATGCTAAGAAAGGCACGTGTGGTTCCTGAGGGGACGTTTCTCACTGAATCTCCTCCCCTTGCAGAAATCCTTCATGGAGCTGTGCGATTCAGCAACAACCCTGTCCTGTGCAATGTGGAGACCATCCAGTGGCGGGACATTGTTCACGGTGACTTTCTGAGCAACATGTCTCTGGACATGCAGAACCCCCTGGGCAGCTGTAAGTGTGTGCAAATCTTCTGTCTGCCAGCAACTGTGCTGGTAGGCAGAGCTGTACGTCAGTGGGGTGGGAGGAAGGAGACACACAAAGAATTAGTGCCTGTGCTCACTCAGGAACACACATGTAGGGCAGAGGAAACAGGGCCTTCTGTGGTGAGACTTGGACTGCAGAACAGAGCACCTCGGGATGGCCAGGCCCTGCTGTGGCCCTTTTGCAGAGGCCCTGGTACAGGGCCAGCTTCTCCCTTGCTGCTGAGTCTCAAAGTAGCACCCAGGCCAGCTGAAGCCTTGAGACTGACCTCTGTCCGTGGGAGGAAGTTTGTCCACTTTCCCTAGGTGCTTGGGAGCTTGTCCCTGCCAGTTGATCAGCAGAGAAGCCATGCTAGGAGAGCCCCGTGGGGACCAGGCCGAGGTCAGGGCTGCATAGAATTCTGAAGACACGTGGTTCCATTTGCCCCTTCTTTCCATCATCAGCAAGAAGCAACTTCCTGCTTCTCTGTATCCCTGTGACTGCAGCAGATGCTTGGTTTTTGCCCTGAAAGCAAATGAAACCAGCATGGATCTTCAACATCCTCAAACTCACCAAGCAGAGCTTCTGCCTGCCTGTGGGGATGAAAGGCCACAGTGTGAAATCTGCCATCTCCACCATTTTCAAATTCAGTGGCTGCCGTGACACTGCTGTGCAGCCCGCACCACCTCCCTCTCCAGGATGCTGTGCCTGCTGCAGAACTGAAAGTCTGTGCAGTGAAGCAGTGACCCCATGTTCTGCCTCCTGGCCAGCTCCTGGCCTGGGTGGCCCCTTGCTGTCCTCTGTGAATTGATCCCTTGAGTGCCTCACATGCTGGAGCCACACAGCCCTTCTGTGACTGGCTTCATTTACTTAAGCGTGGTAGCTCCGCGATCGTCTGTTGTAGCGTGTGTTGGAATTTCCTTCTTGTAGCTGCATGAGTTTTCCCACCACGTTTTTGCCATGCTTGCTTTTTCCACCGATGGGTGCTTGAGTGACTCCCACCACCTGTCTGTTTCCACGATGCTGCTGTTAACATCCATGCTAAGCCCATGTTATAAACATTTTTGTCTACAAGAGTGACACTCCCTATGCTTGCAAGAAGCCAAAAGCTTCTTTCACAATGAACAATTTTATGTTCTTTGTGTGATCAAGGTTAGCATTTCCTCAGCCAGTTCACAGACAGTAGAAGGTTAAGTTGTGTACACTTATAAAAAAAAAAAATCAGACATAGGCAGGCAATGAAGCCAGTAGTGGTTTGTCATAGGCCAGACAAGAGAGCCCTCAGTGCCCACATCCTCCACAGCATGGATGTGGGGATTACCCATCCAGAAAACGTCAGCAAAGAAAGAGAGGTTCCTGCAGTAACAAGACTGAAATATTGCAAAGCTTTGAGCTGCAGTCCAATATGGAAGGACAGTCACATAGAATAAACATGGATAAGACAATAAGAAAGTTAAACTGGAAGTCCATAAAGAAGTGAGCTTTCATGCCAATAAGGGAAGAATTCATTATTCAACAAACTGTTCTGAAATGACTTAACTCTTAGGGCTTAGCCAGGCTGAAGCCAGGAACCAGGAACTCCATCTGTGCCTCCCATGTGCGTGGCAGGGACCCAAGTACTTGAGCCATCATCTGCGGCTTCCCAGGGTGCATTAGCAGGGAGCTGGAATCAGGAGCAGAGCGGGGACTCGAGTCTAGGCACACCAATGTGGGATGTGGTCACCCTAACCAGCATCCTAACTGCTAGGCCAAATATTTGCCCCAGAAATTTGGAAAAATATTGAAATATAGGGTAAAAAGTAAAAATAACATAATTTCATTATGTAATCAAAACCACTTTTAACACTTCTATGTATTATTTTTGCTTTCTCTGTTCCTCGTCACTTTTCTCTCCCCTTCTCTCTTCACAACCTGTAGCCCACACTGTCCGTGTGACGTTGGTCTTCCATCTTTGTGATTCTGTGGAGCACCAGCAATGCATTTCCTTCCTTTAGTCCTGGTGTGACTTTAAAATCAGTCACTCATGTTGGAGTGGTGTTCTGGTTCAGAATCCACTTGCCAATCATCTGCTTTTCCATTTGAAATCGGATTCTCCTGGTGACTAATTTCTTCCTGACTTGGAGACGCGGGGTTCCACAGGAAGCTGTGTCTATACAGGGAGTGAGCTCTGTGTGACTGGGCTCTTTAGAAAGACAAGTGTGACCAAGCTGCTGTTTCACCACTTTGGTCTTCAGATTTCTCCGTGCCAATAGAAACAAAACTAAGGAGATTAAAACCATGTTGCTGTGATGTAACTTGACCAACTTGACCAATTGCAAAGGTTTCCAGGTAGCAGTTTGTAAATCATCAGCTAAGGTTTGAGATAGCCCCAAAGTCACATCCACTGTTACCTTGTACAACCTTCATGCTCAGTCTATACTGCTCTGCTAGGGTCTGGTGATGGTTTTGATTTCATGTGGTGCTCCAAGTGCCTCAGACAGACTGCCCCACTGGGTCACTCAAGACTGGACACATCAAGGAAACCCTGGGTACATGGCAAGGGCCACTGATATGCTCAGCATGTGTGGGGCCACCAGAACATTCATTACCATAGCCTCAGCAAGGCAGGGGTCTGGACCTCGGAGTTCACATAGCCCCTGCCCGAGTGCCGAGCCAGTAACTGCCCCTGCCTCATTTTCCACACCTGGGAGGTAAATACGAGCAGCTGGTGGGTTGCCGGGAATCTGCAAGTCATCCTGTGACCAACCAGGCAGACATGCAGTCAGAGGCTGTGCCTCCTAGCTAGAACTGACTTAGGTCAGGTCTCCAGAAAAGGCGTCGTCAGCTTCTCATCATTCGTTCGCTTCTACCAGGTCAGACTGCCATTATCACTCCTGTGTTTCAGGCCAGAAGTGTGACCCAAGCTGTCCCAATGGAAGCTGCTGGGGCGCAGGCGGCGAGAACTGCCAGAGACGTAAGCTGGGTTAAGTCCCTGTGGGAGGGCGACCCCTCCCGCCTTGGCCTTAGGAGCAGGTGCACTGGCCTGCGAGACTGAGAGAGCTGTCCAAGCATGGGCCCAATGTTTGCTTCCTGCATGAAACTGCCAGGTCCCACAGCTCAGCCACGTGGCTCTCTGTGGTCTTTGCCTTGTGGAAGATAGTGAAACTCAGCTGTGGTCCTACTGCCATTTTTGGTGCCCTGAAAGCTGAGCACACTCCCTGGGCACAGGAGATGGCATTCGCAGGAGAGCCTGGCTTCCTGTCCCTCTCCCGGTCTTTGTGTGTCACCAGAACCCAGGATCAGTGGCATTTAGTGACTTCCAGGTCATTTTGAAGCACTCGGCACTCCTGAGAGAAGAGAAACCAGTGGGAAGCAGGGTGCAGTAGGAGTGTCCTGACCGTCTCAGCTTGGCTGAACGTGGCTGCCTGGGAGTTTGATGAGCCACAGATACTGTGTCCACAGATACTTGTCCACTGCGATGTGTAGACTCTCTGAGAAGTGACTGGTGCCCTCGCTCCGGGCTCACAGGTGACCTTTGCTCTTTTCCAGTGACCAAAATCATCTGCGCCCAGCAGTGCTCTGGACGCTGCCGCGGCAAGTCCCCCAGCGACTGCTGCCACAACCAGTGTGCTGCTGGCTGCACAGGCCCACGGGAGAGCGACTGCTTGGTGAGACCCAGCTTCCCCACCCGCCCCTCACTCCCCCACTCCTGCCCCACTGGAGCTCCTGGGAGAGTTTTTGTTCATGCTGCCTACAGCAGCCCCTCTGCCTGGTGGCAAAGCCCCTTCATATCCGGCCTCCACCACTCACTCTCTGACCTCTGCCTCAGCCTCCCCTGCAGTCTGTCCCAGACTGAGCACCAGCCATAAACACCTGTCTGTCATGAGCATTTCTTGCCCAACGGTGGGGCCATGACCCTGCTCACCACTTCCCTTAGTCCTGCTACAAACCTGGGGAGCAGACACAGGAGAGTCCCCCAGATACCACCTGGACCCACATGTCCAAGTGTCCTGACCCTGCCCTTAGCTTTGTCCCGGAGCAGCCTGACATGCTTGCTCTTGTCCCTGGTGCTATGGAACGCTCTGAACTCTGGACAGAGGCCATGTCTCAGAGTCCTCAAGACACCAGGGCTGGGGTGTAATTTCTGGGCTGCTCGGCCGCGCCAAGGCCCCTCAAGGCTCCGGGAAAGGAAACTGTCCTCATCGGAATCCCAAGCACGCCATGGTCTCAGTGAAGGGGAGATGCTGAGCTGGTGATGGGGGTTGACTCATGAGCATGAGGGGCAGCCTGTGTGGGATTCTGAGCCAGCACTGTGGGGCCATTCCACGGAGCCCTCATCCTGCCTGAGGGTTCATGCAGTTTGGCAATTGGTTCTGACCAGTGTCCCCAAGTGTGCTTTGTAAGGGAAAGCCAGTACAGAGTAATGAGGTCACCTGCTGCAGAGATCTGTGGATGCTCATTTCTCAGTAGAGGTGCATTCTCTCTGGTCATACTTTGTCACTTAGGATGGCTTTAGAGGAAGTCTTGTGACCTACTAAAAGCACTTTGCTGGAAATTCCATCCTAATTGAACACCTGAGAACGGAAAATCATAAACTAAGCTTTTTTTTTTTTTTTTTTTTTTTTTTTAGAGAGAGAGACAGAGGGAAAGGTCTTTTGGCTCATTCCCCAAATGGCCGCCACAGCCGGTGCGCTGTGCTGATCTAAAGCCAGGAGCCAGGCGCCCCCTCCTGGTCTCCCATGTGGGCGCAGGGCCCAAGCACTTGGGCCATCCTTCATTGCCCTCCTGGGCCACAGCAGAGAGCTGGACTGGAAGAGGAGCAACCAGGACAGAATCCGGTGCCCCAACTGGGACTAGAACCTGGGGTACCAGTGCCTCAGGCAGAAGATTAGCCAAGTGAGCCGCGGCACTGGCCTAAACTAAGCTTTTTTGAAATAAATCAGATATGGCATGTTTCGTCTGTGGGGCACGAGTGTCCCTGCCCAGCCTAACCAGGTATGCATCCTCACCCCCGACAGGTCTGCCGAAAATTCAGAGACGAAGCCACATGCAAGGACACCTGCCCACCTCTCATGCTGTACAACCCCACCACATATCAGATGGATGTCAACCCCGAGGGCAAATACAGCTTTGGTGCCACCTGTGTCAAGAAATGTCCCCGTGAGTCCCTCGCACATGCCCTTGACTTCCCAGACATCCACATCCCCTCTGTCTTCTGTCAGGACCTTGCCTGCCCGTCACAGGTGATCTTTGGGCCATGGTGCTTGCCTCACTGTAGGCAGGTGGCATGCGTCCATCCAAGTCAGGGATTGGGCCAGCTCACAGCAGACACCAGCTCCGCTCACAGAGAAACGTTATTTACATCTGTTCTGGTGTCCACGATGGCTGGGTGCCCCCTCCAACTGAAGACAGCTGCAGGGGTCCAGGGTGCCCAGGAGAATGAGGGCACTCAGCGGCTAGTGATACCATGAATGTCCTTTGGGCAGCTCCCCTGTTAGCTCTTGTGCCGAGTGACAGAACCTACAGCCGTGAGTCCAGCAAACCCATTCCTGTGTGGTAAAAGTTCTGGGAAGTTGTGCCTCTTAAAGATGTTTGAGAGATTTTGTTTTTGTTTTATCTTGTTCTAATTGTGTTTGGGTGTTGATATTTGTGTTCTACCATGTGGAAGCAGTGACATGAATTATTTCCTGGTGGAAAAGTGAGGCAGTCTAATGAAATGGCTTTAGAAACCAATCTTGATTTCTGGAAGAGGAGATTGAGAAAAAGCTACACAGTTAGGAGGGAGATTTGCCATAGCAGGTGCATCTCCATGAGTGCTTTAAGCTATGAGCACACAGATGATTGGGAGCCACTGGGAGGTAGACTGGGACCCTTTTGCCACAGTTGTAACAGATATCATTTTTGAGAGGCTTAATAGATGGGGTTTTTAATTCACAGGAAAACACTTAGAACCTAAGAGAAGACAAGCCACAATTCATGGGGAAAAAATTATGATGTCCACTGAATGTTTCTGAGTGTCTACATGGAGAAGTTAAAAAGAACACAGATGCTCCTGGGGTAACAAAGTCGTTAATATCAACACAAATTATCTTCAGGGCTACAGTGCAAGGCTGGCTGGTCCTGCCATGGCACAGCTGAGGGATGCGAGGCCACCACAGACAGGCGGCCACCAGGGCAGGGGCAGAGCTGGGAGTCAGCACAGGATGAAAGGCCGCCTCAAACACAGGTGCACAGGTGAAGAATGGGCTCTGTCTCCCTCACGTGGATGTTGAGGATATCTGAGCTCTGAGTCCTGCAGGTTGAGCCCACGGGGGCTCACAGAGGACGTACGGGCTCCACGCTCCTGCCTGTGGGCAAGGGTCCCTCTTCCCTACACTGCAGGCTCGAAGCTGCCGCCCTCTTGAATGGGGTTCTCTCCTGTCTGCAGCCTCTCACTCCTTGTCCTTGATATGAACAGAACCAAAGGCTATGGGCCCTTCCATGGGTCCCTTCTGAGGAGGACGTGAGGCACCTGGTTCTGCCTTCACCACCTGCCTCCCACACCCCTGCAGGTAACTACGTGGTGACAGATCATGGCTCCTGTGTCCGGGCCTGTGGTCCTGACAGCTACGAGGTGGAGGAAGATGGCGTCCGCAAGTGTAAGAAGTGCGAGGGGCCTTGTCGCAAAGGTAGGAGGCCTGCGGGTGTGGAAGCTGGGGTTGAGGGCCCACCTCCAGATGGACACACTCGCTCTGTGGTAGAGACAGATGTGGAGTGCACACGTGCAACACGCGTGTTGACACAAGCTGTTTCTGTATGAGAAGACCAGGCTGCCACACCAGGGAGAGTCGTGCAGAGGTAGCTCTGGCAGCCAGGGGAGCTGTCCTGGGGGCAGAGAAATGGCGAGAGTCGAGGCACAGCTGGACCCTGGCCTGAGTGGGAAACGAGGAGGAGGAGAAGGAGATCCCAGCAAGGGCCATGGCAGCAGCAGGTCCCCTTTCACCATGGTAACCCCCAAGCCTGCCCCTGGTCCCAGGACCCAGCAGGCCCTCCATCAGTGTTTGTTGAGTGCCTAAATGATGGCGTGGCAACCAGAGTTCTTGTGGGCTGAATTCCTCTCCTGCTCCTGTGTGCCTGTAGGACCCTGATGATTCTGAATTCAATAAATGTGAGGTTATAAACAACTCTTGTCTTAACAGTTTGTAATGGGATAGGAATTGGTGAATTTAAAGACACGTTGTCCATAAATGCCACAAACATCAAACACTTCAAAAACTGCACGTCCATCAGTGGTGATCTGCACATCCTGCCGGTGGCATTCAGGGGGTGAGTGACAAGGGTGCTGGTCTGAGAAGAATGTGGTCTGCACCCTCAGCTGTGGGGGCCGGCAGCCAATAACTTCACTGCCCGTTGCAGGGATTCCTTCACCCGCACCCCACCCCTGGACCCCGAGGAGCTGGACATCCTGAAAACCGTGCGGGAGATCACAGGTGAGCGGGGCCAGGTGTGGAGAGGACTGAGACGTAGCCCCTTCCCTGGGCCCGGGAGCTTTCTCTTGTCCTGCTGGGAGGCACTAACACTTTGACACTTTTCAGAAATGCAGTTTCCCAACAATGCAAGGGGTGAGTGCTTTAAGCCAAGGCTTTGTGTCTGTCACACCCTCATGTGCTCATATTGAACCCCTGTACCCAACCCAGCCATCCAAAGGCTCAGGGCCATTACTTGTTAGTCAAGGAGGGGACAGTGAGAGCTTTGCGCTTTACGAAATAGACTTCAGTGTGGGTCCATGGCTGCTATCAGCTCAACTGTGTTTGTCTCTAAAAAGAATAATTCAGCCTGAATAAGGTTGTTTTAGGACTGGCATTGACCAAGTAAAATATGCACACACTCCTGTGTGGTGGCAGCTCCAGTCAGACCAGGGACTTTGGCACCGCCTTCAGGGTGGGATTGGGTCGGGGGAGACATGCAGTGGAGAGGTGGAATCCCTCAGGAAGGCCGGGCTCCGTAATAAGATCCTGCCTCGGGTTGCACCTGACTGTGGTGAAAGAATCCAGTCAAACCAAATTTTTTACACTTGCCCCTCCAATGATAGCCACGTGTGATCCCTGGAACAATGTCCATGCAGAGCTGCACATCTGACTCTTCCTTCTGCCTGACAGGGTTTCTACTGATTCAGGCGTGGCCAGAAAACAAGACTGACCTCCATGCCTTTGAGAACCTAGAAATCATCCGTGGCAGGACAAAGCAGCAGTAAGTCGGCCACAGCCACAGCCGGGGACATTACACTTTGTCTTTCACTGGAAATTAGACTTGCAGAGATAGCCCCGAGAGTCCCCACATGTCCCCTGTCAGCTTTCGTGCGGGGATGGTGGCTCTCTCAGCCCGTGATGTTAGCTGCCCTGCAGGCTGACCATGAAGCTGCCCTGTAGGGCCCCATGTGACATGCTTAGTGTGAACCCAGCTTCTCATTTCGTTTGAGGCCCCATCTGTCCTCTCATGGCCTCCACATTTTAGGGAGCACAGGCTGGGTGTCTTGCAGAACCCCCAGTGTGCTTTCAGCCGCCTCTTCCATGGTGTCCTCAGGGCTACACATCATCCTGTCAGGGGACCAGAGACTTCATCCCTGAATCCTTTTTCAGGATTTCAGCTCTTCAGCTCCACAGTGAAACACACACAGAGGCCTCTCCCCTACACAAGAGCACCTGTTAGCTGTGGGTGAGGAGGAGTTGGGGTGTCTGTGTCAAACCTGCCTGGAGAGGGCCGGGTCACGAGAACACATTGTAAAAGAACCATGGGATACTGTGCAACGTTAAAGACAATCCTGATTTGCACACAGTCCTGATGCTGGGCACACAGCTGCCATCACTGTCCAGAAAGGCTGTTTGGTTCTGACTCCCAGAAATGCCTCTCAGGGGCTTCATCCAGAAACCAGAGGTTATAGGAGTTTATTGGATACCTGAGATGAGTCACTTGACTTAGTTGTAGAGAGTAAACAGATCAGCTATACATTTTCCTCCTCAATTTTAATGGGCAGTTCAGTGACCACTGGTTCCAGGGCACAGGCCACAAAGCTCTGGGCCTGCCACACAGAGAAGAGGCAACTTCACCACTGGTCCCACCCTCCTGGACTCCCATCGAGGGGACTCCTGCAGGTTGGACGGCCCTCACAGGGACCCTTGCTTCTGTGGACCAAGGCTGTGGGAGGGAAGGGGAAGAATCGCAGGCAGCAAGAGCCTTCCCAGCATCCCTGAAACCATTGCCTCCAGCGCCTTCAATGTGGGTCTGTTCCCTCCACCTGCCCCCACAGGCCCATCCTCATGGCACATGGCCCTAACACTTGTGGGTCTCTCCCCTGAGCCTCCACTGGGTGCACACGGCCTATGGGGCTCTTGCCTTCTTCACCCTCTGCAAACCACCTCCCAACCTCCTGCCTGCACATTTGCCACCCAGCAGTCGCTCAGTCTCTCATGGCTGCTGGCTGAAGGAGGGCCCGCATCACTGCATTGCTGAAGCCAACTTCAAAGCATCTCCCTGGGCAGGTGCTGGGCCAGCAGTTGTGGCCTCCACACCCTACGTCAGAGAACCCCATTGGAGTCCCAGCTCCTGCTTCCTGCTGGCACCTGGGGAGGCAGCAGGGTGACTACAGTGTCATGACCCTGCCGCCGACCTTAAGTTTCTGCCTACCTGGTTGCCTCACCCCCTGAGAGCAGGGCCCACATGAAGTCAGGGATATGGAATGAAAATAAGAGAACAGTCTGTAATAAAGGAACCTGACTGAGAAAAAACATGAAACAGGATTGCAGGCCAGACACACGTGTGCAGATGGGACAGTCTCTCGTGTGTCCCAGGGACCATGGAAAGCCTCAGATTGTACTGGGGAAAGAGAAGTTACAGCCTTGTTTCAAAAGAAGGCTCAGTGATGCCTGTGGGGTGAGACAGGAGCTGGCAGCTCTGACCTGCAGAGGCTGTGGCACTGGGCCAGGCTTGCCCTGTAGCCATCACTGCTGTCTGACCTTGGTCATGCAGCCATTTGGTTGGGTTGGTTTGAGGAGATGCCCTTGGAGCAGGTGTCCACGGCCTGAGAGCTTTTCCCCCTTGGGCCCCTAAATTCTGTTTCAGTGGATGTTTCAGGAGTGACTTCTGGGTAAGTATTCTCACAGATCTCGAGTTTGCTCAGGAAACACAAGTGTGTGAATGGATGGGAGGGTGGTAGACAGACCAACAGACCTACAGCCTTTGAAGTACTATGAATGCTTCAGAGGCTGGAGTGTGTTCTTAATCTGCCCGCAGTGAGTAAAACGGTGGCATTAAGCCATACATTCGGAGCTCAAGCTTTGACAGAGTGGGTCGAGCTGCCACTTGCTACATTGGCATCTCACATCAGAGCACTAGTTTAGTCCAGGCTGCTCTGCTCCTGATCCAACTCACAGCTAATGTGCCTGCAAAGCAGCAGCACATGGCCCAAGTGGTTAAGCCTCTGACACTCACATGGGAGACCTGGAAGGATTTTCCTGGCTCCTGGCTCAAGTCTAGCTCAGCCCCTGTCATTGCACCCATTTGGGGAATGAACCAGAGGATGGAAGATCTCTTTCCCTCTCTCTCTGTCACTCTGCCTTTTAAATCAATCTTTTCTTAAAAGACGTATATTCAGCCCTCTCATCTGTCCCTGAAGTAGAAGATGCCAAAGGAGTCAGGAGCTCCTCCTTGTTGCTGCAGCAGTTCCCCAAGATGATGGCAGTCACTGGAAGGTGCTTGTAGTGAAGCTGAAGTTGTCCAGGAGGAGCAGAGACAGATTGTTCATGCTGTTGTTCTGTCTCTTTCCTGGTCAGTGGTCAGTTTTCTCTTGCGGTTGTCGGCCTGGACATAACATCCCTGGGACTGCGCTCCCTCCAAGAGATTAGCGATGGAGACGTGATCGTTTCAGGAAACCGAGACCTGTGCTATGCAAACACAATAAACTGGAAAAAGCTTTTTGGAACCTCCAGCCAGAAAACCAAAATTATCAACAACCGGGGAGACAAGGACTGCAGTGAGTGATCCCTGCCCACTCTCCTTGCGTGGTGGCCCAGGGTCTTTCGTGTGGAATATTGAAAGATTATCCCTGATGCATGTGTCACTTTGTCGTTCCTTCAGAAGCACATTACAACTTGGAATTCCTAACTGATGTTACTGTGAGAAGTGCATCAGAATTGTTTCAGATCATTCTCATCTTAACGGATTTGCCTTGAGGTTTAGGCTATCAATTATTTGTAATGAAAGAACTGAATTTAGTAACAGTTCTATCACATTTTTAGCTATGGTCTTCTTCCTGTTCATTTCAGCTCTTATGACTGTAGCTACAAACACATGCATGCACACATGCCCACAGGCCAGTGCCCAGTATTTCAGACCAACCCACTCATGTGTGAGCTTCGCAAGTGCTAGACCAGGCTCTCCCTGTCTCTGTGGCCTTGGTGTCAACCTGTTGTCCAAGGTGCCGGGAGGGCATTCAGTAAGATTCTGTGTCCCCATCAGCTGTGGCAGGCAGCTTCCATGTCCCACCAGAGGTGGGTCCCCTAAGCTCTGGGCCCCCAGCAGGGAAGAGGGCACCTGCAGCTGGCCCGTCGTTTTGTGTCCTGCTTCCCTCAGGAGCCCCTTGCGTATCCAAGTGGTGCACATAACCTGTCTGTGCTGCTCCTTGGCCCCTGTCCTATAACTGACCATGTGACTCCCTGTCTGCTCAGAGGCCGCTGGCCACGTCTGTGACCCGCTGTGCTCATCGGAGGGCTGCTGGGGCCCCGAGCCCAGGGACTGTGTCTCCTGCCGGAATGTCAGCCGTGGCAAGGAGTGTGTGGAGAGGTGCAACGTTCTGGAGGGGTGAGGAGCTGCTCTTTGAATCCTCTCGTTTTGATCACAGATAAGACTCAGCCTGTGCTTGTAGGTGTCCAGGTATTCGGTTCATTCTTTTCTGTTCCTGTGTTGTTTGGGGGTTTGTTGTTTTCTTTTTTTTTTTTTTTATTTGTTTGCTTTTGTGTTTGGTTTCTGGCAAACAACTACAGTAAGGAATAAACTTGCATGATTTCTTAATCAAGTCCAATCATTTCTAGAATCATTTCTCCTAGAAATATCTTGAATTTTCCTAAGCTGCACAAAATTCCCAAGACAAATGAAGCAGTCACAAATGGCTTCTGTGGCCAAGGCCATGGCCAGCTGGTCTTTTCCCGGCTGTGTACTATTTCCAATGTGTCAGATGCGTTCATACAAACTGTGTTCCTCCACAGTGAAAACCAGATAACATGGGCAAAGAGAAGCCACTCATGTTTGTGAGTTTAGTTTCCATGAAAACAGTGTAGAGGACTTGTAGTCTGTGGATATCCTGGACTCTCAATGCCAATGCAAGGCTTTGGACATCTACAGTGACTAGGAACAGTGCAATACAGATGTAGAACTAAAAGAACCGAGGAAATTATTTTTTTAAAACCTTAAAAGAAACAGGAAATTTTGTGATACCAAAGAGCCATGGCTCCACTCTCAGACATAGACTTGCAAGGAGCGGGATACAGAAACCAGGCCCAGGCCAACTCCATAGGAATCCGTTAGCCATGGACTCAGGGACACGGACAACTGACTGCTGTTACAGCCTCTAATAGGGAATGTCGGCTCAGCCCTTAACTGTCAGTCATCATCTTTCCACGGGGCACAGAAACCCAGTGTCCACAGCCCCTTGGGAGGGGAGGCAACCCAGATGCACAGAACCCACATCCCGGCCTCCTGATGGGCATAATTGATGCCATTTGCCTGACAGGGAAGACTGGCACCTGCATTCAGGTGTGAACAGCACTGCTCAGGGCTTGAAGACCTGAGTTAATTACCAGCAGACACCAGACTTCTGTCCTCTCAGTCACGCATCAACTTCTTGCTTAACATTGGCCTGTGCATCCTAAAGAATGCCGAGAACTGCACGAAGGCATGTTTTGACACATGTTCCCTGCGTATTACTGCTAGGAATAACCACTGAGCGCGTGTCAGTATCCCTGCTTCCTGTCCAAGTCACAGTCACTGCTTCCTTCCAGCCTTACTTAATTATTCATACATCTGGTACTCGAGGGAGGGGCACCTGGCAGGGATGATTGTTTTCACCCTACAGCTTGCTTGACGTGTGTGCAGGGAGGAGGTGTGGACTGGAGACTCCAGTGTGTTTTCTGGGGAGAAGATGAGCAAGGACTCTGTCAGCATGATCCTTTTGTCATGTGGTAGCACCTCTGAGAGCCCCACTCCATGGTCTTCGCCTGCACTCATGGACTTCTGAGAGGTGCTCTGCGTCACATGAGACAGGTGTGTCTACACATGTTTTGTGATTGGTCCCCTCTTCCTTCCTCAGTGAGCCCAGGGAGTTTGTGGAGAACTCTGAGTGCATTCAGTGCCATCCGGAATGTCTGCCCCAGGCCATGAACATCACCTGCACAGGACGGGTAAGTAGCCCATTGGGTACTTCTCTGTTCTGTGTCATAGGGCAAGTTCCCAGCACAGTGCCACAGTTGCCTGCATCATAGGGCAAGGCCACAGCACAGTGGCCATGCTGTCCTGGAGCAGGGAAGGACAGTGGTTAGAGCCCATGTCCAAAACTGGGGTAGGCTGCATGTGTCAGCAGCCTACAGGGGCTGTTGGAGCAGGGTTCTTGGCCAACCGCCTCTGATGAGCCTTCACCTTTCCTGTCAATGTCCCACGTGCATGGAACTTGACAGTGCCCCACACAACACCAGAACTTGGAGGCTTTGGGGCTGGTTGCCTGTTGCCACCCCTTCTGTCATCATTGCTTTGTTATTTTGTCCCACATCATCACATCCTTGTTTATCATTCATGGATAATTAGTTGAAACCCTCTTAAAGAAACTAACAAAACTTATAAAAAGTATCAGTTTTGTGCATACATGTTCAGTAACAATCCAGCGTAGAACACAGTGAGAGAGAATTCAGTCCTCACAGCAGATGCCCAGTGCTGCTCACTCTCAGTACTGGCCCCTGGGTGTGGGTTCTGTATCCAGAGATTCAACCAAAGGTAGATGGAAATATTCCTTTTATTGATCACTTACAGACCTTTCTTCACATGTTATTCTTTGTACAATATAACATAACTGTATGCGGCATTTGTATTGCGTTATGTACTGCAAGTTATTAGAGATGATTTAAGTGTACAGGAGAATTGTGTATGTCAGATGCTAATCCTGCATGCTTTCTAGAAGTGACTTCAGGTCCCTAGTTTTGGTATCAGAGGGAACCCTGGAGCCAGTCCCCTGTGGGTACTAAGCACAGCTCTATTCTTCCCACATGGAGCTGGGTTTGGATTTGCGCCTACAGGCCCATATCAAACTCCACTAATGAGGATGTGTGTCAGAAAATCCATCCAAGTCAGGCATAAGATGACAGAGCCTTGTTTTGAGGTCTGAACCACTTACAAAGTAAACCATTGATTATATGGTGTTGGGTTACATTTTTACCATGAAAACGGTGGAATAAGTGGTGATCTTGACTTAGTCATCTGTTCTTCTGGCCCTGGGTACCATTAGCATTGGAGTGGACAAAACTGGGAAATCAGAGGACATGGCTGGGGGAACTCTCCTTCCAGCCATTATGAGGGGTGAGGCCCACAGCCCAGCGGCTCCGTGACCATCCTCTCTTGGCTCGTTACAGAACCCAGTGCACGTGGCACTCTGTCCCTTCTGCAGCCACTGCTGCCACTTCCTGGTCCCCACAGAAACTCTTAGCCCCTCCTTGGCAAGGCTGGCTTCCCTGAGGCTTCCCCTAACTCCAGATGTGCTATGCAAGAAAGATGGTGCAGCCACAGAGGGAGTGTATTCACATGTAGGCCAACCACAATGGTTTGTGACCAGGAGCTGCCTGCTGTCTGTCAAGTGCAGTGCAATGAGGTTAGAGTGCTTCCTCCCTGTGTGTGTCTATCACGTGCTGTGGAAGTCAGAAAGACTCCACGCTCGGCTGTTGACAGTAGGCAGAGCAAGGAAGGGCAGTCAAGACCTGGCCCTTTTGGTTTTCTTCCCTCACACAACAGATTTTCCCCCTTTATAAAAAGGTGTATTTATTTATTTGAAAGAGTTACAGAGAGAGAGAGAGAGAGAGACGATCTTCCATCCGCTGGCTCACTCCCCAGATGGCCGCAACAACCAGGGCCAGGCCATGCCGAAGCCAGGAGCTTCCTCCAGGTCTCCCACGGGGGTAGCAGGGGCCCAAGCACTGGAACCACATTCTGCTGCTCCTCACACAACATATTTACAGTTAAAAGCAACTTGTTTTGAAAAAGAACAAAGACATCAGTGTGTGTTTTCCTCTGCCACGCTGCAGGGTCCAGATAACTGCATCAAGTGTGCACACTTCATCGATGGCCCTCACTGCGTCAAGACCTGCCCAGCAGGAGTCATGGGGGAAAACGACACCCTGGTCTGGAAGTTTGCCGACGCTGGACGCATCTGCCGCCTGTGCCACCCAAACTGCACCTATGGGTGAGTGACATGCAGAGCGAACATTCCCTATCTTGCAAGTCCACGGATTGAAAATGTCTTCCCTGGGCAGGTGTTTGGCACAGTGGTTAGGATTTCACTTGGGACGCCTGCTTCTCATCTCATAATGGCTCAGTTCAAATCCCAGCTCTGCTCCTGATTCTAGCATCCTGCCAGGGTGCACTCTGGGAAGCAGCAGGTGATGGCTCAAGTAGTTGGGCCCCTGCCATCCATGTGGGAGACACAGAGTTGTCAGCTTCTAGCTTTGGGCTGAGTCAGCCCAGCTATTGTGGGCATTTGGGGAGTGACCCAGTGAGTGAGATATATCTACGTATCTCTCTTCCTCTCTCCTTCACCCTCACCTCTCAAATTTGCCAAAAAAAAAAAAAAAAAAAAAAAAAAAATCCAACCCAAAAAAGAATACATTGATTGAGTGACAGAGTATTTTTCTGCAGAATTAAATGATAACATGATATGGCCTCTTTGACTTCATGGTCACTGCTTACCTGCACAAAAGGGCACCACTGGTTTTCCCAAGGGCCTCTTGACCTTTGCACCAAGACCATCCTCTCTTGCAACTGTGTTGCCACTGCCCTTTCAACCCTGTCTTCAAAGGGAAGCCACCGTCCTCCCCCCAAGCTTGTCCCTGTCCCTGTAGCCTCCCCACAGCACTGTCAAAGCTGCTGAAATCTGTCCAAAACTTGATATTTCATTCTGTATGCCTTTTACTTACAGCATAGCAGAGGCTGCAGACTCAGACTCTGGGGGAGAGTGTGAGTGGGGAGGGAGACCCTGAGCAAGGTCTGACTGTGGCAGTGGTCACTCACTAGTAGGTGTAGGCTGTCTGCTGTTTGGGTGTTCATGGAGATGATAGACTGCAAGGCCTCTGTGTCTTCCACAGCCTGGGAAAGCCTATGTGAGGGTTTATGAATGAAAGCCCAAAGGTGTCGCAAAGGCCAGAATGGGTTATCTGGCAACAGTGAAAAGAGGGGGAGCCCAGACCACCCAACTGAGGAGAGGCGAGAGCTATTTGCTGAGACCTGGGACGGAGGGAAAATGTTAAGGATCAGATGGGGCTGGTGTCAAGCAGGTGTCCCTGGTCTTTCCCTTTGAACACAGGTGCTCCTCCTTCCCCAGCTGAGCGAGGTGAGGCTTGATCAAAGTTGCAGGTGTTGGCCAGTCCCCAGACGGCAGCCCTGCCGGCAGTCGTCCTTCCCATGTGGGAGAAGTTTCAGTGTGGGGTGGAGTGCACTCTGCTCCTTGTTGTGGGCTGCCAAGCTCGTGTCGGGATTCCTGTTTCCTCTCAAAACCTGCCAGGCTCACGCCTTCTCTCTCATGCTGTCGCTGACCCAGTCACAGCCTCTGCTGCACCCCCACGGCCAGATAGTGGCTCCAAGCACAGGCTGCCTCCTGAGTGTGCTCCCTGCACAGCATGGCTGCTGTGTTCTGGTCCCGGCACCTCCAGCCTGCTGGTCCTGACAGTGTGGCTATGTGAGCTGCTGCCTATTCAGTTCTAGATCAATCCCTGCCACAAAGGAGATGCCAAAACGTTTGCTGAGTGCATGAACAAAGGCAAAGCAAATCCTGTAGTAAGTACCCTCCATGAGATGATGCACAGCTTCAGTGATTTCAGGGTCATTTAACCCATGGTGCCTTATGATGTAGAAGAACTCTCAGATGTAAAATGCCAGGAAGCAGAATGAGGAAAACGTGTCTTTCTCTCTTAATTCCTGCAGCTGTGCTGGGCCAGGTCTCGAAGGCTGTGCAACAAATGGGTAAGTTCTACCACTTCATGTCCTAAGCTGAGGAGGGACTTCCCTGCCTTCTGTCCCCACTGGGTCAGGTTCCTTACCTCCCAGCCTGCCTGGGCTGGCACCCTAACCCTAGCAGAGACCACCCTGCCAGCTGCAGCCTCGACCCATGCTGGTTTTGTTCTTCAGTAGAGACACAGGGCGAGTGGCGCTGGGGCCAGCTCCCAGCAGAGCCCCTGCTTGGCCCCTGCTGCTGTCTTCACCCATGGTCTGTGACTCCTGTGGCTGTGCTGGTCTTCTCCTAGCCCAGATAATCCTGTCATCCTGAGTCTGCGTGGATTTCTGTTGACAAAGCCGCAGCTTCGGGGGAGTCTGCTCCCGACCTTTCCACACACCCTGCTGCACAAGCCTGCAGGCTCCCTCCAGCATTTCAGCTCTGCTCAGTTTACGTGCTACCGTAAAACGCTGCACACAGGAGGGCCAAAGCTGGGGATTCCTGCTCGGCCTCATCGGAAAGAGTGGGACAGCAGTCAGCAGTGGGTTGGGGGGGAGTCGGGAATTGTTTGGATATCCCCAAACACTAGGCCATTCCTGGTGCTATCTGCAAACCCTCGTCCCAGCCCCTTCCACTTCTGCTTCCTCCCTTGCCCATTTCTGCTGCCCCTCATGAAACACAAAAGAGGAAGAAGGCAGCCCTCAGACACATTCCTGTCCCTTCACTGACAGCAGCCCGGTGCTCTGTTCTATTTCCCATCAGAGCCCCGCCTCAACACCCCTCATCAACCACTCTGTTACATCAGCTCCACAGTCTCCTGTTCTGTTATTCGCTCGCCCATGTGCTGCCCCTCCCACGGAACGCATGCTCAGTAATGAGTCAGCCCTCACATCTTCACTGTTCCCTTCAAAACCATGAAAATCGTTCATTCAAACTGCACTAGCAGTGGATGTGGTGTGACACAGGAGATGGCACTGGGAAAGCATTGCAAACCGTCATTTTGATGAAGTACGTTTGGACCCACTTAAGAAAAATCTTGGAGGACCTTGGCACTTTTCTGTGCACAAATGCTGCTAATTAATCTTTGATACTCATTAGCTTTATACCTGAAAACAAAAATCAATCTGAAGCCCACATGGGATAGGTGCTTAAGGAGAGTACCTTTCAAAAACTGCAAATTCAGAATTTCTAACTGGTGACACAGCCTTCTGCCAGAGCACTGTGCACAGCTGCGGCCGAGGCGCCCTGCATTGTTGAGGGGTCCCTCATCTAGCGTGGAGACGTCCAGGAAGACACAGGTGTCGCCTGACACAGCAGGCGTTGCTGAAGTCCAAGTTGCTTTCCTTCATAGCAATCCTCGTGTGGGGAGGTTCCATGGAGCCTCCAGCTAAACTGCAGGGCAGGGCTGGGGCTCGAGGCGCTGGATATACTTCCTGGACCCCGGCTTCTCCGTCTTTGGAACCTGTGCAGGATCTGAGGTCATCGTGGATTATGTTTGTGTGTCAAAACAGCAAGATGTGTAAAATGCCAGCATCACAAAAGCTTCCAGCAAACCTCACTCCTGTCTCTGCTCCTCATTCCAGGCCCAAAATCCCCTCCATCGCCACGGGGGTCGTGGGCGGCCTCTTCCTGCTGGTGGTGCTGGGCCTCGGCATCGGCCTCTTCATGCGCAGGCGCCACATTGTCCGGAAGCGCACATTGCGCCGACTGCTGCAGGAGAGAGAGGTGAGCGTGCAACTTGCGTGCATATCTAAGACATGAGATGTGCGGGGCTCTGCGTCTCTTTGTTGTGGTAGAGACCTGGGAGGAATCTCTGAACATCCAGTTATGCCCGGCTGGTTCTGTCCAGGCAGAGGTGAGTGTCTCTAGGTCGAGTTGTGCGCATGCTTATGAAGACAGCCTGTCAGCCAGAGGGAACAAGGCTGTGAGGGCGACATGGTGGGGAGCAGAGGCTCCTGGGAAGTTGCCATTGTCCTCATACCTGACTGCTCCTGACTGGGCTGTTTGTGCCCCATGTTGCCCAGGATGCTCCCTGTGGCCAGCAGTTTCAGAAGCCACTGTCCCTGGGAAGCACAGGTGTTTGTGAGCAAGGTGGTGCTGTGTGTTATGGCCCCACTGGCTTACAGAGTGACCAGGTGATGATGGGAATGACAGGTGGATGACAGGTGACTAGGTGGTGATGGGAGTGGCAGGTAGGTGAAGTGACCAGGTGGGTGACAGAGGTGACAGGTGGCTGACAGAAGCGATCAGGTGGTGATGGGAATGACAGGTAGGTGATGAAGTGGCCACTGCATGAAACCTCCTTTACCAGAGTTTTCGGTGCAGCTGATTGGACTGAATCAGAAACAGCCACATTTGGAACGTCACTATTGGGTCAGAGCACCTGCCTCAAGGTCTCCATTTCTGCCCTGTTGTGTAGGGCAGGTGCCACTCACCTCTCAAGCAAGCTAGATGAACCCTTGCACCATGGCAGGGCCACAAGCTGCTGGCCCTGCCTGCACACACACTGGACTCTTCTAACCCCAATCCCGTGTCCAATTTCACAGCTCGTGGAGCCTCTTACACCCAGTGGGGAGGCCCCCAACCAAGCCCTCCTGAGGATTTTAAAGGAAACAGAATTCAAGAAGCTCAAAGTCCTGGGCTCTGGAGCGTTTGGCACCGTGTATAAGGTGAGACCTCAGGACAGTCTGCAGAGCTCTCATGCTCCATGGGGCCTCAGCCTGTCCTCATGTCATCATCTCCATTCCACTGAGTTTGCGAAATTCTAGCAGTTTCCCCAGGTTATTGGGAGGAAATGCCACTACAGTGACAAGGAAGTGATCCTGTGAGGCCAAAAGTGTTTTGTGGAAGTCGCTAATCTTCCAGGGTATGTGGCTCAGGCCAGGCTGAGATAGATGGAGGGCAGGGAGGGCTGCCTGTGAGTGTGTGGCAGCATCAGGATGAGGGCCTCTGTGGGGACTGTGGTCTCAGGCAGGCCTACTCGCAGGCATGGAGGTTTTGTATCTAATGCTGCTGACTCACAGACCTGGCAGCCGAAGCTAGGAGTTGTGAGTCTGGCACTGGGGCAGAGCCACGGCTTCCATCACTCGCCCTTTATACAGTATCGCTAATGAAACCCATCCTGCACACCGTCACCTGCCACATGCCATGACAGCCATCTCTTCTCACAGGGACTCTGGATTCCAGAAGGCGAGAAAGTTAAAATCCCTGTGGCCATCAAGGAGTTAAGAGAAGCCACGTCTCCAAAGGCCAACAAGGAGATCCTGGATGTGAGTTCTTCCTGGATCAGCAGTGTCATCAGGCACTGCCCCTGCTGGTGCTGGACGATTTTCATCCCTGCACTGAGATGTTTGCCTCCATGTCTTTTCCTCTCTGGCACTAGTTGGTATACTTCTCTCCCCATTCCCTCCCTCTGAAGATGCAGACTCCCAAGTGCTGGGCATCTGCTGGGCCAGCCTTGGCCACTTCCTTTCCATGCTCAGCCATGGTGAGTGCTGGTGATGAGCCCATAGTGTGGGAATGCTGTTCATTTCACTTTGGGGAAAGAAATAGAGGCATCAAGAAATTTGCTTGCTTTATGAGGCTAGAGTAGGTTCAGACCCATTGCAGTTCTGATTCTCAAACTTGCATTCAGGTTGTTCTATAGTTTTCTTGCCTTTGGAATGCTTGTTTTGAAGGCTCCCAGAATTGACAGGACCTGGCCAGTCTCCGCTGCCTTTACTCCCACTGTCACTGAAACATTGCTCTCCCATGTCTGCTGATTGTTGCTTTCTGGACTCAGTCTTGGGAATGTTCTGTGAGACGCTTCTGTCTTTACTTTGAATTCTTTTTTTTTTCTTAAAGATTTATTTTATTTATTTGAAAGTCAGAGTTACCGAGAGAGAGAAGGAGAGGCAAAGAGAGAGAGAGAGGTCTTCTATCCGCTGGTTCACTTCCCAGTTGACCGCAATGGCCAGAGCTGCGCCAATCTGAAGCCAAGAGCCAGGAGCTTCTTCTGGGTCTCCCACGTGGGTGCAGGGGCCCAAGGACTTGAGCCATCTTCTACTGCTTTCCTAGGCCATAGCAGAGAGCTGGAGCAGAAGTGGAGCAGCCAGGATTCGAACCAGCACCCATATGGGATACTGGCACTACAGGCGGCAGCTTTACCTGCTATGCCACAGCGCTGGCCCCTTTACTTTGAATTCTACAGAACTTTATCCACCTCTCCGGCTAGCACATCCCAATGGGGCGGAGTCCCCTTCAACCTCAACCTGGGCTCGTTCTAGGGCAGGGGAGGGGGCTCAGGCAACAGGGTGAGGGCGGCCAAGTCAAAGAGGACGAGAAACAGCTGCCTCTGGTGCCTCCGAACCCTAGGAAATTCAGCCTGTGTCACAGGAGGAAGGGCAGCCCTGTCCTCTACTACCCGCAGGATGTGCAATGAGAAAGGCAGAAGAATCCTTTAAATGTGCTCAACACAGTGGATTTCCCACTGGGCTGCCTTTTGTCACTGTGGGGAAAGACGATGTGTTGAGGAATCCTCACATGTTGCTGACGACCTTGCCAGGCAGATTCCAGGCAGATCGTCCCAGTGCCAAGTCCTGTTAACATAACCACGAGAGAGCAAACAATTGTGCGGCCTCCAGCTGCTCACCTTTGCAGAATTTACTTCCTTGATTTGTTTGTGCTCACTGAAGACATTGTAAACATCACAGTGAACTCCAGCAGTGCTTGGGGTGCACAGGAAGGAGGCCTGAAGCCTCCTGAGACCACAGCTGTGCTTGAGAAGGCAGCAACTTCTCACTGAAAAGCCCCCACCCTGGGCCTGCTAACTGGAGGAAAATCTGCTCTGTGGGGTGGAGATGGAGGAAGACAAAACAGAGACCTGCGAGCCCAGGCCTCACTGTCCACAGGCCCCACTGGCCTCCTGCTCACATACTCCTGACCCCTTCTCCTGCACTGCTTTGATACCCTCCCATGCCTCTTCTCCATGACATCAGACATCAGGACTGTTTGGGCAGTGGCAAGGGTCTGGAAGCCATCTCTTTGCTGGCCCTGAGGCTCAGTGTGCTAGGCACTTGTCCCTGGGGCCACACACAGGTGCCAGGAGCCCTGCAGAAAACAGGGAAGTGAGTGTCAGCAGCATCAAGTGGCTTGTTAGTCCTGTGACAGAACAGCACTGGCACAGGCACTCACCTGGACACCTGTTCTGTTGCCTGTGCTTCATGGTCCATCCACACACTCAGGTCGTTTTCCATGGCTGTCAGAAACTTAATTAATGGTGAAGTTTTTTAAATGGGGGCATCTACCCTTCATTTGTTAAGCTAGACACAGGCTTCTCCATAAGAGTTTAAAATCTAGGGTAATCTTTTTCCCCTGCTCATAACATAAAATAATTCACAGTTAAGAAGGAAGGAACCCAAAATGCTGCTGGCAGTTAGGACAGAACAGACTTTCAAGTCCCAGAGCCTCAGAGACAGCCCCTGGTGGACACTGAACCACAGGGTTCTATGCCGCCGGGCAGGAAGCCAGAGTGTGCTGTGGAGCCCAGGCAGCTTGCTGTGGGTGGCCAGGCACCTCCCCAATTTCCAAGATAAACAGCCGAGAACAAAGCCCACGGTAACAGGACGTGCAAGTGAGCAGCATCTCTACTGTGACTGGGGCTGGAGAGGCTCCCTCAGAGCTTAGCCCTGGGGCCTGGCAGGGCTCCAGGCTCTGTGTGGCCACCGCCCACGCCCTCTCCTTCCCAGTCCCCGTTCCAGGTCAGCTTCTCGCAGCCCCGCTGCACGTGGGCTGCTCAAACCACTTCAGCTGGCAGATCCCTCCCCTTCTGAAATGAATGCAGTCTGTCCACAAACCCGTCCAGATCCTGGGAAAATGGGAGCGGCTGCCGGCCTCTGGGCTGTGTAGCTTCCCAGGCTCCAGGAGGTGGGATGGCTGCCTTCCTGTCAGTTTTTCCACAGCCTTTTCCATGTAAATGTAGGGCAGGCAGTGGGAAGGGAATGCAGGCAGACTTGCAAGTGTGCTACGTGCGGGGCGGGTACAGGGGGCGCATGGGAAGCCATCAGGTAGTAACCACAGCAGCCAACAGCGTGAGCTGCTGTCACACAGCCAACTCAAGCTCAGGGCTGTGGTGAGATGAGCACGAGCCATGGGGGTGGCTGGCCTGGCCCTGATGCTGGGAGGCGCAGCCTCAGGTTCCTGCCACAAGGTGCATTTGCCCCCGTGTGGCTCTTTGTGTATGCAAGCCCTTTTCCAAGATACAGGGACGTTTTGAGTGCAGACTGAGTCCATGCATGTTAAACACCGTGTGGCCTGCTCTTCAACCTTGTGATTACATCTGTAATCAAACAGCGCACAGCCTGCCTGAGAACTGAGGGTAAATGCTCAGGAAAGATCCTACACATAACCAGCGTCTGCCCGGTACACAGTGGGGGCTCTGCCCAGGCCGTGCTGGGAGCTGCCAGGGCACCCATTCCTCAGAGCACCTGATGGGGAAGGGTAGCTTTTAAATCACACAAATCATGACTGCTCTGCTGCTGCTTCCCCCAGCCTCTGCTCCCTGGGGCTGTTCACATTCATGTGGCTGTGCTTGGGTGTCCTGCCAGATACCAGGAGAGTTGTGTTTGGGAGTCAGAGAAACCCTCTGGGGTGCGGGCCCAGGTCAGAGGCCCACAGAGGAGGACCAGGGATGGACTTTGGGTGAACACAGCAGTGTGATTGTGCTTATGTTTAAAATGTGTAGGCCACTGCCCCCTCCCCCCCCACCTCATGACCCAGCCAGGGTACGTCAGCATCATCCATCTCCCCAGCCATGGCCTGGCCCTGGGTGTGTTTGCTTCTGCACTGAG
The DNA here is from genome assembly GCF_964237555.1 of Oryctolagus cuniculus. Lineage (NCBI taxonomy): Eukaryota > Metazoa > Chordata > Mammalia > Lagomorpha > Leporidae > Oryctolagus > Oryctolagus cuniculus. The sequence goes on from NC_091447.1 coordinate 57,868,319, forward strand.
AACCTGATATGCCAAGTCCATGCTCAGAACCCAGGAACTGCCAAGGCCAACGGGACTTTCTAGCCTCATTCTCTTCCAGCCTAGGGGTCTCTCACATCTGATGCAAGGTCACCCCTACTTGTATTCTGATGCAAAGTCACCCCTACTTGTACTTTAAAGGGAAATAGAATTTGTGGGTGGAAAAGGAGGATCTCCTGATTCTCAGAAGAGAAGGCCCCCTTGTGTGCACAATTACAAATAAATTAGCTTCCTTTGCCCAAGAATAGCAGAAGGGTTAAAATTAAGTCTGCATCCAGAGCTGCCACTTGGCAGCCTCTCACATTAGCAGGGTGGGAATGGGGTGCAGAGCAGCAGGAGGCAGGGGAGGGGTCGTCAGTGCAGAGACAGATCCTAAAGCTATGGAAGGTTGCAGTCCTTCTATGCGTGTTCTCTGTGCGCTGAGGGGGGCTTTGCATAGGAGCCGTGGGCAGGGTCCTTGCTCCAAATGCCCTTCCCTCGCCCATGGCACAGTGAGAGCCAAATCTCTGGAGAAGGGAAGTTCCCTGAGGGCCGCCTGCTGCGGGAGTGCCCCTGTCAGAGCCTACAGCACTGGGAGGGGTCCTGCACACACAGGCAGCTGTCGCCCCTGCATCCTGGCTCTGAGGCAAAGGTCTTCGGGGAAGATGACAGTGCACCCCCACTCAGAGACATCAGTGACTCCCTCTTTGAGCCAACATTTGCTGGCAGCAAATAGGCCTGAATCTCTGCCCATGGAATCACTATCCAGGGACCCACCTCTCAGTAGCTCACCCTGCTAGAATCCCCCTGCGCCAGGTGTTCTGTAGGCCAGCCACATCCAGAAGTGTGTATCTCATGCTGCTTTACCTGTGTGTGCCTGTCCCTCTCGCCTCTGTGGACCTCTTTCTGACCATCCTCCCCTCCCACACAGGAGGCCTACGTGATGGCCAGCGTGGACAACCCCCATGTGTGTCGCCTCCTGGGCATCTGCCTGACCTCCACTGTGCAGCTCGTCACACAGCTCATGCCCTTCGGTTGCCTGCTGGACTACGTCCGAGAGCACAAAGACAACATCGGCTCCCAGCACCTGCTCAACTGGTGTGTGCAGATTGCAAAGGTAAACTCGGGGGAGGGGCTCTGCAGGTGCTGGCTCTGAAAAGCCGGGCAGACGTTTCTACCCAAAGGACTTGGGCTCAGCTGGCTGCTCCCTGCCCTCGGCTTCCAGAACAAAGCGGATCAATCAGTCGGCTGTCAGTAAAGGCAGGAGGAGAGCAGGAGTGAGTGTGGAGGAGTGGGGAGGTCCTCCGTGCTGGGACGGCTGAGTGCTGCCCGAGGGGGATGAGTGCTCGCCACCTGCACTTTTCTTTATTTTGGATCAAATTTCATTGACTTGCTGTGCCACTATCAGCACCTGCATGTGGAAAATCAATCAGTCTGCTATATTTGGGCAGCTCTTTTGTTTTCTGGGGGCTCAGTACAATTTGGTGCTGTGTCTTTAATTTGCTGAAGTCCTTTTTGGTGATGTTGATGGTAGTTTACAGTGGGGGGACTTGACCAGGAGAGCGAATGGGCTAAAGCTGTATGTGAACAGTCAGTGAGCAGGCTCCTGTTGCTTGTCTGGGTTTCAGTCACTCCCTTTTGGGTAGGCCTGCTCCAGATCCAGGCAGGGACTGGGCCAGCAAAATGGCCAGGTAGCCCAGCTGTGAGCTGACAGGCCCAGCCCTGCTGCCCCGTGACCCCAAGAGGACCTGTGTGCTTCCACCCCAGCTTCTCTCTCCTCCGATTCCAGCCTCATTTTTCCTGACAGTGAGTGTTTCCCGCAGTAAACATGAAGGATTTGTGGACAGGCCTTGTCAGGGCTGTCAGTGCTTACTTTGTTGTCAAAGTTCCTCAGACAGTGGCAATGTCAAGGGACACCTGGCCCACAGAGGCCTGGGTGAGTCCCCTTGTATCAGCCTCCCTCAGAGGCTGGTCTGGGGAGAGGTGGATGTGGAGCTGTCTCTGAAGGGCTGTGTGTGTCTGGGCTCCGGAACCCGGAAGTTCCCACGCAGCTCTGTCCACTCCGATTAGCACAGGCAGGGTCCTCCTTTCCCTGGCATCCCCTAATACCTTGCTTCATGCTCTTAGCCATATTTATCACTTCTTAGAGTTTGCACCCAGCATGGAGGACAGAACCCTGCACACCTGGAGCCAGCTCTGGAAGCCCCACTCACCAGAGCTGCTGGGACATTTGGCAGCTCAGCTCTGAGGCCCAGCTCCACTGCCTTGGGCCTCCCATTGCTGTGAAATGCAGGCATTCCTTCCACCACAGGGAGCAGGCAGTCTTGGAGCATTGCCCAACCCCAGGTAGGGCCTGCAGGTGACTTCCAAACTTGACCCAGTATCCACCAGCCACGCAAGCTGGGCCGGGTGCTGAGTCCTTATACACCTCGTCTCTATCCCCTGTCCTCCAGGTGGGAAGGCTTGGGTCAGCCACCTGTACCACCTGCCAGTGCTGGCTCAATACTCCTTTCCTCCCTGCCTCTTCCCTTGGCTCTGTGAGGATGGAGCAGTGACTGAACTTAACCCAAGACCTCATCTTCATCTAGATCTCTGGCAGCTTCTCTGTGGACTCCCCCAATCTTGCATTGACATCTGCCTGACCTCCAGTGTCTGCATAAATGGACATCTGCGTGACCCCTAACATGAGCTTTTTATGAGAGGATGAGAAACACAGGTCCTTGTGCAGCAGGGCCCACGCCAGAGAAGAACCTACCGCCTGAGTCACCAAGGCCCTCCCACATTACCTTTATACAGCGTTGCTCTTGAGTCCAGCCCACCCTTTAAAACCACTGTTGGGCTCATTACACTTTGCTGTATTTTGATTTGAAGTCCTCCATACTGTGGGCCACTAGCACTTTGTGATAGATTTGCTTTTTAATTCACAAGAGAAAATGTACTCACCTGCATCTAGATGGCTGTGCTAATGCAGAAACTGTCTCTGGAGGGAGATTTGCTCTGGGGCAGAGAAAATTTGAGTATTAAACACTTTGCTTTTCATGAGTTTGAAGTAACACCACCCAGAAACAACTAGCAGCTGACCGTCACTTTCAAGTGGGATTCATTTACTTAGGAATGTCCTGTGTTGATTCACAAAGCCATGAACTCTCTGGAGAAGTTTTCTAAGTGTTGCTGGGAGAGCTGGCTACTTTTTGAAAAGTTCATTATCCTGGCCCAACTGCTAAGGGAATAAAGTTACATCAACCAGGCAAAAGGAAAAGAGACCAGGTGGGATTGGCAGACATAAGAGCCTGCCCCTGCCACATGTGATGAGAATCCAGGGTCAGGTATGTGGCACAGTGATTAAGACACTGCTAGGGGCTGGCACTGTGGTGCAGCAGGTTAATGCCCTGGCCTGAAGCACCGGCATCCCATATGGGCGCTGGTTCGAGACCCGACTGTTCCACTTCTGATCCACCTCTGCTATGGTCTGGGAAAGCAGTAGAAGATGGCCCAAGTCCTTGGGCTCCTGCAACCGCATGGGAGACTGGGAAGAATCTCCTGACTCCTGGCTTCGGATCGATGCAGTTCCAATTTTTGCAGCCAATTGGAGAATGAACCAGCAGATGGAAGATCGATCTCTCTCTCTCTCTCTCTCTCTTTCTTTCTCTCTTTTTCTGTCTTTCCCTCTCCCTCTCCCTCCCTCCCTCTCTCCCTCCCTCCCTCTCTCTCTCTCTCTCTCTCTGCCTCTACTCTATCTCTGTGTAACTCTGACTTTCAAATAAATACATCTTAAAAAAAAAAGACTGCTTAGGACACCCTCATCCCATAGCAGAGGGCCTAGGTTCAAGCCCCAGCTCCGCTTCTGATCCCACTTCCTGCTAATGCACACCCTGGAACACAGCATGTGATGGCTAAAGAACTTGGGTACTTGCTACTCACGTGGAAGACTCAGACTGAGTTTCTGGCTGCTGGCTTTATCTTGTTGAGCCCTGGATATTGCAGGCATTTGGGAAGTGAACCAGCAGATGGGAGCTCATGCACTCTCTCCCTCCTTCTCCTCCACAACCCCATTCCTTTACTCCCTCTCTCCCTCCCTCTTTGGAATTTAAAAGCAAAAACCAGTCTCCATAGTTTATGGAGATACCACCTGCTGGCCCACTGGGAAACTTTGCACACTGGTAGGGAATGAGCTACATGAGAAAGTGTATCTACTCTTCCCAGCACACAGCACAGTAATCTTAGACCGTGTCTGATCCAAAGACCCTATTATCCAGGTTGGAAAGCACTGTCCCACGAACCACATTACTGCAAAGCCCTGTGATAAATAAAGCTACTTAGACTATGGTTCAGACACCATTTCCTCAGACTTGCTGTGTGCATCTTTAAACTGAAGTTGCTGGAGCCTCCTTCATTTCCCTTTCAACCTCAGTATTTCAAAATTCCCTCTAGCTATCTTGAAGTAATTAACAAAAAAAGTGTTTTAATTCAATTAAGCTGAGGATCTTGGAGAAGAAGCAGCAACTGAGTTTCCAAGTGGCCCCACTGAGGCCTGTGCTGACCTTACTCCAGTGTCTGGAGTCGGAGTCCCTGATTGTAGCCCACTGGGTAGCATGTGGCTGCTGGGTATGCAAATGGCCTTTCAGACCACCAACGTGTGGACAGAGATTACAGAGTTTTCTGAGTTCAAATGGGCCTAATCTTGTTGTCCCCACTTGTTCTCTGATTTAAGACCCTCTGGAGCTTTCTCTGCAGATGGAGGCTTCGATAAAACCTCACACTGTATAGAGAAGTTGCTCTGGGCCTGTGGGTAGATAGGGCTGAGTGGCCTCAGTAGGTTTATCAGCCTTGCACAGTGACCTGGGCTTGCTCAGGGTACAGGGCTGCACTAAAATTTTTTTTATTTATTTTTCCCTCTCTTTTGTTTATTTTATTTATTTATTTATTTATTTATATATTGGCAACCCATATAGAGCTTCACGCGGAGGCCTCAGTGGAGAATTGAGGTGTGGTCCTGACAGTGCCAGCCTCTGGATACCCTGGGTTGACCACAGGGCAGTCGTAGGGACTTGGACAGAAAGCAGATTCCATGCAACTGTGTCTGAAAAGGCTGGGACCTCCTCAATCCTGAGCAGTCCATTCTTCAACCAACCGTTGTGGAAATGTGTGCAGTGTACAGGATTCCCTGGAACACCAGTGATGGGAGCTAAATGCTCTCTGAGGTCCTCCCTGTGGTTTTCATGATCTTATAAAAAAAAAAACAAAACACATTTTAAATAAAGAGAGAGGCATAGAGACATCTGCCACAAAGAAGCCTTCAGCCAGCATGAGGTGAGGAATGAAAGAATATGCACGAGGGAGAGGGATCGGGGGCAGTGGTCCACGAGGGCCACGGAGCCAGTGCAGCTTGGAACACAGATCCTGGGCCTCGCCAGGCAAGGGCCAAGCATCCTAGCTTTTCCCAGAGGATCAGTGCTGATCAGTTCAACAGACTCTCGTAAGAGAGTCTCAACTCCTCTCATAAGAGACAGGGTTCCCAGGGCTCCCCTACTTCAACAGGGGTGACCGAAGTAGAGGGAAGGAACCAGCTTGAGAGGGAGCTCACAGGCTGGAAGCATTTCCTCTGCTGTTTCCCCCACCCCTCTAGCACGGAGGTGCTGCTGTCTCCTCTCAGTGTACAGGGGCCCTGATAATCTTCTTTCCCTGCATGCAAAGAACTTGGGAAGGGAAGCATTTACAGCAGCGCACCTTGACATTCAGATTTCTGGGTAACACGGGAAGGAACTAGATCATGTGTCCATGAGGCAGGGAGGCAACCCTGTGTTCCCAAGAAGAGAGAAACAAGCCTCAAAAATGGTGCCAGACAACTAATTCTTGGTAATATCCAGATGGCTGGTTTTGCTGTAGAAATAAAAATTCCAAGATTTCACGCTGATATACCAAGTCAATTCATAATTTTCTCCTCATTTGTATGCAAAAAGAAGCCAAGAATTTGCCAGAAGATTTGGGAAGCCATCCTCATCCACAGGGAGCCCCTGCAGTTGCACTAAGATGGCCACAGAAACCCCAGCAAACAACAGAGCTGGTCACTGAGTGGGGGAGTGGGAGCAGGAATCACAGAGGAAGTGAGAAGGTGGCTTGCCCAGGAGCAGGGGTGGGGCACCTGTGAGGGGAGTGTGATGGCACAGAAGAGGCGCAGGTCACAGCTCAGTGCGTTTTGCCCACGGCAGATGTGGAGCCAGGAGAAGCTGAGGTCAGAAGTGACCTTGTCTGCATGTGACAAGGACACCAGAAGACTGAGGGCAAGGGCTGTGCTCAGGGCACGGCATGGCTGCTGCTCACAGCAGTGGCTGTGGCTCCACACAACTGCAGTGGTGGCCAGAGAGGTATGGCCAGGGCACCTTTTAAAGCACACTAAGCATCCACATGTTAGGATAACTGGACCCACATCCTCTGTGAATCGTGTAAGGGGGCCCAGCGGAGCCCAGGGAGAGGAATGGTGTGAAAGGACGCAGCCTGGTGAGGTCTGCTCTGACCGCCCCACCTCCCACAGAAACCACGGGGCAGTGGCAGTGTAGGCAGGCAGCGCTCCCTGAGCAGGCGTCCAGCACTGAGCTCATGCCCATTGCTGGCCTCTCCTGGGTCAGAAGAACCAGGGTGGCTGGGTCATTTGGGGCAGCTGTGGTGCCAAGAACAGGGACTTGCATGCAGGGTCTAGCAACTGGAAGCCCCGTGCCCTCAAGTGAACCGCCCTCACTTTCTCCCCACATTCCAGGGCATGAACTACCTGGAGGACCGGCGTCTGGTGCACCGCGACCTGGCTGCCAGGAATGTGCTGGTAAAGACACCGCAACACGTCAAGATCACAGATTTTGGGCTGGCCAAGCTGCTCGGTGCAGAGGAGAAAGAATACCATGCAGAGGGGGGCAAGGTAAGAGCCTGCCCATGGCCAGGGTCCCAGTCCTGACACCACCCTGAGCTCCAGCAGGGTCGGCCGGTGGCCCTGCGTTGTCAGTGAGGTCACACGACAGCCACTGCCTGTGGGTCTGGCTAGGCCTTCTGGCTGTGGGGAGGGGTGTTTCTGAGACTGCAGGGCCAAGTGCAGCTCTGCCTCAGGGCTCTGGAGATCTTGTCAGCCCCCCAACAGGAGCAGCTGAGAGAGCTCACCAGAAAGCCCCATGGCCCCGTGACTCATGCCTGGCCCCTCCCCTCTGCTGGGCTTGGGGGTTTCTCCCGGGCAGGCGCAGGCTCTCTGCCCTCCCACAGTGCCTCAGCACATCAGTGTACCCTCCCAGGCCTCCCTCTGGCCCTCGATGCAGGCAGCATCAAGCCTTTGACAGACTCCTGAAGACCCTAAACACTGGATGATACCTGGCTTCCCTGAAGGGCCCACAGCCCCGGGGACCTCTGCTGAGTATTCAGGAAGCAGACCCTGAATTTCCAGGGCCCACCTATTCTCCCAGATTTAAAATCTCCTCTTGCTGGGGGGACTCTGGCCTGGGCCCAGCAGGGCAGTGTCCTGGCACTCGGTCCTGGGTGGCACAACACATCAGTAGAGGGAAACTGATCTTACTGCTTCTCTCCCATCTCCCCAAGGTCCCCATCAAGTGGATGGCTTTGGAATCGATTTTACACCGGATTTACACCCACCAGAGTGATGTCTGGAGCTACGGTGAGTGAGTCCTGACGTAGGGGACCTGTGCTGAGCTGTTTGTTATTTGCTTTGACAGTGAGTGCTTTCTTTCGAGACCATGACTAATAGTCAAACAATAGCTGCGGCCTACTGCACTGAGGAAACCAACAGAGGATGGGGCCTAACCAGGCGTCTCTGCCTCACTGGAGACATTGGTGACTTCCTCCAGCAGGGAACAGGGTCACAGGAGTGGGAAAGGAGGGGTGTGTGCTCCAGTGTAGGAAACCCATCTGCCTGGAAACGAAGCCAAACTTGAGAGAACCATGGCGGAACAGTCTTCCAGTATAAAAATGAGGCTTTCTGAAGTGCTACCTCCATGCACGTGTGTCACTGCCTCTGGGACCTGGTGTGTTCTCGTAAGGAGTTGGAGAACTAACAGCCTTTCTAGTCCCTGCAGACCCCACTAGCTACCCCACCCTACTCTTACTACTTTTCTGAAACCTGAAGAACACTCCTTGACCAGAGTAAACTGTGCTAGGTGAGAAACCAAGTAAGAATCAGTCCAGTCTGGAAATGAGAGTTCTTCCACAAGACTGGGTTGACTGTGTTCCTGCTCCTGGGCCACTGCTTCCTCCTCATTCCAGCCCTGTTCTCTGGATTAATTCAGGCGGTTCTGTTGAGGAAAGGCTGTGGAAAAATGGATCTGGAGGCCAGGTCTGAGGAGAGTGGGCCCTTGGGCTGCTTGGAGAACAGGATCTTGTGTCTCTCCCTCCTGGGGAAGTTGGGATCCAGGGCTCATTTGCACTGAACTCATCTTGGGGCAGGACACAGGTGCTGGGAGGAGGGGATAGCCATGGGGATTAAGGAAGCACTGCTCACTGGCCTCTGCACATTTCTAGAGCAGAGAATCTCATCACCTGAGCTCTACGATGAGAGTACTGTGTGAACTCACAGTCATCTGAAAACCACCAACTCTAAAATCACTGCTGCTTTGGTTTGGTGTTAATCATGATATGTGGTTAAGATTTTTGTGTGCATCAACAGGAACGCAGGTCTCTGTGTTTGCTTTTCTATTACCTAAGATCACAGAATCCCCAGCTTCCTGCCACTGAAAATGCAAGTTCCCTAGGGCAGAGACGGCATGTTAGGAAAGCCAGTGTCACGGTGTGGTTACCAGCTTACGCTGACCATCTGTCAGTGACTTGCTGCCAGCCACTGCACTACGTGTGTCACTTCTGTCCTGTGCTTCGACCCTCACCCACACTCTCTGAGAAAGACACTGTTGTTGCCCCACTCGACAAAGGTAACGGAGGCTCCCAGAGCCACAGAGATATTTGTGTGCTAGCATCGAGAAGCAGCAATCAACTTGGTTACTAAAGATGAAGCTCTGCAATTGGCACTAACTCCTGTGGTGCAGCTCAGGATGAGGTCTCTGATGGTCACTGACCCCTGTGGTGCAGCTCTAGGTGAGGCTGTGACCATCACTGACCCCTGTGGTGCAGCTCTAGGTGAGGCTGTGACCATCACTGACCCCTGTGGTGTGGCTGTAGATGAGGCTGTGACCATCACTGACCCCTGTGGTACGGCTCTAGGTGAGGTCACTGATGGTCACTGACCCCTGTAGTGTGGCTCGAGATGAGGGTCTCTGATGGTCACTGACCTCTAATGTGTTTGCTTTTCTGCTTGCTTCCTTTGCCCCGCAGGAGTCACCGTTTGGGAGTTGATGACCTTTGGGTCCAAGCCTTACGACGGAATCCCTGCCAGTGAGATCGCGTCTGTGCTGGAGAAAGGAGAACGACTTCCACAGCCCCCCATCTGCACTATTGACGTCTACATGATCATGGTCAAGTGTGAGTGACTGGAGAGGCCATCCTTGCTCGCCTCATTGCACTTTATCATGCCTGCAAAGGCATTGCTATCCTTGTGCAAACAGTTGAGGCCTCTGTTCCTTAGGGGAAACGTTGCCACATTCTCAAGGCAGGACACCTTCCAGAAACTTCCATAAATGCCTCTGCATGTGTTCCTGAAAGAGCACTTGCTTGACTCATTGAGCAGTGTGACCTGACATTTGCAAACCAAAAAGTAAATCAAAATCTTCCGTAAACTCTTAGGGTAAAATGGTCTATTTTCTGAGTTGCTCAATGAAGTACTAAGCTGTCACATTTTTTGAAGACTGTTACCGGAGAGACAGAATGTTTTTAAAAGCCTAACAATGAGTAACCACAAGAAGCGGCAAGGATCAGCATTGCTGCTGTGACTTACAACTTTGAGTAGATTTATATGAGGCCTTCAACAGTGTGGCGTTTGAATGTTTTAAGCTAGTAGAGAATGTGATCTCTTAATACTTGTTCCACCAGAACCACATGTGCAGTAGGCTCTGGAGCCAACACCACCCAGACAGGAAGCCTTTGACAAGGAAGGCATGAGGGGATTCTGACACAGCTGGTGTCAGTGTCAACACCCCTCTGAACCTCAGACCGCAGGGCTCATCCATTTTAACTTGGTTTGGGTTGCGGAAGCTGGGAAACAGAGAGGTCACCTGATTTGTCTGAGGTCACATAGCAGTCTGGCCTAAAATAGCTTGACATCTGCTTATGGAAAATAAACATGAACCCTCGGAGTCAGTGAGTGCCACTCTGGGGCTGTTTCTCCAACTTAGTTACTCTGGACTGGGATCCTTGAGCCACCAAATGCAGCAGCCTGTCTGTCAAGAGCACCCCAGGTGAGGGGGCTCTCACACAGCTCCTTCCAGTCTGAGTCAGTGCTGACTGAGGGATCTGGGGGAAGCATTGGGTGGGGAGGGCACAACCTGCGGCCCTGAAGGCCTTCCCTTTTCTCTAAGCTGAATCTGGCTTCCAGCTTGAGAGAGTGCTGTGGCTGAATGTCAAGTGGGGGCTTTGGCAAATGCTAGGTACCCCAGGTCAGAGCTGCTCACAGACAGGACTGCAAGTCACAGGGGCACTAGACGCCAACCCTAGGAGGAATAGATAGAGAAAAGTTTAGAAGATCTGATTCTGATTCAGATTGAGAATGCTGTCCTGCCATGCCAGGAGTGAGGAGTCCAGCACAGAGCCCAGCTTTGCTCACCACTGTCCTTTCTCCGTTTCCTTCCTCAGGCTGGATGATAGATGCTGACAGTCGCCCAAAGTTCCGGGAGTTGATTGTGGAATTTTCCAAAATGGCCCGAGACCCTCAGCGTTACCTTGTCATTCAGGTACCAGACCACAGCAGTGCCTGTTGTACTGAGCATCAGAGTCCCTGTGTCCCCACACTCCCATTGTTGGCTCCTGGTGCAGTGGAGCAGCCTCAGCTGAGGTACACTGAACATGAAGCCCAAGTTTTGGTGGCCAGCAAACCTCTCTTTACCTCCTTGACTGGCCTCTTTCCCCTAGGTCCATCAGGCAACCTCTCCACCAATCCCCTTCCCTAGTAGGGGAATAGCAAAGCCAGATCGTGGGGCTGTCTCAAGGATTTGGTGAAATCATTTTTGTATAGTATTCTTCAGGCCATGTCACAGCACAACGCTCCCGTAAACGACACCCCTCCCCTTCTGAGCCGCCTTCTCTGTGTGCATCTCAGAGACTTTTTGATGCTTGGTTTCAAAGCATCCATGTGCAGTGGGGTGAGCATCTTTCTTCAGAGAACAAGAGGGGTTACTATGACTAAAGTGGCAAACAGAGGCACCTGCTGACTGGTAGACCTAATCCTGTAACCAAGAAATAGAATAACATCTCTGTGAGCCATTCTAATGCTCTCAAAATCTCTGCCCTAGGGGGATGAGCGGATGCATTTGCCAAGCCCTACAGATTCCAATTTTTACCGTGCCCTGATGGACGAAGAAGACATGGGCGACGTCATAGATGCTGACGAGTACCTCATTCCTCAGCAGGGCTTCTTCAACAGCCCCTCCACATCACGGACGCCGCTCTTAAGCTCTCTGGTATGAAATTGCTCTCTCTCTCTCTCTCTCTCGAGCTGTGTTTACTGGTCAGAACCATCTAGGCGAACTCACATAGGCACAGAGAAGTAAATTTTAACCAAATCCTAAAGTGCTTTCCGAATGAACCACGTAAGTGTATTATCCACCACACCTCAACTAGCTTTGGGGTCCATTAAGGAAGAGAATTAAACCAACGCTAGATTTTGTGCAGGTAATGATTAAAGACAAAAATTAAGCACCTTCATATAGTTCCACTCCACATACCCCACCTCTTACATCGTGGAGCAGGTGAGTCACCAGTGAGCCTTGAACAGCTCCTCTGTTTGTTTTTCAGAGTGCGACCAGCAACAGTTCCACCATGGCTTGTGTGGATAGGAACGGGGTATGTGTGAAAGCCTCATGAACCAGAGTCACAACCACAGATCAAGCGCCTGTCTTAACCAATCTGACTTCTCTTCCTGCATTGGTTTTTCTTTGCCTGGTTTTCATGGCCCCTATCCCAAGGCCAGCAGCCCACTGTCACATATCACAGCATCATTCAAAGCGTGGCTTGTGGGTGGCAGCACCAGTGTCACCAGACAGCTTCTGAGAAATGCAGACCCTCAAGCAACACCCTGGACGAGCCAGACCAGGACCTTGGGAGTGGAGCCCAGTAGTCTGAGTGGATGACTCTGGTGCAGCTGGTGCTTGATGAAGTAAAGCCACAGGCCGCGTGACTGCTAGAAGTTTAGATAAAATGAAATGTGTGAAACACGCTTCCCCACACACGTGTTCAGTGTCCCCCTACTGCAGAGGAACTACCCTGCAGTCAGTGGTCCAGCAGCGTGGTGACTCTACAGGGCCCGTCAGATAAGTGGAACCCCCAGCCCTACCCACATCTCCTGGGTCAGTTCAGGTGGTTTTTGTGCATATTGATGTGTGAGTCCCGTCAGCTTGAATGATCATGCCCGATTCCCTCCTCAGCAGAGCTGTCCTGTCAAGGAAGACAGCCTCCTGCAGCGGTACAGCTCAGACCCCACTGGTGGCGTGACTGAGGACAGCATGGATGACACGTTTCTCCCAGTGCCTGGTGAGTGGCCCACTTTGCAAACAGGCAAGGATCTTCACCCTTGGTACCTAAGCCAGGTGCCTCCTTTCAGCTTATCATAAGGTGAGACAATAAACTTCACAGAACAGTGAAGGGAAAATGGAGCAGACACATGCAACATGACTAGGAATGCCAGGACCTTCGTGTTGAGCCCAGTGTGTCTGGGTTGTGTGCTGCAGGTTGTTTTTGTTTTTGTTTTTGTTTTTGTTTTTGTTTTTGTTTTGACAGGCAGAGTGGACAGTGAGAGAGAGAGACAGAGAGAAAAATCTTCCTTTTGACGTTGGTTCACCCTCCAATGGCTGCCGGGGCTGGCGCGCTGCGGCTGACACATCGCGCTGATCCAAAGCCAGGAGCCAGGTGCTTCTCCTGGTCTCCCATGCGGGTGCAAGGCCCAAGGACTTGGGCCATCCTCCACTGCCTTCCCGGGCCACAGCAGAGAGCTGGCCTGGAAGAGGGGCAACCGGGACAGAATCTGGCGCCCCGACCGGGACTAGAACCCGGTGTGCCAGCACTGCAGGCGGAGGATTAGCCTATTGAGCCGCGGCACCGGCCAACTGCAGGTTGTTTTAAGAACGAATCTGCAGATTTCCTAGACTGTAAAGCAACCAAGATGTACACGTGTGTGTATGTGTATGCATGTGTTATGTGGATGACTAAAATATGCATATCTGTATGTGTGTGTGGTATAAGGATAGTTGAGATAATGGGTGTGTATGTACGCATGTGTGCATGGTATGTGAAAAGCCAAGATATATGTGTGTGTGCATGCATGCATGGTACATGAATGACCGAGATATACACATGTGTGTGCATGTATGTGATACATGAACAGCCAAGGTACATGTGTGTATGTGCACGCAGTACATGAATGGCCAAAATACACGTGTATGCATGCATGTATGGCATGTGAATGGCCAAGATACACATGTATGCATGTGTTCTGCATGAACAGCAAAGATACATGTGTGCATGTGAATAACCAAGACATATATGTGTGCATGTATGCGAACAGCCAGTGTATACATGTATGTGTGCATGGGAACAATTGAGGGGACTTCAAAAAGTTCATGAAAGATAAGTTTATTTTACTGTAATACATTTTTGAAAGCCATGTTCTTTTTATAAAAACACTACTTTGCGAAGCCCCTTCTACGTGTATACATGGCAGGTTGGATCCCTCTTCTCTCCCCTGACTCCATTCTTGCCCTGTGATGCACACACTGAGCTCATCGAAGCTCCACCCCAGAAGCTCCCAGACTGTGAATGTTCCCTTCCCACCCTCCCTCCTCTCTGTCTGTGTCTCAGGCAGGCTGGTCTCTGAGAACTTTAAATTTCAAAAGATCCGCACTCCATTGGTTTGAGAGACAGTGAGAGCAAGGTGGCCCTGTAAAAGGTGCCGGTGCCCCTGTCATCAGCTGCTTTGCTGAGGACATGCACAGGTTCCCAGTGAGCGGGGCACACTACTTGAGATGAAGCTTTGCTGATTTGCTTCCTTTCCTTTTCAGAATACATAAACCAGTACATTCCCAAGAGGCCTGCAGGCTCTGTGCAGAACCCTGTCTACCATAACCAGCCTCTGCACCCGGCTCCGGGCAGAGACCCCCACTACCAGGATCCCCACAGCAGCGCAGTGGGAAACCCTGAATATCTCAACACCACCCAGCCTCCCTGTCCCAATGGCATCTTTGACAGCCCCACCCCCTGGGCCCAGAAGGGCAGCCACCAAATGAGCCTGGACAACCCCGATTACCAGCAAGACTTTTTTCCCAAGGATGGCAAGCTGAATGGCATCTTCAAGGGTCCTACGGCTGAAAACGCAGAATACCTAAGGGTAGCACCACCAGGCCGTGAATTTACCACAGCGTGACCTGGAGGACAGCACTGGCCACGGCGTCCAGACCTCAGACACCAGGGCCAAGGCACAGCAGCTGCTCCAGCCCTGCATTTGCCATACTTGAGCTGAGTGGCCCCTCCTGGAACCTGGAAGGGCACACCCCTGAGGTGTGCTTTGGGAGGCTGCAGGTACGTTCCCTTGTCTGAAGACGGAAGCTTCCACCAAAGGGCGTCTAGCAAGAATGATGTTCCTTTCTGGCGCTAAGGGATATTTGAAAAACATGAACATCCTTGGGCACTTTCTGCTTGGGGACCCTTGGGTGTTAATCGGTGTTGATTGCAATGGATGCCTGCAAGGAGGGAGCTCTCGTGTGACACCTGCAGCACGAGGTGATCCAGGCCAGCGTGCACAGGCCTCCACCTTCCAGCCAAGACCAGAGCACTGGCACTTCTTCAAGACACTGCCATCACAAGCAGACTGAATATTCAGGAGACCCCCTGGCCTGTGTGAACCCGTGGCAGGTACAGCAGGAAAAGCCACTTTGTCTCCCTGCGGGTGAGGAAGACGGGTTCTTTCTCACACTCACCTGTGTATAAATGTCTCCGTGGTTCGCAGTCCCCAGTAGCTCACCTGTGCTGTGTGTGTGTTGGACTTGTTTATTTTCCCTTCCACTGTTTCAGAGCTCAGTATACTTTCCCTTTGTGGCAGGGAAAAGCCCATTTGACTCATCAGTGTCCAGCGCAACAGCTTTCAGTTAGAGGGAATAATGCACAGTGCATAGCCCCTAAACCCCCGTGTCTGACAGACGCAAGTTCTGTGGGCACCTGCTGCAAGGCCTCAGAAATGAAGCTGCTCGTCAGACCCTGTCAGCCTTTATCCTCTCCCCTGCCAAGTTGGTTGAGGCTCCTAGCAGGGGATTTTCATTTCCTTTTACTTTGAACAGTTGTTTTGCTCAAAAGAATCTGTATCCCTCCATGGTGAACTGCCCCAAAGGCCCTCCTCTCTCCTTGACCTGTGTAAGAAGGGTTTTAGGCCTGAGGCCACTGCAGGCACTGACTGCCCTCTCCAGAGGGAGGAATGCATTTTGAGTAGCATGGGATTCGAGTGGGGAATAGGAAATCAGAATTTGAAGTTCATGATGAAACTTTCACAACACCTACGGATAGCTTAAAGAAAATAAATTTCCCTACTGAAATAATTTTGCTGTTCTTGGAGGGTCTGCTCTTGATGTCAGTGCAGCGCACGCTCCAGATACTTATTGGACCTCTGCTGCCCAGGTAGTCAAGGAGAGAGTGTTTCAGGCAGGATTTTCAGGCTGCAGAAGAGTTATGCCACACACACACAGCTTCCTTGCACCTAAATCACACATCTCTCAAGTGGGTCAAGGCCTCACACTTTTATTACAAGAATACTTGCTTTTGTCTCAGTGGAAATAAGACTATGTTCAGGTCCATCCATCATGCTCTGCAATATGGTACCTGCGTCAGCAGTGAAGACACAAAAATGAGTAAAATATAGCCCTGCTCATGCGAGCTGTGGGGCTGGAGCTAGCTGTCAGGCTCCAAGGCGCAGTTGTCAGGGGCTGCTGTGCCTGCCAGAAGCCTCTGCAAGTCCCTGGTCCCTGCCACCAGCAGTTTATCCTGAAAATGCAAATGCCCCAATCTGAGCCTGGATGGAGCCCTGGGACACTTTGCATTCCTGAGAAGTAGGTTATAAAAGCATCAGCCCCAGCTTGGCTGAGCTGCTCCCCTTTAAATGGAACTGCCCTGAAGGTACTTGCGGGCTCTTCCCTCTGATAAGCACATTTTTTATATGTCCTTACCTATAAACCTATGAACATGAGCCCCTGCCTTTTTTCCCAGCCACACCTCTCATGCCTATTAGAGAAACATTCAAATGGGATTTTTAACACAAATCTATTTTTGTAACTTTTCTGTGGGATATTGTCCTGTTATGTAGCACTGAACTTTGTAAAGTATATTTTTAGGAAACTCATTTTTCTACTAAAACAGTTTAGGAAGTCTGCAACAGCATCGAAATTTGGAACTCAGATCTGTGTTTAAAAGAATGAGATACTTAGAAGTAAGACTGTTCTCCCTGTGCAGGGCACTGCCTCGCCACAGAGCAGAGCTGGCTGCTGGTGTGGTGAAGAGCAGAGTTGTTGTTTCTGTAATATTGTATAAGGTCAGACAGGACAAGAAGCAGCCCAGCGTAGTGCTGGTCCACCTGGGGCCGTGTCACGGAAAGGGGCAGCTGTCTCACCTGGGAGAGCCCAGCTCCTCGGCCAGCTGGCCCTTGTGAATGTAAGAAAGGCAGCGACAGACACTTTGTTGGTTGATTTAGTATACTGCCAAGGCAAATGATTTTATTTTTGTATTTACAATTGATAATGCATTTACCAGTATAGACTGGAAATATCTCGAGAGCCTACTAATGATCACCATAATTTTGGTCACTTGGGATTTTGAGGAAATGCACCAGCAGTGCCACCAGCTCCATGCATGGCCACCTAGAGAGGAGCCTGTGAGCCCTGGCTGCAGTGACATCACAGGGGACCTTTCAGAGGCCTTGAACCCCAGCTGTACCGGAGCCCAGTGAAACACGGTGAACCTCTAGGGGTGAGACCTGGCATCTGTGTTTTTGCATGCTCAGGGATTGCCAGTCGGGAGACTTGGACTTGCAGGCAAATTCTGAAGCTGTAGGTAATACCCGGGCCCAGAGGACTCTGAGCCACCCAGACCTCAGCATCTGCCACTGGGAATCAAGAGTTGGTCAGGGCTTCCCTGATGGGTGCCCAAGCACAAGAGGAGACAATGTCCAGCCAGGGGAGGAAAGCAAAGGAAACATAAAACAGACTTCTTTTCCCATTTCCTGAGCTCGCTGCCTCTGTCAGAGGTGGTTTGGAAGTAAGATAGCAATAATGAATACTCTGTGCTGAGGCCTGTGCTGCCAGGGCCGTTGTTGGGAGTGAAAGAAGGTTGACTGTCAGTCACGGTACAAAGGGCAGACTGGGAGGACTGCACCAGGAGTTGGTGGTTCAGAAAGAAGAATCCAAGACCAGGATTCTTGCTTGAAGAAGAATTGTATTTTTTCAAAAGTTGACCTGAGCTAAGAATGGCATACAGGCTGTATCTTCCTCTGCCCAGCCACAATGCGGCCCCTGAGCTACTGCAGAGGGACTGAGCCTCGCCCTGCCACCTCGAAGGCGACTTTGCAAGGGAAGCTTACACACAGATGTTTGCAGGTGTGTTCGCTTACTCTAAAAAAGGAAACCCTGTTGGCCTGATCTGCCTACAGAATAATCTTGCTGTGACAGACTCTTGGAAATTCAGAGGCCCCATGGATCTGGGGATGCTGGGAGAGATTGTGATGTGACGGATTAGCTACAGACAGCAGTAACTTTACAGCTTCTACATGTGGTACGTTTTAATCTTGTAAAGTTTTGCAATGATGAAAGCAGTGTTTGTACAAATGCAAGGTAAGAATCTTTTTATATGGTTTATACTTCTGATCAGAACTTGTTGATTGTATATTGAGCATTAAAGAACAGCTGTATATTATTCATTGTTCTTTACTCATCAATACCTTACAATAAGAATGTATTAACAATGCAATATTGATATTAGTTATTAATCACCTCTGACCAACTGTAGTTCTTTCCTGATAACTTTTAAAAATAAATAAAGTCTATTTTTAGGGCAGGCTTATGGTCACAGCAGAAGTGAGCAGGAAACCCCGTGCACTCCCATTTATCCGCTGCCTCCCCATTCTCAGCCTTCTGCACCCCACTCACTGGATAACCTTTCCATGGGAAGTCAGCATAGCCGTTTTGGAGAGTCCCTGTGTGCGGGGGTTGGTGCCTCAGACACCTGCCTCCCTTGGCCCTGCTGTCATGGCCACACTCAGACCCCACTGACAGTGCAATAAAAGCACAGCAGGCACTCAGGTTCCACACCTAAATGCTTGGGCAGATGAGTGGGGAAGGAAAGCTTGGCTGGTTGTTGTAGCCACTAGAGAGATCTGGGACTTGAACCCAAAGCAAACCTCTTGATGAAGCAAATGATGCTGTGAAGAGAAATCCCAGAAACCCAGAGCCGAGATGGGAGCAGCTCCAGGCAGAGGAGGCCACGACATGCCACAGGGGCACCTGCAGCCCTCTCCTGGCCTGATGATACCATGCATGGGCTTAGGCTCCCAGTCTTTCCAGTGGACTCTGACACCAGAGAATGAAGTCCTTACCCTGGCAGCCACCACCCACTCCTCCAGTTGTCCCCTTTACGCAGGACAGCTGGATGCAAGCAACCCCTGACCCACAGTAAATTTGCAGTGGCTCTGGGTTTATGGTGTTGGTTTTGAACACTCAGTGGCATGCATGCAAACAGCACATGACTGAGGGAAAATTGTGACTCCCATGACGGTGGAACTTGTGAATAACAAGGTCTGGGAAGAAGCAAACAGGAGCTCCCAGCATCCACTTGCGCCAGCGCCATGATGGGTACCCACTGGCTTCCCTGGCTCCTCCCCTCCTCCTCAGCCATGGCTGTCACCCCTGACCTGCCTCACCAAAGCCCCTGGAAACCTTGCTGTACTTAGGGGGTTTAGCCTCACTCAGAGTCAAGTTCCCACAGTGAGGCAGACATGGGGAGCTCCTAGGGCCATGACCTTCTGTGCCTGAGAGACACTGAGGGTTTCTGATCCCACTGAACACCCTGGACTCAGGCAAGCTCAGCACCAGAACCAAGAACTTTCCCTGTCACACTCACCCCACCATCTGCTGCTGCACAGAGCAGGTGGGGCAGGCTGAGGTGAGGTGGGAGAGGCTTAGCCGGGCCAGTGACCATAATAGCATATGTGGGGGTGGGAGGCAGGGAAGGACCTCAGAGAGTGGTCCTGACTGAGGACAGGAAATGCCTGCAGGTGGAGCTGCTCTCCCAGCCCTGTCAGTAACCAGGGTTAAAACCTCCCTGGAGTCCTTGCTTCCCTGCAGCCATTCGGACTGAAACCTCGGGTGGAGAAGCAACAAGAGCACATCTGCCTTTTGCCCTACTCTTGCAGACAGGGAGCCTGGGAGCCTGGGATCTCAGGGTGCTCCTGATACAGTCTTACCCTCTGCTCTGGCCCGTGACTTGGGACCTCTGTGCCAATTTTTCTTTAAGATTTATTTATTTGCGAGGCTGAGTTACAGACAGGAGAGACAGAAGTCTTTCATCCCAAATGGCCACAACGGCCTGAGCTGGGCCAATCCAAAGCCAGGAGCTTCTTCCAGGTCTCTCACATGAGTGCAGGGCCCAAGCACTTTTGCTATCTTCTACTTCTTTCGCAGGTGATTAGCAGGGAGCTGGATTGGAAGTGGAGCATCCGGGACTTGAACTGGTGTCCCTTATAGGATGATGATGCCACAGGCAGAGGCTTAACCTACTATGCCACAGTGTCATTGTGCCATTTCTAAAATGAACAGTTCTAAGACCAAACAAGGGGCAGACCCAGTCCTGGTCTCACCACACACACATACCAGGGCCACTCCTGCAGCTCAGTAGGCACCCTAGGCTGCTCCTTGGGCACCACGATCCTGGCGCTGAAGGCATGAACAGTAATCACCACCCTGGCAATATGGACAACTGACCCCAGGTCCCCAGCCCCAGAGAGCAGCTCAGAAGAGAGTGGGGGGGCCGGCGCTGTGGCGCACTGGGTTATTCCTCCGCCTGTGGCGCTGGCATCCGATATGGGCACCGGTTCTAGTCCCAGCCACCCCTCTTCCAGTCCAGCTGTCTGCTATGGCCTGGGATAGCTGTAGAAGATGGCCCAAGTGCTTGGGCCCCTGTACCCGCATGGGAGACGAGGAGGAAACACCTGGCTCCTGGCTTCGGATCGGCGCAGTTCCAGCCATTGTGGCCATTTGGAGAGTGAACCAACGGAAGGAAGACCTTTCTCTCTTTCACTATCTGTAACTCTACCTGTCAAATAAATAAATAAAATCTTAAGAAAAAACAAATAATAATAAGAAGAGAGTGGGGCAGGCCATAGGCTCTGTTAATTCTTCCCCAAACACGTGGGACCTGAGAACTTGAAAGTGGGAGGCCCAGTGCCTCCAGGGCTCAAGGCCCATTCAGCTGCCTCAAGTGCATGATCCCTTCTTTTCTTGAACCAGCAATGCTTTATACACCCAGCAATGCCATGGGGGCCAAAGGAGGCAAACAGCCCTCCTTTCTGCTCCATGTAGGCTGGGGCCTACCAACGACTTTCAGTTCCAAAGAGGTTGCTTCTCTCTCCTCCCCCAGTGTTTCTCTGCTGTGTGACTAAACAGTTCCCAAACCAAGCAAAACAGGTGCCAGGCCATCAAGCCCATTCTCAGCCTCACATGGTTACACAGCTGGCTGGTGTCCACAGGGCGAATCCAAGGAAAACAGACTCATGCAGGCTTCAGTAGTCAGGGACAAAGAGGGGCATGCAGATGGGTCAGTGCTCTCCACAACACCACAGAAGAAACTGAGAGGGCAGAAGTCCATGACTGAAGAGGTTCAGTAGGTCCAAATGAGTTTTGCATGTTTATATCTAATTTTTTATTTATTTGACAGAGTTAGAGAGAGAGGTCTTCCTTCCGTTGGTTCACCCCCCAAATGGCCACCATGGCCGGCGCTACGCTGATCCGAAGCCAGGAGCGAGGTGTTTCCTCCTGGTCTCCCACGTGGGTGCAGGTGCCCAAGCACTTGGGCCATCCTCCACTGCCTTGCCGGGCCACAGCAGAGAACTGGACTGGAAGAGGAGCAATCGGGACTAGAACCTGGCGCCCATATGGGATGCCGGCGCCACAGGTGGAGGATTAGCCAAGTGAGCCACAGCACTGGCCCTAATTTATTTCAGAACATAAAAAAGATGAGGGCTTACCAATCCATTCTACAAGGTTAAAATAGTACTAAAAATCAGATAAATAGTATACAAACTGTTGCTTGGTTACGAGTAGAGATCTAGAAATTCTAGATGAAATATAGAAAATGGAGTAATTTGGTCCAGCAATTGAAGCATAGTTCAGTAAAGGATATTGTGTTTACACAAATGAAGAAAATAGGGAAAATGTTAAGAGTAACAGACACAGAGCATTTAACAAAATTCAACCACATTGCTGTAAAATTCCCTTAGTAACTGAGGGATAGATGACAAAAAATTACTAAGGTTCATCAGACTTGATGGTGAGACACTGAGAGCCTAACAGAGTCAACATGAGCAAGACAAGGATGCCTGTAACTACTGCTATTATCCAACACTCCTCAAGTCCAGAGTTTTGAAGACAAGAAAAGACGTTACCTAAACATGACAAATTTTCATCTTTAGGATCTAAGCAGCAAACTAAATCTCATGCCTAAAAGCCACTCCAACCTGATATCATAAAGTTTAACTGATGCAAACCATGTCCACTAGTTTGTGGACTGCCTGTGGTGCAGCTGAGCAGTTGTAAAGACCCTAGGACCTACAAAGCCAAAAATGTTCCCTATCTGACCCTTTACAGAGAAAAAAGTTTGACACCAAAACAACTGGCCAACGAGGACAAAAATACTGAAATTAGAAAACAACAGCTTCCCTACATCCAATCTGTCATGATTCAGAAACGTAATGGGGAAGAGTTCCTTGTAAAATAGCCACAAAATAACTAGGAATAAGCTTAAATATGCAAGAACAACATGAAAACAAAGACTGTTCAACCACTATGGCACAAAAGAAGACTTAAAGGAGAAACAATACATTCATAGTGATGAAGACTCCTGATAATGATACCAATTCTCTCTAAATATATTACACAAATCCAATGGAATTCAAGTGAAAACTCCGATGGTTATTTTGGGAGTGGGAATTTTAGAGTCTATAAACTAGAACAGGAATGGCACCACAGTAGCCACAGTATTTAGAAAACAATTGAGTGGAGATAGCAATGATGTAAACTGCATTATCTAAAACTATTAAGTTACAGAGTTCCCAGTTAAGTGACGGAAAATAATTCATGGAGAAGTTAGGAATTTGGAAACCACAGAATCGCAGTATATGATGGTGATGATGCTTCCAGGTAGAGGAATGAAACACCAACCACCATGATTTAGATAACAATTCTATACATGCAAAAATGAATTGGAGCTCATTTCACGCAGCCCCCAAAACAAATCCCACAGAACTAAAGATCTAAACAGAAAAACCAAAACAAAGTAGTAGGCAGAAAGTGTGTGAATGTTTTTGAATCTTAGGCTGGGAAGGTGACCCTTATGTGTAAGACAAAAAGAAAGGAAAAGATTGACAACATGACCATCAGGGTTTTTCTTTAGTTTTTAAAGAAATAAACACAATTTTAAACTTAAAATGTGTACAAAGAGGAAAACTTTTCAGTAATGTCAACAATTAATAAAATATGAAGAATTCCAAAAACTCATTTGAAAAGTTAGGTAAAATTTGACAGTAAATGGAAATTCATGGAAAAAATACAAACGACTAATCACAGTTACAGATCAAGAAAATGCCAGTTAACACAAAATGATAAATTTTTTCTTGCCACACATTTTGGTAAGAATATAAATTGTCAGAAATTTTTGGAAGGCAGGCAGAATTTTAAATGTGCATATAATTTTTGTGACAATCTCACTAATAAATTATAAAATATCCAAATATGTTTCTAAAGATACATGAATGAGAACATTCTGTTTTTAATGGAAAAAAATGGCAACTTTTAATGTCCATCAAAAGGGAAATGATTACATAAACCAAGGGGCATCATGGTATAGTATCAATGGGACTTCCAGGTATGGAATCCCTGGGGCATCATGATATAGTATAGCTTGGGAAGTCATGATCTGCAGAGCATCGCACTATATGATCCTGTGCAGCCAACAAAATAAATCCATATGCAATCACATGGAAGGGGTAGCTCCAGGATATATATAGGTTTAAAAAATATAAAGCTTGTTGCTGAATACTACTTTTGTTTTTAAATTGAAATCTACCTGTGGGCGGTGTGTGCACTCTCCAGAAATCACAGGATATGCCAGTGTCCTCCTCCAACAATGGCACCTCCCGGGAAGGGAGTGAGAGTGAAGTGATAGTGTGGTGAGGAGGGAATCTGCTATTTATTTTACACTGTTCTGTTGTTTGAATTTTGTAACAAACATGTTACTTCTGTGTAATGGGACAAAATTTATGTGTCACTTCAATGGCATAACCTTCCTCGTTCCTTGCACTCACAACAGAACATTTAGCAATTCTTTATTATTATTAAATAAACTTTTATTCTGGAATAATTTAAGGTTGACAGAAAATTGCAGAGGTAGTACAGCCCTTCCATGTCCCTTTCACGACTCACACAGTACGGTGCATCACCACAGAGGATTTGTCAGAACCCAGAGCTGAGCCCAGAGCTGATAAAACTGCCAGTTCTGTCCTTTGTTCAAAGACCCAACCCAGGATCACCCACTGCAGTTCAGACCACAGTCTGTCCCACTCTGAAGCATCCATCACTGTCCCTAGGACTTAGAATGGGCAGAAAGCTATCTTCCTCACTGCTGAGCTGGGGAAACAGGTTTAAAATATCAAGTGACCATGGTTCCAGGGGGCAGTGGCAGCAGGGCCCTCACCCTGCAAAGACTCTTGGTTTCCAGAGTCCCTCTAGGATGTCCCTTTTGCTTATCCCATCCCACCCTGTACCCCAACCTTGGTGACTTCAAACTGAGCAGAGCAAGATTGGCATGAAACGGAGTGACGGGGCCAGTGCCATGGCTCACTTGGTTAATCCTCCGCCTGAGGCATCAGCATCCCATATGGGCGCCGGGTTCTAGTCCTGGCTGCCCCTTTTCCAGTCCTGCTCTCCGCTGTGGCCCGGGGAGGCAGTGGAGGATGGCCCAAGTCCTTGGGCCCCTGCACCCGCATGGGAGACCGGGAGGAAGCACCTGGCTCCTGGCTTTGGATCAGCGTAGCACCTGCCATGGCTGCCATTTGGGAAGTGAACCAACAGAAGGAAGACCTCTCTCTCTCTCTCTCCCTCTCCCTCTCCCTCTCCCTCTCCCTGTCTATAACTCTACCTGTCAAAGAAAAAAAAAAGAAAAACAAACAAACAAAAAAACGGAGTGACAGCAAGAGAGAAATTCAGCCATGGGCTCACCCCTAGCTCATTTGTGATAAATAATCCATGGCCACGAGCTCCTGGTGGTGCCCCCCTTCAAGATGCAGTCTGTTCCCCATCCCCTGAATCAGGGTAGAACCTGTGACCAACTCAGAACCAAAGATCAGGCAGAAGCTCTGGGCCTAGAGCTGAAGAGGCCCTGTAGCTTCAGATGTTGCCCTCTCAGTCCTGAGGCCATCATGTAGGGAGCCTGGGCCAGCAGCTGGAAAGAACCAGAACCCTGACCACCAGCTGTCACCTGTCTTACAAATGCGACCATCTGGCCCTCCTGGAGGTGACAGCAGATGATGACCTCAGCAGGGACCCAGCTCAGCATTCATCCAAGGCCTTGCAGCCAATGAGGGGGCTTCATAGGAGGGGCTGTTTCGGGGTGAAGGGAGGGCATGACTGCTACACCCTCTGCCTGACTGCCTGAGGCCAGGAGCGTGCTCAGGGCTCTCAGAGATGCCAAGGAGGCTGTTCCGTGAACACAGTGGGGACACGCCCTGGTACACAGACTGCACACATATGGCAGTCCTGGAGACGGTGGTAGCTCCTAGAGCAGTCATCACTGACGGGGTCCTGGGGCCCAGAGGACATCGATGGATCACGTCCACCAGGCTCTGCATCTTGACCAGGCCCAGCACAGACCACAATGGTGGACGGCCATACTCAGTGCATATTGTGCCCTTAGGCTGTGAGCAGCCGTGTCCATGGCCCAACTGCCGTCGTGTCTTACTTGATTTTTGTCTTCTTCCAGAATCCTTGTCAAGTGACCTCTCGTGGGAAGGCTGGCAGGGGGCAGGGTGCCCTGTGCGGACAAAAGGCACAGGCTCACGGGTCAACCAGAGGTTGCTCAGGACAGCATCCCTGAGAGGCAAGGGCTCACAGTTCTGGGGGCAGGAAGTACATGGCCAGGGTGGCTCCTGGTAGTGGCTGACACACAGGGCGCGTTGGGTGAAGGCCTGGACAGCTGGGCGAGCACGACCCTGCCTTCACCAGCTCCGCACTCCTCACCAGCCCCTCCGACTGCATCCAGACGCTGGGGCGCCCGTGATCAGAGAGACCCTCGAGCAGAACTGTGGGGAGCAACCGAGACTAGACTAAATTACTGGAACTGCTAAGACTAACACTATGCATCTGATCTCCCACCACATGGCGCCGAGAGGGAGTAAACAACTTCCACACAGCTGCCTCACCAATTCGACTAACAAGCTGCAGGAGCTGATCCTGCTCCTGATTGGAGGAGAGCAGCGTGCTCAGCGCGTGGGGAGAGAACACCAGCAGAGCTGGGATTGGTGGAAGAGGACTATAAAGGAGGAGAGAGACACCATGCACCGGGAACATCTGAGCAACCCCTGAGAGAGCCGGCCGGCGGTGTGCCGCCCCTCCGTGGAGGCGGGGGTGGGGGTGAGGGTGGGGGTTGGGGGGGCCGACAGCAAACCCGGGAAGGGCCGGGCAAAGAGAACAGCGCAGGGTCCAGTGTCGTTCCTCCACGAGTGGGGGAGCGACACAGAACAAAGCAGAAGCTCATTCCTGCACTCTTGCATGCACTCAGTCCTCCTGCCCGCTGCGCTGTCCTGGTAGGGTCCAACCAGTCAGGCAAAGCTCAGGTAAGCTGGAACTCCGCGACGCGGTCCCCTTAAGGGTCGATTTGACACGCCCACCTTCCCAGGATGCACCTGTGGCAGCCGGGTCCAGGGCGCATGCTCAGACGCCTTCGCGTTGGGTAGCGGGGCGCTGCCGCCTTCCTCAGAACCGGGCGGGAATGAGGGCGAGGTCTTTGCGCAGTGGCCCTTCCTCAGAAGTGTCGCTCTCGCTTTCGTGCTCTCTGCTGCGGGTGTCTCCCCTTCCCTACTACAGGTACTGTGTTTTGGTTTTTCTTTGTCTCTCCTGCACGAGCAAGTCTTTAGCCCTCACGTGTTGGTTATTTCTCAGCGTGGAGCGGCCCATTCCTCGCTGCCAAATTAATTCTGTGCCTGTGTGCACGTGGAGACACGACGGCTGTCTCCGTTAGCGTTCCCCTCGTTGGGAGGCAAGAGCCTGGATTAAGAATCGACCTACTCGTGGCCTGCCTGACTTCCGTGGGTGCTGCACGGCCGCTGACGCCTGCACCCACACAGCATCTGTCACGGGTGACAGCCAGGGTGCTCCAGAAGTCCCGGGAGATTCCATTTCCCACCAAACCTTCGAAGTGCCCGGCAAGCCCTCCTCAGAACTAAACCCGGGTGGAGTTCAGCCTCCTCAGGGTGTCCTCCGGGAGATGCTGCGAGGACGCCTCTGGCTTTTCTCCGAACACCGCGTGGGTCCGTAGGTTCGAGCCTGACTGTACCGCGCAGCTGGCGTCCAGCCCACCACGTTGTGAAAAACCGCCGTGGACGTTAAGTCCCTGCCGCCTGGATGCCTGGCGGCATCCAGGGCTTGTTGCCATTGAGACGGAAATTCATACCTCCGAAGAACCTGAGGGGACCCGTTTCTGCACACCCTTGCCAATTATTTTTTTAAATTAATTCATTTATTTGAAAGAGTTACAGAGAGAGAAAAGGAGAGGCAGAGAGAGAGAGAGAGAGAGAGAGAGAGAGAGGTCTTCCATCCACTGGTTCACTCCCCAATTGGCTTCAACAGCTGGAGTTGCGCTGATCTGAAGTCAGGAGCTTTCTCCAGGTCTCCTACGCAGGTGCAGGGGCCCAAGGACTTGGGCCATCCTTCACTGCTTTCCCAGGCCACAGCAGAGAGCTGGATCAGAAGAGGAGCAGCTGGGACTCAAACCAGGACACATATGGGATGCCAGCACATATGGGCAGCCTCTTAACCTGCTATGCCACAGTGCCAGCCCCACCCTTGCCAATTCTTAACATCACCACATTTTATAATTTGTCAAAGCAATGGAGATTTTTCATTTGCTTTGCTTTTGTTGTTTGCATTTTCTAGTGAAATTGGGCATCTTTTCTTATAATATCTATGTTATTATATACAACATCACATATTTTATAGAATATTGTTAAATAAAATATAAATATATAGTTTTAAATTTCATGGCCCACTCAGGTTTCTTCTCTGGTGTTTTTGTCAGATGGGGATCAGTCTCATTTTTACTGACTTAGAGGAGTTTATATGCCCCTCTCGACTCTCATCTCCAGTTTCTCATCACATGCATTGTCTGCATTGCAAACACTGTGGTAAACATGACCTTAAATCTTTATATCACTTGATCTTAGCCAAAAGGCCAAAAAGTGATGAAATATATGTTTTCCCATGGTGTTTGTTCTATGCACCAGAAGAGCCTACTTTGCTCTAGAGTTGTAAAAATGGCTCCATATCTTTATGTATTTCTAGGATATTTTTACTCTCAATTTTCCTTGCTGCTTTTTATTACTATTTTAATTGTGCATATTTGTGGAGTACAGAGTGAGAATTCAATACATGTATTCAGCAGCTGAAGATCAAATCAGATTCGTTAGTATTTCCATCTCTTTAAAAAGTTTGTAGGGCTGGCGCTGTGGTGCAGTAGGTTAATCCTCCGCCTACAGTGCCGGCATCCCATATGGGCACTGGTTCTAGTCCCAGCTGCTCTTCTTCCAGTCCAGCTCTCTACTGTGGCCTGGGAAAGCAGTGGAAGATAGCCCAAGTCCTTGGGCCCCTGCACCCATGTGTGAGACCTGGAAGAAGCTCCTGGCTCCTGGCTTCGGATAGGCGCAGTTCCAGCCATTGCGGCCACTTGGGGAGTGAACCAGCGGCTGGTAGATCTTTCTGTCTCTGCCTCTCACTGTAACTTTATCTCTAAAATAAATAAATAAATATTTTTTAAAAACCTTTGTAATGTTTTTATCAATAACAATCATACATATTTATAGGATGCATGTGTGCAGTGTGTACTGATCTGTCAGAATTATCAACCTCGCTCTCTGAAATTACTTCATGATTTGGGCCTTGGAGCTCCTCTCTTCTATTTGCTCAGAAAATATGCAATAAGTTGTTGTGATCCACAGATGTATAATTTGTAATACCTGATTGTCATCCATGGATGGGTAACATGTAATGGCTGGCCGTGATCTGCAGAAACACAAAATGTGCAACAGGTGGCCATGATCCATGGAAATGCATAGCATGTAACAGGAGGCTGTGACCCACAGTCCTCACCCTTTATCCAACCTCCTGCACCTGCACCTGCACCTCTCCCAGCCTCTGTTTATCACTGCTCTGTGTCCAGATCGTTTTTAAGCAACAACGTATAAGGAAAGCATGCGCTGTCTGTCTTTGTAAGTCTGGCTTCTTTCCCTGTTATTTCCAACTGCTTGGATCCCTCTGCAGTGTTGCTCTCATAGCCTCGCAGTGAGGCCATGGCTCTGACTGTAGGCACAACCCTTGAGGACATGCTCAGGGGGGCACCCTTCCCACAGGCTGCTTCCACATCACTGCCAGCTCATGCCCTCCTCCAAGTATCCCATCGCTTCAGAGGCCCAGCACCTGTAGAGAAAAGTGGGTTCCCAGTTGCTTCCTGTCTCCTGGCCCTGGCTTCAAAGCCCCTGTAAGAAATGCCTTGACAGCCTCCACAATGCCTGCCTTCGAGAGCACCTGGGATTCAAAGGTGGGAGGCTTGTGTGATTGCTGGATGGCCCCTAAGGATGTGTCTGTTTCCTGGCAGAGAAGTGGGAACCTACATGGATTAGAATGAAAGGTTCTGAAATCTCTTAACAGGCTCTTGCATCTCCAGGAGCCTGCAGCCTCC
Source organism: Oryctolagus cuniculus (assembly GCF_964237555.1). Classification (NCBI taxonomy): domain Eukaryota; kingdom Metazoa; phylum Chordata; class Mammalia; order Lagomorpha; family Leporidae; genus Oryctolagus; species Oryctolagus cuniculus. The sequence goes on from NC_091447.1 coordinate 57,897,650, forward strand.
ACCCAGAAAATCTCACGTCTCCTTGATTGCCAGCTGGGACCCAGTCACGGCTGCGTCCTCCCCAGGGCAGTGCCTATGAGCACCATCAGGTTCCCCACTTCCCTGGGTCTGGGACAGGCCTGGAAAACATGCTGTGTCTTCCTCTGTGCCCCACCACACACTGCTATGTTCACCTGGGCCCCACATGGGTGAGGACCACAACTTCCACCTCAGGACAACAAGAAAAGGAGTTGGTCATGAAGGAATGCATGTGGCTGCAAAGAACAGCCAACAATTGTCTTTCAAGCCATCCTCTGAAAGGGGACAGGCCACCCAGGGCTGATGCGGGCACCAGTCTCTGCTCTGCCCTCCAATCATGCCAACTTCATCATTGTATGCATTTGTAAGATGGCAACTGCACTTCCAGGTATCAGGTTGAACTTCTACACAAGAAGGCATCAAGAAGATGAATGGCTGATGATACAGATCCCTTTTTTCAGGAAACAGAGGCTGATCCAGCCAGGAACTGAACCCTTCCCACCTGAAGTCCATGTTGTCATAGAGTTGCAGTTGCCATCTTGCAACCAGGAGGGTACATGTACCTGAAAGTAGCACGTGTGTGTGTTTGCCATAAATCTCTTACGATTTTTCAGTTTCTTACGTATCACAGCTCAGTTTTCACTCTCTGCCTCTCAGTCTTCCAATCCTGCATCTAAGAGGATATGGCCATGAATGATCATGTTTACTGCAGCAAGAGAAACAACTCATTTTGTAGTACATGACCTCTCATTTATTTAGCAATTTTCTTTCTTAAATAATCAAGAATTGAGAGTGTCCTCTTGCTAGTAAATTGTGATGAAACATCTTGCTTACTAAAAGCTTCAAGGCTGCCCTCAAGTCAGGACTCTTACTCAGAACTTGGCTCCATACCCCACCACCTCTTGGGCCATCACTGAGTGAAACTCTCATAACAGGAGCCAGGTACTATAGCCCTTGGGATGTAAGCAGTATCCCAAATTGTGTGTTTATCACTCTTTTACTTTCTTAAAAATACAATTTTATCAAAAATGCATTTCTAAACAGTATGTTGTTTTGCTTGGCTTTTGTAGCTCTAGAAATTAACTCTTACCTAGAGTGTCTCCTAATGTTGTTACTTCCACTCCTCACTCTGTTGTTGAGGTGATCTGTGTTGTGCTGAGGTGTGATAACCTGTGTCATGCTGAAGTGAGGCATCTTGTGTTGTGTTGAGGCGAGGTAACCTGTACAAGTTGTGCTCAGGTGAGATGCTGAAGTGAAGTAACCTGTGTTGTACTGAGTGAGCTGACCCATGTCGTGCTGAGATGTGGTGACTTATGTCATGGTGAGGTGACCTGTGTTGTGTCATGCTGAGATAAGACAAACCGTGTCATGCTGAGGTGAGACAACCTGTATCATGCTGAGGTATAGTGACACATGTTGTGTTGTGATGAGGTGAATGAGACAACCCATGTTGTACTGAGCTGTGATGAACCCATTTTAAGTGTTGTGGGTGCTTGTACATCCAGGTGTGAGGTGAACAGCAGACACTGTACCTTCTGCTTCCAGCCTGCATGGCTCCCTGTCCTCCAGGTTGCATCTGTAGGTGCCTCTCCCAAAGAATGTCCCCTCCCCAGTGATATCACAAGGTTTCCCCATAGGGAAGTGAAGGCTATATGTGTGTTTGAGGACTGAGATGAAGGCATTGTCATAGGTCATAGAAAAGTTGTTGCTTCTCTGGCTTAGAAAGTTATGCAGCAAATAGGAATGGATTATGTTATTCCCCAGAAATGTGTGTGTTAGCTCTGATGTGATATTACCACAGCCTGACCCCACAGTTTACTTAGTGACCCTAACACAGGCATACCTAATAACCAATCCCATTTTTCTTGATCTTTAATGCATGTGACATCAGCCTCAAATCATTTTCCATCTGGTCTCCACAAACAAAATTCAATAAGAAAATGTTGGTTCCTAAAGCGCTGTGGGCATGGAGTACCCTCTGGAACAAGAACCTTAAAATCTGGTGTAGTCTCAGGCCTGGAAGTCCCTCACTGTGTGTTTGAAGTGGGCCCCAAGCCTCCATCTCCTCCTGTGTAAAATGAGGAGATTAGACCAGAGGACTTGCACTAAGCTCCCTTCCAGCTCCACAATTTTTGCATCCTTTAATGCACACAAAAAATTAAGAAAGTAGAAACTGTCGCTCCCCGTCTTCGTGGAGGAACGACACAGGACCCTGCGCTGTTCTTTCGTCTGCTCAGCCCTCCCCGGGTTTGCTGCTGGTTCTTCCCGGGTTGGCTACCGTCCCTTCCACCTCCGTGGAAGGGCAGTTCCCCCTAGCCACTTTCCCCACTTCCGCGGGGGAGCGGCACACCGCCGGCCGGCTCTCTCGGGGGCTGCACAGGTGTTCCTTCAGATAGATGTTCCCCTTAGATGTTCCTGGTGCATGTTGTCTCTCTCCTCCTTTATAGTCCTCTTCCACCAATCCCAACTCTGCTACCTACACGCCAAGTACGCTGCTCTCCTCCAATCAGGAGTAGGTCCTACAGTTTATTGGTTGAACTGGAGGCAGCTGTGTAGAAGCTGTTTCTCCCTTCTCAGCGCCATATTGTGGGAGAGCAGATGCATAGAATAAGTCTTAATTCCAGTAACTTAGTCTAGTCCGAGTTGCTCCCCACATATCCCCCTTTCTTTTTATTTTTTGGCGTTGATACGCGCCTGTCTTCGGTGCCCCGCGGCACACACTCTGCTCTGCTTGCTAGAGTTGCCCACAGGTGCTTACAAGCCCTACCAATCAGGCAAACCGAATCCGGGTCCTCTCTTCGCCATGTTGTGAGGAGGTTTTTAGGCGCTGATGCGTGCCTGTGTTTGGTGCCCTGCAGCGCATGCTCTGCTCTGCTAGAACTGCCTGCAGGTGCTTACAAGCCCTATCAATCAGGCAAACCGAATCCAAGCCTTCTCATTGCCATATTGTGGGGAGACTTATTGGTGTTGATAACGTGCCTGTCTTCGGTGACCTGCAGCTGCCCACAGGTGCTTATCATCTTACTAATAAGGCAGACCGAATCCAAGCTCTCATTGCCATGTTGAGGGGAGGCCTTATTTTTCCTCTATTTCTCTATCTCCGGGCATTCCTATCTCTCCTATTTTACTTCTATCTGCCAGCATTCCTATTTCTCTCATTTTACTTCTAAACTTCTGTTTCTCCTATCCCTGCGGCTTCCCGGCGCCCGCCCCGAGGCTGCTTCTCGGCGGCTTCCCGGCTCTGAGCCGCTTCAGCCCGCGCTTCTCTCATCTGCGCGGCCTCCCAGCGCCCGCCCTGCGGCAGGCTCCCGGCTCTGTGCGGCTCGGCTTCGCGCGCACATTCCGTGGTCTCCACGCCCTTCGCGCCCGCACCACGGCCTCGCGCCAGCCCCGCGTTCCCTATCTATTCACGCCCCGTGCTCTCTCTGCACGCAGCGGCTTCCGCGAATCACACAGCGTAGCTCACGTTTCCGCCACCGGCATTCAGTCCAAGTTCCCCGGACTAACCTGGCGAATTCCAACCTGGCGGCCCACGTCTCTGCCTCTGGTTCCAGATCTTCGCCTCTTGCTCCCTGGGCTGACTTGAAGAATTCCAAGCTGGCTTATGTCTCCGCCTCGGCCTGCACTCGCAGCTTCATCCTCCCTAATATTTTTCTCTACCCGGTATGTTTCCCTAAGTTTTCTTCCAACAATATTCCTCCCTCATTTCTCCTGGCCTCTCCCCACAGTCCGTATCCAAGTCTAAGTTTCTTATAGGTTTCACTTTCACTTTCAACCTGCAGTCCGTATCTGAGTCTAAGTTTCTTCTTGCTTTCACTTTAAATCCTAACTTCTTTCCCACAGTCCGTATCCGAGTCTATGCCCAGGCTTTTGACAGCTTCTTCCGGCACCTTTTCTGTCCGGCTTTTCCCCAGGCTCTTTGCTAGTCTCTCTCTCCGGTATTTTCCACTTCTTCCCGTTTCTTCCCTCCTAAGTTTCCTATCCGAGTCACAGCACCATTATGTCGCTCCCCCTCTTTGCAGAGGAATGACACGGGACCCTGCCTAGGCTTCATATCTGAGTCACGGCACCATTATGTCGCTCCCCGTCTTCGTGGAGGAACGACACAGGACCCTGCGCTGTTCTTTTGTCTGCTCGGCCCTCCCCGGGTTTGCTGCTGGTTCTTCCCGGGTTGGCTACCGTCCCTTCCACCTCCGTGGAAGGGCGGTTCCCCCTAGCCACTTTCCCCACTTCCGCGGGGGAGCGGCACACCGCCGGCTGGCTCTCTCGGGGGCTGCACAGGTGTTCCTTCAGATAGATGTTCCCCTTAGATGTTCCTGGTGCATGTTGTCTCTCTCCTCCTTTATAGTCCTCTTCCACCAATCCCAACTCTGCTACCCACACGCCGAGCGTGCCGCTCTCCTCCAATCAGGAGCGGCTCCTGCAGCTTGTCAAGTTGGTGAGAGGCAGCTGGGTAGAAGCTGTACGCTCCTCTCCCAGCGCCACATTGTGGGAGAGCAGATGCATAGAATAAGTCTTAATTCCAGTAACAGTATAGTCCGAGTTGCTCCCCACAAGAAACATCACTGGCAGGTGAGAAATATTGCAGTTCATGCTGCCTGGTCTTCATGCACATGCATGATGTTCTGTGATCTGTTTCATGGAGTCCATGTGGGGACTTCAGTTTTCTTTCCTTTACAGGGGCAGCAAATTTCCAACAACAAAGACACTCTTTACTAACTTCAAGAACCCAAGTGTATATGGGCTGTACAGATTCTGATACCAGAAAGTAAAAGAAATAGCACCTATTCCATAATACAACCTGGTTCATCCCACAGTTGGGCAAGGAATTCACCTTTTCACCTCACTCTGGATGGGGCCTCAGACAAATCCTGCATCCACCTACCCTGTGAGGGGTGAATCAAAGGGTCCCTGATATCCCCAGCCTCTAAAGTGCCAAGATCAGATCTGTGATGAAAGAAACACACAGAGAAGCCTTCTGGAGAGATTTGAATGTATAGAAAGAGAACCAACTTCCATATCTGGGGTCTTTGTCAAGCACTTTCCTGTGCTGGACACAGACTATGTGTCTTTAACACCAGGCCATTCCAAAAGGTAGCTTTCCAAAGGTATTCCAAAGGTAGCTTTCTCAACAGCAGGCATGCTACTAACACAAATATCAAATGTCATCGTTAGGATCTTAGCTTGGCTGAGTGTTGGTAGAGGTTGTAATGTCTTTCAGACTACGAAGAGTCCTGAGACAGAAGAATCAAGAAGGGGGCCCCTGTAAGAACAAAAGGCTTCCAAGGGCTACTTCCATGGAGTATTCCAGACAGGGGCAGGGAGGTGGTCCAGGCATGGCAGCAAGAGTTGTATAGAACAACCCTGTGGGAGCTGGGGCTGGAGCTTGTGTCACAACATCCTTTACTGTCTCTGGGAGTTTGCTCCTCAGGCGACTGCCAGCTGCCCTGTTGGGCTGTGGTAACACTGATGGGCTCCAAGTGGGTCATGGCTGGACCGACATCACTGGGAGCTTAGACTGCTTGCTAGTAGTTGGCAGATCCCAGATGTCATTGCATGGGAGAAGCTAAGTAACAGAACTGCTAGTGCTTTTCATGGTGGGAATTGTTGGACTGTCCAGGCATGGGGGTCCTGGCAGCCTAGCCTTTCTCCCATCATGCTAGCTTTAAAAGCCCTAACAGGGAACAAAAAAGTATGAGGAGTGACTCAGGGTGTACTGCACCCCTATAGTGGCTTCACATGGGCCAGGAAGAGCCGTGCTACTTCTGTTTTTGTGTTCTCTGAAAACACAAAGGAGCCAAGAAGCCTAGGAGGATTCCAGCTGAGGGGGACTTCCTGGCAAGGAACATCCTGGCAGCTACTGCAAGGCCCTCCCAAACCCACAGGAAACAAGCACCAGAGACTGGTCCCATCTAAAATCTACCATGATTCTGTGGAAATGAGCCCTGTGGTTTTTAAAGAACACATCTTGAAAAAGTTGGACTCTTCATATACAGACACAGCAAGTTTCTCACCAAGGTAAATATTTTACAAATCACCCACCATTCTCTAGCCGGTCCCCAGCATACAGGAAGCCTAGCCCATCAGGGCCCCAAAGCTATGCTCAGCATTTTGTAAAACGAGGTTTCCTTTAAGTGGGCAGAGGAGCATGTCAAGTGGTTCTGGTGGGCTGGCAGAGTCTGTCTTACTGACTTTTAAGTAAAATTTAATAAGTAGTTTTTTTTTTAATTTGATTTTCAAAGTGGAAACTGGAGGTATCTGCCTCACAGGGCAACTCAAAGTCTGTGTAAAGTGGTAAGAAAGTTGTGACAATAGAACATGGATCCAGAATTGAGAGAAATAAAGCCAGAGTCTGCCACTTTCCTATCCCTCTTCCACTTGTTTGTCCCAAAAAAGAGGAGTTGATGATCTAGACAGAGGGCAAGAGGTAGACCCAGGAGGAGGCCTTGGGCCAAATGTCTGCCCAGGGCGGTACAAAGCCGTTGGCTCCAGAGTGGTGCTACACCAGCTCTCTGGGCTCCATCTGGGCTTCTGGAAAGGCCTGAGCTTCTTTAGCAGGTTGTCTGAATTAAGCAGCCCTGCGAGGTGACTGCACAGCCAGCTGGCTCTGCCCAGAGATGCAGGGAGGGCTGTGCCACAGATGCTGAGTTTCGCTGGACTGTGGCCAGGGTTACCTTGCTGTGCTGTGGAGAGCTGAGAAGCCCACAGTGGACTGAAACCCAGGCTGCATCCAGAAACTAGCAGACAAGGCCTTGCCATGCTGGAGATGCAGGCTGAAGTGCACCTGGATTCACAGGTGAAAAGAATCCTTTTCACCAGGAGAAGCACAGAGCACTTCAAAACATTCATGGGAAAGTGAAATTAAACAGTAGGTTTATTCTGATAACAGAATTTTTTTTGAAATCCATGCACTTGTATAAATTTTCTTGCAGCTCTTGCCACCCACCTAGTTGCTTAATTTTTGTCTTTTCTCACTCCTCTAAGTCCTCCCCCACAAGACTGCATGCCTCTGTCCTTCCCCATTCTTCAGTTCTTCTCTCTTTCAAAAACACTTTCATTGCTGTGAGGTAGCAGGAAGAAAAAGACCTTGGATCCAGGGGTCATCGTGATCACCTACAATCTAGTCCTGCTCAGTTTTCTCATAAAGTGTAGCTGATAACGGAACTGACGCCTGCTGTGACTGAGCTGTAAAACTGTGAGAAGCTCTGTGTGGGAAACTCCCAATATGCATCCAGATCTCTTGTTGAGTCAGTTTTCTGTGGAACAACTTTTTTGTAGTCTAGAAGTCAAAATTCTGAGTTGATTTCAGCATTGATGAATCTGCTGACAAGAAAATGCTGTATGCCATTAGCAACACTGCCACTCCAGGCAAAGGGCAAATGAACAGAAGGTTGAGGGGTGTCCCTGTGCCTGTGCACGGGAGCCGGTCACAGGCCCACAGAGCTCAGAGGGTTTAGGGAATGCCTTTAGAGAGCTGGGTGGAGAGCACAAGATGTACAAGATATGGAGGAGGAGGCAAAAGAAATGAGGGGAATGAGGCAGCGAGAAGCAGACAAGGACCAGAGGCAGGGGTTTCTGTTGGCCAAGTTTGTAACAATTTGACAACAAAATAAGTGACAATGTTAGCAGAATGTAACTCATAGAATGGAATTTCTGATCCACATTGATAGAAGACAAATAAATGAAAGAAGTGGAAGTACTTGCTTATGATAGGTTAGCAAGCACTTATCATGCAGTGCAAAATGTGGGCATACATGTGGTTATGTGTACTATGGGAACAGTGAGGGCACGACTGCTGGCCCTGGCATGGGGCATAGCCACAGTGCTAGGCCCCCTGGTATCTAGTTTCTCCATGCAGGACTCACCATGGCGCACAAACAAGAAACTGCAATAACAAATGACGTCTACCCCCTAAAGAATGCTCATGTGTATTGGTTAAAATTATTAATTTCATTAAACCTTTCAAAATCACTTTGAGACAGGAGTGGCATGTGAAAGGCTATGTGTATTTAATGTGTATGTCTTGCAGAGTTTGGGTGACGTGCACACCTATGAGAACGATGAACACACCCATCTTCCCCAAAGGCTTTCTCTTCTTTATTATGGTTATTGTTATTTTGTTGGCATTTTCTGAGGCAAGAGTGCTTAACACTTGCAAGTGCCAGGTGCAACCACTGTGCTGTAACTCACATCTCCAGAGTACAGTCATTTTGTGTAACTGAGACTTTGTAGCCCAGCACCTCCCCATTTCCTTCTACACCCAGACACTGGAACCACTGTTCCACCTTCTGCTTCTGGGACTTCGGCTGTTCTAGGTTCCACAGAGAAATAAAATCGTATGGAATTTGTCTTTCTGTGCCTGGTCTCTTTCATTCAACATCAGGTCCCTGAGGGTCTATCCACACTGTCACAAATGATCGATGTCCCATTGCATGTGGATGCCACTGAGTTTCTCCCAATGACCCAATCACCTGTGGAAGGCCCTGCCAGTTCTCAGCATAGTGCCAGTTACATTGGAGGTGGCAGTCAGAGGTCAGTATGGGGGCCGGTGCTGTGGCTCACTTGGTTAATCCTCCGCCTGCAGCGCCAGCATCCCATATGGGTGCCAGGTTCTAGTTCCGGCTGCCCCTCTTCCAGTCCAGCTCTCTGCTGTGTCCTGGGAGGGCAGTGGAGGATGGCCCAAGTATTTGGGCACCTGCACCCGCATGGGAGACCAGGAGGAAACACCTGGCTCCTGGCTTGGGATCAGCGTAGCTCTGGCCGTAGCGGCCATTTGGGGAGTAAACCAATGGAAGGAAGACCTTTCTCTCTCTCTCTCTCTCTCTCTCTCTCTCTCTCTCTCACTGTCTATAACTCTGTCAAATAAATTTTAAAAAAAAATTTAAAAAAGGTCAGAATGAGCTTTGAAGAGGACAAACCGCGTTCATATTGTAGCAATACATTATCTATTAACTTGTTCTACTCCCATCTTTCTATAATGCATTTACACACTATACACTCTCATGCACATATGACTCATACATTTATAATTATTTTCAGTTTGCCTTTTTGTTCTTCTATATTCTTGTATCCTAGCAGCTCTTTTTTTTCTTTTTCCATTAAAGACAATTTATTTCTTTAAAATATAATCTTATGTATTAATCAAAGCCAAAATGAGAGACGCAATGTTTACTGACATACCATAGCAGCCCCTTTCCTGCTCTGATTTATAATCCAGGTTCCCATTGCAGAAAGAAGCCCTCAGCAGGATGCCAGGCATCCTCTTTTCCTGGCACTCAGTCTGCTGGCAAAGGGAGGTGATCTTGGGGCAATGAGGTTATTCTGTGAGCCCCTTCAGGAGGTCCTTTGGGATCCTCCCAGTGGCCAGGGTCTGCATTTGGGCAAATGCATGAGAGCCTCTGTAGACCCCCTTTCCCAACATTGATGGAAACTGACTTCTCTCACAGGCAAGGACCTGAGTGACTGTGTCCAGAGCTCCATGACTCACATTTCTGTGTCTGTGTCTTTGCTTTCGCAGCCTCCTCTTGTTATTTGCTCCTCTTTTGCTGATGTGATAAAAAGGAACAGCAGTGGAAGTTTCCAGGCTCCTGACAAGTGTGTGCTGTGTCAGTGATTGCATGTTTTGGAAAATCTCCAAAAATAGGGTAGTTTCACAGCAACTTGTTAGGACAGCATCTCTCTCCTGCTCCCTCTGCCACCCACCCTCCCTGCTGGGTGCCAGCCCATGAGCATGCTGGGAATACTGTTAAAGGTCATTGATTTGTGTGGGAGGTGGGGTTAGCCATGCCTGTAGTTGGGCTCCCATTGACAAGCCCTAGGCAAGGACCTCCCCCTCCTGTGATTCTCCTCACAATCAGCACCAGGCAGGGCCAAAGGGCCCATCCCCATGTAAACGCCTTCATGGTCTACACTGTCAATCAGAACAAAATTTTGATCAAACGTGATTTTAAAGAAACCTGAGTATTTCTGTTTTTCCTATAAAAATAACAGAATTATTGTCATATGAAGCAGTCACAGTGTTTATTTTGTAGGAAGAGCATGGGATAAAAGTAGAGATGAGTCAAATATTGAAGTGAAATTTTTCTAGATTTTTTGTAATGTTTGTAGTATTTTCTTTCCTTATAAAATCTGTAATTGGTTGTGATACCATTTATCATTCTAAATAAATATTAATGTTTATGCCTAATTCTGTAGGAGCCATTTTTAATGATTTTCTTAAAGAGAGCCCCCAAAACGATACAGGTACCAGAACCCACCACACCTGAGTTCATCATGAGAGTGCATTTTCTCAGACCTTGCAAGTCTGAAAATCACTTACATCGGATAGATAGCATAGCTGAGTACTTCTGTCAGTTTGTCGGCTTTTCGTAACTACCAGAGAAGATCTGAGGCAACTAACTTTTTAAAGAGAAGGGGGTTTGGAGAGCCCAAGTCCAAGACTGGGCGACGCATGGGTTCAGCCTCTGTGAGAGTGGCAATGGCAGAGCATGTAGGTATGGAGGGAGACTGGGGGCAAGCCAGGGAGCCACAGAACAGTTATGCCCAAACTCAGCCTTTGGAGCAAGCCTCTAGAGAGAACCTCCTTCCAAGGGCACATTCCCAGGGCCTGTGGATGGAATCCTCCTCGCCCCCCACCCCCCATCCCACTGGGCCATAATTGGACTGAGTGTCCAGCCTGAGTACCAGCAATTCACAACATCTGAGCACTTAGTAGAATACTGAGGTTGCATTCAACATCCACACAGGGCCATCAAGCACTTGGTGCTGCCTTTGAGAATCTGCTGACTTGAGTCCCTGTTTGAAGGAAGCCACCTGGCTGCTCACTCCTATGTGGTCTTTGCATTTCACTCCTTTCTAGTGCACTGGTGCTTACACCACATTTGTTCTCTGAAATTACCTGGAATTCTTCTTTGCATAAAGAACATTGCTGTGGTTTCCATACCTCCAGAATCAGCTGTCATGAGCTCTGCTGGCAAGGTCCATTCCCCAGGCAGCCAGCATCTCACCCAGTACTTGAACTCATATTTATCATTTACTTTGAGAGATTTCCAAGAGGAAATGGTTTTATGAATAGGACCTCATTGGGTAAGAGGCCAAGATGAGCCTGAGACTGCACTGCTTTTCATGTGGAGGCCCACTAAATGTTGAGCTTTCTGGGCCTTTGTCTCTGAATCAGAGTCCTGGGAGATTCTGAAAACCTCTTTTCTGTACTCATACCATTAAGGGAGACTGCAGGGCCACCCCCCTGCATGATCCAAGCGCAGGTTAAATGGGGCAGGTCAGGGCTGTGCAGGTGTTAAACACAGAAGGCCTGGGCTGCAGGTTACCTCCAGATGCTCTAGGAATCTCAAGCTTTACAACCTGGAGGCCAGTGTATAGTGTGCCCCAGCTCATACCCCAACACCCTCCCCCACCCTCAGAGAACTTGGCCTGGGCTCTGAGCCACACCCAGGGACGGGCCTGGGCAGTAACACATTATGTTTTGTCTAAGTTGGGTCAGAAATAGGCAGAGGCCCAGCACCCCTTTCTCCGTGAGTGAAAACACTTTGTCAGCTTCCCCAAAGCAGAAACACAGTGCTTCACTTTACTCCCAGCATCCTCAGGGCCCCATGGTTCACACACTTCACAGGTCCACAGGGACAGAGGAGTGTGAGGCTCAGCTGGAGACTTAAACCTGCAGCGAGAAAGTGAGGCCCAATGGGTCCTCTGATGTCAGTGCCCCAGCCTCCTTCCTTACCAAAACGGTGCAGACTTGAGAGAATCAATCTGTTTATTTGCCTTATTTGATATGAGAAAACCATTGAACTCTTGATAAAGGAAGATTTAAAATCATCCTGAGATTCAGAATTTCAGTTTCTTTCTGTTTATAAAAATAATGCATGGAGAAAACTTGAAAGGTTGTTAAAAGTTAAATACATCATCGCTTCTCGGCCTTTTGGCTAAGATCAAGTGTAAAAGTTTAAATACAACATTGAATCATCCCTCGGGCCATTCTCTCTGGTGGCTGTACCTCAAAGCACATGGCCTCCACATGCACACCCACAGTAGTTCCCTCACTCCAGTCAGAGGCCAGAGGGGAGCAGCTCCTGTGCTTGAAGTATCTCCTGGGGAATGAGCCTACCTCCTCTCCAGGGGTGCTACTCACACATCACGTCTGACATGTGCCCAATGGAGTCACCAATGCTTTAATTGAAAGAAGGGAGTGACGCCTCTGGAATGAGGTTTAAGTTCCAAGGGAAACTCTTGTTAGGGCATTTGGGGAGAAAATAAGACTGCAGATCCAAAGAGAGAACCCGGGAAGAAGCATTTGCAGGACCATGGACATGCTGAGGGCATTTGGACAGGATCTGCTTGCTCACTTATTGTAAATAAAATCTGGAGCTTCCCCCACACTAAGGTTTATTTGTTTTATTTGAAAGGCATAATTACAGAGAGAGAGATCTTCCATCCACTGATTCACTCCCCAAATGGCCACAATAGCCAAGGCTCGGCCAGGCCGAAGCCAGGAAGCTGAAACTCCATCCAGGTCTCCCACATAGGTGGCAGGGCCCCAAGCACTTGGGCCATCTTCATTGATTTCCCAGATGCATTAGCTTGGAGCTGCATCAGAAGTGGAGCATTTGGGACTCGAACTGGTGCTCACATGGGTGTCTTAGGCAGCAGCTTAACTCAGTGTACCAAAATACCGGCCCCTAACCAGAGCTTTTCTAACTGCCAGTTAAAGAAGGGATCACTCAGCCTCTGAGTTGTCATGGCCTACTTAGACACATGTGTTGAGTTCTTTTTCTTCTGTTCTAGTAATTGCCCATGCATGGATCCAGCCCTCTGCTTTTGTCCCAACTCCAAGTCCAGGGATCTGCAAATATCCCAAAGCCTGGCTGCCACCTCTAACACAGCTTGATCCCCAAGACTCTCACCTGTGGCTGTGTCCCCAGCATCTGTGTGCAACAGTCACACAGGGTCCCAGTCCTTCTGCCACTGTCCTGTGAGATGAGGACACCCTCGTCCTGGCTGGTGACCTGCAATGCCAGGGAATGACACCCCTCTGTGAGAGTTGGTTGTTTATTTGTGGTGAAGTCCAAGCAACAAATCGTTCTGATGCCAGAAGGAGCCAGCTTCTCCACCTGTCTGCCTGAGTGACGTATGAGCAACATCACCCAGTGACTCCTCAGAACCCTGCTCACAAAGACACACCCCTTGCTGCAGATTTCCAGTAAGAATTCAGGTGTCATGGGTGTATCTATCCCTGTACACTTCAAAAAACATTTTTATATTTCTAGAATCTGTTCTTATCCATTGTGAATATAATAAATATCCCTGTGTTAGGAGTTAGCAAATAGCAACAGGCTCCCAGCAGCCTAGACCAGGGACCAAATTTCTGGAACAGCACTAGGGTGATTCCCCCTGCTGGTGAAATATGGCACCTACAACACAAGTGTTCAACGCCATTGCTTGAGCCACATTCAAACCTAGCAAGGGCAGGGATAGTTGTGCCAAGTCCTCTGCCGGCTGGCTTTCTGACCTCCTGCAAGGAAGTGTCCCGTCCTGGGCCTCAGGGATCTGCTCTGAAATGAGCATCCTGAGCTAGCAGCCTGATGTGCTTCCAAGCTCCTGCTTCTGTTGACCACACTGTGATGGGTCCCAGGTTCTGACCAAGATTTGGGAACCAGGTCCTCTCACAACCTGGTATAGGAGCAGTGGAACCCCTGAGCACTATGTGCTCCTTATCAGCAAAGTGTCATTCACTTCACCTTGAATGTGAAGTGAAACCTGTGAAGCCTGGGGCAAAGGTGACAGAACTACAGCCTGAACCCCAGTGGAATGAGGAGCCCCAGAGGCAGCAGCACCAGGCCTGCCTCCCTGTGCTGCACCTGCAGCCTTTGCAGCTCTAACTGCTTCACCAGCAGCTGTGTTACGGACTTGTGTTATGTGGAACGTGAGGCTCTTACTGCTAGCGCTGTTTGGAAGAAAGCATGTGGTTCAGTCCCTAATGGGCAACAGTCTCTAGCTCTGTACCACACATCAGCACCTGCCCTCTAAGTGTCCACTTTGCTGCTGAAAAGGGAAGGGACTTTGCTGAGAACCAGATTAGATGATGAATAGAAGACTGCTTTACAAACACTGAAGAATGAGTTACAAAGATTGGGAAGTTTGAAATAGCAGTGGCAGTATCACATCATGTATCCTAAAACATGCCCACCCTAGTGAGATGCTGGGTGAGGCAATTGCAAGAAAAACCCTCCCCTCTCCTGCCTGTCAGTGTGTTTATGCAGGCAGCCCTCTGTTTCTAGATTTAACCAAATACAGACTGAAAATATTTGGAAAAATTGTGCTTTGGGGTGGGTGTTTGGCCTAGCAGTTAAGACCCCAGTTAAAATGCCTGTGTCGCACATCATAGTTCCCTGGGCTCAATATGTGGCTTTGGCTGTTGACTCCAGCTTTCTGCTAATGCAGACTTGGGAGGCCATGGGTGACGGACAGGTAACTAAGTCCATGCCACTCATATTGGAGACCTGAATTAAGACCTTGGCTAAGCCTAGCCATTGTGGACATTGTGAATCAGAGGGTTGAACTCTCTCTGTATCTCTCTTTCTCTGTCTCTCAAATAACATTTTTAAAAATTTATATGTACTGGGGCTGGCACTGTGGTGTAGCAAGTAAAGGCACCACCTGTGGTGCCAGCATCCCATATGGATGCCGGTTCAAGTCCCGGCTGCTCTCTTCTATGGCCTGGGAGAGCAGTGGAGGATGGCACAGGTCCCTGGGCCCCTGTACCCATGTGGGAGACCTGGAAGAAGCTCCTGGCTCTTGGCTTTGGATCAGCATAGCTCCAGCCATTGGGACCATCTGGGGAGTGAACCAGCGAATGGAAGCCCTCTCTCTCTCTCTCTCTCTGCCTCTCCTTCTCTCTCTGTGTAACTCTGCCTTTCAAATAAATAAATCAATAAATCTTTTTTTAAAAATTTCATATGTACTGAGCATGTATACAATATTTTTCTTGTCATTCCTTAAGCAACACAATATGATAATTACTTACATAACACTTATATTGTGTGATGGATAAGTAACCTGAAAGTTTAAAGTGAATGGAAATATATGCACAGATTATATGAAAGTGCCATATCATTTTTGTAGAAGGGTGTTGAGCATCTGTGACTCCTGGTGTCAATGGAGGGTCCTGGAACCCATCTCCTATGGACACTGAATAATGACTATGCTGGACTCAGAACAGGATTTGGCCCCTGACCTCATGCAGATGTTTGAGCTCCAAAATCTTATGCTAATAACACTAAGAGAGTGGAAAATTAATCCTGGTATGGTGCTTGGAGGTGTGGCTGGAAAGAGGTCTTTAGGTCATTGTGAAGTAGGCAGGCATACAAGTTAAAATGGATTAGGTTTGCGAGCTGGAAGACCATGCCTTCACCATGCTCCTGTGTGACCTCATGCCCCTGCCTGGCCATACCTGAGTGCCCACCAGCCAATCAGGTTAATTAACCACTCCCCTTTGAGAGTGGATTAAAAGCCTGAAACAGGGTATATCCAGCCCTCTTCCTTTTCCTTCCTCCCTCGCCCTGGCCTCTTGCCAGTAGGGGGCTGGTTGTAGCTTCCTGGCCTAGATGCTCTTCCACATGGCTGGTTCCTGGTACTTGGTATGAACCCAGATTTACCCCTCTCTCTTAGATAAAGCTCTCACTTTCATATGCATCTTTCGCACCGAATAAAAGCTTAAAATGTACATGCTGCCTCGTTTATTTATGCCGGTATTTAGAATTCTTCTCTAAATATTAGACAAGAACCCACTCAGGCTTATTAATATTGGGGTTTATTAATAAGCATATGATGATATTGTATGGCACCCCAAATTCCGGTAACATGTGTGGCACCCCAGATGGGACTTCTGGGGAACTTTAAGGGGCCACATTCCGATATATTTTTTAGGGGTCAAATTCTGATATCAATTGGAGACAGGCCCCTGGAAGCTGATTCTCCTAAGAAGGTTGGTTACAAAAGTGTGATTCCTGCCTTTCAATGTGATCTACTTTCTCTTCCTGGTCACCATGTGATCCTCCCTCCACACTTCTGTGCCATTGTCAACTGCTGGCCTTACCAGATGACTGAACAGTCAGGCCGCTTTTCCTTAAATTGTGAATTCTCAGAACTGTCAGCCAAAATGAAACTCTCTCTTTCATAGGTAGCTCATCTGAAGTCTTTTGTTGTATTAAAAAAGTTGACTGATACACATTGTATAGGAAAGAGCTCAGATTTTACTACCAAGTGTTACCAAAACATTCAATTTTCAGAACTGTCCTGTTCAAAGTCATAGACAAGGAACTGCAAGCCATTCTAGTCTGAGTTCCTGAGTTCAGAAGACTCAGTCTTACCACCTGCCTTTACTTTGCACAGATGTTAGAAACAGTAGACGAACCTTCCCTCCCAGAGGAGATTTGGCACTTAAATATCTATGGAGCACAAGGTATTTATCAGGCAACCAGGCTCATGAGAATTCATCACCATGGCTGCCATGACCACCTTGATGTGGCTCCAGGTCAGTCAGGAGACAGTGATCCACACCAGAACTGCCCAAGAAGGAGGACTCAGGCACCTCAAACCTGCATTTCAAATCTAGCTTGTGGCCTGTGACCCAGCAAGTGCAAGCAGCAATGAGAAAAATCAGGATGGTTTGAACTCAGGACTGCCCCAGAACATAGAGGGTGCTGTACAGCAAGAGAAATGGGGAGAGGGCGTGGGAAATAAAGCTTTTCATGTCAAATTTTACCTGTCGTATCATTCTCACTTATTATATAGGTTGGAAGGAGGGGAACATTCTAACAATGAACATAGCAAATCACAATAAAGCTTTACTTCTTCTTCTTCTTCTTCTTCTTCTTCTTCTTCTTCTTCTTCTTTTTTACAGATGAAGTTAGACAGTGAAAAAAAAAAAAAGACCTAAATGAAAGATCTCCGCAAGTGAGATCTCAGTGGAAAGAACAGGTCATCAAAGAAGGAGGTACCTTTCTCTGAAGGGAGGAGAGAACTTCCACTTTGACTACGACCTTGTCTAAATATGATCAGAGTCGGTGAACTCAAAAGGCTTCCATAGCCTTGGAAACTCATGACAAGAGCCTAGGGTGATTACTGATGCCATAAACAAGAGTGTCAATTTGTTAAGTCAACAACAGGAGTCACTGTGCACTTACTCCTCATGTAGGATCTTTGTCCTTAGTGTGCTGTACATTGAGATTTAATGCTATAACTAGTACTCAAACATTATTTTTCACTTTATGTTTCTGTGTGGGAGCAAACTGTTGAAATCTTTACTTAATGTATGCTAAACTGATCTTCTGTATATAAAGAGAATTGAAAATGAATCTTGATGTGAATGGAAGGGGAGAGGGAAAGGGGAGGATTGCGGGTGGGAGGGAAGTTATGGGGGTGGGGGGGAGCCATTGTAGTCCATAAGCTGTACTTTGGAAATCTATATTCATTAAATAAAAGTTAAAAAAAAAGATGTTCTTTTTTACAGCTTGAATGGTCACCTCTAAAAAAGAGAAGAATAATTGGGCTCCTGGAGCCTTGAGATTTACCTTTTGCCAAGTTGTGTCTAAGTTCAGGTCCTGGTAGTTTGAAATGAAGTCAAACAGACAAAGCACTTAACCTGAGATGAAAATTAATGGCTGGAAATTAAATCCAGACCCTAAATATTTAATAACACATAAATGTATATATTTGTATTTTTAAATCAGTAGGAAGGACTAAGGGTACTCTTGACAATTTTTGCCTCACAGAGTATTTGTTTACTAAAATAATTGATTTTTAGAAATATTTATGTGACCATAAATGAAACAAAAGTAAATAAAATGACAACCATAGTTTGAAAAAAAAAAAGTTAGTGAAAGAGTGAGAGAGACAGAGAGAAAGGTCTTCCTTCTGTTGGTTCACCCCCCAAATGGCCGCTACAGCCGGAGCTACACCAATCCGAAGCCAGGAGCCAGGTGCTTCTTCCTGGTCTCCTGTGCGGGTGCAGGTGCCCAAATACTTGGGCCATCCTCCACTGCATTCCCGGGCCACAGCAGAGAGCTGGACTGGAAGTGGAGCAACCGGGACTAGAACCCAGCACCCATATAGGATGCCGGCCCCACAGGAGGAGGATTAACGAAATGAGCCATGGCGCCGGCCCCAAAGCTTTACTTCTTCAAATAGTGCTATGTGCTGTGTTATGTCCTGCACATGAATGAAGGCATTTATTCAGCAAGTACACACCTCATTCTAAGAACCCCAGATACAGGGTCGAAAAAACCACTGTTCCCAAGTCATCATCTTGTGAAAGTGTGTCACAAGTGCTGGGCTCCTGTTGCTGTTCCTCTGACGTTTTTTCATCCTTACTCCAGTACCACTGAATTTTGATTCTTGGAGTTTATTAGCTTCACACACGTTCTGAAAGAAGGCAGTGTATGCCTGAAAACTTTCTCCATTTTATTTTCAAGATGACATTAGATTATTTGCATTTCCATATAAATTTAAAAATCATCTTGCCAATTTCTACAAAAATTCTCACTGAGATTGCTTATATATTTTTGAAGAAGCGATTCTTTAGTAACACTAAGTTTCCAACCATGAACATCATATATATTTCCATTTATTTACAATTTTCTTTAATTTTTCTCAGGACCATTTTGCAATTTTAATTATGGAGTTATTGTCAATTTATTGCAAAGTATTATATGCTGTTGTTTATGGAACAAGGACATAAGCCTCAGCCATTCTCCCTCATTGCCCAAAAGAGATAAATATTAGAATGTATTCCTTGCCCTTGAATCTGAATTAGGTCTCACACTCTATTGCCACAGCCACCTGAAAGACCAGTTGCTGGGAACACTAAAAAGACCAGTCCCAGGAATTCCCCTCTGCCTGGCGCCCCCTACCCGACCCCCATCCCCAGCCCTCCTAAAATAAAAAGGCCAAGCCCCTGGAATTTCTGCTACGTGTTCCATCAATGTGCACACAGCAGGCAGTTGGTCACCCACCTCTATGGATTTATTTTCTCTGAATAAATTCAGCTGGCTGTAAATTCATGCACTGCCTCCTCTCTGTTCTGTGCCTCTTTTCCTAACATTTGTTACAGTTAATAGAAATTTCTTTTTCCTGTTGTGTTGATAGTATATTAAAATTGCATTGATTTATTTTTGTATATTAACCATATAGCCTGCAACCTTTTATTAGTTTTTGTGGTGGTTTTTTAATTTCTTAGGATTTTTCTGTGTAAATAATAAGTCATGACTGTAAATAATTAAAAATATCTCTCTCTCTCTCTCTCTCTCTCTCTCCCCGCGCCCCGCCCCCCCTCAAATAATTTGTTTCAAAAAGAGGGGATGGGAATTTGGGCTTTTGTAATAGCAGTTAAGTCACCATTTGGGACAACTCCCTCTCCTATGGGAGTGCTTGGGTTTGAGTCCCGGCTCTCCTTTTGATCAATCTTCTGCTAATGTGCACCCTGGAAGGCAGCAGCTGATGATTCAGGTACTTAGGTCCTTGCCCCCCACATGCGTTCCTGACTCCAAGCTGTGTCCTAGCCCAGCCCTGGCTGATGTGGGCATTTGGAGAGTGAGCCAGTGGTGATCTCTCTCTCTCTCTCTCTCTCTCTCTCTGTAAAATAATCTTGAAAAAATAAGTACGAACTCAAAAATGCATAAAATTATATTTTTCTGTAGACTCTGTGGATCCTTTAAGCTCAGGCCTCAAGCCCACACCAGGCCTAAGAGCTGCCCCAATGTCACAGCTCCCCCATGGCACCAGGCCAGCTCTGTACAGGGTCAGCCCCTGGGGTCCCAAGACCCAGGCCTCCTGGTCTCTAGTCTTATCCCTGTGTTTCTGGGCACAGTCCTGCCCTGGAGGATCCAGATGCCAAACTCATTCCAGTGAGCACCAGGTAGGCCCCCACAGATTCAGAACCAAGATCATCCCCAAAGCCATAGATGGGACCCCAGCACCATGGCAGCCTGCCCCCACAGACATGGGCTCCAGACCCACCCATGCTGATCTAGACAGCAGGCTCACCCCTGTGGGCCCTGTAACCAGGCAAACTCCTGTGAATTCAAGTGCCAGGTTTGCCTACTTATCCAGGAAACAGGCCAACTTGCCAAAGGACTCTAGTGGCAAACTTACAGACCCCTCCAAATGGCCCATCCAGAATCTCAGTAGGGCTAGCTAGTGAAAGGCTTTCCCTGCCAAACCCAGTCTAGAAAAACTGGAAGGTGTGTTTACTGCTTTGAATACAAAGCCACAAATATTACAGATAATCAAGGAAACATGATACTACCACCAGAGGAGCAAAGTAAAGCACCATAGCTAACTCTAAATAAAATGGAGATCCATAAACTGCCAAATACTTCAAAATAAATTTTTTCTTAAAGAAGCTGAGTAAGGCTACAAGAGAACACAGATCAACAACTAGACAAAATCATGAAAACAGTACATGAATAAAATGGGAACTTTACTAAAGGACAGAAAAAGTAAAGTCTCCAGAAATTTTGGAATTAATGAACACATGACTGAACCAAAAAATTCCATAGAGAGCTTTAACAGCAGATGTAATCAAGCAGAATTAGTGAGCTTGAAAACGGGTAATTTGATGTTGCCTACTCAGAGCAACAAAATAATTTTTTTAAAAAGTAAAACATATAGACTTATGGGTTCACTAGGTTAACCATCAAGAGAACCAACATATATATGCATTGTCAGAATATCAGAGGAAGCAGAGAAGGAGGCAGAAAGCTTATTTAAAGAAAAAATGACAGGGGCTGGTGCTGTGGTTCAGAGGGTTAAAGCCTTGGCCTGAAGCACCAGCATCCTATGTGGGCACCGGTTCTAGTCCCAGCTGCTCCTCTTCCAGTCCAGCTCCCTGCTATGGCCTGGGAAAGCAGTAGAAGATGGACCAAGTCCTTGGGCTCCTGTACCTGTGTGAGAGACGGGAGGAAGCTCCTGGCTCCTGGCTTCAGATCGGTACAGCTCTGGCCGTTTCAGCCAATTGGGGAGTGAACCATCGGATTGAAGACCTCTCTCTCTCTGCCTCTCTTCTCTCTTCTCTCTGTGAAACTCTGACTTCCAAATAAATAAAATCTTTAAAAAAAAACTGCAAAAGTAAGAATATAATTGAATTAAGAATACTCTAATACTATAATGGTATTATGTAAGTAACTTTTAACTATAGTATAAAAGCTAAAAGAAAAAAAAAAGCATTAAAAGTAGCCATAGGTAGAGGCCAGCATTGTAGTATAACAGGTAAAGCCACTACCTGTGACACCAAGTCCCAGCTGCTCCATTTCCAATTCAGCTCCCTGCTAATGCACCTGAGAAAGCACCAGAAGATGGCCCAGGTACTTGGGTCCCGGGACCCACATGGGAGACCCAGAAGAAGCTCTTGGCTCCTGGCTTCAGCCTAGCCCAACCCTGCCTGTTGCAGCCATTTGGGGAGTGAACCAGTGGATGGAAGATTTCTCTCTCTATATATATATATATAATTCTGCTTTTCAATTAAATAAAGTAAATTTTAAGAAAAAACCATAGATACAATAATTTTTAATGGACATATGATAAAGGATGTAAGTGTTGACATCAGTAATATATCTAATACAGAGAGAAGCTAAAGTGTAGAGTTTCATATACAAAGATAAGTTGTTGTCAACTTAAACTGTTGTGAATATAAAATATTGTATGTAAAACTTATGGTGTCCACAAAGAAAAGATCTATAATACACACAAAAAATAATAAAGAATCCAAGAATACACCATAATGAAGCCATCAAGTCCCAAAGGAAGATGGCAAGAGAAGTATTGGACAAAGGAAAACAAGTAACAAAGTAGCAATGGTAAGTCCTTACCTATCAACAATTACCTTAAGTGTCAATAGATTAAATTCAAAAGGCATAGAATGCCTGAATAACAAAAAGATTCAATAATATACTGCGTACAAGAGAGTCACTTTAGCTTTAATGACACAGAGCTGAAAGGGGATGGAAAAAGATATTCCATGCAAGTGGTAACCAAAGAAAGCAGGGACAACTGTACTTTATCAGACAAAATAGATTTCTAAGTAAGAGACTCCCAAGATATATCAAAGGTCATTATACATTTATAAAGAAGTCAGTTCTCAGGAGGACATGACAGTTGCAGATGTATTTGCACAGCATCAGAGCACTTAAATATATGCAACAAATATTAACACAACTGAAGTAGGACACACCAGGTAGTTCAGTAATAGCAGGGGACTGCAGTACCCCATGTTCAGCAACGGTGGGATCATCCAGACAGAAAACCAATACAGAGAACAAATGGACTTGCCATCTGAACACGGCAGACATAGTCAGCCATCTCTTGGACAATTAGGGGCTAAGAAAGTTTAACAAGTTGCTTGTTCCAACATGGGAAGCAGTCCACAGCAGACTCATAGAATGACAGTTGCATTAAATAACACTCTGACCTCAAAATCAGCCCTTAAGTCTTCCTGGTCTAGCTGGAAAGCCCGTGAGAGCATTTCAGATATGGAAAGCCAAGACAATGTGGCAAAAAATTTTCTACATGAAGGATCTCTGTGAGTGCAATCTCAACAGAAAGAAGTGGCCATCAAAGAAGGATGTACTTTTCTCTAAAGGAAGATTTTTCACTTTGATTATGGTCTTATCTAAATACTGACAGAGTTTGTGGATTCAAAAGGTTTCCATAGCCTAGGCAGCTCATGTCAAGAGCCTTGGGTGGTCACCGACATTATACATAAAAGTGTTAATTGTTAAACTAAGAACAGGTGTCACTGTGCACTAACTCCCCTTGCAGGACCTCTGTCTTCGGTGAGTTGTTTTCTGAGAGTTAACTGTGATACTTGTTCTCACAAACAGTTTTGTGTGTGTGTGTGTGTGTGTATGCATGTATGTGCAAATTGTTGAAATCTTTACTTAATATATACAGAGTTGGTCTTCTGTGTACAAAGTTAATTGAAAATGAATCTTAATGGAAAATGATAATGGGAAGGGGAGAGGGAGGAGAAGGAGGGGTGGGTGTGTGGGTGGGAGGACAGGTATGGTGACTAACTATATTTCTAAAGTTGTACATATGAAATTTGTATTCCTTAAAAATAAATTAATTTTAAAGAAAGAAAGAAAAAAAAAACAAGTTGCTGACTGAAATAGCAAATCTATTTTCTAACCTTAGTGATAACAAACCAGAAATTTTTAAGAGCCCCAGGTCCCTGTCAGCACCTGTCTGGGAGCTGGCGGGGTCCACAGAGAAGGGGATGAGGGGAACTGTGCTTGGTGACTGAGATGTGAAGGTGTCCTCAGCCCACCTCAGGGAACTTGTCCTCCAGCCATCCCAGCCCCCACCCCATTGCTGGAGAACACACAAGGGAGAACTTGGGGCAGTCTCTAGTGGCCCCTGTTGACACCAGGGAGAACTGCAGAGGGAGTCTCAGCTCTTAGAAAATGGAGTGGAGTGGGGCCGGCAGGCAAGTGGCGGCAGACCCTGGCAGACAGGTCCTCTCTTGATCCAAAGACTGCACTAACCCGTGAAGCATATATCTGAAAACAAGCACCAGAAGCAGCCAGGGCTCAAGGAACTCGAATTCAGTTTTATCTTGTGTTAAGATTGACTGACGGGACCGGTGCTGTGGCATAGCAGGTAAAGCCGCCACCTGCAGTGCCAGCATCCCATATGGGCACCAGTTCAAGACCCAGCTGCTCCACTGCTGATCCAGCTTTCTGCTATGGCCTGGGAAAGCAGTAGAAGATGGACCAAGGCCTTGGGCCCCTGCACTCATGTGAGATACTCGGAAGAAACTCCTGGCTCCTGGCTTTGGATCGATGCATCTCCAGCCATTGTGGCCAATTGGGGAGTAAACCAACAAATGGAAAATCTCTCTCCCTCTCTCTGCCTCTCCTTCTTTCTGTGTAACTCTGACTTTCAAGTAAATAAATAAATCTTTTAAAAAAAAGATTGGATGACTTGAAAGGCAGAGTCACAGAAAGAGGGAGAGACAGTGAGATCTTCCATCCCATGGGTCACCTCTTAAATGGCCCCAAAGGCCAGAGCAGGCCAGGCAAAGGAGCTTCTGCCAAGTCTCACTGGTCAGAGATGCAAGACTTCAGTGAGGGGGAGGGAGAGGTTTCAAGATTATTGTATAGCAGATGGCTGCAGTTGATAATAACAAATCCAGTGTTTCAAAGTCAAGAAGGGATTCCCGTGGGTGACGGATGTGTCTATCAGCATGATTTCATCAACCACATCATCACATTGTACTCCATAAGTACATACAATTATTTGTCAATTAAACATAAAAAATGTTAAAGACCCACTTTGTGTACTCAGTGCTATTGCCTTCACAGGCAGAGAGGATGGGTTTGTGGGGAGGGAATGGCAGGGACCTTCTTGGTGAGCCAACATGTGGCCCTCTGTGCCGGGGCTGGGCACCGTCTCCAAGTCCCCAACAGCAGGTAGCAGGGAGGTGGCCTTCACACTCCAGCCTCAGCTGTGTCACACTGTGCTGCCACCTCAGAGCTCACTTGTTTACTGCAGGTCCCAGACCTGCTCTGGACACGGCCATCAGCTGCGCAAGTGAAGTAGCTGTGATCCTGCCCAGCCAAGCTGACAGAGGCCTCAGAAGTAACAGGACTCAGGAAGTTGAATGTGCAGCCTGGAGCTTGCTTTCCAAAGGAGAGAAGCTTTATTGATTTTTTCCATCAACATTTCGGATGACCCCTGACTGTGTCCCTGAGGAGTCTCTGTCAGAAGCTCAGTCCCCAGTGTAGTGCCGCTGGGAGCTGGTGGACCTTGCAGAGGCAAGGGTCTCTGTTCAAGGCCGCCAAGTCCTATCTTCTCGCTGAATTGATTCTTTGATCTTTATACAGTGTGGTTTAGTGGTCTACTATGTTATATGCTATTCTATATATAGTAGTCTATAGCACTATAAACTGTTGTGCATCTGCTCTTCTGGTGGGTTTTATATTTTCACATCTTTCCATGTTGGGAGTTATCTTTCTTTTGCTTCTGGATATAGGACTGCTTAAGCATATTCTATAAGGTGACCTGGTGGTGATGAATTTCCTCCATTTTTTTGTATTTTCTGTAACATCTTTTTTTTAAAAGATTTAGTTATTTACTTGAAAGTCAGAGTTACACAGAGAGAGAGAGAGAGAGAAAGCGAGAGAGACAGAGGTCTTCCATCCGATGGTTCACTCCCTAATTGGCCGCAACAGCCGGAACTGTGCCAATCTGAAGCCAGGAGCCAGGAGCTTCTTTCGGGTCTCCCACACAGGTACAGGGGCCCAAGGACTTGGTCCATCTTCTACTGCTTTCCCAGGCCATACCAGAGAGCTGGATTGGAAGTGGAGCAGCCAGGACTTGAACCAGTGCCCATATGGGATGCCAGCACTGCAGACAGCGGCCTTATCCACTATGCCACAGTGCTGGCCCCTTGACTACTCTTATAAGTTGGGTATGGAACAAATGGTTCCCCTCTCAGGATGTATCTTTGGGTGTCCTGCTTGGTAGGCTATGCTGGCTTTGATTCCTTTCAGCACCCCAGTGAGTGTTATCTTTCTAAGCTTCTTTGGCTTTAGTTGATGGCTTTGGATATAGTATGTGTGTTGGTGGACAGGGTGCGATTCTCCCTCTAGAAGCCATATTCAGGAAGGGATACTCCAGTGGTCCAGGTGAGAATGCTGCACGTATCAGTGCTGGTAGGTAACCATTATATTCTGGCAATGGGAGTAGTGGTGCCAGCAAGACATCATAGGTTTTTGTTCACCAGTGGAGATAGCAGGGATAGTGCACTGCAGTTAAGTAGGCCATGTGTGGGCTAGTGGTAGTTGGGGGAGAGGGAAGGTATATCACAGAACATATACCCTTGGACTGAGGGGCAGCTTGGGCTAACTGCAGGTCTGCCACAGCAGCAGTGGTGGAGTGAGGGGTGTAGCACAGGTCACATACTCATGGGCCCAGCAGTGGCTTTGGCCAACTCCAAACTGTAGCTACAAGGCCATACAGGGTGGAATAAGTGCCCTCTGGCCAGCAGTTGCTGCAGCTGCTGTGGTCAGCATTTGTGGTGATGGAGGAGGGGTGTGCTACATACATAGAGCCCAGGTCCTTAGGCCCAGCAGTGGTACTGGTCAGGGATGGGCCAGCAATGTGACTCTGCCCCGAATGTGTCATCAGAATATGGCAGCTGTGGCTGTGGGCTCCGAGGGGAAACCAGGCTTGAACCTTCTCTGGGGCAAAGCTGCAGAGTCCAGGAAGCTCCCCTATAACTGGCTCCAGGCCTGTGTCACCTGTAGGACTCTCTATGTTAAGGTTGTTAGTGACCATGGCTTTGGGTCCTTTAGCAAAAAGCCAAGCCCATCACTTCCCACACAGCCCTGCATTCATTTTGTCCCCTAAGGACAGGTTTCCTTCAGAATCCCAGGCAGGCAGGTTAGATGTGGTGCAGAACTGGAATCAGGAGTTAGTGGCAGTCAAAGCAGAAGTGGATCCAGGGAGAACAATGTCTTCTTGACTGTCGCTCCCCCTCTTCATGGAGGAACGACACTAAACCCTGCCTAGGCTTCATATCCAAGTCACGGCACCATTATGTCGCTCCCCCTCTTCGTGGAGGAACGACACAGGACCCTGCGCTGTTCTTTCGTCTGCTCGGCCCTCCCCGGGTTTGCTGCTGGTTCTTCCCGGGTTGGCTACTATCCCTTCCACCTCCGTGGAAGGGCAGTTCCCCCTGGCCACATTCCCCACTTCCGCAGGGGAGCGGCACACCGCCGGCCAGCTCTTCTCGGGGGCTGCACAGGTGTTCCCTCAGCTAGATGTTCCCCTTAGATGTTCCCGGTGCATGCCGTCTCTCTCCTCCTTTATAGTCCTCCTCCGCCAATCCCAACTCGGCTGCCCACACGCCGAGTACGCTGCTCTCCAATCAGGAGCAAGTCCTACAGTTTATTGGTTGAACTGGAGGCAGCTGTGCGGAAGCTGTTTACTTCTCTCCCAGCGCCATATTGTGGGAGAGCAGATGCATAGAATAAGTCTTAATTCCAGTAACTCAGTCCAGTCCGGATTGCTCCCCACATTGACATTTATGTATCATGATGACTATGGTGTAGGCTACTGTGAAGGCTTTGGAGAAATGCAAAAACAATTGAGGGAGAAGGGGAGTCAGAGACGGAGGAAGAGGAAAAAAGCAGTACCCTTTTAATGCACTCACTTCCCACAAACCATCAGGTCTAAGCTGTTCACCTAACCCCAGCCTTCACTCTTTCAAAGCTTAGAAACTGGCTGAACCCCAGGAAGAAGTACTAAGTGCAGCCAAAAAGGTGCCTTTCAGATCTCAACTCTATTGGTCTTGGGAAAGCAGTGAGACAGGAATATGGAAAGTATATTGGCTGTCTCCATGAAGAGCAGACACCCGCAGGATCACCAGAGATGAGCCCCCACCAGTCCATGATCTAGACTCCAGCATGAACACCATAGCAAGGTGCAGTTCACAAGTTGTCACCCTGAGCCCCACGGTAGAAAGGTCTGAATAGCACCGAAGTCGAGCTTGCCTGCCGCACTCCAGCTAAGCCTGCGACTCACACAAGGATGAGTGGGAAACAGTCTTTCTCTGTATGTAGGTCCAAAAGATTCCTAACAAAGTCTTCATTTAATAAGTCTTCTTGAAATGTTTAAATATACACAGGGAAGAGATAATAGTGTAGTGAATCATTGTGTATCCATAACGCACTACAATAATTACAAGCTCATGACCAGTCCTATTTCATTACCCACTTTTCCCTCTTCCATACTGCTTTCAAGCAAATCCTTATCATGACATCAGTTTATCTGGTGAGAAGGTAATAGTCCAGTTCAGCAGTTCCTTCTTATCGATCATCTGAAGTACATCCACAGGAACAAATTTCCCTCTATCATCTCGTTACCAACAGGATAAGGAAGTAAAAGGCAGGTGTGTTCCACTTTTCAAAACTGCTGATTCACAACCATTCTTTATTGTTAGTAATTAGATTTTTTTCATGCGTCATTAAGATAATCACCTTAAAGTCTTTGACAGATCAAGAAAACATAAAAATAGATGAATATAGAAAAATTGAAAATTAATACACTGTCATCAATAATTGAAGAAAATTGTTTTAACTAAAAGATAATTCACCACAAAATTTACCCTGTTCTACTTAATATGACTGGTTTAATTTTGTAATTAATACACAGTTATTCTTAAGTGTTGAAATTTAACTGAAATGTGATCCCTGTTAAACATAAGAGTGGGAATAAGAGAGGGAAGAGATGTACAATTTGGGACATGCTCAAGCTGACTTGCCCCAAATGGTAGAGTTAGAAACATACCAGGGGATTCCAGTTCAATCCCATCAAGGTGGCATGTACCAATGCCATCTCACTAGTCCAAGTGATCAATTTCAGTTCACAATTGATCATAATGAAAGGACTAAGAGTCAAAGGGATCACATAAACAAGTCTAGTACCTGCTAATACTAACCGATAGAATAACTAAAGGGGAGAGTGATCCAACATGGGAAGTGAGATACACAGCAGGCTCATAGAATGGCAGATGTCCTAAACAGCACTCTGGCCTCAGAATCAGCCCTAAAGGCATTCGGATCCAGCTGAAAAGCCCATGAGAGTATTTCAGGCATGGAAAGCCAAGACACTCTGGCAAAAAAAAAAAAAAAAAAAAAACTAAATGAAAGATCTCTGTGATACCTTTCTCTGAAGGGAGGAGAGAACCTCCACTTTGACTATGACCTTGTCTAAACAAGATAAGAGTCAGAGAACTCAAAAGGCCTTGGCAACTCATGACTGGAGCATAGGGAGATTACTGATGCCATAAACAGGAGTGTCAATTTGTAAAGTCAACAACAGGAGTCACTGTGCACTTACTCCTCATGTAGGATCTCTGTCCTTAATGTGCTGTACATTGAGATTTAATGCTATAACAAGTATTCAAGCAGTATATTTCACTTTGTGTTTCTATGGGGGTGCAAACTGTTGAAATCTTTACTTAATGTATACTAAACTGATCTTCTGTATATATATAGAAAATTGAAAATGAATCTTGATATGAATGGAAGGGGAGAGAGAACGGGAAAGGGGAGGGTTGTGGGTGGGAGGGAAGTCATCGGGGGGGAGGGGGATGCCAATGTAATCCATAAGCTGTACTTTGGAAATCTATATTCATTAAATAAAAGTTAAAAAAAAGAGCATACAACTCATTGTCTTTTAGTGCATTTGCAAGTTGTACAACCATTATCACTGTATAATTCCAAACAATTTTTATGACTCCAAAAGAAATCCCATACTAATAAGCAATGATTCTCTATTCCTCCTGGCAACCACTAATCTTTTCTTTTCTTTTCTTTTCTTTTCTTTTCTTTTCTTTTCTTTTCTTTTCTTTTCTTTTCTTTTCTTTTCTTTTCTTTTCTTTCTTTCTTTCTTTCTTTCTTTCTTTCTTTCTTTCTTTCTTTCTTTCTTTCTTTCCTTCCTTCCCTCCCTCCCTCCCTTCCTTCCTTCCTTCCTTCCTTTCTTCCTTCTTTCTTCCTTTGACAGGTAGAGTTACAGACAGAGAGAGAGACAGAGAGAAAGGTCTTCCTTCCATTGATTTACCCCCCAAATGGCCGCTACGGCCAGAGCTACACTGATCTGAAGCCAGGAGCCAGGCACCTCCTCCTGGTCTCCCATGTGGGTGCAGGGGCCCAAGCTCTTGGGCCATCCTCCACTGCATTCCCGGGCCACAGCAGAGAGCTGGACTGGAAGAGGAGCAACCAACCGTGACTAGAACTGGCACCCATATGGGATGCTGGCACCTCAGGTGGAGGATTAACCAAGTGAGCCACGGCGCTGGGCCCATCACTAATCTACTTTTGATGTCTACGGATTTGCCTGAAAATTCCTTGTTTACACATACATTTAAGAAGATTGGCTGTAGGCAAAGTCAGGAAGCAAATCCCAAGAAATTACAAAAGGTTGATATCATATTGGCCACATTCTTTGACTACAGTTACAGATGACAGAAACATGCTACACAACTGGAAAAGGGACAACATGTGACTTGTGGATTAGAGCCCCTGGGATGTAATGTCAATATTCATACAGTATAGGAAATTCCTCCCTTTGTAATTATTTAAGCCTAAATTGAGAAATATTAGGTGTCAAGTTAAAGGTATATGAATTTTTCAAACTGCTTTTATAAAGCAGTAGGAGGAGGGAGAAGGGAAGGAAGGAAGGAAGGTCACTGGTGTAAACACTTAAGGCTGATCCAGGGGCTGGAGCCAAACTAAACATGGTGTAATCTAACCTGGGGGCCAGATGGACAGCAGGGGTGGCCATGTGGCATGGCTGAGTTTTGGTATGGGGGCACGCTCTGCCTGCTAGCATTGTCAGCCCAAGAGCTGTTCTGCTGTACGTGAGAGCACTGGCTGCTGACACAGTGCCATGAGTACCACCTGGTCATGGCAACATATGTGCCTCCCTGCCATCTCTTTCATTCTTAGTCCCTGCAGTCAAGACAAATATCCCTGCTTGTTCCAGTTGCATCCACACATTGCTGGTTGCTTCCTCACTGGCTACCCTGACTCATCCTGCGTGCAGCAGTCAAGCTGGACTCTAGTCAGAGCATACACAGCATGGAAACCTCACCACAGGGCCCTGGCACTGGGGTTCTGCTGAGAACGGTGTTCTGAGCTGGAGGTGGAGCCTCTTCAGGACATGGGAAGGGGCAAAAGCAGATTCAGTACCCAGAGCTTGAAGAAAGCGCTGGTTCTAAGCAGTGTTGTTGACAGCTGATGCAGAGACTGAAACCAGTAGACAGTTAGGGATAGCTGTTCCTTAGTGTCCATGGAGACTGGTTCCAGGATCTCCCAGGATCCCAGAGTCTATAGATGCTCAAGTCCTTATATAAAATGATTTCATATTTGCCTTTAACCCATGCATATCCTCCTGTATACTTTGGTTCATCTCTAGATTCCTTATAATACCTAATACAGTGTGAACGCCATGTGAAATACACTGTATTATTTTGGGAATTATTTGGGAATAATGACAAGAAAAAACTCTGTGCATGTTCAATACAGATTAATCTTTTTACATTTTTATTATGTTTTATTTATTTGAGAGGCAAAGGGAGAAAGAGAGTTCCTATATTCTAGTTCATTTCCCAAATGGCCACAATGACTAGGGATGGGCTAGACCCAAGTTGTAAATAAGGGAACTCCATCAAAGTCTCCTATGTGAGTGGAAGGAACTTAGCCACTTGAGTCATCACCCCTGCCTCCCAAGGTCTGCACTGACAGGAAGCTGGAATCAGGAGCTGGAGCTGGGGATTGAACCCAAGCACTCTGATGTGGAATACAGATGATTTAACTGCTAGGCCAAGCACTATTGCAGATGCAGTTTTTTTCCTGAGTCTTTTATATCTGCAGTTGGGTCTAAACCTCCAAACTCTGCTGTATCGCCTCTTCTTTACAGGGAACAAGAGCGATAGGGGAATCTGGGAATCCCCTAATTACTGCTTTTGTGATAAGAAGAGGAAGTTTCATTCATCTTGTCTCTGCTGTCATTTTCTTAGACCAATGATCAAGGAAAAATGGTTGCATATGAAACTCGAAGTTGTTTGAAAATAGAACATAAAAATAGACTCCTGTTGTTGACTTTACAAATTGACACTCCTGTTTATGGCATCAGTAATCTCCCTATGCTCCAGTCATGAGTTGCCAAGGCCTTTTTGCCAGGAGGAATAGATGAGTGTCCTTGCATCCAAGATTGTACTGGGAAAATCAACACCAGGCGACAATCACCTGAGTCAGAACAAGGTTCATAGATGGAGAGCTTTGAAGCCACTGGCCACTGACCAACAGGGTGTCTGTTCTAGGTCAGACACAGAGTCTGAGCCAAGAAAATCAGACCTGAGAATAAAATATTTCTGGACTTAATAGCATAACATGCTGGATGAAGAGGGAGTCTTTCCAAGATAAGCAAACTAGAGTAAGGGTAGACCTTGTTATTTTAAAAATGGAGCACACACAGGGGCATCATTGTCCCTGAGATCAGCGAGAAGCACCCTTCATGGCAATTCTCACTACTCGATGCTAAGTCAAACTTCCCATTTCAGCACAAGTCTATAAGGGTATGTTGACAAGGATAAAGGGAGTGGCCAGGAAACCCTCTGCACGGGACATTTCATTCAGCTCCAGTGAGGAGGGACAGCAGGGCTCCTCTAGGAAGCTGGCTCCTGCTTGTCACCTTTCTCTTCCATTTCTGTCCTCTCAGTTTCTCTACAGGGCAACATTGTTTGCAGATTTTAGGGCAAAGTCACAGACACAGTTTGTATAAACTACAGTTACACATTTTCCTAATCAACCCAGGATCATGAATTGTATAGATTTTCCAATTGAGGAGCATGTTCCTTTATTCCTGTATAATGTAGCCATTGTTTTAAAGACAATAACAATAATACATGTTCCTCATCAAAGGTTTAAGAATATAAAATTCAAGGGCCAGCGCTGTTGCATAGCGGGTTAAGCTGCTGCCTGCAGTGCCAGCATCCTATATAGGCACCGGTTCAAGACCCAGCTGCTGCACTTCCAATCCAGCTCTTTGCTGTGGTCTGGGAGAGCAGTAGAGGATGGCCCAGGTCCTTGGGCCCCTGCGCCTGAGTGGGAGACCCAGAGAAACCTCCTGGCTCCTGGCTTTGGATTGGTGTAGCTTTGGCCTTTGCGGTCAGTTGGGGAGTGAACCAGTGGATGGAAGACTCTCTGCCTCTCCTCTTTCTGTGTCACTCTGACTTTCAAATAAATAAATATTTTTAAAAAAAAGAAATATAAAATTCAAACTGACCACAGTCCTATCTTGGGGGGGGATTGGGGGGATTGGTGTGTTGTACACTGAGAATCTTACATGTGCACACACACACATGCTGAGATCTTGGCATGTGTGGGTTAAACGTGTGTAATTCCACCTATTCCATAGCAACTTCTAGGAGCACCTCCACAGGGTGTGACTTTCTTATTTTTTTAAAGGTTTATTTATTTTTCACTTGAGAGTCAGAGTTACACAGAGAGAGGAGAGGCAGAGAGAGAGAGAGGTCTTCCATCTGATGGCTCATGCCCAGTTGGCCGCAATGGCCAGAGCTGCGCCGATCCAAAGCCAGGAGCCAGGAGCTTCCTCCGGGTCTCCCACAGGGGTGCAGGGGCCCAGGGATTTGGTCCATTTCCTACTGCTTTCCCAGGCCATAGCAGAAAGCTGGATTGGAAGTGGAGCAGCCAGGACTAGAACCAGTGCCCATATGGGATGCTGGCGCTTCAGGCCAGGGCATTAACCCGCTGCCCCACAGCGCCAGTCCCAGGGTGTGACTTTCAGTCTGGAGTGTGGAGCTCATCGCCAGTGGATGAGCCTGCTGAAGTGAGCACCCAGACCTCTGAGGTCAGGCACAGCACACAAGAGAGCTTAGATTTATTTGAAAACTCTACTGAGAGTCAAGGAGACACATTCACATTCAGCATGTGAAAGAAGTGACTAGGGCTAACAAGAAATGGAAATACAGTGGCACTCAGAGGGAAAAGAGCGAAAAACCAGGGGGCCAGAATCTACTCTGCTCTCTGTCTCCGATGTTCAGGGGCAGCACATGCTGCCTGCAGGCAGGGGCTGTCAGCCCAGCTTTGGAAAGAGTGCCCGTGCGTCTGTTTGCACCCTGACCTTGTTAGTGGGTCCCCTAGTCTCTTGCAGGAGTTTCCCTCAGGTTGGGCCACTGTCACCGTGAGCGTGCAGACTCTCAGACTGCAGAATCAGGCAACCTGTCTTTTTTTTTTTTTTTTTTTTTTTTTTTTTTTTTTTTTTTTTTTTTTGACAGGCAGAGTGGACAGTGAGAGAGAGAGACAGAGAGAAAGGTC
The DNA here is from genome assembly GCF_964237555.1 of Oryctolagus cuniculus. Taxonomy (NCBI): domain Eukaryota; kingdom Metazoa; phylum Chordata; class Mammalia; order Lagomorpha; family Leporidae; genus Oryctolagus; species Oryctolagus cuniculus. The sequence continues at coordinate 57,931,585 of NC_091447.1, forward strand.
TTCCTTTGCCGTTGGTTCACCCTCCAATGGCCGTTGTGGCTGGCGCACCACGCTGATCCAAAGCTAGGAGCCAGGTGCTTCTCCTGGTCTCCCATGCAGGTGCAAGGCCCAAGGACGTGGGCCATCCTCCACTGCACTCCCTGGCCACAGCAGAGGGCTGGCCTGGAAGAGGGGCAACGGGACAGAATCCGGCGCCCCGACCGGGACTAGAACCCGGTGTGCCGGCGCCGCTAGGCGGAGGATTAGCCTAGTGAGCCGCGGCGCCGGCCAGGCAACCTGTCTTTAATGGGACAAGCAAACTTCTTCCTTTATCCTCACAAAGCAGATGCAATTTTATTTCTGGTATTTTCTGGCCAAGATGTCCACATTCTCACTGACTGCGTGGCCCCATTCTCTGACCCTGCGAAGCAGAATATCACTCACACCACATCCTACTTTGTCTCCTTTGCCTGTGTCTCTCCTTCTAGTGCCCAACTGCAGCTGCCTTAGCTCCAGTGGGCCAGCATATCTGTGGGGCTGCACATGGCCTTTTCTTTCTAACGGTAGAGCCTCCTTTCAATATATGATGTTTTGACCCTGCAATTTTCTGGTATAATGAACTTTTCACTCTGTAATTATGAACTGTTTTATTAAAACTCATGTAATTCTTGGTAAATTTTAGTTCAGAAGTTATTTATCAAAGCCAGATCTATTGAGTTATTTATATTCATTGATCATTTATTTAACACATAAAGAGCTCCCCATTGGTATTTCACTGAATTATTTTTTGGAACTGGGATACTTTGGACACCACACTTGCTTCCTTCCTCTGCAAGGTATTGAATCTGTTCCAGTGCCCCAGGCTGCCAAGAGGGAAGTGCAGCAGGGCTCATGTGTCCGGAGCTGACACCTGCTCCCTCTGCTGGGATTTTGTTCTTTCTCATTGTAGAACTGGATGCTGTGGCTTTGACTACACGTTTCTCAAAAAAAGCAAAGTAAAGCTGCATTTTATTCCTTCCAGTCAGGGACTTCTGACCTGGATGTGTAAATGTAATAAAAACCTTGTTGGATGTCACCAGGATCTCCAATCTTGTCTTTTCCAGTCAAGGAAAGTGTAATTAAACACAGGAAAATATGTCAAGCTTTGTTGTTTCAAACACCATTGACTCATAATTCAGTTAGCCCTTTCATCAACTCACTGTTACTGTAGAAACCAGAATTAAGTCAATAAATGTGGTATCTGTTGTCATCCACGGTGGATGGATTTTTGTTTGGGGCAGGGGAGGGTTGGACAAATCAGGATCCTAAATAGAGGCATTCAGTGGAGCGAACATCACACCACTGCAGTGAGGAACTTCATCTCTCCTTCCTTTTCTGAAATAACATTGATTCTTTTTTTTTTTTAAGATTTTTTTTTTATTCACCCAAAAGGCAGAGTTACAGAGAGAAAGAGAGAGAGGGAGAGAGAAAGAGCACAAGATCTTCCATCCACTAGCTTATTCCCCAAGCTACCAGAGTGGGATGATCCAAAGCTAGGTGCCAAGAGCTTTTTCTGGGTCCCCTACATGGGTGCAGGTGCCAAAGTACTTGGGCCATCTTTTACTGCTTTTCAAGGCCATTATCAGGGAGCTGGATCCGAAGTGGAGCGGCCAGGACTCAACCAGTGCCCGTATGGGATGCCGGTGCTGCAGGCGGCGGTTTTACCTGCTATGCCACATGGCGCTGACCCCACATTTATTTTCTTAAAGAAGCAGTTATTGGGGCCCATGCTGTGGCACAGAGGGTTAACGCCCTGGCCTGAAGCACCAGCATCTCATATGGGCGCTGGTTCTAGTCCCGGCTGCTCCACTTCCAATCTAGTTCTCTGTTAAGGCCTGGGAAAGCAGTAAAGGATGACCCAAATCCCTGGGCCCCTGCACCCCTGTGGGAGACCCGGAGGAAGCTCCTGGCTCCTGGCTTTGGATCGGCACAGCTCCGGTCATTGTGGCCATTTGGGGAATGAACCAATGGATGGAAGACCTCTCTCTCTCTCTCTTTCTCTCTCTGCCTCTCCTCTCTCTGTGTAACTCTGACTTGCAAGTAAATAATCTTTTTTTAAAAAAAGAAGCAGTTATTAAACGTTTTCAGTATGCTTTATACAAATTGGAATTTTTCTAGCAGAAACAGCTTCACTGTTTTTCACTGTTGCCATCTAAGCCTTTTGCCTAGCTTTGCTGAGTGTTCAGAGACAGAACAGATGCTCTACTGTTTTTTAAAGATTTATTTGAAAGGCACATTTAGAGAGAGACAGAAACAGAGACAGATTTTCCATACTCTACTGGTTCACTCCCCAATGGCAGCAATGACTGGGGCTGGGCCAGGCTGAAACCAGGAGCCTGGATCCCTGTTGGGATCTCCTACATCAGTGGCAGGAGTACAAGCACCTGGGCCTTTTTCTGCTGTTTTTTCCTGGCACGGTTAGCAGGGAGGTAGATTGGAAGTGGAGCATTCAGGACAAGAACGGGCACCTATATGGGATGCCAGCGTTGCATTAAGGTAGCAGCTTAACCCGCCATGCCACAATGGTGGCCTCTGTTTACCACATCTTAAAAGGAATTGATTCTTTTGACAAAATCTAGAAATGCAATTACCTCTGTAGCTTATCTCTCAAAATCAAAGCCCTGCAGATTTCAACATCTTTCATAAAGTTTGGAAAATCTCTAACAACATTTTTCAGTATGATGTTTTAATTATATTTTGTCTTGATTGTTTCTGCTAGTGATTTGAATTTTAAAAACTGACACTTTTAATTTTTTTTGCTAATACATGTGAAATGTTTAATTTTGTCCACAAATCCCAGGACTGTAATATTGCTGTTGACTGGTCTGCTTTTTGCTAATTTAATCTTGGATAATCTTCTTTTCCCTTGATCTAATAATCTATGCAAGAAGCCAGGCCAAGGAAGCAAAATACTTCACTTTGCTTTATCAAACCTGTCTTTTGATTTATCATCAAATGCTCAGCAACAGCTGTTACTTCCTTTATACATGTGCATATAAATTTGTATCATGACTTTTATGCATAAGCAATTTATCCCAAGCCAAGCCATAGTCTGCCAAAATGTAGTTTTGTGGCTATGTATTATTCCACCTAGTGAAAATTCACTACCTTAATAAGCAGCTCACTGTTTTAAACTCTAACGTTTCTGATTTTACTTGGAAAATACGTATTTCTAACACTGAATGTCTAAGAATTTGTTAGGATTGTTCCTAGAAGTACAATCAGTGGATCAAATGACATGACATTGTAAAGACTATTGAATTGTTTTTCTAAAAGATTTTCCTCATGAAATAATTTTGAATCTGCTCAAATGCACAGAAGACAGGAGAAAAATATCTGGGGTCGGTGCCGTGGTTCATTTGGTTAATCCTCCGCCTGCGGTGCCAGCATCCCATATGGGTGCTGGGTTCTAGTCCCGGTTGCTCCTCTTCCAGTCCAGCTCTCTGCTGTGGCCCCGGAGGGCAGTGGAGGATGGCCCAAGTGCTTGGGTGCCTGCACCCACATAGGAGACCAGGAAGAAGCACCTGGCTCCTGGCTTCGGATCATTGTAGCTCCGGCCGTAGCGGCCATTTAGGGGGTGAACCAATGGAAGGAAGACCTTTCTCTCTGTCTCTCACTGTCAAACTCTATCTGTCAAATAAACTAAAAAAATAAAAAAGAAAAATATCCAAGCTCCTTGTCCTGAGTATCTCTATGTTTGCAGTTTGTAAAATACTCAGAGTTGATGTAATGAGATCCTTACTCACACCATAAAAAAATACATCAATATAAACATTACACTGAATAGCACAGTTCTCTTATCATTAATTTTCCATTTACACATAAGATGGTATTTCCTTATTCAGCATGATGTTTAGAAGTATATATACTTGTGGCAGATGAAATCTAGCTGATTGATACAGGTAATGCAAGGATGGACCTGGATGGCATCATATGAAGTGAAATGAGCCAGACCCAGAAAGACAAGCACAGTTGACCTATTTCAAATGTGGAGTTTGGAGTGGACCTCATAGACGTGGACAGCAGGATGGCCGTGACCGGGGTAGAAATGTGGACCTTAGAGATGTGAAGAACAGAACGCATGGACTGAGGTGGTTTAGGGTGGGGTGGGGATACAAGGATCAAAGGATACAAGTTCCAGTTCGATAGGTGGAGGAAGCCCAAAAGATTGATTTCTTGCACAGCATGATGAGTATAGTTGGCAACGTGTTGTATCTTAAACAGCAAAAAGTGGATGTAGAGTTCTCACCACAACATGAAGTTCATGAAAGCACAATTCTCTGAAGGTCCCTATAAAACTTTGCTTGCTCTCCATGCCTCCTTCCTCCCTGTCCCATGGTGGACACAAACACTCTGGGTGCCTATGACTTTCTGTTCATTTACTTGCAGCCAACAGCCTTAAATCACCCTGCAAAACAGTCTCCAGCATATCCACCTACAAAATTGTGAGCCTGGGTTAACTCATGTACTTAAGATCAAACAAAGCTCCTGCATAAATTTGTGTCCACACTGATGAAAGCTTCTTAGAAATGACAAGGTTAGCGAGTCCCAGGCCAGTGATAAGGATGCAGCAGGATCCCAGGAGGATAAGGGTCATGGTACTCAGTGTTCCCCACGAAGGTGTTTGCCAAAGCTGGTGAATCTGACCCTCATTTTTTAAGGGCCAAGGGGACCATAATCAGTCCTGTCACAGAAAGAAAACAATCTCACAGCCTGACCAAGTGGGGATAAAACAAGAGACTCTTTGCTCATAAGCTGGGCTCCAATGCCTGTGCCCTTCAAGTAGTGGTCCCAAAGTAAATCGACCCTCTCTTCTCTTTCCCTTCTGTCTTTCCCTCTGTCTCTCTATAAATATTTATATGTTTGTGGGTATTTCAAAATGTTTGCATTCAAACAAACTTTTCTTTAATTCCACTTTTCCATGAATATTTTAAGAGCCCTCACAGGACACTTTCAACAGTGCAGTGTGTTATACCAAAGCCTGCCTCCCTTGAAATGAAGTGCAGTGAGCAACTGACCATATTCCAGATGAACAAGCAGATGAGAGGGAAACTTTAAATTCCATCACCCTGGTCTCCACCCCACTGGCTTCTGGAGTGTATCTGAGGAGGGGTTTGTCTCAAGTCTGTTCCTGAGCTGTCCGATTGTACTGCTTCTCTGCACAACACAGCTTCCCCCCAAAACATGCTTCTCTTCAATGTGCTTCTCACTCAATGTGCTTCCCCTCACTGGTGCCCCTTCTGTTGCTGGACAGCAGTCTGAGGGAGTCTAAGGTACTAACAGCCTGTAATAGGCATGTGCCTGCTTGTTGCATAGTAACTTATAGCCCATAGTAGCTGTTTCTGCTTAAAAAAAAAAAAAAAAATCTTTGGAACTGTCTTTCCAGGGTCCCTAATGAAACTGGACAGATCTGGCTGCAGCCACATTCCTGCACAGACTGCAGACAGGTGTTGCAATGGGGTTCATTATGACGATGACACTGTCCCCACCATGACCTTTCAGCAGCCATCTTTGAGCATGCCATGTATACAGTCAAGATTTGTCAAGACCCCTACCCAAAGACTTTTCCCACTTCCTCCTCTGCACCTGCCATGTTCTGTGGCTTTCTTACACCCAGCTGCGCCCCATGTATCCTAACCCTAAATCCCAAGCTCTTGGATGTGGCTTCACCATGACCTGCTCCTTCTCCAACAGGTAATTACATTAGTGATAACAACCACAAATGTTTTGTTTCTCAGGTGAATCCAGTGTTTTTATGTTAGTAATTGTGTGCACATGAGGGCCTGCTGTCCATCCAGTAACACTCCCTCCAGCCGAACTGCCGATTGCCTTGGGAGCACTCAGCCCTGGGATACCCCCTCACCATGAGCATGGGTGTGAGGGTATTTGCCCTTCCCTTTCCACGCACAAATTTGTTCTTAATTCCCTCATTCCCTTTTAAAGCTCTTACCCTTGCCTCTTCCCTGTTTGCTTTTCTCCATAGCCTTTTTCACTAAAAGTACTTTTTTTAGGTCTGTGCATGAAGTGGTCCAGAAGCAGTAAGCACACACAGGACTCCGGTCTTGGGTTCTAAACATTTCTTCCTAAATGGGTCCAGCAGTCCTGGGAAGTCCGATTCCGGGGAGGTCATGTAGCGCAGCCCCTGTAAGGTTATCATCCCCGCGGGGTCACACTTAGCCCAGGACAGTAGTGGGAACCCACCCCGCCTGAGACCAGAGGCAGGCAACCGAGCCCCTTCTCCCTCGTGTCACCTTTGCACACAGTAACATGCACTCAGCTCCAAAGAAACTTAATTCTTACCCCTTTCACCAACTGGGAATCCCCAGAGACTTCTTTATCGCTATTTGCTCAACCACAGTACCAATCACTTCTCAGTTCACGTTTGTGAGATGAAGTGCAATCAGACATTACCCTCAAGGATGAGAAATCCTTAAATCTTTGGTTCCAAATACATCAACAAGAGAACCAACCAAGACTGTGACCTAAGGTAGACCAACACCTCACTGCCGCCCTCCTGCCGCTAGAAGCTAACCCCACTGTAACCTTTCTGGTGCGCCTATGCTCCGGCAGTGGGCACGGTCCATCCAGCTCTGAAAACTGAGGCTGCCTCCCTGTCTCTCATGGTACCTAAGGACTTCCCAAAATAAAGATTGGAAATAAGACATAAAACGGGGGTGGGGGGGCAGCCGTGGCTCCTCCTCCGAGGCACCCCCCCACCGACTGCGATGAATGGGAGGGACCGGCTTCCTCCCTTCCCCGGGAGGCTCGGGCAGGGCTGCGGCTGCTTCGAATTCTTTTCTTTGACATTTTTTCCTGAACGCCCGAGGAGCGGCTGCTCCCGCCGGGGCGGCGAGGGCGGTGGGAGCGCAGTGCGGAGGCATCTTCGGGGCAGCGGGGCCGCGGCCCCGTCTCTGCCCCCGTCGCCGCCCAAGGAAGGGGCGGCCGGGCGCGAGCGGTCTCCGAGCTGCCGCGCCCAGATGTGCCGGGGACTGGCACCGCTGCGAGGCCCCGCGCGCCCGCCCAGCCCGCAGCCTCGTTCTTCCTGAGGAGCCGCGGCCCCGAGGCGCGGGCGCGGCAGGGGCGTTGCGGAGGCGCCGGGCCCGCAGGAGGTTTGTCCCCGCGCGAGCGCCGTCCGCGGCCGGCGCCGGAAGCGCGCGGCGATGGGCGAGACCATATCGAAGAGGCTGAAGCAGCAGCTGGGAGGGGAGGCAGAGATGGAGGAGCGGGCGTTCCCCAACCCCTTCCCGGACTACGAGCCCGCCGCCTCTGCGGCGCTCGCGGCCGCCGGGGCCGAGGGCACGGGCTGCGCTCGGCCCCCGCCCGCCACGGACGAGCCCGGCCTCCCCTTCCACCAGGACGGGAAGGTGAGTCGGGCCTCGGCGGTTGTGAGGGCCGGAGCAGGCGCCGCGGTGGTAGCGTCTGCGCGTGCCGCCCGCGCGCTCTGGCGTGACGCTGGTCTCGCGCGCCGGCTGACGTCCTCAGCGCGCGTCCCTGCCGCGGCGTGGGGCGCGTGCCGGGGGGCTTCTGGCATGGCTGGGCGAGGCGGCTCGCGGCCCTGGCACGGCCGGATACGCGGACCCGCGGGCGCGCTCGCACCCCGGCGCCGCACCTGCCGCACGCCCCCGGCGCCGCCCCAAGCCGCAGGGCGCCCTGGTTGCTGTGTGCCCGGCCTGGGAGGTGGGTGCAGCCGGGCGGGAGCCCGAGCCTCTCTGCGTCCTTGGGGCTCGAGGATGAGAACAGGGAGCCGCTGACTGGAGTGGGACCCTGACTGGGGCCGAGTTGCTCCGTTCTGGCTGCCTGTGAGAAATGTCCTTCCTAGGGGAGGATTAAAGGGCGGCCCTGAAACAGCACAGTGCTTAGTAACAGTGGCCTGAACGCTGTGCGAATCTGCCCTTGCACTGCATGACGGCAGCCAACTCTTCCTTCTTATATCTCCTGTACTTTGGTCATACGGGGAGCCAGGCCTTTTCGTGGAGTTAAGAGATTTAGAGCGCCTTGTGCCGTTTTCAGATGCTTTTAGCTCAAAGTGATCTGTATCCAAAGTGGCTTATTTGAGGTGGCTTTGGGGCACGGGAGTGTCGTCACCGTTGTCTTCAAGTTGATGCAACCTGCACCGGTCACGTCGTCCTGCCCCTGAGGTGTTTGCCAGGCTCCCTCACCGCCCACTCACGTGTTTTGTGTTTCAAAAGAGACAAATTGGCCAAAACTAAGAAATCAGTTTTGAAATATCCCTTGGTCTGAAAATGTAATTTAAGGCAAGTTCTAGATATTCGTATGGTTAAAAGCTGGGCGCAATTTTTGCTTCCCAAGGATATTAGTGATTGTATTTGATCATGTTTGCAACTTGCCTGCAAACTCGGTGATCTCGGTAGACCGTCAATAAGTGACTCTATAGTCGTAGTGCTGTAAACTTAACCACTTTAGTCATACGGTTCAGAATTCATGTGTCAGTTTTGGTTTTCCTCCAGATTTCTACTATTTCCACATGCATATATCTGTTACATTTGTGATTTAGTGTTCAGGTTTTTTATGACAAAAATGTCTCTAGCAAATATTAAACATGCACACACACACATTCTCCTGGTTGGTGGCAGGAGCGTTGAGTTTTTCACCACACTGGTCTCTCCATGGGGGCTGCCCCATGACATACTAGCTGCTTTCCCAGAGAAAGATCGAGCAGATGGAGTATTCACAGGCACCAGGTGGAAGCTGCAGTGGTTTCTTAACCTCAGAGGTGTCATCCTTCTGCCCTGTTCTGTTCATCAGAGCAGGACAGAGTCCAGCCCACACTGATGGGAGAGGATCACCCAGGAGCATCAGTTTGCCAGGACTTAGAGCCCTGCAGCTAGGGCTGGGTCTTGCCTAGGGGTGCAAGCGCCTGTTCACTGGCTGGCTGGACTGCCCTGTGATGAAATGTGCTCTCCGGAGCCATGCAGTGTGTGTGAAGGGAGAATACATCGAGAGTATCAAGAAGGCACAGGAAAGATTAATTCTGCCCATTGACGCAGGTGACGATTATGTGGTCCTTGAAGGACTAGGTGGGATTAGCCAGGCTTAGGTGGCGAAACACATGGGCAGGGAATTGGAAATACAGCACTGCATCATGAGGCAGTCCGAAAGTGAAATATCACTGGATAAGACAGCATCAAAAAGATAGATTGGAGCAGATTCTGATAGACTCAGTGAGTTTAAAGATTTTAAAACTTTTTACACAGGGGACCGATGCTGTGGCGTAGCAGGTGAAGCCTCTGCCTGCAGTGCTGGCATCGCATGTTGGTCCTGGTTCTAGTCCCAGCTGCTGCACTTCTGATCCAGCTCTCTGCTATGGCTTGGGAAAGCAGTGAAAGTTGGGCCAAGTCCTTGGCCTCCCACCCCCTGCACCTGCGTGGGAGACCCTGAAGAAGCTCCTGGCTCCTGGCTTCAGACTGGCGCAGCCGTGGTTGTTGAGGCCATTTAGGGAGTGAACCAGCGCGTGGAAAACCTCTCTGTAACTATGCCTTTCAAATAAATAAATAAATCTTTTTTAAAAAAAAAAAAACCTTTTTACACAAAGAAGTCAGGAAAACTTTTGTTTGGTATCTAATTGGCATAATCTTAAGCTACTATAAATGCTTTAATTTTTTTAAGGTTTATTTATTTATCTGAAAGGCAAGGTGGTAGAGAGAGAGAGAATCTTCCATCCGCTCATTCACATTCCAGATGGCCTCAACAGCTGAGGCTAGGCCAGGTCTCCCACGTGGTAGTAGGGACCAAGTGCTTGGGCCATCTTCCACTGCCTTCCCAGGTGCATTAGTGGGGAGCTGAGTTGGAAGTGAAGCAGCTAGGACCTGAACCCTGGGGAATTGAGACTGGCACTCAGATACTGGAGCGGAACTGAAGTTGATGATAGCTATTGATTATTACATATACTATTCTATTATAGTATAACATGTGATAATGAAATTTCTCGAAGTTTTTTATATTTTCTGTAGAATACAGAAGTATTACTTTTCACATTCTTAGGGAAATGCTTTTTCTTGTCTCTCTTTCCTTCTGAGGACAATATAATTGGGGGTGCAATGTACATATGGGCATGTCCTCAGACTGTGAGTGCCTCCTGATTTGTAAATCCCATTCCATGACCCTCCTCACCTTCCTCATCACCCCTTATAGACACGCAGGTTGGGAAGTCTGCCCAGGTTTGCACCAACCCCTTCTGTTCACACAAGGACCTCACTAGAATTTCATGTTGCTGCATTGTGACATGAGGCTTCAGGTTCACGTGTCTATGCTTGAAACCCCAGACATTGAATTCATGATTGACAAAGGTCCACTAAAATTCATTTTTGTTTCTCTTCCCCCACTTCAGTCTTGGACAACACGATTGTTTTCATATGCTTGAGTTATTACTTTTTTGGGTTTTTTTTTTTTTTTTTTTTTTTTTAAGATTACTTATTTGAGAGGTAGAGTCAAAGACAGTGAGAGAGACAGAGAGAAAGGTCTTCTGTCTGATGGTTCACTCTTCAAATGGCCGCAATGGCCAGAGCTGGGCCAATCTAAAGCCAGGAGATTTTTCTGGGTCTTCCAGGTGGGTGCAGTGGCCCAAGGACTTGGGCCATCTTCCACTGCTTCCCCAGGCCATAGCAGGGAGCTGGATTGAAAGAGGAGCAGCTGGGACTAGAGCTGGCGCCCATATGGGATGCCGGCACCACAGGTGGAGGATTAATCTGTGCCACGGCGCCAGCCCCTTGAGTTATTACTTTTAAATATCCCCTCTGCTTGATGCTGAGCTGAGATCATAGTAGTTACTGTTTTTTTTTTTTTTTTTAAATAAAGGTCATAGATTTTTTTTAACGCCATGGTTTCACCATAGCATCCTCAAACTGATTGCCTTTACTTTCCAAGTTGTATAATTTTGAATGTCTAGGAATTCTTATGTAGCCAAAGATTTCAGTGTTCGAATTGCTTCTGAAACATTGGAGACGTGTTGGACATGGGCTGCCCAAAGTGTGTGTCCACTGTCTGTGTAACTAGGTATCTTCTATCCTTTGACATGCACTGGTTGGGCTGATTTGCATGTGGGAAAGGGGGTGTTCTCTTGATCTCTGTTAGTGAATATCCTGAACTATATTTCCTTGAGTCATTGCAGATAGGGTCCATCTGTAAAACCACAACTGCATTGTGCATAGGTCTTTTCTGGGGTGAAAAGTTGGTCAATCAACCTAGCACAGTCATGGGGTGTCATGTCAGAGGGTGATGGCACAGTGAAGAGGTAGTGCTATGGTTTGAACAGGATTTGACTCCTGAACTCATGCAGATGTTTGATCCCCAGAATCATAGGTTGGTGGTGCTAGGAAGGTGGACACTTAATTCAGTTATAGTTTTGGGAGGTGGACCTAATGGGAGGTCCTTATTAGGTCACTGGAGATGAGTCCTTGGAAGCCATTGTCTCTGCTGCTTGGCTCAGTGTGATCGTTCCTCTGCTCTTGCCCTCATCAGATGTCAGGCGATGGGGCCTCTTCACTTTGGACTGTGATGGGGCCTCTTCACTTTGGACTGTGAACCTCCAAAACCCTAAGCTGAAATAAACTTTTTCCCTTTAAGAGTACTGTTGCCAGGTATTTAGTTGCAATGATAGAAAAAAAATACAAGATAAGGATAAAGATGAACTTCATGTGTTGCATGTCTGTTGACAGAGTCATGCTGTGTCTGATCAGTTTGGGAGACTTTCCATGGAATGAGAAACACAAATAGAGGAGAAGCCCTTGCTGATTTATTCATTTATTTATTTGAAGGGCAAAGTGACAAAGGGAGACAGAGAGAGAGAATTCCTCCATCTGTTGATTCCTTCCCTAAATGGCCACAATGGCCAGGATGGAGTCAGGAGGTAGGAGCTTCATCTGGGTTTCCCCTGTGGGCCGCAAGAGCCCAAGCACTTGGATCATCTTCTGCTACTTTCTCAGACCATTAGCAGGGAGCTGGATCAGAAGTAGAGCAGCTGGGATTTGAACTGGCAAATAAGTGGAATGCTGATGTCATCAGGGTGAGGCTTAATCTGCACTACAATGGCAGCCACTGATGAGTCCCCTTCTGGGGACTGTGAGATGGTAGTCAGGTTGTCTTCCTAAAGAGACATGTAAGGGTTGAGCTATCAGGTAAAACTACAGTGCAGTATCCAACCAGTCTTAGACATCCTTAACAGTGTCTTTTTCCAGAAGGCTCAGTAAAGCCCAAAATACCTTTGATCCAATCTGAGTTTATTAACAGCACTTCTGAAATTAAGGGTTCTGGGTAGTTTTCTAAGATTTGTCAGAATTGTTTATCCTTGGAGATCTTGTGCCCCTCTAAAGCCAATTGAGAAAAAAATCAGTGCTGTTGGTCTTGGGAAGCCTGAGTGCTTGGAGAACATCCCAGGTCATCTGTACCCTCATTAAGTGTGGATCCTCTTGGGAAGTTCGACTCTGCTGAACCAGAGTCTTAGTATTTGGAACAGGTAAGCGGGGCTTTCAGTATAACTGGAGTCATTATAGTCCAGATCTAGGCCACCATTCTATGAAGGGAAACGAATATTGGCTATTAGCAACCCTCGGGGTACCAAACAGGCATCGTACAGGTTGGTAACTGTGAATGCTTTACTTCCGGCAAGAGTAGCTGATAAAAGAGTACAGGAGTTGGGTACTACCGGATGCCTAGGAATTATATTCAAGATTTATTTTATTTACTTATAAGTGAAAATTAGAGGGAGAGTCACTGATTCACTACCCAAATGGCCGCAATAGCTGGGGCTGGGTCAGGCCAAAGCCAGGAGCCTCCTCCAGGTCTCCCATGTTGGTGCAGGGGCCCAAGCACTTAGGCCACCCTTTGCCACTTCCCCAGGTGCACTAGCAGGGAGCTGGATCAGAAGTGGAGCAGCGGGGCCTGAACTGGTACCCATATTGGATGCCGGTGCTGCAGGTGGCGGCTTAACCCACTGTGCCACAGCACAGGCCCCCATAATCGCTCTTAAGTCTTGTACAAAATGCCAGCTCTTCCTCCTTACTGGGAGGGTTTGAGTGTTCTAAGGACCTTTCTTGTATATTTTATTATTGGTCTGGCCCTGGTTTTAGGGAATATTGTTTTATATTTGGCAGTGTAGATTCATCTACTTCAGCTTTTTTTTTTTTTAAGATTTATTTATTTACTTGAAAAGCAGAGTTACAGAGAAGCAGAGGCAGAGAGAGAAAGAGAAAGGTCTTCCATCTGCCCCAGATGGCTGCAACGGCCAGAGCTGTACTAATCCGAAGCCAGGAGCCAGGAGCTTCCTCCAGCTCTCCCACATGAGTGCAGGGACCAGGACTTGGGCCATCTTCCACTGCTTTCTCAGGCCATAGCAGAGAACCGGATCAGAAGTGGAGCAGCTGGTCCTGAACTGGAGCCCATATGGGATGATGGCACTGCAGGTGGCGGTCTCACTCACTTTGCCACAGTGCTGGCTCCCTACTTCCACTTTAATAGGAGTGGGTGAAAATCTTTCCAGTCTCTGGGATGAGTGAGGGAGGGCAGGTGTTGAGACCTGGAATGGTTGGTCAGAGTTTGAGTGGGGCGTGACCACCATTCAGTAAATCCAGATTGGAGCAATTTCGTCAGGTTTGAATCTGTTGTTTTTATTTCGATTTTTTAAGATTTATTTATTCATCTGAAAGCCACAGAGAGAGAAAGGGAGAGGCAGAGAGAGAGCGAGCAGAGAGAGCGAGAGCTCTCGCATCACTCCCCAAATGGCCACAATGACCAGGGCTGGGCCAGGTTGGAGCCAGGAGCTCCTTCCAGTCTCCCACATGGGTGGCAGGGGCTCAGGGACTTGGACCATCTTCTGCTGCTTTCCCAGGCATGTTAGCAGGGAGCTGGATTGGAGGTGGAGCAGCTGGTACTCAAACTGGCGCCCGTATGAGATGCTGGCGCTGTACCACGGCACTGGCCCCCTCAATGTGTTCTTTTTCCTTCTCATTCAGTCCCATTTCTTTTTTTTTTTTTTTTTTTTTGACAGGCAGAGTGGACAGTGAGAGAGAGAGACAGAGAGAAAGGTCTTCCTTTTTGCCGTTGGTTCACCCTCCAATGGGCACCGCAGCCAGCGCGCTGCGGCCGGCGTACCGCGCTGATCCGATGGCAGGAGCCAGGTACTCATCCTGGTCTCCCATGGGGTGCAGGGCCCAAGCACTTGGGCCATCCTCCACTGCACTCCCTGGCCACAGCAGAGAGCTGGCCTGGAAGAGGGGCAACCGGGACAGAATCCGGTGCCCCGACCGGGACTAGAACCCAGTGTGCCGGCGCCGCAAGGCGGATGATTAGCCTAGTGAGCCGCGGCGCCGGCCCCCCATTTCTAGGAATATGTCACATGTCTCCCTTTTGAGAGAAGGGAATGTGGATGTTGTAGGTTTCAAAGTTTTTCTTTGATCTCTACCAAGAATCTCTACCAAGAAGATGTATGGTGGTCAGAGGAGCAAGCGGAAAAGAATCGGAACTGTTTAAAATTCTCAGTTGGGATTTAGCAGGTCAGGATCTGCATGGTCAGGGTTGGTTAGAAAGTCTCCTCTGTACAGCCCCTTACTCTGAGGAAGGGGCAGTTTAACGTTCAGGATCAAGAACACAGCGTTGTGGTGCCAGTGTCTGAAAGGGTGTGATTCTGTTTAACTAAACTTCTGTCTCCCCTGAGGTGTTGATTAAGATACTTGGAGAAGGCCGGCGCCACGGCTCACTAGGCTAATCCTCCGCCTTGCGGCTCCGGCACACCAGGTTCTAGTCCCGGTAGTGGAGCCCAATTCTGTCCCGGTTGCCCCTCTTCCAGGCCAGCTCTCTGCTGTGGCCCGGGAGTGCAGTGGAGGATGGCCCAAGTGCTTGGGCCCTGCACCCCATGGGAGACCAGGAAAAGCACCTGGCTCCTGGCTTCGGATCAGCACGATGCGCCGGCCGCAGCATGCCGGCCGCGGCGGCCATTGGAGGGTGAACCAACGGCAAAAGGAAGACCTTTCTTTCTGTCTCTCTCTCACTGTCCACTCTGCCTGTCAAAAAAAAAAAAAAAAAAAATGCCCAGGCTTTTTACAGTAAAAGGAAATTCCTCTCAAACTTCCACAAACTTCCAGCTCCTCTGGCTGAGGGCCTCGTTTGGCCATGGAAGCTGTCAGTTCATGATTTTGGAACCTCGTTTTTGTCCATTTTCTGGAGAGTACTCAGAATTTGATCCTTCAGATTGATGACGTCCCGGGTTTTGAGTGTTTGCCCAAATGGCTGGGCCATAATCTAGTCCACTTAGGAAGTTAGGGTTTAGGATAGCATCATTTTGATAACTGGCTTCAGCCATTCCAGAATATTATTTGGAAGCTTTTTCAAAGCATTCATCAGTCGTAACTCAGGGTTGGATTGGTCTGGTTTTCTTCTCTCTTGAATCTTATTCCACTCAGCCACCTTTTGAAATGTTTGAGCTTTGGCCTCATAAAGGTCCTTTGCCACATTGACAAGTGTCATATTGATCTGCTTTGCTCACTTTGCCAAAATACTCTTCTTTTTTTTTTTTTTCTTTATCCATGTTCAGTTTTTCTTCCAGAGACTAACATGACTGGCTAATAAACGTTGAAGAACCTGTGCTCTTAAGTTTGACTGTTTAAGTCTCATTCCTTAAGAAGGCCTGTAGAGTCCTCAATTGGATCAGAAAAACCCTTAACCCTTGATCTTAACATAGATCAAGGCTGTTTCCTTTCTCCCTGTTCTCCCTGTAGCTGGCTTTTCATTGAAGGGAGCAGGCAAGAGAGGAGGCTTGGGGTGTAGGCCTGAGTTAGGTTGGATTTCCTTGGAGGAGGTGGAGGGAGAGAAGAAAACCTGGCAGGGAAATAATGACAGACACAGGGAACATGTTGTTGGAAGCGGTAAGAGAGGAACAGCAGGGAAAAAGTAGGGAAGGCAACAAAGGAATGTCCCTTTTCTGCTCCTGCATCATCTGGTCTTTTTTATCATGAAGGAGCAGGTATGTGGCACAGGTGTTAAACTGTTTAACGCCTGCATCCCATATCAGAATGTCTGGGTGTGAGCCCCAGCTCCTTTCCTGATGTTACCTTCCTGCTAGTGCAGACCCCGGGAGGCAGCACGTGATGATGGTTCAAAAATGTTTTTGAGTTCCCAGCTCCAGATTTTTGCTGGCCTAGCCCCAACTGTTGGCACTTGGGAGATCATTCTGTTTCTCTTCCATTCTGCTTTTCAAATAAAATAAACTTTCAAATAAAAAAAGTCCATGAAAGATGGAATTTGATGAATGACTGGTTTCTCATGAGAAACCATGGTGCCTGAGGATTATGGAATGACATGAGAAAGAATTGAAGGAAAGTGCCACCCAGATCCTTCAAAAATGAAGGCAAAATACATATTTTTTCAGATTAAAAAGCAACAGTATTTCAGAGGATTTGTCATAGCAGATTAGCACTATGAGAAATGTAAGGGGGCGATGCCAGTTGTAAGCTCATCCTAGAAGAAACATGAAGAAAAATGAAAATGGTGCATATCTGGGTATGTGCCAAAACTGCTCTTCATTTGCTTACAAAACGGGTAATTACTTTAAGCAGAAGTTACAGCATTACCTTGTGGGAAAGGATAGAGGGTAGGAAATGACCTGTAAGGCTCTGCTTTCTGCATTGTACATGAAGTGGTTCCTTAGAGCAAGTGGATTGTGAGGAGCTATCTCTGTTATGTCCTCCAGAACAGCCACTAAAAATGTTGGCAGAAGATCCCACTAAATGCTCAACACGAAAATTGAAATGCAGTTCTGAAACATGTTTAAAAAAATGTGAATAAAGGGAGAGGCAAGAAAGGAACAAGAGGGAAAGGATGATTGGGACACAGGTTCGCTGGTACCATCGACGCCAGAAGGCCAGATGCCCAGATGAGACTATTAGAAGGAACTGGCAGCATTCAGGCAGGAAGACCCTGCTGTCTTCTATGCAGGAGTCAGGCTGCAGACCGTACAGTCTGTGGCAAAAAGAGGAGGCATTAGGCTTCTGGTTTCTGTCTTTAATGTGCACATACAGATTTGGATCAGAGATTTCTTACTGCTTTACCTGAGGGGACAACACAGTGCAAGCAGTCTGTCATGCAGACAGGGATGAAGAAAAAATGCATTTTCTGTGGTTCTTGTGAAGGGGAAAGAAGCCCTGGACTCCCCTTCTGCTTCTGAGAGTCTCACTGGAAACACCTTGCTCCAACCCAAAGCACAGAAATCTCTGTGTGGATAAGATAAACCCTTTACCTTCAGTGCTGCAAGTCATGTGAACATGTACCTCAGGCTAAAGGAGCCTCTTAATATATTGTGGGTAAATTCCTCAGATTAACTTTAGTTCAGAATCCCAAGTTTTAGTAAAAGTTGCCCTGAAAACCCTCATTGTGTGGAAACATAAAAGCATTTTCTCTACAGTTCCACAGAGGGAGATTTCATTATGAAAATGAATCAGTTTGTCAGAAAGATGTAAGAATCATACATTTTTGCCTAATAATAGAACCTCAAAGTACAGGAAAGCAAAACCAAAGACTATTAAAGGGAGAAATAAACAATTCACAGCTATATTCGAATTTTAATCTCCCTCAGCAGTTCATATAGCAGTTTTACACTGTTGGCTATGCATTTAAAAACATTGGAAAAGACCACTAGCAGTTAGAATTCCTTTCTCCTTTGCTCCTAGAAGCCTTAGGACTTTTAAAAAATATTGAAAAAGTTTTCATATGCATTCACTGCAAAATGGAACATTTTTGCACATTTTTCTTCTTGTATGAGAGTGCATTAATGATTTTGGGTCTATTTCTGTATTATGTTCTTTAGATTCGTATTATGCAAATAATTCCCCTTTGTCGTTATTTTTTTTTTTTTTTACTATTGGAGAGGCAGACAGACATGAAAGAGAGCTCCCATCTACTTTTTTTTGCAGTATTAATATATTTTATTTTAAATTATAAAATATTGACTAAAATGTCTTCTCAAGCTGATTACATGAACATTTTTATATTCTTAGAAAATGATTTTTACAATTAAAATCATATTTTAACAAAAACTATTTAAAAGATGGGCTTCAGGAAACTAACATAGAAATATGGAGTTTGTGTGACAATAGGAATGTTGGAATTATATCACATACACTAATAAATTATGCTACTATTGCAGACAACACAATTATATAACTACTTCCCAAAACACTAGTATCATGAAATTTTTGCTTGATTCTACAGATGTTTGGCTTTTTGCCGTCATTTGTTATAATGAGGAAACTGGTTTTTTCAAGAGTTTTTCCTTTTAATGCATTTCACATGCAAAATGTTCTTTTATTCCCACCCTCAAATTAGTTTCCTAACCAATTATTCTTTATTACAAAATAATTTAACAGTTTAGAAATTTTTCCATGACTAGAATTTGAAGAACATGTCAGTTTTTATCATGAACATAATTGGTTCACATGTTCCAGTCAGTATTTCTCTTTTTTTTTTTTCAGTACCATACTATTTATTCATTTATTTTGCAAGCATTTCTTTAATGGTAAGCCCTGTTGGTTGTTGAGGAGATAAAGTGGATACACCATGGTCTTTCCTGAGTGCAGAGTCTGATGGAGAGCTGGGAAGACAGTGTAGCCTAGTGATTAAAATATACGCTTTGGGATCACACAGCCTGGCTTCTCTGTAAACTGCTTAGCACAGTAACTAACACATATGATGGTACTTCAAAAAGTTGGTGGGGAGGCTGATGCTGTTGCTGGGGCTGGGTCAGCAGAAAGGCAGGAACTCCAGGTCTCACACATGACTGGCAAGAACTCAATTACTTGAATCATCACTGCTGCTTTCCTGTGTCTGCATTCGCAGGAGTCTGGAGCCAGGAGCAGAACTGGGTACTGGAACCCAGATACTCTGATTTGGGATGCAAGCACCTTAACCTGTCTTTTTTTTTTTTTTTTTTTTTTTTTTTAAGATTTATGCATTTATTTGAAGGCACAGTTAGAGATCTTCAGTCCACTGGTTTACTCTCCAAAATGGCTGCAATGGCCAGAGCTGGACCAATCCAAAGCCAGGAGCCAGGAGCTTCTTCCCGTTCTCCCATGTTGGTGCAGGGGCCCAAGTACTTGGGTCATCAGCTGCTGCTTTCCCAGGCACATTAGCAGAGAGCTAGATCGGAAGTGGAGCAGCTGGGATTTGAACCCATGCCCATATGGGATGCCAGCATCACAGGGGCAGCTTAACCCACTGTACCACAATGCCAGCCCCTTAACCTGTGTCTTAACCACTAGACTATCCTGTTTATGAAATAGTTCATGCAGGCATTGTCTCATTATAAAACTAACCATATAAAAGCCAAGAAGACTCTACCTAAAGAAGTACCGAGAGGGACCAGGTGAAATAACTTCTATTAGGTTTGTATAGCTTAAGCTGTCAGTTAAAGTATGTATTGCAAGGTTGTTCTCTTGTGCAATTTAAACTTGTATCTTTTGGTTCTTAGATCATTCATAATTTCATGCGGCAGATCCAAACCAAAATCAAAGATCTTCTGCAGCAAATGGAAGAAGGGTTGAAAACAGCTGATCCCCATGACTGCTCAGCATATACCGGCTGGACAGGTGAGTATATGGGGAACCAGTTACTGAAATGTTTCACCCCGTGTAATAAGAGTTAAAGCTTTCTTTTCTCTTAAAATGGTAGTTTTATCTCCTTTAGCTAAAACCTTTAACTGTGTCTTCACTGATGAGATGCTTTGAAAATTTATTTCTAATTAAAGGCTTTCCACCAAAGTTTACATTTTAATATGTAGTGTGTCATATTTTTATAGCGCTGTTGATTTAACCTAACATGAAAATGTGTAAAGAAGCAGACTTGTCCAAGTGTCAGTTATTTGCTTTGTGGTTTTGTGTGTGTGTGTGTGTGGTTTTTTTGGTGACAAGACTGGTTGAGTGGTTCTTTGGTCTGTTATGTGGACTGTTACCCTACTGCTTGTACTCGTTTGACTCATATGTACACACATAAGGGGACATTATTTTTGTTTTGATTACAATTAAGCAAGCCATCAATAATACACTTCACTTGAAAAACTAGTTTCAGAATTAACCTGCCTATGACAGTCTTTTTTATTAATTAATTAATTAATTTGAAGGCAGAGTTACAGAGAGAAGAGAGAGAGAGAGGGTTTTCCATCCCCTGGTTCAGTCCCCAGATGGCTGCAATGAACAGGGCTAGGCCAGGCCAAAGGCAAAAGCCAGGAATTTCTCCCGAGTTTGCCACATGAGTAGCAGGGCCCAAGTACTGGGGCCACCCTCCGCTGCTTTCCCAGGAACATTAGCAGGGAGCTGGATCAGAAGTGGAGCAGCTGTGACTTGAACTGGCACCCATATAGGATGCTAGCATTGCAGGCGACAGCTTAACCTGCTACACCACAACACTCGCCCTGGGTGTGTTGTGTTTTTTTTTTTTTTTATTTAAAGAAATTCCTTTTATTTAATTTTTTTTAATGTTGCCCCTTCAGAAACAGGATTTTTATAGAAGATATTTTTTCATGTGATTAGGGAACAGTGCCCTGAAAGTAAGAAGGAAATGTAGTAATTGTTGTCTTCTGGGGTGGGGGAATTATTCTAGGCATAGCCCTTTTGTACCTGCAGTTGTACAGGGTCACATGTGACCAGACCTACCTGCTCCGGTCCCTGGATTATGTGAAGAGAACCCTTCGGAATCTGAATGGTCGCAGGGTCACTTTCCTCTGTGGAGATGCTGGGCCCCTCGCTGTAGGAGCTGTAATTTATCATCAACTCAGAAGTGATTGTGAGTCCCGGGAGTGCATCACAAAGTGAGTTTTTAAAACTACATTTTCTCCAAATTCTCGGTTTTTGCTGTAGAAAGGTAGTCAAAACTAAAATTTTTAGTTCATGAGCTGTTAAAAATAGGCCTCTTCAAGAAGTGAAGAGGTGTATATGTTATCCTTGATTATAACAGTGGGATTGTATGTTGTCTATATGCCCAAGCTCGGATGTGCCTTAATTTATGGGGAATAAATGTATGTCTTTGAGTGGCTCTAATCATTTTTCCTAAGCAATTCTTGGCTGGCTTAGTGCATGAAAATTAGCTCCCATGTCTTAGTTAATCCACTATAGTAACTAAATTAATCTGAGGTTTAACATTGACATACATGGCTGCATATGCTAATGCTAGAAAGTTAGAGAGTATGACCTTTATTACACTCATTTGCTTCTACTGTTGCTCAAAGAGGCAAAAATCAGGACTCACTTCTGGGTCTGCTGTAGCACCTGAGTAAAGCTGGTCAGCTGATGCTTGTTTGAGTACAAAATGACTCAACTAATTCCCAAGCACAGGATTTTTGTTTTTTATAATTTTTTAAAGATTTATTTGAAAGAGTTAGAGATGGAGAGGGAAGCGAAGAGAGAGGTCTTCCATCTGCTGGTTCACTTTCCAGATGGCCACAACTGCTAGCACTTGGCCAGGCTGAAGCCAGAGCCAAAAATTTCCTCTAGTCTCTCACCTCAGTGGCAGGTGCCCAAGTATTTGGGCAACCTTTTTCTTTCCCTGGCCGTTAGTAGGGAGCTAGATCAGAAGTAGAGCAGCCAGAACACAATCTGGTTCCCATGTGGGATGCTGGCATTGCAGGTGGGGGCTTTTCACTGGCCCAGTGGGGTTCTATTTAGATTTTAAATCACTTGCTTCTAATTCTGGATTTACAACAAACTATCTTATATTACATGGATTAGAACAAATACAAAGTAGAAATTCTGAGCAGGAAGTTGTGCTTTATTTTGGTATTTGGGAGAAGAATTAGTAAAGTGGAAGTTTTTGGGGGTTTGAATTTTTTTAATCACAGTTTCAAGTTTAAAGATAAGTAACAGGTAATTCCTAAAATGTCAGAGTGACTCACTTCCCTGGGAAAATGAGATTTTTCTGTTGATTAGACTTCTGCAGCTCCACAGAACTGTTGTCTGCCAGGACTCAGACCTTCCGGATGAGCTGCTTTATGGGCGGGCAGGTTACCTGTACGCCTTGCTGTACCTGAACACGGAGATTGGTCCAGGCACTGTGTGTGAGTCAGCTATTAAAGAGGTACGGTGGGCGTTCTCTTCTCTGCCATTCAAACCGTTTATGGCAAGAGCTGGACTCTGCTTCTAGGTGGGACTGATTTTCAAAGTATCTAATTACAGTTTTTTAATAGCCCCATTTTTCTTTCTAGTAACATTTAAAAAATTATGTTCTTCATCCTTTATTCAGCTGTTTTTCCTGGAACCAAGCAATAGCAACTTGAGAACGTTAGAATGCTTGTTTCTTTCTTTCATGGGATGTCTGTCCTCCTGTATTGTCCCAGGAATGCACTCTCCCTCATGCCAAAGCTAGCTGAGTGCCCCCAGCTCCTAGAAGGGGGAAGGGAGTGGAGAGTGAACAGCTTCCTTCTAAGGGACCCGTCCTAGTTGCCCCTCACTCTGCTCGCAGCCCTTTGCCAGCACTCACCCACTAACTGCGTTCTGCCTTCTGAGCTGGGAATGCGGTGTCCTGCTGGAACACTCAGTCTGCTACTGGATGGTGAGAGGGGTGTGTACCAGAATACACGCATGGCATGTGGTCACAGCAGAGGTGATGTTCTCTAGTCCACCGAGAATCCTCATGCCACAGTAGACCCTCACTTTCTTCGCCTTGCTACAGTGAAGCCAGGTCTCCCAGCTTTCCTGAACTCTGACCCTGTTTTCTGATTTCTGTCTGCCTGCATTTGTGAATAATTTATAGCTGCTAATTGCTGAAAGATGAACTAATCTCTCTCCTCCATGCTCTTTCTCTAGATCTGTCTCTATATTTGGGAATGCTGTTAGTGTTAATTAAACTGGAGCAGAGTGCAGGTAATGTTTTAGATTGATGCTTTCTCATTGTCTCTGTAGGTAGTTGATGCCATCATCGAGTCAGGTAAGGCTTTGTCAAGGGAAGAAAGAAAAGCTGAGCGCTGTCCCCTGTTGTATCAGTGGCACAGGAAGCAGTACCTTGGAGCAGCCCATGGCATGGCTGGAATCTACTACATGTTGATGCAGGTTAGTGGGAAGATCGTGAGATCCTAGTATGAGGACACTTTTGTGGAAACTTTGTGGAAAATGGAATTAAAAGGTAGGTGTAGAGTGGGCATTGGGCCCCACCGTTAAGATGCTTGAATCCCACATCAGAGTACCTGTATTTCATTCTTGGCTTTAGCTTGACTCCAGCTTCCTGCTAATGCACAGACTGGGAGGTGACAGATGATGACTCCAATACTTGGGTCCCTACCATGCATATGAGTGACATAGATGGAGTTCCTAGCACCCAGCTGCTATCAGCCAGTAGTCAGTATGTGCACTTGGAAAGTGAACCAGCAGATGGGAACACTCTTGTCTGTCTGTCTCTCTCTTTCCACCTCTCAAATAAATAAATGAAATTTTTAAAGGTAATTATTTTGATACAAAAATTTTGAAATCCATGTATAGTTTTTTTGGTAATATACATTTTGCATAAACTTTGTGAAAACACCTCATGTAGTAACCACCTAATAATAAATTAGATCAAATATGAAAAATGGAAATGAAACTTAGTGCAAACCAGGCAGGCTGAATTGAAATAAGAACTGGACTTTGAATCATGGACATGTAGACTCTGAGTTCCTGAGAGAACAGCCTTTACACAGTTTTTTGTCAGCTCAACTGTCTGCCACCCACACTTGTTTGTCCTTGTCTTCCTGCTGATTGAAGCAGGAGCTGTTCTAAGGGGACTTCAGGGAGCACAGAGAAGCCTGAGGTGGCAGAGGTTGTGTCACAGGATGCCCCAACTTGCCTGTTTCTAGTGAGGTTATAGCTAGGATCGGGATCTTGTCTCAGGCATCCCTGACACCTGTTACATGGGGTACTGATGACTCTGCCAGGCACTCAGAGGCCCCATGCCAAATACTGCTACATGGCATGGGGTTGCCTTCCCTGCAGTATCTACAACCTCCTTCCTTTTTGCCTTTTTTCAGTATTGGTATTTTGTAAAACCACAAGGCTAGAAAGTCAAAGAACATGGTTTAGAGTTCACAATAGCTGCAGCAGTCAGCCTTGTATCAGCACCCAAAGTGACTGAGAGAAGCTAGGGAGGCTCAGGTTGTGGTGGTATGAGTGCAGAAAGTGGCTGGGCCTGGCAACCAACCTTCTCAGGAGAACCTCCCCTTGGGGCAGCTCCCACTGCTTTTGGGAGGGCCAACCTCCCAAAAGCCATAATTAAATCAAATATCCACCCTCGGGCCAGTGATGTAGGGTAGCCGATAGAGCCACTACTGCAGTGCTGATGTCCCATATGGGCACCGGTTCAAGTCCTGGCTGCTCCACTTCCGATCCAGTTCTCTGCTATCGCCTGGGAGAGCAGTGAAAGATGGCCCAAGTAATTGGGCCCCTGCACCCACGTAGGAAGACAAGGAGGAAGCTCCTAGCTTCAGATCAGTGCAACTCCAGCTGTTGCAGCCAACTGGAGGGTGAGTTAGCAGATGGAAGACCTTTCTTTCTCTCTCTGCCTCTGTGTGTGTGTGTGTGTATGTGTGTGTAATTCTGACTTTCAAATAGATAAATAAATCTTTAAAAAAGAAAAAGTCCACCCTCTTAGTGCTATATAATCAGTTTATGACCTTAAGAATCAAATGTCTGCATCAGTTTGGGAGCAAAATCCTGTTCAAGCCATGTCAATGTTTCTGATTGAAAAGGCCATGTTTTCTTTTAAAAAATTTTTACATTAAACCTCCCCCTCTCCTTTTTTTTTTTTTTTTTGGAACCTACTACATTGTGCCATTATTCAATGAATTGAAATAGGGGAATCACAGCTGCCCAAGACTGATACTCCCTGTTCTGGTGTCAGGTTCTCTGTCACTGTTGCAGAAAGTAAGGCCTGTTTTGTTCCTGCATACAAACTGCAGGGGTACATTTGTTTCCAAAATAACCAGAATTCCATGTCTCATTTAAAAATAGTACAGTCATTCTTAGTAATGAGTAGATTCTGTGTGTCAGTGTTCTCCAGAGAAACAAGACCACTACAGGAGATAGATACACACATACATGTATTACTGTATGTGTGTGGGGACTAGTGCTGTGGTATAGCCGGTAAAGCCATCATCTGCAGTGCCGGCGTCCCATATGGCTGCTCCACTTCTGATTCAGCTCTGTGCTATGGAGAGCAGTAGAAGATGGTCCAAGTGCTTGGGCCTCTGCCACCTGCATAGGAGACCCAGAAGAAGCTCCTGACTGCAAACCATCCCAGCTCTGGCCATTGCGGCCGTTTTGCGGGGTGAACCAGAGGTGGAAGATCTCTTTCTCTGCCTCTGCCTGTGTTTCTCTGTAACTCTGCCTTTCATACTTCATAAATCTTAAAAAATACACAAGACATCCGTGTGTGCATGCATGTGCATGCGTGTTGTCAAAATGTTTATAGAAATCTGTATTCAGAAAGAAACTAAACATAGAATTCAGTTTTGCTCCCACCAAAGAACACTTCTCTTTTCATTGAATTTTCCACAGACTTTTAGGTCCCCTCATGTATATGCACATGTGTTATACAAAAACACACACACAAAGGAGACTTATAGGAATAGGCTCATGCGATATACATGTCAATAATTCCCATCACTTGCCATCCACACTTGGAGACACAGGAAAGCTGGAATTGCCCATCTCATCTAGGTCCAAAGACCTGAGAATGTGGGGAGCCCATGGTGTAGTTCCCGCCCCAGGACAGGAGAATAGGGATGTCCCAGCTCAGTCCCAGTCCTACGGCAGGAGGACATGGATGTCCCAGCTCAAGCTGGCAGCAGAGAGGAACAAACTCTTCCTTTCTCTGCCTTCTGTGGGGCATGAACATCTTCCAAGAACAAGTTCACCTCTCAGGATATCACCCAGCACCTAGGAATGACTGTCTCTCTATTTAACTCCTGCTGGAAGAACTGAACTGGCTCTTAGGATTCAGAAAGTCAGGCTTAGAGGGGACTTGGAGGAGCTTCAACAAATGGCAGCCTGTGGTGAGACTACCCTCTTGCCATAGCCAGTCATGCTCAGCACCTCTGACAGTGGGAGGGGAGGCGGAACTGGAGCCTGGAAGGCTGAATGGTGCTTCAGAGATTACTGTCATACAGATGATGTGAGGGCATTTGAAAAGGCTCAAGGGAAATGGAATTTAAAGGTAATTTGTTTTCATGCAGAAAAAATTTATATCTATGCATAGCTTTTCATAATATGCATTGACCATAACCTTTATTTTATTTTTTTAAGATTTATGTATTTATTTGAAGCACAGAGTTAGAAGGAGAAACAGATCTTCATCTGCTGGTTCACCCCCCAAATGGCCACAGCAGCGGGGGCTAGACTAGGCCAAAGTCAGCCTAGTTACACAGGATCCCACATGGGCACCAGTTTGTGTCCCAGATGCTCCACTTCAGTTTGGCTCCCTGCTAATGGCCTGGGAAAGCAGAAGGTGCTTGGGCCCCTGCATCCACATGGGAGATCCAGATGAATCTCCCGGCTTTACCTAACCCAGTCCTGGCCATTGCAGCCATTTAGGTAGTAAATTAGCAGATAGAAGATAGATACCTCTGTTTCTGTCTCTGTCTCTCCAGCTCTGCCTTTCAAAATTAGTAAGTAAATATTTTTTTAAAATGATGTTTTTGTTTATTCAGGAAAGCATCTGGATTTTCTTTGGCTTTAATAGGATACTATAAATTTTTTTTAAAGATTTATTTATTCATTTGAATGGAGGAGTTACAGAGAGGCAGAGAGAAAAAGAGAGGTCTTCCATCTGCTGGTTCACTCCCTAGATGGCTGCAATGGACAGAGCTGTGCTGATCCAAAGCCAAGAGCCAGGAGCTTCTTCCAGGTCTCCCACCTGGGTGCAGGGGCCCAAGGACTTAGGCCATCTGCTGCTGCTTTCCCAGACCATAGCAGAGAGCTGGATTGGAAGTGGAGCAGCCGGGACTCGAACCGGCGTCCATATGGGATGCTGGCACTGTAGGCAGCAACTTTACCCATTATGCCACAGCACTGGCTCCAAGAATACTATACATTTTAAAGCCGTATCTCAGCTTAGGTACTAAGTGTAGTTTATGGGCATTTGCCACCCAAGTGAAGACTGACTCAAGCCTCAGCTCTGCAGTAATGCAGATTGGGCTTCCTGATTTGTCCTATGAGACATGTAATTGTTTTACCTTGCCATTTAATTGTCACCACTGTTTTTCATGGAACCTGTGCAGTGGATTGAGACTGAATATTTTTGTGTTAAATGCCTCAGAATTATCTCAATTGTGTTTTTGGTCTTAGTCGCAATAGTAAAATGTTAGCACAAGGTTGGTAATGCAGTCTGTTAGGCAGCATTTAATGAGCACTTGTTAGTAGCTGTTATGGCACACAGGTGATTGGGTGAAGGTGTGAGTGTGCAGTGCTGGAGTGCCTTTCACACAGATGCAAACACGGGTGAGGTGATATCCCTGGAATGACAAAGCCAGCCATTAGATGTGGGAGAAATGGGTATGTGGCTTTTCAGGAGATGAGACATAGAGAGGAAACCAAAGAGTAGTACTTATACCAAGTGGAACCATGGTTCATTCAAGATCCAGTTTTGTCACCTTCCCTGCTCTCTCTGCTCCTGCACTGCAGGGCAGTGGTCCTGATTTGTCAAAAACTATGTGTGTTCAATGTGTTACATCACTGATTCATTTTAGGAGATTTCAAAAAGAGTTGAAACCAGACATTGTCTGCTTAGGTCTTAAATAACCAGATCATTGTGATTCTCATTTATTTGTGCTTGGTTCCAGGTAACTGATGCTTTATTTTATTAGTTGTGACATAATAGTTTTAAAAAAACAAGCTTCAGAAAAAACAAGTGATTCATTTTTGTTTACAGCCAGCAGCAAAGGTGGACCAAGAAACCTTAATGGAAATGGTGAAGCCTAGTATTGATTATGTGCGCCACAAAAAATTCCGATCAGGGAACTACCCATCGTCCTTGAGCAATGAGACAGATCGGCTGGTGCACTGGTGCCATGGAGCCCCAGGAGTTGTGCACATGCTGATGCAGGCATACAAGGTCAGTCCTTCAGTTTTTCTCAGACCTAGTTTTTATTGCCAGGTTTTCAGTTTGACTGTGGTGAGATCATCTGATTTTGTACGTTAAAAGTCTTTTAGAATTAATTTTTAACAAAATACGTATAAAGTTTCTTTATTTCACTGTTCATCAACACACCACAGTTAGTACTATATGTGTGTGTGTGTGTGTGTGTGTAAATGTGTTTAACAAGCTTATGTTCAGGTGTAAGAAAGCCTTGGTGACGGATGGATGGTGATGCTCCTCCTAGGGAGTGATGATACTATCCAGCGGACACTGTTATCCAGGTGGCTTATGTTCACATCATCATTTCCTTGCTCCAATAAGCCTTTATTGATGGATTATTCTGAGGACCTTTTAAATTTGAGTTTTAGAATTACTCTGAAATTAGGATTGGAGTATACTCACAGTTTTAAATGTCCAGGGTATTACAGGAAAACAAGGCCTTCACTTACCAATTCTGGTAGGTTCTAGGTGTATTTGAGTGCAGTGTTAAGAATGCTGTTGGTTTCTTTTCTGAACCAATATTTATATGTAAGTAAAAACAGAATGCTTCTGGGGCAGTTTTATTTTCCATTTAATGTGTCTTTATGTGTAATGGGTGATGCTGGGTGAAAGTACACAACACACCTACAGTCATTGCTGTGTTCAGCCCAGGATTTTAGCAATCTCTTTATTTTGGAGAAATATATGGAACTAATAGAACAGAATTCCTTTTTCTTTCATGAAAATAACAAAAGGATGGAACCTGAATCAGTTCTATTTTCCCATTATGACTAACTACAATAAATTCATTAGAAAAATTATAGAAAATAATGTCTCCTGACTTAGGCCCCAGAATTGTTTATTCCTCAGCAGATACCAATAATACTTAAATAAGATAAAAGATATGAGCCTTCAAGAAAATAAGTTATGGTATTTGCAAGAGAAATGAAATGAACTACTTTTAACCAGAAGAATTTAATTTTTAACTCGAGACACAGTTCTCCCATTCCTAGGGTGTTAGATAGAGCAATCCTTGTATCATCATTACCAGTGTCCAACAAGCAGAAAGGTGACAACACAGAGACCCCTGGATCTTCCACACAGAGGAGCAGCTGCTAGGAAGGGGAGCCTCTATTGGCCAGACTCCATTTTACATTAAAGAGGCTCAGCTTGTTGCAGCTGGGGTGCTCCTGGCCTGACCATCTCGGCTGTTGGGGGTGCTTTCCCACTGCCTTCCACACCTGTGCCATGACTTCCTAGGGGCGCTTTCCTCCTGGGCGGTTTCATTCCAGTTGACTCTGCTAATAGAGCCCCTGCTCTTTACACCACGGCTGGGTATGTGGGGAGTGGAGCCAGCATCACAGTGCCCTTCTACCCATGGGCCTTCCATGGCCTGGACCAGCTTCAGAACACCCTCTGGACACCTCTCCCTGCCCTGCTGATTACAAAACGGAAGTGTCATGTGGAAAGCACAGAGCAGAGGAGGTCAAGATCCCATATATAGTCACTCAAACTTAGTTTTGTTCTCTGCATTAACATGAGGTAAGAGAGGAATGTCACAGCCTTCCAGGGCAGGAAGGCAGCAGTGGTGATTTAAGAAAGCACATAAAATACAGGTTTATAGTCAGACTGATAGTGTGTCTTCATAGTGTGAATTTCAGAAAATAAATTTAGACTAAGCCTTCCTGCCTTCTGCACAGCTGTCACTGAATGGACAGTGGCATTTGCATTTGACCAAGGCAGGGGCAGGGGCAGCCCTGGGGAACCTTTAGGCTGTATTTTCTTTCCAGTCACCGTGGCTTAAGTTAGGAGGGCCTGTGTTCATTGATGCTGTCTCTTAAAACTAGGCAGGAAGTGTTTTAAGTTTTATGTGTGATCAGTTTCCCATGCTGGCATATAAAGTCCAGTTCTTCAGCTGTGATTATGATGGCATAGTTTCCGAGTATTTGAAAAAAAATTGATGTGTTTCACAAATAAAACAGTTGACTCTAGATTCATAAAATTTTCTTTCTGTCCCTATAGATGCTAATCCTGTTTTGATATTTAACTAGGAAACATGCTTCTGTAAATGAAAGTGTACTTTAGATGGTCTTGTTCTGTGTTGCCTTGGGGATTTTGTTAATTGTGAGTGATTTTCTACCAAATTACATTTTCAGACCCCATAGGTGGAAGCAGTTTTGATGAAAACCTGCAGTCAGCTCTTGATTATCTGACAGTAAATAACAGGTAATGGTAGCAAATTCTACCTTCTCATCTCACATTTGGAGCTCTAGAGCCTTGGCAATTTTTGTGGGTTCAGGTACTGAATGTATACAAATGGCCACACTGCTTAAAGGAGATTGTTTACAGAGGTCAACATGATGCCTGAGAAAACCACATGCAGGTCTTACCACAGTGATACTTGGCAGTTCATGGATTCTGTACCAGATGGGCGAATAGCAGCCTGTCCTTCAGGTCCCTTTCTCTTCACTCTGAAGACTACCCTCGGAATGCTCCCTCTCTCGGAGGAGCAGCAGCCAGTGCTTAAGTCAGAATGTTTTCATGTAAATGATGCTCCAATTTTGCATATAACTGATTTGAAACATTGGGATGTCTTTCTCTGGGTGTGTATCAGAATTACTTAAAGAGGTCTTTGCAAACTTTATTTCCATCTTTCTCAAGATTTTGTAATGTCCTAATTTTAAGCATCACTTATATAAGTATACCACAGTTTATCAGTTTCCATTATGAGTAAGTTGTTAAAACATTCTTGTCTGGGTCTTTCTGTGAACATATGTTCTCATTTTTGGGGGGGTTAAGACTTAGAAACTGCTGCTCATGTATTTTTAAATTATCCTTAAGATTTTCTTTTGACCCATGGGATAAGTGTGTTGTGTATTTTCCAAGTGTTTGAGTTTTCTAGATATTTTTATTGATTGCTGGTTTTTAGTCCATTGTTGTCAGAGAACAAGCCCTGTGTGATTTGAGTCATTCAGGGTCTGAGTAGACTCATTGTGTGTTCCAGCCTGTGTCAGGGTGAGTGTGCCAAGTGCACCTCTGTGTTCTGTGAATGTGTCAAGTAGGGTGGTTGGAGGAGTTGCTCTCATGCTGTTTGACGGGCTCAGCACTCTCTGGGACTGTGGTTTGCACAGTTCCTGCTGTGAGGATCCAAGTCAGTGTTGGGCAGAGTGGCCTTGGCCCTGTTCCCAAGAAGTTTTGTTGACAGAATCATGCCGGATGGCTTGTAGTCTGCTGACCCCCACTCTCTGACCTTCTACATTTGGTCTCCTATTATAATCTCCCATATGTTAGTGTGGCTTATTTATTTCTTCTCTTCGATTTTATTGGCTTTTGGTTCCTGCACTTTGAGGCTCTGTTACCAGGCATATTTTTAAACCAGCGTACGTCAGAGCATTTTGGGGAATGACTATTATAACAAAACATGGGATTCTAAACATTTTTTGCACCAAAATAAAATCTTTTAATTCAATTTTTCTGTGAACTTTTATGATTATATCTTCCTAATTAATTGGTTCTTTTGTCATTATGAAATGTCTCTTGTCTCAGGGGATAGTCTCAAGATAGTCAAGACAATGTTTTTGTATTGAAGTCTACTTTGGAAACTTTTTCATTTTTCAAAGTAGACTTTAGAATTACTTTTGCATAGGGGCCATTGCAGTACAACGGATCAAGTCACTGCTTATGACACCAGCATCCCTTGTGAGAGAGCTTGTTCAAGTCTCATCTCTTCCACTTCCAATCCAGCTTCCTGTTAATACACCTGGGAAGGCTGTGAATGATGGCCAAAGCGCTTGGATCCCTCCCTCCCATGTGGAAGACTCGGATAGTTCCTGGTCCTGGGCTTCAGTGTAGCCCTGTCCCAGCCATTGAAGCCATTTGAGGAGTGAACAAACAGATGGAAGATCTGCGTCTCTGTCTCCCTCCCTCTCTCTCTGATGCTTTGCATTTCAAATAAACAAATTTAAAAAGTAAATTACAGCCAATCCAGCATTTTATCATTATGGTTTACATGACGTATCTTTACCCTCTTTTTGCTTTCAACTTTTCTGAGCTTTATACTTAAAATGTGTCTCTTCAAAGTGGGGACTTTAGTTTCATACATTTTAGAATTCTCAGCTTTGCCATTGGAATGTTTAAGTTCATGTGTGTTTACTGATACGGTTAGAGTTAGCTTTGCCATATTTTCATGTGGTTTCTTCAGTTATAACCTGTTCCCCATCCCCCTCATTTTTTCCTTTCCTGCTTTTTCTCAGAGTGGGAGGAGAGTTCAGGTGGGTATTTTTCAGAATTTGATTTTCATTTCTCTGTTGACTCTATAGCTCTTTTTTACTGGTTGCTGTAGGGCCTGCGTATCCTTCCCTGACTTCTCACATCATCCACCTCACATCAGCTTATGATTGTATTCCTCCCATTTGACTGTAAAATGTGTTACTATAACTATTACCTCCAGTGGCACATTATCATTTCTTCTTTAAATAATCCTGAGTATTTTAAAGAAATAAAGATATATAAGGCACTTTGATATTTACAAATATGTTTCTTATTTTCAGTGCTCACACCCACCCCCCGAGATCCCAGCTTCTGTTTGGTATTATTCTGTTCTGTCTGGTACAGTTCTGTTCTATCCAGTATGATTCTGTTTACTTCTGATCCAGCTTCCTGCTAACGTACCTAGGAGGCAGCAGATGATGGTTGATGTCCTTGGGTCTCAGTCCCCAAGTGAGAGACCTAGATGGAGTTCCTGGCTTCAGCCTGGCCCAGACCTGGCTGTTGTGGGGAGATCTCTTTATCTGTCTTTCAAGTAAATCAGAACTTTAAAGAAAAAGAAAAGAAAGGAGTTTTGTTTCTGTTTGGCAGCCCAGCTCCAAGAACATCTGACCCGTTACCTCTGCCTGCATAGACACTGAACAGAACCCTTCTCAGATGAGGGCTCAGAGCTGCTCAGTGACCACAGCTCCAGTTCACACATCTGGTTCCTTGTCCAAGCTCACTCGTGATAGGATGGAAGGGGTTAAGCAGATGGAAATGACTACCCAGGAAAGGACAGGGAAACAGTAAGTGAGTGTGAGGAGAAAGAAAACCTAAAAGGCATCTGAGAAGGTGAGAAAATCCCCTCCCATCTATCATTTGCCTCCATCCAGGCAGGTGTGCTCTGGATGGCAGAAAGTTTTGTACAGCTTCCTTGTGGTGGATTCTGACAGATACCACAGCCTTGGTAGGGCGTGGTGCTCAGGGTCCTATCAGTGTGTGGGTCAGCGCAGGAGATGGGGTTGTCTTGTCCTAGCAACAGGACATCGTGGAATCCTCAGTCCACGGGTTGTCTTCCACTGGAGCAGCTTAGAGCTGCAGCAGGTATGCCCTCTGCAACACTGAATGGTTTATTTGTGACCAAACGTCTTGCCAAAGAGTGTGGCAGGGTTTTCATTGTCCAAAGTGGATTTTAGAATTACTTTTGCACAGGGCAGAGTGCTAATGTAAGACATGGCTACTCCACTCCCATCTAGCATCCTGCTAATGGACCTGGGAGACAGCAGATGTTGGCCTGGATGTTGGGTCCCTGCCACCCACGAGGAAGACCAGAACAGAGTTCCTGGTTCCTGGCTTTGGCCTGGTCCATATCTGGATGTTGTGGCCATTTAGGAAGTGAAGCAGCAGGTGGAAGATACCTGTCTCTCCTCGCTCTAACTCTTGCTTTTCAAATAAATAAACTTTTTTTTTTAAAAGATGTATTTATTTATTTGAAAGAATTACAGAGAGAAAGAGAAAGAGAAAGATCTTCCATCCGGTGGTTCACTCTCCAAGTAGCAGCAAGGGCCAGAGCTGGGCCAGGCTGAAGCCAGGAACCAGGAGCTTCTTCTGGGTCTTCCACATGGCTGCAAGGTCCCAAACATTCCCATTGTTTTTCCCAGCCTGTTAGCAGAGAACTGGACCAGAAGTGGAGCAGCTCTGTCTTGAACTGGCACCCATATGGAATACCAGCATGACAGGCAGCAGCTTTACCTGCTACGCCACAACACCAGCCCCAATAAATCTTTTTTTGTTTGTTTGTTTTTAATTACATTTGCTCTACAGTGAGGAAGAGGGTAGGAGGCATATACTGGCCAGTTGCAGTCGTAAGGTGCTGTCTGCTACTGCTACAAGGTTTTATTTTTTATCCCCAGAGCCATTTCCATTTCCCTGGTGTAGTACAATTTTCCACCAGAAAGGGAAAGTGCTGTGCTGAGTCTTCTCATTGCCCAGGTCTTTAAGGAGGAGAAGTACTTGAAGGAGGCCATGGACTGCAGTGATGTGATCTGGCAGCGGGGCTTGCTCCGGAAGGGCTATGGGATCTGCCACGGGACTGCTGGAAATGGCTACTGCTTCCTGTCCCTCTACCGCCTCACGCAGGACAAAAAGTACCTCTACCGGGCCTGCAAGGTAAGGGCAGCTTTACCCAGACAACATCTAGACACCCTAGGACATGGCACAGTCGAGGAATACAAGCCCTCTTCCTTCTGTGAACCTATTTCTCCCAATTTTGTGGGTTTGAGGTTCCTGCTTCACAGTCTTGTCCCTGGCCTCAGGGCCACAGCATCTGTATCTGTAAAGTGGTGATAGAGTGGTAAAAATGATTTCTGAAGAACATGAGTTTTGGGGCCAGACTGCCTGGTTATAGTTAGGGGTACCAGTACAGTCTGTGCCTGGAGTTGCACTATGTGGTTAGGGGAGTGTCTGTACCTGGAGTCAGACTGCCTGGTTAGGGTCAAGGTTACTGTCTACTGGGAGACCCTGCCTTAGTAGGGTTCAGCTTATTGGCTATACCTGGTGTTGCTTTATGATGTGGACACATTTCTTTTTAAGAGCTTGGTTCCCTGTTTTGTAAAAGTGGAATAATAAAACCCATCTTGAGGATGGCAGGAGGAGTTAACCTGAGATGCTATGCAGTCATCTGAGTTGTCCCTGTATGGAATCCTGAGTGAGGTCCCAATGTACTTCAGATCAGACCCACCCCCTCCCAGGTTCAGAGCCCTGCAGGCCTCAGCCCAGCCTAGCCCACTCCACAGCAGCCACATTGGGCCCTAAGGAACAGTCCCTGCTGTTTCTTGTCAACCTGCTCTTGCTGTCTCCCTCAGTAGCAGAGCTCTTCTCCCTGAAATTGCACAATAAATCCCTGCCTTTCAGATATTCACTTAACTGAAATTTCAGAGGCTTTTGAGATCTTCCCCATGGGAGGATCACCTAGTCTTTCACTGTGTATTTTTAATGTTTATACAGTACTGTAAGCTCCATGACCTTATTTCTGTGGGTCACTGCCCATTCCTGATACAGAAGGCAGCACCAACTAGAACCTTCTTCCATGTGTGGCGAAAGGGACACAGGGCACGTGTAGGGCTTTGTTCCTACATGCACTTCACAGATTGCAACTGCCCTCCCACACACAGAGAAGGAAAGTAGGGTTTATGGGTGAGAGTTGGTGGGTGGCAGCACAGGGCCGGTGCATTCCAAGTGGGGCCATCTGTGTCATGAGGCTTTTCCCCAGCCCAAGCAACATGGCACCCACATACTCAGAGCACACATGGAACACGACAGCCACATGCTATGCAGCAGCAGCAGCACCTGTACTCATAGAGTGGGAGTCAGGATATGGCATCTAGGCCAAGCCCTGAAGGACAGTGAGAGTTAAGGAGGACGAGATACTACAGGATGGTGAAAAACTGATGTGCAGCCCAAGAGGCAGAGGTGGGAGCAGCCAGAGCGGAAGGCTTCATCAGCCTTGATTATATGTAGGTGATTAAGTAAATATTGGGAATTTATGTGGTCTGAGATGGGGGCCAGGAATGCCCTGGCGAGTTGGCGTATGTTCCTGCCACAGAGGCAGGAAACAGGAGCACGACAGGGTTCATGCAGGGGAGTGGTAAGTGCTAAGGTCAGACAGGTAGTCACAGCCACCCTGTGAGTCCTCCCCCTGGGTCCTGCTTGAGACAGAGGAGTCGCTTCATAATCATGCATCCCAGGGATACATGAATACTGAACCAGAGGTGTGCCAGGGGGCAGTTAGATGGCAGTGGTGGGCAGGAGGCCTGGGCTTCACTGTGGCTCAACTCTTGATGCAAGAAATGCCAAGTTACAAAACCAAGGCATCGTTGATGCTGATAAAAAGATCTTCTAGGTGGAACCCACAGAGTTTAGGGCATTGTTTTTATGTGGAGAGGTGGAGGTGTCCATGTATGTCCCTGTTGCCTGGCTCAGAAAGCTAAGTGTGGTCTGAAGCAGCTCCAAGGGTGAACAGATTGGCAGGGTAGAAAGCAGTCAGTTTTGCTTCACAAGTACTGGATTTGCTACTCACTGTGTTCATCACTGAAGACCCCTGGCATACAAATGCCATTGTGGTTTGTGCACCAAAGGATAGTTTATTAGATAATTCTGGAACCTCTAGGGCCCAAGGGACTCCCAGGAAACAGCTGAGAGCTGCAGATCAAGGGTTTTCTAACTGGAGACAGCACCATGCGGTGAGAGTGTGGGCTGGGCGTCACCATTTGGTTAGTACTGGGGATTTCTCAGCTGGTTTGCAGGTGCTGCAGGAACCAGAGGGTATTTACTGGGGATGGAAGAGAATTCTCACTTAAGGGCAGGAGGTAGACACCAGGGTCAAAATGTTCTGCTTCTGGCTTCCCAGTGCTTTGTGTAGTGAGTGCCACCTTATGGGAGGAAGCAGGGCGAGGTAGTGCCTTGGCCATGTCCTGCTGAGAAGGGTGGCTGTGTCCTTCGGTGAAAACCTCATTCCTAAAAAGAAATGTCTGTTTAGTTTGCAGAGTGGTGTCTGGACTACGGAGCACATGGGTGCCGCATTCCTGACAGACCCTACTCCCTCTTTGAAGGTAGGAGGGAGCACAACACTGGGTTTAGGCGTTCGGGTGGAACCATCTCCGTGGATGAGCATGAGCTCTAGTCTTGCTTCACTTTACTGTTTTTCGCTCCTGAGGATGTTTGCCAGGTCATTTTAGGTCTTTGGTGAAGTTTGCAGGCAGGCAGCTCATGCCTTTTGTGGATGTTACATATGTCACATATTAACAGTGATTACCATAACAGGAAGCTTGAATAGTTAAGTATACTTACTATGTAAATCATATAAAGAAATATGAATAATAGCATGTAGGAATATTAATGGTTAGAAATACTACTAATTAGAAAGAACCAAGCAAATATTGAAGGAAGTTATAGAAAGAGCAGCAGTCTGTCAAAGCACTGAGGCCATTCACAGACCCTGGTGCTGGTACAGTAGAGAGGATGTGGTTCAGGAAAGCTGGGTGGAGCCCTCCAGAGAGGCCCCTGATGTTTTGTATTTGTGTGTGACAAAATGTACAGCATCAGCCACAGAATTCAAAAGCAAAGGTTAACTGACATTGGAATAAACTGATTAGAATTTTTGATTATTTAGAGCCACACCTTAAATGAGTAAATACTTGATTTAAAAAAAAATCAACAGGTGAGTGTTGAATTTAATGAAATGGTTACTCTCTTGCTGATGAGATCTTGCGATTTTTCTGTTTTTAGCCCATTAATATTGTAGATGACATTGGTTGATTTCCAGTTAAGCCAGTCTTGTATCTCCACACTTACCTCATCTTTAAATGTTGCAGAATTGCTTTTGCTAATATTTGTTAAAGATTTCTGCATCTGTAGTCATGAAGTTTGTGCTGTCCCTATTTGATTTGGATCTGAATCGGATCCTGAAAATCAGATACCTGAAAAGTGCTCTGTCCTCTTGTTGCCTGGCACACCAGTTGGTGTCACTGGTGAAAGAACTGTTAATCCAATTCAGATGTCTGAATTCTCCAGTAAAACCTGCTAGGCCTGGAGAATTCTTTCTGCAGCTTTTGAGAAACTGTCCATTTCTTCTATGAGGTCCAATTCTTGTGTGTTAAAGCTGGTGTTGTATTCCTCTGCTACCCTTCTGGTGTCTGAACTGTATTTAGTGACATGTCCTGTTTTATTCCTGATATGTGTAATATTTAAAAAAATTTTTATATTTTTTTATTTATTTGAGAGGTAGAGTTACAGACAGTGAGAGGGAGAGAGAGAAAGGTCTTCCACCCATTGGTTCACTCCCCAAATGGCTGCAACGACCAGAGCTTTGCCAGTCCAAAGCCAGGAGCCAGGAGCTTCTTCCGGGTCTCCCACGTGGGTTCAGGGGCCCAAGGACTTGGGCCATCTTCTACTGCTCTCCTAGGCCACAGCAGAGAGCTGGATTGGAAGAGGAGCAGCCGGGACTAGAACCGGTGCCCATATGGGATGCCGGCACTGCACGTGGAGGATTAACCTACTGTGCCACAGCGCCGGCCCCTAAAATCTTATGATCATATGAACAGGATACAGAGCATTTGTTAGGTCTTTTGTGGAATATGTTCTTTTTATTCAGAGAAATCATAGAAAAAATACTTCTCAGATAAAACATTTAGTCCTTTCTGATGTCATAAAAATGCAGTGTATCTGCAGCAGATTTAACAATCGAAACCCAAGTTCATTCAGCTTTGTAAATTCAGGTTTACAATAGTGGGCTAGAGTCTTTCAATGGAGAACTGGCTAAAGGTCATGGAGTTAACAGGTCAACTCTCTGCCCTGTCTCACCACAGTAGGAACCAAACAGGTTCTGTCAGAAGGACCAAGCGATGTCATGCTGAGTCCTGTGTGGTCACTGATGGTGGGGCAGTCTCCTCTAGGAAGAGCCCAGTCCTCTGGATCTGCTGTCCTTCACCCACTTGGGGAAACAGGTCATCTCAGCATGGCATACACTTTTCATAGTATTCATTTTCTGTGAACTTCTTGAAGACCCCTCCCTCACATGCAAGAATTTCAAAAACGTATACACTGAAATAAACTTAAATGTCTTAATCCTATTTCCCACAAATGTCTTGAAGCCTCTTATACAAGCAGAGAGCACTGGTACTATGCCAGCTGGGTACTGTGCAGGTGATTCGCCACTGACTCCTTCCCCACATGTTCACATTCTCCAGAAAGGAAGAAACTGAAACACACTGCCCTTGTGCCCACTCACGAGCTGTCCACACTCTATGTTGCAGGCATGGCTGGCGCTGTTCACTTCCTCTCTGACATCCTGGTGCCAGAGACATCACGGTTTCCAGCATTTGAACTTGGCTGTGCACAGAGGGATGAAAAGGTACAAAAAGACAACTAAAATGCCAGTTGGACCAAAAGCCGCAGACTGCTTAGTGCCTGACACAGACCAGCTGTGAATCCTGGAATGAAAAGCAGCAAACACCTTCATGGTCCCTTTCCTCACAAAGACCTTTGAGTCAGAGCATGACTGACAGAAACCCTACCTGCGTTTTGTGACCGTGTTCCCTCACCCATGTGCAATATGGATTTTCCACTTCCAGACCTGTGTGGTGTCTGCATGTTTCTTGGTGTTTGTGTCTGCAGGTGTAGGTGGTTGTTAGTGCAAAGCCCCTTTGACCCCCATGAGCTTGCAGCTCCCCTCTACCCAGGGGAGTATCTTCCAAATTAACAGAGGTGGTCAGGTCTCTTGTGTCAGAAAGATGAGGCAGGGATGCTTGAGGGAAAGAAACAAGTGGGGTTTGGGAAGTGAACAGTGGGCAGCCTCTCTGCTTGTGCTCACCGTAGTGTTTTTAAGAAGCCCCAGGTGGCACAAGCAGTTTCCAGGACCCTGCTGTCAGCACAGGTTGTAGGAGCTTTGGGTAAAGGCCCCTTGCAGCCCAAGGCTGTCTTGGGAAGAATTCAGGCCCTGGAGAGTGATGTCAGGGGAAGCCTACTGAGCATGGCCATCTTGGACACTTGCCAGGCACAGACTCCAATTATTCAACATACTCTTGTGTCAACACCATAACTTACGGATACTGGGAGAGAGAATGCAGTCCATAGCATGATGAGCTGACTCTCAGCTAGACCCAGGGCTCTGCCATTAGCACATTTCAAAATGTGGGGAGTCATCAAAGCACAGACTTGGGATGAACACAGTTCCTACTTCATGTCCACTTTGGGGTGGAATAAATCAGAAGTCTGGTTTGCATTACGTATGGGATACAGTGTTCTAACCAAAAAAATGACAGTATTAGTTGTATGACATTTTTCTGTCTCATAAAATGTGCACTGATTTGTCTTTAGAAGGATACTGTCTCAACCCTTATCAGCCCGGGAGTTTTCCCAGGGGTAGGAAACATCCAGCCTGCAGGCCGTATAAGAACCATGAAATCATTTGGTTTGGCTCTGCCAAAGCAAGTGCAGACAGAACTCAAAATTCAGTAAATCTGTATAGCAGGCTAATTTTTAAGTTGTTAATTTTGTGTGACCCATGAATGATACTATAAATATTCAGATGGCGCTTGGCAGAAAAAAGGTTTCCCAACCCTGGAACCCTTAACCACCCTGGACACCCCTTTCATAAAGGAGAAAGAAGAGCATCGATCTGAAGAAACCCTTGATGCATTTGCAGCCTTTTGATACTTCTGACCCTTCCTGGTGGTGCTGGCATGCTGAATACATGACCTGCTACTTTTGAACCTGTGCCTCTCTCCATTTTTTTGCTCCTGTGTGAGGCAGGTGGTTTCCATGTGTGCAGATCCTTGCAGTTTTATTTGGGCTGTGCTTTTTGGGGTCCAGCTCCTGTAGTCCTAAAGGCACGACATGGGCCACGTACAGGCTGAGCCATCCTCAGAGCAACACTGTGCCCATCATACTCACCCTCTTCACTGGAAATGGTATGTTCGTTTCTGAGGGACGCTGGTGGCCACCTCGGGCCTCTGTAGCACAATCCTTCTCAGTGAGGAGGAGGAAGCTCACAGATGTATCACTGGCCAGGATGGACTTCAAGGTCCACTCACATACATCTTAAAATAGTTTGACTAGCCTGCTGTGGGAAAGATAAGATACCTGTGGAGTAATATCTTGGAGAGAGTTTTGTTTTTCCTGCGGATGTACTTTTTAAAAGCCATTCATCCACCAGAGGTAACAGGGTGTGTGGGTCGTGGCTTTGCTTTAACCACTTCCTTGTGTGCTGTATGGGCTGCTATTGGCACGTTCACCTTGGTCCCTGGACATCACAGAACGGGATTTACAGATGCCCCTTGGTCGTTGTAGGCATCTGAAGTCAGATATCTCATGTTCATTTCTTGGATTTGTTCCAGTCTACCGTGGTGCTCTCCAGAATGTGTCTAAATCTTAAAATACATGTGTTCACAATGCAATTAAAATCTGAGGGCAAAAAGTTGACATCCACAAAATGTGTGTGGGGTTCTTTGGTTTTGTTAATAAATAAATAAAAGGCAGTCTGTTGTGACAACCTTTGGTATCTTCGTTTGTTCTCACGTCTGTTGAGAACAATAGGGGCATCTGCGCCGGTCCTGACCACTGGGTTCATTGCTGAAATGCCACAGTTACTCATTCTTGTGCATTCTACCAAGACCTCCCAAACTCTGGCTCATGATGTTGAGGTTGCTGACCACTTTCCCACATAAGAGAATGATGGGCTGGGGTGGCTGTTCATGGGAGCAGCTCAGTGCCACGTGGTCTCAGCAGTGGTGGTACTTCTGGATGGCACTGAGCTCCTCCTCTACACCACACGCAGCCAAGCGTGTGACTGGGCATTTGCCTCACCACCCCAGGGGCCCTGCATCCATTCCTTCCAGTGGATGCCACTTTTAACTGAGAAACACAGTTTTGTATTATTGCTTCATCTGTTAAATTCACAAAAACAGTAATCCAAGCGAAAGCCCAGGTTCCTTTCCTCCTCATGTTTACAAACTTCTAGGGCCCCACCTTTCCTAAGCCTCAAAGTCTGTAGGAGGCAGGAGGTAGAGTAGGGGTGGGTGTTGGCCTGAGGAGGAGCAGACGAGTCACATGCGTGGATATGGTTCCTACTCTTCCTCAGAGCTTCAAGCCTCCTGGACTAACAGGCGTGTGGTGGGGTTAGCAATACCCTGTCGGCAAGCTGTTCTGTGGGATGTGGAATCAAGTTAAGTGCTGACAGAGACCCCTCCTGGTGGAAAATGCCAACTGCAGGTCTGAATTTATTGCTGTGGCATATTCTTGGTGAGAGCAAATTGCCAATCAGTTGGACTTGTGCTCTGGTCCTGCAGCCTGTCGTGGCCTTCCTGGTGCAGGCAGCTGAGCTGCAGGTGGTGGTGGTCCCAGCTGCTCAGCATTCAGCCCACTCTGCAACGGTACTCCTTGTCTCTATCAGAACAAGCTGTGGGCTCCTTTTGGGGCAAGCTTTGCCAATACTCTGGCTCCATGGACCACAGCTAGATCACTGAAGCACCAGTGACCTCAGATGGTCCAGTGTGCCTCACAAATACTGCTGCCCCATTTCCTGCCCCATCTGGAGATAGGAAGCTTGAGTCCTTCATCCAGCACAGGTGTACTGAGTGCCTGCAGCATGTCGGGCATTGTGCTAGGTGCTGGCAGTGAAATGGAGAACTGTCACCATGATGCTGTCTTCACGCAGCTCAGTCACTAAAGAGTACCTGCTGGAGGAAAGCACCCTTGAGCAGGACCCCAGCAGCCCTCTGCAGTCAGGCAGCAGGCCTCCAGGTGGGCAGTGTGTGCATCTTCCAGGCAGTAGTCAGCCCAGCCTCCAGTGTAACACTCACTGGGCTTGAAGGAGGGGGTGGTCCTGGTCCTAGGCACAAGATGGGGCAGACAGCATCAAAAAACATTCCCACTGGCAGGCCAATCCCACACAAGTGTTGTGTGGTTGAAGAGCAGTGCCTCTGGGCTGTGTTCACTCTGTGAACTTGAGCAATTTCTGACT
The DNA here is from genome assembly GCF_964237555.1 of Oryctolagus cuniculus. Classification (NCBI taxonomy): domain Eukaryota; kingdom Metazoa; phylum Chordata; class Mammalia; order Lagomorpha; family Leporidae; genus Oryctolagus; species Oryctolagus cuniculus. Next base: position 57,974,441 of record NC_091447.1, read on the forward strand.
CTCCACATCTTGTCTGCAGTCAGGAATGACAGGTCCGCCTCATTAGGCTGGTGGGAGCACTAGGAATCTCAGGTAGAAGGCAAACCTGGTACAGACAGGTGCATGGCTTTGATGTGCCTGGTGCTGCCATGAAAACCTAGTCCATATCAGAGTCCCATGCTCACCACAGGCCTGCTCAGCCATCTGGAGCTTTAGTCAACTGCATGCCATGTGTGTAATGTGCTCCTATATCCCTCACCAGCACAAGGTGTTTCCAGGGAAACTGGATGCAGCAGTAAGGATGCCCTCAGCCATGGTTTCAGGCTTGCTCAAAGCCTGGGGCACAAAGGGCTAGGTTCTAGGCATCTCTGGCTGCTTTGTTTTGTGCCCCATAGGGCTTGTTGGGCCAGGCAATCCTCCTGCCCACTGCTGTACAAGAGAGAGCTGATTGGATTATCATCCTTAGGCTGATCCCATGGTGATAAGACTTGACCCCACTCAAGTTCTGCCCACAGAAGAAAACACACGGAGCAACCCATTCCTCCAAACCACCCTGATGCTAGAAATACCCTCAACAGTCCCAAGAACAGAGAGGGCCAGCCTTTCACTCAGGGGCTGCCCATTAGGGGTGGCCCCAACAGGACCGATGACCTCCACTCTCTTGACAAACCAGAGGGTGCTGTCTTCCCCTGAGCATCTCACACAGCCCTTCCTGAAGCTGCCAGAGCAAGCATGGGGGCCACATGCTCTGTGCCCTCAACACAAAAAGGGAGAATTTCCCATGCCTGGAAGATGGCTTGGCTCTGCTCTGCCGACAGAATTTGTGACTGGAATCCCTTTCCTACTGAAATCTCAAGGCGCTGCTCTACTGCCTTCTGGCTTCCAGCATTGCTGGTGGGGATTTCACAGCCATTGCAGTTCCAGTTTCTCAGCAGTTTTGTGTTTTATCTGCTCACTTTGGAAGCTGTGGGGCATTTTATCATCTTTCATGATAATGGGCCTGGTGCTGTGAAGTCTTTGAATTCTAGAAAACGTTCAATTATTTTCTTAGTGCAGTTTTCCCCTCCAATGTCCTTTTTTTCTTGAACACCTGTTACTTGGATAATAAATCTCCAAATATAGTCTCAGTCTTGTCTTCTATTTTATATGCCTGTATGTTTTTGCTTTACTTTCCAGTCCTGCTTCTGAGTTTCAGGAATTTGTCTTGTTCTCAGTGTACCTTTGTACAAGATCTTGTTTTTATTTCTTGGTTGCAATATGAGTACTCAACTCTTCATTAAGTATTTACTCAACACCAGACACCATTCTAGGCATTTGGACCCACCCCCTACCATGATCACAACAGGAAAGTAAAACTAAACCAGTAAACCTATATAAGCAGGTTTTCTGATGCGTCGTAAGGTGGCAAATAAGCTAAAGCAAAGCGAAGCAGGGAGGCAGCAGTGATGGGAAAGACACAGCACACTGGGTCTGGGTGGCCCAGGAGTGAACCTGGAGACGGTGTTGGTGGAAGGTGCATCCCACAGGGTCTCACTTCTGGGGAAGACAAGAAGGGTTTGGGGATCGCACAAGGCAGTGCTTAGGTGTGGCTTTGCTCCAGATGGAGCAGGGCTCCTGAGTTCTGAGCACAGGAAGGGATGTCCAGTGCACATCCAGGGACAGCTCTGAGATGAGACAGTGATGGCTCAGAAGAGTTGGGAGCCCTGGATGGTGAGAGGCACCAGACTCAGTATTTTCTTGAAGCAAGAGCCAGAGAGATGGCTCCCTGATGATCAGGTACAAAGTGTGAAAGAGCTGGCAAAGACTGCACAGCATTTGCTTGAGTGGAGAGGCTGGAAGGGGCTTGCCAGAGCTGGGCTGCAGGGCTGAGGTGGAGAGGTCAGGCAAGGAAGGTGAGGGTGAGCCAGGCACAGGTGTGGAGTTGGGGAGAAGTCTGGGATGGAAGTGTCATGTTGTTGATGTCATTTTCAGCCATGAGATGGCTGCAGCCTTCAGAGACGAGACCAAGGCGGAGCCTCAGGCCACGGCAGCACCGAGATGTTGCAGAGCAGTGTGCCCAAGTGACAGCGATGGTGATGGTGCTTCCACTAAGTGCTTAGTAGGAGGGGGATGAAGCTCCCACTGCTGAATTTACCACAGGCAGCCCTGGTGAACCTGTGGGCAGCATGGACAGCACTGTAAAGGGGTTTCATTACAAAAGAAACAACTTAGCTGATGAAAAAGAAACAAGATCAAGAAAATTTAAGTTCAGAAAATGAACAGCATGTCTGTGAATTAATGGGAATGACTGGAAATAAATGAGTGCAGGAGAGGACAAGAGTGGGCGAGAGGGATGGCTTCAGGAAGGAGGCAGGCCTGCGTCACCACCAGTGACAGATGCTGGGTTGGAGGACTGAGTGGGAATCTCTTCTGATGGCTTAGGTTTCCTCAGTGAGGCAGGAGGAGCCAGCCAGCATCTGCTGAGTAGGGGGAAGAGGGGGCAAGTGCTGGCATTGAAGAGAAGAGAGTGAAAAGCCTTGCCCAGGAGAGACCAGGAGTCATGAAAACAGGCTGCAGGGAAAGTGTCTGGCTCAGGAGGTCTGGGGTGGGGCCTGAGAACCTGCAGTGCTGCTGCAGAGCCAGGGACCCCCTTGGAAAACAAGTGCTCCTGCCCCCTCTGGCTCCAGAGGGCTGGTTAGAGGCAAGGCCTTGAGGTGTTCAGGGCCCACATGGCCTTGAACAGCAGTGATGAGTCAGCAACGCCATGTGCTTCATTCTGGCCACCTGCAGCTTGCCTTGTGGTTCATCTGAATTGCCACCTCCTGTTGGCTTGTGTTTATCTTTCACTTTGCAGGAGCATGATCATGCAGTGCAGAGGACTGGGGGACCTCAAGCTGATGCTGGCCTCGCAGTTGGGGGACACTGGGGTCGGTTGCTGGGTCTCATCAGTCCCTGCTGAGCCATCACAGGAAGAGCAGCCCCTTTCATTTCAGGAGGTCACTGAGTCAAAGACCCTGTGTTTCACCTTCTCCATTGTCCTGGCTGCCGATCCCTCACAGTGGCTTTCGGTGCTGTGAGCTCACGGCACACACTGCTCTGTCCTTTCACCCACCTTGCTCTGCTCCGTTGCCATCCTCTGCTGTCTGTGGAAGGAAGCTGGGCTTGGAGAGCAGGACCAGCACAGGCTCTCCCCAGACTCACTGCCTGGGCTCCTGGCTGGTCTTGAAAGATGACGGCTAGAGGCTCTCACCTGGGTAACTTCCTGGAGTGGCACTGGGCAGCCATCATAATTAGCATACATGGAGCTCCCTGTGGTCACTGCGGTCATCAGCACTGCTGTCCTTTGTTGGAAGCTTGCTCAGAGTTGGTGTGAGGCAGGCACTGTTGGCCCCCAGACTATGATTTTCTGATACTCTCACATTGGAATATTTTGCCAGCATCTTAATTTTGTGATTTAGTCCTGTATGGAAAGTCTATTTTTGTCAAATGGAAAAATTCACACATTAAAAACAGTGCTTGCAAAACACCCACCAGGGTCTCCCAACTGTTTCCCCATTACATGACTCAAAGCAGCTCCCACAGCCCAAAAAACATCTCACACCTGGAGCCTCGGGGTCAACCTTTGATGTTGCAGGAAAGAATACTGACTTCCTAGTTGACCCAGGAGCCATTTTACTGAACTGTGACACAGGACCCCTGTCCTCATACAGCTGTGTCAGCACAGGAGTTGATGGCAGGTCTCACTCCCCAAAATTTACTTTGCCCTTAGTTTGCCAGACAGAAGATGTTCTCATCTCTCCCCAGTTTTAGGTGGTGCCCAAGTGTCCTTTACATAGGCAGCAATCTGCTATCAGCACTGGGCATTTCTCTCAGGTTAACTGCTTCCAAGTCTGAATCTTTTGTCAAGACTCTAATGAGTACTGAGATAAGGCGTAGGCCTTTTGATCTTCCTCCAGAAATCAAAAGATAGAGCAGATCCTCAAGTCTGGGATCAAGGCACACCTGGACACGTCCTACACAGCACCCCATTACAATTCTCTTAAGACATTTCCTCATGGACACCAGTACCTCTTAAGACAAAACGCTAAGTGGAGACTCTAACACTTCAGTCCAGATCAGTATCCTTATACTACCCCTATTCTGCCTGTTTCAAAGCCAATTGTGGAATACAATTAGTGAGGCAGTGATTTCACATCATCCAGTTGTACCAAATCCCTCTACTATCAGCCCAGATAACTGAAGGTACCTCTTGGTTCAGCCTTAGACCTGAGTATACATTCTTCTGTATATCATTGAACCCAGAATCCTGGGGGCCGGCGTTGCGGTATAGTGGGTAAAGCTGCTGCCTGGACTGCCAGCATCCTATATGGGTGCTGGTTCAAGTCCCAGCTGCTCCATTCCCAATCCAGCTCCCTGCTAATGGCCTGGGGAAAGCAGAAGATGGCCCATGTGCTTAACACCTGGATATACACATGGGAGACCTGGAAGAAGCTCCTGGTTCCCAGCTTCAGAATGGCCCAAGCCTGGCTGTTGTGACCATCTCGGGAGTGAACCAGTGGATGGAAGATCTTTGACTTTCAATTAAATTAATTAAAAAAAAAAAAAAGACAACCAGAATGTCTGTCTGCTTTTGAATATACTGATCCATCCTCAAATACAACTCAACAGTACATATGGAAGGTCCTTTCTCAGAGCTTTAGGGATAGCCTTCACCTTAGGGTGCTTCAATAAAGACTGGAGCCAATCTACAATGTGTAGATAATATTCTCATTTGCAGTCCTTCTAAGGAGGATGTAGATGAAACACCATCTAAGTCTTAGGCTTTTAGGGGAATGAAGATATAAAGTCTCCCAACCCAAAGCTCTGATTTCTAAAGAGGAAGTCACCTACCTGGGATATGTCCTGACCCCAAGGAAGCATGCCTTCTGAAGTGACAGCAAACTGTATTACATAGAAGGCCACCACAAGGAACAGCTGGAACACTCCTGGGAATGGCAGTTTTCTGCAGGATCTGGATTCCAGGATTTGGGTTGATAGCCAAACCCTTGTTTGAGGCCTTAAAGAGTACTGACACTGACCCACCTGAAAGGACTTTCAAAATAGGACCAACTGACGAAGACTCCTGCACTAGGAATCCCTAATCTAGACAAGCCTTTCACTCTGCAGCAGAATGGCGAGGAATAGCCCCAGGTGTTTTCACTCAAAAATTGAGCCATTTATGACCAGTGGCTGTTTTCCCAAACAAGAGAAATCAGTGACCACAGGATGGCCTGCATCCTTGAGAGATGCTGTGACTACCACACTTTGGTAGAGAAAACCACCAAGCTGGCTTTATGTCAGCCCTTTTAGTTCAACCTCCACACCAGAAGCTCTAGAGATTAAAGGACACCAGTGGTTAATAGGAAGAGACCTTACTAAGTACCAGGCTCTCCTTTTAGACTTACCCCAGGTTACTCTCAGGTATACCAAGTCCTCAATCTAGCTACTCTCCTGCCTTCCGAAAAGCTGGTTCTTGTGTAGAGACCACAGAGCAGCTCTCCAGCAAACCTCGTCCATAAGATGAACCACTGCAAAACCTAGATGTTGAATGGCTCACTGACGGCAGCAGTTTCATGGAGGAAGGCATTAGAAAGGCAGGCTATGCCACAGTGGGTCTCACTCAAGTGCAGACTCAGGCATTGCCACCCAAAACTTCAGGCCAAAGGCTGAACTTACTGCCTTGACCAGCTCAGAGCTGGGAAAAGAGCTAGTCAATATGTACAGACTCCAAGTATGCTTGTCTTGTGCTACATGCACATGCAGCAATTTGGAGAGTGAGCTCTTTGCAGTCAGTAAGCCTACCATCCTAACATGGAAGAGACCTTGGCTCTCCTCCAGGTAGTTTTGGAGCCTCTGGAAATGACAGAAATGACAGTCGTCCACTGCTGGGGACAACAAGAGGACCAGCCACATCATCAAAGGACTGGTAGACAGTGCAGCAAAGATGACTGCTACTCAGGAGTTTGGTAAACAGCTTTAAACCTCTGCATCTTGAGACTTCACAGGTGCACAGTTTAATGCCACATTCCTTACACACATCTGACACTATATGTGCTGTAAACTTAACATGCTTAGTGCTACAGCTCACACGTTAAATGCAGTGTCGTCATCTTCCCCACTTCCCTGTTTCCTGGGAAAGTGCAATCCTGCCAGCCTTGATTTCACCAACCAAAGATCCTTTCAAGGACATGGCTCTCACAGGCAGTGAGGGACTCCGGCAATAAGGAAATGGCACTCATTTCTCAAACTGGCAAAATCAAACATGGACTAAATCATTTGGAGCAATTACTCTTGTGATTCACTTGAAAGCATTATTAGCACTGTAATGATTTTCATATGTAACTGCCAATAAGATAGCATTGGCAAAGGCTGGTGGAGCCCGTCAGCATGATCATTCTGAAGGTAATTTGTGTCACTTACATAAACAAAATATCAGGAAACAAGTTCAAGAAACGTGCTCAGCACCTCCTTATTTACCACAGAGGAAAGTGAGCAACAGCTCGAACAGAAAAGTAAATTGGAGAGAATATATTATCATAAAGTTCAAAATGAAAGAGAACACTTAAGGGGTAAACTCACAAAGAAAAGCAAAGAGAACATAAGCAAAATGGGGGCTGATGGTGGGGGCAGTGCCCAAGGGTTTGCAGGAACCCAGCTGCCACTCACGGGAACAGCGGCCTGGGGCATCTCAGGAATGGTGCACTCCTAGAGTAAGTCTGCGGGCCCCAGGGACCTGGGCCCTCAACGGACCCTCCGACTCCAGTCAGGGAAGCAGGGCTGTGAGTGCACCTGCTCCAGGGTGAGCCTTTGATACCCAGCAGCGACTCCAGCTGGTGGGGGGAGGAGGAGCATCTTTAGGGCTGAGGAAACTGGCCAGGAAGATAGGTCCGGTCCCAAGTTGTGTGGCCAGGGCCCAAGAGCAAGAAAGGGGTGGATTACAAACCTGCTGGGGGTCCCACATGGTGCTTTCCCTGCTCCTTGATGTTTCTGGTAGTGTCTACGTTCTTCTGCAATGAGCATCTGCTATTTTCATAATTATTTTTTTAAAAAGACCACACAGGCTTGGTTTGTTTTTGAATGAAAACCTGTTAGTGCTTAGCAGGTTCTCCCAGAGACACCTCTCAGCACCAATGCTCCTACAGGTCATGACCTTGCCCTCCATGAACCAGGTGTGAGCAAGGCATACCAAGGGGCTGGAGGAGTGTAAGTGCCAGCAGGAAGGGGGGTGGGGTGGGCGCAGACCCAGGCTTGTGGCCCCCACTTTGTGCCTGGATCTGTAGCAGCACCTGGAACAGCACTGGGATCCCCCCACAGGGGTCTCTCACCCTCTCAACCCCCAGCATACCCCAAGGGCCCCCTCGACCCCGCTTTACAGAGAGGGGAAGAGGCAGCAGGAGGTTCCCATGAAGCTCAGTTGTCATCTTGGTGTCCGCCCACAGCCCAAGAGCACAACAGTGAACTCTCCCTGCTCCCACCACCACCACCACCACCACCACTCCCAGATTCTGGGGCTGAGGACAAGGAAGACCCAGACACAGTGTCTAGGAGGAATAAGAGGAAGGCGGCCCCACTCCCTAGGGGTGAGCTGTGCCTTCAGGGTCCAATGTTCTCAGGCACCTGAGCAAGAAGCCAGAGTCATGGAGAGCCAGGGCAGCCCCCACAGCATGGGTGGAGCCCCTCTCACCCCTGCTAAAGGACTGTGGTCTAAGTGGATAAGTGCTGGAGGTGCACGGCCAACCTCTGAGAGACAGATACCATCAGAGCATCTCAGATGGGTTCTCAGGACGGTGCTGTACTAGGGGTTTGCAAATGTTTCTTCAGCACAGAAGGGCATGTCAAGAGTACAGCTTCTGATCATGGGAAGCTGGGTGTTAATTTAAAAAAAAAAATTTGAGTGAGTGGGGCCACCGCTGTGGCGTAGTGGGTAAAGCCACCGCCTGCAGTGCAGGCATCCCATATGGGCACCGGGGTCAAGTCCTGGCTGTTTCGCTTCCAATCCAGCTCTCTGCTAATGGCCTGGGAAAGCAGAAGTCCTTGGCTCAAGTCCTTGGGCCCCAGCACCCACGTGGGAGACCCGGAAGAAGCTCCTGGCTCCAGATCGGCACAGCTCCGGCTGTTGCGGCCATCTGGGGAGTGAACCAGCAGACAGAAGACCTCTCTCTCTCTACCTCTGCCTCTCTAATAAATAAATAAATCTTAAAAAAATATTTGAGTGAGTGAGTGAGAGAGAGAGACACACACAGAGAGAGAGATCCCATCTTCCAGTTCACTCCTCAAATGGTTGCAACTGGCAGGTCTTCCACACAGGTGTCAGGACCCCACCCCCCTGAGCCATCACTGTTGCCTCTCAGGGAGTGTATCAGCAGGAAGCTGGAACTGGAAGCAGGACTTGAACCCAGGTATTCACTCCTTCTTTATTACTTACTTACTTATCTATTTACAGAGCTGGATCTCCAAATGACGGCTCACCTGGCTGTACAAGCAGTTGGAGGTGCCAGGCCGATGAGGCTGCCTCAGCGGGCTGGGTGACCCCAGCAAGGCTTCTCCACACCTGCTCCCCAGCGACAACTCCTTCCTCGGCTTGGTTTTCCAATGTGCTGGGGAAGGAGAAGTCCCTTCCTTCTCCTGAGATTGTGTGTGTCCCCACCCCACCCACTGAACTAAGGACCCCTGCCTATTCTTCTCACCAGAAATGTCATCTCTGCCTTCTTCCCACTCCCCAGCAAAGTGAAGAAATTAATGCCCAATTTACTTTATTTTGCATACACAGGAATTAAGACCCTATCAAAAGAGAACAAAGTAGAAATGAGCCAAGTTTCTCAGAGAAACATGCACAGGTCAGCTTCAAGTTCACCCCTGCCAAAGGACCTCTCACCCAGGGGTGGGGTCACATCCAGAAGCAGCACAGAGGAGACGCACAGAAGTGGGTTCCCATGGACACCACCAGCATCCACCATCGCAGGACCCTGACCCAGGTTCAACGGAAAACAAAGTTTATCTTACACAAACATGGAAATATAAAATCGTTGAGCCCTCTCAGTCATCAGGCTTAAGAACTTTGCTTTCAAAAAGACAAACAAAATGGAGTTGTGGGCATTTGGGTTACCCTGACCAGTCCCAGGGCAGCAGTGTTCCAGTGTGCTTCTTTGTTTAAAAAAGGAGAGGAATTGAAGTCAAAACACACACAAATGACCTGGGGGTAGAGGAATGATTTGGACCCACGTGGATGTCCAAGTTGTAAACAGTGCAAGTTGTGCTTTGTTGCATCATCGAAACCAGGACCCCGGGGTGGGGAGTCCCAGTCAGAGCAGCAGTGTCCCCCAGCATGTCCTGCAGAGGCCCAGGAGTCCACGTCCTTGGAGTAAACGAGTCCAAGGGGCTGGCTATTCAGCCATGTCTTATTCTTCAGCCCACCCCGTGTAAACACGGGCAGAGCATGGACACGGAGCCCTTTGGCCTAGGAAATGAAAACCAGAATCCACTGCAGTGGATGCCTTGATGCTCAAGTTCAACAATTTCTCAAGAAGCTCTGATTAGTTCATTTCAAAAACACACGTGGCCCACCCTGCTCCCCATGACACTACACACACAAGAATCGCTCCCCACAATACTACACACACATGGGGATCTAGGCGTCTTGGCTACACTGCTTTGCTCTTAGAACACACGACACTTAGCCTGGGATTAAATATACATCAACACTACAAACTATGCAGGGGACAGAGCAAGCTCCCTGCTGACTGCCAATCAGACTGCATGTATGATCCTGGGATGGGACCTCCCTCTCTCTGCCAATCAGACTGCATGTATGATCCTGGGATGAGAGATGAGTCCTACCCAGGGAGCTGCATTCCCACGCATACCCTCTCCCTCCTCGTTCTGATTATGTGCTCAATGCAATCCAGTCAGTACCTTCCCATCTCTCAGCAAGCTCCTCTTTCACAGAGCCCCCACCCCCACAACCTGCCAAGACCAAACAACCGCTGACCACCCCAGGCTCAATAATGCTTGCTGTGTGTGGCTGGGTGGCCTCAGCCAGTGTTTCTCCTTTCCAGTGGCCATCAAACCCACCCCTGGCACTGCCCTGGGTAGGTTACAGGAGCCTCTGGGTCCAAGACCACATTGGAGAGGCAGGGACACAAGAGACACATGCCTGGTCTGATTTCTGAGGAGAGGATGCTATTCACATACTTTTACAAATACACTGAAAAGGGTGGAGCATTTTTATCCCAAGAGTTGATAAAATGCTTGGAGTGATTTCCCACGGCTACACAGCCTTCCTCAGTGACCTGCACGTACTGTGGAGGAGAAAGATGCTTGCAGGCCGCCAGCCCGTTCCTGGCTGTTTGGAGGGAGCCTGTGTTTAGAATGTGAATGAAGACAGAAAAGGATTGAGGGACTTGTCTCCCCTGAATGCATCTCTAACAGCTTCTAGAAGAGGAAGACTGATGGGAGAATGTGCCAGAACAGTGACCCTGCGGGCCTCATCTGTCACACTGCTGTGTACAGGGTTCGGCTGGGCCCGGCCCTCCATCTGTGCCCCTCCCATGCAGCTCTGCCTTCCTCCCCTTCTCCTGGGGGTCTGGCGATGCCTCCCTAAGAGCACCAACCCCTGGGAACTTTGCCACAATGCAGAGAGCCACGTTACACTGGGACAGAAGCAGCAGAGCAGACACGGTGTGAATTCAAACATCCTCACGGAAAACTTGAAAAGGCCTCTGCTTGCTCTGAAGGTATCAAGAAGATCTGCCCTTGGACCATTCCTGGAAGTGAGCATTGGTGGGGAGGGTGCTGAGTGGATACCTCCCTGTCCAGTGGGCAGCGGTCCTACTTGGCCTTCACCACCTGTTCGTAGGGGGGTGGGGGCGTGTTGCAGTAGGAAGGAGGGGGTGGATAGGCTGAGCTTCCCTGGGATGAGCTGGGCTGGACCTGGAAGGCCACAGCCATGGTGTTCCCAGCAGGATTCACGCCCGGTCCTCCAGGGTCAGTGTAATACGGCGGCCCCGGCTGCTGGGCTCCTGAAAGACAGACAGCCTCGTGTGAGCAAGGGAGAGAAAACCAGCACCTGTGACAACCAAAGCACTTGTTGCCGGAGAGCTGTGGGGAAATGGGCCCCACTCAGTTCCTAATGAGTTGTGTGTCAAGCACCCAACATGGCCATGAGGACACGCAGAGGCATCAGCAGGGGCCTGCCCTCCAGGGCCTCTGTTCAACCAGAAAAGACAGGTCATCAGAGAGCCACAGGTAGGCTCCCAGGGCATCGTGAGTTATCAGAGGGATGGTGGTGTGGATGGCACTGACCCAGAACCTGAAGAGAAGGCTGCTCTGCGATAGAGGTAAGGAAGCACCCAAGGAGTGACCAGCTAAAGGTGTGCATGTATGCAGAGGTGGCCAACAGAGGGCATGCACACTGCTGGTGGGGGCCAGGCCCTCGTAAGGTCATTCGATGTGCAGCTGTGTGGAAAGAACCAGAAAAGCAACCTGCCTTCCTGACTTTCAGCCCAGATTTACTGCTGGCAACTCCATAAGCCTACAAGCGCCAATTTTCTGGTGACCATTTCTGAAGTGTGGCCTCCATTCCCACATGTAGGTTAGCATCTTCTCAAGGCAGGGACTGCCTATCCTCCAGGCAGGCCCAAGGAAACAGACCAGGAGACAACCTGCCAGGGCACACACTGGAGGCAGAGCTGTGCTGGTTGGTCTATGGGAGCTCTACTTCACTGGATGCTGCCAGACATTCTCTTCTCCAGGCCAAGGGTCTTAGACGCAGGCCAGGGAGCCGGACACAGAGGCCTGAATATGTCACAAAGACACAGGCGGGATCTGAACAATGTCACAAAGACACAGGCAGGGTCTGAACAATGTCACAGAGGCACAGGCAGGGTCTGAACAATGTCACAGAGGCCCAGACGGGGTCTGAACACCTCACAGAGACACAGGTGGAGTCTGAACAATGTCACAGAGACACAGACAGGGTCTGAATAATGTCACAAAGACACAGGCGGGATCTGAACAATGTCACAGAGGCACAGGCAGGGTCTGAACAATGTCACAGAGACACAAGCAGGGTCTAAACACTGTCACAGAGGCACAGATGAGGTCTGAACACCTCAGAGACACAGGTGGAGTCTGAACAATGTCACAGAGACACAGGAAGGGTCTGAACAATGTCAGAGAGGTACAGACAGGATCTGAACAATGTCACAGAGGCACAGGCAGTGTCTGAACAATGTCACAGAGACACAGATGGGATCTGAACATCTCACAGAGACACAGGTGGAGTCTGAACAATGTCACAGAGACACAGGCAGGGTCTAAATAATGTCACAAAGACACAGGCGGGATCTGAACAATGTCACAGAGACACAGGTGGGATCTTAACAATGTCACAAAGACACAGGCAGGGTCTGAACAATGTCACAGAGGCACAGATGGGGTCTGAACACCTCACAGAGACACAGGTGGAGTCTGAACAATGTCAAGAGACACAGGAAGGGTCTGAACACACCACAAAGACACAGGCGGGATCTGAACAATGTCACAGAGGCACAGGCGGGGTCTGAACAATGTCACAGAGGCACAGGCAGGGTCTAAACACTGTCACAGAGACACAGGCAGGGTCTGAACAATGTCACAAAGACACAGGCAGGATCTGAACAATGTCACAGAGCCACAGGCGGGATCTGAACAATGTCACAGAGACACAGGCGGGATATGAACAATGTCACAAAGACACAGGTGGGATCTGAACAATGTCACAGAGGCACAGGCGGGGTCTGAACAATGTCATAGAGATACAGGCGGGGTCTGAACAATGTCAGAGAGGCACAGGCAGGGTCTAAACAATGTCACAGAGGCACAGGCAGAGTCTTAACAATGTTATGAGACACAGGCAGGGTATGAGCACACCACAGAGCACAGGCAGGTTCGGAACACACCACAGAGCACAGGCAGGGTCTGAACAATGTCACAGAGACAAAAGCAGGGTCTGAACACACCACAGAGACACAGGTGGGGTCTGAACAATGCCACAGAGGCACAGATGGGGTCTAAACACTGTCACAGACGCACAGTTAGGGTCTGAACAATGTCACAGAGACACAGATGGGGTCTGAACACCTCACAGAGGCACAGGCAGGGTCTGAACAATGTCACAGAGACACAGGAAGGGTCTAAACACTGTCACACACAGGTAGGGTCTGAACAATGTCACATAGACACAGATGGGGTCTGAACACCTCACAGAGGCACAGGCGGGGTCTGAACAATGTCACAGAGACACAGATGGGGTCTGAATACCTCACAGAGGCACAGGCAGTGTCTGAACAATGTCACAGAGACACAGGCAGGGTCTGAACACACCACAGAGCACAGGCAGGGTCTGAACAATGTCACAGAGGCACAAGCGGGGTCTGAACACCTCAGAGAGACACAGATGGGGTTTGAACAATGTCACAGAGGCACAAGCGGGGTCTGAACACCTCAGAGAGACACAGGTGGGGTCTGAACAATGTCACAGAGACACAGGCGGGATTTGAAAACCTCATAGAGACACAGGGGGGCGTCTGAACACAGCACTCCTCTTCCTGCATCCACCCCCATTCCCATGTGGCTGCACCAGTCACTGGTGAGACTATAAGTAAGTTATGGGTCCTCCTGAGGAACCGAGACCTCAGAGTCAGCTTCCTGCCAGTCCAGTCTTACTTCTCACTGTCCTGCCTTACTCTTTTATCTCCCAACAACCCCTACATTGTCAGTGTCTTGCTCACCCTCCCTGAGTCCTCACCAGAAATCATCTCCTGGGTTTTCGACACACAGACCCCAGCTCAAGGCCCTGCTCCTCACTACCTCTCACCTGGCTAATTCCTGTTTATCTTTCAAGTCTCAGCTCAGAACCCCAAGCTCTGGGGAGCCACACGGCAGTGCCTGTCCATGCCGTCCTAGCTGGAGCAGGCACCCCTGTGCTCTCAGCATCCAGGACAACACAGTGGGTGGGTCTTGTGGAACCTGCACAGTGCAGTACGCTCTTCAGAGCGCTGTGCATATGAGGAAAGGACAGGAATGCCTCAGATGGTGCTGGGCTGGTAGCAAATGCCCACAGACAAGGAGACAGATGAGCAACCAAGATCGGGGAGGCAAAAAGCGATCAGGGTTTGGTCCTTATGCCAGGTCATGCTGGGCAGTTTCCTGAGACAGAGAGTAAGGGCTAGCTGATCGCCCTACAAGCCTGCTGACCCCCAGCCCAACTCCCCACCGCAGATGAGGGTGGGGTACATGGAACCTGTACCTGAGTTACTTAGGCATGGCTGCTCACCCTGGAGTGCAGTGAAAAACCCTGGCACCTGTGTCTATTTAGTGGACATTTTCACACTAACAGTCACAACTTAGAGGTATTGCCAGGAATTAGTGGGATGGAACTATTTGAACATGGAGAGGCATTTAGAATATAGTAGATATTGAACAGACAAGAGATGGATAACTCTTCAAGAAACTGAGAATATTCTTCAAGAACACAAACCCTTAGGTGAAAACTCCTGGTATCCATGGGGATGGAACATGCTGGCACAACTGGAGGCAAGGCTCAGGGCAGCAGAGATGGCTGCAGCTTCACTGGGAGCCCCCAGTGATGGGGCACTTAGGCGAGAACAGGATCAGCTCCACCAGAGACAGCTCTCAGAGGAGCACAGGGCCCTGCAGGATCTGTTCACGTGACCCAAACTGAACCCTCAACAGGACACAGCCCACAGTGGCCACTCGGGCTCCACAGAGAAGCGGCCCAACTCAGACCAAGGTGGAGCCTCACTCATGGAGAGAAGGCCAGCGAGGGCCCAGCATCATTTCCAGGATGTTCCCAGAACATACAGTTCTATAGCACATGATTCTGGAATCAAAAGTACCCTAAAATCAAACCTCAATGTCTCAATTGCGAATGAGCACGGTGAGAGCAAACCCCTGAAAGTCCTAAATGGAGCTGTGTAACCAATCCTAACCTGGGGTTACTACCAGGAACAAATGCAGGAGCAGAGAAACTCAAGCCCAGGGACTTGCAGCCTGGAACAAATCTGGACATAGAGGACAAGGGCAAGAGAGACCACCAGAAAGAAAACAGAGACAAAGAGAAAGCAAATCCGATTCCCTGCCCTGGGTCTCTACTGCAGAATCTGGACCTGCAACTGTGAGGGAAGCCAGGTGGCAGAAACACAGCCCCAAGCTGGGGGCCACAGGGAAGATAGCAGGGCTGAGCGGACGGGGCAGGCACTGCCTGAGGGTGAGATGAGGGTCTCAGGCAAGGTCAGCTCAATCTGTAGACCTGTTGACCCATTTGATGGGTGCTGCTGGGAGAGGAATCTGGAGTCTACCCGGCAGACAGGGCACACAGCCACACGGGGGAGTGAGATGAGGAAGGAAGGCACACATGCCACACCCTCTCCTAGAAACATGGAGGGGCCATGGAACACCCAAGCTATCCTACAGCAGGAGCTCAGGCCCGAACCACCACTGCCTCCACCCCAGCTCCATCCAGGCAGTGGCTCAGCAGGCACTGTTCCTACACTGAAAACTCTGGCTAAGCCAGATACAGCCCAATGAGTGAGGGCTCTGGTCACCCGCTTTCACTGAGCATTTGTCAGAACACAGATTTGAAACTGTTCAAGATGACGAAAGAGCCTGAGTTAAAGTTTAAGGCACAGCCCAGCTCAGCTGCTATAGGAAATGCAGATCTACCTTTCTGAGTAACATTTTTAAAGACAATATTGAAAAAAATTTAAAGGAAAAGCAAAAGGGAACAAAACTGCAGAGATCAGCTCCATTCCCTTTGTACTGAGAGAACCAGAGAGAAGGCTGCTTCTGCCTCTCCACTCACCCCCTACTTCTCATTTCTGTTTTAACCCACTTTATCAAGGCAGGACTAACTTGTAGGAAGCTGTACATATTAAACGCACACAACCTGATGAGCGTGGTGTCAGAGACACCCCATGCAGACATCGACACCGTCACTGCCTCCTCCCAGCATCCTCTCCACTCTTGTGTTTACAATGGTGGAGACAAAATGCGGGCTAACAACATGTAACTCATGCCTGCCCTCTTGGCAAATTTTTAGTAATATACTGCATCTTTATTAATCATAGGCTCTGTGCTGTCAGTAGACCTGTAGGAGTTACTTACTTTGCATAACTGAAACTTTGTAAAAGTATTTTGCTCCAAGAATTCTGACCATCCACCTGAGGTCATCAGTGGAGACTGCTCCCTGTCCCTACCCATCCCTGGGTGGAAACGGTGACTGGGAGCACAGCGGCCTGGGTAACACACCGACACCTCACTCCCCACACACCTGACTCTCAAGAGCGCTGCCTGCCTGTGCTCCCTCAGTCATCAGAGGGTTCCCTCTAAGGAAGGGAAATACTTCACAGGACATAAAAATCACAGCACCAGCCTGTGTCCTGACAGGGAGCTTGAGAGTGACGGTGATGTTTTATGGGAATTAAGAAACAAGGAACTCTGACCCTGGAAAATTGCATTGCATGTTAACCTCTAACAGGACAAAAGTCATCTGTGCAAAAATGTCTTGAGCTGCACTATGGATATAATTACTCAGATACTATTAAGCACACAATAAACACTTGCTGAGTGATAAAAGGCAAAAGAGAAAAACAAAATAAATTGTCAGCAATGAAAGAACAATTACCGTTCAGTGGCAGAATTAACATTTAGGTCAACAGCTTTGAGACTGGCAGGGAGTGCACACTACGCACATGTGATGGTACCACCTGTGTGTCAAGTACCCGAATGATCAGGTTAGAGTACGAGGTGATGCACACGCACTCCGAATGCACGATCAAGCCATCACCAACTTACAGGGATGGCCTGAGTGTCCTCTCTTCTAGCACGGTCTGTGGGAGTGACCTTCAGAGATGTCTGAAGAGGACCCATGAAATGTACAGGGAAGAGACAAAGACAGGGGCTGGCTGACCTGAAGCGGGGTTTGGGGGCTGCCTTGTGTAGGACACATTGAATGCGGGCTCCTCGATCAATGGTGGGGGGTACATTCGCCTCCGGATGAAGAAGCCAGCCCCGCAGCAGAAGAGCACACCCATCATGAGCAGGAACCTGGGGAGAACAGACAGGAAGTAGAGCTCAGAGCAAGCAGCCATTCAGGCACGACCTCGAGGACTCAGCCAGGGACTCGAGAGGCCTTGTGGATGCATGAACTCAGATCTCAGGCAGTCAGACGAGAGGGCAGGGCAGAGCCACTAGGTTCCTGGTCAGAAGCACTCGTGCCCTGGACTTGGTCCTCTCTGCACTGTTTCCCCCAAGGCTCTTCCTCTGGAGGAGGAAAGCCGGCAACACCCAGCCTGCAGGCTCCTGGACATCCCCTAGATGGAGGCCCCAGACACTGGGCAGCTCTGGAAGGGAGCCCTGTCTAGATCTCTCTGGAGATCTAGAAAATTCTCAGCCGGGGGGCTGAAGACTTCAAAAACAGGCCTGAGAACCCTCACTGGTCACCAGGTCACCACGGTGTAAGAAATGACTTCCTTCCATTTCCCATCTGTGCTCTACTTTTGTTTCTAGAAAAAGGACTCACTCTGAGAAGAGCCAATAAGTAATAGATAAAACTGACAAACAGGCAACTGAAATTATGATGGGACCCACGGAACCTTTCAGAACTTCACACGACAAACCCATACTCTGAAAGGAGAGCCCTTGCTTCACGCAGGATGAACACGGCAGAGCTGGCCATGCCATGGCATAATGTCCACACTTAGCAGCTATTGAGGAAAAGAACAGTCAGCAAAGCCTTTGGGAACATTACCACGATGCCAAGTGCAAGTCTGCCAGCCCGTCGACACGTGTTTACTGCATAACCCTGCAACACTGAGTAGGAACTGCAGTCACAGGCCCAGGACAGCACGGGACTTGGGAAAAGACTGAAATGCAGCTCTGTGAGCTGTGGTACAATTCATTCAACATTCTTTAGCCCCATCCACACTCCTCACACCATGCTGAGCACACAGCAAGGAGACAGAAAGGCCCCTGCCCACCCAACTAGAGTTCTGACCAGGGAAGCAGACAGGGAACACAAAGGTACAACTTTGGTGAGTGCCCAAAAATATGAAAGATGCGAAAGTGGGTTCTGATGCCTGCATGTGGTAAAACAGACTTAACAGAGCTTACCACTGTGGCAGTATTTTATTTTAAAAAAGAATCATGTATTTTATTTGTTTGAAAGACAGGAAGATCTTTGGTTTACTCTCCCAAGGCCTCTAACAGCCACTGGAGCCAAGAACTCTCCATCTAGATCTTCCAACTGTGTGAGCCCAACTGCTTGAGCCATCACCACTGCCTCCCAAGGTGTGCCTTAGCAGGAAGCTGGTCTGGGGTGGAGCCAGATGTAGAACCCGGACCCTCCAATATGGGAGGAGGTAGGCTTCCCAAGCAGCACCTTAACTGCACCAAGCACCCACCTCCAGGGTGAGTGTACAGTTTGGGTGCAGAGTTACACAAGGGCCATGACGAAGACTAGAGAAGCTGATCCCTCAGAGGAGCCAGATGGTGAGACAGGAGGCAGCTGCCAGTCTTCCAAGCTCAGATTCAGCCAACCCCAATGAATGGGGAAGATTTCCAGGCAGCAGAAGTATCTCGATTTGCTGATTCTCTCCTTACTCAGGACAAGCAGCCTTGGCCGGCCAAAGAGCTACTGTGCAGCCATTTTCTGAAAGTGGCTCCTTCCTCCCCTTGCCACCCATGCCCTGGCCAGAAGCCTGGAGGGGAATGAGCCTTCGACGTGCACGGTGAGCACAAGTGCAGCCACGAAGCATTTGTTTTCTTGACCCAGCTTGCCCCAGGGTGAAAGAGATGTCACCAAGACTGAGACAACACAGGTGATATGCAGAGCCCTTGGGGACTGGGGAAACAGAGGAGCAGAGCTGTGACCTACCAGAAATACCACAGTCTCTGTATGGAGAGGGCCCGCACGCAGCACCGGGAGCCACAGCAATCCTCGTAGGAACGGCATCTGCAGAAAGAGAACACAGGCTGATTACCGCTTTCACCAGCAGGAGAGCACAGGATGGCTACTGCTCTGTGTCACAAGGTCATGACGTAATCATGCTTAGAAGAGAAAGTAACAGTGATGAGGTATGTACTGCCATGCCTGCATGTCAGGAAACCAGTAGAAGGTGCTGAGATGGATGTGGTCAGTGCCTTACTACACACTCCACATGCCACACGGATTCCTGCTGGGGCATCAACTCTTGCCAGCACTGCAGTCAGCAGAAAGGCAGCAACCTGGCATCAATAAGGTGCCAACCCCCTGAGGCCTCACTGCTTGATGGTGTGGAAAGGGTGGACATACCTCCCTAAGTCCAATGAGGCTAAGAGCAGAGGTCGTGGAGTCATACAGAGGTACTACCCTCATCTCACCACTCATAACTGTGAAGCGTGTGCCCCACCTCTGACACACAGTGCAGGTCTGTCCTTCCCATACACAGTGTGCTCACACTCCCTAGTGTGCCTGAGGCTTCAGGGACCCAGGCAGGTATAGGCTCTGGAGGTGCCCTCCCCCAGCACAGCCCACCAAGGGGGCACACACGGGAGGACCCAGTGCAGGCCACAGGTCACTCAGATCCTTCAATGTTTCTGTCCTTCCCTGACCCCACATGGTTTGCCTTTGCAAAGGGAAGATACTATAAAAGCTCAAATCCTTTCCTACCACACTTTAGTATTCACAGGAAACTTGTACCAGAGCAACTGAGTCCAAGCGGCAGCACACAGAGGCTGTTTCTCAACAGCACTGAATGATCACATGCTGGTGACTCAGATGTCTGCCAACTCTTTACTTTTAAAAGGGGTATCTGGTGGGGCCCGCGCTGTAGCGTATCGGGTAAAGCCACCACCTGCATCCCATATGGGAGCTGGTTCGAGTCCCAGCTGCTCCACTTTCGATCCAGCTCTCTGCTGTGGCCTGGAAAAGCAGGGAAAGATGGTCCAAGTTTTTGGGCCCCTGCACCTGCAGGGAAGACCCAGAAGAAGCTCCTGGCTCCTGGCTTCAGAGCAGCGCAGCTCCCACCATTGCAGCCAATTGGGGAGTGAACCAGCAGATGGAAGACCTCTCTCTGCCTCTCCTTCTCTCTGTTTTACTCTGCTTTTCAAATAAATAAATCTTAAAAAATAAAAAAATAAAAGGGGTATCTGGGAGAAATGCATAATTCTACTCAAGATCTTGGGTAATGCAAACAAAGCCTCTGTTTTGTAGGAAAATGTGTAGGAAACAGCTCCCTTGAGAACTGGCTGGAGAGAGGCATCAGCAGTGGCCTGTAGCTCAGCAGGTTTGCTACAAAGCAGCTGCTTCCCAGTTCCTCAGCATGGCAGGTCCCTGGGGCTCCCAGGCTGGTTCCCTCTTTCTGTACACACCCAGCACTGACTGAAGCGAACTATCATTTCAAGGACAAACTGGGCTGACAAATACCCCACACTGCCACTGTCCCTGTCTCCTGATGTGCACAGACACACAGAGCAACACAACATCCCACAGACAATATGAGTGTCGCTGCAATTGCAATGAGATCCTCCCACAACAGTGACCTAAACGAGTCTGTTTAACCTGCTTTAGCCAACAAGCATCCAGCAGAGTGGCCTAAATGGGTGCTTAGAAATCCTGCTGATTCTTAAAACCGACGCAGTCCACAAACAGCCACCGAGGAGCTACAGGGAGCTTGATCCTGGTGTGTGGTGGGGGAGGAGGGATGGAGCAATCCTAACCAAGATGGAACTCTTGCTGTGGAGGAGCCTCCCTTCTGGAAGACAGGATAAGGAGAAAAGTGTTGGTGTGATACAACACGTGTGGGTGTGCATGCACGTGGGGGTTATGGAGGGGGGCACTCAGAGACATGCAGGACTTCTGCTTTTAGGGGAGTAGAGCTCAGGCAATTAACTGTAAACTAAGAGATGTGGCCATGAAAATCCTTAGTGATTGTGTTAGATTCACAGAGCCTGACAGTGTGGCAGGCAGAATCCAAGATGTCCCCAAATGTCCACCCCTAGTGTACACATCTGCTCTCCCTTCAGTGTAGGGTCCTGTGAGTATGATGGGATGGTCACTGCCACGAACATAAAACTCCACTGTGGCCAACTGCAGATGCCCCTGCCACGAGCTGTGAGGGCCACATGGCCAGGTCCGCACAGGGTCTCTAGGAGCTAAAAGCAGTCTCAGCTGGACCACTGTCCCAATCACAGCAAATGAACATTGCCTATGACCTGAAAGAACCAGATGAGGGCCGCAGCCAGTCAGGCCCTTGTTTGTCTTGTGCAGCTCTGAAGAGGACCTTCTGTGCCATGCCCACACATCTATAGGTGGTAAATGTATATTGCTCCAAGCTGCTAAATGCATAGTGATTTGCTACTGCAGAATAGAATAAACAAGAATATAAACACGTCTAACATTAATACTGTTTTTCAACAAAATAAACTTATCTTGGGGCCACTGTTGTGCCAGCATCCCATATGAGCACTGGTTCAAGTCCTGGCTGCTCCACTTCTGACCCAACTCCCTGCTAATGGCCTGGGAAAGCAGTGGAAGATGGCCCAAGTGCTTCGGCCCCTCCCATCCACATGCGAGACCAGGAAGAAGCTCCTGGCTCCTGGCTTTTGCCTGGCCCAGCCCCAGCTGTTGTAGCCATTTAAGGAGTGAACTAGCAAATGGAAGATCTCTCTTCTCTCCCTCTTTCTGTAAATCTGCCTTTAAAATAAATCTTTAAAAAAATAAACAAACATGTTTTAATTCCATTTTCCCATAAGGTTGTTGAAGAACGCTCATGTTATCAGAGCCATGTTTGAAATGAGCTTAGGAGATGAGTCACGCTGTGCCTCCTCTCCATCTAGGCCACTCCTCGTGAAGCCACGAGTGGACCTGCCAGCATCGCAGGACAGCACTCTGCACAGACACAGCCTCTCTTGCCACACTTCGTCTGAGTAACTAAGGGCCGCCTCCTCCACTGCCTCAGTTCTCCCCTTATTCCTTGGCCCCACTGTAGGAAGACCACAGAGCCAGCGTGGAGAAAATGTAGTGATTCCTGGGCACAGGTCAGGAGGGCTCTGGGACACAGCCCACTCTTTAACAATGCCCATGCTGACCAGACACAGTCCCAGAAGTATACTTTCCATGTCAGTAATGCCCAGTTTGCAGCTAACTCAGTTGTCAAGACAGAAATAACAGGTGCATCAGATGGGGTGAGCCACCAATGCCTCTGTAATACCAGGCACCAGGACAATGTTCCCAGGTGCCTAAGCCCAAAAGTGGATTGAGAAATTTATGCGGTTCTATTTCACAATGGTGAAAACTGACTTCAAAAAATGAGAGAGCAGCAAAGTAAGAACTGTCACATATGCTCACACATGCACAAGGGTGGGTGTGTATCACAAACAATGTAAGCCTCATTTCTTCAGAGCTAATGCTGGGGAAGCCCTGGGTCAAAGTAGATAGGTTCAAATTCTGTCATGTCTACAGTTGGCTCCTATCATCCTCCGGGAAAGTCCCAATGGCCCAAGTCCCCTGACCAGGAGGTCACCTCCCACTGTTCACAGTGCTAGTATTCTGTGTGTAACAAAGGTCAAACGGCTACTGTGGCCAACAGTTATGGTACAGCAGCCACATGGGCTCCAGTTCAAACCCTGGCTGCCCCACTTTCAATCCAGCTTCCTGCTAATGTGCCTGGGAAAACAGCAAAGATGACTGAAGTCCTTGGGTCCCTGCACTCACATGGGAGACCCAGATGGAGTTCCAGCCTCCTGGCTTCAGCATGACCCAGGCCCAGCCCTTTAGGCCATTTGGAGAGTGAGCCAACACATGGAAAAACAATCTCTCTAATTCTGCCTTCCAATAAATCTTTTTGTAAAACAAAAATGACCATGGCTATTCTTGCTCCAATTCTACTACTTTTATAAAAGTAATTTTAATGGAATCAAGATATATTTATTTATTTAAAATCTTTATCTATTTACTTACTTATTTGAGAGTGAGAAGGAGGGATAGAGAGACAAAGAAAGAGTTCCCATACATTGTTTCACTCCCCAGATGCCAAAGCTGGGAGCCAGGAACACAATCCAGGTCTCCCATGTGGATGGAAGGGACTCAACTACCTGAGCCATCACTGCCGCCTCCCAGGGTGTGCACTGGCAGGAAGCTGGAGGCAGGAGCAGGAGCTGGCTACCAAACCACGGTTCTCTGACGTGGATGCAGGCATCCCAATCAGTGTCTTAACCACTAAGCCAAACATCACCACCCCCAATTCTACTCTTTAATGTCCTGGGGTGAGCAAACCCTGGAGGGTGCAACACTCTCGCAGATCCTCTCAAATGGGAGCACCCTGCTCCCCGAGGGGCAGGAAATATGGGCAGACACCCGTAGCTACGAGGAGTTCAGCAGTGACCTGAGCTCAGTGCCACCATAATGCCCCCTGTGTTATTTTCCCCCAAGGATAACGAGAGCTGTGTCAGCTCTGCACAGGCGGGAAGGGGCCTTCGGACACCATCCAATGCTGGTAACCACAAATGTGGACAGAAGAGGGAAGCAGGGATGTGGATTTCCTGAAGTGCCTCCCTTTGACAGCCAGGGTCAGGAGGAAGCATTTGCTGCTCTGAAACCCGAGCCCGCAGCTTACTTGTCCTCACATCTGAGGAAGAAGACAAAAATTTGTCCCACTTCCACTCCACTCCCCACAGATACAAAGGGAACAGAGGGAGCTATGCAGGCAGAAATGGCTAGTACATGGAACAGAGTGGACAGGAATTCACTTACAACATTACAGACTCCATGGGCTGTCACTACACCTCCACTCCGATTCCTTTTCAGTGGCTCTACAAATCAGATAAGACATGTCCAGGCCCCACTGAACACTGTCTTTGCTTGGGCTACTGTGACAAAACCAAAGACATTCATTTGTCATAGTTCTGGAGTGGGAGGTCCAGGGTCCGGGCACTGGGGGAAGGCAGCAGCTCCCTGCTTTGCAGGCCTCCTTGTGTCATGTACCCACATGCTGGAGGCAAGAGAAGCGGCTGAATCATGGAAGGCTTGCCAGGACAGGGGCAGTGTGCCCAGCGGAGAACTCAACATTCAGCACGTCTGCCATATGTCAGGCACTGTCCTAGGCACAGGGACCTCAAATATTTATGAGTCACTGTACTCAGGGACTCACAATAGTGAAGACACAGCTGCCAAGGATCTTGAAAACCTACTGTTGAAAACCTACTGATGCCAGCATTGTAGGTGGCAGCTCAGCCCCCTGTACCACAACACCAGCCCTGAACCTAATGCTTTTAAGCAGAGAAGTAACATGAAAATTTAGAAGGAAAGAGAACTGGATGTAAAAAGAGACTGAGAGAAGACCCACAGAAAGTTTCTACAATGGTTCAGGTGAGTGTGAACTGGGGCCTGGGGAACAGGGAGGAGAGACTCAGAAAGGTCAGAATCCAGGAGAGCAGCGGTGTGGCTGGGGCTTCCAGCAGCTATGAGATTGAAGACGCCATTCATGCAGGCGGCACGAAGCATCACCAAGTGCACGGCTCACTCTCCACAGCGACTTTTTCGTTCTCCAGGACAGCGCTTCTGGGACGCCGGTTCCTCCTCCTCACAATGGAAGAGAAGAGGCAGAAGGAAACCAAAGCAGCATGTTGGCAGGTGTTCCCCAGCTCCAGCCCAGTGTGAGAACACTTTCATGATACGTTAAAAAGTGAGTGAACAAGAACACAAAGTGATCTCTGACTCCCAACCTGAGGCACAGCTGGAAAAGCGCCTGTGCTCCAGGATGAACACATCAGAGGGAGCTTGATCCACATTTGTGTCAGAAGCTGAATCAAGGACATGAGCCTTACCAACGGGATTCACTCTACTGAGAAGAACCAAAGTGTTTTATCTCCCTGTTGTCCCACAGCCATTTTTCTTCAACCTGATAACTGTAATGAGAGTCATGGTCCTCAGGCCACTGCTGCATTTTCCAAGAGAGCTTTTTCTTCTCACAGCTGTAAAGGCTTTCTGCTGAGGCTCCCACAAAACAGGGGCATTAAGGTCTCCTGCTCGTCAACATGAAACAAGACAAGAGATACCAGCAATCTCCCATGCTGAGGCAGGCAGCCTTCTCCCTCCTGTGTGGGTCTTCTCAAGAACGCCAAGGGGGGCCAGTGCTGTGGCACAGCGGGTAAAGCCACCGCCTGCAGTGCTGGCATCCCATATGGGTGCTGGTTCAAGTCCCAGCTGCTCCACTTCCTACCCAGCTCTCTGCTATGGCTTGGGAAAGCAGTGGAAGATGGCCCAAGTCCTTGGCCTCCTGCACCCGTGTGGGAAACCCGGAAGAAGCTCCTGGCTTCAGATCAGCACAGCTCTGACCACTGCAGCCATCTGGGGATCAACCCAGCAGATGGAAGATCTCTCTGTCTCTCTCTGCCTCTGCCTCTCTGTAACTCTGCCTTTCAAATAAGTAAATAAATATTTAAAAAGAAAAGAAAAGAAAAGAAAAAAGAAAAGCGCCAGGGAACAAACACTGGGACCTTCTGCTATCACAGTGGCCACTGAAAATTGGCAGAGACCAGTTCCAGGCCCTCACGGGTGCCCAAGTCCCTTATGCGAAATGGGATAGCGTTCCCACAGAACTACACACATGCTCCCATATATATCAATTCTTCTCCAGATTATCCCTGACCCTAACACAGTGTACACTCTAGGTAAATAATTGGCATATTGTATTACTACATTGTTTGGTGAATAACAGCAAGAAGTTTGTACTTGCTAAATACAGACATAATTTTTTCCTTGATATCCTTCATGGAATGTGAAAACTGCAACTAGGAAGAGCCAGCTGTGTTATATATCTCCTGTCCAGTTACTCTTGGTGTGAGAGTTCATAGCATTCATGTTCATTCCTAAAAAAAAATCTCTTATTTGGAGCTGGTGTTGTGAGGCAGCAGGTTAAGTTGCTGCCTGCCATACCAGCAATTCTACATGGGCCTCAGTTTGAGTTCCAGCACTCCAGCTCTGATCCAACTCCTTGTTAACACACCTGAGAAAGCAGCAGAGGATGACCCAGGTGCTTGGGCCCCTGCACTTCCATGAGAGACCCAGATGGACTTCCAGGCTCTTCACTTCAGTCTGGCCCAACCCTGGCCATTGTAGCCATTTGGGGAGTAAACCAGCAGGTGGAAGATTTATCCCTCTCTCCCTCCCTCTCTCTAACTCTGCCTTTCAAATAAATAAATCTTTAAAAAAATAGGCTCATATTTTACAATATTAAAAATAACAGCTTCTGGGGAAAACTGGTTTAGGATATTCCACTCAAAATCTGTGGAATTTCAAACACAATGAAAACCAGTAACCGACAATCTGGCCACCTAGGCAGGCTGCTCCCCACAGCTGGTGGCTAGCCAGATATTAAAGCACATGAAAACAACAGACAGAAAACTGTGCCTTAATTAGAGCCAAACTGGCAGACACTGACGTGGGCACAGGAAGAGAAAAAATCCTGCGGCCAGAGCCAGCAAGGCTGTGACAGTGCCTGTTTTGAGAGGAGCTCAGGATGGGCAATCACTGGGATTTCACATACAGAGTACACACATGCACACACGCATGCAGTCACAGCAGACCAGCCAAGGAATGTTTCTCGTCCTGCCCAAGACTGTAAAATCTATTCCTATTACCCCTGCTCTCTTTCACAAGAAAATCTGTACAAACCAAAATAACTTGTGCCTTCCCTAGATACCTTGCCCCTTGATATGAACCACACAAAAGCTGACCTGCGTCACAGAACAGAGCAGGTATTTCATGCTGCCAGCAAAGTGCCTGGTCTGAGCAGCTACTTGCTGCCAGCAAGGCCACCTGCTTGTCCCTGAGTACCAGCAGGCCTGAAACCTGGGTTGGAGGCTGTATCACACGGGGGCTTTCTTTCCCATAATGCAATCTTCTACCTATAAAGAAATAATCCCCAGAGAAAGATGTGATGAAACACAGGATGAAACCAACAGTGCAAATACTTACATATAATACGTTGGATAGAGTCCTTCAAAGTACCAGCAATGTTTTTTGGCCTCTGAGCACTGCAAACAGAAGCAAGAGAAACACTGTCAGGGCAAAGAACATGTACTCTGTTGATAAGATCTCACATACAGCAGGAGGACCAAGGATACTTTAGAACCAGGAAGCTGTCATCCACCTCCCTCTCTCATGGCTTTTTTTTTTTTTTTTTTTAAGATTTATTTATTGATTTGAAAGGCAGAGTTACAGAGAGGCAAAGGCAGAGAGAGAAGTCTTCCATCCACTGGTTCACTCTCCCAAATGGACACAACAGCCAGGGCTGGACCAGATTAAATCTGGGAGCCAGGAGCTTCATGGGAATCTCCCATGTGGGTGCAGGAGCTCAAGCACTTGGGCCATTTTCCGGCTGCTTTCCTAGGCCATTAGCAAGGAGCTGGATCAGAAGTGGGGCACCCATATGGGATGCTCAAATCAGCAACTGTATGCAATGTTGGCACAGCTAGTGGCAGCTTAACCCTGCTACGACTTCTTATTTTTTTAAAGTTTTATAAAGGAAGCAAAGTACCTATTTTCCTATTACTTTACTAGAGTTTCACATCTTTAAATACATTGAGAGGCAGGGCATTTAGCAGAGCAGTTAGGATGCCTGAATCCTATATCCACATACCTGGGTTCCATTCCTAGACCCAGCAATTGACTCTAGCTTCCTGTTAATGCAGACCCTGGGAGGCAACAAAGATGCTTCAAGTAGTCGAGTCCCTGCCACCCCAGCGACAGGCATCTGAGGAGTGAACCAGCAGGTGGGAGTTCTGATTCTTTCCTGTCTCTCTGCCTCCCAAAATTGTATAAATGTTAAAAAGAAAAATATATAAAATTTAAAATAGACGATAACCATTTCATTAAAAAGGTAAAAAAGATAATTCACTTATTAAAGTTTACATGGTAGGATATGAGAGTACTTTAGAAAGTTTGTGAGAGGGGCCAGTGTTGTGGCGCATCAGGTAAAGCCACCACCTGTGACACCAGCATCATATATGGGTGTCAGTTCACGTCCTGGCTGTTCCACTTCCAATCCAGCTCCCTGATAATGGACTGAGAAAGTAGCGGAAGACGGCCCAAGTGCTTGGGCCCCTGCACCCATGTGGTGGATCTGGATGAAGCTCCTGGCTCCTGGCATCAACCTGGCCCAGCCTCGGCTGTTGTGGCCATCTAGGGAGTGTGCCAGCGGATGGAAGACCTCTCTTGTCTCTCTCTGTCTCTCTCTGTATGTCTCTGTAACTCTGACTTTCAAATAAATAAATAAGTCTTAAAAAAAAAAAGTCTGTGGGAAAATATCATGAAAATGCATTTGTTTTGGTACAAAAAATTTTGAAATCTATGCTGATTCTCAAAATATGCATTTCCATGAACTTTTTGAAGACCTCCCATACTTCAGATTACTAAAGAACACATGGGGGAAAAAAAGTAATACAAAGCTTTCTTTGGAAAAGGAAGGGCTCACTGTCCTGCCCAGGCCCCACCCTCAAGGCAGGAGAGGAGATGACCACAGTCTGCTCCACAGCCACAACATCTTAGAAATGGACAAATTTCCAGCAGCAGCCAACTGCACGTGGTACCTATTACGCTGGGCTATGAAAACAGCCCATGACAACAGGATTTCTGGAATGCATTTCAAGACATTCAGAAGCATACTAAATGTCAAGAAGCAAAGTGACCAGTTTTTATTAATGGAAAAAGATTTAATTTAGACCAGGTAAGCTCATGCTCAGTTCAAGAAATGAAGCTCAGTGGTGTAATAGGCTAAGCCTCCGCCTGTGGTTCCAGCATCCCATATGGGCGCCGCTTTGTGTCCCAGCTGCTCCTCTTCCGATCCAGCTCTCTGCTTATGGCCTGGGAAAGCGTAAGATGGCCCAAGTGCTTGGGCCCCTGCACCCAGGTGGGAGACCTAGAAAAAGCTCCTGGCTTCAGGCCAGTTCAGCTCCTGCCACTGCGGCTATCTGGGGAGTGAACTACTGGACAGAAGAACTCTATCTCTGTCTTTCCCTCTGTCTATAATTCTACCTCTCAAATAAATAAAATAAAAATAAATGACACTCAGATTGTTGAAGAAATCAATGTATTTTGGCAAGAAAGGGCAATTTCAGGCCTCTCTGCCCCATGATTCAACTCATTTCACTAAAGTCTCCTTTGCCCCAATTACAGTTGGCCTCTGTAGTTTTCTGCGATGAACAGAGGAGAAAACAGGTCTTTCTTCCCTGTAGCATTTAAATGCTTCTTTACTCTCCACCTCTACCAGACAGCTGCAAACCCTCCTGGCACCATTGCAAGCTCCACACAATCTAGAATCTCTCCAGATACCAGGAGCCCCAGACCTGCAGCCTGCAGCCTCCTGCAGCCCTGGCTGCTCTTGCAGGTGGCACCACAGACTCACGCACAGGGCCAGCACACAGAGGTGGCCTGGAAATGAATGCAGCTCCCTCTTCCACAGCTTCCTCCCTGGAATTCCCCAACTCAAGGAGCCCCGGTCCTCCAGCACCATACCCCTAACTCTCAGGGCAGCAACCAAGCTGCAGCAGTTTAGAAAGCACTCTTCCTTCCATCCTTCCAAAGTCATTTCACGGTTTTCAGCTCACATGATCTCTGGAACACTGAGTATAAGGCATGCCATTTTACAGGTGAAAACACTGGAGCACTTAGGCAGTGTCCTCCTCAGAGTTACCTGTTTTGAAAGTGGCAAAATCAACCCTCAACACTGGGTCTCTTAGACTGACAAACACTGCTGTATTTCCTGTGCCCACCCCAACCCCCAGTGCTGGGGTGAGACTATAGCATAGCAGGTAGACATGGAGAGCCTGCCAGTCACAGGATGACAGCCTTGGAAAGGTATCCCGGCTGCCTCAACACAAAATGCTCAGCTGCTCATGTTGGGTGTGTGTGTGGGCATGCTTTAAGGCTGTAAAAGGTGACATGAGCGGTCAGCAGTGTGGCACAGTGAGTTAAGCCATCACCTGCAGTGCAGGCATCTCATACAGGAGTACCAGTTAAAGTCCCATCTGCTCTGATTCTGATCCAGCTCCCTGTTAATGCTCCTGGGAAAGCAGCCGAAGATGGTCCAAGTGCTTGGAACCCTGTCACCCATGTAAGAGACTTGGATGGGGTTCCAGGCTCCTGGCTTCATCCTGGCCCAGTCCTGGCCATTGCAGCCATTTGGGGATTGAACTGGTAGAAGGAAAATCTGTCTCTCCTTCCCTGTCACTCTCCTTTCAAGTAATACAAACTTAAAAAAAAAAGTGATACATAAGCACTGAATTGTTACATATAGCACAATTCCCCGAAACACTCAGAAATGTCTGTTGGGAAAGAAATTTAGGAATATTTGGAAAACTACTCTTGTATTTACCTCTAAGCCCTGAGGGTCTCTTTATATACAAGCAATTCCATTTCCACAGAGCTACTTACTATGGCATTATTTCTTACAGGAAAAGCCTGACAATGCAAATGACCAGCAGAGAAGGCTTGTTAATACCTGGAGGTGCTCCCACAGAGGATACCACATAGCAACAAGAACTAATTAAAGCACAGCAGTGCTCCCACACAGGACACCACCCAGCAACAAGAACTGGTTAATGCATGGCAGTGCTCCACACAGCAGATACCACACAACAAGAACTATTTAAGGGGCCAGCGCTGTGGCGTATCAGGTAAAGCCGCAGCCTGCAATGCCGGCATCCCATATGGGTGCCCGTTCAAATCCAGCTGCTCCACTTTGGATCCAGCTCTCTGCTACAGCTTGGGAAAGCAGTAGAAGATGGTGCAAGTCCTTGGGCCCCTGCAGCTGCGTGGGAGACCCGGAAGAAGCTCGTGGCTCCTGGGTTTGGATTAGCCCAACTCTGGCCATTGCAGCCAATTGGGGAGTGAACCAGCAGATGGAAGACCTCTCCCTCCCTCCCCCCCCCGCTCCTCTTTCTGTGTAATTCAAGTAAATAAATAAATCTTAAAAAAAAAAAAAAAAGAACTGGTTAAAGCATGGCAATGCTACCACAGAGAGGATACCACAGGGCAACAAGATCTAGCTGAAGTACAGCAGTGCTCCCACACAGCAAACACCATGCAGCAGCAAGAACTGGTTGTTGCATGGCAACTGGTTAACTGGGGCCAGCACTGTGGTGGAGCAGTCCCAGCTGCTCCCTGCTAATGCACCTGGGAAAGCAACGCAGGATGGCCCAAGGTCTTGAGCCCCTGCACCCACATGGGAGACCTGGAACAAAGCTCCTGGCTTTAGTCTGGCCCAGCCCTGGACACGGCAGCCTTCTCAGGGGTGAACCAGAGGATAGAAGATCAATCTCTCTAAGGCTGCCTTTCAAATAAATAAATTTTTAAAATAAAAACTGATTAACGCATGGCACTGCTCCCATACACAGATGCCACACAGCAGCAAGAAATGGCTACTGCATGGCACTGTTTTCACACAGCAGCAAGAACTGGTTAATGCACGGCAGTGCTCCACAGCAGGTACTACACTGAAAAAGCAGACACAAGAAAGGTACATTTACTATGCAACCTTTAGTACACGTGGCTGCTGCTGTCTACAAAAAGAATTGCAGGAATGTACAGTAATGACGGATGTTTTCACTCTGTGGGAAGAGGGGGAGGGTGGAAGAGACAAGAATGAGAATGGATTTTTCCAAATGCATCTTTTAATATAATTTGATGTTTGAACTGAGTATTTTTCAAAAAAATAAGTCAAAAGAATTACCAAAAAAACCCACCACATTCTCTTCAAAAACTGTTTAAACTGTATACAAACTAAGAAGAAAAAAAACAAAGTTTAGGGTTTTATTTCCACACCTGAAAGTAAGCTTACTCATTTTACAAAGACAGGGAGATGGTTTCTTAAGGAATGACAGCCTGAGTAACCAGAAAACACATTTGTGGGAGAGGTTGGGTGTTTTTCGTCACGGACCAGGCATCCACGGCAGTTAGGACCCCACACAAGGTTCTGGGCAAACAGCAGGCTCTCGGAGAGCTCAAAACACAGCATTTCTTCCAAGTGCACAACATAAACAAACACAATAAACACAGCTGTCTGCTCCTTGAGGAGATCACCAAGAGTTGTAGCGTGTTAGCCAAGTGGGGTCCTGAGGAAGTGGCTGCCTGCAGGAGCAAGGAACCAGGGACTCCACAGCTGGGCCTGGAGAGGTCTGTGGGATGTCGGCACTGAGGAGAACCCCGGTGCTGACTGCTCAAGGACAAGCATATCTGCAGATGCAGCTGAGCAAGCCTAAGTATATCCATATTTAGCCAGGATCTCAATAAGCCCCACAGCACAAATCCTTGCTAATCACCATGTAATCCTCATACTGACCCAGAGTCTCTGTGTCTATGTGTGCTAGATGTGGAGTGCCCAGAATAACACGCTCTGTTCTCCTATCCCAAGTTAGGGCAAGGTATGGTCAAACTCTGGGACACACAGAGTGAATCTCAAGGTTCCAGATATTCACAACAATGTGGATTCTGTCTCAATTCCATCTTTTGTCCTTTGGTTGACTATGTGGTACACAGTGGGCTCTTCAGCAGACAAAGGAATGGCTGACAGAACCAGTCTCAGCCACACCTGGAACCTGTAGGGCTCCTTGCTTTCTTTGTCATGGCAACAGTCTTAGCCCAGCAGTCTGTCCTGGTCAAATCCCAAGATCTGCTTCAAATTGGGCAGACGCCCCAGGAGCATCAACCCAACAGGGCTCTCTTGCCTTGCTGTCCAGAGAGAGAGAGACCCCTGCTGTGTCCCAGTGCTGCTTCATGCTCGTCAAAAGCTGAACTTGACACACAGGCAATGAGATGCTGACTGAGCTAAGTTCCAGCCCAGTGAAGGTGGAACGCTTGACATTCCACACAGACTGTGAACAAAGGGAGCTGGCAGGATGCAGCCAGGTCCAGGCACAGAGAGGGAGGGCAGTGACAGCCTGCAACTCCGAATAGGAATTCATGCAGGGAATGACAAACAATTACCTCCAGGTCTCTGAACTTCAACTGAGAGGAGTGGTCATGCCTTAAATTCCTGTATTAGAATTTAAATTTATTCTCTAAGTGCTAATTCCTCTTTCCTTGGGTTTATGGAGATGTTGTTTGTCAGGGAGCATCTTGATTTTTCAGGGGTAGAAGTGGAAGGCTTCCTACAAGCACTGTAATTACACATGGGAAGAAAATGGAGAAGCCCTTAAGACAAGACACAGAAGATCCTCCAGTGTCCCATAAAAGAGACCACAGCGAACAAGGACCAGAGACACAGCAACACTCCCCAAGACCGGGAAGACTCTAGGGAAATGTAGGTGTTCAGATACAAATCGTGCCCATCTCAAATCTGGGGAGACTTCCATGAGCTCTCACAACTTACTCTGAATGCTTCCTTTATCTGCTATAGTTTTCAACAAAACAGAGAGAGGCACTGGGCCGGGCTGGGCTGGTGCTGACGTGTACTGGGTAAAGCCACTGCCTGTGACCCAGGATCCCATATGGGTGTCAGTTTGTATCCCCGCTGCTGCACTTTGGATCTAGCTCCCTGCTAATGGCCTGGGAAAGCAGCCAAATATGGCCCAAGTGCTTCTGCTCCTGCCACCCACATGGGAGACCAGGATAGCCTGGCCCAGCGCTGGCCTTTGTGGAGATCTGAGCAATGAAACAGTGGATGGAGGAGCTCTGTCTCTTGTCTCTCTGCAACTCAGACTTTCAAAAAAAATAAATCTTTAAGAGAAAAAAAAGAAAGAAACAGAGGCAGCAGTGTCCCCCAGGTCCCCAGTGCAGGTACAAACCGCATCTCCAGCAGATGGGAATTAACTAAATGACAAACCAAATCAAAACAAACAATACCAGAAAACAGCTAAGTAATATCTTTAAACAATAAAGAGCTTATATAATTCATTAAGATAATTACAATGTGAAAAATACATAAAAGAATTTTTGAAGGAAACATAAAAGGACAATAATCCTATTGTAAGATAATATTCATTAATACACAAATAAATGAAAATTATAAATGGCAGTTTCTATTTATCAAGTTGATTAAAGAAAAAAAAAGCCCTGGTATTCATTGTTGAGAATGAAGGAAAAACATATCACAACATATTGAGAAAGTAAGCCTCATGTCTCAGTAGGACAATTTTTCAATCCATCTCAAAAATCCCTAAAATGTATGCAACTTCAGCAGGGCCACTACATTCATCCCAAGGAAATGATAACAATTGTGAACAGCATTTAAAAAAATCTGGAAATGGCCAAAATTTTCAAAATAAAATTCTGAAGCTCATATTTCAAAATAGCTTCTCAAATTATAGTTTCAATATAATTTTGGTTAATAAACATGTAATATATCCACAAAACAACACAGTAAGTGTTTACTATTAGACTGAGAAAAAATATGCTAATATGGACTACTTTGCTAATAAAAAAGCCAATATTTAGGACTGTGTATTTTTATCATGTCATAGGAGAGAAAATAATAGGAAACATATGAACCAAACTACTGGCAATAAATTAGCTGTTAGGTATGCACTTTCTGGTAGTCAGGGTCCAATTTTTCTGTATGGAACTCACAGCTTTTATTTGTAAATCTCAATTAAGTTTTATTTTAACATTGACCAACAAGGATTTAATTAAAAAGTAACAGATGAGCAAAGTCTCTGAAAAACAATGTATCAGGCTAGAAAGATTATACCAAAACGAATATAGCCAGCAATTAAAATTCTGCTTATAAGAAGCTTAACTTCATGAAAAATCTTCATTTCATACAATCAATTTAAGACATATTACATGTGCTTCATTTCAACAAGGAAAAAAATTCATTCGTAGAGGCCAGTACTGCGGCTCACTAGGCTAATCCTCCGCCTGCGGCGCCGGCACCCTGGGTTCTGTCCCGGTTGCTCCTCTTCCAGTCCAGCTCTGCTGTGGCCCGGGAAGGCAGTGGAGGATGGCCCAAGTGCTTGGGCCCAGCACCCGCATGGGAGACCAAGAGGAAGCACCTGGCTCCTGGCTCCTGATCGGCGCAGCACGCCGGCCATAGCAGCCATTTGGGGGTGAACCAACAGAAAAGGTAGACCTTTCTCTCTGTCTCTCTCTAACTCTGCCTGTCAAAAAAAAAAAAAAGAATTCATTCGTAGAAAACATAGAAAAAAGAATGCAATGGCATAAGTACAACCACTGAATTCACCTCTGTTCCCCCAAAATAAACTTCTATGGGCTATTAGGAATTAAATCTCCCAACATCCTCAGACCTCAATGCTGTCATTCACTGCCTTTCCAGGGGCAAAAAGGAAGCCCAAGAGCACCCAGAGCTTTGCCAAGGAGAGCCTGTTCCTTGCAGAACAGCAGGCCCAGGAGCATGCACGCCTGTGCTGTATTATGATGTGCATACTTCCTGGTTTTCACGCATGTGTCCTGGCCCATAACTCCTTCCCCAGCGTAGGCCACAGAAACGCAGCAGATTCTGAGAGGCCTCCTCACTCCAGGGGGTCCTGCAGAAAGAGCTGCTGAAGAGTCTGAACCCTTTCTGCATCCAGCCTGTCCATTCAGAGGGAGTCCTGCCAGGAAGGCGAAAAGAGCACAGCCAGGTTCCAGGAGGCTGCACCCTCCCTTCCATGGACAGAAGCCCAGAACCCCACCACCACCACCACACACACTATCGCTTCCTCTGGATGCTTATTTGTAGCCTTTAAGATATATTTATAATAAACTGATGAATGTAAAATAACTGGAGCTTGAGGAGGCAGTGGTGGGAACCCCAGGTTAGAAACTCCAGAGCCCCTGCCTTGTGACTTGGTCTGAAGTAGGACAGTCCTAGGGACCTGGTCCCTGGGCTGTGGTGTGGACAGTGTCAGAACTCAGTTGTCTTAGAGGATCTGCTGTGGAGTTGGTTCCTTGCTATTTAAAGAAAACAACACACCAGGGCCGGCGCTCTGGCACACTGGGTTAACGCCCTGGCCTGAAGCGCCGGCATCCCATATAGGCGTCTGTTCAAGACCTGGCTGCTCCACTTCCAATCCAGCTTTCTGCTGTTGCCTGGGAAAGCAGTAGAAGATGGCCCAAATCCTTGGGCCCCTGCACCCTTGTGGGAGACCCAGAAGAAGCTCCTGGCTTCGGATCGGTGCAGCTCCAGCTGTTGTGACCAACTGGGGAGTGAACCATTGGATGGAAGACCTCTCTCTCTCTGCCTCTCCTCTCTCTGTATAACTCTGACTTTCAAGTAAATAAAATAAATCTTAAAAAAAAAAAAGAAAAAAGAAAATGACACACCTCCTGTATTGTGCATACAGGAGGAGAAACTGAGTCAGAATTGGTTTCTTCTTCTCTATCCTCAGAACCCACCACCACTTTCTTCCCAGGAAGGAACCAGGAAACACTGCCATAGAAGATTTGTCTCATTTCTCTCCCACTACCCCCTCAATTCTGATAATACAAATGATCATCAGATCTGATAACATCACCTACCATGTTTCCCATTGAAGAGTTAAAATTGTATATGTGCAGGTGTAAAAAGTTAAGCTTAAGCTTACAGGTTTAAACCTTCCTGGTGCAGCTGTGAAAGTAAAACAGAGTGAAGTAGCACCTTGACAGTAGGGACTACATTTTGGAGCACTTGAGACTCCATTCTGGGAAAGCACCCCCCCACCGTGAGACTCTGGTCTGAAACTATGATCTCAAATAGTCGGACAATAGCAGTGCACTACATCACCCTTGGCTACGCACAAAAACCCCCTAGCATGATTGCTCAAGCTTAAAAGTAGAAAGGTTGCACCTGGATTACCTGGGCTAATAATGAAGATGTGATTTGTCTATGTCTTAATATCATAATTGCTGATTGTAAGATTTTAGCAACTGCTTAGCAACCGTGTATTCTCTCCCCCCTCCCGATTTTGTGGTTTTTGGGTTTTTGCCTTTATAAACCCTATGCTGTAGTTCCTCGCTGCTCCTCTGTCCTTGTATGTTCAGAGGGCCCCAACATGTTGGATCAATAAATTTAACCCTTTGCTGGTTGCATGAGAGAAAAGTCTCTTGGAGTCGTTCCTCGGGCGATGGGCTTTTTCGGACCCTAACACCATGATGAAGTGATTTAATGATGAAAGTTTCAGATATTGCCTATGCACGAGAAAGTGCTGTGAAAGTGTGAGTTGCAACTGCGAGGACCCACAGGGTAAGTGCCAAGGCGGTGTCTTCATTTCCTGCTGTTCCAACCTGAACACAATCTCCACAATCAGCTCTGTTTAACCCTAACTCACAAGGGTTCCTCCTAAGGCTAGTGCAACCTGCCATCTCCATGCCGCATGCTGGCTCTGTACTATCACTCTGGGCTGTCATGCAGAGGCTGTGCCCTCCAGTGCACACAATGCCTCCTGTTGGAAAGGTCACCAGCTCGGCCAGTGCCACAGCTCACTAGGCTAATTCTCCACCTGCGGTGCCAGCACCCTGGGTTCTAGTCCCAGTCGGGGCTCCGGATTCTGTCCCGGTTGCTCCTCTTCTAGTCCAGCTCTCTGCTGTGGGCCAGGAGTGCAGTGGAGGATGGCCCAAGTGCTTGGGCCCTGCACCCGCATGGGAGACCAGGAGGAAGCACCTGGCTCCTGGCTTCGGATCAGCGCAGCGCGCCGTGGTCATTTGGGGGGGGGGGGGTGAACCAATGGAAGGAAGAACTTTCTGTCTCTAACTCTGTCAAAAAATAAATAAATAAATAAATAACAATTCCCCACATCACTTCTCCAGCTAGAGACCTTATGCAGGTGACCTGAGCATGAGAGAATGCCAGAATACAACACTGTGCAGGGTTCTCTCCTGCAGCTAGAATCCTGACCAGATGCCACGAACCTCCCCCACCAGACAGCTCCAGAACTGGGAACCAAGTATACTGCAATCCTTTTGATTTCAGAGACCAGCAACACTGCCCATTCCTTCATAACAGCCCAGTGCTGTCCCCAGTTCCTCCTATTCTGTCCACTCCATCCACATGGCAAAGCTCTCTCTTGCCTCCCCATCATGGAGGTCAACCTTGCTAGCATCAGTGGTCAGGTGGGCAGAGAGTCAGTGAGTGCCTGGTGAGGGAGGAGGAACACAAGAAAGATTCAAGTGCCAACCTGTGCCAAAGGGACAGATGAGCTCCAGGTTGGGACGGTCCCAGAACCCCCCACCATCCCAGTCAGCACCCACCAAGATGTACAGCTGCAGGAGGCCTGGCAGGGTGGTTGCTGACCCTGCACCTGCCCTCCTAATTTCTCAGGAGACTCCACCACGCTCAGGGGGCTACATAGGCTTTGTTAGACACAAGAATGAAGGGTCTGGCATAACACATCAACTTTGTTAAATCTACAGGTGCCCCCATGCATCCTGGTCTCCCCCTGCCGGAAGTCACAAAACCCTCTCTTCTGAATGCAACTTTATCTTACTTGGATCAATTACACAAACAAAAGAGAGCAAAGCTTAGTGAGCTCCAAGAGCCCAGGTGCAGGTCACCCCAGGGACCCCAATGCCTCACTGACAGATTAAATTCTCAACTCACAGGCAGGGTTGCAGGCCTAGTTGCACCTCTCCCAACTCCAAAAGGAAGAAACTGGCCCCAACTGCTTTATGTGGGATGATTAAAACCCAGGAATATCTAATGCAGCAAGGACAGAGAAATTGGGAGCACAGGGTACTGAGAGAGATCAGAACAGAAGTTCAATGTGTCTCTAGGCATGCTTCTCAGTGTAGGATTTAGCAGGGTCCTTCCAGCCTGCAAATCCCAAGCAACGCAAAGCTGCACAAAGCCCAGCACTGAATCTGGATGTAGCCCTGACACAGATAACATGCGTAGGCTCTTTCTTAAATCAATGCCCAAATACTTTCTCAAGGTCTGAGGAACTCAGCCTTTTCTGCCAGGCTACAACCACATCACACACACTGAACCATCTTACAACCCAAGCCACACAAGTGGCTTAATGGTTTAATCACAAGGTTTAATTAAACCTTAATGGTTTAATCACAAGCCTAATAATCCACCAACTCAAACCCACACAGGAGCATAAGATAACATATTTGCAAAAGGCTAGAAACCTCGTAACTATCTGTCAAGAGACAGAAGCTTAAAATGAGTCAGACATTCATATAATAAGGAACAAAACATTCTGTAACTCCAAGGAAAATGCAGTGGGTTTGCGCAGTTGATAGGAAAATATCTCCAAGCAGTATCTCCAAATCAAAACAAAAAAACAAAAAAAAAACAAAAAAACAGGCCGGCGCTGTGGCTCACTTGGCTAATCCTCCACCTGCGGCGCCGGCACCCTGGGTTCTAGGCCCAGTTGGGGCACCGGGTTCTGTCCTGGTTGCTCCTCCTCTAGTCCAGCTTTCTGCTGTGGCCTGGGAGTGCAGCCAGCCACAGCAGCCATTTGGGGGATGGACCAACGGAAGGAAAACCTTTCTTTCTCTCTCTCTCACTGTCTAACTCTGCCTGTCAAAAAAAAAAAAAAAACAAAAAACAAACCCACAAACATTGTATATAATACGGTCACATCTGCACACCCTTAGCAAAATAGTTGAATACAGTAATTTGAAAAATTCAGAGGGCTGCACAGGAAACAGCAGTTACCTCTGCAGAGAATGGCATGGGGGAGGGAGGCCCACGTTGTCTTTCATTGCTTTAACCATGTACATGTATTCATCTTGTGTAAAAACTTAAAACCATCAAATCAATTATCTATGGAAATAAAAAGACCAACACACGGGAAATCCCCAGATGATTTAAGAATGCCATTTCAATGGGCATTCACCCTTTACAAAAAAAAATTAATTCAGTGTCTCCCTTAAAACAAAACCAATGAGCTATGAAACAGCCAAATGTGAGGCTGAAAGGACAAGAAACAAAAAATCTGAATAATTCACAGCTGGATCATCACAGGCCCACTGCCTGACACAAATTCTGGCCTGGAAGGTATTCACGCTGGTCCCTGCAAATGTCAGGTCTACAGGGAAGACAGAGTCGCAGGTACTATGCTTCCAGCCATGGGCAGACGCCACACATGGTTGCTGAACCAACAACACAGACAGTAACTACTGAGTACACTGTATTACAAATTTTCACATGTATGTATGTACACGTGTATATGTGATTCTGTTATACACTGTCACATACATGTATGTATACATGTGTGGTTATTGATGTACTTATGTCACCCATGCATATACACATGTATACATGTATATATACTGCATCTACATCACACACATGCATATACACACAATAAATGTGTGTATGTATACATAATATATTTATAACGTACACATATGTGTATATGCATATGGTTATATGTGCATGTACACCTGTGTAATGTATTTAAGTCACACTATATATGTACATACACACATGTATATGTATATGAGCATTTGTTGTAT
Organism: Oryctolagus cuniculus; assembly: GCF_964237555.1. Taxonomy (NCBI): domain Eukaryota; kingdom Metazoa; phylum Chordata; class Mammalia; order Lagomorpha; family Leporidae; genus Oryctolagus; species Oryctolagus cuniculus. The sequence goes on from NC_091447.1 coordinate 58,014,855, forward strand.
AACGTATCTATGTCACACACACAGGCTACAATGTAATAGAATAGCTACTGAAAAGAACACTAACAAAGGAACAAAAATGTATCCCCAATTTCATTTAGAACTTAGGGCTCATTTACTCCCAAAAACGATGGTATAAAAGTTGGCTAAGCCCCCTGGCTAAAAAGCAAACATATTTCTGTTTAAATCATAAAATAAATTATCTCCCATGGTTCTTGTGCTTGAGTGGCCCAGAACTATTTGTGAGATCAAGTGTCTATGACGTCACCTCAGCCCCTCTGTGCACATGGGAACAGCCACGCTTTTGGGAGATGCCCAGACACTGAAGCAGCCTTAAAGGTTAACTTAAAGGTTAACTGCTGCCCATCCAGGACATACCAGAAACAGAGGTTAAATATGCACCTGTATGAAGGAAGACGGCCAAATGCCCCCATCACAGCAGTGGCACAAGTGCTGTCCCTCACCAGTGATGGACCCCATGGAGCCTCTCAGCTGAAGAGCAAGTGCACAAGTGCCAGCTTCTACCCCCACAAAGATATGGGCTCAGAAGTTCACCACCAACAGGACACTAGGGCAGAGTCGATGCCACCATTACACAGCGTGCTTTATTTTATGTCTGGCTTATACTCCCAAGAGTCTGAAGCAGCTTCCAGAAACACTGAGTAGAGATATATGAAGGGGCAGGCATTTGGCCTACTGATTAAGACGCCAGTTAAGACATTCATGTCCCATATCAGAGTGCCTGGATTCAACGCTCTGCTCAGCTCCTGACTCCAGCTTCCTGCTAGATGCAAACCCCATAAGGCAGCAGGTGATGGCTCAAGTAACTGGAATCCTGCCACCCTCATGGGAAAACTGGATTGAGAGTTCCCAGCCCCTGATTTCAGCTGCCCAGCGGGGCCCAGGGCCATTGCAGGCATCTGGGGAAAGAACAGAAGATAGGAGTGCTCTTTATACATCTCTAATAAAAATTTTTAAAAATAAAATACAATTAGAAAGACATGACACCAAATGCAAAAGTAGCAAAAGAACAAAACTGATAGATTGGACTACCTCAAAACTTAAAACTTTCAGGCTGTAAACAACATCACAAGAGAGTAAAAACACAACCTACAGAATAGGGAAAAACTATTTGCCAGCCACACAGCTGATAAGGGACTTGTCTAAGGAAGTCTTTCCACTAAATGATTAAAAAAGACATTCCCAGGCTGGCACTATGGTGTATTAGGCTAAGCCTCTGCCTCTGGTGCTGGCATCCCATACGGACTCAGTTCATGTCCCAGCTGCCCCTCTTCTGATCCAGCTCTCTGCTATGGCCTGGGAAAGCAGTAGAAGATGGCCCAAGCCCTTGGGTCCCTGCACTCACGTGGGAAAACCAGAAGAAGCTCCTGACTTCAGATTGGCTCAGCTCCAGCCATTACGGCCACTTGGGGAATGAATCAGTGGATGGAAGACCTCTCCTTTCTCTCCCTCTTTCTGTAACTCTGCCTCTCAAATATACAAAATCTTAAATAAAAGGAAGGAAGGAAGGAAATTCCTTTCCAGCAAGCAAAGGAACAGCTGCTAATAAATACACTTGTGATTGTGGTGTTATTAGTACAATCTGAATATATTAAAAGCCAGAGTTTTTGCTCCAAAATGGATAAACTATATCTCAACACAGTTCACTATATATTCACATTATAGCATGTGAATTATGTAACTCAATATACCTCCTTTTTTTTTAAATGGCCAAAGGATTTGAATGGACATTTCTCCAACAAAAACTCTCAGATAGTGGCCGGCGCCATGGCTCAATAGGCTAATCCTCCACCTTGCGGCGCCGGCACACCGGGTTCTAGTCCCGGTCGGGGCGCCGGATTCTGTCCCGGTTGCCCCTCTTCCAGGCCAGCTCTCTGCTATGGCCAGGGAGTGCAGTGGAGGATGGCCCAGGTGCTTGGGCCCTGCACCCCATGGGAGACCAGGAAAAGCACCTGGATCCTGGCTCCTGCCATCGGATCAGCGCGGTGCGCTGGCTGCAGCGGCGGCCATTGGAGGGTGAACCAACGGCAAAAGGAAGACCTTTCTCTCTCTGTCTCTCTCTCTCACTGTCCACTCTGCCTGTCAAAAAAATAAAAAAAAAAAAAAAAAAAAAAAAAAAAACAAAAACTCTCAGATAGTGAAACATAAAAGATGCACAGCATCATCAGTCACTAGGGAATTGTAGGTAAAAGCCACAGAAGACAGCATTTAATGACAGCACTACAATGGCCATAATAATAATAAAAGAACACAGATAATAACATGTGTTGGCAAGAATGTAAAGCAATTAGAACCCTTCTGAACTGGAAGATTGGTCATCGTGGGGCAGATGGAGTTGAGGCTCCTATTTTCAAAAGTTCGGTGGATTTAATTTACTGATCTGACTGTCAAACAGTTCAGGTCCTCATTGGGTATCCCTCTGGGCTTGTGCCACAGGCCAATGACATTAATAGTGAACAATGTAGAGTTCACGGCACTCTGAGGAGGGGAGAGTGGAACACAGACCACAAGTGAAGATGCAATCCTCAGGGAGCTCAGCTACTCACAAATGGTTGTACAAAGATAACTAAAGGGAAAGGCACACTGGTACACTCTAAAGACCATGAGGGGGTAAAAAGCAAGGAATTCTAGCAAAACCAAATTATTTCTAAATTCAATATGGCGCCCCCCGGCTATGTCCTGGAACAGAAAAAAAGGGCTCCAGTAGATAAATCTACACAATCCAAGTAAAACCTAGAGTTTCAGTAACAGTCATAAATATACTCATGTTGCAGTCCCTCTTAGGCAAATGCAACAGTGCAATGTAGGGTGTTAACTACAAGGTGTACAGGAAATCTGTGGTAGCCCTGCAATGTACCTGTGGACCCAAAAGTGTTCCACAATTAAAAGTTGACAGGCTTCTGGAAACAGAGGTGGGAATGGTAATCTCCAGCTAGGTTCCCACAGATGTGTTCTGTTTGGCCCACAACCATTTTACAATATGGAAACTTTACACAAAAACTTAGATGTACAACTTTTTGTGAAAAATCAAAAACCCACGGTAAGTCAGCTAGACCTGAGTGGTGACACTTTCCTATCTGACTGTGCCCCACCACTTCCTGCACATGATCCTGACATCTCCAGAGCCCATGGGCAATACACAAACAAAAATGTTTACTATCTCTGAGCTAGAGGAAAGGATTCAAAAGGAGAAAGATTAGAAATAAGTAAAAAAGGACAAGGCAAAACAGGGTTTCTGAAAAGATTCTAAGGAATTTGGATGGCTTAATTTATCTTGAAGGAAAAAGAGCTGAGGTTGAAGAGATTTTATCTAAGGGATACCATAGCTTTAAAAATATCTAAGGGCGGGGTCAGCACTGTGGTGTAGCAGATCAAGCCTTGGCCTGCAGTGCCAGCATCCCATATGGGTGCTGGTTCGAGTCCTGGCTGCTCCACTTACAATCTAGCCCTCTGCTATGGCCTAGGAAAGCAGTGGAAGATGGCTCAAGTCCTTGGGCCTCTACACCTGTGTTGGGAGACCCAGAAGAAGCTCCTGGCTCCTGGCTTCGTATCGGCGCAGCTCCCGCCGTTGCAATCAATTGGGGAGTGAACCAGCAAATGGAAGACTTCTCTCTCTCTCTGCGTTTCCTTCTCTCTTTGTGTAACTCTTTCAAATAAATAAATTAATCTTAAAAAAAAATCTAAGGCCATAGGGACCTTGTTGCACTTAACTCACATTCACCTAGCTTCTTTCTACACAATTAAAGGAGGAATTACAACCTTCCACAAAGGAGATTCTATCCACCCTCTCTCTCTCTCTCTCTTGCTCACACACACTCCCTCACAAATGCACTTCCTCATGCACACTTCCTCACATGCTCCCTCATACATACACCCACTCCCCCATATACACGCTCCCTCACACATATGCTCCCTCTCACACACACACACCCTCACATATACTTTGTCACACACACACTCCTTCATATACACACACTTCCTCACACACCCTTTCACATACCATCACACACTCTCCACACATTCACACTCCCTCCTCCACACACTCACAAACTCTCAATGATGGTTTAGGATGTGTCCCCATTTTCTCCATAATGCCATATTTCAACTCTTGATGATACTGAAACACATTACAAAACACTGAGATTGAGGCCAGCTAAAAAGTTTCATTCATTTTTGCCCCCAGTTAATTAAAAGGCAAGCTGTTACCTGAGCAGCTGCTGCCTTCAGCCCAACCATGCAAACAGCACGCTAGGGGACAGAGGGCTTTCTCCAGCCCTTTGTGGTTTTACCACTGGCAGCAATTAAGAACCAGGGGTGACAGCACTCACAGTCCAACTTTCCCTTTTCTTCAGTTTAATCACTGACATACTGAAAGGACAAGCAAGCACAGTTTACACAAAAGGGTAATTGGAACCATCACTTTCTAGGTGCATTCTCCATCCTGGCAGGGAACTTGGACACAGGAGCTTTGCTTAGGAACGACTGTTAACACTCATGATCTGCCAATCCAACCTGTGCCATGAGTGAAATTCCAAGTGGGGGACTTACCGAAGAGCGTCCCATCAACAGTGAGGCATTATTTTTTACAGGTAAATCAACTGGTAAGAGAGAGATAACTACTTAATTTACTCAAAGAGTATCAGCCAGTACACTAAGAGATGAGACTCTATAATACGAGACAGCTTTAAAAGTTTTGTGGAGAAGCTGGCGCTGTGGCATAGCAGGTAAAGAGGCCGCCTGCAGTGCCCGCATGCCATATGGTTGCTGGTTTGAGTGCCGGCTGCTCCACTTCCCATCCAGCTCTCTGCTATGGCCTGGGAAAGCAGTAGAAAATGGCCTAAATCCTTGGGCCCCTGCACCCGCATGGGAGACCCAGAGGAAGTTCCTGGCTCCTGGCTCCTGGCTCCTGGCTCCTGGCTCCTGGCTTTGGATTGGCGCAGCTCTAGCCATCGCAGCCAACTGGGGAGTGAACCAGCAGATGGAAGACCTCTCTCTCTCTCTCTCTGCATCTCCTTCTCTCTCTGTGTAACTTTTTTTTTTTTTTTTTTGACAGGCAGAGTGGACAGTGAGAGAGAGAGAAAGGTCTTCCTTTGCCGTTGGTTCACCCTCCAATGGCCGTTGTGGCTGGCGCACCACGCTGATCCAAAGCTAGGAGCCAGGTGCTTCTCCTGGTCTCCCATGCAGGTGCAAGGCCCAAGGACGTGGGCCATCCTCCACTGCATTCTCGGGCCACAGCAGAGAGCTGGACTAGAAGAGGAGCAACCGGGACAGAATCCGGAGCCCCGACCGGGACTAGAACCTGGTGTGCTGGCGCCGCAGGTGGAGGATTAGCCTATTGAGCTGCGGCACCAGCCTCTGTGTAACTCTTTCAAATAAATAAATAAATCTTTAAAAAACAAGAAATTGATAAGCTTAAGGCGACAAGATGAAGTTACAAGAAATATAGCTAGAACCAGTTCACATTCCTCAATTTAGGTTTCTGGAAAAGTAATAAACAACTCCAAAGCTGTTGTGAGGATTGTGGTAGAAACAGCACTTGTTAAAACACTTAAGTCTCACCGAAAATTCAATGTGAATCTCTTGGCAAGGAGTGGCTTGCTAATATAATCTTATCTGCATGATGACAAGGTCCAAACTAGGTTCTGACAGTGCCAGTTAGATCTGAGCCACAGATCAGTGTCCTCACTGTTCCTGGAAGTGTCAGTGAGAAGTTCGAGCCAAGGGCATCATGACTGTGTCTTTACCAGAAACCTCCTTGCTTCTAGAATAATCCACCAACACCCCAGTGCCCATTCAACATTCCAGCTCTGTCACCTCTGATCTCAGAACAGATACTATACAAACTGACAAGCACCTTGCAGAATCTCCAGGAAGTCAGGGTAATAAAGAACCTGGAAGTCAAGCCATTTATAACAACCCAGCAGGTACCCAAAGGAGAGCAACATGAATGAACTGGACCAAGAGAAGCGGGGGTGGGGTGGGGTAGTGCTTGACGCCCAGAGCATCAGGGCAAAACCTCCCTGTGATCAAGCTACTGAAGTCCAATGCAAGGGGAAACTCACAGAATTGTGCCAGGAAAATTACTCTTCCCCAAAATTGACTCATGAATTAACTTACTTTTTTAAAAAAATATTTATTTATTTGAAAGAGTTAGAGAGAGAAGGAGGGGCAGAGAGAGAGAGGGAGAGAGAGAAATCTTCCATCTGCTGGTTCACTTCCCAGTTGGCCACAACAGCCGGAGCTGCGCTGATCTGGAGCAAGGAGCCAGGAGCTGCTTCTGGGTCTACTACGCAGGTGCAGGGGCCCAAGGACTTGGACCATCTTCTACTGGGTTCCCAGGCCATAGCAGAGAGCTGGATTGGAAGTGGAGTAGCCGGGACTTGAACCAGTGCCCATATAGGATGTGGGCACTGGAAGCAGCGGCTTTACCTGCTATGCCACAGTGCCGGCCCCTTAATTTACTTTTACAATATGAATTTTGTGTCCTTAAAATAAACACCCAATCGACCTTTTCCCCAATATTAACTATGGAAATTTAACCCGCTCAAATGGATTTGGCCTTTTTTGAGAACCAATTATTTTCAAACAATAAAGATTGAGAAATCCTCACTGTACAGATCAGCAGTTTTCAAACTGCAGCTACAAGGATGGGTGGATGAGTCAAAATCAGAAAAGAGGCTTGGAGATGAACACATTTAGCGAAGGCCATGACAGCCATTTTTGAGGACTGAGGGACTGTCACATCTGAAGCACCTAATAGTATGGAACTAGGACAAGGTAGGAATGATGCCACCATTTCCCTGACATGTAATATAAAACTTTGACAAAGTTTTCCCAAAAGCTGTGGCTTTGCTTGAGAAACAGTGAGAGTCCATCCCTCAGTGTCTGGGCATAGATCAGGTCTAAGATCAGGAGTAGCAGCACAGGTGCCCCCTCTTCAGGGCCCAGAAGTAATCATTCACCTCCTCTCCTCTCCTCTCCTCTCCTCCCTCATTACCCACTGATCTATTCATTCATTAAAATATCTAGTGAGTTTCACCTCTGCTAGGATCATAATCTTTGACCCTAAAGTGCTTACATGATGGAAAGTAAATTTCATCACTTTTGAAGGTATTGGAAAGGAGGGAAATCGAGTGACCAAGGCAAGATGGCCATGATGAAAGTGAGTAGCAGGCAAATTACTTGTATCCTGAGGCCAAAGGATCCAAGGGCCACTAGCCCCATCCGAGCCTCACCAAGCATTTCTGGAGTCCCCTTGCCCATTAGCCTACACAGCTCTGCACAAGCTAAAAGGCGGCAAAGGCCAAACCCAGCCCCAGGTGGAGCCCCAGTCCTCCCCAAACACCTTCCCTTGAGCTTTTCCACTTCAGATCAGCATCCCTGCCATCAGGTCCCAGCCAGCAAGTGTGTTGGCTCAGTTATCACTGCCAAGACTCGCCCATCAGCACCCCCCTCCCAGGAAGCTTCCAGAGATTAAAAGAAAACCTACAGGCTTCTCCTCATTCCAGTTGCAAGTCGTTCAGATGCTAAAAACTCTGAGAGGGAATGCTGAAAAGTTTTATCTCTGAAGACCAGCAGCCAGGGACTGCCACACTTGCTGGAATTCCAGGGCATGAAAATCATTTGGCAAGGGGTGAAAAACACTCTTAAGCATAACTCGGTTCTAATTTTGAGGTCCCCAGGCTTGAAAATACACAAGATTTTAGAATACTCATGTATCTTATTTTCAATAGTTTCTAAAGATGTGCAGTTTACAACCCCCACCTCGGGCTCTCACCTCATCCCAAAAGATGACCACTCTTTTTTCTATTATAAAGAGGGCTGCGTTTTTGCAGAACAACTTTGAAGCAGCCTCAGAAGTGAGTTATCCAGGAAAGGATCAGAAAGATACTGAGGCTGATCCTTCAACATAATTACTTCATCCCCTCTGTGGACAGAAGAACCTACAGCACTTGGCACTGGTAAATTTTATACTAAATAGTGCACTGTACATTTCTGGGCTCACTTCAGCAAGGACAGGTCCCTTCTAATAAAAGCTATTTCATCCCCTAGTCCAAGTGACCTGGCACTCTCTGTCGTTCTGATGGATGCCCTATCCCCCCCCCCCCCCAAAAAAAAAGCTATTTCAAAGGTGACAGTATCTAGAAAACAATGCACTCTGCTGGAAAGCCCCAGGGAGATACACATGCTTAGGGCCTGATTAGTCTCCAGGCTCAACCAAACTTCTCTAAGGTCTAAACCTCTTTTTCTTTTGATTTCTGAAGCGCTGCTGTGCCCAGCAAAGCCCAGTGGGAATTCCTGCATCCAGGAGACAGCTCAGTATCTTTACTCCTCCTGAGATGACTGTCTGTGGCAGGAAAGATGCAAGGAACCTTTGTACTTTATGACGCAAAATGGGTTTTGGGGTTCTCCTATTTGTGGGAATTAACGCTTGTGCTCAGCCTACAGAATATGCCATATTTGTGGCCTGCCTGGGTCCCTGGGTCTTAACCAGGTGACATACAGTGATTGGGAGGAAAGAGGTGAAATACAGCCCTCACTACCTGCTCATGTAATTCACTGGAAACTTTAACAGAAAAAAAAAAAAAAAGTAACTCCAGTAAGGAGCTCTCAAGAAGCCCTCCCTGGGAGGGGGTCCGTGCAGTTAGCTGCCTCCTCCTCCTCAATGGCCGCAGGGTGGGGACACAGCCAGGGTTTGTGGGACACCCTGTGGACACCTGCCATCCAGGCAGAGTCATTAACAGAGTAGTTTTGTTAGGAAGTCAGATATGAGCTTATGTGTGTGTGACAAAGGCCTAAGGAAAGGTTTGGGTCCAGCATATGCATCTCAAAGTCATCCAGCATTTGCATCCTGCCCTGCCCCTTCCCTTCTACCCAGCCAGGTGAGGGTCCCCGCCCCTTCTGCCTGATATCTGCATTTCAAATATCCTGCTCCCGAGGATCCTCCAAGGGTTAGGCTCACCTTTCCAGGTTTCCCCTAGTCTGATAACTTCAGGGGGAAAACTCAGGAGTGTTTAGTATTTACATCCAAAAAGTCATTTGTTCCAAGAGGAGCAGAGGTCCAAGGCAAGGCCCATCCCCTAACACCCCCCAACCCCCGCCTCACCCGGACTGTGTGCTCAGCACTCTGCCTTGCTGCTGAGCTGCCCACCTGGCCTGCCCAGGTGTACTCTCTCCACTGAACCCTGTAACCTCGCTCTCCCCCAGTCCGAGCAACTGGGCACTCTCTCTCAGGTCCTGTCTGGAGAGGTGCCCATCCGTTCTTACAGATGTCCCTTCCCTAATAAACCTTGCTATGTTGCTTTCCACTACTCTCTGTCTCACGCCTGAATTCTTTCTTGAGCAAAGACAAGAACCCTGCCATTCACCGGTAACAGTGTCACAGTTTTAATGCTAAATTCTACGTTCCTTCTAAGGGGTGACTGTGCTCCCAGAGGGTAATTTGCTGTTACACCTATATACGGGGTCACAAGGGTCCCCACCCCCACCCCATCTTTGGGATAAACAAAGTGCAAATTCCTCACAGGTTCAGAACTAGGCAGTGGCTGGAAGGGAAGCAGGGCATGATGGTGAGGTCTGGGTGGAGCCAGCTGGCCTGGGTTTACTTCTCAAGCCCCCAGCTCAGCTGCACTGAGGCTAGACAAGGTGTTCCCATCTCCCACTGCCAGGATTCATGAGTTAGTATTAGTGAAGTGCTCAGGGTGAGCACTCCGTGAATGTGTCTAGCAGGTAAGGGTGGGGAGGCCGGGGAGGAAAGCCCTTCCCAGAACAGCTTCAGAACCCTCTCTGGGAGCTCCTGGGCAGGGCCAGCCAGCGGAGCAGCCACTCCCAGAAGGCCCTGTCCTTCCAGGTGTTCCTAATCAATGACAGAGCACAGTGAGACCAGCTCAAGCAGAATAAAGACACAAAGACAACCGTCCCAGTCTGCAGGGAGCAGTGAGAAGCCAGGGGCTTTCAAACACCTCCCTCCATTGTTTGTGTGCACTCAATAAACCAGAGCCCTCGGCCTCCTCACTACAGGAAATCCAGTCTTCAAAGATCAGAATAGCCTCATAAAATACATGCTGAGCAACCAAATCAAGGGGAAAAATCTCAGGTGTAAAACGCTTTATGACGAAATATCCTCAATTCTGGGCGGCAGCTCTCCACTGCAAGTGTTTGGGTGAGTATGGCATTCGGTGGGTGACACCGCACCCCCCCCCAAAACAAAATGCCAATCATCTCAGACCTCGAGGCTGTAGTTTTCGGACGCGATTCTGCCTTTAAGTGTCTCCCAACCCTTCAGACACGACTGGAACCTGGAACTCCTCCTGATGATGATGAATTCCTATGCAACGGAACAGCTGCTTTGTTAGGAACCGGGTCCTCGCGGCCCTCGGGGTCCCACGCAGACCCCGGCCCGGGCGGCGGGAGCGCTCCAAGGTCACCCGGCTCTGGCGACGCCCACCTGAGTTCCGTCACCAGCGGTCGGGACCCCCTTCCTAACTCGGCCTGAAGCGGCACGAGGGTCTCGCAGCCCCGGGCGGGACTCCAGCACAGGTCCAGGGGACCCTGCGCCCGAGGCAGGCGGCCACGCTCGGCCCCGCGGGCCGGGCCGCCGCCCTCCTCCTCCTCCCGCGACGCCGGCCTTCGCGGGCCTCTGCCCAGGGAAGCAGGAACTCCCCGCAGGGCACGGCCCAGCAGACCTGAGGTAATCACTGCCCACGGCCTCGGACGTCAGCGGCCCCGCTCCCGCCACCACCGCGCGGCGCACGTGGGCTGGGGGCCGCGCCTCCCGCGGGGAACCCGCGCGCCCGGCCCTGCCCCGCTCGGAGGACTCCGAGGCCCGTGCCGGTGCCGCCTGGGAGCAGCGGGAAAGCTGGAGCCTCGGGCTCCAGGGCCCCCACGGCTCCTACACCTGCCCCGGGCGTCCCGGGGGCCCGGGAACCGAGCCCCTACCTCCGCCAGCAGCGCGAGCAGCAGCGCCGCGGTCCTCCGGCGCAGGCGGCCCATGGCTCCGCGTCCTCCCGGCTCTCGGGCCAGCTCCGGCGGGAGGGAGCCAGGAGCACCGGCGGGAGGGAGCCGGGAGGCGCCGCAGCCTCGCCGAGCTCCGCCCCCGCCCGCGCGCTCCCGACGTGCGCGTCCGCGAGGCCCGCGGGCTGGCCGGGGGCGGGGGCGGGACCGGGGGCGGGGGCGGGGAGAGGGGCGGTGCCGGCGGCCCCTGGGAGACCGAAAGGGGCGGAGCTTTGCGGCCCTGCAGGCCTTAGGGCCTGACTAGCGGATCCCATGCGCTTCTCGCTGAAGTGCTGCTGCTCGGTGTTTCTTGTTTTCTTTTTAAAGATGTATTATGTATTTGAAAGGCAGCGTTAGAGAGGAAGAGACAGAAATAGGTCTTCCTTCCGCAGGTTCACTCCCCAGATGGCCCCAATGGCCGGACCTGGGCCTGACCCATCAGGCCTCCCAGGTGGGTTCCAGGGCCACTTGTGCTGCTTTCCCAGGCACTTTCGCAAAGAGCTGGATCAGAAGTGGAGGGGCTGGGACTCCAACCGGAGCCTCTGTGTGATGCCAGTACCTCGGACAGCAGCTTTTAACCCACTGCACCACCGCGCTGGTCCTGTTTATTTTATTAGAAAGACAGAGAGAGAAAGAGATCTCCTTTCAGCTGGTTTACTCCTCAGATGCCCAAAAGCCAGGGCTGGGCCAGGCCAAGTGTAGGCAGCAGGACCCAAATGCCTGGGCCATCACCTGCGCAGGTGCACATTAGTGGGAAGCTGGAGCCAGGACTGAAACCCAGGCCCTGCGATGTGACTGCTAAATGCCTGCCTCCAAATGTTGGGTTTTTAATGACACATCTTTCTGACCTACATGAACACCTTCGCAAGTGGTGGCACCTTCAAGCCTACCCTTTTGCCCAGTGCTCATTTCCTGGCAGTCGCTTAGCTGTCCATAACAAGGCCCAGAGACTAGCTCATTCGTGAGGTTGTTGAGCTTGTAGGAGGTACTGGGATAACTGGCCCTAGCAGAGGATATGGGAAACAAGTCACAAGTCCTGTTCACAAATCCCAAACACTTTTTCACAACCCCCCCCCCCAGCCCCTGACACACACACACACACACACACACACACGTGGCTAATGAGTACAGACCATGCACCATCAGGCTGCACCCACCAGAAATGGCAAGTGCTGGTGAGGAGAAAGGTGCCTGGCCTTCCATGCTAGGCACCTGTGCTGCAACCCTGCAATGCTCTCAATACCATTTTAGAATTCTTTTTAAGAGCAGAAGTCTACTTCTAGAAACTAAACTGAAAGCTTACTGTTGGATAGAGACACATTTTTTTTCCAATAGTGGTGTAAAATGATCCTAACCTTTATAAATTCATGTACCCTCTTGTTGAGGTGGATTCGTTCTGAGAGGAGGAATGTAGTGGAGGCAAGAGGCGCAGAGTCACCACACAGATGCCAGGAGCCGGGTGAAAGCAGGTCAGAGGCAAGCAGCCTGCAGACTTGTTTATTTCAGTTGGTATAGCTGCTTATATATCCAAGGCAGCCAATCCAGTCAAGGGGCGGTCTATGCCCTAACCAATCAGATGATCCTAACCTTTATAAATTCATGTGCCCTCTGATATGGTTAGAACTGTACCAGGCTTTCTAATTTGTCAACCTCCTTTCTTTTTTTTTTTTTTTGTTATATAGTTATTTTTTATTTAATAAATGTGAATTTACAAAGTGCAACTTTTGTATTGTTGTGGCTTCCCCCCCCAACCTCCCTCCCTCCCATGGCCCTCCCCTCTCCCACTCCCTCTCCCATCCCGCCCTTCATCACATTTCATTTTCATTTACCTTCATATACTGAAGATCAACTTAGTATATACTAAGCAAGGATTTCAACAGGCTGTACTCACACAACAGCACAAGGTATAGGGTATTGTTCGACTAGTAGTGTTGTCTTTAAGTTTCATAGTAGAACACATTAAGGACAGAGATCCTACGTGGGGAGCATGTACCCAGTGACTCCCTTTGTTGATTTAACAATTGGCACTCTTATTTATGACGTCAGCAATCACCCGAGACTCTTGCTATGAGCTGTCTAGGCTATGGAAGCCCCTTGAGTTCACCGACTCTGAACTTGTTTAGTCAAGGCCGTATCACAGTGGAGGTTCCTTCCTCTCTTCAGAGAAAGGCGCCTCTCTCCTTGATGGCCTGTTCCTTCTGCTGGGGTCTTGTTCACCAGGAACTTTCATTTAGATTGTTTTTTGCCACCGTGTCATGGCTTTCCATGCCTGTGAGACTCTCATGGACATTTTAGCCAGATCCGAATGTCCCAAGGGTTGATTCTGAGGCAGGAGTGCTGCCATTCTATGAGTCTGCTGTGTGTCCTGTTTCCCCCGCAGGGTCATTCTCTCCCTTTTAATTCTATCCTTCATTAGTTGCTTACACTGGTCTTATTTGTGAAATCTCATCGACACATACCCTATCTTTTTGATCAGTTGTGTATTTATACTTATCACTTTACCAAGTGTGCTGGCATTGGTACCTGCCTCCTTGGTAAGATTGAGTTGAAATCCCCTGCCACATTTCTAGTTCCACCATTGAAGGTAAGTCCGAGTGAGCATGTGACAACCTATATATCTCCTCCCTCTCTTATTCCCACTCCTTTGTTTAACAGAGATCACTTTTCTGTTAATTTTATACGCCTAAGAATGATTGTGAATTGATTACAGAGTTCAACCAGTGGTCTTATGTAGAACAAACAGAGCAACAACAACAACAACAAAAATACTAAAAGGAATAAAATAGTAAGTTGTTCCTCAACAGTCTAGACAAGGGCTGATCATGTCATTGTCTCTCATAGTGTCCATTTCACTTCAATTGGTATCATTTTAGATGCTCGTTTAGTTGCCATCGATCAGGGAGAACATATGATATTTGTCCCTTTTGGACTGGCTTATTTCACTCAGCATGATGTTTTCCAGCTTCCTCCATTTTGTTGTAAATGCCCGGATTTCATTGTTTTTTACTGCTGTATAGTGTTCCATAGAGTACATATCCCATAGTTTCTTTATCCAGTCATCCGTTGATGGACATTTAGGTTGATTCCATGTCTTAGCTATTGTGAATTGAACTGCAACAAATATTGAGGTGCAAATGGCTCTTTTTTTTTCTCCCCTTTAATTCCATTTTGGTAAATTCCAAGGAATGGGATGGCTGGGTCCTGTAGTGCTATATTCAGGTTTCTGAGGACTCTCCAAACTGTCTTCCATAGTGGCTTTACCAGTTTGCATTCCCACCAACAGTGGATTAGTGTCCCTTTTTCCCCACATCCTCGCCAGCATCTGTTGTTGGTTGATTTCTGTATGTAAGCCAATCTAACCGGAGTGAGGTGAAACCTCATTGTGGTTTTGATCTACATTTCCCTGATGGCTAGGGATCCTGAGCATTTTTTCATGTGTCTGTTGGCCATTTGGATTTCCTCTTTTGAAAAATGTCTGTTAAGGTCCTTGGCCCTTTTTATTGGGTTGTTTGTTTTGATTTTGTGGTGTTTTTTGATCATTTTATAGATTCTAGTTGTTAATCCTTTATCTGTTGTGTAGTTTGCGAATAACGTCTCCCATTCTGTTGGTTGCCTCTTCACTTTTCCTGTTTCCTTTGCTGTAAAGAAACTCTTCAATTTGAGGTAATCCCATTTGTTTATTTTATCTTTGATTACCCGTGCCTCTGGGGTCTTCTCCAGGAATTCTTCGCCTGTTCCAATATCTTAAAGGGTTTCCCCTATGCTCTCAATTAGTTTCATGGTGTCGTGGCGCATCTCTAGTTCTTTGATCCATGTTGAGTGGATTTTTGTATAAGGTGTAAGGTAGGGGTCTTGCTTCATACTTCAACATGTGGACATCCAGTTTTCCCAGCACCATTTGTTGAAGAGGCTGTCCTTTTTCCAGGGGTTGGTTTTAGGTCCTTTGTCGAATATGAGTTGGTTATAGATGTTTGGATTGATCTCTGGTGTTTCTATTCTGTTCCATTGGTCTATCCATCTGTTTTTGTACCAGTACCAGGCTGTTTTGATTATAACTGCCCTGTAGTATGCCTTGAAGTCTGGAATTGTGATGCCTCCGGCCTTGTTTTTATTGTAAAGGATTGCTTTAGCTATTCTGGGTCTCCTGTTTCTCCGTATGAATTTCAGCATCGTTTTTTCTAGGTCTTTGAAGAATGCCATTGGTATTTTGATTGGTATTGCATTGAACTTGTAAATTGCTTTTGGGAGAATGGACATTTTGATGATATTGATTCTTCCAATCCATGAGCATGGCAGGTTTTTCCATTTTTTTGTGTCGTCTTCTATTTCTTTCTTTAGTGTTTTGTAATTTTCATCATAGAGGTCTTTGACATTCTTGGTTAAATTTATTCCAAGGTACTTTATTGTCTTTGTGGCTATCGTGAATGGAATTGATCTTAGAAGTTCTTCCTCAGCCCTGGCATTATCTGTGTATACAAAGGCTGTTGATTTCTGAGCGTTGACTTTGTATCCTGCTACTTTAACAAACTGTTCTATGAGTTCCAGTAGTCTCTTATAGGAGTTTAACGGGTCCCCTATATATAGTATCATGTCATCTGCAAATAGGGATAGTTTAACTTCCTCCTTCCCCATTTGTATCCCTTTAATTTCTTTTTCTTGCCGGATGGCCCTGGCTAGCACTTCTAGGACTATATTGAATAACAATGGTGAGAGTGGGCATCTCTGTCTGGTGCCAGTTTTCAACGGAAATGCCTCCAACTTTTCCCCATTCAATATGATGCTGGCCATTGGTTTATCATAGACTGCCTTAATTGTGTTGAGGAATGTTCCTTCTAACCCCAATTTGCTTGGGGTTTTCATCATGAAAGGGTGTTGTGTTTTGTCAAATGCTTTCTCTGCATCTATTGAGATAATCATATGATTTTTGTTTCTCAATTTATTAATGTGATGTATTACATTGATTGACTTTTGAATATTGAACCATCCCTGCATACCAGGGATAAATCCCACTTGGTCTGGGTGAATGATCTTTCTGATGTGCAATTGGATTCGGTTTGCCAGAATTTTGTTGAGTATTTTTGCATCTATGTTCATCAGGGAGATAGGTCTGTAGTTTTCTTTCTCTGTGTGTCTTTTCCGGGCTTAGGAATTAAGGTGATATTGGCTTCGTAGAAAGAATTTGGGAGGATTCCCTCCCTTCCAATTGTTTTGAATAACTTGAGAAGAACGGGGGTTAATTGTTCTCTAAATGTCTGGTAAAACTCGGCGGTGAAGCCATCCGGTCCTGGGCTCTTCTTTTTCGGTAGTGCGTTTATTACTGATTGAATTTCTTCCATGGTTATGGGTCTGTTTAGATTTTCTATATCTTCATGGCTCAGTTTAGGAAGGTTGTATTTGTCCAGGAATCTATCCATTTCTTCCAGGTTCCCCAACTTGTTAGCATACATCTCTTTGTAGTGGTTTCTGGTGATTCTTTTTATTTCTGTTGTGTCTGTTGTTACATTTCCATTACCATCTTTGATTTTACAGATTTGGGTCTTCTCTCTCCTTTTTTTGGTTAGTTGGGCCAATGGTGTGTCGATTTCATTTATTTTTTCAAAGAACCAGCTCCTGGTTTTGTTGATCTTGTGTATTGTTTTTTCGGTTTCAATTCTGCTTATTTCTTCTCTGATCTTTAGTATTTCTTTCCTCCTTCTGGATTTGGGCTTGATTTGCTGCTGTTTTTCTAAATCCTTGAGGTGCATGGAGAGTTCATTTGTTTGGTTCCTTTCCAGCTTCTTGATGTAGGCACCAATTGCTATAAACTTTCCTCTTAGCACTGCTTTTGCCGTGTCCCACAGGTTTTGATAGGTTGTGTTATCATTTTCATTTGTTTCTAGAAATCTTTTGATTTCTCTTTTAATTTCTTCGATGACCCACTGTTCGTTTAGGATCATGTTGTCCATTCTCCATATATTTGCGTATGGTGTAGAGATTCTTGGGTTGTTGATTTCGAGTTTCACTGTGCTATGGTCTGAGAAGCTGCATGGTATAGTTTCAATTTTTTAGAATTTGTTGAGGCTTCTTTTATGGCCTAGCATATGGTCAATCCTAGAGAACGTTCCATGTACTGGGGAGAAATACGTGAACTCTTTGGCTGTGGGGTGGAAGGTTCTGAAGATATCTATTAGGTCTATTTGGTCTATAGCGTCAATTAACTCTGTTGTTTCCTTGTTGAATTTCTGACTGGTTGATCTGTCCATTGGTGAGAGTGGGGTGTTGAAGTCCCCTGTTACTATTGTATTTGAATCTATATCTCCCTTTAAATCCTTTAGTAATTCTTTCAAGTAGCCAGGTGCCCTGTAATTAGGTGCGTATACATTTATAATAGTAACCTCTTCCTGTTGGATAGATCCTTTAATCATTATATAGTGTCCTTCTCTGTCTCTTTTAATAGTTTTTATGTTAAAGTCTATTTTGTCTGATATCAGGATGGCTACACCAGCTCTTTTTTGATTTCTGTTAGCTTGGAGTATCTTTTTCCATCCTTTCACTTTCAGTCTGCGTGCATCTTTGCTGATAAGGTGTGTCTCCTGAAGGCAACATATAGATGGATTCTCTTTCTTGATCCAATCAGCTAGTCTATGTCTTTTGGTAGTAGAATTAAGACCATTCACATTCAGTGTGATTACTGTTAAGTACTGTCTTTTCCCATTCATGTTTCCTAAACGAGCTGTTAATGTATTTTGAACTTTGTTTGTAGGTTACTCTACATTCGCTTTTTTTTTTTTGTAGTGAAGTTCTTGTTTTTGTATTTCTGTGTGCAGCATGTCTTTGAGCAAGTGTTGTAGGGTTGGACGCATGGATACAAATTCTTTCAGTTTCTGTTTGTCTTGGAAGATCTTTATTTCCCCTTCATTCATAAATGATAGCTTTGCAGGGTATAGTATTCTAGGTTGGCATTGTTTGTCTTTTAAAACTTGAAATATATCATGCCATTGTCTTCTTGCCTGTAGTGTTTGCAATGAGAAGTCTGGGGTGAGTCTGATTAACTTACCCCTGAATGTGATTTGTCATTTTTCTCTGGCACATTTTAGGATTTGTTCTTTGTGTGTCACTGAGCTGAGTGTTGCCACAATGTGTCACGGTGAATTTCTCTTCTGGTCTACCCTGTTCGGAGTCCTGGCTGTCTGTTGAATTTGCCTGTTGTTATCCAGCTGCCTTTGTTTGAAGTTTTCTGATATTATTTCATTGAAAACAGCTTCCAATCCATTCTCTCTTTCCACCCCCTCAGGGACTCCTATTATCCGAACATGACACCGTTTGATTGAATCTTGTAGGTCTCCGACCATATTTTTTAATTTTTTAATTTCTTCTTCCTGTGTTTGAACTGACTGTATTATTTCTGGAAGTTTGTCTTCGAAGTCTGATATTCGGTCTTCTGTTTCATCTGTTCGATTTCCAAGGGATTCCATGGTGTTTTTTATATGGTCAATTGAGTTTTTCATTTCCAGTATTTCATTCAGGCTTCTCTTTAGGATCTCTAATCCTTGGGCTTGTTTTTCGTTCAGCTCTCAACACTGTTTCTCATTATTTCTAAGTATTCTGATTATTAATTTGCTGAATTCTTTTTCTGGCATAGTTTCAAATTCTTCTTCTCCTTCAGCCTCTGTTATGGTTGGTTTAGCCTGCTCCATTGGCGAGTTTATATGTTCTTCTATATTCTTATTGTGGGTTTTTGTTTTGTTTTTTTGGCATTCCGTCTGGGTGGTTTTTCAGGTTGATTTCCCTCTGCTATGGGCTGCTGTGAGTCTGTACCAATATCCAGTGTAAGCAGGCTGCTCTGCCTTCTAGAGTTTGTTTGTTTATTTTTTACTTATTTATTTATTTTTTGTAACTTGAGTGGGCTGGTGTCAGGGCTTTGAGGTGCCAATCTCTGCCCCTTGGGGGACCGGTTTCCTTGTTCCTATGTTCGCCCTTACGTGTCTGTGCCTGGGGTTCGTTGGTCAGCCACTCTCTTTCACTGTAGCTCCTGCGTGAGGAGTGTCAAGTAGCTCCAGACCACCTTTGGACTCCGCCCCTGCTGCTTCCTCCTTTGGAGCAGAGGCCAGCCTCCTTTAAGCCGGAATGTAAACAAACAAGATGGCTGCACTCTGCCCGCTGCAGCTCTGATTGTGGGTTGGGCGGTCCTAATGATCCTGGCATTATTGATCCCTCAGTTTGTCCCCCTGGATCCTGCCCTCTTCCCGCGGGCGCTATTCAATTTTTTTTTTCTGGTAACTTGAGTAGACTGGTGTCAGGGCTTTGAGCTGCCCTCCCTCGCTGCCGGCCCTTTCGCAAGGAGTGTCGTGTCGCTCCACTCCACCTTTGGGCTCTGCCTCCAAAGGTTAGTGCGGAGGCAGAGGCAGTTCTCCTTTAAGCCTGAATGTAAACAAACAAAATGGCTGCTTCCCACCCACTGCAGCTCCGACTTGGGGAAGGGATCCTGGATTGTTCAGTCCCTCAATCAGACCCCCTGAATCGCTCACTCTTTCCGCAGGCACTACTCACTCTGTTCCGTTTTCTATTTCCTCCCCAACTCAGTCGTGTCTCAGTGTCTGTCCCTGGGTGGGTTGGGGGAGGGGTGGCGGCGGCTGCTACAGCAGTGCTGGGTGAGCGCCCTGTCTCACCTCAGCTTCCAATGCTGGTGCGTACACACTCCTGCTGGTGTCCTGCTCCTCAGGCGTCCGTGTCCTCCTCACAGGTCCACCCTGTCTCCCCTGTTTCAGAAAAGCTTCCCTTTCCCTGAAACTACAAATTCTCACCCCTCTTTGAACCTTCCCTTCCCGGACCATCCGTGTGCTCCCTCCCTATTCCACCATCTTGGAACTCTCAACCTCCTTTCAAAGATTCCCTTTTCTTCCGCGCTTGCTGGGGAATGTACTTCAGCTGCCTTCGTTCTCCTTTGAGGCAGCTGTGTCTTCCTCCTGGTTCCCTCTCCTGTGGGGTAAATGGGGCCTTGGGGTGCATTCACTGTGTACTTGCTAACTGTGTTTCCATTACATTTTGAATACTGCCTGCCTGACATAAACCCCTTCCTCCCTCTGGAATCTCTATCTGAAAAGACAGTTATGTGGAGTTCAGCTCCCTGTAATTTGTGAAAAAGTTTTCCAGGTATAAATTCAGAACATTGCTGATGCTTTTCTCCCAACGTAGCCTCTCTTCTATGTGCTCTCTCGAAAGAGAGTGGGGTGAGGGTCTGGTCAGCCAGGCTGTTTCTGTATTATTTTCTTGTTATTATAAGGCCACAAAACATTATTGAAAAAGTAACAAGGTGGAAAAAACTGTATTTATTAGAACAACCCTCAGAGAAAGCTTGAACTGGGGTTAGAAGAAATTCTCTGATCAGTTTTCTGGGAGAAAGACTACTCACACTCCAGCCAGGCTTCTTTGTTTAATGAGGGAGGATCCCAGAACCTGAGGTAGCAGAAAAGGGCAGGGCTTAACCCGCAGTCACCCTGCAAAACCTCTGTGCAGGCTATGCAATTTGATGGACAGATATTTATTTACCTACATCCACTTTGGGCCAGACACAGTTCTGGGTGTTCAGAAAAGTGAACCAAACAAAGAAATGGAGGGGAAAAAAGGCAATGTAGCTGTCATCAGATAGACTTCAGTCTAGTGAGGGGTGACAGATAATAGAATAAATAAATATGTATAAATCATGTGGTGGTAAGTGCCAAGAAGAATAGAGCAAAGCACTTGAGAAATAGTGCTGCTACCAAAAATAGGAGTGCCAGGCCAGGCCCCTGTGGCAAATTGCCATGAGCAGAGACACAAAGGAGCTTAACAAAACTTTCATCTCATGGTCTGAGGCAGGGCAGCTGGGGCCTGGGGAATTTCCTGGACAGTCAAGGGGCTGGAGCTCTGTGCTCCCATGGAGGTGGTGGAACCTGAGTTCAAACACAAAGTCATTACTGGAAAGGATTTTGGATTCAGTTCTGAAAGAAACGGATTATAACTTGGGGATTTTGAGCTGAAGGGTAACGTGCTCTGGCTTAGCTTTAAGAGTCTCTGCCTTGGGGCCAGTGCTGTGGCACAGTGGGTTAAGTAGCTATGTAGGTGCCCGGCTGCTCCACTTCTGATCCAGCTGCCTGTTGATGTGCCTGGGAAAGCAGCAGAAGATGGCTCAAGTGCATGGACCCCTGCACCCATGTGGGCGACCTAGAAGCTCCTGGATCCTGGCTGTGGCCATTTGGGACATGAACCAGAGGATGGAAAAATCTCTCTCTCCCTTTTGTTCTCTCTGATTTTGACTTACAAACAAATAAAATAAATCTTTAAAAAAACTCTGCCTTTGGGGCCGGTGCCATGGCTCACTTGGTTAATCCTCCGCCTGTGGTGCCAGCATCCCATATGGGTGCTGGTTCTAGTCCCGGTTGCTCCTCTTCCAGTCCAGCTCTCTACTGTGGCCCTGGAGGGCAGTGGAGGATGGCCCAGGTGCTTGGGTCCCTGCACCCGCATGGGAGACCAGGAGGAGGCACCTGGCTCCTGGCTTCAGATCAGCATAGCTCCGGCCATAGCAGCCATTTGGGGGGTGAGCCAACGGAAGGAAGACCTTTCTCTCTGCTTCTCTCTCTCACTGTCTAACTCTATCTGTCAAATATAAAAAAAAACTCTGCCTTTTATTTTGCAAGATTAATAGTTACATTTATTGTAAGGAATGATAAGGTAGGGTTTGCATCTGTTATTTTGGTACTTGAACCATCACCTGCTGCCTCGCATGGTGTGCATTAGCAGGAAGTTGGAATCAGAAGTGGAGCTGGGAATTGAACCCAGTCACTCTGATATGGGATGCAGGCCTACCGAGTGGTTTCTGAACTGCTGCACCAAATGCCTTCCTCAAATCTCTAACTTTGAATATAAAGCATCTGCTTTATGTTCATGAAGGAGTGAGCAGGATAGGTGGAGTTAGCTGTAGGTCTTAAGGCCATTATAGGAAGAATGATTAATGATACCATTGTCTGAATGATGCAATTAAGTGTGAATACGAATAGTGACCTCTGAGGCTCAAGCTGGCAGAGATGCTGTCTGAATTCTGAAGATGCCCTGCTGCTGGTTTCCAGCTAACATGATGTATTCAACGGACCTCACCTGTGGCCAAGGAGGTGTCACCTGTGGCCAAGGAAGCATTGACTGTACGGAATGAGTTTTTCATCTTAAAGCTGTTGTAAGGAGAGTGATTAACAGTCCCATGGTTTGCCCCCTCCCTACAAATGGATGACTTTCCTTGTGGGAGCGTAATGGGCCACCAATAATCAAGTCTGCTACTGTCCCAAACAGTGCCTTGAATGCAGATGCTACCATCAGGCCCCAATCTCCTAGCCTCCCTCTCTTAGCTCCATGCACTGAATTGAGGAAGTGGTACAGCCAGTCCTACAAGATTGTAATCATCAGACTCATGAGATCATCTGCTTCTCCAACAGATAACTTCCTATTCCAAGTTCTTGCCTTCTATTTAGAGAAGCATTCTAAGTACAGGCACAGTTCTAAATAAGGTGCATAAAGTGATAAAGCTTATTTAAAAGGTGAGGGAAATACACACAGATACACACATACATATGTGGGCTTTGTTCAGGAGTAGAATGGGTAGGCCATGAAGGGAAAATGATGGGGTAGAGATGGTGCCATAGCTCCCAGTTTTGTCTGCAGAGAAAGGAGAGTCCCTCCCAGTTGTTGGCCTCTTATGAGGTTGAAAGGGGAGTGGTTACATGACACAACCCCAGGTCCAGTCCCAGGTGAGGAAGATACTTCCTGGGAAAGGGGTTATTTGAATGACAAGTAGGTAGATAAGATTGCATAGGGTGGGGTAAGTGTGACTTCCAGCTCATGTCCCTGACTTATCTCATATCATCTTGATGACTAGTATTATCTTGAAGGGTTTTGTTTAGGGGACTTTCAGATCCACTGGAAAGTGCTGAAGCCCACTTGACCATCATAAAAATTCCTGAAGAATATGGCGTTGCTGACCAACCAGGAACTTGGACACAAACTGGACATATAACCAGACCAAATCGACGCTGTGACTCCAATCAGCTCCTTACTGCTTAACTGGAGCCCCACCAAGAACTGTTCATACCTTTTGTTCTCCTTATTCCTGACTACCCCTTCCTCCTTGCAAACTCTAAAGACCCCCATTCAGCAAGACATTAGTTCCTTTTTTTTAAAGACATTTATTTATTTTGAAAGAGTTACAGAGAGTTTGGAAGAGTGAGTGAGAGACAGATCTTTCAGCTACTGGTTCACCCTCTAGATGGCTGCAATAGCCAGTGCTGGGCTAGGCCAAAGCCAGGAACCAGGAGCTTCATCTAGGTCTCTCATGGGGTAGCCGGGGCCTAAGCACTTGGGCCATCCTCTGCTGCTTTCCTAGGCCATTAGAAAGGAACTGGATTGGAAGTGGAGCAGCCAGGACACGAACCAGTGTCCATATTGGATGCTGGCATCTCAAATGGCGGCTCTACTCTCCATGCCACAATGATGGCCCCAGAATGGTAGTTCTTGAGACCAAAAACTCCTACTACCTCCTCATCTATCGATAGGTTAAGCTTTCTCTTTCCTCTACCCACAAACTGTATCCTTGTTATTTTGATTCAGCACTGGGAACAGGGACCAAGCGTCTGTAACAATCACACAGGAGTTCTTAAATTTTCCATGAGATGTTCTTTGAGTTTCAATGTGATTGATAACTACACATGAATGTGTATTGTTCTAAACCTGATTCAATGCATGTATTCACCCTGTAAAACATAGCATAAAAGCTGAATTCATCTTAAAAAGCTATGCAAGGTATTTATGAAGAAAATTATAAAATGATAAGCATATAAAAGAAGACCTAAATAAATGGAGATTTAAGTTAGTAAAAGAGAATAAGTCATATCAAGATGATAATTCTTTCTATATTACACTCTATGTGTCTCCCTCTGCCTCTCAAAATTAACTTTATAAAGATAGCAGTAAAAATAACAAATAAATCTTTATGTCAGACATCATGGTTGACTGGGTAATAGCCATTATTAAAATAGTGGTATTTTCCACACAGAACCTATTAGCTTAGAAACAGACTCCAGCACAGTGTACGAATGAAGAATATTTTACATTAATAGAGAAGGAAGGCACTTTGTTAAAGGATAGAAAAAAATAATTCAATTAAATCCCACCTTAAATCATAGAAAAATAATTCTAGATTTACTTAGTAATTGCATATAAGAAGCAAATGTTAATTCTTTTAAAAGTATGATTGGGGGGCCAGCACTGTGGCACAGAAGGTCAAGCCACTGCCTGCAATACTGGCATCCCATATGGGTGCCATTCAAGTCTCAGCTGCTCCACTTCTGATCCAACTCCCTGCTGATGTGCCTGAGAAAGCAGTAGAAGATGGCGCAAGTACTGGAGCCCTTGCATTCTCTTGGGAGACCTAGAAGAAGCTCCTAGTTCCTGGCTCCAGCCTGGCCCAGTCCCAGCCATTGTGGCCATTTGGGGAGTTAACCAGCAGATGGAAGATCTCCCTTCTCTGTCTCTTTCTCTCTCCGCCTGTGCTTCTCCCTCTGTGTAACTCTGCCTTTTTTTATTTATTT